>NW_027116805.1:7902252-9249066 GCF_024137725.1 Prorops nasuta | reverse complement strand
CCTAACACCCTAACTCATAACCAACCTAAACACCTAACACCATAACAAATATCACCCTAACTCCTATATCACCCTAAAACCCTATCACCCTAACACCCTAACACCCTATCAGACCAAACACCATAACAACCTATACACCCTAACAACCCTAACACCCTAAACACCCAAACACCCTAACACCCTAAACACACCCTAACACCCTAACACCACTAACCCCTAACACCCTAACACCCTAACACCCTAACACCCTAACACCCTAACACCCTAACACCCTACACCCTAAACCCTAACACCCTAACTCCCTAACACCCTAAACACCCTAACACCCTAACACCCTATCACCCTAACACCACCCTAACACCCTAACACCCTAAACACCCTAACACCCTAACACCCTAACACCCTAACACCCTACTACACCTAACACCCTAACACCCTAACACCCTAACACCCTAACACCTAACACCCTAACACCCTAACACCCTAACACCCTAACACCCTAACACCCTAACACCCTAACCACCCTACCACCCTAACACCCTAACACAACACCCTAACACCCTAACACCCTAACACCCTAACACCCTAACACCCTAACACCCTAACACCCTAACACCCTAACACCCTAACACCCTAACAACCCTAACACCCTAACACCCTAACACCCTAACACCCTAACACCCTAACACCCTAACACCCTAACACCCTAACACCCTAACACCCTAACACCCTAACACCCTAACACCCTAACACCCTAACACCCTAACACCCTAACACCCTAAACACCCTAACACCCTAACACCCTAACACCCTAACACCCTAACACCCTAACACCCTAACACCCTAACACCCTAACACCCTAACACCCTAACACCCTAACACCCTAACACCCTAACACCCTAACACCCTAACACCCTAACACCCTAACACCCTAACACCCTAACACCCTAACACCCTAACACCCTAACACCCTAACACCCTAACACCCTAACACCCTAACACCCTAACACCCTAACACCCTAACACCCTAACACCCTAACACCCTAACACCCTAACACCCTAACACCCTAACACCCTAACACCCTAACACCCTAACACCCTAACACCCTAACACCCTAACACCCTAACACCCTAACACCCTAACACCCTAACACCCTAACACCCTAACACCCTAACACCCTAACACCCTAACACCCTAACACCCTAACACCCTAACACCCTAACACCCTAACACCCTAACACCCTAACACCCTAACACCCTAACACCCTAACACCCTAACACCCTAACACCCTAACACCCTAACACCCTAACACCCTAACACCCTAACACCCTAACACCCTAACACCCTAACACCCTAACACCCTAACACCCTAACACCCTAACACCCTAACACCCTAACACCCTAACACCCTAACACCCTAACACCCTAACACCCTAACACCCTAACACCCTAACACCCTAACACCCTAACACCCTAACACCCTAACACCCTAACACCCTAACACCCTAACACCCTAACACCCTAACACCCTAACACCCTAACACCCTAACACCCTAACACCCTAACACCCTAACACCCTAACACCCTAACACCCTAACACCCTAACACCCTAACACCCTAACACCCTAACACCCTAACACCCTAACACCCTAACACCCTAACACCCTAACACCCTAACACCCTAACACCCTAACACCCTAACACCCTAACACCCTAACACCCTAACACCCTAACACCCTAACACCCTAACACCCTAACACCCTAACACCCTAACACCCTAACACCCTAACACCCTAACACCCTAACACCCTAACACCCTAACACCCTAACACCCTAACACCCTAACACCCTAACACCCTAACACCCTAACACCCTAACACCCTAACACCCTAACACCCTAACACCCTAACACCCTAACACCCTAACACCCTAACACCCTAACACCCTAACACCCTAACACCCTAACACCCTAACACCCTAACACCCTAACACCCTAACACCCTAACACCCTAACACCCTAACACCCTAACACCCTAACACCCTAACACCCTAACACCCTAACACCCTAACACCCTAACACCCTAACACCCTAACACCCTAACACCCTAACACCCTAACACCCTAACACCCTAACACCCTAACACCCTAACACCCTAACACCCTAACACCCTAACACCCTAACACCCTAACACCCTAACACCCTAACACCCTAACACCCTAACACCCTAACACCCTAACACCCTAACACCCTAACACCCTAACACCCTAACACCCTAACACCCTAACACCCTAACACCCTAACACCCTAACACCCTAACACCCTAACACCCTAACACCCTAACACCCTAACACCCTAACACCCTAACACCCTAACACCCTAACACCCTAACACCCTAACACCCTAACACCCTAACACCCTAACACCCTAACACCCTAACACCCTAACACCCTAACACCCTAACACCCTAACACCCTAACACCCTAACACCCTAACACCCTAACACCCTAACACCCTAACACCCTAACACCCTAACACCCTAACACCCTAACACCCTAACACCCTAACACCCTAACACCCTAACACCCTAACACCCTAACACCCTAACACCCTAACACCCTAACACCCTAACACCCGTTAGGTGGTTAGGTAGTTAGGGTGTTAGGTCTCAATCGCTTAAAATTAATCTATATAAACCTAACCGGTTAGATAGATAGGTTAAAATAGCTTATAACAGTGTTAAACCTAACCGATTAGGCCTATTCAAGTATTTTAAGCCGCCGAAGGCGGCCTATTCCATAGGAAACTTCGGTTAGGTCGATCTAACCGGTTAGGCCTAGGGAAGTGTTTTAAGCCGCCGAAGGCGGCCTATTCCATTAAAAATTGATAGATTAAGCCTAGGAAAGTGTTTTAAGCCGCCGAAGGCGGCCTATTCCATTAAAATCCTTTAATTAAGCCCAGTCAAGTGTTTTATGCCGCCAAAGGCGGCCCATTGCATGCCAAACCCCCCCTCCAAGAAATTGAATTTAATCAAAATTTCCCTAGATATAACCAGTTAGGTCACCTAACCAGAGATTTCCATGGAATAGGCCGCCTTCGGCGGCTTAAAACACTTGCCTAGGCTTAACCATCGATTCCCATGGAATAGGCCGCCTTCGACGGCTTAAAATCCTTACCTTGGTCTAACCGGTTAGGTCCCCTAACCATAGATTTCCAAACAATAGGCCGCCTTCGGCGGCTCAAAACACTTGCCAAAGCCTAACCATAGATTTCAATGGAATAGGCCGCCTTCGGCGGCTTAAAACACTTAACTTAGCCTAACCGGTTAGATCGACCTAACCAGGAATTTCCAAGGAATAGGCCGCCTTCGGCGGCTAAAAACACTTGCCTTGGCCTAACCGGTTAGGTCCCTTAACCATAGATTTCCAAGAAATAGGCCGCCTTCGGCGGCTTAAAATCCTTACCTTGGCCTAACCGGTTAGATCGACCTAACCATAGATTTCCAAGGAATAGGCCGCCTTCGGCGGCTTAAGACACTTACCTAAGCCTAACCGGTTAGATCCCCTAACCATAGATTTCCAAAGAATAGGCCGCCTTCGGCGGCTTAAAATCCTTGGCTTGGTCTAACCGGTTAGGTCTGATTAGGGGCATTAGGTGGCCTAGCCGGTTAGGGTGTATCGCGCACCCGAAACATGATCAGAACCGTCGGTTAGGTCAGTTAGGTCATCGCGCGCCTTATAGAGGCGAAAAACGGGTCCACCTAACCTTCACCTAACCAGCAACCTAACCTCAGCCTAACCAGTTGCCTAACCGGTTAGATTACATTTTCGGAATAAAATCTCTTTTTTTTATATATATATTTTTTTATAAAAAAAATCCTAAAACTCTTGAATAAAATTTTTTTTTAAATCTTCATAAATCAAGCAGGATGATCTGTGTCTTTAAAAGAACGACATTTCTTGTAAAACAAATTTCTGTAACCGAAGTTTAAATGTTATTAATCTAAGGAACATTTATCTCTTTTTAATATAGGCAAGCTTTCAAGCATTTGCCGCTACAGCGCTATTCTAAATACCAGAAGATAATTCTAAAATAATCTATTTCAACAATATGAACATTGACTTTATTTCTATATAAATCTGAAACGCCCTTAAATTCCTCTACCAAGAAAAACGAACAGAGACCCCTCTCCAAGACAAAAAAAAAGGGAACACGCTACAGGTCGAAAGGGAGATAGAAAAACGCACTGATTTAAAAAAAAATTGGTCTCTTTTAGGAAAATAAGCACAACTTAGTAAGAAAGTAGCAAAATCTACCCAGATTTCTTTTATACCCCGGCGAGGCACAAACATTTTGGAGCACGGGAAAGATGATTGTTTCCATGAAAATCTAGAGGCGACCCACGCTATGAGTTTCAAGGGGCGGAAGCTTCGTCGAAGGTAGGTGAGCGACCCTCCTAGTGCACACACATTCACGTATCATTTAGGATCAATCGGTGACCAAGCATCTGCACCCCATACGCACCCGGGATATCATATGGTTGGTACGATCCCCTGACTACCCCAAATGCAGGGTTTTTCCACGAAAGATAGAGAAGAAGGATTCAGAAGAGGAATCTAAACAGAGATGGCGCTGCAAAGCTATGGATGTAGGAAATTTTACTGATTAAAATAATGATTGTATTTCACTAAGCGTCAGTCTTTAATACACATGTGATCCCAAGTTTACAAAAAAGAGAGATCAACCTTGATACATACGAGGTCAATTTGCATGGTATAGTTGATGGCCTATATGTGTTGCCAAAGTTGAAAACACTAGTCGACGCCATGTTGCCACATGGATTGATACTTATAGAAGACGAAAGTTCAGTGTGCTTGCTCGATACTTTTTCCCCAGTTTGCAGGACCAATTTTGGCATAAAGATTTTTCCGAGAAAATTACCCCATAGATGTATTTTCTAGGATGAGCGCAGCTATCAAAGTTGTTCACTGACCAACCGGTTCGATCAATGCAAAAATCTGAACAAAAGCCTGATCTTACGATTCAAGATTTGATGCACCATGCAAAATTCAATTGTCGGTAATCATTTAACCAAAACTAAACAATGAGGCCAGATGTATGGAAGCGTGGTAGTGTTTACTCCAATAACATTCAGCATTATACAGAATAAACTTTTCAAGCGCCTCAATCGTTTCAAAACTAAACATTGCTATTCACGAATTACAGTTAAGCCATAAATGAAAAAAGGAAGCCTGTAAAGTACTTGTTAAAAGAATTTTGTATTATAGCTAATGAAAACAAACTTGCGCATTTACAAATAAAAACTTACCATAAAAGAATGGCGCTTATACATGTTTATACATAGGATGTACGCAGATCTTGAACATGTATATTCTCTTCGTTGTTGTATATAAGAAATGTCAATCTTTTCATCCTTGGTATTTCAATTTGCATTCAAAGGGTTATAAGGGTCGATGAAACTTTCGCAAATGCAATGCTGGAAACCTAAGAAATCGAAGCCAAAAAAAAAACAGTGATCATTCTAAATAGACAATAATTTTACGTAAACTTATGTAGTATCTTCGAGTTTCCAAACATGAAATCTGCTATTTTGGCTTCAAATTCTTCCTGCATTTGTTTCACCGAGCCTAAGGGCCAGTGTCATCATATCCAACATAACTGTAAAAATCTGAAAGTACACATTTTGATTGGCAATTTTTCTTATGTTGGATATGAGACTTGCTGGCAGCGGAATATAGATTTCGTATTGACTATAGCAAATTTTACTATAGTCAGTTTTCCATTTAATTAAACGTAGTAACCAAAATTAATTGAGTAAAATGACAAAAGCAATTAAACTAAAATAACCATTAAATTGTAACTATCTACGCTTTTATTAAAATGTATAGTAAGTGCTTCATAGTTACAATCCTATGTTCCGCTGTTAGAGAGAAATGTATATTCACTTTCGTTCCCAGGCATAGAATTACGGAGTGGAATTCTAGCGAAAAAGTTCCGTCGGAGCGAGACTGCTTTTATGTGTATAGAGGACGTCATGCGGTGTCTGTCATCGCATTCGTATTGTTGTCACCTGCTCGCTACACCCTGTTGAATAAGATTCAACACCAAATGGAATGAGTGAAAGAACGTGGTTAAAAGTCATCTCATTGAAAGAGAAAATCGCTAGGAAAGGTTGCAATAAATTTATAGATAGCAATAAGTTTAACCAATCTCTATTATAGGTATCTGTTAATATGGAAATATTAAGTTTCTAAATTTTGATAAGGTTTAACAAGACGAAGCTAAGATGACCACAAATATTCTTAAAGCCATCGAGGCTTTGCAATTATCTGAAATGTCAAACGTTTTATCCGAGTCGAGTTTAAGGTAAATGTTCTATACTTCTACAATTCTTCTCAGACTGGAAGGGCTATGAAGGTGATGGAACATTTGTGGCTCTTTTTTTATAGTAAGAAGGATAAAATAGCTTACTGTGTCACAATAGTGGAAGGAATTTCTTTACCGAGTATCAAACAAAATGAAAAATTTCTTGAACTCTTGAGTGCATCGATGAGAACACTGCTATTGCTATGCGACGATTCAGATTCTGACATCAGGATGGTGGCGGATGAATCCCTTAATAAACTAATTAGGGTATTGTATTCCCTCTCTTTCATATAAATTGTTGATTCCGTTATAATTTGTTATCCTTGATAGGCTGTGTTAGATACTAATGTTGTAAAAGTTCATATTGAACTTTACAATGAAATTAAGAGAAATGGATCTTCGAAAGCATTAAGAGCTGCTCTATGGAAATTTGCGCAGCTTAGTCATATGATAAGACCGGGGAAAAAAAGGCCTTATATTTCCAATTTAGTGCCATGCATCGTAGCAATTACGGAACGATCGGAGGATTCTGTGATCGAAACACTGGCTCAATCGTTACCTTTAATATTAAGGTCGTTGGGGCTAGTAATGACGGACAGTGAGAATAAGGTATTGGAAAGAAAATTGTAGAAAAAACAAAAAATAATTGATACATTATCATGTTTTAGAACCTTCTTATGGCATTTTTTCGAAATGTTTCTTCGACTCAAGTTGTATTTCGTAGAGCTGGGGCAAGTATGATAGTAACAACTTGTTCGAGTTCTAAGAGACCCCAAGTTTTCCTATACTACGCGATAGATCATATATTAGGTATTGCTTTAGATGTACGAATGTCACATTACGCATATTAATAATAAGTATATACTCTTTTTAAAAAGGAATTTTTTCATCGATAAATGATGAGAAAGATCAGTTACCCTTAATCTTGGGAATATTTGGATGTTTGAAAATGATATTACCTCATTTGGAAAGGAATAACGATGATGAAAGTAGCCTAGAGAGCCTTCTCCAAGTATATAAAATATGTTTACAGTTTGCTCAGTGTCACTCGGATCATAATATAATAAACGCTGCATTGGAGACTTTGGTACAACTCTTTCAAAATCCTGTTAAAAGTTTAGTGACTGTTTTGTTGTGCAAGAAAGGTAAGCGTACCAGATGATTTGAGTTTAATGCAAATTTTATAATGAAATTTTTGTTTTTCTCTCTACCCGGTAGATGCTGGAAATCAAGAGACTCCCAATAATAAGGATAAACGAAAATTGGATTCTCTAAAAACTTTAGATTCCGCAACATCGTCAGTTGAAGTAACACCGCCAAATTTAGCAGGTGAATTCACCAATATTATTAGAGTATACAGTTAACAGTAGGTAATTATATATATGTTTTCTTTTCAAAGATGGTAATTGTAAATAACATCCGACACAGGCTTGTTCTTTTTCAAAGTGTAAGAGCACTGATTATTAGTTTCGTATGTACTGGCTCTAACAGATTCAGCACAAGTTGCGTAATACAGATCTGAAGAAAAGTATCTGAATAAGAGTAGCACACATATTCCTAGTTTGTGCATCTCTAAAAAGAACAAACCTTGTAATTTATAATGTTCTTAATAAGGTATTTCCTTTTAGAGAAAGCTACAACTTCTGTATCAGCTTTTCAAGATACAAACTGTACGGATAAGGAATCACCTATTGTATGTTGTTGTCGATATCTGGTATCGTCGTTTTTATTAAGAGGAAATCCTAGCACTTTAATACCGGATAATTTATTTCGCGTTAGTGTAAAATCACTCGCATTGACTTGTATAAGTTATACAATACGTCTTTATCCAGAAATGTTATTAAAATCAATAGCGAATAGTCCTGCTACTGATGAAACTGTACCTACCATTAAAGATGTTTTGCTATTTACTGGTCATTCGGATCCCCAGATTAGAGGCAACGTCTATATAATGATAGGCTACTTTTTAAAAAGCAGCCTTTTGCTAGCTGACAAATCTATTTACATCCGCGTGGACACTGAATGTAGCGATAATCATGAAGGGAATGTCAGCTTGGTGGATGAAATGCTTCGATTACTATTAAAGGTAAGATAAAAACACATTCATTCGTAAAATACATGAATTTAATGAATTTCTTTCTAGGGACTAAAAGATGATTCTGCCATAGCGTGCCGGCAAGCTCTATTATCGCTCAATATTTGCTTGGCACAGCTGTTAGAATCTGGTAGCTTTAAATATAGCATTCCTATTTTAAATATATTACCTCAGTTAGTACAAAGTCCTTATTTCCTTATAAAGATGTCATTGGTAGACCTTCTTAGCAAGTTATCTTACGCTACTATAGAATATATTACTGGAAAATCAATGTTTCAAACTAATTCTATTAATGTTATGCTGACGTTGTTGGGTGATCAAGATCAAAGAGTTAGACATGCAACATCCGATGCAATTGTTAAGTAAGAATATCCATATTTGATTGATATTTTACCAATATTTCATATAGAAAATTTATGCAATTTCGCGTTTGTCTCTAGAATGATTCCTTCGTTAAATTTCTCCGGGGCGCAGGATGACGTAGTCGCCAGAAAAGCATCCAGCTACATAGAAAAGAATTTTGCTCTTGTCCCTTCAAGTTCTGCTGAGATTTATGGTTATCAGAATAGGCCGACTTGTCTGGTGAATGCATCGATAAAACCGTTCACAATTTTAAACGGGCACATTGACAGCAAGGAAAATATTGAGGATTCTTTATCTTCTATAATAAATTCTTTAACAGATATGCTGATACTGAATCCATCCAAGCATTTGATGTACGGCTGCTGCGAAGCTCTCAGTCGTTTGAGCGAAGTTTACACAACTATTGAATATCCAAAGGCATGGAGTTGCATTGTGTACAAGTCTGCTAAAAGAATGAAAAAGAGAAATAATACTCGAGTAGAATTGACCAACGTTCATCTTACAAATGAATTTATTTTGTCCCCAAGTGGAAAGGGTTTAATGTCCTTGGCAATTTGCTTGCTGAGCTCATCGCCTTTGAGTTTGGATCTTTTAACTCATAGATATTTAACTAATCTTGCTGGTAACTTGGCCTCGGGACTAGCTTTTTATACTTGGAAGTATAACGATTCATCCGACAAATATGATTTGACCAAATACTGGGGATTCTTTAATGATAAACAACAATATCAACAGTTTGATCTATTATTGATACACATTATGAAAATTCTGAACATCTATGTACACGTTATTCTGGAAGAGCAAACGGTGCAGCGCGTAGGCTTGAAAGCAGTATTATCTTCGCATCAATCGCTGTTACCACGGAAAAAACCAAGTTTTGAGCAAAAACAAAAAGATAAGAGCCCAATTTTTAAAATAGGAAAAGAGCAAATAGGAGTCTTCCATACAGGCTCTTACTATCTAAAAATGTATGAAATTATCAAAGCTGCTCATATGAATTATCTTGCTACCTTGGAATCCAATGCCAGTGAAATGTACATGTCGCTATTGAATGCCTCCTTGGATGCGCTGTCTCAACTTTTTGAGATAGCTGGTATAAGCGAGGCGGTGAAGATAGCAGAGGAGGCTCTATACTATTTAGAAATCCTTATAACATTATCTCCTACAGCTACAGTGAAATGTGTGCAACAGCTTCTGAAATGTTTATTCGGAACAAATTTAAATGCTCAGTGGAACGAGTTGGATATGCACAAATGTTTAAAGCTGAGCAGCGTATCTCGAGATAATAGTAAACGATTTTATGACTGCTGTTTGCAGAAATTGTCTCAACGAATGACGGATACGATAAAGGCAGTGGGGAATAATTGTCAAGATAGCATTGATCTAGATACGGGGTAAGTTTTAATTGGAGAGAGATTATCTATAGCCTCTTATATACTATATAAAATTTAACTTTTCATTTTATTTTTCTAGCTGGATGAAACTATCGCGGAGAATAGGCGACAAGAAATTGTCATTGATTTTTAAAAACCTTACTTATTCTACCGATCACAAGAATCCCGTAGCCGTATTTATCAGCCTTTTCGAGCCGATGGTAATAAAGTCATTAAGGCAATATACAATCACAAGTAGCATCGAGTTGCAATGCCAAGTTCTAATGCTACTCAATCAGTTGATTCAATTGCGCATTAATTATTGCTTGCTCGATTCTGAGAAGGTATTTATCAATTTTGTACTGAAGCAATTTGAATTGATAGAGGAGGGATACATTGAGCAAATTGAAGAATTACTGCCAAAAGTCTTTCAATTTTTGGTACAGCTCTCCTTCGAAAAGAATTTGTCAGAGACAATAATTAGCATACCAGAGGTAATACAATTGTGCGATAGGCTGGTGGCTAGCGAACAGCCTCCACTGACTTATTGCGTGCCAGCATTAGTACCAGTGGTAAAGAATATTTTTCTATTGTGCGATACATCGTTGAAACCGACCGAACTGAAAGAGCTCGAAACGACGAGAGAGGTTTTGATGACTATGCTTTTACGGCTTGCCAACTATCATGAAATATTGGACCTTCTATCCTTGTGCTTGAACGAGTGTCGCTTTAGCGTGGACGGAAATGGCGAGGAGAAGTGGCGAAAGTGGTCCAGATTGACAGCGGATGCCGTGCTACCAATGCTGGCGGAGGGAAAAATTTCTTTAGAATTTAAGGAGGCACACATTGCTCTTATCAAATTATTCTCCTCCATCTCGCCCACCGTCTTCAGGCCAGTGGATCCTCTTTTAAAAGTACTCTTCGCATCCATTCTATCCGAGGAGGCAGGAGCAGTGCAATTAAGCCGATGGCTCGGTATGATAAATGTCATACAACTGTTTCTCATCTCATGCGCCAAGGAAGAAGCGATGCTGGCTCGGCTCTCGGACCTTGCCGCTTATATGCCAAATTTGTCAAATTTGCTAGATATACCAAGCTCTGTACGTCAGCTGAAAGATCCATTGAATGCATCTGGCAATGAACCTTTGAAAGTACCACCGGACAAGATCTTAGCGAAATTTATATTCAAAGTGATCAGGGTGATCAGCGGTAAAATTCATCGCCTAATGGGACTGACCAATCGAGATAAATCTACATTGTCCCTCTCTTGGCCCGAGCATTCGTCTAATCTCAATGATTATCTAATTGACCAATTTTCATTATTCCTACAGTTATGCATTCACATGCTGGAATCTGGTAGTCATTGTAAAGTAGCGAATGCCGCGATGCAATTGATCAGAGGTCAGAATGTATCCAACAGCGAAGATGCTGTAGCGATAAATGACTTGAATCGTCTGATACTAAATATTGGGAATTTACATCCGATATTGACGTGCCAATGGATCTATTTATTAACGATTTTGAGTTACAATGAAATGTCCTTCTGGTGGAAAGTTTTGAATAGCCGTGAGGCAAAGGAAGATTCGTTGTCGATCGAAAGGGTTGCTGGATCCGAGCCGCTGCTCAACATTAATGACGAAATTGTAAGGAAGAGTGGAACGATATTATTCTGCGACTACGTTTGCGAAAATCTTAATAGCTCGGAACCTTTAACCTGGTTGCTCGCTAATCACATTGAGAAAATTATATATTTATCCGTGGAATCCCCGGTGAAAGATCTGTTGGCGGCCGCTGTACACAGGAATCCAATAGCGAGCGGTCTCTTTATACAAGCCGTTGCAACAAAATGTACAAATTTATCGGAGCCGAGCTTTGTAAAGCGTCTGTTACGGTGCATCGAGTGTACGCATCACTCTCAGTGCGGTGCAGTTATATTGTTCTTGGTGCCTAGGCTGCTGTCCGTTAAATATCTCGTATTGTCGAGGATGGCGGTGAAAATAGCTCGGAGAAAAGTAGAGATTTTACTGACGCTGAGTACAAGAGACGCGACGGAGCAGCTACCGAGAGACGATCTCGTAAGGTTAATGGATCAGTTACAAATGAATAGATTGTTCAAGAAGCATGCTACCTTGGTGAATTTACTGAATAAATTGGGAGCTCAGCTTTATGACTTCAGGCCATTGGAATTGGAGCAGTCTAGACCGTTTGCGCCTTTAACGGTAAGAAATATTGAGATCAATCGCGAATGGTTTCTCGATCAAATAAAGCAGCGTTGTTGTTGCCCAGGCTCCACTTACAGCTTCGGCGAGTCTGCACAGCTGTTGAGCGTTCTGGACTTTGACGATTGTCTCTCCATTCTCTCCTGCCAACGATTCAACGTAAACATTTTGCAAGAGTGTATAAAATTGGGTATCAGAGTTACCAGTGAGCAATGTCAGAGAGCAAAGTTCGAGCGATCGAACGAAGAGAAAGACTTGCAGTTCGACCCAAGTCCGTTGTACGCTGCTGCTAAAAAATCTTTATCCTTACGCCTGACGAAAATTACCACTCTCGTACCAGTACCGCATGAAATTTTTAATCCAGCGTCGTGCGAGGACGCCAATGTAAACCCAGCGAACTATGCCTCGAGATTTGCAAATCTCGTCCAAGATTCTCCGTATTGGGATAGCGTTTTTGCGATTATTCCCCCCGTCGTGACATACATAAAAACATTGGCAAAACTGAAACCTTACAACTTGGTGAAGGTTGATATCGCCTTTGAGGAGGATCTCGCTAAATTTGCATTGTTATGCTTAGAGATGACGCATTGGATGATACATGCCGAAGGGAGTAAGCAGAGGAGAGTAGTAGTTCCTCACTTGATAGACCTCGCGCTGAATTGCGCGAATGAAATCTTGAAAGAGCCAGGTCCTAGCAAATACTTTGGAAGTCGTAAAAATTACTCGTGGGTATGCTCGGCTGCCTTAGCCTTGACAAATCTATTTGAATACATGTCCATAACGGTCGATCCATTGCCCGAGTACAACAGAAAGGCTTTGGCTCCAGCATTGCAAAATGAGCATACAAAGGACTTTGCCGTAGCTTGTATACAAATGGCTTCGTTGATAGCTTGGCTCGAGCGAGATAAGACGGTGGTGCTTTCCTCTACGACCAATCCTTTCAGCTGGTTCGTGACAATCGAGGAGCTTATTGTCAATGTCAGTCGACAGCCTCTTGTAAACTCTTACGTCTTGATACCACCGTTGGTTTGGAAACACGGCTGGCATGTGAATGGCTCTGGTGAAACCAAGTGTCACTTTCCATTGCTATCGTCGGAATCGAACCATTTGCAAGAGGTAGATATCTTGGAGCAGTTCATTTTTAGAGTAAATCTATTAGGATGGACCTGTCGTTTGCAATTCGAAGAAATGTGGATGGCATTGCTGGGTGTACTTAGTATTACGCCCAACGAGAATATATCTTTGGAAGATGTAACGGTGTTGATTCAAGCCAATTGCCTCTCGGTTAGAGCGATAACGAGATTATTATTGCAAACACTGTATTTACCGATTCCTGGCAATCCAGCGGCAAGCTCTCCGATGCATCTGTCGCGAGACCCACAGCTTTCTCTACAAAAGGCCAGCTCTCAGAAATTGTACATGATTCAAGATTTGCTAATATGGAAATACCAGTGCATGAATAATTTTCAAAATGTCCAAGGACTAAAGTTGGATCATATCTTTAATAGAGGAAATATTGAAAAAACAATACGTCCCGACAGATTCACCTATAGCCAGTTACCTGTGTCGTTTCTCTGGTCTATGTGCAATTTATACGAAGATAAACTGAGCACATCGGTATTGCAACTAAAAAATGTAAGAAACGATGCTTTGGTATCGGCATCTTTAGATTTAGCGTCGTGCCTTCATTTTCTGATAGAGCTATACAGTTCTTGGACATTACCACAAGCCAACATCCCAATGCAACTACTGGTCGAAGTTGTAAAGTCAATGCTAGGAATATCAGAGCTATTTATCGAAAGGAGTCAATATCAATGGATGCTGGAAGTTTGTCTAGAAATTTTTAAAACGTGTCCACTGGAAAGTAATGTTATACATCAATATCTTGCAATATCTGTTTGTAAAGCTGCCGCAGTATTAACTCCACTGGTAAGTAGTTGTATACGCACACCAACTGTATTGTATGTACGCGCGGATCACGTTAAAATTCTGCGCGGAAGAAAACATTCCTATATATACACTATATAGATATTTTTGATCCAAAGCTTCATCGACAAGAGATTCGCACCATTTGAACATTTGACTTGTATCAGGGTGTATCAGCACAATCATGTTTTTAATTATAATCACATATTTTTGAGCATAAACCAAATAGAAAAGTCCTATATCCGTAAAAGCATCGTTGCTGAGATAAATCAGGGCTTTGATTCACAATATTTGGAAGAATTACTTTTTCTTTCGCTTTCCTTGACACACGTACAGTTCTCTTTCGAAAGACCAACGAAGCTCGTACTTCTCCAGCGATCAGTATTGCCGCGCGTACACAAGCACACACATGCTCGTAAATACGCCGATCATTAATTATCAACATATTGAAATGCTTCAGGATCTCAAAATATTGTTAACACTGAAGCTGCCATTTGCCGGTCAAATGATCCTTTTTAAATGTCAACACACACGCGCGCTATATCTTCTCTTTTTCTGTTCCATGTAAAAACGCGAAGGACGTTGAAACATTGGATAAAGTAAAGCATTTAATAGATATTAATCTCAAGTCTGGAAGTTTAGCTTTCCAAGTATCAGCCTTACATGGATTGTTATATTTGTTTGAAAGTGCAGCTCTTGCTAATTGCGAGGATACTATGAATCTTATGTATCCCGTAGCTACCGAATATATACAAAAACGTATGGATATTCAGGATTTAAATAATAGGTAAAAGCATTAATAATTTCTCTGCTTAAAATGACGTGCAAAACCTTCAGTGAAATCAAGTTGTTTACGTATTTAGCACTGTTTGTCAAAGCGAGGAACATGAAAGGATTTTATGGGCTCTGATTTTCTTTCTGGTAGAACACGCGGAAGACAACCGCTTGGAAGTGGATACTACAACAGTATTAGAACTTGCTCTCTCTCTAGTCACGTCGCCAAGTATTTCAATGACGCTACATCAAACGCTTCTTCAGGTATAAGAAGTTTTATATCCGGTTATACGAGCAGGTACCAGTGTAAAACACACGCATATATGTATATATGTATATACTATAGATGGATGCTCTTTGTGCAATTTTAGGGTCTTGAGAGACTCGTGGCCACGAAAAATGTCGTGGAAAGTTTCTCGGATAAAATTGTCAAGGTTGCGATGGATCGTATAAAACAGCCTAGCCCAACATTGGCATTACCCGCTTTGCAGCTTTTATTAACTTGCATGTATACAGAATCTTCCGAAAGGTTGAATCAAGTTAATTTTAATAAACAGCAGCAGTCGAATGTAGAGCCAGAAGTATTGATACAATCAATTGAATTTACATACGCAATATTCGACCGAATAAAGAAAGGATATTACACGGAAGCTGACATCTACTGCACAATTCTATCGGAAATTTTATCTGATTTTTTTCCTCCTTCGGAAAGTTTGTCGAAAGTTATAAGAGAATTTTTATCTCCCCAACAATCTCATCCTCGTTTACTTTCCGCCATTGTTTTTAAGGTAAAATGAAAATTCTAATAATTATTTCACACACACACACACACAGTTGAATACAATCTTATATGCATAATGTGTCAAGTGTTAAAGAGGCAAATATTCTCGATCAATGCATCATTCTTTGCTTTCCATCATGCATACGTAGTCCTCTTAATTATTCTGCTTATTTCATCTTTTAGGCTTGCGAACGTATATGCTCGACGATGGAAATAGATTTGCTGCAGGACTGGGTGGTTTTTACCGTGCCTACTTTTATTCAAAGTTTACCGGAAGCTATGTCACCCTGGTGCTTATCGTGCTTTTTCATCAGCGCTTCGACCAACGCTTGGCTAAGAGCTTTGTATCCTTTAATATATATATATATCATTTAGAGTCTATATTTGATTGGAGAAATGTCGGTAGTCTAGCAACAATTATCGTTAAAAATAATGTGTGGTTAATTCAGTAAATGTAGGCAGAATCGCATCGACGTTATAATTTTATCTTCAAAATAGTCTCAAGATAATTCGCGTCCCTGATGAGTAGTATTTAATCGGTTGTGTAAATAATCACTCAATGAAATAAGCTTTGTGCTCTGCCCGCTTATGTTTTTACTTCCGCTCCCCTCTCAGAATTATAAACGAGTTGAATTACTTTAATTTGTAAACGGATAATAATTATATATAAAAAAATGTGCAATCAATTCTTATTAATAGTCTGTAAAGTACTTAATCGACTGAAATTGAAAACAAAAGATTTCCGCACGTTCAATCGCGCATTGGAAAATTTGACGAAGAAGACAAGAAAATACTCTGCATTGCTGCATCGGATTTCTATCACAAGGTATTAATAATTTTTTATAATTATTATATTATCGACAAGTCTGTTATTATTTAAGCGAAAACTTAATATTTAAGAAAAAACTTTTGATTCCAGCTATCAAAGGATTCCCAGAAGAAAGCATTTATTGAAACATTTGAAGCTGCTGCAGCAAACTGCTCATTTAGCAACATTTTAATGTCTTTCTAGAGATATAATTATTTTTTTTTTCATAATTGTTATTATAATAAATTTATTTTGCGTGTTCGTTTAATAGATACAACTTTTTAACAGAATTTTCTTTCAATCTTTTTTATTTACATACAATATTTCTTCATTTTTCTCCATTTCCCACATGTTTACTTTTTTATTATACCCTTTCATTTTACTCATCCTTTGTTTTCTATTTAATTTTGTAGTTACATATTCCTGATTACATAAGCGAAACGTAAGAAAGTAGATTATTTCGATGAAAGACAATACACTTGCCCCGAGTAATAATCCAGCCGCACCTCCAACAGACCCTTCGATTATAAAAGATATGATGAATAATTGAGCAACGAATGTAGAGCTAGGATATACAAGCATACACACACATAAAATATATATTTATCATTGCATACTCTTCTGTGTGTATGTATAGTCTATATATATATATATATCTAAAGAGTACGTCGTCTCAGGCCTAAAAATATAGCTTACCTAGAAAATCATACAAGCCATACAATACTTTTCGAAAATATTTATCCCTTGGAAAATCTATCGCCACCCTACTGACAAGTCCTTTTATAAGTCCTCCTTCCCTCCTAAACATAAACATCCTTTTTTCAACATCTACAGTCCTTTCATAAAGGATAATTTTGATTGCTTTTAAACTCACCAAACCACTACATTAATATCCTCTGGTTCATAAGAAACAATATCACAGTCCAATATACAATTACATCCTCGCAAAACTTCCTTCGACAATGAAACAATTTCTGCTACATATTTCCCAATGCATTGAAATTGTTTCGTTCCGCAAACCGGGGTATCATCTGAAATGATGGACATAGATTACTTCAATAAAGAGCATATATTACTCTATTATATAATAATATCAATACAAAAAATTTTTTTACTAATAATCAAGTGCGTGTGACAATAAGAGTAAATAATTATTACTCTAGGTAGAAAGTCTCAACTAAAAATTTAGCCATGTTATACTGAATGTATATGTATAGAGAGTATTGATATAACTATTGCAAAGATTAAAGCTTTAATAAAAGAAAATTAACCAAGCAGTTGCGTCTATACACACATATATATATATATATATATATATATTCTCTTTTTATTACCTATAGGTCTCGCAAAATGAGGATAGCATCCGCAAAGTTGTTTGATTTTCGTATATCTGCACTCCGTCACGCACATGCTATACCTGTACTCTGGCCACATGCGCAAACCTCCATTAGACATAAATTTACATTTTCTCTGATATACGGATAGTGCTTTAACTTTTTCCGAGCTAAACACTTCAAAAATTTCATACTTCATATTAATAGTTTGGAGATTCCGAATCTCGTAAAATACTCTATTATAATCCATTATGTCTCTAGGATCGCTTAATGAAATCTAGAAAATATTACATATCAATTAATCGATGCTTCTTTTCTCTCTCTCTCTCTCTCTCTCTCTCTCTCTCTCTCTCTCTCTAATTTCCAAAGACACTCTGTATAAGCATAACCATATAGTATAATTCATAATGTTTCAATTGTCAAATTTTTAAGAACAAAAAAAATGTGATTACTGCCTTTCCGTAAAAGCTATTTAACTCGATCTACGAGTGGTACACTATGATATTCAAGTGAGAATGTGTAACTGCGTATACGTATACAAAAAATATCCACCTAAAATGACAAAATTTACCGATTGGCAGCGCTGGTAATATATTCACATGCACTAGAATCTCACTTTATCATATTAGTGTTCGAAAGCTGCAATAAGAACAAATACAATTCAAAAGTCCTGCTTACCGTGAAATTGTAAGATAATTTAAAATCAACAATTTCATTTCTTGTTTCATAAGTGTAATAATTTAAAATTTGTGGTATTTCCACAGTGGTCCAGTTATTTGCCATCCAATAACTATATGACAAATAAAAAAAAAAACAAAGTATTAAATTGGTTGTAGTTGATGTACATATAATACTAGGAGGGGGGAGGGGTGGAAAAGTTTCGTTAAAGATGTAAAAATTAAAGTATAAATCATTATAGGCACACTCCTGCTATTTCTCGACGAAAGTTGATATGAAAAATCATCGGGTAAGAACTATCCACGGCTTACGAAGCACAAGTTATTCGCCCTAATTTTTCATTTCAACGATTTTTCTTTCACCATGCAGTAGATATATACATATATGAGCTTTCATAAACTCTATCAATAAATATATTAGTGTACGCGCATAGTTACACCGGGAGGGGATACCTATATGTACAGGGTGTCTATATGCCAACTTGCAGTAAAATGCTGGACGTAAAAATTAATTTATCTTGGTAAATATATGTAGGAGATATAAATTTTGTATATAGATGAAATCTTTTTCAAGTTTCATCTTATTAAAATTCTAAAAGATATAACATAGGAAAATTCAAATCTTCGATATTTTTATAGTTACCGAGATAGTCAAGTTTCACGCTCGCTTCCTGTATAACCTGCAATGTAGATATTCTCTGCGTAAACTTACCCTTACAGTTAGACAGGCGTGTTTTAATTTGGACATGAAAAAAAAGAAAAAGAAAAATTCAAGAAGGAAGAACTTACTCCAATGATGAATAAACACTAACATAGCTATCTTTCATCAAACATATTCCTCTTTCAGTTACAATAGGCTTGATCGTTTTATCAACATTTATTATTTCTTTCTCGGTGGATATTGGTTTTTGCAGATCGTGCAGAATTAATAGCCATTTTTCAGGTGCAACATCTTCATATTCAGGGGCTTCGGCCATATTTTCATATGTGGCTGTAGACAAAAATCGAAAAAACTCTCTTGTTTCTCGAGTGTCCTTGACTCCATAACTGTACAAAAGAAGAATTTTTAATTTAAAATATATCAACTCTAGGGGTGTCGCGCATACTGTAAGTGTGCAAATAAGCGTAACTATATATGTATAGCTAGAAACTGCAGAAAACTAAAAAAAAGAAATAGATAATAATACTAGTACATAGATATATATGTGTGCATGGTTTATAAATTATATATAGAGTTTTAAATCTCGGTATTGCTCCTAGCAGTAGATGATATACTGTACAGAGAACTACGAAACATTATTTATTTTCTTCAACAGAGGCTGGTAAATTTTCCAAAACTCGATAATATTATACAAAAGAAAAGAAAAGAAAAAATAGAAGAGTTGTCGCGCAAAAACTTGCAAATTTTTAACCATACAAGCATATTCTCTTACCAAATAATAAAATAAGATTAAAATCATTATATAAAATGTATATAGGGTGAGATATATTTGGCATGCTCTATATTAGGGCCAGGACACAGGGGTATATAAATAACGTAAGAAAATTTTATTTCATTAGTCCTTTCTTGTTTGTGCAGCCGAAGAGACGTACTAAGCATAAAATTGATATCTTTTTAAATCACCCAGATAAATGAATTATTATAGGTTTCTTAGCTCTGGTGCTCATATAACGCGTTTCAGCCTTTAAATATCGTAAAACAATGAAGGAAAAGCTAAATTTCTGCAATATTGTATAACGGAAGAAGGATCTTCGAAAAGAATTTTAATCTGAAGCGTTTCGCATATATAAATTTTATACTATATTGGAATTGAACTAAAATAAAATAAAAATAATGAAGAGAACAATAAAACTGAAAGTTTTAATAGTTTTTAATTTCCAATAGTGATTTACCGTTTAAAAGTATCGTTAATTTTTGC
Source organism: Prorops nasuta (assembly GCF_024137725.1). Taxonomy (NCBI): domain Eukaryota; kingdom Metazoa; phylum Arthropoda; class Insecta; order Hymenoptera; family Bethylidae; genus Prorops; species Prorops nasuta. The sequence continues at coordinate 9,228,410 of NW_027116805.1, read as the reverse complement.
CTCATCTATATTATCCATTGGACAGATTATTAAAGATGGTTTAGTTATTTTGAACGTTTGATAATCATGATCAAGAACGGTAATTACAGCCATATTTCTGTAACGGAGCCAAAATGTTACAGACATCATGATCAAGCCAATAAAAGCCGTCAAGATAACGGAGCCTGTTAAAATTCTAACAAAAGATTATGTTAAATGCATATATATAATAATATATACATATATGTGTATATGTATAGTAAACGATATACTACGGGCGAGACAATAAAAATTTGGAACCATACAGTCGAATATCTCGAAAATTATAAATGTAAGTGGAGGTAGGAAAGAGCTTTTGAATACGCAGTTTTGAAAATAGATCTACCAGCGCATCCGCAAGTGCAGTTAAGAACAAGAAAAATTATATTCAAAAACTTCAAGGTTATCTTCAATGGACCTTTTAATTGTTGTGTAATAATAGCATTAAAAAGTTCTGCTTAAACTTTTTTCGATCATTGTCTCTCTCTCTCTCTCTCTCTCTCTCTCTCTCTCTCTAGAAGCTATACATTATCCAGCAATTCTGTGTAAAATGACAATTTTGATGAAGCTTTTGATACGGTCAATTTAATTCTTTAGGTAGAATTCGAAGAGTATGTTTACAATTATAATCTATAAAATATGTGGAAGAAGTTTCTACAATTATATCAGCTCCCGCGTGCTTCCGCGTAGCTTAATAAAATCTCTTTAAATTCATTCATGATCATATGTGTTTATCAATATAGAGGCTCCGACAGTTGAAGCAACGATGCAAGAGATAAGACGTGCGCATTTTCTACATACACACTTATACATATACATGTAGAGAGGGACCGCCAGATAAACTGGATCAGGACGAAAAGCTCGTAAAAATACGATAGCCGACGACAATCGGCATGGAGACAGAGGATTAATTGAATCGCATCGCATTTTATCTCTGATGTCTATTAACAACCAAACACACATGCCGATCGTCGACTATCGCATTTTTACAAACTTTTCGTCCTGATCCACTTTATATAATTGGCAGTCCATATATATAAGAGGCGTGCGTGTGTGTGTGTGTGTGTGTGTATTCAAATATTACACGAGACCTTTTCGAAACGTCTTAACATTTAAATTCCTAAAGGTAATGGCTTGTGTGTACAATTTTGGTAACTCTTGTTGTATGTACATATATTTGTACGTGTCCCTCAGAGCAGTGCGACTCCCAAGGTCAAATGAAAATAACCATATACATATGGGAAGAGGGGAGGGAGAGATTTTGTAAAAAAATACTGAAACACGCCATATGTATACAAGTCAATTCATGAAACACTCTAGTTTTGGAAATATTCGCCTGTTTCGAAACGTTTAAAACCTCGCAGCTGCAGTGTACGATAATATAAGAATCAATCTCTGCAGTTAAACTATAAAAAAAACTCAAATATAGATATTACCTCTCTGTTGTATGCCTATGAGACGCCGCCAATTGGTTAAAACCATGCAGCGACGACTTATTTGCAAATTCAACGCAAAATTGTTTAATTCTTGAGTCCACCTGGATTTTATCTACTCCCGCATCCTGCATCATTGATTCCCGAAGCATTTTCATGTTTTTAAAATCCTTCATTCGAGATTGCAAATTTGGCAAAATTTCACTATCATACAAAGCTCCATATTCCCCATTTTTCTCCCTCTGGTTGCATTTCTCATGGACCTTAAATGTGACTTCGCTCAAGCTTCTCATTATGTTTAAAATCTAAAACATAAAGTACAACTGAACAACAAGCAATTTCCAGCTGTTATATATAATTCGTTTTATACTCTATCATGAGAATAACTCGTAAAACATTTATTAACACTCAATTCACCTTTTTATAGTTCATAATAGATTAAATCTGCCATACATTGTCTAGTACAACATATGAGAAGCAATCGGTAAATGTTTTGTGAATATTTAATTCTATTTTGTCTATTGTTTAATTATAAGGAAAATCGATTTATTAATATAAGAGCTGAAACATTAAATTCATTCATTAATTTCTCACAAATGCTGTTAAATATTCAAACTGTTACTTGACCATGACCGCATCAGTTATTATCGATTAGCTTCACATATATATATTTAAGATTCTAAAAGAAAAAATAATATTCTGTATTTAATCGTATCCCAACTACGTACAAACATATTAGGCATTCAAATAAGACAGCAAGTAGCTTCTCTGTTTTTAATACTTATATATATATTTATAAATGTGTCACATTTAAATAATATGTGCTAGTTATACCCGCATGCATTTAACATTTGAGGAAATAATGTATATGTGAGCTAAACCGTCATATAAACCTGCAATCGGTATGTATGTACATACATACTATGGTCAAAGGTATAGTGTATGAGTTAGGCGCGCGAAGTAAAAGCGCTAGGTCTTTTCAAAGCGATTCCTAAAAGCATCGAAAAATTAAGGGAAAGCCATACCCAGCCATACCTGGCGATTACTGTATACCATACCGTAGTATAATTCAAAATGGCGAACTTGGCAACGCTGACAAAGAGCAGCTCCACGTTGGTATATTCACATTATTTACTTGTCACTCATCTTTCATTATTATTTCTAATGTATCTTAATAATTCTTAACAAAGCTATATATTGTTTACAGAAACCCAATTATACTTTAAAGTATACCTTGGCCGGTCACACTAAAGCTGTATCATCGGTAAAGTTTAGCCCCAATGGTGAATGGCTTGCTAGTTCGTGTAAGTAACTTTGTTATGTTTATCAATAAAATCTTGAAAGTTACGTGTTGTCACAATGTATAATTAACAATCGATATAATCTTTTTAGCTGCCGATAAGTTAATTAAAATATGGGGGTCTTATGATGGAAAATTTGAGAAAACCATATCTGGCCATAAGTTGGGAATTTCGGATGTAGCATGGTCCAGCGACAGTAGGCTACTAGTATCAGCCTCGGATGACAAAACATTAAAAATTTGGGAATTAAGCTCGGTATGCCTATGGCAATGTTTGCAAATTTTTGTTTTTAATTTTAACAAAACAATCCATAATACTGCTAACATTCTTTCCTTTCCTAGGGTAAATGTTTAAAAACTTTAAAAGGCCATAGCAATTATGTATTTTGCTGTAATTTTAACCCTCAATCAAATCTCATCGTTTCTGGTTCTGTAAGTATTTTTAGAAACTATTATTTTTAGTCATCAAATTCTTTTGTCTTATCACATTAATACGATTGTTAGTTTGATGAAAGTGTTAGAATCTGGGATGTAAGAACAGGAAAATGCCTGAAAACTTTACCAGCTCATTCAGATCCAGTGAGTGCTGTTCATTTTAATAGAGATGGCTCTTTAATAGTATCTAGCAGCTACGATGGCTTATGGTAAGTCCCTCTGTTATATTCTAAAAATTCATTCCTATAGTATAATTCTTACTTTACTTTTCACATAGTCGAATTTGGGATACAGCTTCTGGTCAATGCTTGAAAACACTCATCGATGATGATAATCCTCCAGTATCTTTTGTCAAATTTTCACCAAATGGAAAATATATTTTAGCTGCAACATTAGATAATACCTTAAAATTATGGGACTATAGTAAGGGTAAATGCTTAAAAACATACACAGGTCATAGAAATGAAAAGTACTGCATATTTGCTAACTTCTCTGTTACTGGTGGAAAGGTAAATATATTATATTTGCAATGCTAATCCTTAAAAGAAGTTACAACTTTGGATATATTTTGACAGTGGATTGTATCTGGTTCAGAAGACAACATGGTTTACATTTGGAATTTGCAAACAAAGGAAATTGTTCAAAAGCTGCAAGGTCATACAGGTAATCTATAAACAAATAATGGAACAAATCTTTTTAGCAAATAAACAAATTTCAATAATATTTTACTGTCTTTAGATGTTGTTTTATGTACGACGTGTCATCCTACGGATAATATAATAGCTTCCGCCGCACTCGAAAATGACAAAACAATCAAACTGTGGAAAAGTGATGCATAGAATGTCTTTTATGTGACTCTGTACATATATATGTATATTATATATACATGTGTGTGTGGAAAAAAATCCTTTTTGTAAAAACATGATTCTGCGTTAATGAGAACAGTATTATATTTTTCCTTTTATTTTCGTAGCATTTAAATCTCGTCAGTTGTAAATAATAAGAATTAATAAAAATTTTACTCGCATCATTAGATCGCTAAACAGATCTTACTTTAAATTGTTACTAACACTAACTTTGGAAGAAATAATACTTATTTAGTAAAATATTGAAAGATTACTTTATTATTCTTTAAACATAATACTCAATCACCATCATCGGAATCTTCAGCTAGAATGATATCGTGCCCTGCTAGCATTGCAGGATGGAAGGTTGATTCGAAACATTTTCGAAAAATCAAGCGCGATTTTTTCTGTGGCGGTGAGCATCCAATGCTTCTATCCGACAAATCAGATTGATTAGTTTTATTTATTGAAGTCTTTAAAGATTCTCTATTCGTGTTTCTATTATTAGTGCTCGGGGTCTCGGGCAATAGGGCTTCATCAGTCATTTTATTCCCACCGCTGTACACTCTATTATTATTACAGACATTGGACGGATTATTCTCCAGCTGTATGTTGCTCTCAATTAGATCATGATCATTGTTACGACAGTTATCTATATTCGTTGAATGAGAACTGTCTATGGAATCGTGGCCCAATACTTTACTCGACTTTCGCATCTTTTTAGTTCCGGTTGATGATTTCGAAGAATTTTTCGATGCTCTTTTGCCGGATGTTCTATTATCGACTGACGCTTCTTGATTTGTAAGTAACGTATTGTCGCTCTTCTCAACATGAGGATTTAAAGTGGATAATACTAGATTCGCCTCAAAAGTAGAATTTTTTAGGATAAAAACTACAGGTCTGCAAACATCGAAAGTTAATAAAATAAATCTGGAGGAGAAACGAGACAGAATATAATCAATAACATAGACATATCAATATACCTTCCAGCAGCTTCAAATTGCAAGTATACAGGTAAACCAACTGCTTCGGAAAATTGGAGAATTGCCCTCAGTTCTTTCATACAAAATGTAATGTTTGTTTCATTATTAACGGAGTAACGATCAAATTCGGCAATGGCTAAGGCCAACTGAGTTCTCGTGGTACATGATACCGCTGATTAAAAAAAAACAGAAATATTACAAGCTTGAATGCAACTTACTTTTGTTTTTCTGAAAGCTCACCAGATTCATTATCGATATAATTTCTGAGCAGAATTTTCTGAGGAGTAACTTCTAATGTAATCTCAATTACGTTATTTTGAAAATTCTGAACAGCATCTACAAGAACACGTGGCTGAGACATCAACGAATTGCAATTTTGTTCTTTCTCGTACGTTGCCTGCAATTCAAGAGTATCTTACATTTGGAAGAGAAAAAGAAATTGTGTCAAAAAGTAATCTTTGACTCACCTGAAGATTTTCACAATCAATTATAGGCAGCAAATATGTCTTGGTTATACCGTTCTTATATTTAAGGACTAGTAGTAATGTTGAAGCATTAGATTCCAGCTTGATGTGGCAAGTTTCTACTTGCTTATCTATACTGTTAGGTGATTTAAAGACAGTCATCACACTCTGGAAGAAAGATAATTGAAATCTAAACGTAAATGCATAAGTTACCTAGTATTGTTACTACGTATCCATTTCTTACCCTCATTGAAATTTTACTTTTAAAACTGTCCTCCTCATCAAAATCGCCATAAGAATAATATGCGAAATAGTCTTGTGTGAAGCTAAAATCGGCGTAAGCCGAATTGGCTATATTTACTGTACGAAACGACAGAGAAGATTCCTGAGGTTGCACGTACATTTCGTCGCCAATCTTTGCCAGGGCGTGAATCGCTTTTGCCAAAACTGTAATCATTCGTGTATTATATGAAAGATGTACGAAGGTAAAATTGTTAATTAAAAGAAAATATATAAATTAAGTGTAAATACTTTTGACGTTTGCACCAGGAACAATACATTTCATGTCGTAAATATGGACATCCGTAATCAATAATGTACTTTTATTTTTATTTTTCCTTTTCTTTGAGATGTGTCTCACTGTAAACGCCTGTTTAGAATTTGAAGTTAAATAGGATAATTGTTATTTAAGCAGGTTAGGTTAATACAAAATATTAGAAATGACGTGACAAGCCCCAACGCACGTGTATTTTTCCCCCATTTCATTGACTACTTTATCGATCAATGGCATATGCCGCCAAAAAGTATCCGCATAATGCTCTAGTCTACGCGCATACACGCACAATCATCTAGAGGGGCTCGTTCCATTAAAGGCCGGCAACGCTTGCTGTTACAGTGCGTTATCCAGCGTTATAACAGATGTGCTTCGCAGATGTACATATCCATATATTCATGAAAATGTAGAAATATCGATGGTAAAGAATGATATAAATAAAGGGCGGTATATAAATAAATGGAGTTTTAACTTACGATCTTGACTAAGATCAACAATGCTTCAGTTCTGCTTCGTTTTAAGCAATTGCTAGCTGAATTTCAGCGGGAATCGGGATTCAGATTGTAGATAGATATTTTTGCAGAAAAACGCTAACTTCAAGTCAGATGGTAGTTGGTACATTACAAATCTACCTAGCCGACATTGTTTTACACAGCATACAACAATTAACTTATGGGCCCATATAGTCGCGACTATGAATACCGGCCATGATGGAATCTCTACTACTGTGTGCGTCACTGTGCGTCATGTGAATGTGTAACTGTGTAAGTACTTTGTGAGGCTGTCTGCCTGCCAGGTCTGCCTGCCATCCGCCAATCTCTCCCACATTCCCAGTTTGCTGGCTTTTGTCAATTTGACGTTCATTGATAACATAGAATTCAGCAATAAGTAATATTAAACATAATTAATTTCAGCTTCAATATATCAACTTAATCATGGTAGAAGCACAATTTTATTAGTTGTAATCAAAATTTGACATTTATAGATACCTAACCTAAACATCCATTATTTCAATTGGTAATCATAGTTATTATATTTTTCAGCTGGTTTTGGTATTAGGAGATTTACACATTCCGCATAGATGCAGTAGTTTGCCAAGCAAATTTAAAAAGTTGTTAGTACCAGGAAGAATACAACACATTTTGTGTACTGGAAATCTTTGTACAAAGGAGTCTTACGATTACCTAAAAACATTAGCAAGTGACGTTCACGTTGTTCGTGGAGATTTCGATGAGGTAATCTTCCGTTGTTAAAAAAAACTTCATTGTTCTATTTCTTTCACATGGTGTATTTTTCTCCTTTTTTCAGAATTTAAATTATCCTGAGCAAAAAGTGGTTACTGTTGGACAGTTCAGAATAGGTTTGTCTCATGGTCACCAAGTTGTTCCATGGGGTGATCCTGAGGCATTGGCATTGATTCAAAGGCAATTGGATGTTGATATATTGATATCTGGCCACACTCACAAATTTGAAGCTTATGAACATGAAAATAAGTTTTATATCAATCCTGGTTCTGCAACAGGAGCTTATAGTCCATTAGATACGTCAGTATTCAAATTCTCATGTAGCTACATTTTACATATTTTGTCAAAATATTTCGTACTTTTTTCAGATCAGTCATACCATCTTTCGTTTTGATGGATATCCAAAGTTCGACAGTCGTAACGTACGTCTATCAACTCGTAGGTGACGAAGTTAAAGTCGAGAGGATTGAATATAAGAAAAGCTAGTACGAACAATACCGAGATTTTCATTATTTATGTTTAATCGCTCATCGAATTAAGCGCAGATCGAGCAACTATTATTACGTTCAGAATTTTTATCTACAGCTGTAAAAGTTTTAAGAAAATATAAGGAACTCTTAGGATTATATATCAGTTTTCACAACTTTTATGGTTGTTATTCATTTTTAGATTTTGCAAGTGCGGGCACAATCCACCCACTTTATCCTCTTTTATTCGGCACATATATCGTTCTATGCTTGCTTATCTACATGGGTGTATACACATTCAATAAGCAAACGCCTTATGTTTTCATGCCGCTTACTCTGCCACTCACTGCCGCTCTCTATTAAAATATATTTAAACGGAAAAATTATTAAATGCTCGTGTTTGCTTTTTATTTAATCTAAGTAATACAAATGTGCTCCTAGGACTTTACACTTGCTTATTTAAATATATATATACATGTACATATATATAAATTCAGGAGAGGGAAAGGATATTTGTGTGCGCGCGCACTATTTTCTATATACACATAGGAAAAAGTAACAATGGTATTTCATCGCATCGACGTAATAAAAAGTTTACAAGGATCGATGATTATTTGTAACGGTATTATTGGAACGGTTGGGAATCATAGATACGATTGATATGGAACATACGACTAAAAAAATGTTAACAAAATAATTTTAGTAACAATAAATATCACTTAATCATCAGGTTTTAAATCCCCTCTTTGGATCTAAACTACTTTTATATCTTATCTTACAGCTCTCGTATACCAAATACTCGGAGTAAAATTCCTTATTTTAAAATGTACAAAGGATAACAACCATGCGCGTATGGTGTTGAAATGCTCTTTCCGTGATTTGTCCTAATACATTAAATGCGTCGTCGACTAGTCAGCATCTTATATAGAAAAGATTTTTTAAATTATCACTGATGACGTCATGCGCCGACTATTCCAATTAATAGTTTCTTTCGATAATATGTCAGCTGCAACTTGTGAATTATTACTCTCATCACCAATTGCCCTTCCACATTTGTTGCACATACATTTCCCGGCAAAATTATCCGTTCGTCCCAAATTATAAATTTCATTCAGCCGTCTGCACCAATCGCCACAATTATCGCCTATAGTATTGTCGTCACTTATCGGCTGACACTGCTGATTCCTGTGTTGCTGCGACGTGTCGGTATTTGATGTTGCTGCTGATGAGGTTTGCTCGCCTCCTAGAAAGCTCTGTTGATGTACGGAGATAGTACAAGGTTGGGAGGGAATGGTGGAAGAAACAGTTATTAATGAATGAGTTGAATAATTACCGTCAGCCAAGGGTGATCAAGAACGTCTTCAGCACTAAACCTAAGCTCAGGCTGAGCCTGTAGCATATTTGAAATCAACTGCTTAGCAGATTCAGAAATCGCATCCCAGTAAGGAGCCGTAAATTCATATCGACTGCTTAGTATTCTCTCAAATAATTCTTCTTGGTCATTCTCCGGTGATACGAATGGAGGAAACCCACACAGTAATATGTACAGTATCACACCTGCAGCCCATACGTCGATCTAGCAGAAAAAGTAGAGAAGAGATATTTAATTGTTTGGTATTAAAACATTGAAAATCCTTAAATCTAATGAATCCATATTTAAAGTTTTTTACTTTCAAGCCATATCCACATTCTCCTAAAATTTCTGGCGCCACATAAGTTGGCGTTCCGCATACTGTGTACAAGGGTTCTCGTACAACCTGCGCGAGGCCAAAATCTCCCAATTTTAGACACCTAACGCGGCTACCGTCCATTTCCACCAGGAGATTTTCAGGCTTGACATCACGATGAACTATGTGATGCGAATGTAAATATGCCAATGCAGACGTCAAATGTCCGATCATCACGGCAGCTTCTGCCTCCGTAAACTTGGTTGCTGCAGCAATTGCATCGAAGAGATCTCCACCCTTTATAAAAAACGGGTATGGTGAATATTTATCTAAGTGAAATACGATTGGCAGAGTATAGTGATGAATTATCGGGTACCTTGACAAGTTCCATTACTAGATACAATTGATCTGAGGTCTCTTGTTCGGTGATTAGGCTGATTATATTTGGATGGCATACTTGGCGCAAAATTGCAACTTCACTAGCCAACATGGTCCCTTTTCCCTCGCACTTATATTTGTCTATTATTTTCATAGCATATTCCGCTCCAGTGGATCTGTAAAATTAATAATAGCTCATTGATAATGAAAACATGCCATTGATAGCTTTAATGCTCACTTACTTGTGAATACAGTGTCTGACAACGGCAAAATTACCATCCCCTATAACATGACCAATAGTATATTGCAAGCGCAATGGTTGCGGTAAAACGATTGGAGAAGGACTCGGTGTTCTGACTTGCGGAGCGGTTCGTACTTTTTTCCCAGATTTTCTGGGCATTCTCGGCGCAGGACCAACTGTTCTAGAGACGCATGAACTTCGTTTAAAGCTTTGTACACATTTAGATTCTTCAAAATCTAACTCAAAATCTTCTTGACTTGATTTCTCAGGTCCATAAGCAACAAAGATCTCCTCATTCTCAAAGAACTGCTCCAAAGAAGTAACTTGCAGGCCAGATAGAGTAAAAACTTTTCTTACAGCTCCTGTGTCAAGTTTCACTGCCTCTGTAATGGCCTCCATGGCCCGCTCCAAGCTAGGAGCATTTCTTTTATTTAGAAGCAATCGAACTACTTTACGTGGTTTAGTACCATGTCGAATAATAGTCACTATCCTAGCTTTTACACAGAGAGGTATCCCACTTGATTGCCTACCAGTAGCAGCAGGAGATTGTAGTAAGCCAGATAAAGAGCCACCTCTCTTCACTCTTGAAGAAGAATATTCAACCTTTTTAAAATTTTCTCCTTGTCCAGAAACCACATAACATTTTCCATCTTCCAAATCATCAACAGTTTTTACTCTACTTCCATCCATGGCATAGATAGCCCTAACTCCATTAGGCAGTGTAACACTGGATATCAAAGCTCTTGTTAAATCTGTGGCTAAGCTATCAAAGCTGCGATACCGTTCCGGAGTAACAGCCATTACCACTCCTGTATAAAACTTGTCACCATTACGAAAGAACCGTATACGCTTGGCTTTCTTGGTTGTAGGTGTCTTAGGTAAATTAGGGGAACGTCCAGTAGAGAGCTCTATCAATCTATCATCCAGAGTTTGGACAGGCGATGGGCTCAAGTTGATATCAACAGCGGAAAGAAAATCATTATCATCCATGAGAGAGGCATCCTGATCCAGGGACTCCTTGGCATTGCTATAAAGGATTGAAAAATTATTAGCATAAACAAACTAGCGGGAATTTAAAAAGGAGTAATTTAAGCAGAAAAGACATTGTCAAATTCTACAATATCGTCAATAAAATTAAGATTAATTGGTTAAAATTATACGATTGATAAACACTGATAAATTTAGAAGTAATAATTAATGGGGCAGAAACAACATTACTTACAGTCTCCATTCTCGATCCGACATTTCTTGCTGCAGTCTCAACGCTGATCAAACAGGCCAGCGATATAGTCCGTTTTGTCAGTTTGATGAAAAATTGAAATTTTCCTTGTTTTCCTCTCATAAAATTCAATCAAGATATTCGGGCGATCCTGGATCGAACCGATTTGGAATGTCTTGAGAATAAACAAAAATTTTACGATTTTGAGAGATTGCTGTGCAGTGCAGATTACTGCTAACAGCGCTAACCGCTAGCATATTAAATTTATAAAACTAAAATTCGCCATGAGCGCCATCTACGTAACGTACAGGTGATAGTAAATTGAAGAGAGGGGAGAGCCGGTAGAGGTGTCATCATCACTAGAGAATGGTAGAAGGGAGAAAGAGGGGAGAATGCAAACAGAAGAAGGAACAGACAGAGAACAATTACAGCAGTTACATTGAGCAAAACAAAGCAAGGAAGAGGAAACAATGCAATAGATCCGGATCAATTTCTCAAATGTGAAACGGTACACACATTTAAACATGCACACAAATAATTGTATCACCTATCACAGGTAGTTACGGCATTCTACAAGGGTGTATATCAGATACATCCACGGGTTTTTATTTTGCTCCGAAAAGAGCTAAAGGTAATATTGCCTGCACATACTACAGAGATAAATTACAAATTAATCAATTGATAAAAACATTCCAGTCATACAAAAAACATCAGTCAGAGGATGAATATCTACTTATCCAAAAAGATTCTTAAGATATTATCAGTAAATATATAAACATATATGAAGAAATTATTACTAAATAAAGTGAAAAAGAAGTATAAATAAGTAAGAATATAAATTATTAAAATTTATAGATCCTACAAATTCTTCGTTCATTTCTGAGCATTGTATAGCGTATCTCAAAAGTCATAATCAAGAGCAGGAAGCCTTAGATAAAAGATAATTTTGAGAACAAAACTTTTATAAAATTTTATTTATTTTGTCAATATTCACCGAGCTACGTAAAAACGTGTTTGCTTAGGCGAAGAGTCTGCAGAAATTCGTAAGTAGCTCGATAAATATAAAAAATATTGAAAGACAGTATAAGAATTTCCTTCTCAAAATATAAGTCTTCTTATCTAGGATTTCCAGCTTGACTACGACTTTTGAGAAATCCTATAGATTTATAGATCACTATAGCATATAAACATTTTTGTTGCAGGTTTTTATTAACACTAGACATTACTAGGAGAACCAGCATAAGTTGCAATTGTATAATAACGGTCACTGTGGTCCGATCATTATTATTTCCTTTCGCTCATTATGAAGAAGAACGACATGATATATTTGTTGGATGTTTGCAGCAAAATGTAAATCTGATCAAAGATGCAGGTATACAATATAAGATGTACTGATAGCGAAAGACCCAATGATCAATCGAGTGTTCTCGAAAATAATGAAAGCACATTACACGAAATGATTTATCGATAGATTTGAGCGACATACATTTCTCGAAATCAATTCATTCTCTGTCATCGTTATTGAATAAGAATTAATCTCGCGTCGAGGGAAAAACAGCCTAAGCAGGACGGTTTATCGACAGATTTAAGTTATTTTCGTTTGGATTTGAAGAAACATGAAACGAATTTTGTGCACATGTAGTAAAACGTGGGTCTGAGGCGATTGGATGACCATCGGTGTTGAAGAGTACTGTACTGCCAGGCAGCACTGTGGTCTGTGCTACTACCAGGCACCAGGCCAGTACCAGCATTCGTTTCTCCTCCTCCACCTCCCTCAGTCATGCACTGCCCTCCGCTCGCTCACTTCCGTCCGCCCGCGCCTATATACATTTCTACATGTATACGTTGCTTACCTGCCTTGCCTGCCTGCCCTGCCTACCTATCCACTCCTCCACCTACCTGCGTGCTTGTTTGGGCAGTAGCGACCACTCGGCGGCACTCTCGGCAGTAGCAACAAGCAAACTAACATTGCAATACGGTGGTGTATCTCGAATAAGTGGTGGTAACCTATAACAGATGGCCCATGCGTTATACACATTTTTTATTCGTTCAAGATAATCAAGAAACTGTGCGAAACCCGTTACACGTCGGTGGGTGTGTAAACATAAATATTTATATATGTATGCACACAGTTGAGATCGGTGCTGCGGAGTCGTTGGTTCACGATCCGTCTAGAGTGGAGGCTTCGCAGATAAATCGGTTAGTGAGAAATGGCAACTGTGTTGTAAATAGTGGGACTCTTGGACGGAGGAACGAGGGATATCCGTATGAACAGTGGGAAGAGGGAAAGAACGGAGAAATTTTGTGAAAAATGCGGCCGGAAATGTTAGTAACAGGTAAGCAATGGCGAAGCAACTAGGGAGTCACTCTGCACGTTCGCCATCGTGTGCGTTCCGAGTCGTGACTCACCTCACACGTCGCGGCACGACACGACACGGCTGACGGCATTGGTTGATTACCTCGCCACGTTTCGATTTCCAAAACTTTGACCAGTATTATCGAAAAGAGGAGAACGAGAGTCAGCATAGCACAATTTCTCTGGGAAAGAATGATAGTGTTAGAGCTAGTATTCGAGTGGCCTGTCATTTAACGGATAATTTATTGCGTCAGCATAAGGTCAGTCGAGAGGCTCGCTCGCTCTCTCTCTCTCTCTCTCTCTCTTCCACTTGATAGAACCAAGAGAAGCCTTAGAACCGATGAGGTTTCCGCCGTCGGTCGTTTTCTCACGTGTAACAGCACTCGCTTGAAAGTCCAACGGAGACACGATGCACAGTGGCGTAGACACCATTGTTTTCTTCTCACAGCACGATTATTTCCATTTTTCTCATTGTATGCACAAAAAAAGTTATCGTTTGATCTAAACAATTTTTTGCGGAATTTGAAGTATTGTTCACGTTCGCGATTCTATATATATATACATAAAGAAATTAGAGGACTTTATTTAATCAAAAGACAGAAACGTGTTTCGACGAACCGATACGTATACGTTACAGCATCTTTTACTGGAAGATTACCCGCCCAAATTGTTCGAAGCATTTTCTTAGTAGGAATAGGCTAGGTATAAAGCTACAACCGCGCGCAATGGCACGGATCTGTTAAATAAGGAAATAATATTGAAATCAATCGTTAAATCGTCTTTCGTTTTGTTGTATAGCTTTTCACCAAAGGATGAATTTGTACGATCCCGAGGTGACTTGAATGCTAGGAATAATCTGTCACGGTCGATGACGTCATTATAACGCTGAATTTTGTTCTTATGTATTAGCTTTAAAAGTAAGCGCTCTCTATTTGAGCGAACGTATGGAGGGGATGTACCCAATAGGAGAAGAGCTCAATAAGCGGCCACGGGGAAGAGCGTGGAGAAGAGGTCATTCGAGGTGGAACTTGATAGCATGCAGCTACGCATAGAGGCATCATAAGACAAAAATTTAAAATTACTTTACTTACTTTGTATTAATAATTGAATTAATAAAGTGTATTGATTTAAATATCAAGTAAGTTTACATATGCTTTTTCATCGCAGGGCTTCTCCTCTCAGTGTTGACGGGTACAATAATAATCACCGTCCCCGTCTCCGGCGCGCAACAACAAGAACGCGAAGCATATTTCGATGGATCATCCAGTTTGCGTTTGGCCTCTTTCGTCTCGGTACACCGACACAGCGGCTTCAGTTTCCGGACATGCGAGGGAGGCAGACTCTTCCGACAAAAATACAACGATCAGGATTACATCAGTCTGGAGGTGAACGAGGATGGGCTGCTTTTCGTGGCTATCGTTGATAAGCAACGATACGAAGCCAGATTGAATGCCAAACTACTCAACAATCTTTGGCACAATGTTAACCTATCTTTCAGACTCGGCAATTTGACTCTTAACGCAGCCGGTCATACGCAGGTTTGTCTTTCTTGTTCTTTTCAAGCTTTCTTCACAAACTAACCTCTTTCTCGGTCAAAGGTCATAGCCAATGCGTCGTTCAACAGTGCTATTCTCACGTTACCGGATTACGATGAGAACGGTAGCTTGATAGTAGGCGAAAGATTCAAGGGCTGCATACTGCAAGGACCGGGTATCTTGTTCAACGAAACTATTAACAATGGAGCAAGGATGGGTCCTTGTCCCACGAACGCTTTACGCTGTAAGCCGACAGATTTCACTAAAAGACTAATTACATCTTTTTTAACTCGTGTTTTTCTGTCCGTAGGTGGTTCAACTCACGATAGTACAACAATCGCAATGGGTGCTTGCACCATCGAGAGTTGCACGATGCATGGCAAATGCGTACCGTTGAACGACAATCGTTACGAGTGTCAGTGCTACGCTCGGTATTCCGGTACCAATTGCCAGCTCGACAATGGTAAATATTACACAGGGTCTCTAGTTTTTTTTTTTTTTTTTTTTTTTTTTTTTCCCCCACTTTCTTCCATCTAATAACCATGTTAAGGTCCACCGTGTTCGAGCAATCCTTGCAAGAACAGTGGGATTTGTATGGAGGATCTGAGAGGAGACTTCAGCTGCCAGTGTCAGGCTGGATTCAGCGGGAGGCTCTGCGAATTGGAATTAGAACCAAGGTTGCCTTGTAAGGTGAATCTTTGCAAGAACGCTGGTGTCTGTACAACAACGATCGACGAGAGTGATTACAAATGCGAGTGTCCATCCGGCTGGACTGGAAGAAACTGCGAGGTGAACGTGAACGATTGTTTCTCGAATCCTTGCCAAAACGGGGGTATTTGCATCGACGGCGTTGATGGGTATACTTGTAAATGTGAAAGAACTGGGTAAGAGTAATAAGCTAGGTTAAGCTGATCACCCGAGCTCTTCCAGTTCTTAATATTGCGTTTTCTTTACCTGCAATGTCAGATACGAGGGAAAGAATTGCGAAATCGACATTGACGAGTGCCTTGCGAAGCCATGCCTCAACAAAGGCACGTGCTACGATAATTATGGTGGATACACGTGCCATTGTCCTGCTGGCTTCGAAGGTCAAAATTGCGAGCTCAACTTGAACGAGTGCCTCTCCGAGCCGTGTGCCAATGGCGCAGAGTGCATCGATCAAGTTGGCACGTTTCGCTGCGAGTGTCGCCCAGGATTTACCGGCCGGTTCTGTCAACTGAAGAGTGCATGCGAAAACGCAGCCTGTCCCGTCAACAGCATCTGCGTTGAGAATGCTCGCGGTCCTCAGTGCGTTTGTAAACCAGGCTTCATTGGTACGAATCACTATTGTATAATATATTAGATATATGTACACTGCCGTTCCGAGAAAGAGTCCTAATTCCATCTTTGCCTGATCGATTTAAAAAACCAGTGTAAGATATTCTTGAAGGGAACAGATTCTACTTCCGTAAACCGGATCAATGTGTATTCCCTGAAGCTGTATTTTTTAAAACCTTTAAAAATTGAATTAGGCATTTGCCTCGAAACGGCAGTATAAGAAAGAAAGAACTAATGTGAAACCGTATGGAATTTCAGGAAAGAATTGTCAAGTTAACGTGGACGATTGTCAGTTGCAACCCTGCAAAAACGGCGGCACGTGCATTGACCTGGTAAACGGTTACAGCTGCAATTGCACCGAACGTTACACAGGTGAAAATTGCGAACGCGAGAGGGACGTAGGAATGGAGTTGTGCCTGGCTAATCCTTGCCGTAACAACGGCACGTGCAAAGAAATGAACATACGTTCGCGTCGTGACTTCTTGTGCGAGTGTCCGCATGGATTCGAGGGAAAGCTCTGCGAAGCGAACGTGGACGATTGCGTTGACGTTATCTGCCCGGATGGGACGATCTGCGTGGATGGTATAGCCGGTTACGAGTGCGTGTGTCTGAATTGCAGCACCGTTTCTCCCGCTGGCCAGCTGGACTGCACCAGCAAGCCTTGTCTCAATGGCACCTGCGTTGAAGTCAATCCAGCCACGGACGTTTCGATAGATTCTCCGCGCAGATTTGTCTGCAAGTGTAAGAACGGCTATGAAGGAGAACGGTGCGAGCGGGACGTAGATGAGTGCATCTTGCACGGGGCATCATTGTGCAACAATGGCATATGCGTTAATACTCAGGGAAGTTACAATTGTTTCTGCCGGCCGGGATTCTCCGGTGATCACTGCGACATCGACATAGACGAGTGTCTCTGCGGACCTTGCAAGAACAACGCTACCTGTATCGATCGAATCAATACGTTCGAGTGTGAATGTCCGCCGGGTTACGCTGGCAAAAGCTGCGAAATTGATGTAAACGAGTGCGAGAACGAGCCGTGCCTGAACGGTGCAACGTGCCTCGACCAAGTCGCCACCTACAGCTGTAAATGCGCTCCCGGCTTCGAAGGCCTCAACTGCGAAGTCAACATCGACGATTGCCAATCCACGCCCTGTCTCAACTCTGGCAAATGCATCGATGCCATCAACAATTATACTTGCGACTGCTCGGACACGGGCTTTCAAGGCCATCGGTGCGAGAACAATATCGACGATTGCGAGTCTGGCCCATGCAAAAACGGAGCCAATTGCGTCGATCGGATAAAAAACTACGAGTGCCAGTGTTACGCGGGCTACACTGGTAAGAACTGCGAGCTCGACGTGGACGAGTGCGAGAGCTCGCCATGCCAGTACAACGGTACTTGTTTGGAAAAGTCCAATCAGGAGCTGTACAAAAGCGATGCTTTGAATCTGCCTTACGTGTTCACTAAAAATTTTAGTTATGCCAATGCCAGTGGTTACGAGTGTCTCTGCGTTCAGGGTGTGACTGGTAAAAATTGCGAATTGAACATTAACGAGTGCGAGAGCAATCCTTGTCTATCCGGAAGCTGCGTCGATCGAATCGGTAGCTACACCTGCGAGTGCGACGACGGCTACGAGGGCGATCATTGTCAGCACGATATAGACGAGTGTAAGAGGTATACTCCATGCCAGCACGGTACTTGCATAGATGGCAGAGCCGATTATTATTGCAATTGCGAGCCGGATTATGGCGGTAAAAATTGTTCCGTAGCGTTGATCGGATGCCAGGGAAAGGCTTGTCGAAACGGAGGGACGTGTTGGCCGTATCTCGTCAATGAGACCGTTCACAAATTTAACTGCACCTGTCCAAATGGTTTCTACGGTGACGTTTGTGATCATGTAAGTTTTTCAACCTTTTCTCTATGGGCCTCCCTTAACTCTCTCTCTCTCTCTCTCTCTCTCTCTCTCTCTAGACATTATATCTCTCTTCGCAATTCGTCCATGGTACCATATATTTATACTGTTACCCATATAAACAATTCTTATTCTCAGGTAACGACCATGTCACTCAACGGTAACTCTCACGTTCTGGTCAATACTACTCGAGACGAGGGTTACGACATACAGTTTAGATTTCGAACAACACTGCCGAACGGTCTGCTCGCCATTGGCAAAGGACTCACGTTTTACATCCTTGAATTAGTGAACGGCAAGCTTAACCTGCACTCGAGCCTCTTGAACAAATGGGAGGGAGTATTTATTGGAAGCGGACTGAACGATTCGACCTGGCAAAAGGTCTTTGTGGCCATCAATTCGACCCATTTGGTGCTTTCCGCCAATGAAGAGCAAACCATCTACCCAATTAGTCTTAACGAGGCATCCAATTCGAATCATACATCATTTCCAACTACCTATGTAGGTGGTACCATCAGTTATCTGCGAAAGTTGACGCATGGACCACCGTTTTTTGTCGGGTGCATAGAAGACGTAGTCATTAATGGAGAATGGGTCTACGCTAGCACCACTTCCAGAACCGTTCATTCTAAGGAAGTCGAGGCAGGCTGTCCTCGCGAACCTCAATGTTCTCCAAATCCCTGCAAGAACGGAGGTCACTGCACCGACAGATGGAGGGATTTTTCTTGCAAATGCGAACGACCTTTTCTGGGCCACAATTGCCAGTACAACATGACAGCGGCCACTTTTGGCCATGAGAATACCAGCAATGGTTATGCCACTGTAAAAGTATCTCAGGCTGCTCGAAGATCCGTCAGATCAATCGTAGACATCTCCATGTTCATTCGTACCAGGCAGGATAGAGGAGACATTTTTTATCTGGGCTCCGAACTTGTTCCTGGCGCGGAGCTTCAAGATGCTACCTACATAGCGGCGCAACTGGAGAACGGCGAGTTATTAGTGAAGATTCAATTCAACGGCACCGAAGCATACACGGTCAGCAGCGTGAAGCTCAACGATGGAAACAATCACCTGATACAGGTGGCTAGAAACGTGACCCTGGTACAAGTTAAGATAAACGGTACAGAGTACTTCAGAAAGACTATTAGTGCTTCTGGCCAACTCAATGTAACCGTCCTCTATCTGGGTGGTATTCCCGAGGATGCAGTCGACGCTACTACTGTCCATAACACCAATGATCGCCGGACAACGGATAGTGAGAGAGCAACGGCCTCGAGGCACTATTTCAAAGGCATCATTCAAGATGTGCAGGTTTCAAACGGTACCGACACAATGGTTGTCGAGCTTTTCCCTCTAAAGGTCAGTATAGGAGTTTGCAATCGATTATCCAGCTAACAAGGTTGTTTTTTTTCCATCAGGCACCTGACGTTCCAGTTCCCATACAATTTGGAAAAGTCTCCTTCGACAAGGCAAAAATCTTGCCAGGCGTTGTTTCTGACAACGTGTGCGCC
The DNA here is from genome assembly GCF_024137725.1 of Prorops nasuta. NCBI lineage: Eukaryota > Metazoa > Arthropoda > Insecta > Hymenoptera > Bethylidae > Prorops > Prorops nasuta. The sequence goes on along the minus strand of NW_027116805.1, from coordinate 9,208,531 downwards.
ATCAACCCTTGCCACCACAATGGCACCTGCCACGTGACTTGGAATGATTTTTGGTGCCAGTGTCCCCGAGGCTATACTGGCAAGACTTGCCAAGAGATGGAATTCTGTCAGCTTCAGGATTGCCCATCCGGTTCGCGATGCGAGAATCTCGATGATGGCTACGAGTGCATCGCAAATGCTACCTTTGACGGCAATGACACGAGCTTCTCGTATTCGTACGGTCGTGCGGAGCGCTCGACGAACTTCACGACGCAATCGAGGATCGAGCAGATTACAATCGATTATAGATCCAATACTGGCGGTACCTTGATGCACTTGGCTTCTCGAGATCCCACCATTCAGCAACATTTTACAGTGTCCGTCCAGAAGGATCGAGCAACGATCTCGTGGCATCTGGACGAGGAGAATCGAGGCCTCGTGACGTTCGGCAAGCTTGAACCGAATGGGAATTGGACAACCATCCTGATAAAGCTGAACAATCGGTCGATGGAATGCGGATTCGAGAATGAGAGCGAGAACGAGAATGCTAACGAGGAGGGTTCTAGGTTAACAAGCCAGAATTTTAGTTACTCCTCGTGGTACCAGTTATTGACGACCGGTACCGTGACACTGGGGGCTAGATACACGAATACTAAGAATTCAAAACCTTTCAAAGGTTGCATCGGGGAAGTAAGGATAGGCGGTATGCTGCTGCACTACTTTACTTATGAGGAAGTCTATCAGAATCCTAATTTCACACCTCTAGAGTATCTGGCATTGGAGGTGGTAGAGGAGGAGGACAATGCCAGTAGTAGCAACAGCAGCATGAAGAATAGCGTAGTTCATGACAGAATCGGTTGTCGATTATGCTTCGACACCGATTGCAAGAACGGTGGCTATTGTCACGACATGCTGAGCAGCTATGTCTGCGATTGCCCCGCGGGCTACGATCAGGACGATTGCTCCTTCAACATCGACGAGTGCCTTGAAAACAAGTGTCAAAATGGTGCTAGTTGCCTCGACGGAATAGCAAATTATACATGCGTCTGCAACCCTGGCTGGCAAGGCAGTCGGTAAGTGTCATTTTCACTTTTTCAATTAGTTTTACTTGTACTGTCTAGTTCTCGCTCTAATGATTTTTGTTCTTTGTTTCGATTTTATGGTTAGGTTTGAAAATGTCTATCGCATATAGTGCACAAGTGCAGCTAAAACGATGTCTTTTCCTCGACTTTGTAGCACATTCTTCAATCTTATTAATATTTCCTTTACAGATGTGGGGAAGATATCAACGAGTGCGTTGCCCGCAGTCCCTGCAAGCACGATGGTGTTTGTGTCAATTTGCCTGGATCATTCCGATGCGAGTGTCCGGATAATTTCACTGGTGATCTCTGCGAATTCTTTCGCTCGATTACTTGCGATAGTCAACCATGCAAAAACGGATCAACTTGTGCGGATATCGCCAATCCAACCACTGGAAACAATTTCACCTGCAGCTGCATGCCTGGATACGAGGGGGCGCTGTGCGACATTCCTTATTGTAGCGAGAAAAAGTGCCAGAATGGTGGAAGATGCGATTTTCTCTATCAGGTGTGACTAAAATGTAGTAATTTTAATAATAATAGTAATTTGAAGTGCATTCTGAGCTACGCGTGCAAAACTAATTTTACATTTACTATCAAGTTGAAACAATATATGCGTTAACTCTGATTGCATTCTTTTTAATGTGTGACCATTGTGGCTAATCGTGAATTTGAAGACCCGCACTGGTGCGCACTGAATGAATCTCTATCTTTTTATTATTAATGTGAAAGCAGAGGATAGAGATACACTCGGTGCACGCTTAGTGTAGATACCTTGATTCGTGATAATTCCATCCACTGACGTTCACTAAATATAAAAATTAATCACAGGCTCCTCAATGTACCTGCCCACTCGGATACACGGGACGTTTTTGTGAAATCAACATCGATGACTGCGCTCCGGACTCCAAGGGTAACGTTCCTTGCAAGAACGATGGCAGATGCCACGACGGAGTAAATAATTACATTTGTGAGTGCGAAGGAACTGGATTTTACGGTGCTGACTGCTCTTACGACGTGGATGAGTGTCAAGAGGCAAACATTAGCTGCGGTCACGGCGAATGCCAAAACGGGCCCGGTACTTATAGATGTCTGTGTTATGATGGATATTGTGGTCACACTTGTACAACGGTGGATCCTTGCAAAGAGGTAAGACACACTTTGATAAAACGGGGGAGGACAGAACTAAGGAAGCTCTACTGTTTTATCGGCAGGAATATTGCCAGAACGGTGGTACTTGTAATTGTGAAGACGATGGCGGTTACGTATGCCAGTGCACGCCTGGTTTTACGGGACAAAACTGCACAGAGGTGAGTTTTAACATTCAGATACGTTTGGAGAGAATAATTAACTTGTGAGAAGCGATGAATTGCTCAGTTTTCTACTGTATACCTTCTTCTAGTCTATTGATTATATCGGCAATACATTGAAGGAAAAAATACAATTTATACTTTGTTGACAGAAAAAATATGTTTTCAGACGAGCCATTTTTTGGGAAGTCAAGCTCTGGACATAGCATTGATAGTAGGACCAATAGTCGGCTGTCTTTTCCTCGTAGCAGCAGGATCGTTGATAGCGCTTTTCATGATGGCGAGGAAAAAACGAGCAACTCGTGGGACGTACAGTCCAAGCGCGCAGGAATTTAGCAATCCACGAGTGGAAATGGACAACGTGATGAAACCACCGCCTGAAGAGAGACTGATCTGAGATAAATTTCGAAGGAGGTGTCTGATAAGTGTCCTTATATTACCGTCCATGTTTACCAGCTCTTAACGAAAAAAAGAGCGGTGCTACATTCCAACAGGAGATTGCAACGAATTAGAATGAACGACTAGCGCTCGTTTTTAGAATCTTACTTTTACTTTTTTTTTGTACATAGTGGAAGGATAGATGAACACGGATGAAATCATGCCTCACGAACATGTTCATATCATTTATCCATGCAGTATCTCACGACCAAAGCAATGACGACGAAAGACGAGAAAAGTCCCGAGAAACCCACTCTTTGTACATAAATGTATTTCTACTCAATCCCAATAAGATTGACAACGATCGAAACGAATAAGACCGATCGTTGTTGCAAGACTGAAATTGGTAGAATAGATTAATAGTGTAGTATGACGTAAAATTGTACATAAGCGTATTCATATTAATACGATGATCATTATTATATACATATATACATGTCGCATAAGACACCTACACGCGACTACGCATTATCACACATAAACATTTACAAGTGCATTGACTCTTGTTGTAATTATTTATGAATTAAAGTAGCACACGTTAAAAACTATTTTAATTTTTTTCCATTGATCCTTGTCAATTTATCGCGAGAAATATTGTCAAAGAATAAAAGTCCGGCAGCCCGTTCAACGGTATCCGGAGGTACCTGAGGAGAAAAAACGAAAGTAATAAAACTATAGAAAGGGGTTATTAATCTAGAAGGGCTGAGAAAACGACAATATTTTACCCGAAAGTTTTGCAGAGGAGTTGCGTCATCTATGGGCACGTTGGGCATGACGAAAGCTTCCATTTCGAGCTCAGATCGGTGAGTTTCACAAACTACGATCTTATAGAAATGAGTTGGTACCGCTACATGATTGGAGCCAATAACTTCATAACGGACGTATTTCTTCCCGTCAGATTCGATTCTGCAGAGATGTGAAAGGCATTGAGTGACCAATGGTTAATGAAAGAAAAAAAGGAGGGATGCATTACGATTTACACATAGAATTTATAGTTTACCCTACATTCTTTTAGGAACTATGTTTTATACCCATTTATGTGTAACTCAGATTGCATCCAAAAAAAGAGAGAAAGGGAGAGAGCGCAAGCAATATTACTTGGGAAGGTAAAGAGGACCGGTACAGACGTAAACCTCTTTGTAAGCATCAGCCAGTCTTCTTACATATTTTTCTAACCGGTTCCAGGAATTTCTGTTAAATCCAGGACCCACCTGAGGTGCCATATTTGAAAGCAGAAATGTTTGCTGTACATGAGTCTGATGCCTCTTGTGGTTACCAGCAGCAGCCAAATGACCACGATCGTATCCACTACCTTTATAATCAGTGTTTTGAGATCTGCAGGGAAAAGAAGAAAGAATAATAATTAGAGGAAGAGAGAGAGAGAGAGAGAGAGAGATTGGAGAGGGGGACAAGACATTTTTTATGTAAATATTAAAATATTAAACTTAAAAAACTTAATTGTTTTACTAAGAAATGTTGTCAGAATATATTATACTAAGATGACAGATACGAATCCAAAAACTATTGGCTGTATGAGTAAATCAGTGTAAATTTTTCTTTCCAGGTCAATTGTCATGATAACTATACACATAAAAGATCAAAGATAGTACCTGAAGTAAGGATGTATGCTCTCATCAGGTTTAAATTCACATTTTGAACGGTCAACGGCGTTTTCGTTAGAACGGAGCATTTCCTTGTTGAAATGTTCAAAGACCCAGTGAGCAACCCGATTTCTTCTGTCATAGGATAAAACGAAATCCTCGTAAGATCTGATCGTATCGTGTCCAGGAAAGCCATACTTCATTATCTGGTTACAGAGGATGAAAAAAGAAAGGCAATATTAACAGGAAGACTCTGTAATGTTATTATAAATTTGTTTAGATTAGGTTAGGTATTTATAGGTTATGTTAAGTTTATAGTTACAAAGAATTTATTTAATGATTACTTGTGAAATTCTAGAAGCAGTGACAGTTGAAAATTTTGAACCCATTTCGGGGACGTCTCCGTTAGATGGAAGTATGGGACTAGCCGCAGAAACCGTACCAAACAGTGGTAATCCTGGCATAGATCTGACATTTTCAGAGACAACGAGCCGATCGTCTCTTTTCGCAGGATGAAGATTTCTGGTTCGCAGCGAGTATTGGACTCCTGCGACCCAACCAACAAAACTGGCACCAGTGAGGGCAGTTAATCCGAATATTGCTTTTGACGATGCACTATTCATTTTTAAAAACGAAAAAAGAAAGTTAAAAATGTAAAAGTATATACTACACTTGTACGCTTCGCTCGGTCTCCACGTCTCCAGCAGACCATCTGCTTCTGCTCAACTGCTGAGTGCTGAGTGCTTAGTGTCTGTTACCAGACTTGTCAGTCTTGTCACCACTAGTTTACCACGTTACCACCAGCGGACCAGCAGCACTCAGCAACAGCGCCAGCACTGCCAGCAGCCAAAGCGGTCAAAGCTTCTGCTAGACTAGAAGAGCCATAGCCAAGCCAACCCAAGCCAACCCTCAACAAGTTGTCTCTGCTGAAGTCAGCTGAAGTACTGAACTTGCTGAATGCCATCATCATCATAGATGACGGAAATTGAGGAGAGTGAAGAGTCCCGTACCCTACACCCTATTTTTGAAATCTGTACGTTGCGACACCTAGTGAATATAAAATGGTACTACATTGTCTGAAATCTTCTCGTGCGAAGTTATCTATATAAATTTTATCGATCTTCGCTGACTTCGCTTTGCTTCGCGTCGCGAAGCTCGCGATCAATCTTATAAGTTTTTTGAGAAGATAGTGTTTAATAATAAAAATACTCGAGAAAGTCTGACTCGCCTATTTGTTAAAATTTGGCGTAATGGATCCTATTCCCAGGACACATGAAGGTATTTTTATCATTTGAAATAAGAGATTTGTACCTTGTACTAAATTTAATTTAGTTTTATTGAAATGATTCTTAGAGGTTAACTTACTCAATGATTTCTTTTAGATATCGAGGCCCAAATTCGAGAAATTCAGTCAAAAAAGAAAGATATACAGAATGCTACATTGGAAAAGGAGCAAGTAGGGCTAGGGAAGACTGGATTTTATGATCAGGATATTTATGATGGATCGAATAATAAGTTTGATGGCTATGTTACATCAATAGCAGCAAATGACGAGCTTGAGGTAAGAGTTAAATCAATGAGTTATTATTTTCGATAAGTGTATTTTAGAATCTAATAAGTTTCAATTGCAGGATGAGGACTATGAACCAAACACATTTAGTTCTGGCAAAAGAGCTGGCTATACAGCACCGGCAGCTTTACTTAATGATATTGCTCAGGTATGTATCTTTTATTAAATTTGTTTTAAAGTTTAGTAAATTATCAATTTTTTTATTGACAGAGTGAAAAGGATTATGATCCGTTTGCTGATAGGAGAAGACCTACAATTGCTGACAGGGAGGATGAATATAGACAAAAAAGAAGACGGATGATTATTTCTCCTGAAAGAGTTGATCCATTTGCAGACGGTTGGTATTTCTTTCATTCTTAAAATTATTTTACAAAAAATGCACCAGGTAATTAGAACACATAGATTTTAAAATATATGTTGCTTCTATTCAAGAGTAAAAAATTTATAATTTGTTTTATATGCAAGTTTATTAATATTTTTATATTCTACATGAATTTATTATTTTTGTTTTGAAGTAAAAAATTGGTCGGTGTATATTCTAAGCTATATTTACCAATAGAAAGGTAGGGATATTTTCATAAAAATGAATGTCACTTTTATGAATTCTCTCTCTCTCTCTCTCTCTCTCTCTCTCTCTCTCTCTCTCTCTCTCTCTCTCTCTCTCTCTCTCTTTCACTGAATAATTATCTCATCAGCTTCATATAGGGTAATAATTAATACTTTAATGTGGAAGTGATTACAAAATAATCTGGTATGAATGAGGTGACTGAATGAATTTATTCGAAATACTTACTAATGTAAACATTTTTTTCCACTCTTAGTGATGGTCTTCACATTTGGAAACATCTGCTTACCGAGGATACTATGTTGAAGGTTAAGCTGAGACTGATTTGTCACAAAAATGCTATCTTTCAAAAAGATCTAATAAAACTTGCTACTGAAAGTATATGCATTTTATGGTGGCTTTTGATTATGCAATCTTATGAACTATTAATCAAAATTTAAGTTATTAAAATTTTAAATAAAACATTTATGTAGCCAAAGTTTTATTATATCGTATAAAATCCGCCGTGAGATTAAATAGTATGAATGGCTTGAGTGCAAATATTATTAATAACGAGAATGAGTTGATTTTTAGATGGCTAAAGTATTTTTCAATGTGGAAGACTTGAGCAGGAAAATGCTCCCTTTGGCTCCCAATTTTCACGTACGTATGTCACATGCCAGCCTACTGCTGCAACTCTCCCAAACCCACTGTTCAAGTGTTTAATACAAAAATTGAGACGAAGAACAAATAAATTAATTGATTTGAAAAATATTGATGTAGCATCTTTTATCACTTAATATAACAGTGTGGATATGAGAGTGAATCCAGTAGTTCACTTGGAATATCAGCAATATTCTGAGGGCATTGAAATAGTTTCTATATTAGGGCAGTTTGGCAAGATAAATATTTTGAAAAAATTGAGAATTTCTTAAATGATAAAACTAATGGTTGCGCTTTGCGTGATTTTTGATTCCTGATTTCAGGCGGAAAAACTCCTGATGTCGGCTCCAGAACATATACCGAGATTATGCGAGAGCAAATGCTCAAAGGAGAAGAAACCGAGGTAAATGCAAATTGAATATTAGATTACCATTTAAGAAAATTAAGTAGAGAACAGGGAAGTGATTCTCAAATGCCTTTTTTAGTTAAGAAAAAAGCTTGCTGAGAAAGCTAAGGATGGAACACTGAAAGCTAATGGAGAACCGAAGATTGCACCAAAAAAAAGAGGTCGTTGGGATCAAACCGATGATACACCAGTAGCAAAAAAAGTGGCTGGCACCACATCCACACCAACATCGTGGGACAATGCAGACGTAGCTATCATTGTCATTGCCGATTCGCAAAAAAATTTTTTCGCAAAACTAATTAGATTATTTTGCAGGTTACACCAGCAGCTATAAGATGGGATGAAACTCCTGGACACGGAAAAGGAGGAGAAACGCCAGGAGCGACTCCTGGAGTGAGCACGAGAATGTGGGATTCCACACCAGGTCATGCAACTCCTGGAGCAGTTACTCCTGGTAGGGAGACACCGTCACACGACAAAGTTCTTGGTTCCAGTCGTAGAAACAGATGGGACGAGACTCCAAAAACGGAACGGGGTGAGGGCTTAAAATATATTTTATAAAACTTTTAAATTATTGAAAGAGACGTGAATGAGAGAGAGAGAGATCTATTAATTGGATGTTATTGTTCAGAGACACCTGGTCACGGTAGTGGTTGGGCAGAAACTCCACGAACGGACAGAGTAGCTGGTGATTTGATTCAAGAAACACCAACTCCTTCTGCCAGTAAGCGACGCAGTCGATGGGACGAGACGCCGTCTAATCAAACACCAGGTTCAATGACGCCTCAAACACCTGCGACTCCACTAACAACTCCCCATCAAACGTCTATTATGACTCCCAGTGGAACTACTCCTACTGGACCCAAAGCCATGGGAATGGCTACACCGACTCCTGGACATCTGATGTCGATGACCCCAGAGCAGCTACAAGCTTATCGATGGGAAAGAGAGATCGACGAACGCAATAGACCTCTTTCCGACGATGAGTTGGACGCTCTTTTCCCGCCAGGATATAAAGTTCTACAGCCACCAGCAGGATACATTCCAATCAGAACCCCTGCCAGAAAACTTACAGCTACTCCGACGCCCATGGCCGGAACTCCGCAGGGTTTCTTTATCCAAACAGAAGACAAAAGTGCAAAATTTGTAGATAATCAGCCCAAAGGCAATCTTCCATTCATGAAACCTGAAGATGCACAATACTTTGATAAATTGTTGGTTGAAGTGGATGAAGATTCTTTAAGCCCCGAGGAGCAAAAAGAACGAAAAATAATGAAACTTTTATTGAAAATTAAGAACGGTACGCCACCAATGAGAAAAGCTGCTTTAAGACAGATTACTGACAAGGCCAGAGAATTCGGTGCTGGCCCTCTTTTTAATCAGATTCTTCCCCTACTCATGTCGCCCACTTTAGAAGATCAGGAACGACATCTTCTCGTCAAGGTCATCGACAGAATCTTATACAAACTGGATGATTTGGTCAGACCTTACGTGCACAAGATTCTCGTGGTTATCGAACCACTGCTGATCGATGAGGATTACTATGCTCGTGTGGAGGGACGTGAGATTATTTCTAATTTGGCAAAAGCTGCTGGTCTGGCTACAATGATTTCTACAATGAGACCTGACATTGATAATATAGACGAATACGTTCGTAACACAACAGCCAGAGCTTTCGCAGTGGTAGCATCAGCCCTTGGTATCCCATCTTTGCTACCTTTCTTGAAGGCTGTTTGTAGAAGCAAAAAATCTTGGCAAGCTAGGCACACTGGGATTAAAATTGTTCAGCAAATCGCCATTCTTATGGGCTGTGCAATTTTGCCTCACTTGAAGAGTTTGGTGGAAATTATAGAGCATGGTTTGGTGGACGAACAGCAGAAGGTCAGAACAATCACAGCATTGGCTATAGCAGCTTTGGCTGAAGCTGCTACTCCTTATGGTATAGAGAGTTTTGACTCGGTCTTGAAGCCTCTCTGGAAAGGTATTCGTACTCATAGAGGAAAGGGTCTAGCTGCATTCTTAAAAGCTATTGGTTATTTGATTCCCCTTATGGATGCTGAATACGCTAATTATTACACTCGTGAAGTAATGTTGATCCTGATCCGTGAGTTCCAATCTCCCGATGAAGAGATGAAGAAGATTGTATTGAAAGTCGTGAAACAATGTTGTGGAACGGATGGTGTGGAAGCACAATATATCAAGGACGAAATTCTCCCACATTTCTTTAAGCATTTCTGGAACCACAGAATGGCATTAGATCGTAGAAATTATCGTCAATTGGTAGATACAACGGTAGAGATAGCAAATAAAGTCGGGGCTTCTGAAATTATCAATAGGGTGGTGGATGATCTTAAAGATGAAAATGAGCAATATAGGAAAATGGTGATGGAGACTATAGAGAAGATTATGGGTAACTTGGGAGCAGCTGACGTGGATTCTCGATTAGAGGAGCAACTGATTGATGGAATCCTGTACGCATTCCAGGAACAAACTACGGAGGACGTGGTGATGTTGAATGGTTTTGGAACGATCGTCAACACACTAGGGAAAAGAGTTAAAGCCTACTTACCACAAATTTGTGGTACAATTCTGTGGCGATTGAATAACAAATCAGCCAAGGTTAGGCAACAAGCCGCTGATTTAATTTCAAGAATAGCGGTGGTAATGAAAACTTGTCAGGAAGAAAAACTGATGGGTCATTTAGGTGTCGTGCTCTACGAGTACTTGGGTGAGGAATACCCGGAGGTCCTTGGGAGCATTCTAGGAGCGCTGAAGGCTATAGTGAACGTCATAGGAATGACGAAAATGACACCACCTATCAAGGACCTTTTACCAAGGCTCACTCCAATTTTGAAAAACAGACATGAGAAAGTACAGGAAAATTGCATAGACCTTGTTGGCAGAATAGCTGATAGGGGTCCCGAGTACGTTTCAGCTCGTGAATGGATGAGAATTTGTTTTGAACTTTTAGAATTGCTGAAAGCACACAAAAAGGCAATTCGTAGGGCTACTGTTAACACTTTTGGTTATATCGCAAAGGCTATTGGTCCACATGATGTGCTTGCTACATTATTAAATAATCTTAAAGTTCAGGAGAGGCAGAATCGAGTTTGCACTACCGTCGCTATTGCTATCGTTGCTGAAACTTGCAGTCCGTTCACTGTGTTACCAGCACTGATGAACGAATATAGAGTACCTGAACTCAATGTTCAGAATGGAGTTTTAAAATCTTTGTCTTTCCTCTTTGAATACATTGGTGAAATGGGCAAAGACTATATTTATGCAGTTAGTCCTTTATTGGAGGATGCTCTCATGGATCGGTGAATATACTATTTTTGTTTGTACAAATATAAAAATAATTCATTAATCTTACAAATCAATCTTTCTTTTAGGGATTTGGTTCACAGGCAAACAGCCTGCGCAGCTATAAAACATATGGCTTTAGGAGTCTATGGATTTGGATGCGAGGATGCATTAATTCATTTGCTGAATTATGTTTGGCCAAATGTATTTGAAACTTCACCCCATTTGGTCCAAGCTTTTATGGATGCAGTCGATGGCTTAAGAGTAGCCCTAGGTCCCATCAAAATATTGCAATACACATTGCAGGTAATTATAGGGATGATTAGAGTTAAGCAGAAAATGTCTGATATTATATAAAATAACATTATCGTTATGTTTAGGGTCTTTTTCATCCGGCCAGAAAAGTGCGCGACGTATACTGGAAAATTTACAATTCTCTATACATCGGTGGTCAGGACGCCCTGGTCGCAGGATACCCTCGAATCATGAATGATCCAAAGAATCAGTATATAAGATACGAATTGGATTACGTTTTGTAACACATAGAATTAATGTACAACATGTATATCATCGTAAGTTAAATATTATATTGAGTAATAAGTAGTGTAGCCAATGTATTAATTGCAAGATTGAAATTTAAATATTTCTCGAGAATTATTTATCTCTTTTTATTCAAAGATTGGTTTTTAAACTCTTATTTATCAATGAGTTTTATGAAAAATGAAGATAAAAACTGTAATTTGAAGCAGTCAGCTTTTTATGTATGACGATTTCCTATTAACTTTCTAGCAACAGTATTACATTGAAAATGAATTGACATCTGTATAAATATAAGGCTATTTCTAAAGTCTACTATGTCTACTAAAATATATTCACAGGCTACATGAATTAAATAATATGAATTATCCCTTGACAAAACTATTTTTAAAATGTATGTACTCTTGATTATTTATAATAGCTAGGCAGGCTCTATCCCTTCTCCAACGTGAAGTTAAAAATTTGGTTAACTGAAAGTTTTATAAATGATGGTTTATTATGGAGAATATTTAATCCCACAAAAAACAGGCTTCGCCTGTAAAAAGAGACGGCAAGTACATAAATCGTCTAGCGTAAATAATATAGTACAGTAAAATACTCTAGTCAAGAAAATGAGTGAAATCCTAATATTAGGCAAGTATATATTTTTGCCGTGGCAAAAGTTAAAATTTGGAAAAAAAATAGTAACACAAAAAAGTTACTGACCGAGCCCGTTATATCTAATGGCATTGAAAAGCCATATTTTAACATTATGACAAGCATTGATTGTATTGTAAGATGGCGGCTTAGGTATAAACACTATGGACCTAGTAAATTATTTTTTTATGTTACTATTTTCTTTTTTCGAAATTTTAACTTTTGCCACGGTAAAAATGTATACTTGCCTAACACTAGGATTTTACTAATTTTTTTAACTGGAATAATTTATTTTACTATATTATTTATATGCTGAACGATTTATGTACTTGCTGCCTTTTTTTACAGGCGAAGCTTGTTTTCTGTGGATTTTTTAATTATTAAATAAAAAAAAACGAATTCCAATGAAATTATTAAAGAATAATGATGTAATTGCTCGCCCGTATGATAAAAATGAAATTTAGAGTCACTTCTAATCGCGGGTATAAATTTGAAGAAATGCCACAACAATTAATTCGATAAATAAGAGATGACGGAACGATCAGCCGAAGAATCTGCTCTCGCAAATCCAAAAACTGACATCAATGCCGTCGAGGCACTACCGTGTCTCTTGATACTTAAATTTACATTAAATACTTTTACGAATTCAATTATTTAACTACACGAATCTCATGTATAAAGATGCTTTATCATGCTTTAACAGGATCCAATTATTTTATTTTTTTGAAGGTCGATTTCAAACTTATTATACAATTTTAGTGACGCTGCAAATTGTTTTTTCTAATAAAATAGTCATTTTCGGAAAAAGAAAGTATACTATAAAAGCAATAATTAAACGCATTAATCTATTTTGGCTAGAAACAACAGTTCGTGGCGTCATTAAGATGCTATAATGAATTTTAAATAAGTCGTCAAATAATTATCTATTATCGTTGACACGCGTGGTCTGTTTTCGCTCTATATTGTCGGTATGGGGATCCCGTTAAAATGTCTTTGGCCAAGATTTGTCAATCAATGATAATAATGATTGTTCGTGCAGATTATAAGAGACTCGTATACATAAACGATATAATTTGATCTGTATAAAAAGTCTTCATCAATTAATTAAACAATTTTTCGGTTATACGCAAATTAAAAAAGGTACGCGCTACAGATATTTATTGCATAATGATATTCTTTAACAAACAAATCTCAGTTTTGATTTTTCAATCGTTGAAGTTACAAGTTCAATTCCTTTAATCTTTCGATGCTTCGCAAACGAAAATTCGTCACCATATTTTCCTCATTAGAACTACTAATATATTATATACATGTTATGCGAATAATTATAAAATACATATTAATACTTAAGCAAAACGACAGCAATTAAGTAATATAACTATACGACTTTTAAAATAAAAAAATAAGGGACTCTGGTTATTAACAAAATGTTCTTCGTTAAAAAGCGGTTCTAACAATTAATTAATTGTGTAAATTGTAAAACATTAATTTTTAAAAACGAAAGAAAAGCTATATAGTAAGCATTTGCGAAATGAATATAATTATTAAACGTTTTAAATATTTGTATTAAATGTTTGTTATAATTGTATATGGTAATATTTTAGAGATTTTTCAATCCTAATATGAGATTATAAAAAGTACATTATAATATCATAATATAGGTTCGATAACTTTGGTAAATGACTATGGAATGTAATAGGCTTGTCAGTCCTTTCTGCGAGTAATGATATTAAATAGAATGCAAGAAATCTTATTAGCCTTTAACGAACACTTTTCGTTTCGTAGAAACGGCACTCTTTTAAAGAAATTCCTATTTCAAATCTCTGTTTCATCATAAGTCGAGATATGAGAGAGAGAGTACAATTAATTCTGTTTTTTATATGATTAAGTATTCGATAGAAATAATACTCCGTGAAAGAGCGCAAAGCCATCGAACTACCGCTCGTATGAAGTGAAAGTGAAAGGAAAATATCCATCAGAAAGGAGCCACAATAGCCGCTGCTTCTCCTCTGCTCGATGGCAAAGATTCGCACTCATGCCATTTATTTAAATGCGGATCATAGCACTCTACAGTAGAAATTGTTATTTGAGTCCGGTAAAAGTTGATTTCTTGAGATTGATCGCCTCCTATAACATACAATTTGCCATCTGCGGCAGCCACAGCAGGATACGATCTACCGATGGTCATCGGAGCTACGATGCTCCATTTATTCTGCAAATGAATTTTTCAATGTGAACACATTTAAGGAAAATTTAATCAGTAAGGAAATAAGAATACCTTTTCAAATGAATATCGTTCAACGGACTTCAAAACTTCCTGGTTTTTATTAGTGCCTCCAACTACGTAAATGTATCCATCAAGAACGGTAATGCCCATCTGAGATCGAGGAGTTAGCATAGGTGCCAAGTAATTCCACTCTCTGGTAACCGGATTGTAACTCATTAGATCCTGGCGGTGTCTACTATTATGTGTGCAACCTCCTACTACATAAATGAGACCTGAAATGAAATTATTCACTATAATGCACTTAATAGTGAATTTGAACACTTTTACCAGTACGCACACACACACACACATTGCCTGTATCTTTATCTCTTGAATTTTAGAGTAAGATTGAAAGAAACAGTAATACACGTAGTGCGCAATAGTGTGATTCTTTGAATTTTCTATAAATTTCTATCCCTTTTTAAACTTTACCTTCATAAGCAACAACTCCCATGCTAAATCTTGGATCAGGGAGTTCCCCGTCTAGCGTCCATGAGTTGGAGATTGGATCATAGATTTCTATGGAACCCCCAATATCTTCACCCACCCAACCACCGAAAGCATAGAGGCTGTTGTCCAAGGCACAAAGACCAAATTCACAGCGAGGCTCAACCATGCACGCGATAGAAATCCAAACGTTATCTCGAGGGTCGTAGCACTCGCAATTGGCAATAATGCAGGACTCTAGTTCACCACCAACAACATAAACCTTTCCATCAAGTAAAGCAACACCTGGTAGTATTCTGCCTATCCCTATTGGAGTTACTTCTGACCAAACACTATCAAGAAAAAAACAATTAAAAACCAAATTCAAATAAGGACTAAAATTTACTACAAATTAAATAATTACCCAGTGAAAGTATCATATTTTTGGATGGTCTCATAGGTACTCTCTGCAGCCCTTCCCCAGCTATCAGTAGCAGGTTCTCTCTTGGAACCACCAATCACTAAGATATTTTTCTTAGCACATAGTCTAGGTTGCGCATGTAGAGGAACTAGACAACCTTTATTGGATGTTAAATCTTTTTGTATGGATCTTAAAGCAACTATTAAACTGGCATCCTTGCAGTCTAAAATAACTCGCTCCAATCGTGCTAATGAACATAAACGTAAACGAATGTGACCTAGGATTTCAAAAACATAGCACCTTCTTGATGGTATATCATGAATTATCCAGTTATATGCGGCTTGGAAGACCTAAAAGTTTTTTATATAAAAAGTAAAATAAAAAAAAATTAATTATTCTTATTACTTCCTCCTTACCTGAAATTCTGTATCAATATGAATAAAGTCACTACTGAGAAAACGAACAAGGTGCTCTTTTGGCAAATCTAAAAATTCCTCTTCCATAGAAACTTGAGGAAAATTTACTTCTATGAAATGCAAAGATGTTTCTAGGAGATCAACCCTGTTATGTGCTTCTGCAAATCTATGAAAAATAAATGGTTGAATATATTAATTTTTAAATTTTCTTATTTAATTATTAATGAATATAACCTATAAATTCCAAGGGCATTAGAATAATGGAGCTGCTGCTGCAAATAGGAGATACATCCTGAAACAACTTCATCTAGTTCTAACATATCTGCAGCAGCGAACAGCTCCTGAACATTATCTTGGGTGATCTCAAAATCTCCAGTATAAATGAAATCCACCAAAATGGAAAGAATATTTGATGATATAGAATGAATCTCTACAAGTTCTTGCTGTTCTTCCACTAGGCCCCCAGTGAACATAGCATTAAAATATGCACTGCCAGCAGCCAAAACTGATCTATGAGCTCTAATAATGCTCTCACCAGCAACTAGACCTACATCGCTAAATTGATTCTTCAGTCGTTGAGTGTTTAAATTCCTTAGGACCTTAGGAGCATACTGTCCCACTGCGTACATGGTACAGGCGCCATTAGAGGTTTCTTTTTCTGGTTGGCTTGCAAATCCCATGCTGCTAGCATTATGGCCATTCTTTAATGGTGGCCCTGCACCATCCGCCATGAAACCATCAAGTTGTCCTTTGTCTACTGCTCCTACCATTAAACAGTATTATTAATCTCTGTTGCCTCATTGTAAACAAAAAAAATTAAGAATTAATGACAGAATTGATTCGACTTACGGCATATACGAGAAAGAACCTTGTAAACACTGTGAAATGATTTAGTGTTGTTTTTCCCCTTCAAACGCATCACTAGCACCTCATTTTTAACTATTTGTTATAATTAAATTAAAGGAATAGAAATTGCTTTAAACATTAGCGTTACTGGCTAATCAGACGAGAAATTGAAGAAGAAGAACTACGTACGTCGGGGAAACTATTTAAAGAACGAGTCAAAGTGGTGCAGATGGTTCCAAAAAAAGACTTGAGAAATTTGAGATTCAATACATTAGCTTTAAATGTCAAAATGACAGCTACGAGATTTTGGAGCTGGGCAGACACAGGGCTCTTCTTGTTCGTTGCTGCTTTTTCATTTTCTACGCATCAACTTTAAACTTATTAGTTTTTCTTGCTGAATAATCTGTAATACTATGGTTTCGTATTGACTCATATTTCTCTCATCAGTTAAGGCAACTTCGACCTGTCTCCTCTCATTTTAGTAATTGAATTATCACTTCTAAGTGTAGGTTCAGTTCATTGCCTTGCCTGTATGCCAGTGCATGCACAGAAAAAAATTACCAGATAAGTCCTAGAGGAATAAAAGACACTAGTTACATACTCTCCCAGTGTCTCCCACTGCCAATTGGAAATAGAAATTACACCATAAAATCTGTTTTATCATCAGGTTGTTAATTATATTTTTTTAATATACTTTTTTTGTTATATAAGTCTATTTTTAGTAAATAAAAGACTTTAGCTCTAACTTGTTTAATGATTATCTGGCTTGTAGTAAAAGAAAGGAAAGTCGTATATATGATATAACTGATATGATACGGGTCTATTTGGCCTCATAAAGCCATATAACTGACCATCATAACATCATAACTGACTATACAGTCTTCACGGGCTGTCCGTCGGGCTATGCTACTGCAGCTAAGCTATTAACCATAAAACCTATATTGTGTTTTTGGAGTGGAGTGTGTTGAGCACATTTTGAGTTTCTTCGTTTAATCAAAATTTTCGTTCATAATTTCAATCAAAGATTGGAGAATTCTTGATAATAAAATGTCAGTTACTTCTAGAGGAGAAGACAGCTCTCCTAAACTCAAGGTAAACTTTTGTATACTTTGTAATGTTAAAAAGTAATAAATTGTTTAATAAGTTTTCTCTTCACAGAGTATGGGAAATCATGAAGAATTTTTAAATCGAATCACAAAGTCTCTTTATTATGCTAAACTACCTGCTACAGATTGTCTTAGTTTGCCAGTAACAGGTAAGTTTGGAAAAAATCAGCTTCTTTTAGGTTAAAAAGGAAATCTGGATTCACTCATCTTGAGTTGTAAAAAATCTTTTAGAGCTGGCAGCAGAGCTATTCTCCGAAGCAAGAACTGAGCACAGTCTGGAGAGGCTGCACATGGAGGAAGCTAGTGAAATATCTAGAAATGCTTGTGTATCTCCCTGCTCTCTCGTCTTGGCACTACTTTATTTAGAAAGACTTAAGGACTGTAATCCTGATTATCTGCAACAAGTTGCACCTTCAGAACTATTTCTTGTATCACTGGTAAAAATTTTGTTAAACTTTAATATTAGGTGAAAGAACAATTTGTTTATTCTATCTTTTTCTTTCAGATGGTAGCTAGTAAATTCTTAAACGATGATGGTGAAGAAGATGATGTTTATAACACAGAATGGGCAGAGTCTGGTGGTTTAACTGTATTGGAAATAAATCAACTGGAAAAGGAATTTTTAAAGGCTATTGTAAGAATTGTATAAATATTGTAATGCAAATAACTTTTTCTTATTATTTTAATTTATTTGTTGATTCTTATAGGATTGGTCTGTTTTTATACACGATAAAGATTTTTGGAATAAACTGCAAGATCTAGAAAAAAGTGTAGCATACAAAGAAGCAAGGAGAAGGGGATGGTTTTCTTATACAGAGCTGAACTGTTTGATGAATACAGCACAATTAATAGCTTTGATTCAGACAGTTATTAATGCATCCTCCATATGTTTAGTTACATATGTTGCGGGCGTAGCTACTCTAGTAATATCTGCGATTATCGGAAGCCATATACCTGGATCTGCATTAAGTGTGAAAACTTATGCTAATAAAGATTCCAAAACAGAAATAATTCCTATGCATAATATGCAAAATATGGTTAATGTAATAGATCAGGATATAATTAATGAGAATCTTACGAACTTTGAAGAGGCCTGTCTAAAATGTAAAGGATCTATAATGGAATATGCTGCTATTGAGAAAAATAATACCGATAATGTAAGCTGGAAGTGGTGGCTAAATTCGATGATGACTTGGCTTCCTCAATATTCGGATTTGGATGACTCAAATCTACCATTAGACATTATAAATTCTAAAAATTTGGATAAATATTATATGGATTTAAACAGCTTCATAACTGAAAATGATGAATCTATTATGAAATCAATGATGAAACAATATTGGAAAGCTGTTCTTGGTATAAATGATAAATATGCATTCAGAGATTGGCAATACTAGCAGAGGTCCCTTCAATTTTTAATTATTATCTTCTAACGAGATTATGAATTAAATTTATCATTTTAATTCTAATTATAATCTTATAGTAATATTTATTTTTAAATTGAAGCTTTGGCTTTCTGGTAAAAACTTAGCAGCATTAGGTTAATTAATGAGAAAAACAAATAAAATATTTTTACAACTCCAGTAAACAAGAAAATAGATATATTTTTTGTACCAGTTTGCATACTGTAAATAACATACATATATTAACAAAGTAATTTTCTCAATAAACGTATTGTTTAAAATAATCACCTTCCTATTAAAAATTTCCTCTTTATCTTTAATCATATAAGGAAACAAGATATTTCATAAAAAGTAATCCAATGGATTGTCAACTGCGTTATACACATTTTTACACCTATTCAACATCAATTTCTACTAATAAGCAATAAATTACTAAGATAGGCGCTCTCTTATACATACTGTATAGTGACATCTTGTTAAGAAAATATTTGCTAAAAACAGTTTAACAAGTTAAAAAATCTGTAAATATCAACTAAAAAAGAGGAAATATACAAATAGAAATTTTTACTATTAGTTAATAGAATTATCACTAGACAAGATTAAATGGTGCATGAACATCAATTTCATTCTAATAACTTTTGTCTGAAGGAATTGACATGTAGAAAGGAGTATCTAAAGAATCTCACGCTTTAACTACTATGGAACAAAGCCATCAATGGTATTGGAGTCATGCCAAGTAAACATCCAATCGTTACTCCAATTACTCGCCCCTAAATTGAAATCAATACTTAGTATATATGTACACATGATTTAATTTATTTGTTAACAATCTGTCACTAGAATCTTACCATATTGGCAGCAAATCTAGATTTAGGCATATCCAACTGAATGGGTGTCAGCTGTGGTGCTTGAAATCCTACTTTCTGAGCAAATCTTTCCACATAATGCACAGAACCTATTCCAATAATATCTGATACAGTATTTCCCAGAGCAGCTGCCACCATAGTTGTTATTGGAAACCTTACACTTATGATCATCTCAATTTGATCTCCCTAAAATTATTTATTTTAAAATATTTCTTTTCTCACTGAAAATTATTGCTTTAATTATACATACTGCAACTATCATGATAAAGTTGTCAAGAAAGCCAAAACCAATAAAAGGAATTGCATTACTAACTGTGACTGAAAGAAAAAATTTGTTTAGTATAATTAAGTCATTTTTAGAGTAAACTCTTTTCTCTAAAGAAAATAGATTTGAAAATTTACCAAGTATTAAATCTTTTGTAGTTGGCTCTGGAACATGTTCAACTGCAATTGAACAAACAAATTAAGTAAATTCAACTGTACACACAATTGTCTTAAATTAATCTTTTGTAGCCAGTTAAAATTAAAGCAGAAAGTACAATATGTTTATAGATCACTGACATTAAATACACAGTATTATAACAAATATTAATATTTATTGTTGTAACATACATTCCTTGTTTACACTGAATGAAAATTTGTCATGCATTTTAAGAATCTTTGCTAAACTTACTCAGGAAAATCCTCGTTAAGATACAATATAAGAAAAATATATTTTATTAAAATTTTACATTTTTGTATTATTATAAACAACATTAATTAATTAACATAATTTAAAAAACACTATATAATGCCTGCAAAAAATAATTCTTTCGCTAACTGTGAAGTACAGATTGTTGTATTGTTACTGAAAACAGAATTATATATAAAAAATTTTATTTAACATACCGTATTTACGAACAAGCCAATCATCTGGAACAGTACAGTAGCTACCTGTAGGATCAACATCACCCAAAGAAGGAACCTTACTAGGTCTACCAAATTTACTTCTCCATCTTAGAGCAGCTAACTGACCTTTAAATATAACTTGATGTATATTAAATGCACTAATACTTTATTTGCTATTCAAAAAATACCTTCATATCCTGCTTTATCCTCCTGGGATTTGCACTCACTGATTGCAGTACTAAGAATTTTACGCTCATCTAAGGTCAACTTTTGAACAAGTTCTTTAGCTTGTTGCTTTGTTAAGGTAGCAAGGGTTGAACTATCATTTGCAGGAAGATTTAAATTTCTATCAGTATGAAATTTTCTCAAACTTGTCAGAAATGTAATTGGAAATTGACATGCTCCATAACTGTTACTGCGATAAGTTTTTTGTCTGACAGAAAAAAGACAATTTGCACTTGTAAAAATACTTCTGTCACAAGCCCCTGGCGTTTTTTGCAGGACTTTCAAAGGCAAGCTCATTTTTAAACAAACAGTATGACGCCTCTAACCTATTTTTTTAGGAGGTCTAACCAGGGATGCCAATTAATGTTTTGAATTAAATAGGGACTTTTCAGAGCATTTCTATTGATTTTGAATGAAAATATTAAAACTTGTTTATCTCAAAACTTTTCTCTATTCTGATATTTTTATCGATGATGACCGTTGAATTTAAAAGGCCTTGGTCCATGAATATTTATTATCCACATCATAACCCTCCCTTAACTGACAGCAGAAAATAGCAGCCGATTTTTTGAATCGTTCTTATTGGTCCGTCTCGCCAAGTAATGTAGGCGGAAAATTCAAATAAATCTAAATGATTAAATCGAATAAAAATTATAATACGTAACTACTTTTCAGTAAAAAACTTTTGTATTTTTAATCTTCTCAATTATATTTATAATAATAAATAACAGATTAACTAATCGTCACCTTTCTAAACGAACGGTTTTTATACATGGCGGTCCATATCTTTTTTTAGCTTCTTCTAAGAAGGCATTTTCCATTTGTCTTACAATCTCATTAAAGAATAGATTAGAAAGATGAGAATAAATGAGAGATTTAAATTCAAAAGACAGTGAAAAATCAATCACACAGGTTTGGGGATTATTCTTTAAACCAGGACTAAAGACCCAAAGTGTATCTAAGTGATTAAAAAGTTTTCCATCTGTGCATTCTGCTTTAACCATATGTGGCTTTACAGTAGTTACTTTAGATGTATAGCTTTCATTGATAGGAGGGAAACCTATTATTAATCTTGCATTAAGGTAATCTTTGGCAATTAAAACAATATCTGATTTTTTACAAAATGGTACAAAATATTTATAATTTGCCACATCTGATACTACCGAATATATTTGCTCCATGGAGAAACTAAAAGAAACAATTTTTAATATAGGCAAAGTACATTTATCTACTAATTATGTATCTAACTCATACTCACCCTACCAATTTTCTTCCTTCATACTCTTTCAAAGTAGCAGGATTATGTATTCTATATGTTTGATCTGCTTTTAATTTAGAAACATTATTGATGCTCAAACGAGCCACATGCTCCAACATGATTATATTTCTGTAAAACAAACATAATTTACTATCTTCACTGTCCAATAATAAATTTGCTCATTTTAGTTATACTATCTGAACTTTCTGTATTTTTTATTGTGTCAACCTATAAGAAGAATAAAAATCAATATCCTAAAAGCACAGAAAGTATGTCCACAATGAACAAATTTAATAATGTTCAAAATATCAAAACAAAATGTATTACCTAAACATATTTATTCCTGAAAAAATATTTCCAAAATTACATGCACATGTAATAACATGAAACAGGTTAAGTCAAAGTTCATGTCAGACTAAATAAAATGATAAATCATCTTAAATAAAAACAGTCAAAACATGTCAATATTATCTCAAAAAAAGGTTTTTTAAATCTTTCACACAAGTAATTGCCATCGGATGACACTTTGTAAAAAATATTTATATAACATTGCAATTTTTCATGCGGCTGGCATAACTTACACTACTACTACTACTGAAAGTCTGAAAACACTACACCTACAGGCTACACGGTATACATGCGTCATACACGCCTATACAAGTATCCTATAGCTACTATATATATATATTATAGATTATTCTCACTACTCTACTATATATATATATATATATATAGTAATTTTAATACTATAACTATTACTAATACTGTTGCACAGCTGCACCAATAACCATATGTAGTATATATATACACAGAATTACAGAATCGAACAAACACAAC
This sequence comes from Prorops nasuta, assembly GCF_024137725.1. NCBI lineage: Eukaryota > Metazoa > Arthropoda > Insecta > Hymenoptera > Bethylidae > Prorops > Prorops nasuta. Next base: position 9,185,507 of record NW_027116805.1, on the reverse strand, counting down.
TAACAATGCACACTAATACCAGCATCGTCACACCTATGCCCTGTGCTTGCGGCGCGTTCGAAATAGAAAAAATATAAATTTGAATTTCTTTAACAATTATCTAATAGGTAAATCAGTTATATAAAAAATAAAAGTTTACTTTACCAATATTTTTTTTCGTCATAAAGATATGATTTACTTACACCTATAATGTGCATATTTATATGAGAAATCGCGGTCATGTAAATTTCTTTTGCCAAATATTTTAACTCTATTTGGCACTTGGCAGAATACTACTACATATACGTATAAGTATAGAAGAGTAGAAATAGAAATTTGATTTTGTATTGGTCTATTTGTTGATCATGAGACATTTCTGATGTGATCCTATATTAATGATTTTTACTTTACTCGCGGTTTTCAAGATTACATAATCAATCACCCGCCGAAATAAAACGCATCCCGGTTAAAAGACCCTGTAAGATAAATTGAGGTAAATTTGGAGTGAAAAAATGGCAGGAATCGTTCCACAGACTTGCAGATATACTCTGAGACAAGTGAGTTAACGTTTATTACCATGTAATAATTGTTATTACTCGTATGCCAATCACATTCGTTTCGCTGATAGTGCTTTTAACTTGACGAGTGTCATTTATTTTTACTTGTTGTGGTTGTCTATAACCTATAATAATCTTACATAATTTTTTTTTTAAAAATATTGTTTTCTGCTTTTACAATTTACTTATTTTATGTATCTTTTAGGTCAGGGCTTTTCATTCTACATCATGCCAGAATGCAGAGGCCAGGCTAAAAACCTTTTCTGTTTACCGTTGGAATCCTGATAAGCCTGATCAAAAGCCGTATATGCAAGACTACAAAGTAGATCTTGACAAGTATGTGAATCTTTTTACTTTTCTCTTTTCTTGTTATCTAAGGCAGACTAAATATATTTTTGGGTGAAAATTCATGTAGATGCGGTCCTATGGTTTTGGATGCTTTAATTAAAATAAAGAATGAGATTGATCCTACTCTTACCTTCCGGCGTTCATGCAGAGAAGGTATATGTGGATCTTGTGCCATGAATATAGGTGGCACAAATACTCTTGCTTGCATCAGGTTTGTTTATAATTTTAAGTCAATGTTTATGTACCTTTTAGTAAAAAGTATATATTTACCTATAACATGTTTTTCAGCACTATTGATTCAAACTTAAACACATCTAGCAAGATTTACCCTTTGCCTCATATGTACATAGTTAAGGATTTGGTACCAGATTTGACAAATTTCTACAATCAGTACCGTAGTATACAACCATGGCTTCAATCCGAGGGGAAAGTAGAAGGAACAAGGAAAAAAGAGCTGCTACAGAGCATTGAAGACCGCAAAAAGCTTGTAAGTACTAAAAATGAAAGTTAATTAATTCTTCACTTATAATCTATAATTTGATTACTTTTAATAGGATGGTCTGTACGAATGTATCCTTTGCGCTTGCTGTAGCACTTCTTGTCCATCTTACTGGTGGAATGGCGATAAGTATTTAGGTCCGGCAGTGTTGATGCAGGTAGTTTCATGTTAAACAAAATTAAAAATGTTTCTTCTTTTTAATTCTAATCAAAATGATGTATTTTTTAAAGGCATATCGATGGATTATTGATTCTCGAGACAACCAATCTCGTGAACGCTTAGATAGATTAAAGGATTCGTATTCTGTGTACAGATGCCATACAATCATGAATTGCACTCGTACATGCCCAAAGGTACTTATTTAAAATGCATAAGTATTCAGTTTTACACATATTTAATGAATTAAATTTTTATAGGGTTTGAATCCAGGAAAGGCTATTGCTGAAATTAAGAAACTCTTGGGTAATCTCAGTGAAAAGGAGGAACCAGAGATGAAAAATGTAGCTTCTCATTAAATTAAAACATACTTAGTCTGTGAATAAAAAATTATTCAGAACACAATCCTTTACGTCGGTATGTAAAGATAATTTTATCTATTAAAATAATGTTATTACAGTACTTAAATATTTCAGTAAAACTTCTGTATGATGATTCTCTAAGTTTAAACTGCAGAGAATTTGAATTAAAGCATAAATGATTTTATTGCACAACAGCAATTTGTATTGTAATTTGTCTGTGATTTTAATCAAATCCAGTGTAATGTTTGTAGATTGAAATAAAATGCTCATTTTAATATTTCTCTTTTCCATATATTTCACGTTACTGTATACAATACGAGTATATATGATTTACAGTTTTATAGTTATTAACTATTCAAATTTGTGTTAATGCTCAAGATAAAGTATCAGCAATATGCTACTCTAAGTAAATTGTGTAACATTGATAAATATTTAATAAAATATTGCATATTATTTTTTCAGCATTTGTTTCTCATAAAATAGTTCATCTGTAAATTAAACAATGATAACAAATATTTAACATTCAATAATAGTCTCTACTGATATGCAAGAAGTTTGATATTTATGAATTAAAAATATTTAAGTATATGTTGAAGATTTTTACTGAAATTTTAAGGTTCTGCTGCCATTCTTATTTTGGCTGTTTCTCGAGATCTATTGTGCACTTCAGCAGTACGCAACGTTATACCAAAGATATCTTCGTGGTATCGATTTTCATCCTGAAAGAAGAAAAAATCAATATTGTTAAAATGAAAAGAAAGATATTTATTTCTTTAATTCAATAAATTACCCTCAAAGAAAACATGTAAGCCTCAACTTCTTTATCTGTTTTCTTTCCATGGGTTTGTATAATCTGCTTAAGGGTTTGATAAACATCCTCAGCCATTGTACAATCACCGCATACGTAGAAGTGTCCCTGTTGAAAAACTAGCATATCGTATATCTGGGCTGCCTCTGCTTGAATTAGATCTTGCACGTACGTCTTTTTTAGACCTGGTTCACGAGAAAGAGCTAGAAAAACTTTATCCAAAACGCCATTTTCTAGCATTTCCCGTTTCTCCTGCCTATACAAATCCAAATTTCTCTGACGGCAACCGAAGAATAACCAAACCTTTCCAAACTTTTTATCTAAAATATAAAAAATTGAGTATATAAAAAAATAGATATTTTTATTATTCATATACCTGAGTTGAGTCTCATTTCTGCTAAACGATGATGCCAGAATCCTCTGAAAGGTGCAATACCAGTTCCTGGTCCAACCAATATAATCGGAGCTTCGACCTGCGCTGGCATATAAAAGCTCGGAGCACTAAAAAATTAATTAATAATAAATAATCTTTTAGGGTTATCAGCTAACTTTTATTTACCTGCGAACAAATACATAAAGCGACTCTCCGTCAGAAATCTGATGCAAATAATTAGAGCAGACACCATAATGCAGACTTCCAGCACCACCTTGAATTTTCAAAATTAACATTAATGAACTCAAGATAACGCAGAATGTATTTACCTTGTGTCTTATATTGCACTACGGCAACGGTTAAGTGTATCTGTCCCTTGTGCACTTCTGGTGAAGAAGAAATGCTGTAAAATCTTGGCTGAAGAGGAGTTAGATAATGGATAAGAAGTGGAGCAAATGGCTTTACTGATGGAAATTCCTGTAGCACTTCTAGCAAGTTGGGGAACTTCCAGTGTCTCCAATCCTCGTAAGCAGCAGAATCCTAAAATGATCACTTACCAATAAATTTCTCTTTAAAAACTAGTATTAATTAAATTTATCACATATTTACAGTAGCCAAAACATGGAGCTTCTCTTGTTCTTTCGGATTTGTCGCGATAGAAGCAAAGTATCTTAAGAGATTCGGCGATGGTGGAGTTGTTACATCCAAGAATCTTGTTAGGAGTACCCGTAAAGAGTTAGGCAAGTATTTATTACTTGGCACCCAAGTTTTGACAATACCATTCGGTGTATGCGATTGTTTTTGCATTTGAGTCTCAATTGATGCATCAGAATCATGGGTGGAATGAATTCTGTTTAATATTCCATTCACGATCTCTAATCTGTTACAAGCAAATACCCCCAAGTGGTCCCCAGGCTTGTACGAAATTTCCATGCTTTTCAGATCATCCAATTCAAGTAAAAGTGTCGTTGCGCTAAAATATACAATCAATAAAATATTCAAGGAAACTAATTAATTTGACAGAGCTTACCCAGACCCGTCGCTAGTTAAGTTTGTTTTTTTGAACATATTGCAAGTGGTCACGTTTCTGTTGTGACATTTGCTCAATGCTGAAATATTTTAAGTAATTAATTAAAGAAGTATCGTAAGACATAAAAATTACCTTTTACTATTGGTTGAGGATCAGCTTCAACAAAACGAACAGTCGTTGCTGTCAAAGCTTCTGAACCCAAAGATAAAGCAACTTCTGACAAAGTATCATCATCATCCAGACAAAATGTTTCACAAGCCACCTGAAGAACAAAAGATTAATGAAATATATTAATAAATAATAATTTATACTAAAATAGGATACAAACAGCAAAGATTTCTGCCGCCCATTTTCGGAATGCTTGTTCTTGTCCACACATCTCGTCTCCAAGACCTAAACGTAGTAAACGTTCCCCACCCAATTCTCCAAGCAAATTATCCACATAATGACCAAAAGCGCAAAAATTTGGATATGCTGAAGAACCCAAAGCGAACACAGCAAATCTTACAAATATAATTAAAAAAATTATTAATCTAGAAATTCCACTGAAACAATGTTATACGAATTTGCACTATTCTTGGAGCATTACCTCACATTGCTCAATGGTCCAAAAGTATCTTCAGTTTGAGATTCAGTAGTTGATCCTCTTAAAGAATCCAATCTATCCAATTTTTTTGCATTGATAACCTCGGTCTGACTATTAGCCTTGATGAATGATTTTGAAGTTGCCAGACTGCAATTGTATATCCTTGTCAACCATAGAAAAATATTAACTTTTATTAAATTCTCTTACCTAATTTTAGATTCGTTACTGTTGACAAAATTTTCATTCATTTTCATTGCATAAAGATTTTGAGCAAATGCCTCTCCATTTTCTGGCGGATCACCATTGCCAAAGGTAGATGTTATGACTAAAAGTAAGGCTTCATGTTCGATGTTACTTACATCGTAATCAGCCATGGATAAAACCTTTGAGCAAAATAGAAGTAAGCGCTAAATATTTATTGAACCTTTTAAAAATCTTACTTGAGAATGAAAGGCATGCCCTAGTAGTTCTGCCAATTTCTCAGCATACATTTGAGAAGTTCCTGTCTCAGTGGCAAATAATACTGTAGCCTTGATACGTCTGGACAAAGCTCGTCCAAACAATTTTGATGTAAATTTCACAGCTCTGAAAATGTGAGAAAAAAATAAAAAAGTTGATAGTCATTGAATTAAATATTTTCTACTCCACCTAGCTATTTGCTTGAAATGAAATTTTCTTCTTGGTTTCTTCAGAATTGATCTCTTATCACGTCCCTTTTTCCAAACATGAGTTTTCCATGCAGGATCCTGATAATCGTAAGACGGTTTTAGGTAGTAAAGTGCCATTTCTTGGTGAAAAACAGGAGTAGCCGATCCTGAAATGGGTGGAACTATCCACAACCAATCAGCTGGACAGCCATTCCTCAAACGCATCTCGTTCTCATAATGTTTCATGAAAGTTTCTGATGCTGTATGATGATCCACAATCGTAACATTTTTCAGCTATAAAATTAAACGATTAATCAGAATATAATAAAGAGAAAAAGACTTTATCTAGCTTACCTGGAAGCTGTACAAAACAGCTAAATTAGCTTCCACTAAAGCTTTATCTTTCCATAAAGAAATGTGAGTTGTTGTATCAAGATTCATGTGAGAAGCAAAAGTCTAAGCATACAAGAATTATAAAATCAAAAACAATACATATTTAATCTTGTTACAGTTTTGTAAATAAGTATATTACCTCCAATAAATTATATCTTTGTGCATCACAGAGGTCTCTAGCCCCGATTTCGGTGCTCATGTACCAACCGTTGAAAGGTGCAGCAGTGAATTCTAATCCACCACAATCAAATGCCATACCAGATACAGCAGGGACAGCATACCATTTCAAATTTAATTTTTCAAACCATTCAAAGCTAAAAATATATATATATATTTGTCATAGCTTAAGAAGCTTTATAAACAATCCTTGTACATTAATTAAAATTTAATAATTTACGTGGGATGAACAAGGGGCACTTCAAGCACCAGTTCTGGTGGAATATCAAAATAATCAGGATCATGACCATTAGCAGATAAAACCCATGGTAAAATGTCAAATTTTGTGCGTGCACTTCGCCATCCAAGTTTAATACAGACTTCTGTAAACTCTACATTAGCTGGATCACCCAGAATGGTCCCATCTGGATTTTTATAGCCAGCATAACTGATCAATTGTTGATTCCACACCTTATAATCATGTTTACCATCTGTTCGTTGTGGAAATATCGTTATTGCTGATCTGTAAATATTTAGATAATTTTTAGGTCCTTTTTCAAGAGATACAATTAACTTCAGAAAAACCCAAATAAATAGAAAATACCTAATGTTTCCCTTATTTGTACTATATTTTATATGGTTGCACAAAGCTTCAAACATTCCACTTGTTGTTGTAACATAACGACAATCAAATACCTAAAATATTGATATTTATGTAATATAATTAATTCTTAGTCTAAATATACATTGTAAAGCATGTATTATCAAAAGTACTTGTAATTTAGACCACTGAATGCGACCAATGCAACGAGATGCATTACGCCAAGCAAGTTTGGCCCCAAAAATTAATTCTGTTTCAGTCAACTGATAGCTACCAGCAGAAACAACTTCCTTCTGAACACTTTCCCAACGAGCTTTGTGAGCATCACTATTCAATCTTTAAAAATGTTATCCATTAAAGTTAACTAAAATAGTAAAAGAATTTGCTAAATAAAGAATTACCTTCTAATAGACTGATAATATTGCTCAAGGAAATCTTTTGCATGAACCAGTACTTCCTCCTTTTTTCTAGGCTCTGATGGATGAGTCGGTATTGCCATGATACTTCCAAGGCATACTTGAGTTGAGCATAATGTTGGCTAACAAAAGAAAAAATATTATTATCATTATTTAAGCCAATCATTCAAAATTTTCTTTAATTGACTGATCTTTTCATATAATTTTTTAAGAGTTTATATTGAAATTGTAAAATTCAGTAGTAAGAATAAATAATGTAGGCGGCCAAAGTGAAATAAATTTAGTATAGTCAGACAGATGAAAGATAAAATGGGGAAAAAGCGCTCGCTAATCTCGCTATGGGCGTGTGTAAAAATTACCTATGTAAATTAAACTAGACAATTACCTCATTCATGCTCGCTTCAGCCGCACTTAAATTATTTCATTATTTCTGTTAATTTGACTAAAAAAGAAAACATTCGGAATAGCAGTCAAACTAAACAAAAGATAAAATTGCACAATTAAAGTTTCTGCAACCTTGTCATATTACAGAAATGTACAACGAATTGTTAATTGTTACTAATGTTAATATTAAAAATTAAAAAATAGAAATAAGAAAAAAACACATTTTTCTTGAAAAATGAACTTCAGACAATAAAACTAGAAAAATACATACATCAATGGTCTTGGTATGAAGGGAATCAAAAGCTTCGGTTTTATTAGCGACATTTCTGAGCTTTTTGGGTTTCCTCTGGCAGGATGCTGCCTCATGTTCCTTCATCTTTGGTCCGTCCGATTGGTTTGGCTGAAGAACGTTAACTGACTCGTCAAGTTGGATTGGATGTGAGAATTTTTGTTTAGACAGTCAGAAGTGACAGAACAGTCAAGAACTATACGAGGTCTTCTTGACAGAACTTGACAACTCACAGGACCTATTGACTACCACCACCACCACCTTTACTACACATGTGATGTCATATGATGTGGTGTGATGAGAATGATGAGAGATATATGACCGCAGCACTCACAGCACAGCACAGCCGTCGACGGGAGCTGAAATCAAGAGGGTGGGAGATGAAAGAGGAGATGGGGATTGTGGTGTGGACCAGGACTCGGCTGCGTTCGTATTTCTCCGCGGAGATCAGCAGAGTTATCCCCACCCTTTTCAAGTCAACCCCAATACGTTACATTCACCCCTTCCCCTTCTAAACCTCTTTAAACTTTATTACCATTTTTTTTATATTTATCTTTTGTTACCGTCAGACATTATTGTTTTGTTTATTATTACAACTTTGTTCCATCAGGACATCCTTGAAGCTTGTGAGTTAAAATATGAAATAAAATCTCTGCTTTTCATAAACATTGTTTTCACACGTGAGGAAAGACAAAATAAATATTATTTTGTTAATATAAGAGTGTATAAGGGTCCCACGTGAATTTGTTAGCTTCCTTAAACATTTCAACAAAACAATTACATTGTTTGTAATAACAATTACATTGGTAATAATTGTAAGCAGCCATTCTTTTTAATTTATTTGTTAATCAGTTTTCTGTTTAACTTCATGTATGATTGTCACATCATTATTCGAATTGATTTTGTAAAAATTCTGGTATAATTGAATAAGATTAATTTTATCTTGAATCAATTTGAAATTTTAATTTCACTATTCGATATATTTGATCGATTATATCGCTCGAATTGAATTCAAATTTTAATCAGCAAAAAATGAATTTTTCATTTTATTTTTTATTAGGAAAATTTGTAATTGTTTTTAAAACATTAAAAATATATTTCAGTGAGAGATGGATAGGAAGGAAACAATGAAACGTAAGGCAGAGGAGCCAAAGAAAAACAAGGAGAAGCTAGAAAAATTTCCTAAGAAAAACAACAACGATAAAGAAATGCCAGCTACTTCTAGTAGTAGACTTGTCAATGCTATGGTTGGGAAGTGGTTGCAATACACACAAGCTAGTTCGCAGCCTAAACCAAAAACTGTTTTTCAGGTAAATGATTTAATTTATGCATAGATAGTAACAACTATTGCTTACATCAATGAAATAAATGTATGTAATGTTCTAGGACCAAGAATCAAGTAGCAAAAATAAAGATCAGGTTTATATAAGTCAGGAGAGCAAGATTTATGCCTTACAAAGGAAGATAGAAAAATTGCAGAATGAAAATCAACAGCTTACTTCTAATATACAAAGCCAGGATCGCTTTAGAGAAGATTTGGAAGCCAAGTATTAATATACATTTAAATAATGTTTTATGTAATTTAAAAAGAAAGACATTCTATTAGATAAAGACTGATTGTAATTTATTTTATCTAATATTATTAGGACCATCTCTTGCTGCGAGGTGGTCAGTTACATGACTATCCATTTGGATTATGTGAAAGATTTAATGTTCAAATATAAGGAGTGTGAGGCGAATTTAAGTGCATTGCTGAGAACAGCAACTGAAAAGCAAGCTGTAATAGTGAATAGGCAGAAGGAGCTCGATAAACTACGGATCGAAGGTATAAAAAGATTTTTGCGTCTAGAATCTCGTGGTTAAGGAGGAAAAGGATACCACTGAATTTTTTATCATTTCCATTCTCGACTTCCTTCCTCCAGAAAATTATCGCTTCGTGCGAGATAAGCTCGGAGAAGGAAAAATTTACTCAAGGTCAAAATAAGACTTAGAGAATTTAAAAGAATATTAAAACAAATTATTTCAAAATTCATTACAGGTTTTTAGATAAAGTTTAATTAACTACTATTTATTTTTAGTTTCAGAACTAAGAAAAAACAAAGAAAAGGATAGCAAAAACTTACTTGAAAGTCAGAAGAGGTAAAACGGATTTGTTTTTCTAAATACTAACAATTATTTGCATATAAATTGTGTTACAGAATACAAGAATTGGAAAATCTCTATCTTGACTTGAGAAAAGCAAAAGAGGAACTGGATTATAAATATTCATCAGAGATAAGTCATTTAGAAAATTTTTATTCTTGCCAACAAAACGAAGTGATGCAGGTATTTAATAGTAGAATAATGGTATTAAAGATTTTCTCTAAAAGGGAATAATTTTAGGAACAAAAATTGATGGAGAAAAAATATAACGAACTACAAAAACAAATAAAAAGTATAGACGACGAAAAAGTGCAGGCTTTCAATTTACTAAATGAGAGAGAACAGATAATATTAGATCTTAAGTAAAATTTCTTTTTTATAAGATTATCTCAAGCAAATTAAAATTTATCATGAAATAAGAACTTCGTTGTAATTTTATTGTACTGTTCCAGGCAGGAAATAGAAACTTTGTCAGTCAATAGTAATAATTTGGTCAACAAAATAAAAGATCAAGAAGATGAAATTTCAAATTTTAAACAGCAGATGCAAGAAAGAATGGAGGAGGTATAAAATGTTCAATTTCATTCTGACTATAAAATATCAGTAAATTGTCTTTGTTATAAATGTTTATTAATTTTCTAGATACAGGGACTCCAGACAGATTTGAAAAACTCTTGTACAGAAAATAATCAGCTTAAATTAAGATCCAGTATTTTGGAACAGGAGCTCAGTCACAGCATGAAGCAATGTGCAAATTTGAATGTAGCTCTAGAAGTTGCTGAAAATAAAGTGAAAGAAACGGAAATATTGCTTAATGAGCTGAAAATATTAACGGATAACATAAAAATAAATGATGATAATTTGATAAAAAAATTGCAGAGTGAAAATGAACAAATAAAAGGGCAAAAGCAGAATGTGATTGCCATGGAAAATGCCCTTCAGGTAATAAAAATTAGTTGATGTTTAACGAACAATTATATGTTAAATATGACAAAATCACTTTGCAGGATAATGAGAAACTAGTTCTCTCGTTAAAGAAGCAACATTCTGAAGAAATACAAAAATTGAAAGATAAACTTGAGGCAAAATTGCACAACATGGAAAGGGCCTTGACTCAGAAAAATAACGATTTATCAGAGATGAATATAAAATTAGGTACCATGGAGAAGGAGAACAAGCAAATACACAGTGATTTAAAAAAAGCTAGTATAGACGCAAAAAATCTCGACGACAAGCATAGGAAGTCAACTGCGATACTGGAAGATAAAATTAAGGAATTGGAAAAAAAATTAGAAAATTCTGAACTGTTGAAAAAGACGAATGACAATCAGATTATAAATTTACACCCAGAACAGGAGAATATAAGTAAAGATGCTGAACTATCAAAAAATACCATTAAACAATCTGAAAATAAAGCAAAAGCTCCGGAAACATCGAAAAAAACAAGTAGAAAACTGACATTTAAGTCGGACACCAAAGCAATTGATGAGATCGAAAAACCAACTACGACAAATAAAACTTACTTATCATATTCAGGGCAGAAGGAAGAAAACATTGAGAAAGTAGGCTTACTTATCATTTTATATTTTAATCTCATAATAAAAATACATACCTTTGTATTTTTCAGAATTCATCAACAAATGAAACATTTAATACTATATTTAATCAGTATCAATCTCAAAATATTTATGATTTCAATGTACATCAGGTAAATATACTTAGGGCGAGGACCTCTCAGCTTATTAAGAGCTCATTGAATTAATTTTGCTATGTTTCACGTGACGCATAATGTAGCAAAATTAACTTAATGAACTGAGAGGTCCTCGCCTTTATATTGAATTTAATTAAAAATAAATATAAAAACATCATTTTAGGAGGAAGCTCCCGTAAAAAAGTTTTTTAAAAGCTACAGCCAATTTCGTCAAAAAACAAAACGAAGTAGTTAGAAGACAAAACATCGAGGCTTAACTGAAATCTAAAGTAATTGCGTACTTTCATTTTGCTTTATTAAATTATTAGATTTAGATAGTAGCATTAATATATATATATAATTTTAAATAAAAGACTAATTATTATTTGTAATAGATGTCATTATGATGTTAACTCCGATGTGTAACTTCCATTTGTTATTAACTTTTATTATATTTGTTGAGCTATCCCATTGCATGAATTTTTTTCCATTCAATTTCCATTTGGAGTAACGACTATGTCTCTCTCTCTCTCTCTCTCTTTCTCTATTACTGAATTTGAAAGCTTTTCCATTGATCCCCCCTCCCCCCTGCAGAGTAAAATAATATATTCCCTTTTCCAAAATCTGAGCATTCTATATGTCACCCAAACGAATTGTTATGTCTATAGATACTTATTCATGGTCAGTAGCATATTCGCTATTTCTATCATCTTTATTTAATTTTTAATTAATGATTACTTTCGTCAACTATGTTTTACTTTAACTAGAGTTTAAATTAAGCATGAAAACCAAATATAGCTTAAGTTCTTTATGAAAGAAACTTTATAAGGATTTTTCCTTAAAAAGGCACTTCGATATCTGCGGTTTCCGGCTTAGCTTCCTTAAAATGGATATCTTATATTTAATTTCAATAGAAATAAACTGTAGTGAAAATGGGTACTGTGAGCAATACAATATTAATAAAATAAGAAATTTGTTTTTGTAAATAATATTGAATATATTTGAAATGTTATAGCCAGTAGATTAACAATAAATTTTTTACATTTGTTCAAATATAGTGAAATTAATAAGTTATAGAAATTTGGAGGATGACTTTGCAATGCTGATAAACAGTTTAAAACTTTATTCAACCAAATTATCTTATTGGTATTAAGATTGATATTTTATCGCTGAACAGGTGTCATAAAAAAACCATTAGATCCTCCAACTGTCGGTTTTACGGATTCTCGATGTAATAAAACTTGTTTTTGTTGCGTGCGTTGTACTTCTTGCATCTGCGTACGTTCTACTTCAAAAATTATTGGTGCAAATAAGATTGTTGAGCAGCTGAAGAATAACCATGCAGCCGAACATGAAAACGAATATAATCCTAGAACAAAAATATAATTAAATTTAAAAAATATGTTTTGTATTCAATAACTTGATAAAATACACGACTAACCTTTAACAGACGCACACAAATATGAACTAAAGTTATATCCAAAATTACGTACTTCTTCAGGGAACATTTCAGTAAGACCTACGATTCTTTCTGATAAACTTTCAACCTAAATATCATGTATGCATGATTATCAATTATGTTTTTAAATTATAAAATCTTTTATAAAAGGGACGAAGTAAGAAAGATAGCGTTATTTAAAATTTCATTTCTCGAAAAGTATAAAATAAATAAGTTTCAAAGTACTTAATAAATTAAATCATAAATCTTGCTCATATCTCTACAAAGCTAATTTACACTAAATTAATAGAAGCTTCACAAGTTCTGAATAAAATAAAACTGTTTTAAATACCTCTTCATTATTTTCGTCAGGCAAAAAAAATTTTTGTCTGTTTGGTGAGTGAATATAGAAACTGCTCTCATTGGTTTCTAATTTTTCTAGCTCCTTTGCCGGATCTGTATATAAAAATTAATTAATAAGAAATTAAGATCAATATTCATTTAATTTTTATTTAATCGAAGAAATCACGTATTAGCTATTGTAAACACGATTACGGAGTTCTATAACTGGATCTTAATTAGTAAATATAATATAAAGGACGATTACATGCAATTATAATTACGATTAAACTGAAATTCATTCGAATAATATACATACGAGTAATAAAAATACCAGCAAATATTGTAATAAAAGCATAGAAAACTTATGAAAAAGTTTACAGAATTATGTCTACTTAATGAAACTAATTTTCCAACAAATTTGATACCCTTATTCATTCCAAAAACACATCTGTATCATATAAGACTGTTGTAATGTTCATTAAGGAGAAAAAATTCATCTATATTTTATTTTTCTATTATAAAAAAATATTGCAGAAATCCGAGAAAATAATACATTCTGAAAATAAATATGTTAAAAGCAAATTGTATTATTCAAACGTATATAATTAATCTGATAAACAGTATTAGATTTAAATAGTAGAATTGACACATATGTTATTTAAAAATTGTTTATAACTATTTGTAAAAATTAACATTATTATGTCAACTCCGTTAAGAAACAATCTAGTAATGAAATATTACTTGTAAGATTTGTTGGATTTCCTGGATTCCTTGGATTTCCTGGATTCCCTGGATGTCCTGGATTTCCTGGATTTCCTGGATTCCTTGGATTCCCTGGATGTCCTGGATTCCCTGGATTTCCTGGATGTCCTGGATTTCCTGGATTCCTTGGATTTCCTGGATTCCTTGGATGTCCTGGATTCCTTGGATTTCCTGGATTCCCTGGATGTCCTGGATTTCCTGGATGTCCTGGATTTCCTGGATTCCTTGGATTCCCTGGATGTCCTGGATTCCCTGGATTTCCTGGATTCCCTGGATGTCCTGGATTTCCTGGATTTCCTGGATTCCTTGGATGTCCTGGATTCCTTGGATTTCCTGGATTCCCTGGATTTTCTTGATTTCTTGGATTTCCTGGATTCCCTGGATTCCTTGGATTCCCTGGATTTCCTGGACTCCTTGGATTTCCTGGATTCCCTGGATATCTTGGATTCCCTGGATTTCCTGGATTTCCTAGATTTCTTGGATTCCCTGAATTTCTTGGATTCCCTGGGTTTCCTGGATTCCCTGGATTCCCTGTATTTCTTGGGTTTCCTGGATTCCTTGGATTCCATGGATTTCCTGGATTTGTTGAATTTGTTGAATTTGTCGAATTTGTCGAATTTGTCGAATTTGTCGAATTCGTTGAATTTGTTGAATTTGTTGAATTTGTAGGATTTATTGGATTTATTAGATTAATTCGATTTGTTGGGCAATCCCATTTCATAGATCTTTGTACAGCCATTTTCCATTTGAAATAACGAAAATCTCTTTCTAAAAAAATAATTTTTACAAATAAATTTCTGTATAATAAAATCAGTCTTAATGATTCCTTACCGTCGTCACCTATAAAGGGAGAAAATTTCGTAAACTCTGAAACATCCACTTCATTAATCCTGACAAGGCCGGCTCCTACACCCGCTAAAATTGCCGCCCCCAGAGCTGTTGTCTCGACCATACTTGGTCTTACTAAAATAAAAAGAACAAATCGTATAATTTGATAAATATTCTATTGGATTAAAAAAGAAAAAAATAATAAAATTAACACCTTACCAACACTGATTCCGGTTAAATCAGCTTGTAGCTGCATCAGTAAATTATTCACCGTCATTCCGCCATCAACTTGTAAAGTAGACAGCTTTGTTCCAGAATCTTTAATCATTGCCTCTAAAATGTCTCGAGTTTGAAAACAAACGGCTTCAAGAGCTGCTCGAATTATATGGTATTGTTGGGTGTCCTCAGTGATTCCACAAATCACTCTAAAAATTAAAATAATGAAAAATAAAAACTTTGTCTCTTTTCTATAACTATATACCCTCTAGCATCTTGTTGCCAGTAAGGAGCGTAAAGTCCGGAGAAAGCAGGTACAAAGTAAACGTCTCCTGAACATTTGACACGTTCTGCCAAATTTTGAGATTCTTTAATGTTAGTTAGAAGTTCCAAATTATCTCGCAACCAAGTTATCGCTGCACCTGCAACAGCCACCGATCCCTCCAGAGCATAAATTGGTGAAGACTTGCCAATTTTATATGCCACTGTTGTTATTAAGCCATGAGTAGAATCTACTATCTAAAAGATATGTTTTTCTTATTTCGTGTACCAAAAAAAAAAAAAAAAAAAAAAAAAAAAAAAAAAAAAAAAAAAAAATGTGAGTAATAATTTACAGTATTTCCTGTATTGTAGAGTAAAAAACAGCCAGTTCCATAGGTTGCTTTTGCTTGACCTGGCTTTAGGCATAATTGACCCAGCAGTGCTCCTTGTTGATCTCCAACACACTGCAAATTTATTTTATTGTACTTAATTATTTAACAATCTGTTCTACCATCATGCTCACTTACACCAGATATTGGAATTCCTGCGAGGACACTTGGACTAGAAATTAAACCATAAATCTCCGCATTGGACTTAATTTCTGGCAATATATGCCGCGGTATTTCAAAAAAACTACACAATACTGGGTCCCATTCTAAGGTTTCCAAATTCATCAGCATTGTACGCGATGCATTCGTGACATCTGTCACATGCAGTTCTCTCCTAGTAAGATTCTACAAAACAAACTTAATTGACTATTCATGGAGGAAAAAAAATGATTGGCATAGAGTTTTCTTACATAAATGATCCATGTATCTACGGTTCCAAAAACACATCTTTTGGCTTCTATAGCTTTTTTAACGCGAGGCACATTATCCATCAGCCATCGAATTTTCAGTGCACTGAAATAAGGAGACATGGGCAATCCACAAAGGGGCTTCAAGTAATTTTTATCGCGTGTATTGTCTGGTATTTTGTCAAGCACTTTTTCCATCGTAGTTGTTGTTCTCATATCCAACCATACTGCAATAGCAAAACGAGAGGTTTCTAATAGAATGCTAAGGTGCAATGATCTAAATTACAAACCAATAGCATTATGTAGCGGCTCTCCTGTTTGCTTATCCCATACCAAAGTGGTCTCTCTTTGATTTGTAATGCCAATTGCTTTAATATCTGACACGTTTTTACCCAATCTCTTCAACTTCTCTATGGTCTCTCTTATGCATCGCACCACGGCTCTTAAGATTTCGTTTGGGTCTTGCTCTACCCATCCTTCACGTGGATATATTTGTTTGATCTCTATCTGATGCGAAGCTATTATCTTTCTATGTAATACGTTAAATACCTGAATAGATATTAGAATGTACTGAATAGAAATTTTCTTAGGAGCTACTCATCAGCTGTCAGTAATATTTACTTGTTACTATTGGTTAGTTCTATTTACCAGAAATCTAGCACTGCTAGTTCCTTCATCAATTGACCCTACCAACGGGTTAAGCTTTCTGTCTTTCGGCATTTTAATTACAAAAATATCAAGATAGTGGATTTCCTTTCATCGCTTATTCAATCAATGATTTTTTGATGATATTGTGACTTGCATTTAACCTTTGCATACCTATTCATTACACGGCAAACTTCATTTCAGAAATAAGCAATTAAATCGTTTGGATGATTTATCGGCAAATAAGAATTTTATAGTAATTTTTATTGATAAATTCACTTTTACAATCAGGAATTGGAAGCTCTATCAGCTGGTAGTGATAATTTGGCAAGAAATATAAATAATCAATAAAATGAGATTTCAGACTTTAAAAACTAGCTTCAAGAAGAAGTTCAAGTGGTATAAAATTATCAATTTATAATTATCCCCGAACAATATTATTTAGGCGTCCTTTTTACGATGGTCATTAATTTTGTAGAGACAGCTGCTCCAAAAGGAGTTAGATAACTCGAAAGAAAATTACCAGCTTAAGTTAAGAATATGAAGATCTAGTGTTTTCGAGTAAAAGCTCAGCCACATTATAAAATAACGAGAAAATCTAAATGTAGCCCTGTGGAAGGCTCCAAAAATTAACTGAAAAGAACGGAACTTTTGTTCGTTGGGCTGAAAATATTAACGGACGATGTAAACAAAATTAAGATAACTAGATAAAAAGATTACAGGGTGAAAATGAATAATTAAAAGGCCAGAGAAAGAATATTCTTCGCATTGAAAATATTCTGCAGGTAACGTATTAACCAGTAATTAGCTAATAGACATATGTTAAATAATAAAAATAATGTTGCAGAATAATGAAAATATAATTTTCTCGTTAAAAAACCAGCGTCCCGACGATATGCAGAAATTTAAAGATAAAACTGAGCGGAAATTGCACAATATGGAAAGGACTATCTTAGAAAAACAATGATTTACCAGAGACGAATATACAATTAGTAACAATGGAGCAGTAGAACAAGCAAATGCAAAGTGGTTTAAAAAATGCTACCATGGATGCGAAAAATTTCAACGACCAGCATAAAAAGTTAACTACAATACATAAAAATAAAATTAGAAGCTGGACAAAAATTTAAGGTTGACGTTTTGTCGAAAATTACGAGTAGAACTAGATTATATATTTAGACTTAGAATAGGAGAATACAAACAAAGATGTTAAATTATCAAAAAGACTAGTAAATGCCTAAAAAAAAAAACTACAGAAACATCGAAAAAAATGAATAAATAAAAAACCGACATACTAGCCGGATGCCGTAACAATCGATGAAATCGAAAAATAAACTACAGGAAAAAAAAATGACTCATTATAATATTGGAAGCAGAATGCGGAAAAATGTGAAAAAAATAGTCCCATTCATAATTTTCCATTTAATCTCATACTAAATATATGTAAATACATTTGTAATTTTCAGAAAAGTCATCAGGGGGGGGGGGGGATGAAACATTTAATACTATAATCCATCAGTACCGTTCTGAAAATATTTTCGATTTCGAATTTAATTAAAAATAATTTAAGCAAAATCACCTTTTTGGCGTTAGGCTTCCGTATTAAGTTCTTTTTATCCTTTAACCAATATCCTAAAAACTATAAAAATAAATAGCTAGGAGACAAAACACCGAGACTTCCTTGAAATATAAAATAAATGCATATTTTCTTTTTCTTTTAATAAATCTTAGAATTAGATAATAGCATTATGTGTATTTAATTTTCAAAAGTGCTAATTATTGTTTGCAATAGTTAACATTATTTCGTCAACATTATTTCGTCAACTCTATTTCGTAATATTCCATTTATTAATTATTAGTCATTAAACTTGTTGAGCAATCCCATTTCATGGACCTTTCTACAGCCATTTTCCATTTGGAATAACGGAGATCTCTCTCTAAAAAAAGTGTTTTTAAAAATCAATTTTTATATATTAAAATCAAATTTAAGAATTCCTTACCATCATCACTGATAAGGGGAGAAAATTTCGTCACTTGCGAAGCATCCACATCATTAATATCAATGAGACCAGCTCCAACGCCAGCTAAAATTGCTGCACCCAGAGCTGTTGTCTCTACCATATTTGGTCTTACTAAACACAACAAAATAGTATAATCTGATATATATTTTATTGGAGCAGAATAAATTTAATTGCATATAGAACCTACCAACATTGATACCAGTTAAATCTGCTTGTAACTGCATAAGTAAATCATTCACCGTCATTCCGCCATCAACTTGTAAAGTAGACAGCTTTGTTCCAGAATCTTTAATCATTGCCTCTAAAATATCTCGAGTTTGAAAGCAAACGGCTTCAAGAGCTGCTCGAATTATATGGTATTGTTGGGTATCCTCAGTGATTCCACAAATCACTCTAAAAATTAAAATAATTAAAAATCAAAACACATTTTCTTTTTTCTATAACTACCCTCTAGCATCTTGTTGCCAGTAAGGAGCGTAAAGTCCGGAGAAAGCAGGTACAAAGTAAACGTCTCCTGAACATCTGACACGCTCTGCCATATTTTGAGACTGTGTGATATTACTAAGAAGCTCCATATTATCCCGTAACCAGGATAGTGCTGCACCTGCAACAGCCACTGATCCTTCCAGAGCATAGATGGGGGAAGATTTGCCAATTTTATATGCAACTGTAGTTATTAAGCCCTGAGTAGAATCTACCTTCTAAAATAAACTTTCTTATTATTTTCTTTTCTTAAAGAAATATGATGAATATTTACCATATTTCCTGTATTATAGAGTAAGAAGCACCCAGTTCCATATGTTGCTTTTGCTTGGCCTGGCTTTAGGCATAATTGACCCAGCAGTGCTCCTTGTTGATCTCCCACACACTGCAAATTTATTTTATTGTACTTAATTATTTAACAATCTGTTCTACCATCATGCTCACTTACACCAGATATTGGAATTCCTGCGAGGACATTTGGATTAGAAATTAAACCATAAATCTCTGCACTGGATTTAATTTCTGGCAATATATGCTGTGGTATTCCAAAAAACTTACACAGTAATGGATCCCATTTCAATGTTTCTATATTCATCAGCATTGTGCGTGATGCATTAGATACATCTGTTACATGAAGTTGTCCCTTGGTAAGGTTCTGTAGAAAATAATTCATTAACAATGTTCATAGAGAGAAAAATGATTAGCACTTAGTTTTCTTACATAAATTAGCCAAGTATCTACAGTTCCAAAGGCACATCTTTTAGCTTCTACAGCTTGTTTGACACGAGGTACATTATCTATCAGCCATCGAATTTTCAGTGCACTGAAATAGGGAGACATGGGTAATCCACAGAGAGGCTTTAAATAATTTTTATTGCGTGTTTTGTTTGGTATGTTATCAAGCACATCTTCCATTGTTGTTGTTGTTCTCATATCTAACCACACTGCAATAACAAAAAGAACGGTTTCTAATAAAATCCTAAAGTGCAATGATCTAAATTACAAACCAATAGCATTATGTAGGGGTTCTCCTGTTTGCTTATCCCATACCAATGTGGTCTCTCTCTGATTTGTAATGCCAACTGCTTTGATATCAGACACACTTTTACCTAAATCCTTCAACTTCTCTATGGTCTCTCTTATGCACTCCACCACAGCTGTTAATATTTCTTTCGGATCTTGTTCCACCCATCCTTCATGTGGATATTTCTGTTTGATCTCAATTTGGTGTGAAGCTATTACCTTTCTATGCAATACATCAAATACCTGAAGAGATATTGTAATTCAATGAAATAAGGAGAAGTTGTTTTGAGAGCTGATTGTCAGCTATCAATAATATTTACTTTTTACAATTGGTTAGTTCTATTTACCAGAAATCTAGCACTGCTAGTTCCTTCATCGATTGCTCCTATCAATATGTTGGGTTTTTTGTCTTCAGGCATTTTATTCACGAAAATATTAAGAAAATGACTTTCCTTTCATGCGGATCATGCGATCAGCGACGGCATGCATAGTGACCTGCACTTAACCTTTAGACACCTATTCATTACATAACAAGCTGTGTGAAGAAAATCCATAATCAAATTATTTGATTTGTAAAAATAGATTTTCTTATCTAAGCGAATTTTTGTTGTTAGTATTTATTTAAAAAAAAAAACTATTCTGTAAACATTAAAAAAATAATTTTTATTTTTATAACAGAAGATAAATTATTAAAGGCGGCAAGATTAGGTCGGTCGGTAATGCCTTTCCTCTCTCTCCACCCTTCCCTTCCCTTGTAGTTTCAAGACTTTCGACACGATGCAGTATGCAGTTCAATTCAACTCAACTCCGCGGCCCGCATTCGGCGCATTCCGCAAAAGCTTATCTGTTCGTTCGCTTCGTTCTCGTTTTCATCGTTCTCACTCAATTCACCTCACTCACCTCTCTTTAATTTCATACCTCCATTCCATGCCATTCCATGCTACCTAGGTATAACCTATAAATGAGTTTTTGTTATTATTAATAGGTTTTCCTAGATGCCGGAAGAGTTTAAAAAATTTAATATAAAATGATGTTATCTGAGCCAAAGAAAAAATCGAATGTAAAAATTTTACAAACTCAGGCCTTTCCAATTAATTTATGTAAAAATAATGATTGGACTGTCTATACAGCTTATTTAACTGATTTTGGATCTTGCATTCCTGATTCTGAAGAGATGAAAGCTGTTAATTCAATGGTAAGAAATAATATGACAGCTTTAGCTTTTCATTATATTTATTGGATTATTCTGTTAGGGTTTTTTTGGAAAAGGGTCCTTATCGCGTAGCTATCCTACATTTGGTAAGATCAGAAAAAACGCACCTCCTGTTATTAAAAATAGACAATGGACCCAACGGGAACAATGGCTTGAAGAGGTTAAAGAGCTGAGTGATGAATCTTGTGAAGAGATTGAAACCAATATAAACTGGAAAGAACTGCAAATGGGTCATTCTTGTGAAAAGGATGATGATAGTCTAATGGAAATAAATTCTCAGGAGAGTATAGGTGATTGAAAATTGTATTTAATACTACTCAAATATCATAAATAGGATAGTTTAATTATCTAAATAGAAGAGATGCAGTTTCTAATATTAATTGTATATTTTAGTGATAATTAATAATAGTGAGACGACAAACAATGATCAAAAAACAGAAGAAATTGTTGTTGATTCTACAGATTCTAATGACTCAAATGATATAAAAGAATTGCAATCTCCACATGATGAAAAGGATCAGCCAAATAATAGCACAGATGATTTAGACTTGGAAGAAAAATTATTAGTTTTACCTGACAGTGATTCAGACACAGAGGATTATTTAAAAACTATTAGACCACAGATCAAAGCAACTAATTTTCCTATTAAAGAGACATTACATTTAACTTCTGAAGAATCATTTTTTCTCCTATTTGGATTGGGTTGCTTGCGCATTGTGAATTTTGATGGAAGTTTGCTTAATATTAATGATACATGGCATTATTTTTGTAAAATAGAAGAGAATTTTATTGAAAAATATGTAGTTTACCATTATTTCAGAAGTAAAGGTTGGGTAGTAAAACCAGGCCTTAAATATGGTGGTGATTTCTGTAGGTATAAGAAAATTTTTACATATTTAAATAGCTTTTTCACAATATGAAGTTTAATAACTTAATATTTCATAGTACTGTATAAACAGGGTCCACCATTTTATCATGCATCATACATAGTGATAATAGATACACTTGATTCTGATACTTATACCAGAAATCCAAGCCTTCCATCATTAAAAATGACATGGAATAACCTGTTTGGTTTGGAAAGATTATCCGAGACTGCAGCTAAGGTAAAATAGATCTTAAAAACAAATTATTAAATAAAATTTTTTACTATAACATCCTTTTGTGTTAGGAAATATTGTTTGCCCAAGTACTTTGGCCATCATCAATTCCAAGAAGTAACTGTTTTGAATCCCCAGAGGTATTGTCAAATTTTTTGGTTAAAGAGCTATTATGGAGAAGATGGAATCCAAAGCAGACTAGAGAGGAACAAGGACCATCATCTTAAATTACAAATATATTTTAATATTTCCATCAAAATGTTCATTCTTAACACAACAATACAATAATCTTAAATGAAATAGACTAGAGTAATTTTAAACTTCTGATTTTAACTTGTCAGAAAGTTTATTCTCTTTCATCTTTTTTGTTATTCCTGTTCTCCTGTATTCAGCTCTTTCCTTCAGATATTGTTGCTTACACTCTTCTTTAAATTCCTCATTTGTATACCATTTTGCTGAACACTCATTGAAGGCAGCACATTCTTTTTTACACTTGAAGGTTAAAAGTAAACCTGCTTTTTTACCACATTCACTGAACACTGAATAAACGGTTAACTTTAAGAAAACTTGTGTCAGATGATTAAAATAAAGTTGATTACCTTTTAATTCTTCTGCACATTTTTCCGCTCTAGATCTATCCCGCATTATCTTTGGAATTAAAATCTCTATTTCTACTTTTCTTAGACTAGTATCATTTGGATCACCTATGATAAAATAAAGTAATTTCTAATAAATAAAAATCAAATATTCAATATTGAGCTATTGTCATAAAGCAATTTAAAAATAAATACATTTTTACCTAATCCTTGGGGACCGCCGCTACAACTACGCTTTCCATGATTTCTATTCAATATTTTATTTTCCATGATTACAAGATAGGTTATATCAGGATTATCAGGTTATATATCCATATGTATATCCACACAGTAGTGGTGGTATTTGGTAATGGTGGGTGATGGTGCAGGGTAGTGGTGTCGGTGCCGTCGGTGGTGGTCGTTGCCAGCTACTCAAATTTAGGAAATTCGGACGATTCGGTCGGTAATGTGCAATACCGGCTTTTAACCAATGTGAAGTTAGCGTTTTTAGGTCATTTTATCATTAGGACATTTTATCTTTAGGTCATTTTCCTACCCACCCATTTAGTATATAAATCGGCGTGTTTGCATTGTCACTTTTATAGAGACCGTGCACACCAACACAATGACAGTAAGATAAGAATGTATATTGGTGTATATGCAAATTTTCGCAGTTTTTGAGTGTAATTTATTTATACGTATACAGTTATACATTGCCACTTCGCTATCATTGTGTTGGTGTGCACGTGATACTTAGTAAATATCTAATGTAATCATCCAAATTTTTTGTTATAACATTACAAAATATAGTATTTTTTGTATACATTTACTGTATTGTATAAATCTGATTAATTTAAATAATTATATATGTGTATTTAATACACGTTTGTTCTTGATAAAGTCATTATCTGTGTTATCTGCAAAGGCTTAACTGCTTACACAGGTTACTTTGCGTTGCTTTTTACACGTGTATTGTTTTTGTTAGGCATTTGATTAAGAAAGTAATTTATTAAAATAATAATTATTGTTAATAAGACCTAATTACGTTTACTTGATTCTTAATAGATTTCAAATATGGTCAGATATTTTATGAAATTTTCCTACTTAGGCTCTCAATACAGGTAAAAGATTTGTCTTATTTTACAATAAATTAAATTTTGTCAACTTTGGTATTCTTTTTATAGAGGTATTCAAAAACAAAATTATGGTCTCAATGTAAGAGATAATGATACAGTTCAAGGAGTGCTGGAAACAGCTCTGCGAACAGTCTACCCTTCTGCTATAACTGAACCAAAAATGACTGTTTCCAGCAGGTAAACATAAGTCTTTAATTGTAAGTTAATAATTATTTACATAAAAAATTTCTTTTGGATATTTAGAACTGACAGAGGAGTTCACTCTTTGCTTTCCACTGCCCATGTAGATTTAGAATTAAAAGATAATGCCATTCATAACTCTGAGGAGGTATTGAGACAGATGAATAGGTTTTTTGTGAAATGTTCTCATGACATTAGGTAATCTCTACTTTTAATTTACTATAGTTACCTAATGCCAAAAAATGATACTTAGAAAGTTTTTGTTTCAGATTACTCAATTTTATCCCCGTTACTAAAGACTTTCATGCAAGATTTTCTGCAAAGTCTAGAACCTATATGTATAGGTTTATGGTGCCTAAGGATTTGAATAACCACAAATATCCTATAATTGAAGGGAATTACACTCCGCATATAAGGTATTAAATTATATTTTTGTGCCTTTTTCAGGAGTACTTCTTTTTAAATGAGACATAATTTGTCAGAGAACCACAACTGAATATTGAAAGAATGAAAGCGAGTCTGGAAATGTTCCTAGGATATCATGATTTTGAAACCTTTTGCTCTAAACGCAAAGGTCAAAAAGATTGGAGACATTGTAGAAGAGTACTGGACATGTTTATTTTAGAAGAGGCACAGCCTTTGATGCCATTTGATTTTCTGTCACATAATCATAATTATTATCAGTTTAAAATCAAGTCAAAATCTTTCTTGTATAAACAGGTAAAAAAAGAACCTTTGTTATGCAGTTATAATTGAATTATGTACTTCTGTATTTTTGGTTTTAAAGGTACGAAGAATGGTAGGCACTGTGTTTGCTTTGGGAAAGGGAATCATAACTGAGAAAGATATTGAAACTATGTTGAGAATTCCTTCCTCTGCTAAGTACCAAGGAGTAGTGGCAGAACCTCATGGATTGTACCTTTTAAATATTGAATATGATCCTGATGTATTAAGAAAATGTAGAATAGAAACTTAATTTTTAATAAAAAGGAAAGTTGTTGTAATTTGTGTAAAGCTCATTTCGTATGAATTCAAACGCTCGGGTTCCTCGGGCTTTTCCGGATATTTTCGGATATATATGTATGTGTATAACACTTACTCATAGCTATAACTATACGTACATGCTGCACGAATATGTATATACAATCCACACAAACACTGACAAATGCATGCCTATAAACGCGCGTAGTAATGTCACATTTTAAAGGTTAGAAAATAATTTATAATAGAAAAATAAAGTAGTACATACAAGTAATGGAAATCAGCTACTCTTGTTGTTTTTAAGAATATTATGTGGAAAATTATTAACTGTTTTCTATTTGCACTCGATTAGTGTACAATTGGGTGAATATTTTGAGATTTAGTTAATAACAATGAAATATAACCGGATTTTGATAGCAGTTAATTATTAATTGAAGCTTATCCTAAATTTTTAACAACAGTGTGAAAGCAGCAATAATGGAGGACGAAAGATGTTTAAATAAGCACGTGCTTGAAGGTAGTAAAAAACTTACTAATTTCATAATGAAAAACAGTTGGGCTTTTGAACGTCCTCGTATTTCTTGGGATTTTCCTATTGACACTACCATTACTCCGTTGCAAAGTAAGTGAAATATATGAAGTTTTTAAAGTTTCTATGAATATTTGGTAATAGACATAAATTTACAGGTGTTGTGCCAGTTGTATCACAAGAATCTGTTCTATTAAAAGATATTTTGTATTGCTTAAAAGGAATTGATGGTATTTATATTGTTTCCAAGCCATTAGCAAATCCTTACGATGTAAGAAAATTTACAATTTCTTCTGATGTTGGTAAGTATAATACTTTTTGGGAACAAAAATCAGCTATTCTATTTTTAACAAATGGTATTTGCAGATACATCTCTAAAAGAGCTTGCTTTACAAATTTTGCCACTTGCTTCTTGTTATTCCATGACAGTCAGATTTGTAGAAGAAAAAGTGCTTCCCGAAGATGGGCAAGTTAATCATGCATTAAGAGGAGCGATTAGATGTTTGTTGAAAGATTATTTGGTAAGTCAGAAGTGAATACATTTATGTTTCTTCCAATTATCCATAATAAAATATTTCTTACAGCTATTCGTTGTGCAGCAAGAAATGGAACTTGTTAGAGGAAATTTAAATCTCCAGAAATTATGGTTCTATATACAATCAACTTTAAATACCATGTCCTTTCTTTCACAAATTACTACTATTATAAGAAAGGTAGGACAAAGATAAATAATAACATTTTGAATGTAAAAAATAATAATTTATATATTTCAGAGTGGTAAAAGAGGGGGAAATGTATTAACTTTGCTACATGAACAGGCAAATGATATAAGTGGTGAGGCAAAAACTAAAGAGTTATGCCTCTTTCTAATAAATGCTGCTTGTACACCATATATGCAAATGTTGGAAAAATGGGTTTACAAGGGAATGATTTGTGACCCTTATGAAGAGTTTTTTGTTGAAGATAATGAACTCATCCAAAGAGAGGAATTGCCTTTAGATTACTCCGCAGATTACTGGGAGAACAGATATACAATGAGATCAGAAAGGATTCCAATTTTTCTAAAAGACCATGCCCAAACTATCCTAAGAACAGGAAAATATTTTAATGTTATCAGGCAGTGTGGAAAAACTATTCAATGGGGAAAACAGGAACCTTTGGTTTATCAGCACCAAGGCCAGAAATATATTATTGCCATTGATAGAGCTTACTCCGAAGCTGCAAGAACTCTATTGGATGTTCTCATTCAAGAGAATGATTTGATGGGCAGATTGAGAAGTGTTAAAAATTATTTCTTGCTTGCACAAGGAGATTTTGTGGTTCAATTCATGAATTTGTGCGAGACAGAGCTGAAGAAGAATATGTATGACATTGTTTTGCACCGTCTGGCATCCCTACTTGAAGTAGCTTTGAGACTATCAACTGCAGATTCGGATCCTTACAAGGACGATCTGAAACCAGAATTATTGCCATATGACCTTCAGTTTCAAATGTTTAGAATATTGTCCATTCAAACAAAAGAGGAAAAAGGTAAACAATTAAGTGATAAAAGAAAATATATAGGCACTACACATCCAACTTTTTTAGACTACTGTCTGCAAGCTGGTAAGACTCTAAGTGGCCTGGAGGCTTTTGTCTTTAATTATGATGTCAAATGGCCAGTATCATTAATTATTAATAGAAAAACAATTGTTTGCTACCAAATACTATTCCGACATTTATTTTATTGCAAGTATATTGAGAGGCTACTGTGCAGGTAATTATATTTATAATTTAATTAATTTACTTTTTAATCGATTGACTATTATTTTCACAGAGTATGGATAAGCAATAAAATTGCTAAAACTTTTTCTCCCGACGTTGCAATGTCCTACAGGCAAGCATTTTCACTCAGACAGAGGATGCTCGATTGTATCCAGCATTTAGAATATTACATGATGGTGGAGGTCATAGAGCCTAACTGGTTGACTTTCATAAATAAAATGAGTAAGGTAAGAATATTTTACTTATGATTGAAAGGAGCGGATGATGTATTTTTATAATTTAGGTCAGTAACGTTGACGATGTGCTGAGCGTACACCAGGATCTCCAGGACAGCTATCTGAAAGAATGTATGCTGACGGATCGAAGCTTACTTAGTTGCATAGTTGCAATCTGTGCCTCCTGTGTAGAGTTTTGCGAGTTTATGGAGGTACTACAATGAACCAATTTTCTAATTTCTCTTTAAAACAAAACACAAATCTCACAAAATTACAGGATTCAATGATAAACCTTTGCAGCTGCGCTTTCTTGCATGTTCCTAACATTTTTAGCAAACGAGATTTTTTTCTAATTACTTAACACACGCAACACACAGATATATACATGTAATATAATTAAGCACATAATTTGTGAAAAGAAAAAAATTAATCATATTAATTTTTAACGATAATCGAAATTCTCGCTGTAATTAATTAATTTATTAAGCGCATGAGCCGATACTACATTGACGCCGAATTGACGTCCATGATTGACGAGACCCAAGACGATGTCTTTGATCAGGAGGTACATGGATACTAAAACATCTCTTTCAATCAAGTCTCTAGTAGCACGCCTTGGTAGTATTTAGCATCGTGCAGTAATGTAACATAATCAATGCCGGAATGCGAGTAATTCGATGTAATTGGTCTAGATTCAACATGGAATGAAAGAAGGATATCCAGCAAATTAGCGCTGCATCTTCTATTGGAGTTGTACTCCAATAAGAATAATCTAACGTGCATGTAATTTCAGTGATTTATTTGTAAAGGAATTATTTTATTTTTACATTTGAGTTTGATATTCAATGATTATTTTGTCAGCTCTGTATAAAAGCTACGCATGTATATTCATTGTCATTACATATCACATGAGGTATAATGGCCAGTTTCAATTCGAGCATTAAACATATGTTTGGTGGTAACGTTTAGACGATTATTTAGCAGGCTGAACGTGGCCAAGCGACCAAGTCGAATGCCCTGAGCTTCGAAGAGACTATACAAATGCTGGATATAAAATTCACCGAAGTTCTCATACGTCTCCTTGACAGGATTTGTGATCTTGGATGCGACAATAATAATGAAAAACTTTTAAACGTTTTATGCAGGTGAGCTGATCGAACGAATGTGCTATTAAAAATTCCGATAATAATTAACGCTGCTTAATCTTTTTCAGATTGGATTTTAACTCATTCTACACCGAAATTCGCGTTCACCGTAGGAGGGAAAGAACTTTGCAGGATGCTTCTGGCTGACAATTAATATTGTAATATGATATGTCACTTGTGTAGTAAGCGGAAAAAACATCGGTCTGGAAATATATAGTATTTTTTGTACATTACTCTCTGTTAATAATCTTATTGGAGACCTCGGAGGTGTGTTGGTGCGAGCGGTCCGGTATTCTCAGGCCGCCACGCTCCAGCGCACTCTCTGTCTTTGTTCCACACCGTTCCACACTCTCCACTTTTTGGCATAACGTCGTCAGATGGCCGCCTCGCGGAGTGTGTTCTAGCTAGTCAAATTTAACCTTTATAGTATACATATAACTCCGCGAGCCGGGACTACTCAGGCAGGACCCAGCCCAGTTCCTTTAAATCTTATAATTAACCCATCTGCATATACCACCTTGGTTACGTAGTCTACTTCCTCTCCTTTTTCTCGTTTCCATGTTTGTTTTGGACATCATTCCGGATTTCATACCGGATAGAATTGCTCACAAATCTCTTTGGTACCCATATTCACAATTCGCTGGTTAATTGTCCGTGACAATAAGACTCTTATCGTACAAAGTATGTTTTAAAATATTTAAAACCTGGTCTATTGACGCTAAATGTTCATTGATCTTAGCTAATTGTGTACAAAACTTTTTCTCATTCAACGTTCTGTCATCCGAGAGAATTTCCTTGACCCTCTCCATGATACTGGGCTCCATTTTCATGTCTAAACAATGAACGCAACACCTCCCCATTGTCCCAAAACAACCACCGCTGTCGCAATCATGCGATTGATAAGTTTCGTACCCTTCGAGCGGCTTGATAATTATTTTTCCATTTTCCAAATGATCAGGAAACAAAAGGATCCTTCTAGCAAATGATTTAACCGGATTCCACCTTTTCTTACTTGAAAATCTTGGATCGAAGCGATTCGAGCTGTTAAATGGCAGCCAGTGAGAGTTTCCCAGGGAAACATATTCAATGTAAGACACTAATCTTGTACGCGCAACGAGTCCTACTAATTCTGCCTTGCCAAGGATATCTGCAGTATCACTAACAGCCATTCCATTCAATAAATTGAACAGCACTATTGTAATCATGAAGACGAATAGTATAAAGATGAAATGGCTCAGTATTGGCTGTGATACAAATGGGATATCACCAGCATCGAATTCTCCGGTCAACATTATGATAGTTTTGAACAAGGACCTTCCTGGATCAGGAAAGTGATCATTATCGCTGTTCTTGAATAATGTGAAGAAGGCCAGGGCAAAGGCCAGAATGAGAAAAGCGTAGAGAAAGAGGAATCTGATGAAATTCTCTGTCACAGTTTTGAAAAGTTGAATACCAGTGGACATTCTTGGATGTTGTCCTATTAAAAGTACGAGTTCCCACGCTGATAACAGGATTACAACTGCCCCTATTTGGTTTCTAGTGGACAGATCATTGATCAGCATTAGAGTTGCAAGTACAATCAATGTAATCTCCAGCCAATTTTCAAAGCTAGTCATGTATCGCAGAGGAGCCAGGACAAATTGAATCATTTCTCGAATAATGAGAAGCAACAATCCTAATGAAGTTAGCATTCTCAGTGTCCATTCAATGGCATCAGATTTATCGAACTCTTTAGCATCGTTCAGCGTAAAATTGTTAGATCTCTCTGTTTGATAGGTGGTAAAAAGAACGTAGGAATTCAATGTTAAGTAAAAAAATAAATAGAAGATGAAATTAACGTAAAGCAAGTGACGTACTCTGCGCCACTTTAAATATAAGAAAGAAGAGAGCAGTGGGTGTTTCAAAAGATGCTTTAAACCCTCCTTGTCAGCGATGTATTCTAGAGTTTCCATTTCGTTTACTTCCTTATGATTTCGAGGCTCTGGAATGAGACACTGGTAATCGAACTCGATGGAGTACTCGTTTGGTCCATCTTTCTTTTTTGTCAAACAACCATCGAGAAATTCTGAGAGAATCTCCGATGGAATATCAGATATTGGTGGCTGTTGAAAATGATTTTTATGACCTATGTAGCTGCCTTTCTGCAAAAGCCATTTCACTGCTGTCATATTCCCTGATCTTGCTGCGTAGTGCAGGGGAGTATTGCCTTTCCCTAAGAAAATAAATCTAAATTCAATTAAAGCCACCTAAATTCAACGGGTGCAGCATTTGACTGAACGTCTGAACTAAAGAGAGGAACAATGAACTTAATAAAAATGCCTTTAATTCAACGAGCGCATTTAACTCACCATCAGACACTCGTACATCAACGTTGTAATCCAAAATAATTCTCAAGCACTCTAGTCTAGAAGCTGAGTCATCGGAGCCTAGCTCGATACAAGCGTCTATAAGAAAGTTCCAAGCGATCGATGGATCTAGCCTGAAGAATTCTGTCAGTAAATGACTGTAGCCCCTCGAAATAGCTGCTTGCGCAGAGAACAACAAAATCTTCCTGTTTCCCGTATTCTCCTTCTTAGCCAGTGCTTTTAGTAGAAAGTCAACGGCTTGTCTCAGATTTCTTTCAGTGGCTAGGACTAGTAGGTCTTCCGCAGATTCTTCCTGCAGATCTTCAGGGTCGAGTTTTACCGCATTACGAAGAAAATTTTCTTCGTCGTTCGCACTTAGATAATATCTGAGATCATGAATATTTACTGGCCGTTCACGAGGTTCTGGCAAAGTCTGTGCTAATTCTGGTAATTTCACTTGCAAAATATC
Organism: Prorops nasuta; assembly: GCF_024137725.1. Taxonomy (NCBI): domain Eukaryota; kingdom Metazoa; phylum Arthropoda; class Insecta; order Hymenoptera; family Bethylidae; genus Prorops; species Prorops nasuta. Next base: position 9,153,624 of record NW_027116805.1, on the reverse strand, counting down.
GCGCGTCGTTTTCCCAGTGTAATCCTTGAAATTGTCCAAATCCAGCTGGTGCTTAGTTTTCTGGCAAATCAGAGATACCATGTTCTCCAATCCTTTAACAGCAGCAGCATGAATGGCCGTGATTCCTTTGCTGTTTGGTATATTAGGGCTGGCTCCATTTTCAAGCAGCACTGTCATACATTGGACATTTTTATTTTTTACCGCCAAGTGCAGAGCAGTTTGGCCACCAATTTGTAGATTTGGATTTGTCGTTGGATAGGACAATAATACTTGCAACACTCCAATGTGACCTGCCTCAGCTGCAAAATGCAGAGGTGCTCTATTATGAGCCCTGTTGATTCTGTTTGGGGAAGCTCCTGTGGATTAAAATAAAAATTATTTTAATTCACTTGTATAATTCTTCCTCTTAACGATTCATACCTTGTTCCAGTAGCAGCTTGACAATATCGTAATAACCAAGTCGACTAGCAGTATCCAAAAAGGTCTCTTCATTTTCATGAACCTCGTTAATGTCGAACGACAAATCTTTGCTTTTACAGCTTTGCTCTAGAAGGCTCGTGAAAGCCCTGATGTCCCCAGCACGAAGATTTTCCCTGAGCAGGCGAGAAACGACGCTCCTATTCGAACTCCCAGATATGATTCCATCATTCGTATTACTTTGAATCAACTGCATTGACAGAAATTCGTCTTCTTTCGCTGCCTGATCCATCTGAAATATTCAAATCATACAATTATCTTTGAAAATATAGAAGACAAGTTTATCGACGATTCTATATGGGTTTCTATGAGCCAGGCCACGCAGGTAAAATCATATATAGGAACAATTCATTCAAAAGAATTTTAATAGAAAAAATAGTAAGTGAATTTTAACTTGAAAATTTCTATAGGTGGAAAATAATTCATAATGAACGAATTGTAGACAAAACTTTGCATTAAACAAATCTTATAGAACCTTGATAGAGTCAACAATAAATTTGTATCTAAGGATCGGTGAAATTTAGCACTTTGCTTCAAACGTTATGAAGCTTTGAAATGGTCGCGTTTCACAGAGTACCATTATAAAGGTAAAAGCCAATTTTAATGAACAATTTTTAAATAATTTCGTATATCAATGAGAATAACTCGATCATCACGGGCAAATGATAGACACAGCTCGTATATAACTCCACTTTACAAAAAGTTTATATATAGTATTTTAATGGAAAGTATCGAATGTCTAAGGACTGATGTGTCATTTGAAACTTTGGTAGCAACACTGTAAATCCTCTCTATCAAAGTAACGCACTTAAAGAGTACATAAAAACTAGCCAATTTCAAGAGAACCCTGTAATTTCTAATGGAAAAATACAGTTTCCTGATGGAGTGGTATCGAATGTCTATATATATATATATATATATATATAAGGACTGGTATACCATTTGAACCTTTGGTATATGGCAATGCCGTAAATCCTATCAAAGCAACTCACTTGCAGAATACATAAAAAAAAAAAAAACTAGTAAATAGCAGGAAAAACTTGTAATTCTATATGAAAAAATTGCAGTTTCTTGAAAAAGTGGTACCAATGATCTATCTTAGGACTGGTACCACATCGCGCACATTGGTATCAACGTTATAAATGGTATAGAAAATCAACGAGAGAGCCCAAGTAGGAATAAATGGGAGTGACGCACCGTGCATTAATAGTGTAGAAATGATAATCTGGCGAATGTGTGATGCGTGTATACGAAGTTGAAGGCAGACTGAATGGTAGAATAGAGCTAACAGTGCTACATGCATTCCTCTCTCGCCTCTTCCACCTCCATTTCCTCCACCCCCTCTCACTTTGCTCTTCCTCGTACGTTGATCGTCCGCTTGGATCGAGTGTCGTCCACTCGCTGAATTTTTTATCATTCTACCCACATAGCATTTATAGTATCAGGAACGTTCCTAAAACATTCCCACACAAATTTGATACGCGTTGGCATCTTTCGGAAGCATTGTTGACATGGTGTATAGTATATGTATTAAACTCCATTAATCCATAAAATAATATAGAATAAAGGTGATAATGCTACGCGCATTCTTCTGGATACTTCCACCTCCAGTTACTCAACAACCTCTACTCACTTTGCTCTTCCTCGTACGTTCATCGTCCAGCGTCGTCCATTAGCTGGAATTTTTTTTACCATCTCGTAAACCGACCTGTAATTACAAACATCCGTTCAACAATTCCTGCTCTCAATTTGATCACTCTCTCGTTCATATATTAAAATTGAGACCGAGTGTCGTACACTCGCTGAATTTTTTACCATCTCATAAACTGATCTGTAATTATAAACGTTCATTCAACAATTCTTTATTGGAATTTCAGCACTCTATCGTTTATATTAAAATTGAGATCGAGTGTCGTCCACTCGATGAATCTTTTATCATCTCGTAAACTGATTTGTAATTATAAGCGTCCATTCAACAATTCCTGATTTGAATTTGATCACTCCCTCGTTTATATCGACGTTGAGATATACGAAGTATTCTCTATTCTTTAGCCGAGTTGTGTTTATCACTTAATGAGCCAATCAGCTCTAATTAAACATCCAGATGAATTTTTCACATATTTTTTTGTCAATTAGACCATGCACTCCCTTCTTCAGATTAAAATTGATTTCCTGTATTTTGTATTTTACCTTTAATCAAGTAAATCTATTGAAATAAAAGAAAGCTTGACTTATCGTTTCTTCGAATCCTTTATATACTTACACCTTGTATCGATCTTTTAACTATTTAATTTGAGATCGATTGAGCAAACAAGCTGCGACAGTTCAGGTAAAACGGGTGAACGATGAGCAAGCACGAACTGTCGATTTTATCATTTCGAGTGGCAGCTGTATTTCAACAGCTCGACCAGTACGTCCAGAATATTAAGTGCTAAAAGCTCAACGCCGCGCCGATGATTTTCCACTATTTTCCTATTCTTCTTTTCCTTCCAGCTTTCTATATATATATATATTTATCAATATTATAATAGTGCAGCGAACTGGAAGATCCATGACGTCAGTGTTTCCTTTGCTGGCCACACCAGCTGATATGCAATTATAGCGTAAACCAAGTTCAAGTTTTCATCTTCGATGACTTTAGCCTCGATTCTGAAAGGTTTATCGGGCATTAATGGAATTTTGTAGATTAAATAATTAGCAGCAGGGGAAGTATAATTAATGCGATGTAACGTGGTAATGATGGTGCGAAGAAAAAAATTCATGAAATTTTTATGGAGATGAAGATTATATTTGAAAAGAGTGGGAGAGTCAGCAAGGAAGGAGGAAGAAGGAAAGAAGAAGAGTGGCGAAAACACAGACAGAAGAGTCAATCGGGTTGCGCGCCAGTAACACTCCATCCGCGAACACTTACGCACGCTCCATCGTACTCTGCATGTGAAAATCCGTCTATCTCTATATATAAATTAATCAAAACTCAAACTTCTTCGTATTAAAATATTTTTTCACTTTCAAATTTGCCAAAAATCAATTCTCTTCTTGCACAATTTATTCATTGATCGTAGCAAACCTCGTCAGCCTCGAGAACAACATAAATTGCCAATTCCATCTCATCCCCTCTGTAACACTTATTTCATCCGGTATCAATATCACGTGAGTAAAAATATCGAGAAAATTATTATAAATCCTTTAGAAGCTATAATTAATATATACTTAGTCTTTTTAGATCAAGTTTAAAATTATTGAAAATTTATTTTAGAAAAGAGGGAAGAAAGTAGTTGAATATTGAGGTGCTAATATATATATATATATAGGGTTGTGAGGTAGTAAAGGCTTCATAGGAGGACTGGTGAATGTGAATTGCATGCAGTAAATCTATGGATGTTTAAATTCAATTTATAAAAGCAAGAAAAGAAAGGTGTGTAGATTCGTGTAAGGTGAAAATAAAAGGTCGTGAGGCGAATAGAGTCTTGTTGATAGGTGGTTTGGAGGTAGTGCATATAGCTATATATAATGCTATGGATTTTCAAATTGACTTTAAAGCGAGAAAAAAAGTGTAAAATCGTGCAAGGTTAAGATAGGGAGGTCGTAAAGCGAGTAGAGGTTTGATAGGTGGATGTTCATAGCACGAGTGATATAGATTTTCAAGGAGAATTTAAAGGCAAGAAAAAGGAATAGAATGGTCCGAGGGGAGAATAGAAGGTCGGTCGCGCGTCGAGCGAGCAGAGGTATCATAGGTGGATTTCAGCAGCAACAATGCTATTTAATTGGGTTTTTAAATTCAGCTCGGAAGCAAGAAAAAGAAAAAGGTGTAAAATCCTGTAAGGTTAAAATAGAAGGTCGCAAGGTGAGCAAAGGCTCGATGGGTGGATTGGTGGATATGTATATAGCAATAGCAATAATGGCGATCAAAGTGGGTCGCAAATCTCGAATTGGAATATGGGTCTTTGCGCGATGGGCATGGGAAAAAGGTGGGCGAGTTGACGGAATACCCTCCATGGACATGTTCTTATAAGGCTGTGACTCGTTTCTCTGGCCAAGTTTCGAGGTCGATTGCGCAATCAGCCACAGCGATCACCTTGTTTACCACAGCGTTTAATGGAAATCCAATAATCATTCCAATCCTGCAGCTCCCCATTCTGCAAGCACGTGCCAACGCTGCATCCTATTAGCTAGACACTTCCGCTTTTTTCACTTCCATCCCACGAGCCTTTAATGAATTTATTACTATATATAATAAGCGAAATTTTATGTAGAGAAATTACATATGCAAGGATAACTTGAAGAATAATTTCACTTGGATCACCGATCAAAGATTTAATAGTGAACATTGTTGATTTTATAGATGGTTTAGAGTGGAGAAAATTAGGAGGAAAGGTTAAAATTATTCCACTTTTTCTATTTTCATCTCACGACCCAAAACGAATTTATAATTATAATAATTGAAATTAAATGTAAAGAAGTTATATATTTAATGATGAACAGAGCGAACCAAAGATAATAATAATAATGTTGAATTGGCAGGTTCCCAAGTTCACAGTACGTATAATATAGAAAGAAATTAAGAAGATCGAGGGTTGAGGTTTTAAGGGGAAAATCAGAGTTGAGATCAGACAGCAGAATGGGAGGCATGACACAGCGACCATGGACTCCGACGAAAAGGAGAGGGCCGATTGCTGCCGAATACGGTAGCCCTGGTCCAGCTTGCGTCACCCTACCCCCTCTAATTGGTAATTCCCCACCTTCCATTCTTCTCTCTCCATTCAAGGATCGCTGCCTCCCAATGTCCTTCTACTTTTTTTCAGGAAAAACCGTGCCCGACTCCAAACGTGGTAGAGCCCCTGCATTCTCATTTGGCAGCAGGTACTCCCCTAAATTTAATATTCATCATATATAATTCAATATTAATATTTTTAAAGATAAAATATAAATTAAATTGAATCAATAATCGATACGATGATCATACATTAGGCATAGCAACAAAAACGACAGCCCAGGACCTGGACCAGGACTCTACAATGTTTCAGGATTAAATGCGAAGGGTAAGATTAGATTCTGTAAATTTATAAATAATTCATCATTTTACGAATCAGCATCTCTCGAATGAAATTCAAGACGACCAATTTGAAACATAATATCCATTCATAAAGCATCCAGAGATATGATAACTCGGAATATGCTACCCAGCTTACACCGTATCGATCAAACTTAGAAGCAGTAGTTATATAGCATATACTTATTTCTATAGTGGAATCTAAAATGGAGACAAGTGGCACTCGATAATCACACAAATTCCCACTGGCTCTGCAATTCTCTCTCATTAATAATTCAAATGATCTCGATATCCTATTTTATACAGATATGGAGAGATTGTTTATATATAACAATCCCTTATATAAACACAGTCCACATTTTCTTAGACTTTTGCTGCGTTAATCCTTAAATATTTTATACAATTTCAATATTTGATGATAACAATTTATACTGGAATCCCGTTGGAACTAAGCTGTTAATTCTTTGAGATTTTATTCGAGTCTCATTTATACGTACACCACGATTGGTGCTGCAATCGAGGCTGAAATAGAAAATTCATTAGAGTTACGTAGCAGGCTGTTTTCCCAATTTGGAGTTTTGTTCAGACTCGTGTATGAAATCGACAGGGAGAAATTCTGGACCTGCTCTGTCGTTGCATGGTCGAGCCAAATCTGCTAAGATAGAAGTGACTCCTGCCCCTGGGGATTATAATCCTGAAAAGGCTGAGAAGATCATCCTGGATAGTTCACCGAAATTCTCATTTGGCATTAAAACCCAAACTGAGAAAGTCAGCTCCACACCTGGTGAATATAAATTTATATATATATATATATAATCGGTATTATAGATTTCTTCTTTTTTAAATTATCTCGCGTTTTCTTTCTCATACTCTTTGAGATTTTTGTGCTATTAATTAGTATTATTAGACAAAGCTTTTTTTCTTTTGTACAATTCCCAGCACCGAGTGATTATCGACCAGAAAGTGTAAGACTCGAAAAAGCACCAGAATTCAGTTTTGGCCTACGAATAATTCAGGAGAAAATGACACCAGCACCCGGTAATTATATATATATATATGTATATGATTAGAATTTTTTTTTAATCAGCCAAGAATCGCTAGCAACTTACCTCTTAATGCAGATAATGAATAATCGACTAACACACTAATCCAATAAAAGGCCACATTGAGGTATGTTTAATCAAAGGCACAATTATGATTATTATAGTTTTACTTGTATAATTTCCTAGTTTTTTTTTTTCTATTCCGTTTTGTCAGCACCTGGAACATATTGCCCTGAAAAAGTAAAAATTGATTTTACACCGCAATATAGTTTTGGACTGAGAACACCAATTGGCACCAAAAATGACACACCAGGTAATATTGTGATGGCTGATTTATTTTACAGCAGGATTCTTTTAAGATTTTAATTTACCTCATACTTTTTGTAGCACCTGGCACTTATAGTCCTGAGAAAGTCAATATAGACAAGGGACCACTGTACAGTTTGAGTGGAAAAGCTCCACCTGAAAAACTCAGTGACACTCCAGGTAATTTACCCCTCTGTATGTGTAATTTATCTTTTTTTAGTTTTCTTGAAAATAAAAATTATCTTTCATTAGCCCCTGGTACCTACAGTCCTGAAAAAGTTAATTTGGATAGAGGCCCTCAATACAGTTTGTATGGAAAAGGTCCTTCTGAAAAACCAAATGATACTCCTGGTATTTAAAAAAAATATATATATACCTATATATATATATATATATATATATATATATATATACAGATATATGATTATATATTTTCTCTCTCAATTTTTTCTTTTTCTTTGACAAAATTGATTTTTCACTAGCCCCTGGGACTTATAGTCCTGAAAGAGTCAATTTAGACAAGGGTCCAGAGTTTAGTTTGAGTGGTAAAGCTCCGCCAGAAAAACCTAGTGATACTCCAGGTAATTTAACTGAATAAATTATTAATCTTTTTTTAATTTGCTTGGAAATTTACATCCCTATTTTTATCAGCCCCTGGCACCTACAGTCCTGAAAAAGTTAATCTGGGTAAGGGTCCTCAATACAGTCTATATGGAAAAGGTCCGTCTGAAAAAACCAGTGACACTCCAGGTAAATTAATTAAATATTTAATTTATCATTTTATAGTTTTTTCGTAAATTAAAATTTGTTTATTAGCCCCTGGTACCTACAGTCCTGAAAAAGTTAATTTGGATAAGGGTCCTCAATATAGTCTGTATGGAAAAGGACCTTCTGAAAAACCAAGTGATACTCCTGGTATTTAAAATAGATACAGATCTAATTATATACTTTCAATCTTCTTTTTCTTTCACAAAATTTATTTTTAATTAGCCCCTGGGACTTATAGTCCTGAAAAAGTCAATTTAGACAAGGGTCCAGAGTTTAGTTTGAGTGGTAGAGCTGCATCTGAAAAGCCTAGTGATACTCCAGGTAGAATTGTTGAATATACTTTTTCTTCTACTTTTAGTTTCCTGAAATTTAAATAATTGATATAAACTTGTGTATTAGCACCTGGCACTTATAGTCCCGAAAAAGTTAATTTAGATAAAGGTCCTCAGTACAGTTTGTATGGAAAAGGTCCATCTGAAAAACCAAGTGACACTCCAGGTACATTTTATTTCGCACTTTTCATTCCTTTTATAATTCTTTAAAAATACAATTCTGTAAAAGGCAATTTCTTATAGCCCCTGGAGTTTACAGTCCAGAGAAAGTTAATTTAAATTTCAGCCCTCAATATAGTTTTGGTCTTAAGCCAACACCAATACAGAAAAATGATGTACCAGGTTAGTTCCTGTCTTATAGATCAATTTTATAGCATTTCTTATTATTAAAAAATTTAACAGCACACATTTTTCGCATTAGCACCTGGCACATATAGTCCGGAAAAAGTTAATTTGGATAAAGGTCCTCAATACAGTTTATATGGGAAAGGACATGAGACAAAACTTGATCAAGTTCCAGGTAAGCTAAAACTTCAAGTTATCTAAGCTTTATTTGTGTAATTTTAATTATCCGTTTTTATTTAGCACCTGGTACTTATTCACCTGAAAAAGTTAAATTGGATTTTACACCACAATATAGTTTTGGAATAAAGCCATCTGTGATTAATAAAAATGAAACTCCTGGTAATTTCTATATTTGCTTCATATAATTATCAGTTATTAATAAGCCATGCTGATATTAGTAAAAATAGAAATTTCATTATTTAATAGCACCAGGCACTTACAGTCCTGAAAGAGTTAATTTAGACAAAGGACCACAGTACAGCTTGTATGGAAAAGGTCCAGAAGAAAAGCCTAAAGATGTTCCAGGTACTATTATTTTTAGCCATTTGAAGCAATTATTTATATTCATTATTTTTCTATTATATTTTATAATTATTCATTTATCAGCCCCTGGTACCTACAGTCCAGAGAAAGTAAATTTAGATAAAGGGCCACAATATAGTTTATATGGAAAAGGTCCTTCTGAAAAACCTAAAGACATACCAGGTACTCAAATTAATTATGGCTTTTAATTCATTAATTATAATTTATGGTTTGTAATTTTCTGAAGGACCTGGAGAATATAGTCCAGAAAAGGCTTTACTTTTGTTGGATAAAGCTTTTCAGTTTACATTTGGCTTAAGACCACCTATCAATAGAACAAGCGATATTCCAGGTGAAACAATTAAAATACTTATTTTATACCATATCTAATTGCAAGCCAATAAAATGAATTGATTTTACAAGTTCATTATTTCACATTAATATTTATTTGCAGCACCTAATGTTTATCAAGTGCCAACTTCTTTTGGTGCAATGAAAGTGAGCAATAAAAAAGCAGCTCCTGCATATTCAATTTGTGGAAGAGGGAAGTCCCCTTCCGATGATTCTGCACTGATACCTGGTCCAGGGGCTTACGAATTAGTAAAGCCTGATGCTGTCAGGGTTAAGAGTCCAGCTTACAGCATAAGCTCCAGATACCAATTGCCAAATGACCATTCTCAAATTCCAGGACCTGGAGCTCATTGCCCTGAAAAGGTTTGCTATTTTATCATTTATTATTTATATTTTTGTATTAATATAGAATCCCTCTCGTACCGGTATTACAAATGAAAAGGCTGGTCAACGATACGTCGTTATTTCAAGACCTATGTCAATTCATTTAAAGATTTTAGTAGTGTCACAAATGTCTCGATTTTCGAAAAACCTAAAAGAATTTTTAAATAATTGCTTTTATATATACGTATCATCAAAACGACAAACGAACTGAAGAAATGAGCATCTTTTAGATAAAGTTCAATTTATAATGATCTAATAATTTTAAAAAATACGAAATTGAATAAAAAATAGCGTCATATGGTCATTTTGCGTTTTTTTAAATAAAAGAATCATTTTTTAGGAAACGCTAGAAAAAACTATAGTGTTATTTTTCATCCTATTTCATTTTTTCTGGATTCTTGTTGAATTCGTTAGAGATTCCTCTTTATCTTAATAACGATAGTTTTTTAATTTATTTGTCGTTTTTTTATTATAATATAGAACCATAAATTATTTAAACAATTTTGTTTTTTCGTTGTTTTTGACAATCAACGTTATTTACAGCAAAGAGAAATTCATAACGTCACGAAAATATTAAAGTGAAAATGAAATCGGCCTTCAAATAACATATTTCGATTATTTTCGATCTGTGTACTGTCCATATAATAATAGTCTTCCTTTCATCCAAATTGAATTGTATATTTGTATATAATAATTTGTCTAATTTCTGTCCAGGTTCTCCTTGATTATGCACCTGCACATACATTTGGAATCAGGCACTCTCAATACATTTGCAATTTGAAAGATGCTGTTTATTAAACTTTTTTTTCAATATTTTATAATTCCACTAAAATAAATGTTTATTACACTTTAATTTTTAAGATACTCAGCTATTTCATTATAATCATGCACGAAATGTGAAATAAAATCAAGTATTAAAAACTATCTGTTGTTTGTTACCTCTCAAAATTTCAAATAATTTTATTAACAAAAGATAAAAAATGTTTAAAGCTGACGGTTCATTTGGTTGTAAATTAATGTGAAAAAATTATGTTTGATAAGGAATGACGTTTTTATTACTAGTTCCGCTCCAATGTGCCTCCAATAAAAAAAAACATCATTTGGATATGTATTGGTCAGAATATATATTATATTATTACAGGGGGGGGGGGGGGGGGGAATAGATTTCAATAGATGCTGGCATTTTATTTTTTTCTATAAACAGATTAGGAGAAGAACTTTAATTTTATCGACGTTTAGCTAATGAAACTAGGACGATGTCAAACTTTAAAAGCACTTCCGTCGCGATCTAATCTTTTAAAACAAATATAATTCAATAATTCGTTACTCGTTTCTTTATTAGAATCACGCGAACATATTTCGCTTATTTAATGAGCTCTACAGTTACAGACATTTTTCACAAAGAATTTCACTTTTTGGGTTAATTAATCCACGATTCGTTAGGAGTTGCTCTTTTAAATGAACAGCCGGCAAATTTGCTTATATCACCGTTTTTTTTTAAATTATGAAACGTTTTAAAAAAATTTCAGTTTCGTTTTTTTCGATAATTGAACTATTTGTGTTAAAAGATTACATCGATATGCATCGAAAGAACCCATGAATTTTGAAACCGATCTCCGAATACACCGTACCTACTTATTTCAGAACGATTGGTAAGTGGTGTTGAAATGATTGGAATAATGAGGATTTTTCAGTCGTAACCATGGAGGTACGACCGTACGAAACGAAAGGTCTGTTTTTGTTGCTTGTACTTTTTGCACTTTTCATTAAAAATGTATATTATACGTCACATGAAGTATACACGTTTAACGAAAAGCGCAGAAAGTGTAGGCAACAAAAACAGACCTGAAGTACCGTCGTACTCGTAACCGTTGTAGCAGGTTGTAGCTGACATCGTCGCGTTCGTCGCCAGTAATACGTACATACATAGGCAAGGTACATACATATAGGCACCACCGGGCAGTGGGCATGTGTGGGCACTACTATTACTACTAAAGCCAGGCACCGGGCAGTGGGAGTGGGCAGGGCCGCGGGCACTGGTGGGCACGCGCTAGCGACGCGACGCTAGCCAACGGCAACGCCAGGAGCTGGACCAGCTGGACCTTGCCAGCAAGCAGTATAGGTTAGGTTTCTATCCGGCCATCCATCATCCATCCAATCCAATGCCATCCATGTGTCCCATGTGTCATTCAAAATGGTTGGCTCCAAAGAGATAAGTAAATCCGAAGAAAAACGGTTATCATCTTTAAGGCAGCGAAAACTTGCATTTAAAGAGAAAGAGCAACAAATTAGAAATGCATTGAATAATTTGGTAAACTGTATTAATTGATTATTCCTTAATTATAGTTAACAATCTTTAGTGATAGGCGATAGCACACGTATAAAGAATATATTAACTTATATTTTATTGTTTTTCTGTATTACAGGATGATACAGCTGATACAAGCAGAAATAATAAAATTATCTTTGATGATAGCATCAATGTTACTTTCAATAAAACTACTAAAATCTCAAAAAAAAAAATATTGTTGCCATTGTTTGATATTGATAGTGATGATGAAAAGACTAATAATATTGACAACCAATTTTTAGAAACGGTATGTTTAAATAGGCTTAACAAATTACTTTTATTACAACGACCAACGTGTTACAGAAAAATGTAGCACCTATGCTAGGCAATGACAAACGATTTACTCTTGATAGCCGATTTCAAGAAAAAAATAAAGATGGAAAGGAAAATGTTCTATGTGAATCAGAAGAACTTGTAGATCTTAAGCAGGAAAAAGATTGGCAATTAAATATTCTTGAAAATGTCCTAGATGCACCAATTCCTATTAAAAATAATATTAAAAGCAAAACTATAAGGTAATATTTCAAATTATGAAGAAAGAAAAAGTGTATCTAATTTAATATTTGGTTAACATATATTTATAGTCATGGAAAGGTGATAAGATATGATCCTGTAGAAAACCATCATTTGCAATTTGAAATTACTCAAGAAACAAACACTAATCTTAAAGATAAAAAAAAGAGAAAAAAAAATGATGATATCCCTCTCAATACAGCAGATAATGAAGTTCATACATCAAAAGAAATTTTTTATTCTGTATCTTCTACATTAAAGGATAATTTGAATGAACGAGGATCATTTAACTTATTGAAGTCACATTTAAACGAAGCTAAGATTGATGGTATTTTATTTTTAATACAAAGATTATTTAATTAACATTAGCTGTAAATTAGGTTGAATTTTCTTATTTCTCAGATTACAAAGAAACAGAGGATGTAAATGAAAAAACAAGAAAATTTTCTTTCAATTTTAATTCAAAAAATCCATTTAAATATGATTCATCAGATGATGAGAATGATGTAGAATTTGATGAATCTAAAGAAGGGAACTTAATAGATCAACACAATCAAGAAATAACAAATGAGTTCAAAACTAATAATAACTTTTTTTTCGACGTAAATGACTCTCGATTTTCAGGTAAGTTAATGTATCCCACTATAATATTTACAAAGTGTAACAGAAATGGTACATAATTAAAAAGTAATATCACTATTTCAGAAGCAAAAAAATTTTTTGCGAAACCTATTCTGAATGAGAGATTTCAGGATTTAAGGCAAGAATTACGGAGAATCGTAAAAACCAAAATCCGAAATAACGAAAAACGTAGGAGCTATATGGGTAAGAAAAGGTCTATTAACTCAATAAAAAAAGTAAAGAAGTGATATTAGCTTCTTGATTTGCCTTATTACATCAAATGTTTTTATCAAATAAATAGAAATATTACATATATTTTCAAATTTATTTTTAAATGTAATCTTCATGTATTATATTGTACATTGTATACATATCAATATGAAATTTGTATAAAAAATAATACAAAGTTGATAATTTGACCTATTTATTCAACGAATTTACCTTTTTATCAACATTATATTTGTAACTAATAATTCATGATTTAGAAAACTGTTGTTTTACTTATTATTATCAGTCACCACAAATGTAATATCTTTTTAACAACAGTAATATTTTACTCAGCTTTGAAGGAATGCTTAAATCAAATCCATTAGATACCCCAATCCATTAAAATAATATTAGTTTTTTGAAAGGGTAATTGATTGTGACTGTAACTCTCATGTGATTTACGAAGTCCTGCGATACATTTTCTCAAGCATTTTGAAAAATAATTCATGGGGAAGGCCACGTGATATTTGCTGTATATGTGTATTTAGTAAATTGTACGTATCTTCTTCATATATAGAATAAGTATTTGGTAATCCTAAATCATTGTACAATTGTTTAACGCGGGCTACTTTATCTTCATCATCATAACCATAACATTCCTGAAAACGTATTGATAATTAATTAAAGAAATTTAAAAATTAATGAAAGCAGTTAATTTGGATAATGTATAGATATGTCAAAAGTTTTTATAGAAAACTTACTTCTAAAATTTTTCGTTGCTCTGAGGTAGCACGTTGCAATGCAACTACAACTAGCCATGTACACTTTCCTTCCTGTATATCTGTTCCTTTCTTACCAGTAATTTCTGTATCGCCGAAGCAATCTAAATAGTCATCTTGAACTTGGAAGAAATGCCCCATTTCTAGCAAAATTGTTTTTGCTTGCCTATGCATTTCTGGATCCTTTATACCAGCCTGTGTAGTAATATCAATTAACATTTCATTTCAATTTTTGGTATCTTTAATTGACTATTATTAATAGTGCTAAGTAGTTTTGAATATAATTTAGTAATTAATCTTTTTGATTATACTTACAAAATACATTGCCAAAGTTATTGGAAGCACAAAAGTATAATTAGCTGTTTTATACTTAACAATAGAATTGTAACGATTCATAGTAAATAAGTTTAGCTTTGGCCTCTTCTCTGAATCAATAGATAGTAAATCTAAGGATTGACCCATTACTGTTTTCATCACCATCTACATTACATAAAAATAGATTTGATTTTGGTATAATTTTTATAAAGTAGGAGAATGGTAATTTTTTTAAATTAATAAAGCTTACATCATGGAAGAGCTCCATAATATCAAGATAGCATTCCTTATTTTTAAAGTGCATTTTTAAGAGTTGATAAAATGCTTGCTCTACAAGAATTCCATCATTAATAGCTGCTAAGCCAAGATTATATTGTAAATACCAACAAGGCTGATTCCTCCTCATTGTTGACTTATCTTGGATATCATCTATTATTAAAAGAAACCCTTGCATCTAAAAATAGGATGAGCATATAAAAATCAGTTAAATAGAACAATTATCCATTTCCTTGAAAGCAAATTATTGAAAACTACTCACCATTTCAACACACCAACCCAAAATTCTAGCTAGTCGAATATTTTCATCAGTTAATTGATCTGCTGGTGCTAACATTCTGTATGCATAAACTGTTGCCAAAGCTCTGCCCTTTTTTCCACATGGGACGTTATATTGCAAAACCTACAATTTTGTTCATATTTTAGTGATTGATAAATTTTTATGTAATAAAATAGTCATTATTTTAACTATTTTTAAAGGAAATTAATGTTACCTTTGCCAACCACTTTGTAACATCAGAAATCTCAAGATGCCGACCAGCTTCTGTAAGATCTCTCACAATATCTGGCCAAATAGCCATTAGTTCTCGACTTTCATCCCTCATTGTTACCCAATTTGTTTGAGAAGCTGAATGGGCTTTGCGTATATCAAATTGTGCCAATCTATCAAATAAAGATTGTTAAGTATTGCTTTAAACTAAATTTTATTATTTCTAAAACATGAAAACACTACTGAAGTTTCATTCAAACTAAAGAAAAGTTTTATTTTTTGAGCTGATATACCTTTCTGGTGCAATAATATGAAAGTAAAAATAGTAGTTTTCATAGATAGCATCTAAAAAGCTTAGGTCAGAGTTCAAAATTTATACCTCGAATATGATTTAACATTTATGATTTCATTGTGCATTGTTATTTTCTTTAAGATTTTGAAATAAATGAATATACTAAAATTTCATCTGTGTGCTGTGTATTAAAATCTTTTATCCACTTATGCATATGAAGAAATAAAAATGTAAATACAAAGAGTAAAAATTTATTATAATATAGTAAACTAAATTTACCATATACTTGATAAAATTATAAAATCCAAAGACAAAAAGATTTAAAATATACACATTTATTTTAATGAACAGCTGATATAAAACACGTTAATCATTTGTATATATTTTGATTCTAACAATGAATGTATATGTATACATATTTTAACAACAATCAGAGTAAATATTCCATTTTTTTGTTACCATAATTTTGTGCTAATATTGTGATGAAAAATTTACCAATAATATTTACATTATTTGAATTGAAGTAATTTTGCATAAATATATTCTGTTCGAGTAATATATAATAATTAAAAACAAGCTTTTAAAAAATTATTCAATCTCCTATTCATTCATGCAGTAATAATAATTAAATACATGTTATCTTAAACACACATGATATATGCAAATGAAAATAGCGATGTTTTTGCCAACAGAAGTGTTAGACCTCTAGAAGGACTTAAAAAAATCATAAATTTAGTTCACCTTGTACATGGAACTAAATAATCTTGATGGGCTGGATTATACAAAAGTCGAAAAAAATTCGTTCTAGCAAGTGTGTTGTTTATCGAGTTAATGAAGAATGTTTTTTTCACTAATAAATTCATAGATTTTTTTATAATGGAAGACATCTTTAACGTGTTTTGTATCCGGTAGAAATTTATAATCAACAACTATTTTTATCGAGTACTCGAGAGGTTTTTCTTTCAATCTCGTCTTCAAAGTAATTTAACACTTATGATCGGAGCTGTTAATTTTCTCTTTTTATTTTGTATTGGTATGCAGCAGAGAAACCGTTGCATTAGAAAGGAAAAGAAATTCCTGAATTTTCAGGCCTTGCATTATTATGATGATAACTTTTTAATCACTTCATATCACACTGCTCGTATAACGCTGATGACACTGATCGTGTACCGCTCACGAATTCTCATTATATTTCTATGCCACGTGACAAACTTCGCCAGGCGAATGCAAGAAAGATAGATTTATTTACCATCTTTATTTATTCCTCTAGTTGAAGAAAGACAAATGTTTTTATCTGAACCAATCGAAGCAGTGAAATTAATTTATAGGTTAGGGATTAGTCAGACTACTGTTTCCTAATCATTCTCAATTTTTACTACGTTAATAGTTTTAGAAGCATCTTTACTATTTTGCAAATGTTTATTTGTTACATTTTTTCTAAATAACCACACAAGCTGCATAATAATGTTTGAAGAATATCAATCTAGCAAATTTACATTTATAACAATTTGTATATAACTTGAAAAATATTAGTAATATAAGAAAAAGTTATTAGTATTAACATTATTATTATCAGACTTATAAAAAAATTATATATTAGATTGCTTCTAAAAGTCTGCCCTTGTATGTAGGATTTGCAACTTTGCCAAAGATTCTTGGACATCATATATAACATTTATTTTATAAACTATTTAATCTAATTTTTTTATTATATTATAGAAATAGTTAAGTCAATACATTATTATGCATTTGTCAACATTTTTAATTAGGTTTTAGCTATCTTTTTTTCTGAAGTAGACTTTATGAATTATACAGTTTTATTTCTTTTTTAACAATGAGAAAAATAAACTAGTTATATTTTTATCTGTTTATAGTGATAAAAATTTATTTATTGCAGGGTTACTTTCTTTAAAATATAAATAATCTTATCTCTGCTTCTAAGATATAAGTAAATTTTTAGTGAATTTCAATAATGCTTATCACATTTATTTTTGAAGTATTCTATTTATATATATTTGAGTGCATATATTTGTAATTGACTAAGTTACTGATTTATCTATTCGTATCTTATTTTCATTTAACGCTGGAAAGGTCTCTTATTTGAAGGTGCAGGAAGTCTATGTTTAGCTAATTCCACTTCGGCTTCTCCAAAACTGTCTACATGATAACAGAAATATTCTGGGTTTTTATATTCTTTAGTTTTAGATGCCCCAGGTCCAACAGCTAGAAAATAAAGGAAATTAAAGTTTTATCTTAGAAAATTCATTAGCACAAATTATTTTGGTAATTTTAGCAAGGCATATTACGAGCATCTGGAACTTTCACACAATTGTCACTGAGTCCAGCAATATTAACATTAATTTTTGGTGCTGCACTGCTTACAGATCCTGCTTTACTATACAGTTTTAGTGAAGTACGTCTTACATTCTAAAACAATATATTTATTTAATTAAGTAAAATTAAAATAATTCTTTTTATAATACGGCAAAGTATAATTAGAATTTTTCTGGTTGATAATTTTCATAAAGAGTAATTTCTGTTTTTATGATATGATAACAAAATTATTTCACACATCTGATAATAACAAGTAGCACAAATGTCAGTTAACATTTTTAATCTGTATACCTGACAGGCAGCAATGTTTATGATAGATCGAAACATGTCGCAAGTTAAAACAGATTTCTAACAATTATATAAATTAATTACATTCGAATAACCAAAATTAATGAACATATATTTTTGGCTAATTCAAGTTAAAAATATATTTATATTCTTCTTAATAGTTATATAAGGAAAATCAGAGTATACTAGAGGAATAGACACCAGCGGTCACTGGCGGTCACCAACCACCCCACATATCCATCATTAAATAAGAAAGTTAATAGATTTGTTACAGCAATATACTTTTGGTATATTAAAATCTACTCAATCGGTAAAACAGTTTACTCATGAAAAACCTAAAGAAACATGATTTATTCAAAAAATGAATAATTTTTTTGGTATTATATATATCAGTTAGTTAAATAATATGCTAATAATTTTTGTATAATGTAATAATGATTAACTATCATTATATAAGTACGAAAATTTAGTTCAGGTTTAGTTTTAACAACGGAGCAATCGATTTTACTGACTGAGTTGTTTTAAAAGTCTTCCTGGAGAAATTGTACAAGATGGACTATCTTAAATGTTTAGCTAACATTTGATCTATGCGCCTTCTGATACTGATAGAACTTAGCCTGAATCTACGAACTGGTTCAATGTTTATTTAACCGTCATTTAATTATATTTTGTCTAATAAATAGCAATCATGTCGGACAAATATAAGACTGTAAGTAACAAAAAACATATTTTTAAGCTATGTACCAGTATTGGAAAATCATTTATTATAGTGGAATTCATTGGAAAGAAAGAAAAGATCTATGTACCATATAACTTATTTAGAATCAAGTTTTAAGGAATTATCACTAATGTATTTCTTATTGAATTATATAGCTAAAACAAAATAATTGCAAATTCATGAAATTGTTTTTTTAGGATGAACAAATTAGATTACAGCATTATATGGGATTTAAACGATGTTTAATAGAAACTGGTACTTTTGCTCTCTTTGCTTTACCAGTAGTATCAACTTTAAGATTACTTCCTGGCCCTCCAAGATCGTGGCCTAATTTATTTGCAAGAATTGTAATAGGATCTATTCCATTCCATGGAGTAAGAATGATAACAGAGGAAAAACTTCCACTTAATAATATGTTGTCCCAACATCTTTCTTGTAAGTTATATTCATCTATATAATGTAAAAGAAAAAAATAAATTTTTGAAGAAACACCTTATATTTCTTATTACAGATCTTGCAGGAGCAAGAACAATGGTGGCTCTAGGTTTTCATTATACAGAATTTGTATGGTTTTATCCATTTTTCTTATATGGATATCCTTTGATCCGTGATCTTGCTATATTTAATGGAATGCAGAGTATCGCAGGAAAGAAGTATGTTTCACTATTGTAGAAATATAAATTTAAGTTATAAATTTACCAGGAGCTACAAATGTAATTTTTTTTTTTTTCAGTCCATCAATTCGAGAAACACATGATCTATTGAACTTTAGAACACAAGAGGACACTAAGAGCAGATATTGGTTTGTTGGATCTAACTCAAATTAAAGATAAATGAAATATATAAAATGTAGACATATAAATTGTAAATTTATTGCATTATGCAAACATATTGTAAGTAGTAAACTTTATCATACACATAAATATTATATGTAGTTTAAGTCAATGTTTCTCCCTTTGTTACCTAAAATTATAAATATAATCAAATAAATCCTTTGATACTGTAATATCAGGTTTGTTTTCATTGCCTACACTTTTATACTTAAAATGATTCTGCTATATATGTTATGTGTACTACAGTTTTAAGATTAAATGTAAGCTGAGATGCCATTTATTTGACCTTTTTGCTTGTTTCATCTACCTTTCTACACTTGCTCATGAGTGGGAGCAGATAAGCATACGTGAATAGTGTAGGAAGTGATATCCCACCTTGCATTTGATTTAAAAACTACAGTATATTTAAGATTTATTATACCAGTTTGAGTATAAAAGTGCAGATAATAAAGACAAGTCTATTATTATACACATTTGCTTTAGGCAAACAAAGCATTTATCTTATAACTAAATCATTGTCCTAACTTACACGAGCTTCCAGATATTCAATTCTTCGTTCCAGGGTCGTCAGCTTTTCATTTAATACGGCTAATCTTGATCGACATGACATATCTGTAAATATTTATAATAAATATGTAACTTAAAAATAACTTTATGTTTTTATATAGAATAATTTCTGATACAAACCAAAAGAATTTAGGAAATCAGTAATCTTTTTAATACTGCCTGTAATAACTTCAATGTATTCTCTGTTTGCCCAATCCTGTTGAATTTGTTTTTGTATTGCTTCACGGTGTAAAGCCGCCATACTTTATAATAAGTTTGTTACATTAATAATTTAATAGTGTAATTTTTTATTAGGATATTCTAAGGACTCTTAAGAATATTAAATTAATTTTAAAATATGTGGAAAGGAAATGAATGTTTTAAAAATAGCTAGAGATTTTTATTGAATTCTTACTTTATACTATGCCCGTTTCAAATAAATGAAATTGTTGGAGTAATGTTGAAGGTAGTAATCAATTTTACCTATAAAATTTACCGATTTTGAAATACTAGCAAAAACTTTAAATTCTTAATGAACGAAACGGTAGATAAAAGTATATGTGGTTAAATTAAATTGAATAATTAATGTTATAGAAATTTGTATACAATTAATTTTTAAAATCTTTCGTTCAGTCTTCCGTGGTCGCTTAGTCTTATGTCACTGTCATTGGTGTTGAGTTTTGACGGTGTTGATTTGAGTGACTTTATTGACTGTTAAGTTATTTTATTAAAGTTAAAGCTGTCCTGTAGCTGTAGCTATAGTAAAGCATGTTACACACAACACAGAGTACACAGACTACACAGTACACACTACACACTAGTTACTATACTACATACACACGTTACATTGCTAGATCTATGGAAGAAATTCATTGGTTGCTCTGTCAATGCTTTTTGAAATTGACCAATCACCAATCACCTAGAGGAATCATTTTTAAAGCCCGATTCCCAAAAGTACGACACAAAAAAGCGAGGAAAAAAATTTAAGAGTAGAATCAAGTAGAATGCTCGAAGAGAGAAATGGAAAAAATTATAGAAGAGCAAAAATATGTTATATCGCTAGAATTTGCGTAACTTAATTACTAAATGCGCATTTGCACGAGCTAAATGCGCACAATTTCATAACTAAAAAGGGGTAAGAAACATAATACATAATACTAGTAATTTTTCAGAGAGTTGAGAAGAAACAAAGAATATGCTAATGCTTAAATAACAATAATAATAATATAAGCAACAATTTTAATGAGTTTGAGAATTGGGAAAAAACTAGTGTGACAGGTAGCTGATAGTGTGGTGAGTGAGGTAGCGAGTGAGTAGGTAGTAGCTAGCACTGCAATGCAGCAGCCAGTGGGAAAATCGCGTAAAGTCGGGCAAAGTGACACCAGTGATCGTTGGTGTTCGGTTCAATTAATTTAGAGTTCTTCTTTAAAGCATTTAAAGCATAAAGGAGAAGCTAAAGAGCCGATTTCATTTTATCGTTGGATACAGTTTGGGAGACTGAATCAACCAACGGGCAGAAAATATTGCTGACTGCATAATGGCGTCCGCAAAAAGAAAGCAAGACGAGAAGAATTTGAAGATACTGCGAGAACTTGTCTCCTTACCAGGGAATAAAGAATGTTTTGACTGCCATCAACGGGGCCCGACTTACGTCAACATGACAATTGGTTCGTTTGTCTGTACTTCTTGTTCAGGCATGCTGTAAGTATTGGTGACTTTTTGGAAGCCAATATAATTATGGTCCTAAGTCTTCGATTTCATCTCCTGTTTGCATTTCGTATTCTTTATTTTACCATCATTTAACTTAGTATCGTTCGATTTGGTGGCTTTTTACAATTTTTTCTTTGCAATAATTTTGCTTTGAAATTGCAAAAGTAATTTTAATTCTATAGTCCCTTACATCTTGGATCCAGTTATATTGTCTGATTTTGTGCAATATTCTTCTTGATTAGTCTTGTATTTATCTTACACAGCAATTCTATAATCTCTTTTCATTCTCTACCTCTTAATTTTTTTTTGCAGCATCTGTCTATTCAGAGAATTCAATTCCTTTGTCTGCTCTTACTCTTTATCTTCTCCTATTTCTTTACCTTTGTATTAGTTACATGTATAGCATGAGACCATTATATTTGAAGAGCCTAGCTTTTTAATTTCTCCAAATTTACATTTTATGTTTAGAGTTGTTCACTTTCTTGCCATCATCTCTGCATTGGTTTGACATTGAGCAAATGTCACAAACATATATTTTACAATTCTCTTTATATACTTAAATATATGTATATTTGCATCTATTTTAGTTTTCTAATAATTCTTTGAGCCACGTATGAGTCATTGGAAAGTTGCTTGTTTAAAGGCAGGAAGTACTATCATTGATTACAGCCTCTTCTGTATAATTCTACTTATCACTAAAAACAAAATTGTTACTTTGATTATATTAATATTAGATATAATTGAGACTTCCCTACAGTTTGTCATTTAGATTATTTTAATTGATAGACAATTTATTATATAATATTTAAATATTCATTATTAAATAACTGATTTATTTATATTAAGATTGAAAAGGTTTAAAACATTTATAATTCTTCTAAACATTAATATCGTTTGTAGAGTGATTTATAAAAGAATAAAGAGGTATGATATGAATTTATCATGAATGATAAGTTTAAAATTTTATAATAATGTATATCTTTTTTAATTCAGATAAAGGATTTTTTAAATTTTAAATTATTATTTTTAATTTGCATATTATATTATTTTTATTACAACATTTTCTTTTATTGTAGGCGAGGATTGACACCACCACATAGAGTTAAGTCTATTTCTATGGCAGTGTTTAGTCAAGATGAAATAGAATTTATAAAAGAACGAGGAAATGAATATTGCAGAAGAATATGGCTAGGACTGATGAATTCTAGTGATGAAAAGAAATTGGATACAAAAGATGAACAAAGAATGAAAGATTTAATGAGTGCAAAGTATGAGTCAAAGCAATATTATTTAGATCCATCTATATCTAATCAAAATGTGTCTGCTAAGCATCACAACTCCCATCAAACTAGTATTCCAAGAGTTCCAAATTCTGGAGTATTAACAGCGCTCTCTTCAGAACCTTCAAAATCAACAAATGCAAATAATGTTAACAGAGACTTTGTTGCTGATTTTAGTAAAATCTCTGATCCATTCCAATCTTCAGTTTCTATTGACAATCGAATTAATCAGCCTATTGCACCTCAGCCATTCTTTGCCAATTTTGATAACAACCCAATTTTCAACAACACTCAAAAAAGTATTCCCCTTATTATATGTTTCTTAATACCATTATTTTAAATTGACAAATTGTAATATTTACGATTAAATCGTCGATACGTTTCAGATTCTGAATTGTTGGGCTCTTTGAATAATTCATCAGGGGGAAACTCATTTTCCGTGAGCATGGATGGAACGAAGCCCCCTCCCTCTGAAGATCGCTATGCAGCGCTCAAAGACTTAGATTCTTTGATGAAACAAGCCCAATTAAAAGAATCAACAACAGCAACATTATGCCCGTCGTCATGGAATGGTAACAATGCAAACGGTACGAACATATTTCCGTATAAAATTGCTAAAGCTTTGTTAAAACTGCATGAAAGTGGAATATTCTTATATCATACATTTGGTTATTTTATTTTAGAAACAATCTGGGGTGGAAACAGACAAATAACACATGTGATTTCAAATCCTTTCACCACAAATGAATTATGGTGTCCAACGACATTCGGAACAAATAACAATGTACCACAGGTGGATAATTCTATTTATAATTCTCCGGCCAATCCGTTTAAGCCGGTGCAATTGGCTGTGACTAATGGTAATTAATCTCATGAAGAGTGTAGAATATTTCTGTTATTAATCATTAGTTACAGAATTTTATTAACAATTTATAATTGTTATAGAAAATCAATGGATGGGTATAGGAGGCTCTAATAATGAAAATGTAATACAATTTAGTCAAATAATGACACCGTTAGCAAATAAGGTCTGGCATCCTACTATACCAGGGTATCATGCAAACCCTTTTATGGTATGAAATTTGAATATAAAAAAATGTATAAAGTTGCTTCTATTTTCAACATCAATAATAAGTAAATGCAATATTTTAGGTAGGTTCCGGAGTTAACAACATGACAAGAAGTTCGAACAACCCATTTTTATGATTAAATACGCAAAATGTTTTTAACAGATTTACGAACAAATAACGTGAAAGTAAGGTATATATTTATAGATTAGCGAAATTGATTCTATACCTGATCTTATTGGCAGTTATTGCCATTAACTATTATTTTAGGAGCACCAATCTCTTTTAATCGTATAACTAAGATAATACCTTTATTTATGAATATAATATACACGTTAATGAAATAAAGATTAATGTTTGTTACCAATGTATGGTGTTTGTTTCATTTTCTAACCTTTCAATTAAATGATTGCATCTGTAAATAATATAAGTAAAAATAATTGAAATGACCAATGTTTGTATGATGCACACTTAAATACAGTTTATTTACTTAAAAACTCGTAATAAATACAAAATCACAAATAAACACTTAAACTTTGTTGTAATTTAATATTATAGATCCAGAATAAAGCTCCACTTAAACACTGGAAATTGCATGATATTAATCTTCACTTGATCGATACACCTGCAATCTACAATATGTATAATTGTAATATATTATTAATCGTAATAATAACATGATCCGTCGCATTGTACAATTACGTGTGATTATAAAGATAAAAGCCTTTAATTGTCTAAAAAATGGTATGTAGCTGCCTTAATTACGTTTTCCTTTTTTTTTCTATATTTTTAATCATTAAGTAGCTCGAGAGCTGTAATCGTGAAAATTCTTCGTCACATTTACTCAGAGAATATTAAATCATAATTTGTATAAATAGGGAAAGTTAAACGGAAAACATTAATATATTGGCTCACCAATCATGTTAAATGTGTATATAAATATACGAGATGAGTGATATTGATAGCACTAGGCAGGCGCCAAATATCTAAGGCTCCTCTAAACTGAGCAGCAAACTCTTTAACTATTATTTCCTAAGTGTCACCTTGCATTATTATCGTAATGTTTAGAAATGTATATAAAAGGAATAAAGAAAAACATATAAAAGCTGTCTCTTGTGCAGAATAAATTAAAATTCATTAGAAGCCCTATTATTCCTCTTTGAATTTTTTGAATTCCTTTGCTTATAAATACTGAAAAAATATTGTGTATCTAAACTCTTTGCTTATCAAAATTAGTAAAAAGGAATAGAAAAAAAGGGTTTGGTAAAAATAAAAATTGTAGAATCTCTGGTAGATCTTGAAAGGTGCTTGGTGTTCATTAATAAGTGGACTTAATGATCTGTTCCAATATGTGCATAATGTTGCAAATGGCACGAATTCACCTAGCAGCCATTGCTATTAGAATTGCCTTTAGGCAATGGGCGTACTAAATACAATTTTTCCCCTTGCTTGTTAGTATAAATAGGAGCTCTCTGGTAATGATCTACAAGTTGATCCAAGGTGTGAAACTTTCTCTGTCCAATGCAATATAGGGCCCCTTCAACATGAACACGAAAATGTTTGTTCCTTCCTGGTGCTTTTAATGATACAGAGTAATCTCCCATCTAGAATGTATTTGATCATTTCAATACAGATATAATTATTGATAGTAGTATAATCAAACTTACATTGGTTTCACTGTCCCTAATCAAGAAATCACCATCATGTCCATGTTGATTGAGTAATGAGTCGCACTGTGATCGCGTAATACTACCATAATACCAAGGTTTTCCAACTAGATGAGGTCTATCGCCAGGATCTGGCCTTCTTTCAAGAGAATCGTCTACACTAATTTCGCTAGCTGTCATTCCGCGCTCACGATAAGGTTGAGTTAGATATTCGCTGAGCTCCTGTAGATAATTGCGTGGTACTAATCCTACTTGACCTTGACTGTTCCTAGCTTTATACCATTCCGGATCTGCCGGAGGTCGATCAAGAATTTCAAGTCGATCACCCTTTTCAAAAGAGAGTTCTTGGTCGTTGTTAGAGGAGAAGGAATAGAGTGCCACTACAATGTCTAAAACATTTTCTGCCATAGCATACGTGTGCAATGTGTCATCCGTATCTCCTTCTTCTTGGGTATAGTTGGAGGGAAACCATCCCGCATGTGTACCGCTTTGGCCCCTCCACCATCCATCGTTGCTTTTCTCTAAGATTAGAATTCTAGTGCCCTTAACCAAAGAGAGCTCGTCAGGCATTTGTGCTTGATAGCTATATTTTACGACGGCCGTACCTATTGCTTCACTAGGATCAGCTGGTAGGCGTCTGGCCATTATTGGGGACTCTACGGCTCTTGAAGGCGAGTTGCTAGATGGAAGAGTTTTAGAGCCGGAGCCCTTTTTGACTTTTTTCTTAATACTGTCAAAAATGGATGGTTTTTCTTTCTTGACATAATTGCTAGGAACATAGCCTGCTTGACCTCTGGGGCTTTGGACTCGCCACCAGTGCTTAGAATCATCTAGCAATAGATATCTTTCGTTCTTCCTTAGGTCCAGTTCCTGAGCTCCCTGAGCTCCATAATCGTATTTGGCGACAACGTAACATACGTCGTCCTGATTTGTCTTGCCTAAAATAATTATCAACTTTAATAGCAATGTCCAAATATACTTACAGCAATTTAATTATTAAAATATTTTTACGTCTAATATATTCATTATTATTTCTCCTCTTATTATTTCAAATTAAATTCTTATGTAATTTTTAAGCTTCAAACACATAAAAAAATTTATTATTATATGTTATAAGTCGATCTAAAATGCTTTAATACGATTCTGAAAGAGCTAAGAAAACATTATTCAATACTATATCCTACATATAACTAGTAATATGTGTAAATTTATAAGTTTGTTATAATATCTCCTCAGTCCTTTGGTTTTATTATAAAAAAAGAAAATGTAATCAAATACAACCATATAAATTTGTACATCTGCAAATTGCTTAAATTTTCTCAACAAAAACAATTAATAATACTATATGTACATAACAAGCAAAGCAACAAGGAGAAAACGTACCATGCTTCATGGCTGCCATGTGCGAAAACCAATATTTACGTCTGAGTGTGGAGTGAGCAGCACCTACTCACATACTACTTGAAAAATCGTCAGTCTGCTTGTATTATATTGGCGGCATAAGTGCAGCAGGCATTCATTCTATAGCTTTTTTTTTTATTTATTGTTGCTGCTCCTGCAGATTTCTTTGTTTAGGATCCATTGCTCTTAAAAGTAGGACAAGCAAATTCATCATCAATGCTTTCAGTCAAGAAATTAAAGTTGAATTATTAAGTTAAAATATAATCTAGAATGAGCTGATACATATTTTTGAAGATAACTGAGTTAATACAATTTTTTTAAAAGAATCTTAGAATTGCTTAGAATTGTTATGAGCGGTAATGATGGTGATAACACTAATGTAAGTGTGGATATAGATCTTTTTAAAATTAAACTAATATAAGCGTGGATATAGATCTTTTTATATTAAATTAATGAATTCCAGCTAACTGTTATTTAATGACCAAAATGTAGCAACTATCATAAAAGCACTCAAGTCTAATAAACAAACAAAGACAAATGTTAAAGATTAAATTATATTTCACGTGGAATCCAAAAAACCTACAGCATGCAGTGCAAACATTAAAGGACTCATTCATAGCTGTTAATGAAACAGTCTTATGCATATACTTTGTATATCTACTATTATTACAATTCAAGAGAGAGAGAGAGAGAGAGAGAGAGCTTAAAGATTTTTATTAATACATTCTTATATTAAAACCTATAACAATAGAACTATATAATTAAAGTACTACATCATTTTATTCATTATTTTACACCAGATTATATATTTTGCATAAAAAGTAATGATAATTGTAATTGCACCAACCAAAAAATATATTCCTTAAGAAAATTAAGATTGTACGAAAACCTATTTGACTATTTAATTAAATAATCGCAGAAGAGAGATAGCTTTTATTTATCCAACTTAACATATTAATAAACTTGTTATTCATAATTATAACTGCAATAAACAATTATATTTTATGCCAGATTAGTGTACATTTTTCTTCTGCTCTCAAAACCTTTTACACTCATAGCAAAAAATATCGAATAACTTGAATGTCAAAAACATTTACAGTATAATTATTAAACTAAATTTGTGTCCTAACAATAAGAACTAATGAAAGTTCAATACACAAGAACATCCTCTCATTTATTAACATGGATTTGCAATCACTTTCGTAAATACTACTTTACATTACTTTTCAAATAGCTTGAGATAAGTTTGAAAAATGAGACAGATAAATTGAATTCATTAAGACCTTAAATTAGTGATTACTAAAAAAAATGTATTGCTTCAATAAAAACTACTTGTTTTTCTGAAGTGGATTCTAGTTGAGAATCAATAGAAACATATTTGTTTATTTGGGTAATGTGCAATTACAAAATATTTTATTACCAAAGATGAATAAGTTTTCTGCAATTACAGAACTATACATACAAACATGTACATGTGAGCTTTGAGTAGATGGAAAATAGGTAAAGTAAATGAAGTATACAATAAATGTATATATGATTATGTTAAGGAAGGGGTAATGTTGAAAATCCAGCGCAGTTTTAATTAACAAGCAAAAGAAATGATTGGTTAGGAGAAATTACTTACCGATTTTTAAACTTGACATATTCCTGCATATAAAGCTTCAAAACGCACAGAATTTATGCCTCTTTACTTTGAATTTCAGCCATAAACGAATGACTAGCGAATGTATGGGGGATCCTTATGGGGAGCCGGTTGAGAGACAAGGGGGAAACAAGAAATCATGGAGAAACTCAAAAATTTATCCTCTCAATAGCACTCATCAGTGCTCGCTTCCCTATATCCAACTCCACGTTTTAGCCAATAGACTCCGGAAACGCAGAGTTTTCCACGAGTTTTCTCATCCAGATTCTATCGACATATATGTATACATGTAAAATTAAAATGCTTGAAATTCGATGATCAGGATGAGTGATAAACGCCACCACACACAATATTATTCTGTTTTCTATTTATTATATCTATGGATATATATATATATATATATATATACTGTATTCGCGACCCCTCCCGCAAAAAAGGACAGACCCACCCTACGATTTGCTCTCATCAACACCAACTCCACTAACTTACACTAACTCCAAAAACTCTCCCTAACCCATACCGACTCATCCACTCCCTATTTATGCATACTTATACGTACCAACCCACCCAAAAACTATTCACTAATACTATTACGTTTATACGAAAATGTCGCCCAATGCTGTTCCATCCATATACGAATAATAAACGAGTATAAACGAAGATTGGTAAACGCCATAATTGTTCGATGATGCTTCCATCTCTTGGACTTTGATGCATAACGAATTTCTCGCGCCACTTATTCAAATCAAAATAATTTTATAAGATAAATTATAGTATATGTGAAAGAAAAAACGACTATCTATAAATTATCCTGATAATTTTACACTGTTAATAGGTAGAGTACTGTGTATATCGGTTATTATTTTTTATTAAACTGATTTTTACCGATTTTGCTGAAGAGATTAGAAATAGAGAGGGCCTATTAGTTGAAACACGTCGATCGCCAATTTTTTGATAGCAGATCCTGCAGATCGATATCATTCGATGTAGTTTAGTACAGTTTGATCGTTTGAAATTTGCTTATCATAAGCGTATTTTACATGGTGGCCGGCCGAGACTACTGCAAATGAGTGCAATGTGAACGTCATTTGGATTGCTGGATGCAATAATGATACACCACTAATAAGTTATACGCGGGAGAAAAAAATTAGCATGAAGCTGGCCAACGCCAAACTGGACTTTACTGGACCACCTGCTGGACGGTTATTTTGTCCATTGTCTCCAAGCAGAATTTCTTTACGTTGATTGGACTTTGTATACATATATAAAGCCAATGAAAGAAATTAACTTTCGGATAAATCGGATATGGCACATAAAAACTCTACAGTTATTGTACAATGTATGTACTGTATATGTACATACATATGTATGTACTACAGTGCATTGCTAAACAATTAATCAGAACGAAGACTGTAGAGTTTTGACGTCGTAATGTATACATTATACTGCATAGAGACGAAGTTGGTTTATTTCATTGGCTTACAACTTTATACCAAAGCCCAATCAACGTTAAGAAAGTTCTGTAGAACGAAGCAAACCACTTCTAACAGCCAATGGCACAATCAACGAGCGCACGGTAGCGGTATACATACCTCCTTATTGCAACCAATTGCAAACTAACAAATGCGCTACGTATGCAAGTGTGCATGGATGTGCGTATGTAACAGTGTATGTATATATAGAGACCGTGCACACCAACACAATGATAGCGAAGTGTCAATGTATAACTGTATACGTATAAATAAATTACACTGAAAAACTGTGAAAATTGACCGATAGTTTGCGCTGATAGTATGCATATACATCAATATACATTCTTATCTCACTGTCATTGTGTTGGTGTGCACGGTCTCTATACTATGTGTACGAATTGTATTTAAGTCAATCAAAATCAAAACCTGGCTCTTTTTGCTATACGGCTTTTTTTACTGCAATGATTCTAGCAGAGCTTATTCGTTTATGAATTTTGTTAAACCATTTAAACACATAAATCTATAACGAAGTGACAGCCATGGGGCCTAGAATCTTTAAGCTTTTCTTATTCTAGGAGAATGTACGAAGGGTTATGAGGCACACGTATCGCAGATGCGCCCTTAAATTTCTATCTATTTTTCTCCTTATTTCCTTTTTATGCACCTTAAGTGGGCGGTCCTTAGAGTCTCAACATGTCAGAGAAGTGTAAAGTGGGTAAAAATATTTCCATGGAGACTTGATAATGGTAACTAACTATCATTTATTCTATTGTTCCTTTCAGATATGTGGTTGCAAATGCACATATTGCACAAAGGATGGTCAGCATAGCGATATGCATCTTCATGTGGAGATTGAGAATCTTCGGCAGAGTTTGGTTGAAAGAGATAATCATATTGTGACCATGGAGACTCAGTTCTTGAACGATGCTGACAAATTTCCTAATGGAGAGCTTGCTTCTATTAAGGAGGAGATTTTAATATGGCAGGATAAATATTCAAGATTATTCGAGGCTCACAAAAGGGTACAGAAGGTTAACCAGAGTTTAGAAGATAAATTATTAAGAATCGTGGATAAATGTGAGACTGAGAAAGGTGCCTTTACAAAGGACATAGCAACTCTATCTCACAGATTAGCAGATGCGAATTATACCATACATCGATTGACTCAAGATAATGTAAGTTAAACACATTTTAAAGATATTATAAAATACTAAACACGAGCCAATATGTTGCAGGAAAAATATAGGAGCGACGTAAATCTAGCTGTTCAATTACTTCAATGCAAACCGTCTAATTTTGTTGGCCAAAAATATGATTCTGTAAGTACTGTTTTATTGAAAGTTTTAAGGAACGAGTGGACAACTTAATTTTAAATATTTCAGCTGCCCTCTGAAGTACAGGCAAAGGTGAGAACATATATTCCTCAGAAAAGAAGGGGCAGCGATGCCAATACTTCGGATGTCAAAAGTATTACTGTTCCAATTTCTACATTTCCACCAACCGCAATGGTTTACAATGTAAGCAAACCAAGCACTGAAAAGTTCAGTGACGATGACAGCAGCGAGGAAAAGCCACCTGTAGAATTCGTTTCAGCAGCTATCATGGCTAAAGTTCTCGAGGATAGGGAAAAGGAGAGAATTTTTTCTAAGCATTGCGACACTTGCACATGCCACAGGAGTATTTTGATGGTCGATGCCGAGACCCAAACGACGAACCAAGATAATCGCACAAGGGGATCGGGCAATTGTGACGAGATCCTTATAGACGTAGAGAGATCCACGCAAATATGCCAGAGCCTAACTACATATCCGGTTTATCATGTGACAAACGAAAATATGGTCAATAATTTGCAGTACAACAATGGGAATTGTTCCTCGAAACCTGGTCAATTTCCTAGCGCGAAGGATAAACTCTCCGGTAGAAATAATAGAAACTTGGAGAATTGCAAGGATGAAAATTTCAAGGTGAATGCTAATAAGAAAGGATTGGGAAGGCGTTACGACCTGAGCAATCGAGCTTATCAGGATCAGATCGAGTCAGCCGACAGATTGGTGTATGTTAACAATAACGACGAATCCTTAGTCTCAATAAACGATAAAATAAAGCTGGATAGACTAGGGAGAAAAGATAAGCAAGGTCTGAAGGATTACGAAAGCAGTTTGATCGGGAAAACGCCAATAGACATCATAAATGATAGACTGTGGAAGAACGAGTGGGCTAAATCGAAGCTTGGTAGCAATTTCAAGGACAGGAATAGAAAGAAAATTGGCGATCTGGATGTGATAAACAGCAGAGACTGGAAAAACGATAAATTAAGTTTAGATAGTCGAAGTCCAATTATAAATTTGGACAGCTTAAGTTCTGATTTGAATTTGGATAATTCAAATCCAATGCTGAGGTCAGATAATCGGAATCCTGGCGTGACCTTGATAGAAGTGAGAAGCGCGGATGCCAGTCAAAACGAGATGGCGCAGATGGATGTGACGACCAGTCCGAGTTTCAGTAGCGACAGTGTGGTGATATCCACTTCTGATCCTTCCAGTAGCTCCAGCGATGTGATCCAATCGATCGCCGAGAGAAAACCAATCATCAGCAATTCAAAATCGACCAATCGCGTAACAGGACCAAGGAACTGTCTGATGAGGCTCACTCCGGGGAAGAATATCCTATTGGATAACGTCGGTACTTATCAGACCGTTCTTTACACCACTGGAAATAAACCGTGCACCGCCTTGGTTCACGCGAAAAAATCATTCAGAGCTGGAGTGGCGAGGTCCATTTCTACCAGCAGCGATGAAAATTCTCCAGTTCTGCTTCAAGACAATAATCAGCTGCAGCGGGTGGCCGAGTGGGTGCAGTCCTCCGTGATGGACAATCCCACTAGACCGGAAGTAGCAAAATCGATCGAAACCCCGAAAAGCAAGCAACGTTCTTCCTTGAATTACAATTCGGTACAGAAAGAGCCTGTGATCGACAAGAAATCTCCTTTCGTCATCGGATCGAGCTATCAAGTTGCAGAAATATCCTCTCCACGCCAGCCAAACTCTACCGAGGTTGCGGGAAAATCTTTGGAGGTGCTTAGGGAGATCTCGATGACCGAGAACGCTCAAGAGAAAGATCTGATAACGTTCGATACTCCTACGGAAGGGGAGGAGGAGGAGGAGGAGGAAGAGGAGGAGGAGGATGATGATGATGATGATGAGGAGGAGGAGGAGGAAGGGGAAGGGGAAGGGGAGGGGGAGAGGGAGGGAAAAAGAGAGGAGCGCGTAGAAGATAAGAAGTTAAGATCCGATAAAGCAGGCATCGATTACAAGTGTGACATAAAAATCACGAAGGAGATGGAGGAGACTTACTTGAAATTAGCAGCTAGTTTAGATCCGGCTGCTCTCAACTTGCCAAGTCAGACTGCCGATCTGACCATTGAAAAGTACAGGAAGGATCACAAGAAACTTCATACTCAAAGAATACAGGATAGACTGGGATCAACCACTTAATTAATACACAATTGTGTATAAATCCATTTCTGAACTGGGAGTTCCTTTAAAGTATAGAAGAGCATTATTTTTTGTATAAATAAACTAAGGCTGTAGACTGTATAGCCTAGATAGATAATTCTATACCTAATTATATAGGTAGACTTTGTTCATTTGTACACGTATTACAACTTTCGGAGGAAGAAGTTTGCAATGTTTCGTTGTTCCTACATAAAGATTGGAACGTTTCCTCTCATTTTCCTTACGTGTCAATTATAACTCTCGCAGGGCTTTCTTTAATCATTGAATTTTTTAGTAAAGTTTTATGCAAAATATATGAAGGAGGGAATAAACTGGTATTAAGAAATATGGCGAAACCTTATGCCATATTTCGTTGATGCTGTGAGATTTAATTGTATCAATTAGCAGGCTATGTAAGTAATGTTTCTCTGAGATCCGATTAAAGATTTATCGCGAAATATGTAGCAGAGCTACCAATAAATTTTGTTATGTTTACGATAAGCGGCGTATAGTTTATTATAATTAATATATAGGAATCTAGACTTTGTTACTTTTAACTGAAGATGTCTTTCCAGAAACTTTAATAGGGTGGATGTGTGAATTAATTGTGCATGTATAAATCTGTATTATAATGACAATATTATACACGACCTACGGAATAATGCTCTGTAAGGAGAGTGTTATTATTAACGATATTTAATTAATTATGAATAGAGCGCGCGCGCGCGCGCACACACACAGAGTGAGAACTCTATGGCATTTTCGGTATTGATAATTATTGCGAGCAGCGAGTAGACAGTGTACGTACCAAAGGTAAAAAATGCGAGGGACGATTCTATGTGAAAATGATGCGAAGATTATCATCATTTTTGTTGTAACAGTAATAGTCGTGATGATTAAGCAGGGCTATTGATTAACTCTTAAATCGATGAAAAGAATTACTATTTGTAATAATATATATTTTCTTTCTCATAAGTTTACAGTTGCTTATATATTGTTATATAATACATTGTATGTTATTATTTTAGGCAATAACTTCACCAAATAAACGTGTGAAACTTTCTTCCCTTGAAATCAGTATTGGATAGAGATTCGTATAATGTACGCAAAGATATATGGTTGATATATCTGTGGAAAATGTTTCTGAATCAAAATTTCAAGCTTCGCACGATTAAGGATAAATGCTTTGCGCGAAGATTTATAATCATGATGATATAAAATATTTGCATGCAATGCGTATGAAAAAAGATGTAAAATCTGTAATGAAGCGAGCGATATAGCAAAGAAGTGAATATTAATCAGTAATTATCACTTGATCGAGACGAAGAGAAACTAAGGGTCACCGATAAAAGCTTCGTAGGTTAAATTTTGTCTGACAAAAATTGTCTTATTCATCGTGCGTCATTGTTGCGCGTTTATTTAAATCAATTGGACGCTTTGCTGTGGATGACGTGGACGCGAGTGAAGGAGAAAGTGGCAGAAAATCTGTTTATTTCTAGTCTACCATATATATATATATATATATATATATATATGGAGTTAATTTACACGGCTGCGTGAGTGAGTTTTGAAGAAAAGAAGCGTTCAGTCATCGATGAATTTTGCATTGTTTGCTACGAATTATTTCTGTGATTTGAAAAGAGTGATGCATGGAGATTGAATTTCATTGATGAATGTTAAGTAAATAATCGCGCATATTACTCGGCTATGTGCGCGCGCTGTTATGTATTTAGCTGGGACGCACGCAAGAGAGATATCATCCTTCTGTAATTGATATATACGACTTGATTTTTCAGTTTGCTTGCTTCAACGATTGTATCATATGTATCATGAAGACTATTATGTAAGCTGCACGTATGGAAAGCCGCAATAAACCATATTTAAATGCGATGCAAAAAAACTCACCCCATATCGTTAACATTAATTAGCCAATTTCCACTTAATTGCCATACGTGAAAATAACAAAATTTCCATCAATTAATTTCTCAGTTTCTCCGCTCGCTTATTTATTTCTCGCTGTTGGTTAAAATTTTTCGTTCCATCGTAATTTCCAATTAAAATAATTACACACTAGCTCCCTTTGTTGCGGATAATGCGCGATATTTGGTAGGGAGTAACGCAGCGGGGGCTTATGTAAAATAATCATTAATAAATGCGCTGTGTAAATAAATTACGATTCATCTGCATATTGCTTCGATGATATCTGGGACTATACGCTGCTCTCTTAAATCATTCTTTTTTTTTCTTCTCATTGCTGCACGCTTCTTAAAACGAAGGGGAGGGTATTTTTGTAGAAACTCGGAGCAATTTGATTGTTGTAATTTTCGAGAAGGTCACCGATGAAAATTCTGCACACGAGTGAAGAAAATGGGCGTAACTAGTACCTATATATACATATATATAGTTTGGTCGAACCGCTAGCGCGACGAATAAATTCGAAATGGCGCGCGGACCATCAAATTAATATACATAGGTACATAGAAAAAAAAAGAGGTAGAGCTGTGATTGGACAGCCAGACGGATGGGCATATCAGTTTGGTTAAATTATAATAAGTGAATTTCTTTCAGCTGTGCTGCAACGCGTTAATTTGTGACGGACTAGATATCCGTAAGTAACGAGCGCGCGCGTGCTCGTTATTTCGTGAATTTAAGAGTGTTGCCGACTGTAATGAAAATTCCCCCCGATGAGGCCATTCTTTCATTCATTAAAACGGCCGAAGGCCGAGATTGGCAGTCCTAAATTATTGGAACATTAGCTTGATTGAACTGAAACTGGGTTCGGCTCGATCCGGCAGTGCTGCGCAAACGAAACTTTAATATTCGTGAAACACCCCTCTATCCCTCCTCCTAGATATTATCTAGCTGTTGCATAAAAATCCTCTCACAATGGGAGCCACGAAAGCGGAACCTTTTCTCGACTTTTTCTTACCAGCGATATACGCGCGAGAGAAGAAAAGCAAGAAAAGAAAAAAACAAACACATAAATTCACGTTCTCGCTGCATATATCGTCGAGATCCAGAACGAGTTGGAGGATAATTTTCTTCTCTTTCCCCTATCCTATATAATATAATTCTCTCGCCTCTATCGTTCATGAGAAAAGAGAAAACTATATTGTTTAATCTATGACAATCGGCGCGGGACGAGAGGAAAACGCTGTTGGATATATATATATATATATATTATGTTGAAAATTGTTATTTTTAGTGCGGAAACGTATAGTCTGCATTGGACGAGCTTATTTCGAGTGGTTTTGAAGGATTGGTCGCAGGAATGATTGTGAAATTTGTTGCGCGCGTTCGTCGATTGTAGGAGGTGCTGGGTGCAGGCTATATTATATATATATATAGATATAGTATATAAGAGGAGAGGAAAGTTTAAATAGATTTCTGGGTATATAGGGGGAAGAGAGCGTTTTGGCAAATGGTGCGTGATGTACGTAGGGTGAAAATTAAGTTGCATGTGGAAAGGACGATGTGGTGTGGCGATCGGGCGCGCGCCGAGCCGAGTGCCCCGACCGAAAGCGAACCAACTCCTTCGTTCGTTCGTTCGGCCCGGCCCCAGCCCAGCCAGCGGCCAGCCAGCACAGCACTCCGCTTCGCTCTGGCTGTGCTGTGCGCTGCCCAGTAAGAACGCGTTCGTGCTCACGCGAAGACGATGAGTCTCTTACCTCGTGTGCGCGCGTCTTCGTAAATGTTCCGTGCCTCGAGTTACCTGATTCGCGACCAAGCCGACCACCTGGTAGCCAGGTAAGTGGTCGAGGGCCACTGGACAACCCTTATCGAAAATTCGCCATATCGTATCAGCCCGTCCCTCCCCAATCTAGCGAGAGAACATTCCTGCAAAGATAAATGATGGCTCGCTATCGCGAAAGAGAAAAACAACTCATCGTCTTCTCGAAAATCGTGCAAATCTTGCATATAGGAAAATTCACAATTGCCTTTTCCACGGTTTATTTCCCCTCGACCAGTAGTAGTACGGTGTTTTCCTGCGCGACGATTATTAACACACGGACCCTCGTGGCTCGGACTCCAAGTATATATGCTCTTGGATTTGAATCAGATCGATAAAGGACCGACCTCACCACTCGCCGCGACGAAGAATCTCGCGGAATTTTCTTCTTATCGCACACCAAGTTTTCCACTTCCGTTCCACGATAAACGCGCGCAGCCATCTTGATTTCACCCTCCGACGCGAAAAACGCACAAAGCCTTTCTTAAAATAGATATACTTTCCTAATCTTCTCCTCCATTCATTTGTCATTTAATGGAAAATCCCTCATTTCTCCCCAACAAATTTCCCCCGAAGCAATGCAGGAAAATCTATCGAGTTGACAAATAAAGTTTCAGATTTTCCAACTGATATCCTTCGGAATTTCCTGAATTTTCCGTTTTTAGTGCTCGCGTGCGAGTTCCAATATCGATCTAAAATTTTCCTTCCGGGTTTTCCAGGTTTCCGACATGAATTTCCAGCGCGCGCGTTACGTATATAGTATTATAGACGACAGTGTACTGAAAACCCGCCCGGACACTTAACATGAAGATATAGCTGAGTGATTGCACACAGAGCTAGCAAACGCGCAAGGAAAATTGTTCGAGTTATTTCCGATATGTGCAGGAGACGGAGGAAAATGGGCAAAATGTGTGGAAAATTAATGGGCTTTTGTAAACGTTTTATCGCAGCCTTTATCCGAGAGTCTCGTATGAATCTGGGTCGTTAATCTGCTGTAATTGTGTAGCGAAAGGATTAACATAAAAAGTTGAGAGATAAAGAAGGATGAGAGGAATAAGTGGGTCGTTTGAGTAGCTTTTCCGAAGGGGATGAGTGATTATTCGGGGAATAACTGGATCGTTGGGAGGAGGTGGCCGCAAGAACGGGTCGAATAAGCAATATAGGCGTATATACAAATGCGGAAATGTTCCACGCAAGAATCGTTCGGGTCGCTGCGCACGGCGCTGCAACGATTGTTAAACAAATAATCGGGCGGAGCGAGTTAGACGATGGATATGTTATACGTATATATATATATATATATATATATACGCTACGCGGAAATTGCCAGCGCGTAAACACACGAGTTGTCGCGGGGTCATCGCCCTCTCGAGAAGCTTATAATGGATTATTTCATCTTTTTATTGGTATACTATATCGTCGTGCACATTCTCGCGCAATAAGGAGCTGTGCAGTCAATTTCGGAAAATCACCTGGATAGTGGTAGCAGAGCTCGGTAACTCGAAGAGGAGAAAGTGTGTGTGCGCGCGCGCGCTGCTAAAGGGAGATCGAGAAGAGAGCTCGTTAACATTTTCGTATACGCTTCATTGCTAATGTTGGCAAGTGGAAGCAAAAAATGTGTGTATTGCCGCGAGAATTTTTGGAAAATCCAGCAACGAGACAAACAGAGTATGTCAAAGAGAGAGAGAGAGAGAGAGAGAGAGAGAGAGGGAGGGGCTTTATGAAATTTTCCGCTTCTGATTTGTAGCCCGGTGAGCTGCGACGATGCGCTCGTTACACCAAGCAAGCGAGTCGCCAGCTTGGAAAGCGCCTTCTGTGTGTGTGTGTGTGTGTGTGTGTGTGTGCAGGAGAAAGAAAGAAAGAAATGAGAGATCCTTCGTGAAATATTGTGCAACGGATGTTAATTGGACCAACCCAGTTGTTGAGCCATCTCAGCCTGTGTAATCTGTCACGGCACATCGGAAATTAACCCCCTCTAATTTCACAACTCAACTTTCCACTCTATCATTTTGCATTATCCGGCACACTTTGCCAATGAGCCGAGAAAAAATCATTAAGAAACAATGCCAATCTTAACATCTCGATGTGAAATTGCAGCAAAAGTTTTACCCGCATAAACATTGAATTCCGTTCGTTGTACAAAAATACAGGACATTTTATTATAGTTTATCGAGTGCTATATAGCTGTATTTTCGCGCGGGATTTACGGCAGGAAAGCCGATGGTCATTGCGGCCTGCATTATCTAAATTTAAGTGGCATATGCAATCGATTATATGGTTCGAATTAATGAGCGCATGACTATATATACATACGTCATAGAATAAAACAGACATTGAGCCTTTCGCGAGATTTTATCATGCGCATGCATGTATATAGGTTATTTAGCCGTGGAAATTTGAGTTACTCGTATCCGTGCGGGCCATCGGCGCAACGGCCCCAAAAGAGATATTTTTCTTTCAAAACACACACAGCCTCGATCGTCCTCCTTGTAAATACTGCGTGGCTCCGTGTGAAAGAGATATAATGACAAACATCAAGTACGACCATTTTTCGGTATGACCACTCGGGGTCAAGGTGACCGAATGTTTTTAGACTTCCGGTACAATTGATGAATTCTATTGAGGAAAATGGCCGGTGATCGATCACCGTGTCGACCTAGTTGCTTGGACTTTCGTTCTTTTACAAAGGGCTCGCTGCCTATTAAAGAGATTTCGCCTTCGAACCAACGCAGACGGTCACACGCGGAAGACGCGCTAAGAATAATTTAAATCGCTCGCTTTTATCGCCCTTGTGCATGATGTACCCAAAATAATTCATTCATTTACAGATTATCTTTGTTTTTCTTTCTTACAACTGTTCCGAGAGAAGATGGAGGGGGGGGGGGGGGGGAGGTAAGACGTGTTCCTCGACAAAATAAATTAGTCGTCAACTGCATGGCGTCTAAAGTTTCGTGGTCATTGATTCGTAGCGCGAGTGGCGCTCGTAAATCAGCCCTGGATGGCGTTACGAGCTGTTACACATGGTGAGTTATGCTCGAGACTCGCGAGGTCGTTTTGATGCAACCGTGATTAAATTCGGCCATTCCAGGATGGATAACTGTCCTCCAAAATATATCCACCCCTCTGTAACGAGCTAAGATAAATAAAACGTGCATGACGATGGATCGATTGGACCAAATTGTCAAATTGCCAAATTTTTGCCCCGATATCGAGCGAATACGTAACTGCATGCAGACTGCGAGCGATCTTTGGAAAAAATCTGGCTGACCAATATAATAACAGAGAGAGAGAGAGAGAGAGAGAGAGAGAGAGAGAGAGGGCGCTTGATTATGAGAGCGTGGCCAGCACGTTCTACCACTAGATGATAGCAACTCGGTGGGCTGCGGTAATTATCGCGAGCTTTACGAGTTGTTAATTATTTACCGTTGTTAACGGCCGCATCGCGTAGAATTTCTTTTTCCTGCACTTCGTTCGCTTCCCTGGTTCTCGGTTCTTCCATTTGCGAATGAAATTCGATCGTTTGGCGGTGATAATGAATGAGTCGCTGCAGAGATCGAGTTTTATATATGCATGAGGGTCTTCCATGCATGCATTTA
The DNA here is from genome assembly GCF_024137725.1 of Prorops nasuta. Taxonomy (NCBI): domain Eukaryota; kingdom Metazoa; phylum Arthropoda; class Insecta; order Hymenoptera; family Bethylidae; genus Prorops; species Prorops nasuta. The sequence goes on along the minus strand of NW_027116805.1, from coordinate 9,112,425 downwards.
CCGTTATTTTTTTCGCGAGATGCAATATATTCTATATAGCACATAGTGCTGCAGTGTGAGACGTGATATCGAATGGTTTTGCAGGTGAAGAGAAGGTAGGAGGGGAGGATCGCGAGTGCAGGTGGTCCCTTGTCTGTATGAGGGTCCTGAAGGGACGTCGGCGAAGATGAGGCGGCACGAGGAGGGAGGGGGGGGACAAGGATTCCGGGAGGCCCCGCCATTTCGAGTGCTGGTGGCGCCCGACGCCCGTTACCTCTCGGCGTCGCCGACGTCGGGCGTCGGTGGTATGGCGGTGCCGCCGCCTCCTAGGGCGCCGGAGCCCTATAAGGTCGCCCCGGCCTCGATCACCTACGCCAGGGCGCACAGGCGCTCCAGCTTCGTTATCCTGGCGGAGGCCAATCCGGAATCGACGGGGGAGCGTTCCCCTTCCCCTTCACCTTCCAACCTTCCCACGGGAAGAATCTCCCCCTTCAGGGGTAAAGGATTCAAGCCACCACCGCCCAGGGCAAGATCCAGGAACGAGTCACCCGATAATTCCGACCCTGGAAGAAAGTCTGATCGCAAAGGTATACTCCAACTCTACTCTCTAGAGTGCGCTTATCTCGCATCTCCTTTTATCTATATATATATATATATATATATACTTTTTAAACGTCAAAATTCATTCGTCCATATACGTGCGACTACGCGATATCTTATATGAATTTTTTACGCAATCTTTTTCAATCTACTCTCTAAACTCGAATAAGTGAAAATTTCACTTATTCCATAAGTGAAGGCATTCTTCACTTTTGAAAAACTGAAACTTTTATCCAAATGGTGACCATTATTCTATTCACTTATTCTAAGCGAACGATTTTTGACTTATCGAATAAGTGTATATACACTTACAATAAGTGAAATTTCACTTATTGAGATTTAGAGAGTATATATAAATAAAGATAAGTTTTTAACGAGTCTTTTGTGCAAACTTTGATAGCTCTTACGATTGATGAGATATATATATATATATATATATATATAATTGAGAGTTTTTATGTAAAATTAAATAATATATATGGTTATGGTACGTATAGATTAAACAAATCTTATACTGTGAATTTTTGTCCTCGCTTCCTCAGGTTCAATCTCGCAGCAAAACAGTCCAAGAAGAAGCTTGATACCGCAACCAACTCGACGGCGTTCGGTCTCCCTTGGTAAAACGAACGATCGTTCAACATCACCGGCCAGTAAAAGAGTGGACAACTCTAAAAATCGTTTAAGCCTGTCAACGACCAACATCGAAGCTAGTGGCAAACCAGGATTGTCCAGACGTTCCATTTCCAAATCCACCAGTAGGCTCTCACCCATTCAGGGAACTCCAACGAAGCCACCGAATCAGAAAGCAGCGCCGTTGAGGAGAGGCGATCACTTCAGGGGGAACTCTAGGATCTCGCCTGGAAAAAATCTCAGAGCTGCCCTACCGCCGAAGAGTCTTTCGAACAAGAGGTCGGTTCAGAATCAAAATTCCAGCAGGGAACGTTTAACCTCTCCCTCCAAGATACCCCTGAAGGCGTTCGCTTCTGCGAAAAAGTCCAATTCCACTTCGTCCTTGAGCAATAACAACAACAGGTTCATTAGTCTGAAAGTACCAGCAGTTGCCAAGGAGGGGGAGGGGGAGGAGGCGAAGAGAGACGAGAAGAAGGAGACGAGGAAGAGCGACGAAGATGTAAAGGATGATGGGACTAAGAGTGGGGAGAGTGAAAAGTCTGACAACTCCGTAATGGAGAACGTTGCTGACCAAAAGAGTCCTCTGCAGGCTTCCGAGGAATTGGCTTTATTGGAGCTTTTGAAAAAGTCATCAGGAGCTACTGGAACTTCCAGCGTGGTCAATACGACGACCACCACGGCTGTGCAACCTCTGAAGATCGACCAAACGCCCAAAGATTCGAAATCGACGAGTCCCGTTGCCAAGGACGAAGAAAAGTCGAGCGATTCTTCGGCAACAAAGGAGGAGGCTCCGGTGGTACAGGTGCTAAAACAAGCTGCCGCTCCTAAGGAGGAGAGGACGAACAATTTTCAAAAGGCGGTTTCCAGGTTACCTAAGATAAGCAGATTGAAGAGCGTGAATGACAGTGGTTCGCCAGGTACCGGTAGCCCGAAAACTGCAAGTCCCAGGACCGTCGGTCAATCGACGAAGAATCAGGTGAGATTGAACGGTAGCACCGAGCAGAAGCCTAACAAGGACATCCCAGACCCTTCGAAATCGCCGAATACCAAGTTGGTTCAAGCGAAGGATGGAATTTCTTCGTCCTCCTCGACCTCCTCCTTAGTGGATGGTACCAAAATGGCGGAATCCAAGGAGACCCTCGAAAAGAGTTCCTCCGAGAAAAGTGAGTCGACGAGAGACGTTGAGACGCCGGAAGTGATAATGGAGAACATCAGGAAGGATTTGGGGGTGGCCGGGGACAAAATGGCCGCGTTGGAGTCGAATTTGGCGAGAGCGGATGCGATGTCGATGGCTGCCAAGGGGAATAGCGTGCGGGTCGATGCAAATGGGGAGTCGTTGAAGCTTGGGACCAGTGAGAATAGCGAAGGGAAAGGATTGAACAGGGGAAATCGTGGTAGCAATCCTTCCCTAAGGTCCACTGGTGTATCCAGTGCGTCCTTGGAAAGTGCTGGATCCACGGATACCGGGGTCAGCGTCGATACGGTTAAAGGAGTCTCGTCCCCTAGGGAGAAGAAAGGCGTGCACGTGGTCAAAAGGCCCCAGGAAATCGAGACGCTCAGTGGAAACGTTATGCATCTCGAACAAAACGGCGAACCTGCGTAAGTTCTTACGACATCTATAATCGCGCATAAAAAATCCACCAATTTAAATATTTTTCATTTATTATCCAATTGATCGTTGAATAAACGGTAATTTGACAAGAAATCTTCATACTGCAGGAAAATTGTAATTTTCCTGCAGTAACTGTAATACCACCGAATTACTCGATAAAGTAATTCATCGACATGATGTATTCTTTTAGGGACCAAGTATAGTATAGGTCTCAATAAGCTATACTGCATATACTGCAGTGTAAACGCGAGGCATAGAATGTATATATGTACCTGCACAAGTTTGCATATAGAAAAATTTGAAATCTTTACGCGATCAATGTCTTGAGGGTTTTTTTATGTCCATTATTTTTAAAATAACTCACTGAATTATCTTTCTTCCAAGACCTCGATTATTCGATCAATCCTATATATAGATCCTTTCGTACCCTCGGAAAACCTCAAGCGCCCCAAGATTGAATTAGTCATGCGTGAAATTTGAACAGAAATTAATAACGCGCCAGTTATATTTCTTTCCTCGACGCTTTTTCATTGTCATTGGAATATCTGCTCCAATTATCAACGAGAGTGGCTCGAGCAAGAAAGTTTCTGATACTTTTGGCGAGATTTCACCGTCCGGATTTAGAGTTGGATTTTATATAAAAATAAATAAACGTCTTTCCTGAAAGTGTAACGATCAGATAAAAGGGGGAAAGGCGAAAGCGTAGATTCCTATCGGTTTATTTATGCTTTGTGCTTCGAGTATTAGGCCCTCCCCCTATTTCACTAATCGAGAGTGCATCTTCTTTGCAGCCATGCAGCTGTGCATGGTATCGCTCTGATGTCAATGAACAAAATTCGCTTATCGGGGTTCTGCGGGGTCACACCTAGAGAGAGAGAGAGAGAGAGAGGGAGCGTCGAATGATATATAGATTCTCGAGGAACGAAGAAACGCGAATTGTTCAATCTCTGCAGTAACGCGAATCAGTGCATGATAATTTAATTTCCCGTCGGTGCGTACGTCGATTTAAAAATGATGAGTATAATACAAATGGAAAAGAGTGGGATTGAGATATTGGTATTGGGGTGTCTCGCGTCTATATACCATGGGGGTGAAATTTGCAAAGTAAATGCATTCGGGGGTGGGCTATCGGTGATTTATCGAGGGAATAATGGCGCCAGCTAGAGCCTGGCCTACCTTACATTACTCCTGACAGATCCAGAGTTCATCGACCCCATGCAAGCAGTTGTAAACCTCCACCTTCGACGGTGGCCATTTATCGATCTACCTTGGATTTACATTTGACTCGCCATGGACAAAGCGGAGGCTAGGGTGGTGATGATAAATCAGAAGGAAAATCCTAACCTAGCGCGAATCGATAAATTTGTCCCCTGTTCGTCCTAACAGGACTCTCATCTGTGCGAGGAATAACAAGAGGAAAGGTTACGATGGCCTTTGATCGGTGATTTCCAATGAATGGCACTTAATTTTTTTCATAAGATTTATAATGGATGAATGCGAAGGTTGAAATTTATAGGAGATCGATGGCGGATTTGAGGGTGTGGTGACCCAAGTGGTGTGCTTTTGACGAATCACGTACGGGTCGAGCTCTTTATTTCTCTTGGTCAGGGAGATATATCTCACGATCAAAAGGAACTTTGTTCAGTTGCTTAAACAAAACTGCCATAATCCTCTTGTACACGATTATACCAGAGTGTATTATGTATTTATGTTAGCACCGACACACCAACATTCCTATAGGAACTCACTATATATATATATATATACCGTCACGCTATTGCAGGCTATTGTGAGTCACTGAAAGGTGCAGGCTGTTTATAATATCACACGAACTCTCATTAGTTTCTTCGCCCAAGCAGTTAAACCATCGTTTTATCGTTCCTTCTTATACCAAAGCAACATTTTATTGTCTACACTTTCTATACCAAGGCGCACGAATCCTCTTACCTGAAATCAGCAGATAAAAATATTGGCAGTCTAATTATTTCTGAAACTGTTCATCGATTTTCCTGCGTCGCGTGGTCTCTGGATATTGGTCAATCGTTCGGTTGGTAAACAAAACTTTAACTTTTCAAAGTTACGCCAAATAATTATTCCAGGCTGATTTATAAATAGAAAAAATTTATCAGACTTTTTCTGAACTCTATTGACTTTGGCCGAAGAGCGTGGAACTCCATTTTTTCTCATGCATCATAAAGAAATATATATCGACGAGAAGGCACCCTATTTGGTATATAGCTTAAAAAGACTATCAAGCTTACCCAAATCTGCTGTTACAGCGTTCACGTTACACTTGAAAATGATATTAGCACGTTCTAATTATTCAGATATCTTAATTCATTTCGATCGCTATGAATAATAAAAAAATCATACAAGTATTCTTCTACGTTATTCGAAATTAGGCTGGTCGAAGAGTGCACGGTGATCGTGCGCGCAGCTATAGAGATGAGTGAAAATTAATCTTTAAAGGACAAAGTGTCTCTGCGTCCCGCTTGTATTAGCGGCCTTTGTGTCATTCCGATTAGCTCTCAAAATCCAACGCAACTCGTGGTATTTGCCAGGGGAGAATCAATCGCGTTTGGATTCATGTCTCGATTCTTCGACGATGCGTGCATGGGTGCATGGAATCGATACCGCGGCTCTCCACGGTGGTAATTAAGAGTTTTCTTTTTGCGTGCCACGTATACGGCTTGTGTATTTGAAAAGGTGGATGAGAGGAAACGAGGAGACTAGAAAAGAGGGAGGCGTGTCGCGTCGCGTCGGCCCAATAAGGGCTAAGAATCGAGTGGAGAATTATTATTTTCTTATCGAGAGTCGAGTTTCACAGGCCCGTCGCGTCGTCGTAATATACTTAGGAGGTGAAAAAATTGTAGTTGAAAACGCTTTGTCCTACCAAGTCCGAGGAATCGAAGCGGTCGAGCCTTTCGAGATCGATTTCCAGTCGCAGAGCGTCGACTCAAAGACGCGCCGCTGCAGGAATGCTATATAGCATTTTTTTTTTCTCTTTTTTTAACGAGAGGAAATAAACGTTGGAGCAGAAACAAGGCATATTACATTGGTTTCGTGCAGCAGAATTCTTAAGGCGACGGTTCGTATTGCGGCTTATCTGGCCGCGATAAAACTATCATTCGCCATTTTGCCCCTTTCTCCAGGGGACTCGAGGAAATTTCTCTGAAACGAACGGTTGTCCGGCGATTGCGTCAGCTTCGAAGGTCACGCTTGGAAAAGTGTGTCAGGTAGAAAGGTGGTGCGTGAGATGTGCCTTTCGGCTTCACCCTTGCTAAATCTTGGACAAATCCCCGCACCCCTTGGACTTTTGCATGGGCGTGAGAGCCTCGACATTATTGGGCCAAGGTCGAACGGTCGTTCTCCAACGAGACTATCTCCCATCAGCTGCTAAGGATTATCATTATAATTGTCCTTTGCAGAAATTCTTTAGCGCGCAACGCGCAACGTGTATATACGGTCGTCCCATGCATTTCGCTCGGCCGGTTGCAGCGTCGCGCGTCGCGTCGCGTAGCGTCGCGTCGCCAAGCTGTAGATTGCGTGGCGACAAATTGCCTCGTTTGTTTCTGAAACAATAGAATTGCAAAAAGTGACTTTCTCTCGCACGCGAATCGAGCATTGTTCTCAGGTCTCGCGAAAAGATTGTAGAATTTTGTATTTAGCTTTGCGTCCTCCGATGTATGCGGGGGTGGGGGTGGGGGTGGTTTTGGTCCCGCGACCAGAGAGCAGGGATGTCGACGTTGGAGGACGATACAGGGTTGATTCTCTCTTGGAATTTCGGGGTGAATTTTTCTGTAGGACGTTGGAGGGGCTCGCGGGGGTGTTGGGGGGTGGCGGCGGCGACGGCGAGCGCACACCTTCGAAAGGCTGATGAGGTAAAGAACTTGGCAGGTGAGTCGTTATCGATTTCTACACGGCTGGGCGTTGTGTATATGCTAAGGGGACGCGAAGGCGAGATCTTTGCGTGACCATTGGGCCACCCCATCCCACCCCTCCCCGAGAGAGAGAGAGAGAGAGAGAGAGAGAGAGAGCCACCCTTCGTCCCCGAGAGGCCTGACCAACCCCCGACGACTGCGGCACCTGCAATCTTTGACTCAGTCCTGGCCAGTGACGATGGTCACTCCGCGCAGTCGAGAATTCCTCCAATTCGAGCCAGTTCCGCGATTGACCGTTTAGCTCTGTGTTGGCCCAAAACTACCCACGGATCCCCGCGGATCAACGGCGCCCACTCTCCACTACCCCTCGGCCCTCGCCACGTGCCCAGGTAAATCCATTCTTCGCACGCACTTACCCTCAGCACCATCTCACCTTCCACAAATTTTGCCTGCATTCCGAACCGCGAATCGACCGCGCGCGTTAATCGCATATACAGTCTCTCTCATTTTTCCTAAACTCTGTACTGCAGTCATATATATATATATATATATATATATATATATATAGGGGACGCGATTTTCAACTACTGCTCTTAATGAACGTACCGTTGGCAATTTCGATTTAAAATGGAAACGAAGAAATTTCCATTTTTCAATTTTCATCATTCGCAAGGTTAATATGTTAAATTGCGTTATATTTAACGTTGTGCACCTGTGAAATAAACAATCTGGATATAATGCTGCAAGGGAGAATAACTCAAAAGTTTAATTCTAAACAAGCTTTTAAAATTGTATTGAATTTTTATTTATTTAAAGTTCGCTACAAATGTATTACTTTTTAACTGAAGTACTCTATATATATTTGCTCGGTCAGTCCAGTCGATCTAACGTTGGTAACTTCGTTATCGAGAATTCCTGCGATTGAAATGAGTGTGAGTTGACTCTGGCGCTGGAGTACGTGTAGCCGAAAACGCCCTCGGACCACCTGCGCCCAGATAAATTCGTCGCTCGCTCGCACTGATTTTACCATCTTGCGAATAACTCCAGTCTCTTATCATTGCTTTAATATTATTTCTCTCTTATCCGTAGCACGCAACATTTGTTTAACCTTCGTCATAATAATTGATATTTCTCTGTAATTGAAAAATAGGCCAATCTTTGAGACTTATACTTTTACTTATTACATCGATTCTTTTTCCATGCACCCAATGTTGATTCTCAAGCATGGTTTACCTCTCTCAAAGTGCGTCAAAGTATATACTGCGTGGGCACGATATTTAAAGGCATATATAATAATCTTGAGAATGATCGAAAGTTGCAGGGCGCGCGAATGGTTTGCGCGAGAAAGCAATAATATATATGTATGTAGAGTGCTTTCGCTGCTTCTCGTGAAACTTGCAGGGAGGGAAAAATTGTTGGCCGTGACGAAAACTTTTCGCACGATTCTTTCGCGTTTCTTTTGAAAATGAAAGGTGCAGCTGATGTATGGCATGACGTGGTGCCGCGGTGCACGGGATCGATGGAGTAATTTTGTGAGAAACTTTTGGACACAAGAGGCAAATTTGACATTATCATCGGCAATCGCATTATCAGAATTGTATTGCAGCTGGCAGAGAGCGGGGGGCCGGAAGACCCATCGTGCTCGAATGCGACCTGATTCACTTCCGGCCAACTTCCGAAGGCGCTCCGCAGCTGATATTAACCGGTGCAATTTTTCTGAATCCAACTTTAATTTTAGCCAGTCACGCCCGCGATCGACTTTTAATAGTCTGAAACTGCACGGACACGCCTAGCCATTCCGAGCAATTCCACGGATAAGACCAGCAACTCGATCTATGCAATTGGCCCCTGCGCAATAATTTTTATCCAATTGGCAATTAATGATAAGCCATCGTAGGATCGCGTAAGAAATTCATCTGAAAACTTGTTCGCAACACTCCGGCCGCCATGCACGTGTCCTCGCGCTGAATTGTTTCCCTAATTAACTTTCTAGCGCACTTTACTCGGTCCGCCATTTTTATATATATATAGAATATCTCAGCTGCTCTTCTCCTCCAATCGGGTACTCGCTTGTAAACATATTGGGTCGATTGGATGGTTTCAGAGTGCTGGGTGGTAATAGCAGTAGCGAGCAAGAAGCGGCTGAAAAATTGTGGTCGAGGTGGAGAAGATCGGTGGGTGGTTGTTGCAAGTGTCCGGACATGAGGTGCTTGGCCTGTCGACGGGATCCCAAGGGGATCCTGTGGCCCAAACGGAATCAACCCAAGCCACAGATGCAGGCTGCAACGGTCACACCTGCGGCCGCCGCAGTACCCGATGCACCCGTGCCTTCCGGCTCTTGGTCCAAATTCAGATCGAGCTTCAGGTAAACGAAAGTCTGCCACGTGCGAGCTCAATTTTAAATCCAACTTGCGGTAAGTGTGAGAAATGGATGGAGAGTATTTATCGATTGTGGGAATTTCAGGCTTCCTGAGAGCATCGGGTGTACACGACTGAAGGATCTGAAATGCTGCAAGAGAAGAGGACGAGTTGCACCGGCGGAGACTCAGACCTGTTGTCCACCAGAGAGAAGATTCGGTGCACTTTGCAGAAGAATCTTCGCCACTTGCGGATCCTGCGACCCTTGCAGATCTTGCAGATCCTGCAGATCCTGCAATCCATGCAAATGCTGCAAGTACAAAGGACGGAGCAACGATTCTCAACGCAGGAAAAGTATACGCGCCAAGCACAGCCTTACCAGCGTCGCACCACCCCCTTTGTCAGAGGTAAACGACGATAAAACGAACAACGCACCCCCCCCCCCCCCCCCCCCCCCTCCCAATGATATATATGCATATACATGTACAATTGAAACTGATGAAACGATATGTAGAAATTTGTCCAACAAACGCAATTTGTTCGTCAGGAACCAAGAGCTAAGATTCCAGATGTTTTGGTCGAGCACAACTCGATGATGAGGGCTGCCATCCCCTGTTTACCTCTACCGCTCGCCTGGTTTTGTCTGCTTTGGAATGTTCTTTTACCAGGCTCTGGTAAGCTCTGAGCTCCTTAAACTCTCCGTATCCAGCAGCCGTCCGTCCTTCCGTCCGTCCATCCCTCCCTCTTCCCCGACCCCACACACATACATTGCATAGAAAAATATTGTTTTCTCTGTGATCGCAGGCACATTTTGGAGTGGCTTGTTCAATCTTTGCGTCGGTCAGCCAAGATTCTCCTCGGTGGCTACCTTCAAGTCCAGGCTTGGTGCCTTTATCGTAAATCTCATCGTGGGCGTGGGTCAATTATTCACAGTTTTATTCTGCCTCGTTGGATGGGGCTGGAGCATCTGGTGGGGAATCACCATGATTAAACTGGCCAGTGAGTCCTTGGCGATTTTTTAACTAAACTAAACTATATAGGTACACGCACGCGCCCGTTTGGAAAAATAACAAAAAATGTCTACAATCATCTATGATTGATTAACCACACAGGGAAGTACAAGCGTTTCAAGGACTCGGAGGCTGCCAGTGGCGACCCCGAAGCTCGAGCTGGCGAGGCAGCTTTACCACCGGGGGTACCGAGTAACGCCATGCGCGAGATGGAAAGGGCTCGATGAATCTCGAAACTCAGCCGGCCACCACCCTATCTCGCACACAACTCTCTTTTTTTCTATACTTACTACAACAACTTACAAGGAGAAACCTCAACTATCCTCGAGAGAGACTAGAATTCTCGATCACCGGAGGAACCAGATTCGCTTTCAGTGAAAGCAAATTCTTTATTTTCAACATTTCATTTCTCAAATCGACGCAATTTCAATTTCTCCACCGAATTATCAAGCAGACTTTTACAAAACCCTGTTAATTTGTCAGAAATCTGAGGAAACACAAGGGCGAACAACATTTTTTCTACAAAAGAAAGAAAGAAGGGAAAAAAAAAAAAAAAACAGAGAGGAGAAATTGAAGGCGTAGTCGATTTTTCAAATGGATCTTGAAAAATTGCACTTTATATTTTTACTACAATACATATATGTATATATACATATACTTGAATAACCACTTACTAACTTATACCTATACCTGTAAATACGAAAATATACATTACTTACAGCAGTTTTTAATATCAGATTCTTGTAAAATTATCTCGTGCCTTTAATCCTCCCATATATACATATACGCACGAAAGAAACGCGAGCCTGGAAGAATATCGACAATTGATATTTTTAGCTGAAAAGATCTCCGAAGAATGTTCCGAGTATTGTCGAATGGTCGTTATAAGAAATGAAATTTCCTGACATCTCTGCCATGTCGCACGGCCAAAGTCCATTTCCCTCGAAGAATAGTGACCGAGTGTCAAATTGTTTATACGCCGAGATGCGAAGATTTTCTTAAACTGGACTGACTCTGAATATCAAATATATATATATAGGTAAGAAAAGAGCTAGCTAGGTCTTTCATAGCTTTTACAAAACGTGCGCATGCTCGCGGATAGAGTAAAATCGCTAAAAGCATATAATATAAATTGGTTGCATGCACAAGGCTCTATTTCAAGCAAGCACAATCGATATTTCTTATTTTTTTGCGAAGGACTTTTTTATCAGCCATCTTGAATCGAACACACACGTTTCCACCAGTGAAATAATCTTAATTGCATAATCTCTGTGTGTACACTCGTGTTGGATGAACTAGCCCTCCCCCACGCTATATGCGCCAGTGATTTAATTTAACGAAAAATTCCTCTGTGAAAGAAACAATGCATAATCAATGAGATATATGGCAAATGTGAATAAATATTAATCTCGATCGATGGAACAATTAAAACAAATAAAATCTTACAAACTTCCAAGTCTCGGAAGAGTCCCTCTTTCGGGAAATCCCCTGTGTATATAAAATCCAATATATCTTTTAAACCTATACATGTATAATATTAATAAATGATAGAGAGTGGTGCTGAATTCTTGATAGAAAAAAAACAAAAAAAAAAATTCTTCAACATTCATCACCTGCTACAGTGACGTAGGAACTATTATTTTTTATTCAGGAAGACTATGCTCGCTTATTTACATATTTTTACATTCGTAACTTAACGTCTATCTAATTTTGCAGATTAAAAAAATAAATAGCTTCAGTTTAATTTAACATCGTTAAATTCGCATCAGTCACGACCACTCCATTATTTTAAATATTCATTCCACTTTCTCTGGTATTTTCAATGTCGATCAACGAGACTTTCCTTCATCGCAACAGCGATAAAACGAAAGGAAAATGGGCCTAAGAGAGAGGTGGAAAATTAGAAGAAAGAAGAGATAGCGATGAACGAAAAGCGTTTGACAAATTAAAATTATCTCTCAGCCAATTGTCAGGTCACTCGATTTCTCATTTTTCCTATTCCTCCATTTTTCTTCCTTCATCATTATTTACAAATGACAGATTTGAAACAGAAGAGAGAATGAAAAGATAATGGAAAGTGATTTTTTTTACTCCATCGCGCGTATGCCAGATTGTTGCATGGGAATGGTAATTGAACCTTTGTGAAAAGAGTGGATGAAAATGATCGAGTGGCAAGTAAGTAAAGTGAGTATAGTACATCTCGATAATGATCTGTGCTGCTTATCTCGTGTAATTAATCTTTGTAATCGTTATTCTCTCGTTCCCCAGCTAAAAATTCAACAAAAAACTAGAAAGAATCCCCTCTACCCCGTTATTTATCGTTAAAAACAAAATAAGAGACAAACGTGGAAAATATATGTGGTAAATATTTGCAAAATTTGTTTGGTGTTTAACGTGGTTGAAAAAAAAATAAATAAAATAATCCCTATTCAATGAAGAAAATTGTACTTCGTATATGAAAAAAGAAGCACATTTTTGGAATACATTGACAAAGATTTTGTTGTTTTTCGAATCGCAGAGATCTATTTGAAAAATGAATCGAGTGGATAGCACATGCAGGTTTATATTTATTAAAATAAAATATACAAACATATATATATATATATTAGGGTGGTCATTAAAAAAAAATTTTTGGCGGATCCTTAAAAAATACTAGTATTTGATGAGAAACTACAGTGGTTGAAACCTGTGGCCTGAGATAAATGATGAAAACACGTGCCTCATTGCGATCAAATATAATTTTCGAAGAATTTTTACAGTTTTTCGCAGATAACTTATTAAATATTCGATTCTATGAAAAGACGCATATAACCTTTTCTCTGAAGAATTAAATTCTACATAATAAAGGTTCTATACATTTTTCTTCTAGAATGCATATTAATCGAGATATTGCTGAAAAATCGATCCTCTTTTTCGTTTATACACATTATATTGACATATGCTCATATGAGTAGTTATTCTAATTTCGCTATGGTTACACATTTCATTTCTCTTAATTTAATAAAATATGTTAATTGTACGATAAACTAAAAATAATTATTCATATAAACATATCAATATAATGTGTATAAACGAAAAAGAGGATCGATTTTTCAGCAATATCTCGATTGGTATGCATTCTAGAAGAAAAATGTATAGAACCTTTATTATGTAGAATTTAATTCTTCAGAGAAAAGGTTATATGCGTCTTTTCATAGAATCGAATATTTCATGAGTTATCTGCGAAAAACTGTAAAATCATTCGAAAATTATATTTGATCGCAGTGAGGCACGTGTTTTCATAATTTGTCAGGCCACAGGTTTCAACCACTGTAGTTTCTCATCAAATACTAGTGTTTTTTAAGGATCCGCAAAAAATTTTTTTTTAACGACCCCACCCTAATATATATATATATATATATATATATATGTAATCACATCGAATGCATCGACTTAAGAGAAATTGCAGTCTGAAAATTATTCCCTTTAAGCCAGTGCAGCCGACTTCTGTATTTATCGCTGAAGACCTGCGATATTTCAGTCAGAATATATATGTATATATATATATATACATATATTATACAGGATTGTTCAGATAAAACGAATCAGATCATGGACATAAAATGCCTTTTATTTTCGTAACTGGAAGAGTTAGCAATTTTTGCTATAAGAACTTTTTGAAATGTGCTTTGACTTGCGTTCAGAAAGGCTGTGCAGCAAAAATTGCTAACTCTTCTAGTTACCAAGTTAAAAGGCATTTTACGTCCATGATCTGATTCGTTTTATCTGAACAACCCTGTATATCTGGCGAGAGGAATAAATTATTATTATTAATATTATTATATTCTGTAGAGTAGGTATATATGCATGGTTTATGGTGTGGGTGTTAATGAATCGAGTCGTTCACGCTGATATATATATTGAGTAGTATATGTTTAATGATGTGACTCCATAATATGTCAATATGCACAGGTAAATATTGTTATTATAATAGAATAGTGTTACAGTGTGTAAATGTGATACGATAATAAAGTTATAGTAACAATTATAATTAAGAACTTAAAATAAATCTAAAGGATAATTCACTACATCACTATATCGGCTAGCGACTATTAACCATAATAGCCTACCATGTCTTTTTACTATTCAGCGCTCAGTGTGTTATATCCTCCGAATAATAAGCTTTCTTTCTCTCGTACATATTCTCCAACTCTTCAATCGTTACTACTCATCTCTATAGCTTCTCTGCCAAACAGAGCCAAAATCCCTCAAAACTCACTCGCTTCTCTCATCTTATATATATATATATATATACAGAAACCATGATAGCCTGGAAAGTTTTGCTCCCGTTTCACTTTTGATTTGCCTGAAACAACATATATATATATATATATATATATATATATATAATATATAGTATACTATATTTCATTGCGAAGAAAAGTTATCCGAAAGAAACTGCGACTATCCATATATATATCTGCGCCACTCGTGATTTATCTTTTTTTCTAAGCACACATACAAGCGTTTCGCATACTTCTACAGTGTAATTCAGTGTAATCACATTATATGAGAGTGAGGGGTATATATGATATATAATCCGTTTATAATTCTTACACGCGTACACATTGTTATATTTATACAGAAAATTGCTTAAAAATTTGCAAGTTTAATTTTTGTCTCTCTCGCATGTTGAAAAAGTTAAATAATCAGGTGCGAAAGGTCTTTGACGACAGTTGAGCTCGTGATCGATTAACAAAGTTTGATTCACCGAGGAAAAATGGCTGTAGGTCGGATCGATCAATGACTTTATTCGTTAACGCGTCGAACATGTCACACACCTGTTATAAATCGTTTCAATAATAATTGGGTGAGCAGTGTGCAACATTTGAGTAGCGTAGATCCAACGTGTTCGATCGGTCAACAAAGACCTTTCCACGTGAGCAAAATTTACACATATCTTACGCGCGTATAATTTATTCACGGATAATTCTTATTTGTTTATAATAATGGGTGTGCGTGGATGCGTGGTAATTGTGCTGTTGTGTTCAGTGTGTGACGGTTCTTTTTTCTCTCATTGCTATATCAGAGTTCCGGCGAGCCACGAAGCTCGGTTTTTATCTATATCGTTAATAATCATTTATTATAAATATATATATATATATTTATATATATATATACATGCGAATTTGCATATACGTATCATGTAATGCTGTTAATTTGCGGTAGTGCAGACTGCAGAGCGATAATGATGATAACAAAGCAAGCGTCGCGGGGATAAAAAGGATTTTAGGCCAACCACATGTCGTGCCAAGAATTTTGCCAATTGCAGTATACAACGTACTCTCTCTCTCTCTCTCTCCCCCCCCCCCCCCTTCCCTCGTAATAAGTACCTTGTTTTATTGAAAAATAATTTATTTACTTCTAAAATACTTTCCCATCGACACTTTTCCAGCAAAGTATTTCCAGCGGGATAATATAATAATAATAATTGCGAGAGACGCCTGGACCGTTGGCCAATTCGCGGAATCATCCAGGAACCTTCCATCCATGTTCGTAACACGTTTCTGACGTAGTTCTATGAAATTTCGTACAAAGGTTCGCGAAATCCTCTAGAAAAGAGGCGAAGGAAAATTATTGCAATGATTCTACCGAAATGATTTTGTCTTTTTCTGATATGTGCCAATTTGAAGTACTCGAAGAAAGTACCAATCGTTGTACGAACAATCGATTAACAATAGATTTATTACGTATGTCTACACAGCTTTATTCGTTGGCTATCGATCTAACAGTCGGCCATGTGTTTATCTTTTCTTATTCTAAGGAAAAATTCACGTGGCTTGGGCCATCATAGTTGTTCGATTTCGAAATGGAACACCAAAAGCGGTACCCTGACAAAATGTTCGTTCCGGAGCGAGTCCCCCTCTCGTCAAGCACCACTGGAAACTATGACCGTGCGACGATAAAAATGAGAGAAAAGCTGCTTTTTCCATTCGAACAAATAGTGTCTCGTCATCGTTCCAATGGTCCTTGATAAACCATCAATTTCCCAATATGCACGGTTGCACATCTCGTACATATGCCTGAACGCACGAAGAAGAAACAAAAAATTGCACTACTAGCCTTACGAGACTGTTCGATGGATGCAAGTCTATAGTCTATGAAGATTTGTGTACAATTTTATCTTGCGATAACTGCATGTGTTTGCTAATCGAGTTTTGGACACTAAATGGTCGAGAAGGTAACAATTCCAGAGCTAGATTTCAATAATTATATTTCACATATTCAGTTTCTTTCTCTTTCTTTCTCTCTCTCTCTCTCTCTCTCTCCCTCTCTCTCTCTCTCTCCGTCTCTCTCATACCCCCTCTATATATGTATATATATTTTTATATTATATAGATATATAGATATCTGTGTAGATATACATTCTTGGCAAATCCGAAAAAACTGATTCCAAAATAGGAACAGATCATTGTGCGAACTATGTATACAGAGTGCAATTTGTGATAAAACACATCTCTCGTGTTCTGTTCTATAATATCGTCATTGGAGTTCTTTTTTGTCCGTTTAATTGTTGTCTCATCTCATATCAGAACGGTGGTACATTTTATAGGGTGCACAGGGCTGCTAGGCACAGATAATTGACTCGCAAATAACTTCTCAAACAACATTAGAGCGTACGACATACAAGTAGTAGTAGTAATATACACATTACAATTGTGTTTCTTTGTCTGTCTGTATATGTATGTTGTTTAGTTTTTCAAGCTTTCTCTCTCTCTCTCTCTCTCTCTCTCTCTCTCTCTCACTCTTTCCTTCTACACTCATGTTTGCGTGTGTACATGTGTGTACGAATCTCTGTCCCTCATCGTTTAAGAGTCTTGACCAGTAGTGTTTGGAATACAATTGTTCCTGGAGATGGCCAATCTTCGACAGAGAAACAAGATACAGGTCGTACAATTGTTCAACTAATACTTAATACAATTTTCAGGTATACTATTGCTAGAGTTCTATATAAATGCAGAATTTGGCCGAAAAGAGTGCCAGACAAAAAAATCTGTACAGTAGAACCGCAGAGCAGATCTCGAGTAATTTTAGCAAAAAATATTAAGCACACAGTTGAATAATTACATTACAGATTAATCGTTAACACAGGTTTTTCTCGTTGATTCAGAGGCAAAGTTTTCACGCATAACACGTGTCGCAGTGGAGCCTATTTGGAGAAATGACAGAAATCACAAATCTTGGCTCATCCTTGTTAGACATTAGCATTACCGATCCGTTTTGGACTATCTTGACGCAGTGCGAGTCCTTTCTTTCCAGTTTGCAGTGTTTTGTCGGTGTATACATATATGTGTGTGTGTGTGTGTGTGTGGTTTGCATGTTAACGTGGGTGGCGATGACGGTGTATCTTTCAGTGTACGATGTATACAATTAACAAACCTTATCATATCTAATTTGTCTTTTGACGCAGCAATGGGAAGACAGAGCATAGAGACCTTTTGGCTCAGATGTATAATAACGAAGTGACGTTTAGGGGAGGTTTTGGGTCGGGGCTGGGGTACAATCGATAATACACAGTAAGGTGGAACGATTTCTGAGCAAAGAAAACGATACAGGCCTGATAAAGCTAAATCTTCTATGGATATTAAGTCATATAGGTGGAGCCTGTGTCATTTTTGCAAACTGTAGCACGATCATTCTTATATCTATTCTCTAAAGTTCAACTGTAAAGCTGTCGATTACAAAGCTGCCTAATCCATTCATCGAAAATCTAAATCCTTTCGAATCTATCCTAGATAAGTTTCTATGCTAGATCATCGAATGTCCGGTTATATTCGAAGAAACGCTGTTTTCTTTGCCCAGCAATTTTAGTTGTTCTCTCTCTCTCTCTCTCTCTCTCTCTCTCTCTCTCTCTCTCTCTCTCTCTCTCTTTCTCTCGGATTGAAGGAAGTGAAGAGTAGAAAATGTTGGCAGAAAAAGAGGAAAGCGATAGATACAGAGGGGCAAGGGTGATTAGGAGGAGGAGGCGGAGGGGGAAGGTAAGTATAAGGGTATGTAAAAATTGTGTCTAAGGGATCGTTAGAGACATTGATATGACACGTGGTGGTGGTTCTAGGGATTCCTACGACCTTGATATGTGGAACAGGTATATGTCAATGGTAATACTTAGGATTCGCTGAACGATCCATCACGCATTGATCCGCTTTCTTGTATTTCTTTTTTGCCATTTTCAATCTTTAATTTTAAATACATTAAAAAACCTTCCCCCCACATCTCTAGACTCTCAAGCAGGCTAAACTCGGCGAGGATTCTCTCGAACCAATCCACGAAATGTTTATTTAAAACGCTCAATGCTAACTTTGACCAAGGCGGATCAAAGCGTGGATAGAAAATTCTCAGCAATACTAATAATTAATAACAATAGTAACGATATGTATCTACTTCCTATCTAACCTTTTAGCTACGGACATTAAACCTAACTGCTTAAACGCAATATTCGCTTAAAAATACTTATTTGTCTCAATTTTTTCAAAATTGCGACCATAAATAATAGTTTTAATAATTAATACAATATAATAATAGAATAATATAATAATAATAATTACAATATCAATTACTAAATCGAATATATACATATAGATGGGATATGTACGTTAAGATTTAAACAAATTTCATTGTTATAATTAATTATCGACACAAATGGTTTCTTTACAACCTTGAGTTTTCTCTGTGTTTGTATGTCATCTTGTTTACACATGCTACAACTCTACCTGGAATACTGTATATTATTACAGACTTCTACTTGCTACAAATATACTTTAATTTTGTACATGTTGAAATCTGTCCACCAGAGGATGACTATAATGAAGTTAATGAGACGATATTACACATATGTACACTCTCTTATTGTTCTCGTGCATTTTTCCTTTTTCATTTGTTTTGTAAAAGGGCACACACATTTTTATTTATATAATATTATATATACATACATACATACATACATATATATATATATATATATATATATGTATATAGAGAAATAGCGCGGAAAATTACTTTCGAACCAAACGAGTAAATTCACGCAGTCCCTTCGCAGATTCACAAGCGAAATATATATTTTACAAAGGTCTTTTTCTGGTTTTTTTTTCTGTTGTTTTTTTTTGGTTTTTTTGTTTTAATTATCCGAGTTATAGATCCTCCTCTAGCAAAATTCTAATCCCCCCATGGGTGGATCACCTTCTGGTGCACAGTGACGTGAATTTTGGTTAATCCGCCGATACACTTTAGGTTCGACCGTTCCATGCACAGTCTAGGCGCGCGACACTTTGGAGACAAGCAGCTAACTTTAAAAACCTCCCTAAGCACAAAATTACTCTTAGTCCCTCTCACAGTTACCTTATCAACTAGTCTAAACGGCCATTATACTTAGAACTCGTAATCTCTAGTTTATTCACACGAAAATTGAAAGTTACATTTTTAATCTTAGTGATATCGCATGGGGACTGGGTCAAGCCTAAAGTGGAGCCGGGGTTTCGCTCGTGTAAAGGACATCGAGACGTCTGGAAATCGTTAGTTATGCTTTGTCGTCCCGGCTAGAGAAAAACAGCTTCGAATCGAATGTAAGTTTAAGTGTTCGTTGTAATATTTACTACAGCTTTATCAGATTTAATACAACGGGTAAAATCTCGGAAAATAAGCGCGACAGTCTGGCATACGAGTGCACGGTCTCTCAAGATGCATACATATTTACGCTTCTTAAAATGTACCTAATGTACATCACATTTTGGAGCTTGGCTTTCATCAGGGAAGAATCGTCCTGACCGAGTATACAGTCTTCCAAATCAAAGTCCATGAAAAAGGATGAGGACTAGATAACACTATATGCACACACCATCAAAAGTCCTAGTGACCATGATCCTAAGCAAACAGTCGCCTGTCTAATGAAAAATGAATTAACGATAGATCGCGCTTCTTATCAGCTGGGACGATTCTTCGCTGATTATAAAACGCCTTGTTCCGCATCATCACATATAATATCTACAGAAAGAAAAAGTTCACTATGATATGGTTACACGGCCTAACGATTTAATTGCTAGCTTGATTAATTCTTAGGTCCTGCTAATTTAAACTGAGTAGTCTCGTTCGATAAAAGGTGATGTGTATAAATCTAAGCGAAAACTTATCTTTAGACTTCATTATATCCAATTTATATATACATATATAATGTATATATATATATATATATATATATATATATATATAGTTACACCATAATCGTATAGCTTTAAGAATAAAAGTCTACTATTAAAAATATGAGAATGTGGTGTAGAAAAAAATTTTACACTCCTCCTTGGGCTGACTAAAAAAACCTAAGCCGTGGAACAGAACACAAGTCTAATGAGGAGGAATCGCAGTTAATGAACGGTTGGTGTGATATCGTGCACCACACTAGTGCTGCTACCTTATCTCTAGCTTAGTACCTTTCCTTATTATTCATATTGATACATTGTAAAGTCGATACTCGTGATCGAAACGCCAGTTTAATCGTTAGCAATCAAACACGCGTCATTTTGCAAATATCCAGCAGAAAGCTTGGACGACCCACTTAAATGATATCCAACTTATCGCCTAGAAATGTATTGTAACAAATATTGCCTCGAATATAAACTTTTTTTTTTTTCTTATTTAAGTCATATATCTCATTTGCTTAGGTCTCTCTCAATGGACAAAATGGCGGATATCTCTTTCACACATACGTTTCTCTCTCTCTCTCTCTCTCTCTCTCTCTCTCGTGCGCGCGCTCTCTTTCTCTCTCTCCCTTTCGTTCTATCTCTCAAAGGGTCCACATATATAGCATATATTTATATCCCGACCCTCTCGTTTTATCTTACTTTACGTATGGCCGAGTCAAGTCTATATTTATTTAGTAGAGTCATTTGGTTCGCTTCAAAATTTGTCAGAGATCTAAAACCTTTCTTATAAAAACATCCTTCGGCCCGACAAAATATTGCCGAGGGATACTAATATATTGTGTTGTTGTCGTTTTTTCATTGTTCTTATTGTGTTTTTTTGTTTCTTTTTTTGTTTGTATGTTTGCTTATGCCGCGTAATATAAAATTCAATTCACAGTCCGAACGATACGATCTGATCAAAAATCTATACTACGAGCGCTTGATACTCGCTTCCCGTAAGCACAGTACCGCAGTCGTCGCAATCTGAACACTACAGCTTGGGGGGAGTTTCTCATTTTTTTACAGACTATCTCTTGGAGAAGCAGGGGGATATGCTTATCATTAAAATTCCAAACGAGCTGACTGACAAAAGTTAAGAATAATTTTATTCCATGAGATATGGGGGAGGGGAGGGGAGGGGGGGGGGGGGTGGGGGAGATACGAGAAGGATGAAAGGATTGATAAATAATTAAAAATGAGAGAAGGTGATCGAGCTGCCGCTGGTCCGAGGAAGGAGACGCGTGCGCCATCAACGTCTTCGATAATCGTGAATCGTCGCTTTCGACGGACCACTCGGGGAAAATGAATCTTGGTACGTTAAAGAGCAGATCCGCTAATTGGAAAAATTAGATAGTCTCGAAAGAAACGAGGTCAGCCAAGAATCATTTACCTCGGAGTATCACCTGACGCAATCTCTTATCTAGTACTCTTGCCAGTCAATCGCCGCTTGGAAGCCTACAATCTCATGACTTGATAATAATTAGCGCAAATAATACACGAGTTCCTCAAGCACACAATTGATTCAGATCCTCTGAACACTCTCTTAATTGTATCCCTTGTTAGCGACCGATGAGGAACCACCGGTTAATTGGATCCCAAGAAATGGTCAACGCGAGGAACGAGTACTCTCTTCTTCTACATTTTCTTCTCATCTTCATCTTCATCTTCATCTTCTTCTTCTTCTTCTTTATCAAATCGTTTCGTCAGAGGACGCGCAAACACGTCCAACGTCGAGTGCTGGGCCTCTGGAAGCAGCGCCCATCCGTCCACTCCACGAGGAAACACCTTCGCGTCCTTGAAGCTCCAGTGATCTTGGCTCAAGGCAGTCACAAATCTCTTCCTCGTGCAGCTTACCGATTTTACTTCCTAACCCTTGATATGTGTATATATACGCACCGACGCCGGATATTCCCAGCCCTTATGGCTCTCCCCACAAAAAACCGAGGATTAAAAACCTTGGAATTGTTCCCATCTCCAGAAATGCTCGAGGTCTTCCGGGTGGGATCCTCCAGCTGTTCTCCAGGTGGAACAGATCCGATAGAAACTAGGACGTTCTCCAATGTTCTCGAAAAGACTCTCGAGCATCTTCGAGGTGTGTCAGTGGATGTTTCTTGGAGTGGCTTGGGCTTGGACGTGGTTGCTGAAGGTTCGTGGGCTCGGTGGGTTCTTGGGGGAGGGGGGGGGGGGGGTGGGGGGAGGGGAGTCTCTTCAATAGGGCCAGAAAGTGGGGAGGGGTGGTGGTGGAGGAGGTTGAACGGTGGGGTAGAGAGTGGGAGCGATGAGGACGCAGGTTGCAGGTAGAGGTGGTGGTACCGGGGGTGGCAGGACCGGGGACAGTGTTATCGTTGCTGGGTGCAGGGCCGTACCCGTAGGGGCACACAACGGGTGCAGGGCGAGAGAGGGGCGCTGGCGCTGACGCTGACGCTGCTGGCCCTGTACCTCGCCGTTCTATTCCGAGTCCTGCTGCATTTTGACGTGGCCATTACCGGCGGAATTGCTCGACGTGCTACCGCTGCTGGACGTGAAGGTCGTTGGTATGGTGCGTGACGACGAGAAGCACAACTTCATTATGTACGGGAACTTTCCATCTATCGGAGAAAAGCGTACATATATTAATGTATATATATAGGTTTTCATTAACAAAGATTCTTCGTAGCCAATGACTCTGCTTTGGAACCACTGGGAATAAATTGTCAGTCGAATAAAATTGTTTTCCGAAGCCAACGTGTTTCCAACTACTGCTTAATGTACAATGGAAAACATGCATTTAAATGAATAACAATCTTCAATGATCCATGATTGGTGATGAAAAGTACTGGGAGAATAAATTGCGCCAGTTGAAAAGAACATTTTCTTTTGTCGTACAGACATATGGTTGCGAATGATAATAATAAGGATGCAATAGAATATGTGTGTACTGCTAATAATGATTGATGTTGGTTAACATTCAAACTCTTTAACATTGTTTCCTTCGGTTCTGAGTTTGCCGAACAGTTATTCCCAGTGGATCGATAAATAATCCGGCTTGACAGGCTTATAGCACAACTCTCGTCCCATATCGTCTGCCATCGACACATTTGCAGCACCACTATGGGTATTTGAGTTGCAGTGCGAGCGAGCGAGCGAGTAAGGCCAGAGTGCAAGAAGAGTCGCAGCTGCAGAATCGTGCAGCGTCTCCCATATACTCACTGCTATTTTCCAGAGCTGTGTGGTTGCACTCCATAATAGCAGCAACAGCCACGCCAACGCTGCTGAATTCGATGAGTCCAGAGGAGGATCGTTCGGATTTCAAAGGGAACAATTTGACTGTCGTGGGTGCTTCGATGCCACGCTCGACGAACACACGATTCACCGTGTCCTCGGTGAGATCCGGGGGAGTGTTGAAGAAGTGTACGATCTTCGATGGTGGCTGTATCCTATTCTTGTTTGCCATTGCAGGGTTGAGGAACCTGAGGAAAGGTGATACTCGTTGATGAGAATGCATATCACGGTCCGCGCGTTTACGCCATTATCCCAACTCGTCCAGCGCGCACGAGACAATCGAATTATACTCCCATCTGCGGAAGCTCGCGCGGCGTCAAAAAGTTATCGTTCTCCAAAGTATCGTATACGGAGAGGGGCGTTGAGGAAATGGGGTGAATTTCGAAGGAATCGATCGATGCGTCTGGCATTATTTTGTCTCCTTTGATTCCGGAGGCTCTCTCAACTTGCAATTGGAAGCTTCGCGAATGGCAAGAAGCTCATCGCCCCACGTACACGTTTTCAAGTCCGAGCTGAGCAATTGCTTCGCAATGAGTATCGACCGACTGCCTCCCCCCTCCCCCGACCGAGAGATGCACACGCGAGAAGAGCACGGGGCCACTCGGATCGGATATCGACGCAAGGGGCCGAAGGGTGCAGTCCAATTGAGATGTACGATGTGATTTTCGTCCAGGAGGAGTCCTCCTTTCGGACCCTCGTCGCCTATAGCTATAACCGACTTCGTTAGGGTCCATTCAGCGCGCTGGGATTGGATTTTTCTCAAGAGGCGTGGCAGGGATTGCGACACAACTACCTCCCTCCCTCTCCCTCTCTCGAAACTCATCACCTGTTGTTCTTGCTGCCCGTAAAGTCCTTGAAGCTGGCTGACTTGTCCGATAAGATGTATGGATTGGTGACGTCAGAGAGGAAAGCTTGTTTCGAGAATCCCAATTGAAGCCTGCCATCGGTACCAATCGTCACGTTGTTTAGATTTTGCAGACATCTCTCCACTGCTATACTGTCTCCCATCTGGATCATCGCGCAGCCCTCTTTCGTCTTGAGGAACTTGACCTGAAAAGTTTGAGTAATGTAGTTAATCTTGTTGATTTATCGCTGCCATGAAAAGCATGGCTACTCCTAAGACGACACGTGGATGATCGTGCCACGCTCGAAACATTCCTCTCGCCCGATTAATCACCCGCGCTGCCTCCTCCTCGCGCGTTATTTCTATCAGAGAGCTGGCAATCGCAACTCGCGACGAACACTCGAGCGAGACGCGTTGCTCCTGCGATGCGCATCCAAGCGACGCCGCCGCCGCGGGCATCTACATACCATTGTCGCTAAAACTATACAACTTATTGCCATTACTATATAGAATATATATATATTAGGGTGGTTGTTAAAAAAAAAATTTTTTTCGCGGATCCTTAAAAAACACTAGTATTTGATGAGAAACTACAGTGGTTGAAACCTGTGGCCTGAGATAAATGATGAAAACACGTGCCTCACTGCGATCAAATATAATTTTCGAATGATTTTACAGTTTTTCGCAGATAACTCATGAAATATTCGATTCTATGAAAAGATGCATATAACCTTTTCTCTGCAGAATTAAATTCTACATAATAAAGGTTCTATACATTTTTCTTCTAGAATGCATACCAATCGAGATATTGATGAAAAATCGATCCTCTTTTTCGTTTGTACACATTATATTGATATCTTTATATGAATAATTATTTTTAGTTTACCGTACAATTAACATATTTTATTAAATTAAGAGAAATGAAATGTGTAACACTAAAGCGAAATAAGAATAACTACTCATATGAGCATATGTCAATGTGTATAAACGAAAAAGAGGATCGATTTTTCAGCAATATCTCGATTAGTATGCATTCTAGAAGAAAAATGTATAGAACCTTTATTATGTAGAATTTAATTCTTCAGAGAAAAGGTTATATGCATCTTTTCATAGAATCGAATATTTAATGAGTTATCTGCGAAAAACTGTAAAATTTTTCCGAAAATTGTGTTTCCATCATTTGTCAGGCCACAGGTCTCTTGAGCACTGTAGTTTCTCATCAAATACTAGTGGTTTTTGGGGATCCGTCAAACATTTTTTTTTAACGACCACCCTAATATATATATATATAGCTCCTGTAATAAAAGCAGCATTCACAATGGCGCGCAAGTTGAAATTACTTTATTGGTGTTATTGAATAGTTGAAACGGGGGAGGGACAGCTGGTTGGTCGATTGATCGCGGCGGCGCGGCGGTGGCATTATATTTGTATCCTTCCGGGCTGCTGCTGCATGCTTGCATGGCGATCGAGAGAGAGAGAGAGAGAGAGAGAGAGAGAGATAAGGAGCCGGCCGTATTGCAGCACTCTTATTGCTAAGGAGCTTGCGGTTAGGCCTGATAAAGCAGCGAGATTTACTATTGTCAGCAAAATTATTTTATTCGTGGAATCATGGTCCGTTTATCACCGTTTAATTTATGCCCTCATCGCGCGCGCGCAGTTCTATAAAATAATTCACACTCGTCCGACAATTGAGACACGAACGATTTGATAATAGCGTTGTAAAGTAGTTCTAAAAATACAGCCGGGAGACCCTTTCTCGAACAATCGAGTTCTCTCTCTCTCTCTCTCTCTCTGTCTCTGTCTCTCGGATCCAGCTTTAAAATTACTTGGGCTTTAAGTTAGAGACGGCCATTTGCCGTGAAAGTGGTCTCATAAATGTAGCTTATTTGCTAGGCAAGATTACCGGCTTAATAATGTCTTCTCCTGCCGGGCGGGGCGGGGAGAGAAGAAGAGGTGGCTTCTTCTCGAGGCACATTTCCAGATTCGCCATATAGTGTCGCGGATTGAGTGAGTGAGAGAGAGAGAGAGAGAGAGAGAGAGAGAGAGAGAGAGAGAGAGAGAGAGAGAGGAGAGCGAGATATACCTTTGTAACGTTTCCATATAGGCAAAAAAGGTTGAAGAGTTTATCCGTATTGACTTTATCAGGCTGCAGTCCATAAACCATCATGACGGAGCCTTGTGTACTGGATGGTGGTGTTTGTCCCAGAGTGGGAACGTATCCAGGCCTTGGAGGCGTGGGGTGAAGTGGCTCTCGACCGCTAAAGTCACTTTTAATTCCATAACGCTCGACGTACGGTTCCGCATAGGTCGCAGGACCATTGAAGCTCTCCTCGTAACGATCGTGCCCGGCACCGGGTGGAAAGGTTACTTGTGGCGTCGATCCTGTAAGAAAATCTCCCATTAACAACTTTGGCGAAACTGGGTGAAGCGCATAATCAAATGGACCGCGGCCACTCCACCAACCAAGATGAATCCTCTCACATGATTAACGAAACGCGCGAGATAATTGAATATTCGCGCGGATAATACCGCATGGCATGTAGCATAATTCTCCTCTCGACGCTCAACTGCGGCGCAATGCCTGCTCATTTATTTTGCTCCATATGTGCTACTCGCGCTAGATCGCGGGGGTGGTGGTTTGTGAGAAAAATTCACAAGAGTTTTCGGTCGAAAGGAATCAGAGTGCCGCGCGGATAAAGTATTGGCGCTCGTTCGCTCGCTCGCTCGTTAATCGTGCAATGGTTGATTTTCAGCAAATTGCGACATTTGGATAGTTCAACGACAATGGGATTACGTTCGGAACGATGGAAGAAGAACGTCGATGGAAAACACACTGTGGCTGATATAGTAATGCCTCGAGAGGCTGCGATCGAATTACTGCGAGACGACTCGAACTTGGCTTCGATTCCGATGAAATTCTGTATTATGATCGATTCATTGATTTTGCACGTACGTCACGGACCCGATAGCGACTTTCCTTCCTTCTTTTGCCAAATCCTCCGACTCATCGTTACGATCCATCGTGGCGATGACCGATCGTCAAACATCACTCGACTCGAAAGCGAGAATTCCATCATTTATTCTTTTTTCAACCAATCGCGAGTATTGTTCAACAACAAGTCGAATAGTATAAAAGTTTGATGAAAGAATAGAGGTCATGTATATATATTAGGGTTTTGATTCCTCTCGGAGGGAAATGTCTGTGCGCACGGACCCAGAGAGTCGTCGCGTACGGATGACAAACGCTCGGATGGATGATTTTCGGAAAAATTCACTGGACGACGCGACGCGACGCGACGGATATGCTCTGACGCATATGCTGCGATGGTTCCTATAGCGAAGCAATTAGAGTTGTGCCAAAGTCTCGTGTTCGCGACTATACATATGTTGAATTCAAGTGTTCAATATCCACTCACCGTAAGGCTGAGGTGCGGCGCCATATCGGGGCTCTGCCAATAGGGGAGCCGGCCTCCCATTTCCCGTTGTGTCGTTTTTGTGCGCGGTTGAACCTAAAACAGATGCGAGGATAAACCTCGGATTAGAAACTATTTTCTTCACCTCTTTAAATTTACCGCCAACACATTGTTCTCGCCGTGTCAATATATAGCCTGGAAGAAAGGAGCTCTGATATAGCGATTTCCTCTCCATATATATATATATATATTGTCTCTCGATAACGCGAGGTTTTATTCCAGCGAGAGATTGGCGTTGATGTGTGAGAAAGGTTATTGCTGTGCCCGCGTCTCAATTAAGGTACGTAGAGTAGCATATTTGGAGTGCGACTCGTTGTTGCCAAATTTAGGCGATAAAAGTGGGGAAGAAATGACGAGAGAATCAAACAAATCCGCGTGGAAATGCGATATAGAGTAACATGATGGAGTTGTAGACTTCTCGGACGTGACTTATTGATTCATCGGCGAGTCTGTGACTGGTTGTACATACGATGTATGCGTACGTGTCATATAGTAGCAATGTCGATATTGAGCACGTTGCTGGTATAGTACGAGCTATATCGCAGGGAATACTTCAATATCGGCCAGTGGCACTCGACGCACCGATGCCACCCGCCCGTCCGTCCGTCGAGGACGATGCATCTTCGTTTGAAATAGATTGCGCGCGCGCGTGCACTGCAGGTTGCTTGTCCCCCCCCCCCCCCCCCCCCCACCCCCTCCCTCGCGCGGCTCTACATCGCCGCGGCCACTCGATTGGTCCCACGGGTCAAAGCCGATATTAATCACGAGATATTTTTTCCAGCCTCCTAAAGACGATTGATGGATGCCCTCGTTAGTCTTTCGCAAAGCCCTCCCTCGCACCCCCATTTTCCAACCTATATTATCATATATACCTTCGACTCGCCAAAGAGAAGAAAAGGTCTCACCGCGCGCGCGCGACTCAAATTACTCCATTCTTCTTCTTCTTTTTTTTTTTTTTTTTGTTCTTCTCGCGCATCATATTTCTTCCAATGGATAACGCATAGTTGGAATATTTTTGTTACGCCCATGCAGTTGTCGCGTATACTATAGGGACATAAATTAAGGGAAAACGTAGGCGCGAGGGAGGGAGAGCGAGTGTCGGAGCTCGCGCTTGAAATTAATGGGAGGTTAGCCGAGTGTTTGTGTTTTTCGAGGCGTGCGAGTTTGATTCGGACTGGTCTGGATGGATCGGGGGGCCCCGGAACGTAACGGCCGACGGTATACACCGAGAGAGAGAGAGACGCGAGAATGCGGAAAGACTAATGCCGCGAGGCACACACTAGATGCTTGCTGGCAACTGGAGCTGTTGGCCAACACGCGACTGGCAATCAAATACCCCTTTGAGGCCACCGATGCGATCTTAGGATGTGTCGCTGATTGCGGAATCCACACGGAATATATGAGATACGTCGAGTGTAAACGTCATTATAGACCGGCCACTACACTAGAGCTTATATAGCTATATGGTATATAGAGAGCAGCTTCTCGACCCCTGCGGACTTTCACTCGAATCTTATTAGCAGAGATCCGTGGCCATTGCACACTTATTTCTCCTGGCCAACTATATATGGTATACCAATTTTTCTTATATATTTATGTCAATAAAACTCTAATATATATACATTGAAATAATGAAATTCTCTGCGTTGAGAAAAATGGAGAATCGTGTCGAGTGTGTGCATTTGGCACACGTACCGCGTCTAACGTCGCAGAGGATGAAATTATAGCGAGTACTTAGTTTCTCTTCTCCTCGCATTGTGGCAAGGTCTGACGAAGAGAGAGAGAGAGAGAGAGAGAGAGAGAAGTACTTTGGGAAAATTTGAAGATTATATGTAATGCGATCGGTATATACACTCGATATGGTACACGTCCTGACACGACAATCTCCTCCTGGCTATATAAATGTCCGTTCTCGGTGTTCCTTAACAACTTGGTAATCGAGTTATCGGTTAGAGAGAATTTCGCTTCCCCTTGAGTCGATAGAGCGATACCCCAAGCTCTCCA
Source organism: Prorops nasuta (assembly GCF_024137725.1). Taxonomy (NCBI): domain Eukaryota; kingdom Metazoa; phylum Arthropoda; class Insecta; order Hymenoptera; family Bethylidae; genus Prorops; species Prorops nasuta. Next base: position 9,082,562 of record NW_027116805.1, on the reverse strand, counting down.
CCTAATTCAACTAGATATAACCCGACCTGCAGCGTTGTTTCTCTTACCGCGCAAAATCAATGCTACGAAATTCTCTACGTACATAGCGACAATTTTTTGAGAATCTGCATTACCGACCGAGAGCGTCTATCTATACACACGATGGCCTCTTGCAGTACGTACGTACATACTACGAGAAATACGATTACACCTCTGTGTAGAGAGCGAGCCTTGGTTGAAAGCGAAAACTTTGGACATTTTTACAACTATATTTATCGCACAGCTGAAAGATCCCCTTGAGACTCGGTTTATTAAAAAGAAGCACGATTAATAGAGAGATTCTCTTACGTTTATCCAATCGCAGCTATATACTATACTGTATATATATATATATATATATAGGTTATCCGAATTTTTCCACGGCATAAAACTTGCACGAACGAAGCATCGAATTTTATGAAGCGGTCCACCAGTTCGATATTATAAACTCGACTGGCGATATGCGCGAGTCAGCTTTACGTTCCTCGATCCACCAATCGGTTCTGCCCAATATATTCCGCAGAGACGCGAAATAGCGATATTCGATCATGGATTTATGTTTGCAAACTTGATCCCTTATCTTATTGTCTATAGCTCTCTCCTCTCGGAAACAATCGAGTCTTAATTTACCCCGACCCATTACTTTCCTCCCTCTCAACTGGCAGCACTGAAAAAGAACATTCCATTTCCGTGCGCGAAGAAAGATTGCGCATATCAGGATTTACAGAAAGGACGTGATTTTTGATCATTTTAAGGGTCAATCTCGGCCGGGATTTTTGGTGGAACGATGAGAGAAGAGAATCGTGGAGTTTGTTGGTTTTTGCATGAAGAGAAGCTAGGGTTATGAAATGTATTATTGACGAGGTTAACTGCAGTGCTATATATATATATAGAGAGAGAGAGAGAGAGAGAGAGAGAGAGAGTTTGGATGATAACGCGCACGATGAGGTAACACGGTATACGTACGTACGATGGACCCTCGCAGGCAGGACTATTAAAGCCGGATATTGGCTCTCGTAGGTCTTCCAGAGGAGCGGCGAAATTGAGATTTTGGATAATGGACGATTCCGGCCGATATATAGCAGCATCTCGATTTCGAGACACGATGCATTATACACGTACACCAAAGCTGACCTCTAACCGAGCAGCCATGCAGCCTTCGGGCCAACTCGGGGCCCCTCGCACAGCTCCTCCGGCTTGATGAGCGTGAACCTCCTTGCAAGTCTTCTCAACGCACTGTATACCACAAACTTCCACGCGAGAGAAACTTGAAAACGATTAATTTCCATGAAAATAATCACTCAGCCGAATAAACGCGCAATATCAACACTTATTGGAACAAACTTTTCTCATATAGTAATTCAAATTCATCCGTTCGATCATACCTCGCAATTTGTCCACGATTGCGTGGTGCGGGCATAGTTCGATGGAAATGGCACGACGCTCCAAGGGCTGGGATTTGGCTAAAATATATTTACACGTATATATACATATACGTGCATGCATGCGAGTGAGAGATGCATGGCGGAAGATTGCCATGATCAAGTGGGTGATTATACAAGGATTTGTGCTTAAAAAAGAATTGAACGTTGGAGATTTTCATTATCGCAGGGAGTATAGAACGTTTGCGGGTTTTCGTGATATTTGTGCGATTACCCTGCTGCCACCCGCGCACCCCTATGGGAGGTCATGGGGTGCGCTGGTAGCCTGCGTGGCGGCCTGTATGCGAGAGAGGTCGATACAGCCATGTAGGGGGTGACCTCGCCACCATTTACCTCGTTTCCATACCATGCATGCAACCCCATCTTTTAATTACAATTCGCTCCCACCCTCAAACGCAGCAATCAGCTTCTCAAAAATCGAACGTGCAACGCCTCAAGATGAGAAACTCTTTCATGCATGCCACTACCTGTCCTACACCTATATATATATATATATATATATATATACATACGCGTGTTTCTTTATCATCGATCGATTGTAATTCGCACTCTCGAAGCATTCTGGATTAAATTTCGCATTTTTAAATGGGCGAGCCTATTGAGACGATCTCAAAGCTGTGCTCGGCCGCTAAGTTTTTCTTGAAGATCGACTTGATGCGCGCGACATTTTGCACGTACCTTATATATATATATATATATATATATATATATATATTAGGGTGGTCGTTAAAAAAAAAATTTTTTCGCGGATCCTTAAAAACCACTAGTATTTGATGAGAAACTAACAGTGGTTGAAACCTGTGGCCTGACACAAATGATGGAAACACGTGCCTCATTGCGATCAAATATAATTTTCGAAAAATTTTACAGTTTTTCGCTGATAACTCATGAAATATTCGATTCTATGAAAAGATGCATATAACCTTTTCTCTGCAGAATTAAATTCTACATAATAAAGGTTCTATACATTTTTCTTCTAGAATGCATACTAGTCGAGATTTTGCTGAAAAATCGATCCTTTTTTTCGTTTGTACACATTATATTGATATGTTTATATGAATAATTATTTTTAGTTTACCGTACAATTAACATATTTTATTAAATTAAGAGAAATAAAATGTGTAACACTAAAGCGAAAGAAGAATAACTACTCATATGAGCATATGTCAATATAATGTGTATAAACGAAAAAGAGGATCGATTTTTCAGCAATATCTCGATTGGTATGCATTCTAGAAGAAAAATGTATAGAACCTTTATTATGTAGAATTTAATTCTGCAGAGAAAAGGTTATATGCATCTTTTCATAGAATCGAATATTTCATGAGTTATCAGCGAAAAACTGTAAAATTCTTGGAAAATTATATTTGATCGCAATGAAGCACGTGTTTCCATCATTTGTGTCAGGTCACAGGTTTCAACCACTGTAGTTTCTCATCAAATACTAGTGTTTTTTAAGGATCCGCCAAAAAAATGTTTTTTCTTAATCACCACCCTAATATATATATATATAGAAAGAAAGAAAGGAATGCTACAGGATGGACTTTGCGTATAATATATTTGCTGGTTATAGTCCTCCATTCTATAGAAATTAAGCGATCGATGCATCGGTAATTTCTAATCAACGTGTCCATCGATTTACATTGGCGATACTCGCGGCCATTGCACGATAAATGTTAATTGCATCAGGCTTTGCACGCGGCAGATTCCAGTTGGGATTGGTGCACACACACGCGTGCACGCAGCTACATTTTCCGACGTATAACGGCAGAGCGATATCGTGCAATTTCTCAGCGGATCGTGGAAATAAAGCGCGCTTTTATCGAGCCTCGCGGGATGAACAATTCGATTGATCAACGAGCGACATAAATCGATTAGCGTTTCGCTTTATCAATCAGTTTTTTACGACATTTTGCAGCAGCGCGATAAGATAATAGGGGAAATTATTCTCCATCTGCAGCGAATATTCACCGGCCGCCCGCTCCGCGCTCTCTTTTTTACGTTTCCGTCTCGCTCGCCTCCACAAAAATTGGACGATTCAATTAAAAGGAAAAAAGAAGTAGGAGAGAGAATTAAGCAGCTATATATATATATATATATATATGTATAGAGCCACAGTCCGCGCGTACTTGACAACTGCGGCACGAAAATTACAACCTTTTCCCCCATTATCATTATTCGACCATTATGCTCATGTAAATCACGAATTATCACGAGAAAAATTCATGAGCGTAATCTCACAAACACGACCTTGCAATTATGGCCACGGACGCATCTAAACATTTCTGCATGTGCTATTGCTCGTTTACAACCGCAGCCGCGCTATCCCCGTTAAAATTAACCTACAAAATTTAAGCTTATCACGTATTTGGAGGAAAATAAAATTGGCAAGGATGGATCTGTGCATGCAAGCTGCAGTTATTACCTACGCTAAATCTGGCTTGTAAAAAAATTCACACTTCTCCTATATAGCACACATATACTACATATATATATATATATATATATATAATAAATAGCTCCGTAAGTCTTGGCATCTACTCTGCGCCAACACACGTATTCATTGATTTATACTAAAAAAATATTATTTCAGAAATTCTATACGCGTTCGCGATCCATTAAACCTGCTGCACTATTAGGAGATGTAATAGAAAATGTCAGCTTTATGGATGTAGCGCGCGCGTTATGTCGCTTCGGATCAAACATTTATTGGCTAATACATGTATAATTACAAATTCATATATCTCGTAAGTGGTTTGGTGAAGGGGTGCATTAATGTATGTATATCCATAGACTCTCTCAAAAGGGTCGGTAAAGAGAGAGCAACCTTTGCAAACAACCAACAAGGTGTTGAAATATTTTATAGAAAAGAAAATTAACCAGCTATTATACAATTTGTAGTATTTTTAAAACTCTGCTGGATCGCGTATATTCTCGGTTTTACTTTCGAATCAAAATATCATCTTAACAAGTGCATAAAATGAAAATGTAAAAACATCAGACTTTTGGACAAGCTCTTGTGACTTTCGGATGATTTTTCGAAAAAAGGAACGCCATTTTATACAACTAACTGATCGATCCCTTAGATTGTAAAAACAAATCGTTCCTTTTTTATAAATTCATCGTATTCTACGTATGGACGACTCAATGTATCACACAAATGTTTAATTCACTTTTGCGAGTAGTGCTCCGCGTTAATGTACATTTTAAAAGTGAGACACACGCTGCGCTATCATTTATCGGTACTCGTATAATAAAAAGCGAATAATCGTCGGTATCGCAATACTAGAGTGCCACCAGATATTTCAAAAACAATGTTTCCCAATGGTTGAAAAATTACTCTCGAGTACCAATCTCCAGGAAATACCTAAAAATCTCTTCTCTCCGAAAGTGTTCTCCGTGCCGTCCTTTGAGAAAAAACTTTGACGACTGAAAAGTGATATAAAAAGTGTGCTGAGAAAAAGGGAATAATGATGAAAAATGGGGGCGGGGGGAACGCGTGTATCGTTACCGACCGAGTTGGCTTCGAGATCGCCTTAAGGTTTGATAAAATTGAAAAACTGATGATGGTATATGGAAAGAGTAGAGCGGCGGCGCGTGTTAAAATGGTTTATTGCTGTTTCTCGGTGGGTGGGTGGGTGGGTGTGTGTGCGTGCGTGCGCGTGGCGCCTTGAGACTCGGTGGTGTTAGTGTATTGTGATGAGCCACACGAATGTTTATATCGTTGTCAGTGTTGCATCCACAGTTAGCGATCGTCGGTAAAGTAGAAAAATGGCATTCGGTGGCGAGAAACATGTCCAATCCACTCAAGGTTCGAGATAAGCTTTCGGTGTGTGTTGGTATTCGTAGCATGTGTTTTCTGTTATCGGTGTGGCTTCCGGCGACCATGATACTGTAGGTGCGCAGGTAATCCGAGCTTGTCCCGACTTGGTTAATTGGTGTAGGCTGACTGGTTGATTATAGAGACTTACCGTTCGAATGCGCAACCACCTTGCGTAGCCTCGAGTTCCGGGGACCAATCGGGACCCAATGCGAACGATCACTCTCATTCTCATCCCTGTCGTAGATCGTAGACCTGCCTAAAGCCTTCTCACCCCTTAGACTCTCTCTCGATCCATCGCTCGTGAGAATCCTCAAGTCATCGAGTCAACAACGAGTAGGCTGCATCTGCACACAGACAAACATTCCAACATAACACCCCTCCATTTTTTTTTCACCCCACACTTTTCTCTATTTCTCTTTTTTTTATATTTATCTCTCTCTCTCTCTCCCTCCCTCGCTCTCTCCATGTTCCAAGTGCGGGAAACTGTTGCCTCTCTCTCTCTCTCTCTCCTCTCTCTCTTGCACTTTTTTGCTCTCTTTATTTCTCTTCATTTTTAAGTATATATAAATCTTAAGTTAACACATTTTTCTCACAATTTTCCCCTGCCGCCGTCTCGTTATCCATTTTCTTGAGACAGTGTGAAAATATATATATATATATATTAAAGTTTTTGCACATGGTTACCTATATATACAAATGCACAGAGCAGAGTTGTGCACACATTCGTAAAGAGAGACCAGCTTCAAACACACACACACACACACACACACAAATAAATAGACAGAAATTGAAATATCTTCCGTGGAACAGTGACAACAATTTACTTTTCCTTCATTTATTTATACATATGTATATATAGTATATATACATATGTATAGATAAATATTTATGTAGAGAGATTATTGGACGGTGGTAGTGGTCGATTTGAATGTTTGTCTGTGAGTGCACTTGTAGCCTTAGAAACGCTGTGATTGGTAAACTTTTGTCGGGAAAAGACAGACACGCACGCACGTACACAGATATATAAATATATACAGAGCGAAGATGGTACATATGTACACATCTAGTATTGGTGTGTGCTGGTTCAGTAGTTTCTCTCCCGATTCATTTCTACATCTACATCTTTCATATTATTATTATTACTATTGTTGTTGTTGTTATTATTATAATAATATTGTTCTCGATGGGTGCAGGGTCCGGCAGATCTACGATGTGTCTCGCTATCTCATATATATATATATATGTATATTATCTATCAATGTGTATATTTCTGTTTATGTATAGATACTGATGACTATATACATATATATTTATTAGAATTCTACATTTTCAGAGTAAATTGTGCTGGAGTTTCCTCTCTGTGTGCTGGACTTTATTAATTTCACGATTTTTATTATTTTATTGCTGTTGTTTTCATTTTGTCGTCATTGTCACTTTTCCCTTTCTTCGGAATCTTCTATAATTTTCTCGCTCATTCCTTTGTATATCGTTCTCTTCGTCATTGTTCATCTTCTTCCGATAATCTCCTATTTGTGTTTGTTTGGCGAAAACAAGAGATGAGCAATAATTTATGAAAATTATTGAACTATGGAGAAAGTTGCATATACATATATACGTGTCGAGTATAAAGGATTAATATGAATGAGATATTTATTGATATACATACACACACACACACATATATATTAATAAAAAATGTAATATGGAAATGCGTCGTGTTGAATATTTGCCAGTGGAAGGATTTCCTTTTTCTATTATTGAGCAGCGGATAACTTGATTGAGAAGAAGAAAAGGTTCGAGAGAGAGAGAGAGAGAGAGAGAGAGAGTGAGAGAGAAAACAGCAGAGCAGCAGGAAGACTTGGTGTGTATAATAGTGTACAGACACACACACACTGTATACGCATGTGCGGAGTGGGGCGTGTAGGGGGTGCACACTCGATCACCGACCCTAAACTGTTCAGCAAACCTCGTTTCTATCATTTCTCTCCGACGTAAAACTGGATGGTAAAGGTTCCGCACACTTTTTATCCCCTGAAAAGCTATCCCCAGCAGATGCCGCTGTGAAACTTATCTAATAGTGAGAGCTGAGAGGAGATGGAAGGAAAAAGCCACGAGAGGGATATCCCTGATTACAACGAGACCTCTCTTTTTATCCATGCACCAGAATCAAATTCGATCCGAGAGAAATATAATTGCCAATTATATAACATCTCCAGTGCACACTCTTAATTGCACGAAATTCAAATCAACAAAGTAGTGCAAGATTTAACGCTCATCCATCGATATATAGAGACAAACTTGTCTCTTGTATAATAATGCATTTAACGAAATACCATTTTTTCTTACTAAACAAAACAATAAAGAGAATATACACTGTGCACAATGGTTGCAAGAGATTCGAATATTTTTTTCTTCTTTTTCTTTTCTGGCCTTTGGACGAGGGAAATAAAACTAGCGTGAAAGCTTCCTGTAATTCTAGCCTTGATTTCCTTATCGTTGCAATATCTCGTATCCGATTACTGTTAAAGTGGATTTGCCAGTGTAGTAAAGTTATCCTGCTTCATCGTTATCCTTCGAAAATATAGCACCGAATTAACGAGCAAGGGAACAACAAACGGATGCCTGCGATCGAGAGAGAGAGAGAGAAGCTCGTGCCAGCTGCGTGATAAATAAACTCGTATTCATTAATTAAATTCAGTCGTTGATTGTACACTCTGTCGTTGTTTACATTGCAAAATTCATAATTATAGAAATAATGGAGAGATAATTTTGATAGAATATCGCGATGCGATAAAATTCTCTTAATCGTTGTGTGATTATCGTGAAAATTGTTCGAAATCGATTATACCGTTTAAATAAAATCTCAGAGTAGGATGGAGAAATTTTATTCGCGATATTTCATCTCGATACACTACCAAATTTGGAATAAAAATTGGTCATTCGTTGTAAAGAGGCAAAAAAAAATATTTCATTTAAAAGATCATACAATTGTGTAGTAACAATGGAAAATTGTTTTTTTCTCTTTAAATATCATGTTACGATAAAATCTTGTTAATCGTTGTGCGATTATCGTGAGAATCGTTCAGAGTCGATGATACTGTTGAAATAAAAGTTGAGAGAAGAGGGGATGGGGGGGGGGGTGGGGGAAGGGGAACGGATGGAAAAATTTTATTCGCGTGTTATTTTATCTGACTTGTTCAACCAGACACTTGAAATCAAATTCAGTCCTTGATTGTAAAGGTCTGGCTGTGAAAAACACACGTAAACATTTCTATATATATATATAGAAAACGAAATATAATTGTAGAAAGAATGGAGGAATAATTTTGTTTAATATGACGTTGCGATAAAATTGTGTTAATGGTGGCGCGTTTATCATGAGAAGCGTCAAGCATCGATGATAAAGTTGAAATAAAAGTTGAGAGGAGGACGAAAAAATTTTATTCGCGATATTTTATCCGTCTGTAGTACATGAAAAACTTGGAATAAAAGTTAAATTGGATTTGACATTTTCTTCATTAAGAGGAAACTTAATTTCCTTATCTCTCTCTCTCTCTCTCTCCTTCCCCCATTCATCAAGTCTCAATTCAACGCGGCGGGAAAAAGAAGCTGGCGAACTTTGTAATATTCATGATAGTCCGAGAGAATGGTCGAATCAATATTTCATAAAACATTTCTTCTCTTTTTCTTTTGCCGGTCGCGCGACGAGGAAAGAAATGAAAAATGGCAGATTTTAATGAACAAGGAACAAGCAAACCCGATGAATAAAATTATTAATGAATCCCTCTGATAAGAACAGACCGATCGACCTTCAATTTCAATTTGAAATTCATTTTTAAGACTCGATGAAATTTCAGTAGCGAGTGACAGGTAGGAGCTTTACGAGAGGAACGGCGCGCGCGATACACACAGATTTATTTCTTCTATTACTTTAAATTTTAAATGAAAATCAGCAATTGACGATGCATTACTTTGTTTTGTTGTTGTTGTTGTACGAGAGGTACGATAGGAATTTTCCACTCAAACTATCAAGATTTCTGCCAATTTTAGTAATGACCGACAGAGGAGCTTAACCAAATTGGTGCATGAGAAGAATTGATAAAAAAGTTGACCCTTTTCTTCAAAGTCCCAAGTGCATGGAAATAGATATTGAGACGTTAACGAACACACGCAAACAAGTTGCATTTCGTAGCAGTAACACGTGACACTTGAAACTTTTAATTTCAACTTGTAATAACGTTCGAAATCTTGATGAAATTTTGGTAAGTATATATATATATGTAGTGCATGGGTGGCAGGAGAGCTTAGAAGAGAAGTATTTAGAGAAATGTATTATTTCATCTTAAATTCAATGTTTAAGCTAGACAAAGTGCAAATGTTGTTCTTTTTCTTCGATAAACGCAACTTGAAAGTTGAATGAACGATCGAATTATAGTTATACTCGCGCGAGTCTGCATTTCCTCAGCGATTACCGACTGTGCGGCAATAAGCGACGAGATTAAGAGACGAGGAGGCTGGCAGAAAAATGATAGAAAACTGTAATTCTCTCTCGTAAATCGTACAAGTGGAAATAAACATTGACGCGTCAATTTTATAATGGGCAACATGCATTTCGTTGGAGAGAGGCGTACACTTGGGGGGGGGGGGGGGGGTTGGCTGGTACAAGGGTGGTTTTCCGCAAACTCATTATTTCTTGCACGCGACATTGTTAGCCAACAACCTAACTGGATGCTCGAAAGCCCTGAAGCAGCTAGCTCGTTCCTCGCGCGCAGATTTTCATTAAAAGCATTCCAGCCACCTTACACCAAATTTCATTCTTCAAATTGAATTTTCCAAAATTTCTCCAACTCCAACAGACAACTCCTCTATAGCTATCATCTTCGTTAAATAAATCTTGTGTGTTTACCCGCAAGCAAGCTCGAAAAGACCATTGTAAGAAATTACAGCTGGATAAAACTTGAAGTTTAACCTTGAAAGACAAACACGCAGAAAGCTTTTACTGTCCATAAGCAGGAAAGCCCTTTATTTAGTCATGTTTACATCGATAAGTAATCTGCCGTAGATTTGTGCAATGTGTGGTCGCGTTTCCTTCACCATGTCAAGTAGACTTGTTTATTCTTTCCTCTTGTGCGTGACAACTCTTATTTCTTCTTCTTCTTCTTCTTCTTGTGCTTCTCGTCTTCTGATAATTTCTACAATTATTTACGCCTTCCTCTTAATTGCCTCAACTTGATGAATGTTTCTTTGACATTATTACTCTTACGTGGCATACTTTGCTGCATGTCCACGTGTGCTTAGAAATAAGTTTTCCCGAAGAAATGTATTTTTTAAATACCGAAACAATCATTACGCAATTCAAGTAAATATTTAAATAGTTTTTACGAGCCATTATAGGCAATGCAATTTGCAAATATGTGTGTGATTCTTGACTGTGAATATACAATTTTACATGGCAAAGAATCATCAGCTGTTATGGTCCAAACAATGCTATGGTAAAAATATACAATTGGTAAAACTCGATTAGAGTCGAAGCACTTGGTAAAAGTTGATCGATTTTCTTGCGTGTCCTGGTGATTACGTTATTGTTGCGCGTGTCATGTTAAATTTCCCATTTTCCAATTTTATTCGATATCCCCTTTTTATTATTTTCCGTGTATCTCGCCAAAAATCTATTCTTTCGATAAACAATATTTTCTTACCGTAGAACACGCGCACACATTTTTCATAAATACAATTAACACACGAGACTATAACTACTGTTGAAAAAAATACTTTTTACGCAGATAAACACTGTCGACAGAATAAAAGCATAAACGATTTATTTAATTGCAAATATACAAGTGGATAACAGGCAACTGGTAAAATTTATGAATTGCGTTTATACTCTACCACAAATTAAAATGTACTGTAGTAATGGTGAAAAGTCGATTGCTTTAGACGTCTACAAAAGCGCATATATATGCCTTCCTTCACTCACAAATAAATACAAACGATCAACGAAGCTTTGCACAAACGATTCTCTTGTAATTGACCCCCTCAATATTACTTACGTAATCAAACGCGTATGCGTGTGTGTGTGTGCGAGCTTTATAAATACAAGTGCATAATTCAATATGAATGAAGAGTAGCACGAGAGACTGAGACGATGCGAATTTTGTATTTTAAAGATTTCGCGCGAAGGACGTGGCTGCGTTGGATGGCAAAAAATGTAAGCAAACACACATGCGCGCACGTAGAAAGAAATACAAAGCTGTATGGGGGGGGGGGGGGGGGGGGACGAAGGTTGGTCGAGAGCGGGCAAATCGGACGATCGAAAAAAAGTCGAGCATGCTTTTCGTTGTTTATTTTTGGACATTCTCGAGATAATCGATAAGTCAAACGCACACACATTCGTCTCTCCACGTGTACGAGTGATTTCACATTATCCGAAATAGCAAGCGTGCAGTCCATTAATGTGCCAGTGGAATAATGCGCGCGCGCGCGCGCCTATTTCTGTCAAATTTCAAAGGTTTCTTTGGAGATAATTTTTACATGTCGCTATACGCGGGTGGGCGGGCGGACAGGCAGGCTCCGGTGAAACGAATGAGATTTATGAATTAGCTTTTGGGTTAGAGGAGGGGGAGAAACGTTATGGTAGGTCCTGGCTGTCAAGCGATTTTCCAAAATTGCCGGAGCGTGGCACAGTAGAGCGTGTAACGTGTCGTTCCGTGTCGCAGCCATGCACGTCCCAATTCTCAATCTAGCTTGGCGCAGCTAGAGTGTGTTTAGAGAGAATAGCACAGCTTTTCTTTTTTATTATTATTCCCCAACGCTCGTCAATCTTTACTGGCTATTTGAAGAAACAACAATTTCGTAGCTCCCCTCGAAATTTGAATATTTTCTCAGAATTTCGATATTCGAAGGAATGATCTAGCGAGGGAAGAACTGTCACTTATACCGATCCAAACTTGGCGCAATGCTTGGATGGTAATGAAAAATAAAGAAAGCTATATGTCCTCGCGCGACATTTCAATATCATGTTGAAAATGATTCGATATGGAGAAAATGACGATGCGAGGGGAAAGAAGAAATTTGTGATATTTCTTGTAGTGCGCAGGAAATGAAATTTGCTTTGCTCGTTTAATTGGAAGGCGAGAGTGGAAATTTGCCGATACACAGATGGAGATTGCGCGCGCGCGAAGCGGGAAGAAGATTTTTCTTTGTACCACATCTGGAGAGGCATCGATTCGAGCGGATCGTCGCTTCTTATTATTGGACTTGGATAAAAAAAATGAGACGCGCAAGCGCTGTGGCTCGCTTGCGCAGCGCGATAAACTGTGAGAGATACTGTGAATTAAATGTAAGAGCCGTACGCGGTGTACTACGTCGTGCGACCCATTGTGCACCTTATCAGAGTTTTTAAAGCTGCACGTAGAGACCCTCTTATCGTATTTCGCAAAGAATTCCTCAGGCCAAAATAGCGAAGCTATATAGTTGACGTGCTGTGAATCTTATGGGAGCTATATAGGGAACAAGGTTTACTCTGCCCGGGAAAAATTCGTAGGAAAATTTCATGGAAAAGTGGGAAAAGCATTTATCGGTAATAAATCAAATTGGGGGATGCGAAATTTGACGGATGTTCCTTTAAAAGGATCGTGAAAACACACAGAGGCTATTGGGATCTGACACGTGGGCGGACTCTATATATATATATATATATATATTAGGGCGGTGATTAAAAAAAAATTTTTTCGCGGATCCTTAAAAACCACTAGTATTTTATGAGAAACTACAGTGGTTGAAACCTGTGGCCTGACACAAATGATGGAAACACGTGCCTCATTGCGATCAAATATAATTTTCGAAGAATTTTACAGTTTTTCGCAGATAACTCATGAAATATTCGATTCCATGAAAAGATGCATATAACCTTTTCTCTGCAGAATTAAATTCTACATAATAAAGGTTCTATACATTTTTCTTCTAGAATGCATACTAGTCGAGATTTTGCTGAAAAATCGATCTTCTTTTTCGTTTGTACACATTATATATTGACATATGCTCATATGAATAATTATTTTTAGTTTACCGTACAATTAACATATTTTATTAAATTAAGAGAAATAAAATGTGTAACACTAAAGCGAAATAAGAATAACTACTTATATGAGCATATGTCAATATATAATGTGTATAAACGAAAAAGAGGATCGATTTTTCAGCAATATCTCGATTGGTATGCATTCTAGAAGAAAAATGTATAGAACCTTTATTATGTAGAATTTAATTCTGCAGAGAAAAGGTTATATACATCTTTTCATGGAATCGAATATTTCATGAGTTATCTGCGAAAAACTGTAAAATTCTTCGAAAATTATATTTGATCGCAATGAGGCACGTGTTTCCATCATTTGTGTCAGGCCACAGGTTTCAACCACTGTAGTTTCTCAGCAAATACTAGTGTTTTTTAAGGATCCGTCAAAAAATTTTTTTTTAATCACCACCCTAATATATATATATATATAGATAAATAAAAAAACGAATATGACGCATGAAAGCTAGCCCAAGTGTCTAAATGTCTATTGAAATTACAGGAGAGTTGTAATGATTTCGATGAAAAATATCTGTAACAAACTTTTCTCCCAAATTCAAAAGTTGCAGTATAAGGTTTTTAATAATAAATGACAATTTATTGAAAAATATCCATAAGAATCAATGTAAAACCTGCAGGGCTTCGTCTGCTTTCATCTTTTACCGCTTGGAGCGCGCTTCAACTATGTCAGATCCCAATAGATATAAATCATTTGTTATTCCGCAAGTCGATGTACAGACGTCTCTCTATATATAGACGAAGAAAATATACAAAAGAAAACTATTTGGATATGTTAAAATGACCACAGTTCGATCCACCTTATATTCCTGATGCCCTTGGAATGCGGATAAAGCCTCCAAATGCAAAATATAAATTATCATGGAATAATTAATGTCAATAATACAGATGCAGGCTCTATGTCTATGGAGATGTAACAATAATTTATTTCGGTTGACGAGTAACTCTGGGGAAATGCTAGCGGTCATAAATATAAAGAGTGAAAAGTTGCGGAAATCAATGTGCGACTGTTTATATCATTTGCAGATGGTCATAGATTTGATTTGTTATTTGAAATTCATGTTTGGAGACGATGCATCTTTGCAAGAGAATGCAGTAGAGGGTATTCGAAAAACCTTGTGGCTATATAGCATGTGCTGTAGTTGAAACTTTGGAATTGTCTAAAAAAAGACTTTTGTTAATTTTGGATTTAGCGCAGAGTTTGCGGTTTGATGGCGGCGGCTGCGACTCGACTCTCTGGGCACTCGTGCCATGGTTGAAAAACAGGTTGGCGCAAGATTAAGGTTGTGATAACAGAATGAGAGAGAGAGAGAGAGAGAGGAGAGATTGTAGGAAAAAAAGAGTGCACGCGCGCAGTAGTATTGGTGACAGTGCAGGTTCGAAGGGAAGAATTGGAGGTTGGCACAGGCAGCAGCAGCAGCAGCACTCAGCAGCGTCATCGGGTCTGGCCGAGGCGAGCGAGTGCGGAAAAATCGGTCCCTCGTGCGGCGGCGGCGGCGGCGGCGGCGTTGGAAAAAGTTACCGAGTGGCAGAGCGAGGCGAAGAGCTCAGCCTCGATGAGAGATTTCAAGGGCGACCGCGCGCGCCGCGCCGCGCACCTTCGGTCAGATGAGCATTTTTGTCCAAAGAAGATGGCGGCTTCTAGGCCTGCCATGCACCCACCCTTTGAAACACACCCCCCCCCCCCCCTTGTCTATCCATTTCCCATGCAGCCACCTTAATTCCACCTTTGCGAAATTCTCCTTATCGCGACTATACATATACCTATAAATGTTAAAAAGGACATGGAAAATTGGTGCATATAAAGTGCAATTGTGAGAAAACTATAGCAGTGATACACGCGTCTGAAATATGAAGCTATCGCCTGAAAAAAGTAGCAATTTATTATAACATCAACGTATATAAGGAGGTTAATTTATTGGTTCGATAAACGTATGCAACTTTTGTATCTATATATAGATGTAAGAAGAGTGAAAAATGAAATCTACAGAGGAAATCTAATTAATGGTTGACTCGTAGAAAATTGTTGGTATATATCCATATACTGCAGCAATTGGAATGAACTCCCGCTTGATGATGACAAAGAGCGCGGGGCTTATATATATATATATGTACGTTGTGTTACATTTAATAGGAGCTGCTCCAACGAGTCTGCTACGTCGCAACGCCGTCCACTTAAATTCTCATTGCAGAGTATACCGATACGTATATTATAGTTGGCGAGATTTTAACGCTATATAACAATAAGGTGTAGGAGAAAAGCGAGTTTGGAAAGGAGAAAGAAGAAGGGCCGGGTCGAGGTTGAAAATTGCGGAAGGAAGGTTGGCGAGAGCGTTTACCGATAGATTCGTCGAGGAGAATATTGCTGGCTGGCATTTTCAGCGGGTCAAATTGGATATTTTCGTTGTTCCGAAATAAGAAAATTTCACAGTTGGAATTCCTGAGGAGTGCGTGCGGGACGTTTGCACGGAAGATTTGCAGCAGGCCGGGCTACAGAGCCAGTGTGTTGGTCGCGATAGGTGTGAGAGCCGGCCAGAATTTCCTCTACTTTTCCGTTGGAGGGGGAGCCGCAGCAGTCTTGGCGTCATCTCCGCGCGACAGACAGACGAGAGAGAGAGAGAGAGCACGACGCTCCACTGCCAGCCAATGAAATTTCGAGCAAATTAGCAATTTGCCAACCTCTCTCCACAATTTACCTCCTTCTGATTGGTCAACGCGCGCACCATTCGCGACCCTCCCGTTTCTCCTCGCATATTTCCCCGGCCCCCTCGCGCGATATCGTCCGAAAATCAAACGTTAAGCCGATCGTCAACATTCATCCAATCTCGCACGGAAAATCGAGATAAGCTCAGAGCTATTTTTCAGCTGCTGCGCGACAGTGGCATATATGTATAAGACTTGGGAATTATATAAGCCGTGGCGGCGATATCGGCCGTTGGTAAACACACGTATGTACGCGAGTATTAACTGGCACCCCCCCCCCCCCCCCTCCCCTCTCCAGCAGCTTCTATCCTCCGATCAAACTAATGCAACTTGTATTGGTCGAACGCGTCATTTGTCTGAAAATCCGTGCGGTGGGAAACATGGAAATAAAGGAAGGAACAATTGGAGAAAAATTGCGTGGAAAGGAACACCTTGGTGGTTGTTTGGCTCGATCTAGTTGGAAGCTCGTGCGAAGAACGTGTGCGTGAAGAAAGGTTGCTGACAAAATTGGCAAAGATTGATTGGAAAATGAGGAAAAATGGAAAAAGAGGGAAATTATTGGGAGGAAAATTTTCTTAGGGATTCAGCTGCCTCGTGTCATGAAAAAAACCCCCCGAAAAAACAAGCGTAATTGCACTTGTATCGGACAAACGCGCGCGCGGCGCGGCGCGGCGCGTGTATGGAAGATTGAATTGTCGAAAGTTTGCACAGTGGTGGAATAGGTATAGGTATGGCTAGTTAGTTTTCCGGCCTAATTGATATCTTAATTAAACTGTCAGGCGGGCTATGGGGAAGCGCGATTGTGTCTGACAGTCCGAGTTTGGCCGCGAGAAGGCAGAGAGAACACACGTCCATCGGAGGGAGATCCCTTACATGTGCGTTCGGCACAGCCGGCCGGCGCGGCGAAACGCGGTTGCTGCACCGAACGAAAGCTCGCCACTGTTCAACATTTATGGCATCGAGCGTGCGCGCAAGTCGCTGAATATTCGCGCCTATACCTGCGCACCACTGTCGCGAGTCACCGCTCTCCTTTATGCTATTTTCAACCTATCCCTCTCTTTTTTCTTTCGCCATCTCCAACGACGTTTATCTGGAAAGTCACGAGACCTCGCTCGTTCGACGAATTTATGCCATAAAAAACGCACGTATCTATACATGTACCGCGGATAAAGAGAGCAATTGGAAAAAGAGAAAATGAAAAGCTGAGAATCGCGTCTTCCTTACCGACCGAGAGGAAAAGGAACACACGCGCGCTCTCGTTGTTAAAATAATGTCCGCTTCTTCCTCCCCCTTTTATTCTCTCGAGCAACGCCAGGAAGAAATAACGAACGAAAGTTTAATTTCTCTTTTCAACTTGACTCATTCCTATACGCTTTTCTTTCATTATGTTACGGCGCCTGACTCTAATTAAGGAAAATGCTACAATCCCACCTTGTGTATGGCTAATAAACCAGAGGCTTTCCAGGCTTTTATATAGAAGAATAACGATCAAGCCGGAAACGATATATATATATATATATATGTAGCGAAATAAGCCCTGCACTCTGAATATAAAATCAAAATATGAAAATTAATTCCTATTTTTTGCAATACTCTAGCAAAAAGGATTAAAGTGGAAAAAAGAAAGGAAAATAAAGATTGCAATAGGAATGAAATTCTCAACAATTTATGCTGCTTGCGCGCAGAGATAAAGATGGAGAATGAAGTAGGGAAAAATTTCACAGTCATGAAACGCGAATATTTTTCTTGGAACAAATTATGATCCTGCTGGACCAGGGAAGATATTCTGCCGGCAAGTAGGAAGAAACTTAAATCTTTTCACCGTTCTCGGAAAGATTTATGTTTGAGCTCGAGGAGGGGGAAGGGAGGTTCCTTTTTCCCAGCAGCAGTGCGAGTAAACGTCGCGACTCTCCGAACTCACCCTTTAACCCCTTCGGGACCTATCCCCACCCACCCCCTCCTCCTCCTATTTCTTCTCCAAACCCTCCCCACAACCCCCTGTCCACTTTAGCCTCTCTCGATTCTCATCAAACCTTCTCCACACTTGACGCCGTCGGAAAAAAAACAGAGAAAAAACAAAAAAAAAACTTGGCTTTGTTGGCGCCAGCTATTTTTCTTTTCCACTCTTTTTTGCCGCAATTTTTTCCTCGGACGAATCGGTACGACGCGACGACGTCGTCGTCGTCGTCGATTCGAGGAACGGGGGAGCGGAAGAAGAATCCGCGCGTACGCGCCACAGCACCGAGCAGTGGTGCAAGTGCGGCTATATAGTATAC
Source organism: Prorops nasuta (assembly GCF_024137725.1). Taxonomy (NCBI): domain Eukaryota; kingdom Metazoa; phylum Arthropoda; class Insecta; order Hymenoptera; family Bethylidae; genus Prorops; species Prorops nasuta. Next base: position 9,064,211 of record NW_027116805.1, on the reverse strand, counting down.
GGCCGACGTCGAGTGCTCGCGGCTATCGGAGGAATCGTGCGAGTCGATACGAGGTCGGGGGGGAGATAAATAAAAAAAAAAAATCTTTACAGATGCGAGCGAAAGAATTTCATAAATTATACCAATGGAAAATTGGCCATTCCCTTCTCGTAATGGAAAGCGATGCGCCATTCCTAATCCCCCATGCAATAAGAAAAATATTCATACAGAAGGATTATCTTTTATCGATATATTTCTCCTCGCGTTGCTCCTCGCTATATTTTGGCATTTTTCGCGTTTATGTTGCTTATTAAAAATGAAAGCAGCAAGTGCGGGGCTGGTGGTGAATTCTGACGAAGCGGAAATAACGATATCCGGGCGATATAAGAGATGGAATGTATCTCTTAGGGGAGGGAGATATTTCACTTTTACCGCACGGTCAGACAGCCTTCCTTCTCTCCTCCGCTTGAAACATTCAAAAGATTCGATATTTTTTCTCGGAGGAAGATTTTTAGCTCAACCTCTCGCCTCGACACGAATCATTCCTCGCTCCTGCCCTTTATTATTATATATGTATATGAAAAATTGCTACGAGTTATGGGACACAGAGTCGAAGAGAGCAAAGTACGTACGGAGAGCGCCTCGATATGTATATACGCTTTGCAGTTTTATTGTTTCGAAACGTATACGAGTGGATAAGTGAGGAATCGTGTCACACACACACACACACACACAGGGCTGGGGGACATTTTCCATTAAGCTGCACCAAACATCTCAATTGCTTCTGGATAAATCTTGTTTTATCGCGATATAAAACCCGAGAGAATCGCTCAGCGCCTCAAGAACGAGCGAAACTTTTGCGTGGAGTGGATCACCACCCACCCGTGCAACTATTTCATTCTATCCGTCCATTGGAATCTCCCAAGATCTACATATCTATATCGATCATTCGAGTAACACGACTTTTACTCAGCCTGACCTTCCTCGTGCACCCTCCCTCCCTCCCTCCCTCGCTCGCTCGACAAAACTACACTCACTGCGCACTGCACTATTACACTTTGGATTTTACAGCACGTGCTTGCTGAATTTTCGATCGGATCGATCTATTCACGCGCGATGCATTCGTTTCTTCGAGACTCTTCTTTATTAATTTATCAGCAGATGGGTAAGAAGAAAAATTACCCAATTAAATGGATATATACCTGCTGTATCTTAATTTCCGAATAATTTCACTTTATCCGATCCAGTGTTTTACCCGAGATTTCGAGAAAGTTACGTGTTTTATAATAATAATAATAGGTACGTGCGGGCAATATTTTTTTTTGTTGGAAAATTTGTCGAATGTCTCGATGAGAGCGATTCTCCCGGTTGGTCGACGTGTAAATCGAGTGAGAGAAGGGAAGAAAGGAAGAAGGAGAGACGCGTATATATATATATATATTAATATAATGTTGCGGTATAGGTGATAAAATTGCATGTAAGGATAATGTACTCACCCAACGTTGGCGTCGTGTAGTCCCAGCTCTCCGCGTCATTTTTGTACACGTTCAGTTTTGTCGGCTTGAAAGAAGAAAAAGAGAGTAAATTAGTAAAACCCTCTCATAGCGCGAATCTAGCGAGAAAAATATGAGTATTTTTGCAACTCATCGTTATATACCCTTCTTCTTCCATCGCTTAAAAGAAAATTAACAATTGGGCTAAATGGTTATACAATTAGCCTGGAGCATTTAACTCGCTCATGGTTTTTCCGAGGTTTCCAGCTTGAGCCGGGCCCCGAGATGACTCTCTTATAAATTACCAAGGCTGGATCTTTGCGAGTTTCCCAAATTTCATTCGCCATAATTTCATTCCACCGGCCAGTTAATTTCCACGCTCTCTCTCTCTCTCTCTCTCTCTTGAATCGCATCTCGCGCGTTGCGACTCGGGGTAGCACCATTTTCAAATCGGACACGCCACTCGTTTCCGCATTTTCCTTAGGCCACCGCGACGTATATACGCACCGCTGAGCGTTGCGACTGATAAACATGCGAGGTACCAGCTTAAATCTCTCCTTTCCTCTCCCTTGCCTCTCACTCTCCCGCGCTAAAATTTCGCGAAATAGACCGTGGGCGAGCGGAGAGTCATTTCTTCCCCTAGAAGGATAATATTTTCTTCGCACCAAAAAGCAAAATGCTTTTTTTTCTCCCTTCTTCGGAAAAAACATTAATTTGCCAGGGACGTATTTTTTACGGTGCAGCTGAGCGTACGTGGCATTTGTAATTTGGGGATTTTCTTGTGCAGAGTTCAGGCGTGGGAGAGGCGGAGGAGGTGTTGGAAAATCAGAAGGGGGAGTCGAGAGGTGGTTGCCAGGGAAAATGGTATGGGAGAATAAGGTAGCCGAAGAGGGTGGGAGAGGGATGAAAGGGAATATAAATTTATAAGGGAAAAAAGGTAAAGGATATAAGCTTTGGAAGCAGCGAAGGAAGATGGCACGAGGTTAGTACATATATAACGGTGGTTAACTAGAAAGTCGGTGGGGGAGCAGCAGGGCAAAATGTGGTGGTCGGTAGACGCAGACGGGTGAAATTAGCGTTTCGAGCATCTGAATAATTCATAACGCGCACTCTTGCGTCTCTTTCGCTTTGGTAATTTTATCTCCCAGCTGCAGTAATATATATATATATATATATATATATATATATAAGAAATGCCTGGAAAAACTGTGTCTCCCACTTGCAGTGCGCAACCCCGGACGCTTCTCCACATCATAATTTCCTCCTTTCATTCGTAATCGAAGAAATTTTTTGGAAAAACTTGGCAGGCATTCTCACACACTCTTCAAAGCGCATAGAAATGGTTGTAATACCGGGGTGAATGCTGCATGTGCACGGAGGACTTTGCTATGGATTTCAGATGCATTAAGCGAGAAAAGCCTCGCACAGTTTGGGTAAAACAAGTTTCGCGTCATTCTACCATGCATTCCTAAAAGCTTTTCCCATGCAGCAGCTTGAGGGGGTTGGTGGTTCAACCTCCTACCCCCCCCCCCCCCCCCACCCCACCCCACCCCACCCGATAACCGCAGGGGCCAAGCCACTGGCTAATCTCTCGATGCTATATCCGCGCCGCCGGAAAGCTTGAGCGCAAATGCAAATTCAAATGCGAGTGCATGGCGAAGAAATAGCGGCGGAGGAATTAACGCGAACCATGAATGCGCCATTAACGATCGATTCAATCATTTATGAGAGCGAATCAAAAGAAAATACGTAAAATCTCGAGAGAAGAATATATTTCAAGGGAGACGTATGAATCGATGCTTTTGGATGAAACAAATGATTTTCTCCAGTAGATTTTCAAGCAGCCCAATGGTAGCCATCGATAAAACTTTTATGGCTTTCTCATGGAGCAAACGCGAAGAAGCACGAGACGGGCTTCCCGAGGGTGAAAAGGGATAAGGCGTGGACGCGAGTGAAAAGAGAAGGAAAACTGCACTCTGAACACAAAAGTGACGGGAGGGAGGGGATGGGGGGGGGGGGGGAATAGATAAGAAATAGAAATAAAGCAGAGAGAGAGAGAGAGAGGGGGGGGGGGGGGGAGGGGGAGAAATGAAATGACCAGTGGCAGAGGGTAGTTAAGAGGAAAGTAAGAAAAGGGCAGTCGCAGCGGATAAAATGACTGCTCTGTGGAGGGGTAAGGGAAAATGTGAAATGGGGAGTTGGGGAAGAATCGTCAAGGTTTTACGGTGCTGGAAACATGTTGGCTAGAATGGTGAGGCTACATAACCGTTTTATGTTCGCTGAAGAATTGTAAGTGGAAAAGATTAGCCTTACGGGTCTTCCTGTCAGCTCAAAGTACGCACTTGCAGCTTTTCCCGAGAAATGCCAAATCTTGCAGCCTATATAGCTATATATACATATATCCACTTGTTGATTGCTCGCTTATGACATTTTTACCTCCTCCTCCTCCTCTCATTTTTATCAACGTCTTTCAGCCTCGGATCGATCGCGCGCCATCATTTTCAGCCCCCCTCAGCTTTCTTCCCCTTCTTTCTTCGAGTATATCGCGGATATGTATAGTCTCTTCTCTCAACTTCGATTGAGAAATATATTTCTATCAAATCATGCATTACAGTGTTATATGTGAAACGTACGTCAAATATTTGTCAATGTGTAACGCGCAAGCTAATCTCGCATAGTCGAGGTGGGAGGTGAGGAATCTCAGCCGAACCTACCGTATACATATATATATATATATATAATTGCGGTAGTCCCTTCACTGCTGAAAATCACGTGTCCCAGATCATTCCACGATGGCTTTATCACCTCCTCGTCCCTGACAATCTCATCCAAGTAAATTATAAAAGTTGGCGAGAGAAATATCTCGTTTGGAAATTTTTCGACAGAATGGCAAATTTTATGAAATTCATTCGGATGGAATTTTCGCTCGTTCGCACCGAAAATTTTTCCGCGCGCGCGCACACAGTTTGTCGAGTTTCATTTGTGAGCCATTCTCCTACATACATATATATATATATATTTTCCTTCAACGATCTAATTTCCATTCGGCCAGTTTTCCCAAATAACGCAATTGGTTTGCATTTCTTTCTCTACATAATTAGTCGGTATTCCATTTCTAGCGCGGTATATAGTTTTGTTTAGAAAGCTCTGCATGCGGTGGAGAGACGAGAGTATTTAGAAAAGCGAGATATTAATTTATTTGGAGACGCGTACGCGCGCGCTGCGCCGTACGTCTTTTCCAAGCAAATTCAACCTCATCGATTCAATCAACTATTTCCGACTATTGTTTTTCTGCACGCACGCACGCACGCACCCGATTGAAAATTTATAAAAACTGCCGAGCCTTCGTTTTCCGAGAGTCCGACTACTCTGCATCTTTTCACCTTTCAATTTTGTTTCTTCGGTAAAGATTAGCCCCACTCAAGTAAATAGATTTGTACAGCACTTGGTCCTGTGCTGCAGGCGCTGTACATTTGGCAAAATTCTATCCAGAGTGTGTATGTATATTTGCATGGCTATAACTTTGCTGCATGTGGTATTAGTGGATATTCCACGGTGCGGGAGTGTGTACTATTATGTCTATATAGAGTCTATACACACGTTCTCTCTCGTTACTCTTTTTCTACAATAATAAATTTGTAGATATTAGTTGCATTTTCACACACGCACACAGTCCCAATAGTATAATATTCGCACTGTGCATCTGCCAACAGAGTGATACACATATGCCATACTCTTAAAATTTTATCAATCGCTACATTTCTTGGGATTCTCTTTGCACAAATTTTCATTCCGTTATATTTCTGTCGAATGTGGCAAATCTTTTGGTCACAGTGGGTCACTACGTTGTTTCGTGTCTGTGCATTGCATGGTTACATGAGATTTTATAGGACAACCAGTGAGATACCGAATCTCATCCCCCCCCCCCCCCCCATACACACACACACACACACACACACACACAATTTCCCTACTAACGCGCACAGAGCGAGTCAAACACTGTCCAATATTATCACGTGATAATGTTCGCTCGATTACACTCTGCTTTATACGTATGGTCTTTATACAAGTGGGAGCTGGGATTTAGGTATCCCATGGGGGATTGGGTTTCTCTAGTTAAGGCCTTTGGCTCTATTCCGCGTAGCAAGGAAAATGCGAGTGTAACACTCGATCTCCATTCGCGCAATAATATCTTCGCACTTATGCCGTAAATACACGTTTCTTCTATAAAATTACAGCATATCCAATTGTACAAAAATCAATTATACAATCCTTCCTATATGAAATGGTTGTAAAATGAAAATTGCAAGTAAATTTACAACTAACCACAATCGTGCAGGATTGCAAATAATTTCGTCGGGATTATCGTTATAATTTTACAAAAATTGTTTACAGCGTAAACTTTGAACCTTCGGCAAATACACACAATTCCCGTAGCGAAAGAAATCTATATAGTATATGTACGATCAAGGGTAAATGTAAACATGCAGCTATAATCAAAGGACTCTTGGATCGCGTAACGACGTACTACGTACTGTACTCTAATTTTCCGAGTAAAATTACATTGCACTGCAAATAAGCAATTTAACGTGCTGGTTGTTATACGGCAGTCTTTAAAAATGGGACTAAGGTGTATCCTGCTGCTGCTGAATATATATATATATATATAAAACGCGAGCGAGTCTCGGCTCCGATGGTGAAATACAAAAGGATGCAAAGACGCAACGTGCGACTTTCATATTTCGTCTGGTGAAATGAATTCGTGTGTGCAGCCTAGCAGGACTCGTTACCAACGCGATACAGTATACAGTAGTGTGCGCGCCCGCCGCGTGCCGAGCCGTTTCGACGAAAATTCCCAATGCAGTTGTATACATATATAATAAGGGGTGCACACGAAGAATCAATTTTCCACAGTAATATATATATATATATAGGAGAAAACGATCTCGCGTAACGTAAACGATAAAACTGCAACTTGTCGTCCAGCCGTGCAACCGAGCGTCGATCGAAAGAACAAGAGCTTTTCTTTACAGCGCAACACTCGATGGCGCTTTAACTTTTTCCTTTTTTTTTATTACAATATTGCCTCCGCCACCACCAATGTTAGAGGCGGATAAATCTACCGATTGTTTATTACGAAAGAGAGCAAATCTCTCTCTCTCTCTCTCTTATTTTTTTCCGAGATTTCGCGAGTATCCGTGGAGAATGGAACGAGTGAATTTATAATGGTCATTCGCTCTCGGAGAGTGCAGCACACAGCAAGGCATTTATTTTAGGGGATGCTGTGCGCGCGCGCGCGCGCGCGCGCGCGTGATCATCATCATCGTACGTCCGAAGAGTAGAGCCAAGTTTCGCGCGTCCTCGATCTCCACGATGACTCAGCAGCCTATATAGCTGAATGTGTGCGAATCAATGTTGGGAGAAGATTAATATTCGAAAATGAAACTCGTGCATTGTCAACAGACGTCGGTCGGTCGGGCGTAATGCGCGGCGGCAGCAAAGCCGCGAGCGCGCTCCTCTCTCCTTTAATTAATATTCTAATTAGATGTAAACAATTTTAAGAGGCTCGCGCGCGCGCCCGTGTCCCAAACTGATGAACATGCGTTTGAATATATTTATGCAGCAGCTGTAATCCCCTTTTGTGTCGCCGCGCTTCGCTACTAAAAAAAAGCTTCGGCTAATATAAATTGCTTATTCGCCCGCCGCGTGCTTGCGCGTGCCTCACCATCAAGGACGAAAGAACTCCCACAACTTGTTTATCAATTCCCTTTATTCTTCTATATCATTTTCAATCAACGATCGATCCTGCAATGTATCAAGGTCGAGCAAGTTTTCGCGTATGTATATACGTACGTGCATGCGACAGGGGGAAAAGAAGTACTGTGGGGGGGTGGAGCGCGAGCTCGAGATGAAGTGTTAATTTCTAGTAGCAATTAATAAACGTCTGCTACAGACGTCTGCCAACTGTAGCTTCTTCTCCGAGAATAAACTCGGCATGACGACATCGTATATGTATATGCATCACACACACATGTACATACAGGATTGACCCTACCAACTGGACTGGCTCTCATCTTCTTGGGGTGCGCGCGCGCGCGCGCTCGCCTAATTACCTTTACTTTCCTTCCTTCCTTCGGACGATATGTCGCGCGTCTCGCTCGCTTGGAATTATAGTTGGCCTCGTGCGAAAAGGTAGGAATTTTCCCCCGAAACATTCGCGCTATATTCCTTATTCTTTGTAAAAGCGAGTCTATACGATCATCATTATTGATCCGAGAGAGAGAGAGAGATAGAGTGGTAGCTGCGAGGTAAAGAGGAGAATCTCGATAAATCTGCACGTGCAGTTTAAAACTTACCGATCGAGCAGACAATAATAATATCTACGTGATTATATATATTGACAATTGTTCGCGACCCGATGTAAAATTTTACTCGAATGTTTGTCCGCGTATCGCATCAATCACCAAGTTGAAATTTTGCCAGATTCTTAAGAACGTGCGTGGCATGAATTTCGTAGCTGAGAATTTACCGAAGCAGCAGAAATTGGCGGCGGCCGCACCGATCCGCGTGATCGACTACGAAACATTTCCGAGCTTCCATCTTGAGAGAGAGAGAGAGAGAGAGAGAGAGAGAGTAAATAATATATTTCCATGCATGTGCTTCTTCTTCGCGTGATTCGTTTATTTCGAATGCAGTCGCATGAATGGAGGAGAAAAATGATGGAGCTGCGACATTTAGTTGTGATGTTTGGAGTAACGTTGACGGGGTTAGTCTTCTTATATTCCGGATTGCGGCTGCGCTCGCTGTCGCGCGCGTCCAAGTCGTGACAGTCAGCCGAGCAACTCCGAAGCCCAAAGCTGCGCAAAGTCTGTCCAACTTGTCGGCTCGTCGCGGGATAAGCAGAATGCGATTATGAGAATATCAAACTGAATTCCAACTATACCGTAATATTTCTCTCTGGTCGTGCCAATACCAGGGGAATCCGTTGCTCTAAAGAAAATTAACAGCTCGTAGATAGTATTCGCGCGAGCTTACAGTCTCGCTGCACGAATCTCACCATATATATATATATATAGGATATGTGAGAGAAATTTTACGTTGAAACAAAAGAAAAAATAATTTTCATCTGAGAAATAATTGCGAGGGCCGCTGATGAATGAGGGTGTCAGGGATGCACTTTTCAAGCTTCGATACAACGCGAATTAATTGCAATTGAAAATTAAAAGCCATTTTCGAGGCTCCGAGCGAACCTATATATATATATATATATACATACGTTTCATGAATTTCATTCAAATGAGAGATTACGTGGAAAAATTAAATTTTACATCAAAGATTGTGATTCGTGATACGGTAAATAAAAGTATGCAATATATATTCTAAACGCTAATACCAAGGGAATTAATGGCAAATGAATAATAATCCTATTATCCGAGGCTTATCATTGAAATGAGTGTGATTATGTGAAAAAATCAATTTTACAAGAGAATTAATCATGATATATCGTTTGAAAGTATAGCGAGCAGCATATTTTCCCAAGGTTAATATTTATTAAGGAGATAAAATGTAGAAGAAAATTAAACCCTTTTTCAATTGCAACTCGAGGAAGACGAGGAGCGGCAGAAATTTATATATATATATTTATATATTTCAATAATTTCATTAAGACGAGAAAGAGAGGAAAAATAGGGAGGTTAATTTTTGTTCGTATATAGCGATTCGGTAGAGAGAAGATTGAGAAAAGAGTTTCGTTTGGATAAACAGAGGATGATATTCGCGAGCAAGCAAGTCGGCCGTTGCCACTTGCTAGACTGATTTGCGCAGCTTCCGCTCTGACGGTATTATAAAGCGGTGAATTAGTAACCGTAGGCAATATTGGTCGCTGGATCAGGATAAATTCTGCTAATTGATAGATCGACCGCGCTTTAATCGACCAACCCGAAACAACTTGAATGACGATCAGCGCAACGAAAAAGCTTTGCGTAAATCTTCCATGCAACATCGATGGCCATCGTATCGCTCATAGAAGAATCATGCTACTCCAAATTTTTCATCATTTTATTCCGAACACGTTTGTTAATTCAACTTAACGCGAGCTTTGATAAAGAAGACTCGTAGCCTCCGCAAAGAAGAATAATACATCATTTGCTTTGCAATTGGATGAAATTAATTAATTGGACCTTATATACATTTTCAGCATTCATTCATTTCAATGTAACGCACGAGCTTTGATATATATATAAGCGCAGGATACTACTCTTTGTAGCTTCCAGCAAATTAATATATATATATATATATATATAATTAATAAATCGATGTTTGATCGATCAACAGTACCGCGCGGGTTTACCGGAGCAACCATTGAATTATTTTTACCTACCGACGAATACCTCGCGTGCGGATCTTTGTGCAATTTAATTGCTTGAATAAATCATTTGTAAAAAAAATGATGTATTTTCGGGCCTCGTTCGTCGCGTGTTACACAATTGAAAAGTATATGTAGATATAGTAATGACGTTCGATGAGACGATGGAGTATACATCTGCGTGCAGGATATTCTCTTCGGGCCAATGTGATTTTCTCATGATTTCCGCGTGGAACCGGCGGAGGTAAAATCACGTGGGAAATCAGGCAGAGATTTATCGCTGCTCTCTATTTTCGCCGCATCTTAGAAGAGATAAATGCCAATAACGCTGCGCGGCAGCTAGGCTGCTGCATGCTGCGCCTGCAGCGCTCGATTAAAAGCTTGTCCCTCTCTTCTCTATATATGAATATATGTATACACGCTCTCTTGCAGACGCGCTCGCGCGTCCCGCCCGCCGCCGCAATGTTCGCGCCTGCCTGACGCGTTTCGTTGCAACCGGTGGTCACATAAAACGGCCACTTTCATCCGTACGTGCCATGTAAATATACGGTCAAGTGTGTTTAACGCAGAGCTAACAGATTGACGATGCACACAGAGTATATATATATATATATATATATACATTGGTGGGATCAGGAGAAGGAAGGAAGGAGCTGCAAAGGAGTTATGGCTCGTTAAGAAACTTTACTCATCCGTAAACACATAGGATTACGGCCCGGCCGTCTCTCTCGTTTCTCTGCATGCGCGCGCCCGCGCCCGAAAAAAGCGAGCAAACTTTAACGAAGTTAATCATCCGAATGAAGAAAAAACAGGCATTCGCAAATATTATTGCTATACGCAAGTCTTTCATCAATCATTGGGCTGCGTATGTGTATCACCTGCAAGCAAGGATTCCGTAGGTCTTATCATGTTGGGCTGCAATATGGATCCTCTCGACGCGATATGACCGAATTGTCATCCTTGCATGCGGGATACATCGCTCGCTGCGTCCGTCAAACCGATTATTTCCCAGTCTCTTTCATCACAAATTAAATGTGTGATATTGATGAAAATATCTTTAAAATCACATATGCGGAATTTCGCAAAGAAATGGACCGTTGGATTTATGCAGAATCGTCGGATAAATCGAGCAACTAATATAGAAGCGACTCAAAGTTTTCAGGTAGAAATTATAATTATATATATATATATATATACTATATGTGTAGATCGAGAGGCGTTAGCAGAATGACGTGCTAATGAAGAGAGCCATGTCCCGACCCAACGCCACGCGTTCCGTTTCCAAGTAGCGATTCGTGTCTATTTATCTCATCCCACAATCGCCCAACCATTGTAAACCGAACGTATATATATATATATATATATTGCCAATTCAAGAAATAAATGTAGTATTAGAGGCGTTCAACGCCAAGCACAGGATAGGATAATGGAGAAAATAAATTGATATTTTTCTTGAAAAAAGGAGAGGGGTGGGGGTTAATTTTAAGTAAAACTCTTTGGTGGATAATACGGATAGAAGTAAGAATCCTTGAGAGCAAAGGACCCAGGCAGGCGGCAGTATCTTATAAGCTTGGAGGATACCGTAAAATGGCATGGCTCGTAAAATAATTACTCAGCCCGTGCACCGAACATTAATTATGAATGTTGATATAAGCATTATAATCCTCGAGCTTAATTATATACCTTAGCCAGTCTACAACTCTCTCTACGACTCGCGACGGGATTTCTCACGCACATGCACCTACGTCGAGTTAAACTTTTTACTCGATTCAACCCCCACGGGTTGTAATATATAATATATATATATATATATATAATGACCAGAGGAAACGTAGCTATATATACAGCAATTTTAATTTATTAAATTGAAGATTACTTTGTACTTTCCAGAGCTCCTTTCTCCTCTCGCTACATATATATATATATATATATTAGGGTGGTGATTAAAAAAAAAATTTTTGGCGGATCCTTAAAAACCACTAGTATTTGATGAGAAACTAACAGTGGTTGAAACCTGTGGCCTGACACAAATGATGGAAACACGTGCCTCATTGCGATCAAATATAATTTTCGAAAAATTTTACAGTTTTTCGCTGATAACTCATTAAATATTCGATTCTATGAAAAGATGCATATAACCTTTTCTCTGCAGAATTAAATTCTACATAATAAACGTTCTATACATTTTTCTTCTAGAATGCATAGTAATCGAGATATTGCTGAAAAATCGATCCTCTTTTTCGTTTATACACATTATATTGACATATGCTCATATGAGTAGTTATTCTTATTTCGCTTTAGTGTTACACATTTCATTTCTCTTAATTTAATAAAATATGTTAATTGTACGGTAAACTAAAAATAATTATTCATATGAGCATATGTCAATATATAATGTGTACAAACGAAAAAGAGGATCGATTTTTCAGCAATATCTCGACTAGTATGCATTCTAGAAGAAAAATGTATAGAACCTTTATTATGTAGAATTTAATTCTGCAGAGAAAAGGTTATATGCATCTTTTCATAGAATCGAATATTTAATGAGTTATCAGCGAAAAACTGTAAAATTCTTGGAAAATTATATTTGATCGCATTGAGGCACGTGTTTCCATCAATTGTCAGGCCACAGGTTTCAACCACTGTAGTTTCTCATCAAATACTAGTGGTTTTTGGGGATCCGTCAAAAAAATTTTTTTTTTAATGACCACCCTAATTTATATATATATATATATATATATATATATATATATATATATAGAGAGAGAGAGAGAGAGAGAGAGACGCAGTAACTAATCCTCGATGCAATGTAATAAAATGGAGAATCAATGTTAGCAATGCGAAATGCGAAATGCAATATTCGTTCGCGATCGGGGAGGCATTAAGACGAATCCGTGCTCGATATAGGACGATGGTACTTTCGCTTTGGAGGGGTGGGAAGGGGAGGGAGAATCGGAGGAATAGAATGAAGAGGGGCTCAAGGGGTTGGAAGAAAACGTGGCTGCATGGCGTTTAAGCCGAAAATGGAGGTTAAGCAGGAGCTCGAATCGACCCCCTTGGGAGGCGGGGGAGCATCTCTCTCGACCGTCCCAGCCACACGCGGATAAAGCTGTGTGGTGGTAAAAGGGATCGCGAGCGACAGGAGGCCGATTCGTCACTCGATCGCTCCATCTGCGCAACTAGCTTTTCCTCTCCTTCCTCATTTTTTTCATAAAAAGTCCAAGAGCTTACCGATCCAGTTCCACGAAATTACACTCTCAAAACCACAATATTCCTCTCTCTCTCTCTCTCTGCCCTCAAAATTTACTTTCAATTTACTTTCACCACTAATTCAATAAACTCCCTGCGCGGAGAAATAATTCGAGAGGCAAAAAGTTTTCACGATTAATAAATTCCTGACTTTCCAAATGATAAACGATGATTTATTTCACTTGCATAGCGAATATTTAATGCTCGTGTCGAACAGTCATTTATTTATGATGAAAGATTACCGAGGTTTCCAACTGTTTGTTTTACGGATTTTCATTGTAATCGCGAGAACTCGCGCTCTTATCGATTGAATTTATTTGGGAATGATTCCATGCGTATACATGGACAAGCTACGAGGAAATAGGCATTATTTTTAGAAGGTATAGGAAGATATATTCTGCACGCGTTTTATATATCGATGATTTTCTTTTGTAAAGATGCCTTTTAGCAGACAGCAGGATAAAGGTGATATTTATAGAGGTTAAGTACGCGGGCATCGAGGCAAGCAAGAAGAGAAGCACCGGCGGCCTATCCCCTATATAGGAGAGAGAGAGAGAGAGAGAGAGAGAGAGAGAGGAGCACTGGAATTTTAATTCGCGCGGCTACCCCAATCTGTCACCATATGCATTCAAATAACCAATCGATCTCTTCCGAATTGATTTACTTTCCAATCGTCTCTATAAGCAGGAGCTCCTCTCATCGCTTACAAAAGACGTTTCACGAGTGCGCGAGCGCGCGTGCCACGACATTGACAAATTTTGTATCTCTATATAGGTATATATACGTTCAATTATCATCGTTCAACGCGATACTCCATGCTCTCGTCCAATATAAGTTATCTCATCGAGAGGCAACTCTGATGGTAATTTTTCGGTAGAATAGTCGTAATTCTGTAGTAAAGCAAACGAGTGGTACCGTTTCACGAGACTCTTGAACAATGAAGGGGAACAATTCTGAAAGAGTTTCGACCATTATCGTGTACGTTCTACATGCACGACAATCTACTTTCATATTTAACTATCCATCTAGGCGGAAGGTAGCTGCGCAATCCTTTAGTATAATAGCTGTAACTATAACTCGGTTGTAATAAACAAACAGCTGGTGCCGTTTTACGAGGCTGCCGCAGCTTTACGACGAAATGGAAAAATTCTCGATATATAATTTCAACCATACTATATATATATATACGCATATCGTTCAACACGACAGTCATTTTCACGTTTAACGATTAATCATCTCCGCAGTGTGGAATATATCGCTTTAGATATATCAATCTTTTAATTTCTATACGCCAATATATTCAAGCTCTTTTACATGCAATAATTCTGCTGGAACCATTGTAGAATTATTGGTATGGCCGTTTCACGAGCCAGCTCTCATCTTGCCAAGCGCAAAATTCTTCTACAATTTCAAGCGTCTCATCGTTGCGAGCACGACGACACATGCAGATATATTTACTTTCATATTTAACCTTGCATTCGCATCTATATAAAGTTGAAGCAGAGCAGCAGCAGCTTTTATAGCGAAATCTTTGAAATTTCTATATGCGAATGTTAAAATGTTGTTTGATTTTTCAAATCATTCTGTTTGAAGAAGTATATATAGATGCAGGCAGCGAGAGCAGCTATACATATAGGAAAGGTGGGGCGCGGGCGCGGTTAACGAAAGAATTTTACCAAGTAAAGGAAAAGTTGGCTTATAAGGGAATGTTGAGTTTGCTCGATGAGTTATTGTGTACGGAAACCGAGTAGGCCTATATATATATATATATAACGCTATATTAGGCGCGGAGGTTTTCATTGGCCGGTTCATTCATAGCCTAAGCTCGTATATAGCTTAAATAGAAAGCGCGGCTTCTCGAATCGTCAATCGTCGCGTCGCGTCGCGTCGCGTCGGCCCTCTCGTTAACGGACAATATTTTCTATGGTTCAGTGGAATTTATCGTACCGTATACCGCACTTTCCTTTCCATTTTCCTTTACAACTCAGCGACAAATTGCCTCGGTAAAAGTGTGAAATTTGACAGCGATCGATCGTTAAACTTAATCGACCGCTGCAAAAATAATAAACCTTTTTACCTTCGTTTATTATTACCGAAAACCTTGCGACGTTTCTTCCTTCGCCGAATTGCCAAAGCTTTCTCCGATTTAAACAGAGAAAAAGAAACTCGCGAAGAATGGAATATTGAAAATGTGCAAACGAGTCAAATATGATTTTGCTGAATGGATAGGGGGGAGGAGGGTGTTGGACACACGGAAAGGAAAAATAAACTATTGCAAAAGCAATAAAGGCTCTGTGGAAGGAAGGAACCGCTCGCTCGCTCGCTCGCTCGCTCGCACGAGGCAAGGAATCGTGCGCGAATTAGTTTAAAAGCTGATAAAACAGCAAAGGAAAGATTCGTTTGTAATCCGGTTGAAAGGCCTGCAATCATGTAAATCTGATGCAGGATGGAATACTTTAGAAATATAGAGACTCGCGGGTGAAACACTCGAATCCATTTTAAAGCTGAGAGTGATTGGTCGCTGGGGGGGGGGGGGGGGGGGGGGGAGAGAATTTGGACGAGTGGCCGCAGCTTTTTATGCGCGCGTCGAGTCGATGAATTTTTCAGCAGCAGACTGCTGCAAGGAGGCATGGTTACGGCGATTCTCGAGTCGTAAGGCGAATTAAGGAACGCTTTCATAATCCATGCAACGCGATGGAAGGAGCAGAATTTTCAGCGCGTAGGAATTCGTGGCTCAAGGGTGGATTCTATTGTTTTCGAATGGACGGACGCCATTATAAGTCTGGCATGCAAAGCTCTGCCCAAGTGGACTGGGGAGGGGGAAAGGGCGAGAGAGTTCCATCACGTGCTAAATTCCATATGACAAACCACCGAGAGTCCCTGCGGGAATCGTCCCGCTTCTCCTCCTCCGACCCCTTAGAAACCACCAGAGCTGACCGCACACACAACCCACGATTATGCCCATGCACCAACCATTAAACCACCCGCCCTTTGATTCCTCATCCAAATCTCCCGCAACGACGACCAACTGCACCTGTACACACACCAATACCTTCTTTCTTCCTTTTTCACCAGCCAGAAATTTCAAATCCTTTCCTTGCACGAACCATAAAAAAAAAAAAAAAAAACAAAAAGTCATGTATACAGAATTCGCTGTATGAAAGTTAAAAGATGTCACGTGGAGAATAAAGGATGAAATCGTTGCGCTATCGAGGTATAGATTTGGTCGAATAAAGTAGACGAAGGTAGGTCAAATGGAAGGTGTATACTATATAGCGTTGAAAGGCAGAGCCTCGCACGGTCGGATGTTCGGGTAAAAAGGGTTTAAAGACAGAAAGAGTTTTTGGCAGACATAAAAAGAGGAGAGGAGGGTCGAGGGAAAAGAAAATCAAAAGGACACAGCTTGAAATATATTCGTGGACGTAACTGGTTTTATAATTGTTCAGCATGTGGGCATTTGCAGAAAAAATATGGCAGAGGAGTCGGATCGCAGGTGAGTATTTCTTTCATTTTCCTCTTTCTCTCTTTTTTCAAATGTTCCGTGCTAAAACACGTGATCCATTAGTCGAATGGCTCTGGTCCGAAAATAGTCAATGCCGAGTCGCGCTCTGTGCATCGCATGTACACTCTGGGAAATCGAATCGTTCCAAAATGTAAACACAATTTAAAGGTGCATTAGTTAGCTGGTGGACAAGACTTTTCCACATTGTGCAGCCTACCAGGCCTAGCACCGAGTCCCAAGCAATAAACAGAGGGCAATAAACCGACCGAAAATGACTAACCCTTATATACCTGTACTCGAATGATCAATCAAAAATTCTAATTTTAATATTATTAATTAAACATTTTTAAAACTGTTATCAATACATTGCTTTTATTTTTAAGTTGAGAATGACCCCAAACACGAGGCTAATCGGACGATTATTTCTGTATTACATTTATCTTGCAGTTCTCAAATTATTTAATTTTAATAAAACTTTTCTTTTGAATAATTTAGATAGGAATTTAAAGTATTTACACATATCTTTAATTACATATATATTTAAATGAAATAAATATTTATTCATCATTTAATAATATTTTTATACATAATTTATTTTTCGCTCTTTCTTAAAGGTTGCAAAAATTCCTATTTCCTTAGATATCGTATTAACTCTGATAACTGTTAATCGATCCTTTCTGCTATATTGTTTTATATATATATTTAAATTTATCAAATTACAGATATACAAAATAAAATATAGTTTCATTAGAATTTAATAAAATATGAACTACAGGATACACATAATACAGAAATAATCGTCCGATTAGCCTCGTGTTTCGGCTCATTCTCATCTTAAAAAGAAAAGCAATGTATTAATAACAGTTTTAAGAATATTTAATTAATAATATTAAAATTAGAATTTTTGATTGATCATTCGAGTAAAGGTATATAAGGGTTAGTCACTTTCGATCGGTTTATTGCCCTCTGTTTATTGCTTGGGACTCGGTGCTAGGCCAGGTAGGCTGCGCAATGTAGAAAAGTCTTGTCCACTAGCTAACTAAGCCACCTTTAAATTGTGTTTACATTTTGGAACGATTCGATTTCCTAGAGTGTACATACGCGCGCTACTGGGAAATGTCGGGGATAATGCCGTGGGACGTGCAACGTGACGCTGCAATAATGTATATGTACGCCTGCACCCTCGTCCCATGCACCCCCTTTCACTCCTGAAAAGCCCAGGTCACGCGCGCGCGACACCAAGAGATTTTCTGCGTCGGCCAGCTGAATCCGATAAAATGCAGCCGGCCAATTAAAAGCGGAGAGAGAACCATACGGCTCCTTTTTTGCCAAATACATTATAACCTCTCGTTTTATCTCTCTTCAAGCCCGACCCGATTATGCATATATATGTATATAACCGATCAATCTTTACTCCGAACCCCCTCCGTGCCGAACATCATCGCGGAGAGACAAAGAAACAACACTTTGATTTTTTCTTTTCTCCTGTAGCTCGACCAATCAGGGGGAGCAGTGGGCGAATATCTCGTCGAGTATTAGTCATTCTGCGAGAAAAGTGTAAATACATATACATAAGGACTGCTGCTTTGTTCAGAAGAAAAGGTAGAAGCGAGTTTTTCGCAAGAAAACGCTTATCGCGGGGAAGCGAAAGGTGCGGTAAATGGAAAAGCGCAGCTGACGAGTGACGCTGCTTTTAATATCGGCGGAACTGTCGCATTTGTTATTTGAAATGGTCGACGACATCTCGGGCCCGTCAGAAGCGCACGTGCACTTCCGCACCGGATGTGGCACTCCTCGTTGCAAAATTCGCCAATTGTCCCGTAACACCGTGCGAGCGCGCGCGTTTCGCATCAGAGCCAAAGCTCTCCACGCACTCGGCCCCATAATCATCGGTTGCCTCTCTTGAATTCGAGTCAGTGCCAAATCGCACACACGCGCCTAATTCTGCCCCATTGTCCGCAATCGGAAAATTAGACACGTAGTCGAGTCCAGCATGAGCGAAGAATTCATTATTAAATTGGATATATATATATATATATAGAATTTGTCTGGATTTTCGTCGAGAGTGCGAAATTCGCTTGTTATTGCTGCAGGGAGAAGCTGGCAGTGGCAGGAAGTCGGTGTTTGGCAAAACAAACGGATTTACGAGTTGCAAATATATAGCGATGCCCTGTGCAAACTTTCCTTCCCGCTGCATGAGATTTCCATAATAACGATGTATACGCTGGGTTTGCGTGCGTGTCCAGCGGCAATTCGGCGTGGTTGGAGCGTGCAAATTTCCTGCCGATAAAAACACTTGACGAGGGACAACTTTTCCTCGCCAGCGGAAAAAATCTGCCAAGTTTTTTGCGTCTATACGAGTTGTGGTCGCTTCTTCGGCGGAGTGCTTTTATCGTCAAAGTGTATACGAGGAGCTTTGGAAGTTCCATTGGCAGGTGTAGAGCAGTTCTGCGTGCAGGGGATGCAACAAAATCGAGTTACACGTCGCGCACGATAATGACGGAACAAAAGCGACCTACCACGTGCTTGGAATGGAGAGAGAGAGAGAGAGGACGAAGATTCAAAACTGACGAAACTTGAGAAATTGTCAGTGTCCAAACATTCCGCCAACTCGATATAAAATTTCCTTGCGACAAATATATAAATCCACTGTTTGCTCGAAAATAACAAATGTCATCTCTCGCCGACATTTCTTTATGAGGGCTTTCTATAGGAATTATTATTATAGGAGGAAATAAAAATGGACAGATTTATGTACCTATATAGATATAATCAATCGTATATAGCGGTGCTTGCCGCGTACCTATACGAGTCTCGCAGGGAGATCGGCAGAGGAATGGTTAAATTTAATCCAGCAAGTTCAATAAGTTTAGCTACCAAGTAAATAAGATTGTAGCGTATCTCCTGAAATAAGGCTTGTCGCTTCAACGAGAAACAATGGACAAGTGCAATCGGATTTTTCCTATCATCCCCACACCTGTAGCTCGCTATACCCTTGTACATATAAAACATTAGCTTTTTAACGCGCATCGGTGCCACCGCAGGAGTCAATTCCAAATTATATTCCACGCAGAAGCGAATGTTCTATACTTTATTTGCTTTATTATCAATTAAAGTGACGCGCGAAGATTATATAGTTGAGAGAAAATGAAACTTGGTAAAATAAAAGGGTGTAAAATTGGAGCTTTAAGGTTTCGTGAAACGTGATAGGCACTTGCACGGTTAATAACCCAAATGCTATAAAAGAAAAAGCTATATTTAAAGAGAAGGTTGATGATAATCGCACAACGCGAGGAAAATCATGATGGAATTTATGTTATACTATTAAGAAGCGAGAGACGAGGTGGGGGCGGGGGAGGAGGAGTAGGAGAGAAAAAATTCTCTTGGTTATATCTATATAGGAATCCGAATGGAAGATTCAGCATGAATGGATTTTATTTTGCGAAATGTCGTAGTATATGGCAACGGGACAAGATCGGCCTTGTTTTCGCCAAGCTTTAGTTTCGGTGGGGTATTCAAGGGGCTACAAAGAACTCGTTATATGTATAGCGCGAGTCTTGCACGATGTTACTTTCCAGGCTGTGGGGGGAGTTGTGGGAGCGGGGAGCGTCGACGAACAATGGCTCGCGTCTGCCTATTCCAGCGGCCCTCCCCCGTCGCGCACGGAGAGGTGCAACAAAGACCACCGGGAGAGCAGGGGGTGGTGCCCCCCCCCCCCCCCCCACCCCCACGCGAGTCCCGCACCACTCTCAGGGAACACCGAGCGAGACAGAATGCTTCGTGTCTCCTCCGCACTCTCGATACCAACAACCCTCCTGAAAACATTCACCAAACATCCGCAGGCTGCTACATTCCTCCTCCTCCCCCCCCCCCCCCTAATATCCGCCAGTCAAACGAGAGAAGATTCGGGGGAAAATTGTTCAAAAACTACGATACTTATCGTTCCCGATGAAACATTAAAATTAATGGTAAAATAAAAAAGAACAAAAAAATCACTTTACTTTCCACTTTTTTTTTCTTTGAAATTTAGAAAGATTTTGTTTTTCATTAGTTCGTCGCGAGGGACCGTCAGTCTCTCTCTCTCTCTCTCTTGGGGGCTTTTTTCATGCAGGTTAGAAGTAACGTACGTCGTTGCGGGGCAACAGGTATTTAAATGAAGTTGGGGAGGTATCGAGATGCCCTGCAAGGAGAAAAGTTGAAGAGGGGGGGGGTTAAAAAGGAGTAGAGACTCTCGAGGAGCAGCCGAGTGGCTGGGCTCCCCTCCACACCCCTCCTTCAGCCAGCGATCGCTCGATATTTACGTGATTCGCCTGGTAATCGAGTCTGGACCTTCCATACTCCAGCTGGGAAAATACGGAAACGTGTCTGGGAAAGCTGAAGGTGCGACGCTGAAATTTCAAAGTGCTGGCGCGAACAGACGAGATAAGGAAACGAGTGGCTCAGTGGAGAAAAATGATCGACATGTTGAAAATGTTACTCGAGAGAGAAAAATGTGTGGTACGCGCCAAAAGAAAGAAGACATTGCGACGAATGAATGGGAGGGAATATAAGGGGAAAAAAAGTTGAGAGAGGAGGCGAATTGAAGGAAAATACTGTAGGAACATGGGAGGGGGGGGGGGGGCAATTCAGGATAAACAGCGCGATCGGAGCATGAAACAGCGATACGAGGCAGAGCGGCGAGGCTTCTCGGAAATGTGGCAAGAAAAAGCAAAACAAAAGCTCGACCGAGAGACGAATCTGCGGGAATCCAATGTAAACAAATGCGACGAATGAGAAAATCGCAACAAAGTTTCGGTGTAAAAGAGGAGAGCGTTCGTCGTTCCAGGCTGCGAGATAAATAGGCAGGGAGAAAAAAGCAAGTTTTTTAACATACGCGCGCGCACACACACACACACACACACATGCAGGCAGAAAGAAAGGTTTTAAAATAAAAATCGTCCCGTTAGCGTCAAGTATCCGTCCTGTTTCGAGCAACGAAGCAATCGAGTTATCTGGCCATTACAGCCGTTTAAATAAACATGGATAAAGTCAACTCTCTTATCTCTTCAGCTGTTCCTATACTAGACATATATGTGTGCTTATACTCCATGCTGGCTAAGCCAGGGCTTTCCGTGTGTGAGAAGGACTATATCTAATAATCCTTTTCGTAATTAAGCTTCCCCCCCCCCCCCCTCTACCCCCCTCACCACACTGCCGTCCATTTTATCCAAAGACCTTAAATCGCCTACCTTTCGTCAAATTATTACCAAATTAACCCTTTTCCATAATTCAACCTTCGCTCGAACTTGACGAATTGTCACGAGCGATAAAATAAACATCTCTCTCTCTCTCTCTCTCTCTCTCTCAGTCACATCTTCCAAGCTTCCATCATTTTATACAGCTACAATCATCATTCGCGTAAACTTTAACGAACCACCCAGAATTTGAAAAAAAAAAAAAAAAAAAAAAAAAAAAAGTGCTTTCTTCCCCCTACTTTACTCCTCCTCCCCAGCCTTACAATGGCCAATTTTCGAGCTGGCAGAAATTTTATTGGGGAATTTCAAAATTTACGCGCGACTCGTAAAACTTTCGAGGGTGCGGTCGTCGCACGTACACACAAGGCCGTTTTCCATCAGTGTGTGCGTAGACTCCGCGAAGAGGTTGAAAGCTTGAAATTGCACGGATATGTGTGTCGTCGACTAGAATTTCCGAGGAGATTCGTATATAGGGGCCGGAAGCGGCCTTGCGCGTTGTAATTAAAACTTACGGGGATGAATCGAGCTTTTTCATCCTCTTGCCTCCTCCTCCCCCACAAGCCGGCTCGCTCGACGCGTTTAGAATAAAATTTGATTTACCCTTTGGAAATTTGACAAATTGCACTTGGCCAATTTCGCGTCAGCTCATTTACCAAGAATTTCCATGGTCCAACCGTGTCCTCCCTCCTCCACCGCTCTAATTATAATTTCACTGAAAAAACTCTCGGACGCTAAAAATATTGCACTCGTTTGAATGATTCATCCGCAAGTATATATAACGACGTTTCTCTTACCGATCCTCCCCTCTCATAATTTTTTAAACGCTTCTCCAACTTTCGGCTAAATATTTTCCTCGTCGATTCTTTCGTATTAAACACTGGATAATGAGAAATTCATATTTACATTATTGTTTGATGAAAATTTCTTAAGAAAGAATTTGGAAGGTATAGTGTGTAGAGTTTTGATTAGAGGAGAGAGAGAGAGACAATTTCTCGTATGACATTGCAGAATGGCATGCAGTCATCTATATATATATATATATATACGTAGGCAGAGCCGAGAGACTTTGAAGCGTAGAGCGGGAAACTCGTAATACGCGCTATAATTGAAAGTTAACGCGAACATATTGCACACCTGGCAATTAATAGTCGGCCAATTTTCCGGGGGAAAAAGTAAACATTGATAAAGCCCATCTTGTAATTAGGATCGATAAATTGCACTTTAACTAAAAGCAAATTATTCTCCGTTATTTCCAATTTAGCCCCATCAACTCTCTCAATTATTTAGCAATTTATTCTTATCCGCATTTGCGTTCTTCCATGGCGTGCATATATCAGGCATTTTCCTCCCACCCCAATGAATTTTCATTCGGTTAATTTTTTCAACGCTCTAAAAGCCTGTAAACCGCGGAGTCGTAACGCACCAAACACTTTCAATTAAAAAATACAATCGTGTAGGTAGAATTTCTGCTTTGCTTCGCTCGCTCGACGCTTCTTCGTTATATCCATAGCTATTACTTTGCATTTTCGCCTTACGAGAGTATTCGTTTCAGCTTGCTCGGTGCAGCCTGCACTCTTCCACATGCGCATGTATGTATGGTCCATAAGGACGATCAATGGCAAACTAATCTTCTCGCTTGGCGATGATCGATCGATCGATCGGTGTGTCGAATTTTCCATTTTCCCGTGCGCAATATTAGTCTGAATTGAATGATAAAATAGAGGAGGGGAGGGAAGGGGGGCTGCTGCTGGATAAAAATCTCCGTGTAATCCAACATTGATTTACCAGTGTATCACAATGGCCTACCGTTTTAATAAAATTTTATTATTAACGACGTAGGGCAGCAGCGCGTATGTACAGCACCGCACTTGTGCGGAAAATCCATTTCTCCTTTTGTCCATGTAAATAAAGCGTGCATGCAGACGATCCCACGTGATATTAGGAGCGAAACGAGAAAAATACCAGGGGAAGCCTTACGAGAAATACCACCGAGAGAAGCCAACTAAAATTAATTAATCACCGCGCGAGCAAACAAAATTAAGCTCTGAGATATCGCAAGAAAAAATCGATAAAAAATTCATGTGGAAAAATAAGTAGGAAAAACATGCGGTAACGCTTCATTTATTTCCTTTCTAAGAGGAGGCTTTGCTCCTACAGGTCCTACACCTCCTCTCCTGCATGGGTATAATACAACAATTGGATTATCACTCGTGGCAGAAAAATGTTTTATTTTCCGCAGATGGAAATGGTGGCGGCTTGGGGCAAAAAGAGAAAGAGAGAAAGAAAAAGTGTGTGTGTGTGTGTGTGAAAGGAGGGGGTGCACTCCATTTCCTCACGTGGCCGCCAATACCTGCATGCACGAGGCTTTCGGAGGGATGGGTAAAGAGCGTCCAAATGGCTCGGCGCGATGTACTAATTGAAGATGCGAGATAAAGACGAGCGAGAGAGAGAGAGAGAGAGAGAAGCCTCTCTCTTATCTCACAGCTCTATACCTCTACTACTGAGACAGACAATTTTCTCCATTTTTCACGCCACCTATATGTACCGTAAGAAGATTTTCCATCGTTAAAAATGATATTACGCGACTCGCCTATAATAAATGATTTTTTCGTTATTTTCGCAAAAGCAATGGAAGGAAGGGAGGAAGGGACGTAAGAATTACGAAACTATAGCAGTAGTTTTCCTCGTAAAGCCCTTTAATCCAGGGCCATCGTGATACAGTTATGTGCAAAGGGCTAATTGGACGACTAGATTTACGAAAGCTCCTTCGTTAATTGGGATTTACTTTAAAGGACGATAATCATTTTGGTAATTATGGAAAATGCTTTGAAAAGCTCGAGTTGCTCTATCGAATTTCCAGCTGATTCGTCATAATTCCTCCATTTATCTTCAACAGCCCGAATTTCTCTTTTTACCTCCATGCAAATGGACAAAATTACAATAATCAAACGATTTATCGTATATATGGAAAAAAAAAGGATGGATTTTTTAAATGAAATTTTTTTATTCCCTTCGACCTCGTTCCTAAGGTATACTATATATAATAATGGAAGAATTTACGTAGATTGTCAGGCTTAAGGGGCCCGTGTATGTACCGCAGTTATATATACGAGACTCGTATAATTTTCTTGTTTCCATTGTTAACCCCTCCCGGTTCCTCGTGCGAAGGGAGGGAGGAGGGGGGGGGGGGGGGGGTGGAGGGGCGAAAGCTGCGCGGTAGATCCAACCGATTCTGACACTTGGCACTCGTCTCGATGGATTTTCCTGCAGTGTCTCTCGCCTCGTTTGAATTGCAAATTTTCCTTAGGCTGAATTTTCATATGGTATACAGTGAGAAGCAAGCGCGTCACATGGCCATGCAAGATTCCTAATTAAAACTCGGTCAAGTTTTAGCAAGGAGAGTGAATCGACGCTCCAGCTTCTTTCCCGCAAGCAATAATATCCAACGAGACCACGTTACAATTTTTATCTCTCTCTCTCGTTTTTCTTTCAATCGAGTCGTGCTCGTCACGAGAATTTCACCGTCCGTCAGCCAGGATGCAATTTGTCCAACTCCATTTTTTTTCACTTCAAATTTTAGCCATTTCGATAAAAGAAGAAAAAAAAAATGCAACAGCTCGGCGTATAAGTTTTGATCTATGCGCTTTTAGAGTGAGCTGTTTCGTTTATCCGGATAGAATTTATCTCTCAATTTTTATCAAAACATTTTTAATAACTCCCTCTTTTTTTGTATTTTTCGAAAATTTCCTCGTTAATCGAGACGATATTTATACCTTTCCATTATTTTCTCTTCGAGCATTACCTCGATGAAAAAATTGCAATGATTCTCTTTTGCTTTTTTTTTTGTCTGCTTCGCAAGCTCTGATTTGTTTTTTCGTTTACCACGCGCGAAAGAGAGCGAATTGTTCTCTATCTCTCTCTCTCTTCCTCTCCATGATTAATTTTAACGTTACTTGAATCCCAGGGAGATGAACTTTTAAAAAAGCTGGTCCTGCCAGATAAAAGTGCTGCAGGGTGGTAGAGAAACTTTGCTTCCACTTCATTTCACTTACTTCTTTTTCGAGTTTGCTGAAAAAGTTGTGATTTAAAAAGCCCGAAGGACGTCCCGTCGATGGCACAGCGGATGAAACTCACACGATAATCGTTAACGATTGTTTTCCTGTTAACGCAGCTCAAACCAAACCTTTCTTCCTGAAGCAGCTACGGGAAACCCCTTCCAGCTATTCCAATTTAAACAAAAGAAAAACACGAAGCTAATGAGCGATATATAGTTAACTCTCTACGCGGTTGCTCTACATGTGTTATCATACACACGTACACTGATTTCATTCGTAGCAAGTTTTAACTGTCGATGGGAAAAATGATAAAATAAACAATAAATAGATGAAAAATGTTCGAAAATTGAATAATGTTATTCCATTATTATATTGTTTCAAATTATAACCGTAGATTCAATTTGTTTTTAATTAAAACAAGACGAAAGAAGATTACAAAATATACTAAAAATACATGGAAAATGATCTAAAGTTGAGTCACATTCTCTCTCTCTCTCTCTCTCTCTCTCTCTCTCTCTCTCTCTCTCGTTATATTCCTCCAAACTATACCCGCGTCGATTCAATCTCTGTTTAATAATGATTCGATAGGAAAAAGATATAATATACAAAAGATAAATGGGAAATTTAATGTACTTAAATCTCATTGCTCCCCGTTATTATATATTATTTTCTTGCCAATTATATCTGTCGATTCAATTCGTGGATAACTTATTTATTCATCTATTCATTTATATTATTCGTGTATGTAGAGAAATATTAACATGTAATAAATAAATGGAAAGAAGAATGAACGCGTGGGGAAAATTTCATTGCTATGAATATATTATTCCAAACTATATCCATCGACTGAATTATAGATTTGAAAAGGAACTTTCAATAGGAGAAACTAATAAAGTAGGAGTGAATAAATGGAAAATGGAGGGTTGTATTAGGAAGCTATAGAGTGATTACGGAAGAGCGTGAAAAGTTGGTAAACTCGTTTTAGGGGATGGATTAGGGATATGGAAGCGTAAGTTGGTTGAATTTGAAGGTGGAAGGGGGAAGGCTTAGAAACGCGAGAACTTTAATCCGGGAGGAGGAAGCTTCGCGGCTCTCTCTCTCTCTCTCCAACGTCCATCGGTCAGCTTTTATTTTCACCCGTGTCTATATAGATATGTCTAGCAACGATCGGCCACACACTTACACTTTTACATGCACCAATCGACGTACCGTCCGATGTGTCTGTGTGTGTGATTCCGGCTATAATCCGATTAGCAGCTACAAACGATCTCGATAACAACGTGTCTGCCAATTGATACTACCCAATACACACGTACACATTTCGATGAAAAACTCAACGAACAAAATTATTCTCGCTCTCGTCTTCCCATGCACGTAAGAAGAATGTATTTCGCTAAAATCATTCGAGAGCATGGACGTAAAAATTCATTCATCCTTTATGAAATGTATCACCATTTTGCACAAAATCTTTCTCCATCCAAATGGAAAATGCTACATTCGTATCTCGATCTTGTGTGTACAAAGACAAATGAAATTCAATTAAATTATATCTTTAGAGTATTATTATTATTATTATATAAGTAGTATAGAGAGTAAAAGAAAATTTCATCTCTCCTCGCAGCCATATTTCTCTTTGCAGATTAATTTGTAGCACGAGAAATTTTCTTATTTATTTAACAAGTTCCAGTGGTTCTTATTGGGAAGATTCACGATGCAATCTTGGGAGTTGCTTCACGGTTGATCTTGGGAGAGTAAATAAAAGTAGATGGTTATAATTTTAGGAATCGCAGTCCGCGGAGACTTCATTTGGCAAATATTACAAGGAAGGAAGAACGATAGGCACGAGGTCGAGTTTTACAAAGTGTCGGAACGTGCCTTAGCAAGAGCATTGTGGTGTGCATTGGAGGGAGGGGTATAGGCGCGAATTTATTCGACAGAGACCGCCCGTTATCCCGGAAATTGAACCTGCACTCTCGATGCATTATCGATGGTAAACGTTGTTCGCCATGGCCTGGGGCCCCTGACCATCCATCCGTCAAATTTTCCCATCCAAACTAAATTCATCGGATGAATCATGTTTCAAAGTCCCCCCCACCTCGCTCAAAACATTCTTATACAACATCCTTCCTTTCCCTTCCTTCTTCTCTTTGCAAATCAGCAAATTTCGAGCCTCCAAGCTCATTCGTTTCCTTCAGAACGTTAATAATAATGTATATGTTGTGCTTGCGATGAAGAATGATCGAAAAGTGAATTTGCTTGGCTAGAATGATTTATGGAACGGTAATGAGCGAGACGACATTTTCTGCTTGGCTCGCTTCCAAATTCACTCTGCTGCCACATTGTTATTTTCTATAACGGGACATTATCAAGAAATTATTCGCGGTTAATTGGCATCTTTTTTTCGCCTCCTGTGTATACAATAATTATTATATATATTTATATACTCGTTCCAGTATGATTTTCTACAAGAGAGAGAGAGAGAGAGAGAGAGAGAGAGAGAGAGAGAGATTACGAAGAAATGATTGACCGCGAGATGCCGAAGGATCCTCGTTCGGTTTCGCTGTATAGAATAATGATAAGGCTAATACTCGTATATATAAAAATAGCAATAAAAAAATTAAGTGGAAGAAAAAATGGTGCAAAGGCGAAATCACGAGAAAATTTCATTAAAATATCCATCGAGCAATTTGTCGTCGGCACAAATCCATTAGAATTTAGTTGGAGAGAGTAATTTTACGTAATTGGTAGTTTGGCTTAAACTTTTCATTCGAGAAGATGAGAAACAATTTGACGCGAGAGTTTAAAAAAAAATAAATAAATAACAATGTGTATATAAGAAGAGAAAGGATGGGGTGGGGGGACTATACCTTTGCCATGTACATATACTACATAGAGTATGATAATATAGAGTGTATAAATAAATAATGTTATCTTAGGAGAGGGGAAGGGTACGCGGGACTCGTGAGTTTTTCTCGGTGTAAGAATTTGTGGTTTGGCATTATAAAGTATTCATTGGGCAAGTTTTCGTTTGTGCATAATGTAGCGAAGGAGAAAGAGATGCAGTTACCTAGGTATAAGGAACAAGTTTGGCAAGTCTCGCTATTGGCCATTGAAATTTTACAAGTGGGATGATGCTTCACTAGCCACGCCTAGAGCACCCACTTTGACTACCGTCGCCTCCGTAGTGTCCGTGGGATATCCTCTCTATATTTCGACTCTCTCTCTCTCTCTCATTTTTCGCATCGTTTAATAGCGAAATTTCTTGCGGCAAATTATGAAAAACACGCTTGGGAAATTGTTACATCTTTCAAGAAATTCAATCTCGGCAAAAGTGCTCTGCTACTTGAGCATTCTGCCTTAACATATTTGCATGGCAGCTACCTCGCAAACATTCATTTTCAAATGGTTAAAAAAGTTGAAATTAAATATAGAATTCTTACTATGGAGCAAAGAGTTTTATTTCAATTATCACATTTCTATTTACCAGAGCTACATTTGTAAATTTCGTCTAATGTGATTAAATCTTGATGTATTATAGGTATAACAAGTTTTGCCAGTGGATATTTAACGAAATAAATTTCTGTTTGCAAGAATTAGTGTAATTTTGTCATTGGCGTTAAAAGTACCGGGGCTGAAATTTTAATTCAACACCATTTTTTGTCGAATGTTTGCTCTCTCACTTACCAGGTACATGCACGCGTTTCGTACATTTCATTTTAGAAGAATTATTTGAAATAATGGTGTTTTTTGGAGAAATGTGTTAGCAGAATTTTTCTCTACATTCATAATAAAAGATTATGTGCTTTTGATGTAACAACTTTTATAAACGCAGCACGATTCTTCTTTTCTTTCAATTTAATGCTTCTAAAAGAAAAGCAGATTTTAACCCAATTACAATTGTAAATGGAGAGTAACTGTATTATAAATAAAATAAATTTGCACCAATGGAGAAATTGACGTACACGAGCAAGTTGAGATAAATAATTGAGCTAAGAGAAACTTACCTTTGCGAAGTCAATTTTCAGTGTACAGCATCCTGAATAAATATCTGCCCCGTGTAAAGTTTCCTTCGCCCTGGTTGCTGATTCCACAGAGTCAAACGTAATTATCGAAATCTTTGTTAAGGACTCATATATATATATATATATATATATATATATATACAGCAAAGCAAAAGAAAACTTGGCACGTGCGCGCGCGCACATCCAAGATAATCCTCCCTCCACAAATTTAGCCTTATAAAATTAAAAACAAACATTCTTACTTGTGTCCGATAGACTCGATAATTTAAAAACTTTAAAGTTAAGTCAAGTCGTACTTGCGTGAAGCTGTATATGTATACCTAGACTAAAACCAAACTTGTAATCTTTCTTTCATTAAAACAAAGAAATCCCTCGATAATTATAGCTATGGAAAATAATTGTTCAAATTGAATATTTATTGGTAAAACGTGTTAAAAAGGAGGAGGGAAAAATTCAACAGCTACTTTAGTCATATGCAAGGATCAACCCGGGAGGATCAACTTTTTCTTTAACAAACTCTGGTTTTTAGAAAAAAAAAGAAAGAAGAAAAAATATATAGAGGAGGATTCACAAGGCGCGCGTCGTGTATTTATTTCGTTGCGGAAGCTTCTCGTTTGCTGGAAACTTTTCGTGCAGGTAGAAAAAAAAAGTTTTCAAATCTTATCACGTGATTCGGGCAAGTCCGGAGAGGTAAAATGACACAAGAGGGTGGGGGGTAAGAGAAAAGAGTGGAACAGCGTTGTATCTTAAATCGCAAAAAGGAAGTGGAGATTCTCGCTGATCCTGGTCATACATCTTCATTACTTTTGAAGGTTCGAGTGGAGGGGGGGGAGAACAAGGAAAGAGGGAAATGTGTGGGTGGTGGGGAAGAAGAGTAAAGTTTTGCACTTTCTTGGGGAGATTCGAGAGTTGATCCTCTGGCGGGCCGAGACGGGACGAGAGGCTTTCACGGAGATAAAGTGCATTGTAAAGGATATTCCACCATGGCCTGAACGCCGTTTTTCTTAAAGATAACGATGCGTTGTACCTGGCCGCTGGGCGCGCTGATCGTGTGCAACACTTCCTGCAACAGAAAACCAGTCGACCTTTTAGAAACATTTTAAAAACCTTCCATCCAACGAACAAATCCTTCTTTCATCTTTACATCGGCCAAAGGCGCGCTCTATACGTAAATAAAAAAAAAACAAACAAACAAAAAATGTGCAAAAGAGTTTTTACCCTTTCAGAACCTATACTATATAGTTTCTGTACAGTCGACGTGTAATAAATGACAAAATATATTCTCTTCTTGCTATTCTTGTCGAGTTGTTGGGGAAAATGAATTTTCATTCTCTCTTGCGATGCGACATTGATTTGTTCGATATGAGAGGA
The DNA here is from genome assembly GCF_024137725.1 of Prorops nasuta. Lineage (NCBI taxonomy): Eukaryota > Metazoa > Arthropoda > Insecta > Hymenoptera > Bethylidae > Prorops > Prorops nasuta. Next base: position 9,032,941 of record NW_027116805.1, on the reverse strand, counting down.
TGAGATGAGGATTTAACATTTTTTTTGCTCGCGGTGATTTTCTGTGGGATTTTCAGAGGCGAGCACTGCTCAAACGGAAAGTGCGGATAATTAAGTTGGAGGGCTAGCGCGGGCACACACACATACACTCTGGCTATTATTATTGCAGTCGCGCATCAGTCCCGGGGCGAACCCTTTTCAGTTTGGCACCGCCAATTGCTTTTCTACGCGCAAAAGAAATCTTTTCATCTTTCGTCGAGCTCGCTCGCTCCTTGTCGCGTGTTTCACCTTTCCCTGCAACAGAGAGAGAGAGAGAGAGAGAGAGAGAATTTTATCACTCTCTCCCTCCCTTGTAAACTCTCCGTTGTTTCTAAGCACTCTTGTTCATTCGTTGGTTATTGTCTTTTTCTCCATCCCTTTCATTAAAATTTCCTTGCACGATGCACATAATTGTCATACGCTTTGCATTCGTGTCATGGTTGTTGTCAAAGCGTGCTTTATGATCCATTTACCCCCCTTGAACATGCAACTCTTCTCTTTCCATCTCTAGCTCAAACTATGGAATGCCGTGTTTCTTATTACGCAGCTCTCTCGAAATATTCAAGCGCGTCCAATAATTCCGCGAGTTACAGAACATTTTCACGTTTCATCATATACTCCGTACTTAATTACACGACCTACTAATGATTTACTCCTTTCTATTCATTTTTATGCCGATTGAAACATTCGTTTCATTGGATCCAAAGGAAAATGGATTTTAAATTCCAGCAGTATATATATAAATAAAGGGTTTCCCACGAACGATGACTATGCCAATACCATCGGGTAGGGGACAAAAATCCAAGTAAAAAAGTTGTAACAACTTATTTCCTAGCACTTTTGGTTAAAAAGTTGTTTGCAATTAAAGATTCTCGATTACCTGATAGAGAGCTGCATGTCTATTCTTAAAGAGGAAGATTGTGTTTAGGTCGCGCGCGTTATAAGGCCAAAAACGCCAAGATTCTGTGAATTAAAATAGTAAGAAAAGCACAAAGCCAAACACATTCACTTGAGCCTATTCGAGTGGTGTGTTTATGTTTTGATTGTTTTTATGGCGCTCGTAACTCGAAACTGCCGATCGACCTTCGACCACTTCAATTAGGCTCAAGTGGATGTTTGTTTTTCTGTCTTTCTTAGTATTTTCATTCACAGGATCTTGGCGTTTTTGGCCTTATAATGCGCGCGACCAAAACACAATCTTCCTCTTTAAGAATAGACATGCAGCTACCAGGTAATCGAGAATCTTTAATTGCAAACAACTTTTTAACCAAGGGAGCTAGGAAAAAAGTTGTTACAACTTTTTTACTTGGATTTTTGTCCACTATCCGATGGTATTGGCATGGCCATCGTTCGTGGGACACCCTGTATAGAAAGAGAGGGTGACCTACTACTCGATTCGAGGCTTAATCTCGGCCCAATCTCATTCGGCAAATACGGGCCAACGTGAAAAAGTGACGAAGCACCCCGCTATTACGATGCAATTTACTCCATCATACCCCTCCATCCACCTGCTAAAAGATGCTTGCAGGGGGTGCGGGAAGAAGAAGACACCTGAGCCAGCTGGGCCACCTGGCTGCAACGGCCCGTATTTCCCCAGAGGGCCATTTTCTCCACTCCTACTCCTCACCTTCCCCCCATCAGATTCTACCAAATGAAAATCTCACTCACCCTCCCCCTTTCCAACTGCATCCCTTAGAAAATACTCCCTAGCTGTATATACCTATACACCTCTTTCACCAATTAATTCATTCCATTTGTAAAATCACCTTCCCTCTCGTTTACCCAAGTGCTAATAAGATTTATTATGTTTGTAATTTCTGTGTGTTACGTTCATGTTTAATATTATATTAGAGAGAGAGAGAGAGAGAGAGAGAGAGAGAGAGAGAGAGCTTCTTTTACCAGTGGAGAAGAACATTGTTTTATTTTTTCCAATTCATTAATTATATCCGTGAAAGAATTTTTTTCTCTTCTCGTTTACGCAGCTGCGGTATAATATAGGATTTATATTTTTATCTGTGAAACATTACTCGTGAGATTTTGCAGTAGGAAGAGTGCATGGGAAAAGAAGAAGAAAAAGAAGGCTGATAATCGTTGGTTATAAGGTGGAAAAATTTGCAAGCAATTTTACAATTCCAGTCAATCCCGCGGGTATTTTTTAATTTATCGCTGGATAGAGTGGCCGGAACGAATTGAAAACAAGCCAGGGGCATCTTGCGGAAAATTTAATGGGGTCGAAATTGCATCTAGAATTTGCTACCGTGGCGGGGTTGGAGGGGTTGGTGGGCGGAGAGAGAAAACTCTTGTCTCTCTGGAAAATTCCCTTTCTTTTCTTCTTTCAATCTTTTATCCTTTTAAACGTTCGGTAAAATTTTCCCTTCCTCTGTTGAGAACCAGTGTCAAATTAGCACCTCAAATTTTAAAAATGGAAAAAAAGCAAACAGTTCTTGTAGCACCCGGACAAGCTCTACAGTTACTTGCTATTTTTCAAACAAGTTCTACAGATTGAACTCGAAAAAGTAGAGAAAAATTATTTGTGGTGCCAACTTGACATTCTCTACTATTCAAACGCTAATATCCTTTAAATTAAAAGTCCTATCGATAAAAACTATTAGACGTGATAATAGAACTTTTTGGGGTGCCATCAGAACTCTAGCTAAAAATGGAAAATTAAAGAAAAAAGTTTCTTTTTAATTTTCTAATTATTTTTTTAAATTTACAAAAAATGTTTTTTCTAATTTTCCATTTTTAACTAGAGTTCTGTTGGCACCCCAAAAAGTTCTATTACTATGTCTAATAGTTTTTATCGATAGAACTTTTAGTTTAAAAGATATTAGCGTTTGAATAGTAGAAAATGTCAAGTTGGCACCCGAAATAATGTTTTTCTACTTTTTCGAGTTCAGTCTGTAGAACTTTTTTGAAAAATAGCAAGGAACTGCAGAACTTGTCCGGGTTCTACTAGAACTGTCTGCTTTTTTTCCATTTTTAAAATTTGGCGTACTAACTTTACACTGGTCGGCTATTGAGAAGGGGGACGACCGAGTAGCCGTTGGCCAAGCTCTTAACGGCGGGCCGGATAATGAAACCAGGAGGAATCGGGATCAAGAGATACGTGCAATTTAATTAGTCCATTCTAAAAGGTAATACGCGAAGAGAAAAAAGCATCTCACCTTACGAGATATATTGGCTGTGATCGAGGAAATTCCAAGTACAAACGTATACGTATACCTATAACGGTCGAGCTAATAAATTCTTGGCATTTTGCTTATATGAAACGCGAAACGCCATCGAAATTTGGAGAAAGGTACCTATATATTTGGGCCGCCGACCGAGCCGGCAAAGAAAGCGCGTCGAAAAAGAAAAAATTTCAAAAAAAAAAGCATAGAAAATGGAGGAAAAGAATAATTCAGTGTTGTTTCATTCGCGATATTTTTTTCTCTCTCTTTTCCTTTCGTTATAACGGACGAAAAAACGAACGTTGTAGCACAACTCGAAGAAAATTGGATAGATGGATTAGATGAACAACTCGAAACAAGAGGAAAATATCTCGCAGGAAGGAAAACGATCGAGTCTATACCTCCAAGATATTATGGTTTCTTCTTAATGAACGAAAAAAGAGCGGAGAATCGTGAAAATAATTATTAGATTGTAAAACGTAATACGAGAATGAGAGAAATGTTACTCTTTCGACTAAAATAATAATTGTTACATTTCTATATAGTTCTTTTATGCGCGTGAGGAACAAGAAGCGATGAAAGATTGAGACAAATTCAAGAGGATCATGGAAGAAGAGTGATAAAAAAAGATGATTTTAGAAAGTCGAAGAAAATTGAGGGGGGGGGGGGGGGGTGGAATGGATGAAAAAGTTGAATCAAGAGGAAGAGAATTGAGAGAAAGGGTGGCTCTGACTGGCTGGGTCAAGGAGGGTTCCTTGAACATTTTTTTATCGTGCCTTCAGCTTTAATCCAACTTTCTCAACCGACCTGCCTCACCACTGCCACTTTTCCTCACGATTCTCCTCCAATTCAGTGCAACTCCATCCCCATCCCCATCCCCCCCCCCCCCTTTTTTAATTCACCGTTAAAGGAAACCCTTTCCCAGTCACGAGTTCATCGACGTACCTCGCGTTTCTCTCACCAATGTTTACTCATATTTCTTTCCCACTCTTTTGAAGCTCCAACAGTGAAGATCGAAACAGCTTTAAACAATTTTTTTTTTTTTAATATAATAATAAAGTCTATAATCAAAAACGACGTTGAATTTAATTGGATCAACGATCGTTCGGTGTAATGACGAATGGAAATGTTAGCGATAGAGGGTTGGGGGGGGGGGGGGAGGGAGGGATTGAAATACAAGCTAGAGAGAGTAATGGAAAGACATTAGAGTTAAATCCGACAGAATAATCGCTGGCGTTGCGCATTATTAATGAAGAAGAGATCAAGGCCGGACTTTACGAAATACACGAAATTCTATCACGCAGACATTGGTGGAACCTTCCTGAAATCTCCGGTAAATCCAGGCCAGCGATAATTGTTTTTAAATATCCCTGCAAATCCTTGCTGAAATAATGTAAAATTGCATCGATTCAATTTCAATGAAGAGGCTCGAGCTCAGATAATTAAGACAATTTCAATGAAATATTAATGTTTAAAAAGCATCAGCGATAGGAATGTATCAATCGTCTGAGAATTAATTAAAGAATCCCTGTCGAGTCTAATCGGTCAATTAATAAATCACTGTGTTTTCCATGGAAAATTATTTTTATCTCGCTAGATGATAAGGGAAGTGTGCGTGGCTCGAAATATAACGAGAAGAAAAACAAAAACAATGCATATTTATTTATCGAACGAAGGGAAAATTTAATAAACGAATGGTAGTTTTATTTGCGGAGGTCAAATGTTTCACTCGCGGCCCATCGTGAGATTTTAAATTAGAGAGAGAGAGAGAGAGAGAGAGAGAGAAAGGAGGGGAAAATGTTGAATTGAAGATGACGAGTGGAATGTTTGATAGAGAGAGAATGAAGAGAAAGTATCTTTGATGTCATATATACACGCAGTATATCGAGGAATCTCAGCAAGACAGAAAGAAAATTGATATTTATCGAAGGAAAGAAAATTCGTAGAGACGAGAATGGCAGTTTTATTTCTGGCGTTAAAATGTCTCAGAGTTATAGTGGGTGAGATTATAAATGGTGGATAGGTGGTAGAGAGAGAGAGAGAGAGAGGGTGGGGGGGGGGGGGGGGTGGAGCGAGAAAAATGTTGAATTTAAAATGAGGCATGGAATACTTGATGAAAAGTTGCAGGAGCAGTCTCATTGAAGAGAGGATCTTGGATGACGAAGGGTACGACATTTTCCTGATGAGAAAATCGATAACGAAGGAATATTTCGCTATCTATTCGATTTCGTGTGAGCTATTTGCATTTAGCGTGACGAGTACCTTTATGCGACCTCCATTTGCGATAAGGTAATGTCACTGGAATCCGTAACCGCTTCTCAGATAAGCCTCCGCTATACAAACTGCGTCATACACACACACACACGCGCGCGCGCGCAACAAGGCATTACCGTTGCTATATGTATATACAAGACAGAACGAGTAGCAACATTGTGCATTGTTAACGCTGGCCAAAAGCACCTGATGCACGTGGAATTGGCAAAATAGCTTAGAGTTAAAAAGGTACACCCGTCAACCAACCATCGATCCTTTTTCTTTTCCAAAAATAAATAACACTGCACTTTCTCTCTCATCTTTACTCGCTCCTCGCAATTTTATTTCAACAAAAACAACACTGTGCGAGATGCGCGAAATGATAAGATAATAGACTTTTGCAAGTTCATTTATATATATATATATATCCAGGGATAGATGTAGAGTAAAAAGAAAAATTGTACAGGGAGTGTGCTACTGCGTACGTTTTTGCTTCCTTCAGTGCAGAGTTTCTTCTCGAGATCTACATTCCGAGTATAATTCTTTGGAATCGCGTTAAAATCGGTGCAGTGCGCGCGCGCGCGCGCGCTTACAAAGTTACAGAGTTATGAAAATGTTCGAATGCTGCTGTTATAGTATAGACTCGCGGGACATTATTGCAACGCTGCGACGTCATGCAAGTCCCTTAGTCGTATTTTAAGCCAGGAGCTTCCGTACTAATTTCGAGAGGATTCGAAGGCTTATAAGTGTGCAGCGCAGAGCGAGGTAGAGAAAACCCTTTGCTAAAATTGCTACGATAATTTGGTTAGAGTCTGTATAACAAGTCCAGCTTCTATGCAACTAGAGGAACATTGTTACTCGACAAAATACGAGTGGAAATAAGGATCGATGATTCTCGTTGCGGCTAATAAAATGCTTCGACGGACGGAAAGAGCGTTAAATAGGAAAGTGCGCCATGACTGGTGCAGAAAGCTTGGCCCACCCCCGCCCTCCAGATTTTCCAACAAGCACAAGCCATAAAAAGCCAAAGCTGCAGCTTTATGCTTTCAACGAATACTCATTTACATGTTTATATTATTCCAATATATGCAACGTCTTTCTTCCTTCCCCCCCCCCCCCCCCCCCCGCCCCTATATATAATAATTTCTTTATATCCATGCATCCATATACTCTCTGTGCAAATTGACATTGAAAAGTGTATCTTGGATGGCGAGTCTCCGCTCCTCGGTGTGGAATTTTCTCCGCAATTCATATTTCTCAATCTTTGTCCAATTTTAATGGATTGGACGAGAGTACGGTGAGGGGTACCTACGTAACAGAGAAGAATGGAAGAAATGTTCATATAGGATTGCATGGAAGAAGATATTTAATTGGATGGCGCGCGCGTCTTATTTTCGACTGGAATGGCGAGGGACGCGAGTTGCTTTGTTATCTGAAATCCGGATACGACAGTTGGATCCGACGTAATGCTGAGGCTCTACAGTGGTAGTTGGTAGCCACTTGTCTCCTCCTTCTTGTTAGACGCCGCGCGCGTACATTCCTCTCTAGCGCCACATTGATTTTCCACGGGGAGTCGGAGAGTCATCTGCGCGAGCTGCTATCAACTTTATAGATACTTGCCTGAAAAAGCTGCATCTCTACTCCCAATGAATATATAATATATTATAGAGTATTATTACAGTTTAGAGGAATATGTTGACTTTGGAGCATCATAGACCGCGCGCGGTCCCCACAAGTTTGGATTATAAATTAGTTTGGACATTTATGCATGCGTTTACACACGAGTCAATTTGGAACTATCAACTAACATATTATACGACAGAATTATCATCTATGCGCGAAACTCGATATTCTCGACCTTTCCAACCAAACGATCGAAAAACACTTTTCACCATGTACGTAAAAAATTATTTAATCGCTCAGCTTTGAGGGAAACAGGGAATCGTCCAAACAGATCCATTTAGTTTATTGCAAAATTCAACAACTCGTTCGAAAGTGTACACAAGTTTTTTTTTCTAACTCGTATAAAAGTCTCTATATATATACGCACGCACGCACGTACACATTTTAACATTTAAATTCAAAGGTAGTTGGCAATGAGGATAGGCCATTGCATTTTTAAATTGAAAACTTTGCAAATAAATTAATAAGCGCAGAGCAGCTGCTGAATACAAGCTATGACATTTTTAAATCTAAATTTTTTCTCTCCGCTCTCTCAAATAAGATAAACAAATGAAAAACTTTGTACCCAACTCCATTTTTAAAGCGTTTTAATGTCAAGAGTAAATAACGCATTTCTCTCCTTCACTGTGTGTACGCGTCCTATATATATATATATATATTAAATAAAAACATGCGTGCATATAGAGTGACTTATTCAAGAGGTAAATTTAATTGAAAGTGAGGAATAAATGTATCGTGGAAGGAAGAGAGCGCGGAAATGACTGAGACGAGGAAGATTCTTTCTTGTTGCGTGGAAAAGCATTGGGGGGGGGGATTCCCTTTCTTTGGCCCCTCTCATACACATACACGCACAGTTTGTTTGGTACCTTTTATCGCAAAGACATTGGCCGGAATAGATAAGATTAAAAGGTGTTCCAAGGCAGGCTGAAAAAGGTGAGTTATCGAAACGTTAAGGGAAATTGCGTAGAAACTTGTGAATGCTCGCTCGTCGCTATGATGATTAATGCGATTACATCGATTGAGCAAAGCGCGCGCGTTATCTCGCAGCTCAAATTTGATATTTACGTTACGTTCTCTCCTTCCGAAACAGCATGTACATAAGACGCGTGAAAAACGTGTCCGAAAGCTTCCGCCCTGCCAATGGAACGAAGCAACATTTTAGGAAGGTTTCTGACACTATATCTCTTTCCGTGCACATGACTCGAATTCTTTGCTTCCCAGTTAATGTTTACATTTCATCGGTATATATTAAATTTAAATTACAACATTGCTCGATCGCACTGTTATCAATACGATTACATCGATCCAGCAAAGCGATATCTGGTTTCAATGAAATTTACATCGCGTTCTCTCGGTGTTCTCTCTCATTCCTAATTTAGCTAAGCACGTTGGCACGAAAAATATTCCACTGTACAAATTGAGTGTGGCAATGCTCCAGGAGCGTTCCTGTGCAGCGATCGACATACCATATAGGTATATACATATATGTTTCGCTGTTGTACATACGTCTCGAATCCTTTTCTTTCTTCAGCGATTAAGCATTTTATCGGCATATAAAATTTCAATTGCAACTTTACTCACACCTTATCAATTCCGCATTCTTCAAATCCTTAATTAAGAAAGTTGACGGTAATCTTTGTTTCGCCTAGATCCGATTGAAATTAGAGACTCTGCCAGTCGCAGAATTTGATCCTACGACCAGCTGACTCTGACTTTTCTAATTAAGAGTAGTTAACAAAGTTTCTTTCGTCCTTATCTAATTATCCCTTATATATAAAAACTACTCTCTCTCTCTCTCTCTCTCTCTATCACTCGCATCAGGCACAGTGGTGACGTATCACTCAACGAGAAACAAATACAAAGGCGGAGAATGAAAAACTTTGAGAGAGAGAGAGAAAGTGTACCTCGTGGGAGAGGGAAATTTTTGTTGAAACAATTAAAAACACGGTGGATAATGGCAAGCTGACGGAATAAATCGTAAAGCACCGATCGAACGTTTCATTTGAAAAGAGCGGGTCGAAGAAAGGGGATGGGGTGGGGGGGGGGGGGGGGGGTGCTGCTGTACTCTCTTAAATATAGATAACATTGAACAGCTGGTTGGTCGGCCGGCCAATGACGGAGTACCAGAAGCGCTTATTTTATATCCAGGATATATTATTCGGCTTCGCCGTCGCCGTCGTCGTCGGCCGAGAATTTATCGAAAATTTAATAAAAGTCTTGAAAAATCTCCTTGGTATCGTCGCCACTCCCATATATACATATACATGGATAGGTCTCGCGTTCACTCACGTAAATTAAAATTGCTGGATGAAAAGGGAATGGCTCCACATTGAGTCTCTTGGTACACACACGTTATATTCAATAACCATCCGTCGTGTATAATGTATATGCAAATGTGTAATAATGAAACTCGTATATATATATATATATATAGAAAGACGCTGCATCGCGAGAAGAGAGAATTTCTTTTTTTCTAAAACTCGCGCGCAATTTGCCAGCTATCGATATTTAAATATTATTCTGCTATATATGTATATATTACGATATGGAAAGCGAGGGAGAGAAAATTATTGTCTTGTGCGTGGCTTTTGCCAGGAGCCCATTTCTTCCAGGTATAATTGTTCAAGAAATATAGAGACTGAACGAGAGTCCGTTATGTCGCCTGAGAGCTCTTGGCAATTATTTGCCTTGCGCCTAATAAGTACTTGAGGTGATGATCACAGCAGCAGAAATTACCGCAGGTGATAGAGAAGATGTTTCCTGTAAAAGATTTGTCTTTTCCCTCGAGTAGGTTATTGTTGATGTTTGGAGGATCGACTGACTCGACGGGGATTCCCACGCAGACACGCACGTGGCTCGCGCGCGGCACGCATCATTCGGTGTATATAGTGGTGTAACACATGATCCGGCTTTCAGGCTGTCACAACAAAAGCTTGCGCGCGCGCGCTGCTAAATCTAACGTATATATACGATATTATACATGTATGTGTTGGGCAAACAAGCCACTGGGATGCTCCCCCACCACCACCGTCGCAGAAGCTTGTCACCAGGCTTTTCGGATCTTACGGAAAATCAATATTTATGGCTCGTGTCGTCGTTAGCCCTCGAGAACCGCCCTCTTTCACGTCCACGCAAACATACACACATGTGTATTTTTACTTTCTTTCTTCCGAAACGGATAATCAGTGACTGCAACGACCACGCGAAACCTCCTAATGTGAGCTCGGCTCTTCTTCTTCCTCTTGCAGCAGCAATCAATTTATAATGACAAACTCTCGTGGATATATAGCGCAGGCAAATATTCCGATTGACTCGACTAGACTCGCGCGCGAGTAATTCATGCAATTAATTGCAACTATTGTGTAGATTATGTCGGAGGCAGAATTGCATGCTTCTTATAGGGTTTGCTCACGTAACCAGATATTTCCGCCATCTGCACAAGTACAGGGAATGTTCTATTATAAACCGGAAGTTGGATTAGTGTTGAATATCGATGTACCCTTCTCGAGTTTTATGCCTCTCTCTCTCTCTCTCTCTCTCTCTAGATAAACCGGGAATAATTGTTACATCCAACTGCTTCTCATTTGCATCAAGAAGAATTTCCCTATTAAAGGTTTTTCTCGTGATCATAGAGAGAGAGAGAGAGAGAGAGAGAAGTAAGTAAATTTATTTACAAGTAGAGCGTCATGCTGCGTGAGTGGCGTAAAACTTTTTGATTTATGGCTAACGTCAAAGGGCTATAGAATCTTTAAGGGTGTATACGAGCCTCTATACTAATAAATCCATGGATTTTCCACTCTCTTATTTCTCTTGGAGCGAATCATCGATTTTTGCATGACTACATATATATAAGTAGATATAGGACTCGTTTAATGGATTCCAACGAGGCCTATCCTTCTTTCCACCCTCCCCTACATTCAACCACACCCTCCTCGACAAAAACGGATAACAAGGCTTCCTTAAAATCGCGCGACAGGCCAGTTCCGCTCTTTTCCCTTTTTATCATCCCTATAAGTATTTCCTAATACTACAAAAAGTGTGACGTTGCAGCTTTATTTGCTTTCAAAAAAATTTCTCTTTATCAAAATCTTTGGCCGCACCGTTATCATCAAGGATGTGCAAATTTTTCGGGATAATCGAGAGAGAGAGAGAGAGAGAGAGAGCAAGTGTGTTAAAAATCCTGTTACCTCTCTCTCTCTCTCTCTCTCTCTCTGTAGCCAAAGGTCGAGAGAGGTCAGGGGCTATCCCACGCGGAGAGAGAAGAGGCGAGCGAGCCGCTGCTGTCGACTGAAAGATTTGCCATTGTGACGTACGACAAATTCTGTGATTGTCCGGCGAAAAGTTTGCGACGCGCGGCGTTGGTAAAATTAACTCGAGGCAGCTCCTTCTGCACCGAGATCGACGGAGACTATTTGTTTGCTCGACGTTTATCGACACGCGTACTGGTCAAACACTCCGATGGCCATTAAGGCCAACTCGCTTATATAGAAATAATCACGAGTATTTGGAAAGAAGAGGCGCTGTGAAGGCCTGCACATCAGCTCCCTCGTGCAGACTCGATGGACTTGACTCCTTCCGCATGCAGCAGCAACTCTCTCTCTCTCTCTCTCAACCTAAAACTCGATAAATCCTACGTTAGAGAGCAGAATTTTACCTACACTCAAACATATTGCCATTATGTTACGACGAATCTTCTCAATTGCGAAAATATATACGTTTGCTTTGCTTCTTTTTTATCTATAATTTTTGACGAGTCTCTCGTGGTTGCACGTGTGCGCTCGCGCGGGGAGAAGAATAATCGATTGGCCGTGGAATTCGTTGAATTTGACTGAAACTCGATAGGTAGGCTAAGTTTATACGAAATCATCGTAGGACGGTCGAAAATAGACTGGAGTACGTCGAGCTGCGTTTGGTTGACCGTTGAAATCCGCGTAGGATAATTTTCAATTTGCCAATTAACGCGCGCCAAGTGAAATTCTATCGTATCGGCGAAGGAAAGGATCGATTTTGACGCTTCCTATAGCGCGCGCGTCTCGCATCGAGTATGGATTTTACGTTATCTGCCTTTCGTAGTAAGAACGCGATTATGCATCAGAATTCAAGTATGATAAGAGGGAAGAAAATGTTCGAGCGGAGGAACGAAGAAAGAGCCAACTCTCTGGCAATCTATATATAGGCGCATACCTATATGTATAAACGAAACTTGTGTGTGCGACCACATGCACAATTTCTACCTTCTTCCCTTTTCTCTTTAAACATGTATTATCCGTCAAAAGTATCAATTTATTTTACTCTCTACGCGTCTATCTGTGCGCGCGACTATTACTCGATTATATATATTATTATATATATACCTTTGTATACAGGCATTATAGTTTCTTATATTGGCCGTCCGCGTGCGCGTGACTTTTTACACGTCTCATCACCTGTGCGCACACAACTATCAGTTTATTATATTGCCCCTGGGTAGCTTCCTGAAATTTCTCTCTCCTCTGCAGCAATTCTTTACGTTGCCTCTCTGTGACTTTAATTACTAGATGCCTAAGCGCGTCTGGAAAATTGTAAACCAACTTAAAATACGTATTTCGAAAGTATAATGAGAAACGTTTAATTTAACAGTGCACTGAGCGAAAAAATCGTTTGGATTTAATGAATATACATTAAAATGAAATAAATATCTGCAGTGAATACCGCCATTGAGCTAATTTATTTGATTTTAATGAAATTATTTGGATGAAATAAACCATGTTTTTGAAATATTTAATTGATTGGAAGAAAAATTTATTTGGTACAAGTAATATTTATTACGAAGAAGAAAATATTTAGTAGAATTCACGAAATATTTTATTGGATTCAACTAAATTTATTCAGTTAGAACAAATATTTGATACAGTCATCCAATATGTTTTTGAACTAAATATATATTTATTGGCAAATATGCAAAAAATGTTAAACCTACATGAATGTTCGTTAACGTGGAATAAATATTTCTTTAAAGGAATAAAATATTATATGACTATAACAGATAGTTCTTTGAAGCAAACGAATATGCGATCATTCATAATAATTATTTACTTGTAGCATATAAATATTTATTGGAAACAACTGAATATTCGTTTATTTCAAAGAACTCTATATTACAGTCATATAATAGTTTATTCCTTGAAAGAAATATTTATTCCATGTTAACGAATAGTCATGTAGGTTAAACGATAATTGCATGTCTACCATTTAATATTTATTTGGTTTAAAAACATATTGGATGACTATAATAAATATTATTTACGACTAAATGAATATTCGTTCAAGCCTAAAAATTATTTGACTACAGTAGTTTTTTTTTAATTGTAAAGAAATGAATATTCATTTAGTTGAAATCTATATTTGTCAGTCATGTAATATATTTTTTAATGAAATGAATATTCGTTAACATATAATAAATATTTCTCTCACGGAATAACATATTAGATGAATCAAATTAAAATTTCATTTAACTAATTGAATATTTGGTAAAGTACAATAAGTATTTTTATGCTATAGCTAAATATTTATTATACACAAACGATTATTCTTTTAGTTCAAAGCTGTATTTGTTACAGTCATCTTATATATTTTTCAATGAAATGAATATTCATTGGCAAATATGCAAAAGTATTAAAATGTACACGAATATTCGTTAACACAGAATAAATATTTTTTTCAAGGAATAAAATACTATATGACTGTAACAGATAATTCTTTGAAACAAACGAGTATTCGGTTGTTTCCAATAAATATTTATATGCTACAGATAAATATTTATTATACACAAACGAATATTATTTCCGTTGAAATAAATATTAATTTACAGTAATAATGTACTCATTTGAAAAAAAAATTATTTCTGATATTTCGTTTATTACACATTAAGTACATTGTATTTATTATATTGCAAATACTACACATATCTTGCCTCTAACTTATACAGTAAATTAATTAATATTATACACTGTGCTTGATTATCTGCTCTTTCAATTATAGTAACAGCTTCTTATATTATGGAGAATCTTTATTAACTAGGTAAACCTAACACAATCGGCTGAAATAAATCTGTTATTAATTTCAAATGGTTAAAGTACTTACGTTCTATACTTCTGTTGATTTGAATGAAGAAATTGTAGTCGGTTATTTTATCTAATATCATCCTGGATAAAATGTGAAAGAAATGCCTAGCTGTGTATATGTAACATATGTATTTATGCAGAAAACTTACATTTTAGTGTTGTTCGAAGTCAGCTTATATACAAAGCACCATGAATATGAATCACTTGTGAGAAAGACTCTCTAAATCTGCCATCTAGATGTGAAACATTAAACTAAATCTTAAATAAATATTATTTTGAATCAACGCAATTTTATGTTCAATACTACGACGGAAAACTTATGTTGCTTTAAATATTATTTGATTCGGATGAATTTTAAAATTGTTTGAAATAAATACAAATTTCTTCATATTAATCATTATTTGTTGGAAAGAAGACAATTTTTATATCTTTTTTAACCAATGTAAATATATATATATATATATATTTGATTGAAAAATTTATATCGAAAAGCTATGTAGATAAATGATTAAATGAAGTAAATAGTAAGCTGTTTGGAAAATGTTATTCTGTAAAAATTAGTCTGTCCGTCTTCCTTGTAACAAAATTAATTGTTCGGAATTAATGTGAAATCATTCATTTACATTTCAGTTTGTTTGATTCAAATAGCTTTTAAATGAAAATCAAACAAATATTATCTCTAAATTAAAAAAAATATTTCAGGGAAATATTAAATATATTTATAATTAAGAAATATTTGAATTTACTCGTAACGAAAATAAATAATCAATTAAAATTAAAACTATTCGTTTGAAATATAAACTTCGCGTTTATTTTGTGGAAATAAACTGATTTCATTTGAAACAAATTTAAAAAGATTTTGGTTTAAACAAATATTAATTCTCACTAAACGAATATAAGTTTATATGCAGTAAATGTAATATTTTAAAGCAATTGTTCCTTTCGTTTGAATTAAACATATAGTAGTTGCAAACAAATGCAATATGTTTTAATTCAATATATATATGTTTTTGATTAAGTATAACTGTTGTCTTACATTGAGTTCAAAGTTCATTTGATGTAAACCAAAAATATTTACATTCCACAATTGTTCGCTTGATGTAAATAATAAAATTTTTTGTTTCAAAAATATGTGTTATTGAATACAGAAATTTATGACAATGTTTTCCAGTTATTTCATACGAGTATTAAGTTTCATTAATCGAAGCAAATATATATTTAGAAGTAAGAAATATATTGTTTCCTAATTTTAACAAAATTAATTTTCAGCCAAATAATTTTTCTTTTCTATTAAATGAATATTAATTTGAAATTAAATAAAAAGTTACTTTTGCCTTGTGATCATATATTTAGTTGAAGAGAAAACATATTTAATTCATTCAATAACACAATGATTTCACACAAAGAAATATTGATTTATCTAGTTCAAATATTTATCACTTAAATATATTCATAATACTAATAATTTTGTTGTTTGAAGCAAATAAATAAATATTTAAATGAAAATATTATTTTTTCGCCGTGAAAATTGCCTTCTAAATGAATCACTTTATTTCAATCAAATAAAAAAAGTTTTCATTTGAATTAAATATTTTTTTGAATTTATTAAATTTGCATATTTCTTTAATTCAATTGTATCGTATATTTGACATAAACAAATTTATTTATTTAAATTTATTATTCGCTTGATTATAATGAAAATTATTAGATTCAAATAAATGAAAATCTAAACAAACGCATTTATTAAATCCAAACGATTTTTTCGCTCAGTGTGGTATGTAAATCTAGCTTTCGAACAAATAATTGAATAACATTTGTTACGAAATAATGAGGCACGATAAACCTCGTGGAGAAATAAAAAAGCAGTCGCGCTTAATTTTCCTATAAAAAAAACACTTAAAAATTGATAACGGGAAAGTTATTCCATTTCATTCGATAAATTCTAATCGAGAAATCCATTCCATCGGCTGGTGCATGTGTGCAAAGCAAATATATACCTGTACAATTTTTTTTCTCCACATGGATATAGTTTACACGCGTATCGAATGATTCTTCTCGACACGTTCATCCCCCTATTATTCTTCTCATATTTCATCTCGACGATCGAGCAAATATTTATCCTGGCCAAATACATTTTGCCAAGATCGACTGATCAGTGGGGCAACATTAATTTACGCGGGAGAAATCCTCGGTGTTTGACAAATGGCAAGCTAGTCTACGTCTACGATGGTGCATGCATATGGCTGCGATGATCCGTCGACGACAGTTCAGCCATCGGAATTATTAGGTGGATGCGAAGATTTCTGCATGAGGAGCGGAGGGGGGGGGGGGGGGGGGGGGAATATCGCATGGAGAATCTCGTCGATTTTCACGCTAATACTAATATACGTGCCGCCGCGGCAACTTCAAAGCAATCGCCAACTTTATAGCCGCGTGAGATATCGCGATAATAATAATCATAATAAAGAGTGGAGATTTCGAGCGTGTTACACGTACGCCGATAAACGTCAGCCGGCCGAAATTTAGCGATATCGCTAAATTTCCAGACGACGTCTAGTCTAATTCTCGGTGATATTCCTCCTCGCCCACGTATAACATCCCCCCCCCCCCCACCCCCACCCCCACCCCCGCTATCAACCCGACCAATAATCACAGCCAACTTTGCAAAATACGCGATACGCCCGTAGCAGCAGCCTCTCGCAAATACATCGCTCTTTTAACACTCCATACCGATATATAGTACATTTTTCTCTCTTCCCTTTTCTTCCGTGACGCGGCGAACGGCAAACGCCGATCGAGCAAGCATCGGGTATATAGCTTCTTCGAAAACTCCGGCGACGTATTTCGATGATAAAAGTATTTTATAACCATTTGGGGCTACTGATATTAGAGTTTCAAAGTGCCTGCACGGAGAGCGTGGCTCGCGTGTTTGAAACATTGCCGAAACGTCCTTTCGAAGCAATTTGACACGTTGGAATATTCTGGGAATCTTTCCGACGTATATTGTGCTGCAGATGCATAAAGTGTTAAAAACTGATTGCTGCTGTACAGACTTTTTTCTTTTACTTATAATTTTGTCAGATGTTAGGAAAATAAAAGAAAGAAAAAGAAAGGTGGCTGTGGGCCCGTTTCGCAGGTTGGAACGTTTCGGGAAACGTATAGGGGCTGCTATGTGTGATATATGTGCTTTTAACGACTCGTTTAGAAGACGTAGCGTCAAAATTGTTCCTAAAATGTTTATCGAGCGATTTAGAAACGTTTCGGGCACTATTTGTGTTATTTGCTGGAAAATACGATCATATAGAAATAGACGATGATGTTTTGACGCTCGAATAGGCCATTAGAGAGAGAGAGAGAGAGAGAGAGAGAGAAGGGTATAGGAATTACTCTTATAATAGGCTTTAGGTACGAAATGGAGAAAGAATGAGAGTTAAAAAAATGGCGGTGGGCGCGCGCGCGCCCTCGCTATCTTTCAGCTGCGGAAGTCCCATGCACAGACAGCTAGGTTTGTGACATGGAGGGGGAAGGAGGATAAAACCTCACGGCTCATGAATTTCTAAAGCACGCGCGTGTGCTCTCTCTCGCAGGGTTAGACGCAAGCCACCACCCCGGTGCTTCAATAATATAAATATCCGGACTGTAAAGCTCGCGCTTTGTATACATTTCAGATACGGCAGTATAACGAATGCTAGCTGCAACTACGAGCGCATAATTAAAGCTGAGAGACTCGGAGACTGGTGAGATTCCTTAGGAGAAAGTACCTTTGGCAAAGGGGCTGGCTCTCTCTCTCTCTCTCTCTGCGCTCGCTACCTCTCCCCCCCCCCTTCTCCCTATATATACATTTCATACATTTTCCACCGCAGCTTCTGCGCGGAAAATTAATCGACAAATTTTACTCCTTCGCTTTTCATTGCTCTTCAAGAATTTCCCCATTTTCAGCCCTTTCATGCTTTTATCAATGTTTAATAAATATTTTCCCCACCCTCTCTTCCTCCGACACGAAGGAGAAACTTGACGAAGAAATTCCTTTTTTCGCCATTCGTTGCATCGGAAGGCTTGACAATTTTAAGCTTCGTAGCCTTTTTCAATGTTTAACAAATATTTCCCCGGTTTTGCGGAGAATTACTCGTCCGCAGCTTTTCATTTTACCACTTGATTTTTCAACATTTTCAACGTTTCAAGTTCCCCCCCCCCCCCCTCCCCTCGCATTTATAGCAGAGATTTAACAAAATGTTCACAATTTTCGTCTTACTCGCTTTTCCAAAATGTTTGAAAGATATATAATTTGCAGCTGCTGCGGAAAATTAATCGACAATTTTCCGTGTTGATGGATTTTTCCAGATTTTCACTTTTCATTTTCTTCACGTTTATCAATGCTTCTATGAAATATTTTGCAGCTTCTGTGGGAAATTAATGGAAAAGTTGATTGTGTTTCAAGAATTTCCAGGATTTTAAGCTTCTTGCGGATTTTCTCGATGTTTAACAAGTATATTTTGCAGTGTCCGCATGCGGAAAATTAATCGTTAACTTTTCGTATCGTTGGATTCTTCGAGAGAGTTTCGATAAATTTTCCCAATGTTTATACGAGGAAAGAAATATTTTGTAAATGTTGTGCCGAGGATCAATCGTCTTTTGGGGCTGGAGGATATTTGCGAGGGGAGACGAGTAGAGAAATTTTCCGAAAATTTCCCTCGAAATATTCCATTGTGTGGGAAGAGTCGCGCAAGTTAATTAGGGATTTGAAACGTAGACTTCCAGAGGCAGCCGCCAACCAACCAGCCAGCCTCTCCCCTCTCCCCTCTCCAAGGGTACGGAGGTGGGAGAGCAGCAGCTTGTCTTACACGCTTTTGCGCGTCTAACGCATTTAATGCTCACGCGACCCACTTCCATCCTCTCCCTCTCTCGGGAGAAAAGGTTAACCTACCATGGATCACACTCAATTATACAGCCTAATTGAAATTAATGCCGACTTTTCTCCAAGCAGAAACATTAAATACGATTACTTCCTTAATTAACCGAAATAACTCAACTCCATAAAACTAATATTGCCTCGAGAAAGAAAATCGGCCTAATGAAAACAAAAATTATCTCTCTCTCTCTCTCTCTCTCTCTCTCTCTCTCTCTCTCTCTCTCTCTCTCTCTCTCTCTCTCTCGCAGTAAAACTTGGCACAAACTCCTTAATCATCCAATTAATAGAAAGATAATTCTCTCTCATCAATAATTGACTATAAAATATCCCGAGTAAACAAAGACAATATTTTCTATTAAGATTGTTACTCTCATTTACTATTTAAAAGATAAATACAAATGAATATAAAAGTAATAATTACCTTGTAGCAATTTACCAAAGGACTGCCAGTGAATAGAGCAAATATAGTCTCGAGAAAATTGAGCGAAAATAGCGAAAATAGATCAAGAAAATATTTGGCTATTAGAAGAGGAGGGGTGGGGTGGGGGATAGGAAAATTTCAGCCATTAGATTGGTCAAAAGATGGACGGGCTTATACGGAGAGTAGAGTCTTTGATAAGCATGCATCGTCGATCAAATTGGAAAGGTCGATAACGAATCGACAGGAGTGTGATTCGTTCGAATTTACTGGTTATTCCGATCGTGTGCGCTTCGGATGGAAAACATTAAGAGAGAGAGAGAGAGAGAGAGTTGGCACGACATCAGGCCCGACGCTCTGCATTTTATTTCTGTTTTGCGCCAATAATAGTGTGTACCTTTACCCTCGCCCCTTCTTATCCCTTCTCTCTTCTATTATCTCTCTATGAAAGCAAAAGGTGCGCAAGCGGTGCTTTCTTTCCCCCATTATATATATATATATATATAGTACATCACCACGACCAAACATGCGAGCGCAAGTTAGTTTTGTATCGGTTAATTGTCCCCCCCCCCCCCCTCCCGCATAGCTGCTCGGTCAGAAATGCCAATTTTCTTCCGCACCCCGACGACTGACGCACTAATTAAAGAGCCTAGCGAGCATCTTTACACGTGCTCATCCCCTCCCCTTCCTTTTTCTCTCTTTTCTTTGAGAAACAGCCCTGCAGTCTTGTTGTTCTCATCTCTCTTTGCCTTACAAATTGTCACCCATCTCTCTCTCTCTCTCTCTCTCTCTCTGAAAAATCTTGTAATACCTCGCTGTATACATTCCTGTACAGACTTGGAGGGGCTTCATTCTCCAATATAAAAATACGAGTTAATTCTAATACCCTCCACCTTTCCCTTTACAAAAACATTTACTGCACACATTCCTCTCTCTCTCTCTCTCTCTCTCTCTCTCTCTCTCTCTCTCGAGAACAACACTCGAATTGTATATTATGTCTATAGAACGTATATATAGAGAAAATCTGGTGGTTCAGTCGAGAGAGAATATTATTCTCTTCTCTGTTGACGAAACACGAGAAGAAAGCATAAAGAGACAAGAAGAAAAAAGAACTTACCACGGTGATCGGGTATACTGGGTTGATAATTGTAAAGAGGAGAACGTGATTTGGCTTGTTATTGTCTTCCCTGAAAGAAAAAGTTGTCAGAGTTATAACTTTACAGCGTTATTCATTGAGATTATTTCTATCAATGGATTTTTTTGCCTCTTTCTATCAGTGTTACGCAGAAGGGAAATGTTAAAATTGTCCAATTCCTTCACTCGGAACTGATAAGCTTATTACCGGTGAGATTATATCGTATGTCAGAGTTGAACTTTAAGGAAAATCACACTTAACGCTCGAGTTAACTTGTTGCTATTAGATCCGGGAATAAGTTTTCAAACTTTCCCAACCGTCTCTGTTCCGTTTTAATTAATTCAGACACGGTGACACATATAGCTATGCGCTCCCTGCCCTGCTATCGTGTCTCAACGTCCAATTTTACGCACCACGTGAATCGACGAAAAAATCAAATTACAAATTCTCGTAGGAAAGAATCGCGCGGTTGGGAGAGAAATTTTCTCCAAATTTATTGTTATTTAAATTTTGCGTTAAACGTCGTAAGAAATATGATGATTTGATTAAACTATAAACACGAAATTAGGAGCGACGCTGCTGGTGGCTTTCTCGAGAGTTGCTTCTCTCTCTCTCTCTCTCTCTGCAGTTGGGCTGGAAATTCACAGAGCTGCACAGTGGAAAGTTGGACTAGGTGCACATAGGAGAGAGAGAGAGAGAGCTTTGGAGAGACTTGAAAAGACAGTTTCCCAAACGACGAGTTCCACACAAGTTATATAGTTATAACTGCATAATAATATGATAATGTTGATCCCTGTTTAAGTTTATGCGTCTTCCAAAAAAGTAGGTCAAAAGTGGCGTTGCTCGCTCGCTCGCTGGAAATATCCTTTATTCCTGACTCTCTCTCTCTCTCTCTCTTCTCCTTCTCGTTTCAACAATAAACCACAGACACGTCGTAGACTCTCTTCGCGGAACGACATTAATAAAATTGAGCGCGTTATTGGTGCGATAAAAGATTATTTCAACGTTTGCTTTTATGGTAAATAATGTTAAGGCATGCAATTATACAAGAGTCCTCGAAGGTTACGCTCGATGAATTCGTAAGACCATCTGCTGGATTTTTCCCAAGAGATAGGCTATGGTAAAATATTGGATTTTAGGTGCGATGGGAAGGAGGAAGTTGATATTGGATGCTGCGCTCCTTCGTGTCTTATCCAAGGGGAACATGGCAGAGCTAGGAAATTCTCAAGCATCTTCATCGCACCTCCTCTTTCTTTTTCGCACAGCCACCACGGACGCTACTAGTATATATAGGTGATAGGTACGAACGTTTAATTTATCGCTCAATTTCCCGTGTCCCGCATTGTCACGATTTCATATGTTTAACGGAGAAATAAATTATTCGGGGCATTAGAGCTTTTGACGTTCTCGGACGATAATGGCTATTGCCATGCAATTGCCAACTGTCGAGGTCAGTCTCCGTGATTAAATTTCCAAGTGCGATTAAACGGCCGCTTCTGGCGCCGATAACGATCGAGCCCGATAAACCACTCGAATCTTTTAATGAGCCAACTCTTTAAACGACCCGCGAGCGCGCGCGCGCGCGCGCCACACTTTGATATAATCCTTGGAAATTTTCTCAATCTAGCAGTAAAATCAAAACCTGCTTGATTCTCACGCACGGTGCAATTTTACTCGAGGCATGACAGACAGTGTTTGTAAGAACTGCCTAATTCTTGTTGCATCGAGATATTTTTTAATGATCGAGTGGTGTGGCGCGGCACGAGAAAGAAGCGTGGGAGAGTTGGGCTCGAATCATTGACCACCGAGCGTTACTCGCGTATAAATGGAAATTCGCGAGAAACAGGAGCAAATGAGCCGCGTAACTGAACGCGCCAGCCAGCGCGAGAATCATCGTACACGGCGGCAAATAAAACGAGTTATAGGAGGTTAATGGGTCGAAGAAATGCAGCAGGATCGATAGAGGCGGCCGACGGGGAGGAGAGGGAGAGGAGAAATGGCACGGCTCGGTGCTTCCATGCCTACGCATATATCCGACTCTCCCGGCTGCATCCATCCACTCCCTCCCCCCCCCCCCCCTCCGCCCATCATGATAACTCTTGGAAAATTCACCTCTTGCGACGTGGTTCATCCCCGTACCCGCCATACTCGTGATTCTGAAACACAAAATATCCCGAATTAGTCAACATTCAATTAGGGAAATTCAAGGGGGGATTTTCGTTATTCCTTTTTTTTTCGTTTCTTCTAAACAGATTTATTTGACATTAGCGCGACGATGGAAGAATTTGTTGTTAAAAGAGATGGTGGAATTGCGAGTAGGTAATAAAGAATCGGGATTAGTATGAATGGGGGGGGGGGGGGGGGTGGGGGGGGGTAAAATTGCAACCGAGCGAAAATCGCTACTCGATTTTCAGAGAAATTCGATGGTTGGTGGTGTCAGCGGCGATGCGTGACGTAGTGGTCTATTAATATTCGTCCACGCCTCTTTTTACGCGAGCATCCGAGAGGACAGAAATAGTGCACCGAGACACTTTTGAGTCCGGAGGTGTCGCTCGCGCTCCAAACTCCTCTCCTCGCCATCGATCCACTATAGCCTATACATACCTCCTGCACCAACGTTCGTGCAACTTCCGCGCTTCGCCGGAAGTACCGTTGAATTATCAGAGATTCAACTCCTCCTCCCCCCCCCCCCCCTTTCCCCTAAACCAGCCAGTTGCCAAAAGACACACTATCCCTTCCAATTAACGAACCATTGAATTTTCCTCCAAATCTCTGGAAAATTCCTTCCCCTCTATATATTAATAATTAATTTTTCTTAAACCGATCGAGTATTTATATATAATAAATAATTCTTCGACGCGTGAATTTATTATCCATATATAAGAGAAATTGCTTGGGCCGATAGAACCAAAACGATTTTGGCTTAAAAAGTAAAAGTTGGACCACACTCTGACTCGTAGCTCTTTTACCCATTGTACAATTGCTTTGTTGTATGTAGAAGGGGCGCGTTTACCCCTGCCATGCATGTGTACATAAACATCTCCGAGCAATGGATAAAAATCCGCCGAAAAATGTCATTCCTGTTGGAATGAAAAAAGCAGCGGAGCGGAAGAAGGAAAATTAGTGAAAAATTGTTGATTGATTTTTGCGAGAGAGAGAGAGAGAGAGAGAGAGAGAGAGAGAGAGAGAGAGAGAGGTAAGATTTATCGTGCGATTGGCACGAGTGGGGTTAGTAGTAGTAAAATAGGGTAAACGTTTCACAACGGTAGCTCGCAGCATTCTCTTGATTCATGAGACACTTGTCGGGCAATTAATCAGAAATGGCAAAAGGAGGAGGAAGAAAATGTGGAAGGAAACTTTGCCTCTCGATCTTTCTTCGATCGAGCGAAAAGGATTGAAATGAGCGGGCTGGGGAGGAGGGTTAACAGGTGCAGGTGAGTGAAATTTATCCAAGACATGCACGCGTGATTTTTTGTCCCTTGGGCTCTCCGAGTGCCGGGCCTCCATTGAGCGTGGAGCCACGTGGTTGGCCAACCGCCAGAACGCCAGTTATGTTTATAACAACTCGCGGAGCATATCGGAGCACCGAGCACATCCAACCGACGGACGGATGGACGACCGAGCCACGTAACGACTATACTAAGACGCGAGAGAGCTTCTTCGACAATTTTCATACTCCTCCTTCGCTCCGCAAAATCGCAAAATCTTCCCATTCCCAAATTTTTAGCGCATATATATATATACCAAAAGCAGGGCCTGAATCATCCAACAAATGGAGCGAATCCTCCTGTTCCATAGTATAAAACCACCCCGTGTTCATTCATATATTTCAAAATCGACTTGAAAATTATTAGCATATCAAAGTAAATGCCACGATATTTATCGCACGCAACAAATGAAGAGAGAGAGTTTACTCCGAGTTTCCCCTCGGAAGGTCGCATAAAAATTCATTATCTCTCTAACCATAATTGGGATACACCAATTTTCTGCGCGCATTACCCTTTTTCGATCATGATGGAAATAAAGGGGCTGAAAAGCCCCCCGCTTGCTCAAATATTTCGCATCTTTAGCAATTATATACAGAAATGAATGAATTTTTACTCGCACACTCTGCGACGAATGGTTAAGATGTAAGTAAACATCTCGTATACCTACTTATCACTCGTCAACAATTTTCTCTCCCCCTCCACTCCTATACCAGGATTATAGACATTATTTGCACATTTCTCTGCTATCCTTTTTTCATCATTTTCCAATGTTGCTTGCAAAATCGATAAGATCTCTTCCTCCGACAACGGCCCGTTGCTGCTTTGCAAGGGTAAATTTTTGTTCGAACAGGGAGAGAGAGAGACGAGACGAGACGAGACGAGACGAGACGCGCGTTGTTACGCGAAGCGATAATACGTCGTCCCGTCCGTCCGTCGGTTCTATTCTTTGCTCGGTCAACGCTCTTAATGTACGATCCGTCGCAGACAGCAGAACGCAAAACTAATCGGTATGTTCGAGCTTCGTATCTCCCTCCTTCGTGTTCCCTGAAAAAAACAAAAGAAAGGAAGGAACGATTCTAGCGGAATGTGACAACCGCTTCTTCTCTTTCTTCGTACGACCGTGGCTCGCAAATGAAAAGTCAAAAAGATCATTGTTTTCTTTATTCTCTTACGAGTGTGCAATTAATTACTTTGGTGCGAGAAGACTACGTGTGTGTATATATAAACACATATATGAGGAGATGGAGTATAGCACGTGTGATCGAACAGCTGGAATTTGTGGAAGAATGGAGAATGAAGTCTCGATAGAAATGGATGATGACTGGAACAATTGGGACGGCACAGCTTCGCATACAACACGGTTCATCGGGCACGCTCCCCCCCCCCCCCCCCCCCCAAGGGTCGTACTTGCTTTTACAAGCCAAGAGAAAGTCCATTGGCATCCTGCCAGTCACGCGCTGATAAAGTAATTAGACGAGATAACGATCTTTCCGCTTTTTCTCTGACTTTGCTCTCCTGCCACGCCACGCCACGCTATGTCATACATCAACTATGAATTTATACATATACAAAACCTCTCTTTTTCCAACGGTTATATATATATATATATATACAGATCAATTTTCGTTATTCTCTATTTCTTTCCATCGAGGAAAAATTTTTCATTTCAAAATAATTAATAAAGAATGACACTACTACAAAGAGCCCGTTGGTAGAGCAGTATTGTTGTTTCATCTGCAGAAAAGTGTATCGTCAAAATGAGATTTTTCTAGAGAGTTCATTATAGAGACTGCAATGAAGATAACAATCTTTATACGAATTTTCTGTAATTTTACAGCTGCAATTGGCGAAGGTTGAATTATGGAGAAGATATTTGAGAGGTGGTCGGACCTTTGTTCGACGAGTATATAATAAGAGAAGAATCTTGGTTTCGCTATCCTCATCTCCATCTGGAAAAACTTTCGATCGCAAGGCATTTAATTGATAAAGAAGAATGGAAGTTGCGACGGTTGAATATCCTCTGATTTATAGAAAATCCCAGCGGCGGCAGACGGACCGTAGCTCATTACTCATTTGCTTCGGTTCATCGAATATAATGGCTTGTATCGATTGCTCTCCCCCTGAATTATTTATGACGGGCGATAACGAGCATTGAAAATCTTTCGTTCACAGATCAATCAATTCCCTCGTCCGTTCCATTTTTTCAAATTCATTAGAATCGAGGAGAAGGAGAATCATCCACGCGTCTTTTCCCGCACCTCCCTTCCTCTCTCTCTCTCTCTCTCTCTCTCTCTCTCTCTCTCTCTCTCTCTCTCTCTCTCTCTTGTCACATGTATATAACAATACAAATACGTAACTAAAATGCACAGAGGGGGTATATATAGCTACAACGTGGAAATCCATGTTTTATTTTTATAGCTGACAATTTTTCCCAACTCTCAACGCGCTATAATTCTATAAGTATACATATAATACATATAAGAAAGAAGCGAGCGGAGAACTCGTCGTCGTCCAATCACGACTGAATTATTCAGTCGTTGGAAGATGGCGTGGAAAGTTCTCGAAGGATTAAATTCCCCCCTCCTCTCTCTCTCTCTTCCCTCTCTTGTAGGAAGCCACCGAGGCTCACCGAGGTAGCATTTGGCATTAGGACTCGACACGTACGTACAATTCTCAAGGATTTCACGGTGTAACGCAGCTTTTCCTACACCACCTCGAAGCTTTCCCATGCAGCGATAGATAAGAAGCCGCCGGCCGCGTGTCGTTCGCTGATAAGCGCTGTCAGTCAACGCGTATACGTTAAGAAAAGGAAAGCGTCGTAAAAATAAGCAACGCCAATCCCCCCCACCCTCCTCTCTCATCGTAGATTCGCGCAATCTTCACCAAGCCTGAATTTCTGATAACAAGTTGAAGAAATAATGGGGTGTTGCGTGATAAGAAAAAATTGGGTTGAGAGGAGGAATCGGAGAGGTAAAAGCTAGCGAGCGATAAGAGAGGCAAGTTTTGATATGGCAGCTATACCCGAGTAGATAATGGATCACTGGCAAGTGTTTTTAAGGGCGAATAGGGTGGCGGCACACACGCCCATCTTCTCTCTCTCTCTCTCTCTCTCTCTCTCTCTCTCTGCTATGACTGCGCGCAATACTCAGGTACAGAGACGCCGCGCGGACATGCAGCGAATAAACATGTGAATAGGACACGTGCGGGTATGAATAAAAGCCAGTTTAGGCTTAAATGATGTACAGTTTGCACGGATATATGGGCCAGTGTACGTGTTGCTGCTGCTGGACACGCATTGGCTAAACGAAATGTGCAATTTTAACGGGTGAATTTTCAGAGCGAGATGCAAGCAGCAGCAGAATGCCATTGCATCATGTTTCGTTGGAATTTTTGCCTCTCCTCTCTTCCGGGGTCTGCACGAACGCAGAGCTTTAAAAGCTTAATGGGTGCTGTAGGCACGCGCGCGCGCGCGCGCGCGCACTCGCAGCATCCCTTCAAACTCGGAAGGATGTGAGAAAAGATGGTGAATAAAAGCCATGCAGCTTATGTTAATAGAATGTATCGAGTTTGTCACTCGGCACATTATGGTCGCGCAGTGTCCCTCTCGGGATATCCGCAGGGCCGGCGAATGCATGGACCGCGAGCAAAGTAGTGGTAGAGGAGGGGATGCATGGCTCGCTCGCGGAAAGGAAATGTGCAAACGCAATAAGTGCGCTAGCCACACGAGCAGCACCACGCACGGCCGGGAGCCGGCTCCGTTGCGTCACAATTGAAATCCAAGCGTACGTGACATTCGCACTTTAGTAGCGCATATGCCACGTACGCGAAATCCCAATGTTATCGTATGAATTTTATCATCTCCGCAGTTTTAGCGCTTCCAACAAATTTCTCCTCCGTGCAATCCCATTATTTCCGCAGAGTAATGTTGGTCAGAGAATTAACCTCTGTGCGTGTGTGTGTGTTTGAATATATATATATATATATAGGTGTATATTTTGGTGACACGCGAGGTAGCAGGCATAATTTACTTTAACAGTATCATTAAGAGAATTTAGAGCGACATCTGTACACGAGTTATGCCATGGTCGCTTAATTAACGCATAGAAATCCAGCGTATAATGACTTGTAAAATTCGCACAACGGTCTCTAGGTCGCTCCTATGAGCCGCGGCGGCGGCGGCGGCGGCGGCTGCGGTCGCCGTCAAACTCTTATGCGATTGCACCTTTGGACGATTAAATACACTGCCAAGGAGCTTTGCTCGATATCGTGGATCAAGGTGAAATTAATGGAGCACGAGGTAAAGTCTGGCGCGTTTCTCCGATATGCCAGCCTATATACCAGCATGCATTGCAGCGAGCGAGCGGACCACATGGCACACACGCACTTTTACTTTCCGTCGTTATTGCGCTCCACTCCTCGCCATTCAAAGTTTTGTTCGCTCCTCGCTCGCGTGCGCGCAGTAGCCGAGAGATCGCCACACGTCCATGCGCCTCGGAGTGATGAAATATATGCTCCGTTGGATCAGCAGCAACTTTGAACCCTCTCGCGGAGAGAGAGAGAGAGGCATTCTCCAAGGCAAATTTGAAAGATGCAGTGTTTTATTAAAAGGAGACGAGGAGTGAGACGACCATGTTGGGTAGTCGAAAGTGGAGCATGGGCCGTCGACTGGGCGAACTAGGAAGCGCGTCTTATTTATGGATCCAAGAGATTTCGAAGCTTGCCCAAGTCGGTTTATGGCATAAGGATGACGTCCGGCCAAGCAAGCAAGGAAGATTTGGTCGACGCAGACGAATGGTGCAGGATGGATTTACTCCGAAGAGACTGGAGGAGAGCGCGCGTAGCAGACCCATCGGTAAATCATCGTCAGCGGGCCAGAACCCGGTCGCCACGCTCGATCGATCGTCTTCTCGATTATCTCGAAACAATGCGAGTGGTGCGGCGCGGCGCGGCGCGGCGCGGCGCGGCACGGCACGGCGATCCTTTTAAAGAACGCGTGTCTCGTCGTCCCTCGGTCGCCCCTCACAATTCTCTCCTCTTCCTTTTAATTCGACGTAGAACACGCTAATGTTTTCCCCTCGGCGGGAATGCTTGGATCGCGCGCGTGCCTACCGAGTTATTAGCGTCGCGTCGCGTCGCGTCGCGTCGTCCGAAACTAAAATCGATTCCTTCGCGCGCTTCGCTGGCTCGGCTCGTGCGCAAAAGCAAAGGCCAATTGCATGGACCGATCTCGACTGGCAAGAAACTTGTTCCTATATAGCCGCGAGAATAGTCCTTCGCCCAATTCTTTTACATCCTTTCCGCTTAATTTCGGAAACGCGCAAAATTTCAATCTATGCGAAAGAGACGAGTGATTGCGTCCGAATAAGGAGCGTATTTTGTCGTCGCCGTCGCTCGAATTAGCTAATCGATCCTCCGTAACATTGAGGCTTATTGAAAAAGAAAACAGTGTCTTGTACTTATATATATATATATATATATATATATATATATAGTGTGGTAGAGCGCGTAGCGTCCGGCCGATCGATTATTTAACCTTTGACAATCTCGTGGAGGATTGCGGCGGCGGCGGCGGAGCTGAGTCTAAGCAGCTGCATGTACCACGTTTGGCTGGCTGGCTGGCCCGGCCGCTCGAATAGCGACGAATCGACATTGGAGCCGCTGCCGCGCGGACAATCGAATAAAGAGTCTCTGGACAGATCCGCGAGCAAGTGCGGCCAAAGGGGAACGATAGAAGCAACTGGATCGAACGAAAACTCGTCTCTCGTGTATATATATAGCCATTGCCGTACATGGCACATTGGCGGCTGGCCGTACGTGCGCAGCAGAGGAAAGCGCGTTGCTGTAAACGGACGCGATATAACGAGCCTGCGAGATCCGGAACACGAGCTCGTCGCACACACACGCTCCACACATCCCAATCGTAAAACTGATCGCGACAAAGATATTTGGCGTGCACCGAGCGATTACCGCGCAAAGCGATCGATATCCCTCTGTCCTTCGCACGCAACATATGCGTACTGCATCTCCCGCGGTATTAGCTGCAATAGCTGTGAGAGAGAGAGAGAGAGAGAGAGAAATGGATGAACCTGCACGTGTAAGACCCTTCTGATAAATCTTCGAGACTCGAAGAGACGCGCGCGCAAGCATGACTTTTTTCCGCACCGCTGCATCTTCTTGCCTAATTTTCTTCCTGTCGGATAGTGCGAGAGCAAGAAAGCGCGCGCGCGCGCACGCCCTTTATGTTTATGGAGTTGGTTATTCATATCCTCGTGGACATAAATATGCAGATTAGTATATATATATATTATTTTGAGGTGCCGGTGTGTCGGTGCGAGACTAGTCCAAAAGGGAAATTCTTACTTTGCATGCATCCAACGGAGTACGTATATGTACTGCACGCACGTACCGTGTGAAAGTAGCGCAAAACTTTCAGCCGGTATGAGATACAAGAGCGCGCGCGCGCACTCGTCTTCGTTGCTACCGCCGCCGAACTAGGAAAGTGTTGGAAAGCATATAGCGGAGGATACGCGCGACGACGACCAAATAAGAAAAACCACCTGTCGTTGGGGAAAAAGTTTTCCATCCAACAGCCAATCTCTCTCTCTCTCTCTCTCTCTCTCTCTCTCTCTCTCTCTCTCTCTCTCTGACAAGAGAAATTCAGCGAATTATATAGATTATTATGGGGAAGGAGAGTCTTGGCCGACATCAGTCGTATATTAGGAAGGACAGCTGATTGGTGTAATAGTTTCGAGGAGGGGGATTTGGAATCGAACAGCGACGACAATTGGAAGGATAGCTCGACGATCGAGCAGAATTTCTAGCCACCTCGGCGAAACCGATTAGCCAAGCATAAATTCCATTAGCCGGCAAATCCATCGCTCGACAATTTGCGAAATGCCACTCTCTCGCTATACTATATATATATATACAGGAACCAAAGTGCGAGTATTCGTCGAAAATTGAAACATTGGGACAGGCACGCGCACGCATACCCCTAAGCAAAGAAAAAATATCTGGCGTCGCGCCTGCAGTCCTGCGTGATGACCCACGCGAACCGCGATCATCCGTTCCTTCTGTACATCGTCGATCCTCCCCCTCCTCCCTTCGGTTCTCGTGCCTTTTGACGATTTATCGGGATTTAAGGTGGATTCGCGCGCGTGCACGCGAGACGAGAGGGTTCGAGATATCGCGGTGGCGATCCGTGACGCGAGGAAGAACCGTCTCCGAGAAATGTACACTCGTGTGACGCGGCTTCGTTCGGACCGGCCGCAATAAATTCGTCCAACTTCGAGTCCGCCTCCGCAACGCCCAGTCGTCTCGCTCGAAAATTTGCTACGTCGGACGTGTGTGTGTGTGTGCTGCGCCACGCCGTCACAACTCTGCACGAATATATACAACAACAAGGAGATATTCGAGCTCTCTCGCGCATCGCGCGGCGCGCGTTATATATCAAGTATACGAAAGTAGGAAACGCATGTCCGTATAGCCACGTTAATAGGTTAGAGACTCGAGGTAAAAATGCCGGAAACCTCGCACCTTCCCTCGACTACCGTGCGCGCATCGAACAATCGATGTGGCCGGCCGGCCGGCCGGCCGGTCGCCTCGTCGTCGGTCCTTCCTTCTTGCGTCCAGGCCACTCATATATATATATATGTATGTATATCCGAGATCCGCGTTTAAAGAAACACTCAGCCCCCAGAAGAAAAGGACCGCCGCCGCACATATTGGCAAACGACAAAGAAACAGAGATACGCGGACGATGCGCCGCCGACGGACAGAAATTTTCCGCAAATTGCCCGAGATAAAATCGCACAACACAGATTTAGAAAGTTTCTCTTTTACTCGCTATGCATGCAGCCGCCTTGAAAAAGATATTTCACTTTCATCGCGGCGAACTGCTGAATTTTCCAAGAAAATCCAGCGAAATTATATAGCCGCGTAGTTGCAGGATGGTGGCGCTACGTTGCCACCTAAGCCCTCAACCGTATATACATATACCTATAGAGTATAGGAATTATTCGTACATTCACAGAATTATATGTATATTTTTCAGATGGTTAAGGCTGGTCGATCATCCCGTTGTAATTGATTGGAACGTGGTTGCACGGAGCGAATATACAGCCGAGATTTGCGCAACCTTCGTTCGTGTTCCGTCTATAGCGGCCAACGAGACGATATGCCCTGCGCGCGCGCGCGCGCGCTTTAATTTTTTTTTACAGGCGAGCGTTCGATTCCCGTCGATATCAGCCAATCTCTAAATAAATCGGACAACTTTGATGCAGCTTTGGTGTGAGAAACGTTTGCTCGTCGCTATTAACATTGCCATACGATTGCTTTGAATATTTGATTAGCGTGCAGTTGGAGGAGCGGCCGGATTTCGTTCCATATTGCTCTCGATCCAGACAATCGAGCCACGTTTTTCCTTCCTTCCGTTGTGGGCAAAAGTCATTCCTTCTCGCGCGGGCTTTTTACGACGGTATATATATAGCGTGTGCGTATACGTAGCAAGTTGGCACTATATTTTGCCCGTGTGTTGCGTAAGACGGAGGCGTTTTTTCAAAGTTTACTTCGCAAAGGAATGTCTGCGCGCAATTCGAGCTTTTATTTCTGCGCGCACGCGGCTATTTTCTCAGATCCAACTAGCAGAAATAAGTACGCGCCGAAGGACGAGTGCGAAAGACCGCAGCTTTCTTCCGTGGAATGCTTTTACACCCTGGCATTCTTTGCGGCGAGTATTCCGCGCGCGACACGACTGCTATCGCCTTCATGGCGCGCGCGCGCACTTCCCAATAACAAAAGCTACGCTTCGCGGGTCGACGTTAATTATCGATTTCCTAATCAACTATGGTAACACGACTAAAGAACGTACACGCGTGTATATACAGGTCGAGTTTCAGTTGTGGCATCGGTTTTCTTCCATGTCAGAGAGAGAGAGAGAGAGAGAGAGAGAGAGAGAGAGAGAGAGAGAGAGAGAGAGAGAGAGAGAGAGATTTTGCGAGCGCAAAAGGTATCGAGGTAAAGATATTTCTGTCCGCGTGACACATCATCGAGATTCGAACGTAGACCGCGTGTGTGTGTCTCCGACCACGTAGTACGAGAGAGAGAGAGAGAGACTGCTCTTGAGACTTTGCGCTGCTGGCTAAAGCAACCAACTCCGTGGCCGTCCGACGGAACGCGAGCGAGCAGTCGACTGTGCCGTTGGCAAAAGCCAAAAAGACGATCCGTCATCCTCCTCTTGCGCTCGCAGCTTAAAAGTTCCCATTCGCCCTGGGAATTGATCCTTGGACGCTCGCTCGTTCCTTTCGTTCGTACCGATGAAACTCGTAGCAAGTCGGACCAATCGATAAGGCGCGTGCTCTCGCGCTCGACCGAGCGACCGAGCGAGCTTTCAATATTTTTCCACCACGGTGTATAAAGCTTTTGCTCCATCGAACGTAGCCTCGAGGTGGAATCTGCACCGATCAACCCGGAGCTAATCTCCAACCTTTTATTTACTCGTTCGATATATTCCATTGGAAAGAGATCGATCGTTGCGCGCGCGTTCCATCCAACACTTTGCGCTCCAATCGAAAGGTAAAAGCTCTCTGCGCGCGATCCACCAGCCACTATTTTTCTCTCCGACAATAGTATTTTCCAACTTTTCATCAAAATATTATGCTTGCTTTAATTGCGGCCAGGCAGCCTGGCTAAATAACAAGGTTTCCAGGCGCGCGCGCGCGCGCGCGCTAGAATTTATGCGGGCTTTAACGTGCATGGGAACATATATGGCGATAAACCACACTCTCTTCTTCCCAGTATTCCGCTAATTTTCGATATTACGCCAGCTCTCTCTCTCTCTCTCTCTCTCTCTCTCTCTCTTTCGGTAGATATTAAAACAACTCGATACATTTCTTTCATCATTTTCTTGCCCTCCCTCTATCGCGCTTATACAACACACCTTCTCCATCAAAGTTACCCGGCTACATTAAAAATAGCGCGAGTAGAAGAAAGAAATTCTTCTCGCAATAGCCCCCCCCCCCCCCCCCCCCCCGGCGATCGATCCTAATTGCATACACAGAGGCACGCATCCCGCAAGGATAAATCTGAATTTAGCGTGTGCGCGCACGAGTTGCTCTCGGCGCAGAGCTTCCATCTTCGAATCTGCGGCGGAATACGCGATACGTGCTTTTGCCTCCAATACCCATGCACAACTACTCACCGACTTCCCTAACCTGTCCTTCAATCGGACAAAAGTAACAGTGACGAGGCGAAAGAAGCGGTCACGTGCGTGCACCACTGCCTGCAGCCATGCACACCACTCGCGCAACATATAATTCCTTATCAACACTCCTCGTACGCAGCTGTCCAACTTGAATAATTTCGAGAAAACAATCAGCGATCTCTCTTCTTCGAAAACCATCCAATTCAATCGGCGAACCAACTTCCCGTACGTACACACACACACACACACACAGCCACTGCTAGAGATTCCAGTTATAATTCGACAGAGCCCGTTAGCCGAACGTTTCTCTCGACTCGCGCGGTTAAAAGCAAAAGCCCGATGCTCAAACTCTCACACCGACCCCCGCCAAAAGCAGCATCGTACGTACATGTGCGTGTATGTTCCATTGGCCGTGTGCAGCAGGAAACAATCGAACAAGACGATCTTGTTCCGGGCATGAATGCCGCTCTTTGTCCAGTGACTGCGATAATATCGTGAAAGCGAACGACCGCGAGACTAACCGCAATCGTCGAGATATTTTAGGAAGCTACCGCCAATCGATTTCTCCTTCTACTTCTGGATGGAGGAGCTAGTGCACGCACGAGTATTCTCTCTCTCTCTCTCTCTCTCGATGCAGCTTGACTTCCGGCTAACGAAGCATCGCGACCCGGGAGTCGAGAGCGTGCGAATCCAACGGACAATCTCTCCTCTCCAAGAGAATCGCGGCGACGCGCCTCCGGACAAAACTGACCGCGATAAGACGCGTCAACAAACAACAGCGCGCGCACTGCTTTCCAATCGCCAATTGCAAAAGTCGCCGTGGATGGATTCCGTCCAGAGGACTGAAAGCAAAAAACTAAGAAGAATAAACGAGTGTGTGTGTATGTGGGATGACGGGCGTTAGAGAAAAGGGACGTGGCTGGATCCCCCCGGTGGCGCGTTGCCGCCGGGGATGACGTACGCGATCAATGGCAGCCAAGCATGCATCGAAATAAGCGAGCAGCTCGATCCTCGCGCGATTTTTTTTCCGGGATAACAGGTTGTCGTCGTCGTTCCGTTGCCCGGGGGATAAAACGATGGAGACCCCAGGCGGGACGGGACGAGACGACCAGTCTCGTCTCTTCACCGCGAGCCGCGAGGTGCCTCGAGAGCGCGCGCATCGTCCATTGTTTCGACGCCGTGGCGACGGTAATACGGGCAAAGCGACCGGATAAATGGCGACGAGACCAACTCCCCCCCCCCCCCCCTCCCTGACCCCTCACCGTAAATCCCCGGAACACACGCGTCGTCTCCTCGCCTATATCACGAATGCATTGGCGTGTAAAGTATCAACTCGATTCTCGTCGCACACCACCACCATGGCCATCAGGCGCAACAGCACTTTTTCTTCCTTCGCGCTCGTTCGATACTCACCCTGTGTCCGGACTCCTCGAGTCTCTGTCTCTTCGAATGCGGTCCGTCCCCGTTGAAGGCCATCCTGGTCCAAGCACCGGCGGGCTACTTTGCGTGCAGTCTCGGTGCTATCGATGAGACACTCTCTCTCTCTCTCTCTCTCCCCCTCTCTCAAGAACCACGGCCAAGTACTGTCTTTCTTTCCCTATGTCCGGCTCCCTCTCTCACACACCCCCTATCTGTCTATTACTTCCCTCTTTCTCTCCCCCCTCTCTCTCTCTCTCTCTCACACACACACTCTCTTTGTCGTTTGCTCGCTCGCTCGCTCGCCCGCCCGCTCGCTCGCTTGTTCACTCTCGTTTCCGGCTTCCCTATCTTCGCCTTTGGCGTGTCGGCGATTTGGAGCACAGGCGGGGAGGGAGGGAAGGAGAAAATAATCGGTAGGACACGACGCGTTTCGCGACGAGAACAGACAAACACGCGAGAGCGGCTTAAGGGAAACTGGATCGCCTGCCCGGAGGAACGTCAACGGATGCCCTCCTCGACGACGACAAATGCGATAAACGCGCACTCTGGAGTCGATAATCCTAACCCCCCTCGAGCGTTCCGAAAGCCGATAATACCGCGACTCGTCGCCATCTTGGCCATTCCTGCGCTCTCATTGGCCCGTCCCGCAACTCTCCCGCCAATCACGATCGTGCCAACAGCCATCTCTCGCGGCCACTGACTACGATTCTCCCTCCGCCACGATACATCCCTTTCCCGCCAAATTTCAACCATTCTTTATTCCTAACAAACGTGTACTTTTCCATACAAAATATTCCATTTCGGAGTAATTTCATCAATATATAATATTTGTCCTTTAAAATATATTTCTGCATATTTTTATCTGTGTAGAAAAAATAAATTTTATCAACTCTTTAAACGTTCGTGCAACGGTCAATCAGTTCTCTTCGCTGACATTAGCACAAAATTCCTTGGAGATATCCTAGCGTCAAAAATAGGCTTCAGAATTGGACAGAGATTTCTTTCGGAGAGGAATAAAAATCTGTCCAGTAGAACGACAGTTTCTACCAGCGATGCTAACATCAGTCGTATAGAACTGAAGATGATTACTTTCTTCCATGACTCGAGATATTCCATCATTTCCACTGATTTATAATCTCTCGCACTAGGCCTTAGCTCCTGACTTAAATCCTCCGTGGCATTTGTACAGTATCTACAAAAGTAGGAGAGTTCGGTCAATTGCCAGCTAACGTAGTTTTTCCTAATCTGTACTCACTGTTCGAAACTTAAACAATCTTTAACTTTAATATTCTTCAATTGCGTCCTTCTTAATTTTATACTTTTCTTTATTAAAATAGTTTCTAGTGCAGCTCTATATGCGTGCACTTTTAAATCATTGTAATTCCCATTCTTTAACTTATCACAGTGCTTTTCAGTAGCGTGGCAAGCTGCTTCCAAAGCAGCGTACGATAACTTGCAATTAGCTTTTTTCGACAGATAGCTGCTCAATGGATAGCCCCTCCCTGTATCTCCCATAGGTCTGAAACATAGCATTATCATGCTCGTGTCGGATCAATCGAGCTGCTAAAGAGAAAGTTTAATGAGATCGATACTAACTCTAAAGTTAATTTCATATAACAGCAACCAATGATACAAATAAATCTAGCTCGTCTCTCCGATGTATAAATTTGTAGCAAAGTGGGTGTAAGATCTCCGCAAGGATGCAAACCCACTAATCCAAATCCAAAAGAATTTACATCCGGCAAAAAGTTATTTACAAATGCTCTTTCTAGCCGAGTAATAATTTCTCTCCGCTCCTCTCTAGCTGCTTCCAGCTTGGCCGATATATGAATTGGAGTTTTACAGTAAAATTCAGGCACTTTTTTCACCATTAGATTAACCAATTCCTTATCGTACTTTCTGAGAAGCAAAAGTCAATTAGCAGAAATTCTCAAACTAAAAGATGTTAAATGTTTTAAGCAAAAGTTATACCTAGCTTGTCGGGACAAAACACTTTCCTGCTCTACGCAAGTTACAAATAGCCCATATTTAAATGCCAATGCACGAGCCAAGTGTCCCATACCTGCTCCTATATCTACAATGCACTTAGTGTTAGCAGCTCTCGCACACGTAGCACATACCTACGAAACACTATCTCTCTTAAAGTACTTGATAATTTTCGCACCTAACATAACCCTCACCTGAGCTATTTTTTCTATCTCGTGTTGCTTTTTTTGTTTTACACGTTTTATAAATTGTTTATTAAAATTATCGTATAAATTATTCAGGTCCGTATTATTATTCTCTTCTTTCTTTATGGGTCCTTGGCAACATCTTACGCTCACCGGATGCAAATGGTCCCTGCATATTTGCAGAACGTTAGCCATTCGACGTAGAGTCAACAGAGACAGAGGCCATACTCGATTGCTGTAAATACATCAAGTGTATTTGATTCGTAGACAAGATTTAAATTCAATTAAAACTACACTTTTTTATTAACAAACCATTTTCCTCCCATCAGCCATACTCCAAACTCTTCGGGGGAAACATCCTCCAAAACATTTGTCCAGCTTTTTGGTAATTTAGCCCACAATTCATCTTGGAAAAAATCCTAGAAAAATGTTCAAGCAAAGCTTTAAAATGACTCTTGAATCATTGACGCGGAGCTTCAATAATATTATGCCACGTGCAAAGCTCAACTCCATCATGAGAAATCTACATTATCGGCTTTGCGCGAGATGAATCTTGCATATCAAATGCCATCTCGCTAATTGTAACATTTCTTTTGCTTTACTTACCACAACGTAGGCGTCTAGAAGCCAACCGTAAACATCTAAAACGCGGAAAATTTGATCAATCGTTGCATAAACTCTGTTGCAGGTACTGCAAGCGCATCCAGTGATGCCAGTAGGGGCCATTGCTATTTGCTGCTATACACACGGCTGCTATATGTATGTATATAATACGTATGTATACACCGACTGAACAGCCGCGCGAAAGTTAAACCGCATTGCACACTATTTTGTTTGTGTTTTAAAACCGCTGTTATCGACTTAATTACACTTGGCTCAGTGAAATTTGATCATCAGGAACGGGAAAGCGCGCTCGATAAATATATATATATATATATATATAAGGGGAAAACAATTGCGAATTGTGGAAAGAAAAATGATTTTTGATTCAAGAGAATGATAAACGACCAGAGAGAGAGAGAGAGATTATTATATATTGTTATTGGAAAATAATAGCGATTATATATATAGGGAGGAAGCGATTTTGTCGAGTTACAAAATAAAGAGGTAGAAATAAGAAAAGGAAGGAGAGAAAAATTCAAAAGGTTTTTGCGCGGCTATAGATCATCAATTAGTATTTTAATGCTTTGTATGTCCAGCGGGGTACGTATACAAAGTAGCATCTCTTCCGTCCTCGAGGAGCTGTCTTGTATAATCTTTGAATTATGACATTTAGTCGAAGTAGAAAGTACAATAAATGCAAGGTAAAGGAAAGTAAATTTTTAAATAATATGCCATACGCACACACTCGCATTATATAAGGAGTTTGCAAAGCGTATCGCGCTTGAACGATGACAAGCGAAAGAGCGAAAAGGCAAAAACTCGAGGAAGAGTCGAACGGAATAAAAGGAGCGGGGCAGGAAGGCATTTTTTACATACCAAGTGCACGACGATTGTAAACGATGAAGATTCGAGAGAGCGAGAGAAGAAAGAAATTCTCGGGACGATCGCATGGTGCGCCATGTACATACATACACTGCACGAATGCTAGTCTATATATATATATATATATATGTACATACACCTTCGCTTTGGCTTTGGTTGGATCCGCAATATTTTGCATATCATCGTGCGTGCAAGGTCTTACCGAGCGCTTTTTATGCTCGCATTCAATGCTAATAATGCTGGAGGATGAGAGGGCTCGCTTTGCTTTATTTATTAATTACAAGTCCGAGTGTGTTCTCTTCTATACCGTTCCACTTTACAGCACTTTCACTCTTCAACAGTTACGTTATATCGCTCATGAGCGTGTTGCTCTGGAAAAACTATGTGCACCACATGTATATACTTATTAAGTGCACGCGTTTGTAGGAGGAGAACCACGGTACGTAGATCGTCCGCTATGTAGCCCCAAGTTTTATGGCTTCCATGAGAACCAAAGGAGGAAAACTCTCGCAACCTTCGATAACGCCCCTGCAATAATTGCAGCCTTTCAACGAGGGATACATAGTGTACATACATATATATATATATATATATATATGTATCCTATTGATTCACTCGACCATATCGGAAAGAGAAAAAAGTGCTGCAGGTATACAGAATTGATGGTATAAAAATTCATGGATGAAGAACACGAGCGTATATATATATATATATATATATGTACACGTCTCGTATCCTTTCATTGGAAGACTCATATCGGTGGGAATATGCGAAGGAAAATCTTGCAACCTTACATTGTTGCACTGCAATAATTATATACCAATCGGCGAGATGTTATTTCTTGGATTTGGTCGTGGAAACTCCGTAATGGCGTATAAAAAGTTTTATGAAACAGAAAAGGAAGGAACGAAGAGGCAACACCTTACGAGAACAAATGAAGTAATCGCCGGGTGCGCGCGCGCGCGCTCGCTCGCATTTTGCGAAATGGTTATTAACGATCGGCGATCGATTGCTTCAGCGGATCACTGACCGATGCTTTTAACGCGGCGCTCGTCATATTCGAAGCTTCGCCAGGCTATTTGGATCTCTTTTACGCCAACGTAAGTGAAAGTTTACCAAGTAGGACGCGCTCCGTACCGCCGCCGTTGAGATTCGAGACGACGGCGGCGGTGCTTGGATGTTCGCCAATAAATGCTCATCGCGAGCCGCACAACTTCCTCTCTCTCTCTCTCTCTCTCTCTCTCTCTCTCTGTAGTGGCCTCTTAGGCTGCCCGCGTGCCTGCCGGACGCAGGCCAACGCACAAATTCAAGCTAAATATCAATGAGTCCCTCGAGTCGAGTCCATCGAATTCCAAGACTTTCCAAATTGACGCTCCAATCCCCCCCCCCCCCCCCCCCCCGCCAATCCTAGAAACAAACCAGGAAAGAGAGAAGCGCGCGAGGCCGATTTCTTTCTTTCTCTCCTTCCCTACTTCCCTCCTCGGTTCCTCGCACACTCCTCGCTCTTAAACAGCCCGTTTTTCTCCCAGCTATACATATACGATATATGCTTATTCGCGATGAACGACTCATCGTCCGCCTCCGCTCTCACGCGTTAAAGTGACAAATTAACATACATACGCTTCGGAAGGCTGCAGGCGTGCGCGCGGTCGATCCGCTTCGCAATTGAAACAGCCGAAATTCAATCGGAAGTTACCTCAACGCGATTTACATCACGCTCGAGATTTATTTGCAACTCGTTAATTATATCTATATATCAACTTGTCGCACATTTCACAGACGTCTACCACTCAAAACTAGTTTTCCAACGAGTTCCAATGCTTATTCTCGCTAAAAAATTTACATTCTCTTGTCACACGCGTGAAATTGGCTATTTGTGCGGAAAGCATCGTAACTATATATATATATATATATGCCACGAAAGTTTCCTTCGGATATCTCTCTTTTATAAGACCCAAAATAGGCTCTTTCCCAACTCTTAATGCGTTAGAGAATATTTTAGAATTCTAATTAAAGAATATAAGAGAAAGAGTACACTCTATATATATATATATATATATATATATATATATAAAACGAAGCTTCGCGTATCCGTTGGAAAAGAATTGTTCGCGCCAGTTGGGATTTATGCTGCAGGAGACAGTGCAGGAGCTTCAATCGGAATATAATGTCAGTGATTTGCATCATTTGCAATTTGTATATATACTATTTAAGTGCGTGCTGTCGAGCAGCTTAAACTCGTTTTTCAACGATTTATAGCATTTATTCCCGCTGATAAATTCGCGTCTCCCTAAAAATGAGAAATTTATACAGAAGGTCTATCTGTGCTTCGGAAGACACGCGCGGCCGAAATTCAATCAGAAGTTGCGTCAAGGATTTGCATCACGCACAAGCTATATTTATAACTTTGTAAACCAGATGTAATAATCCTATATTTATTTCATGTGCCTGCACACTTTAAGCTATTTTTTTTGTTTTTTTTTTTTTTTTCTTTTCAACGAGTCGTAATCATTTGCTTATTCTGGTTGAATAATTCACACACCCCTCCCCCCTTCCTCACAAGTGAAAATGACAAATTTATTTGTATTATATATATATATATAGGAAAGGCAAGTTTGCGCAGGAGAAGACGATGAAAATTCAATGAAAAATTATTGCACGAGCAATCTACATGAGAGGCAAAAGCTTTTGCAACTTGTACGTAGCAGGTCAGGTCATCATCATGCTATTTAAGCAGTGATGTCTACAAGTCTAGCACCTTTCGTAACAAAGTCTATATGGGGGAGAGCGTCGTATTTTCATATAGAAGAGATAAAATCGAGCGTGAGCAATCGCGCCGCGCCGCGCGCAGAAGCGTATAGCTTGCGAAATTCGAGCAACGACGACGAGATTGGAATTTTAATTATGCTTTTATTAAGTCATGGTCTCCCTGGATTTGCCAAGTATATATATATATATATATATATATATAGGGGATTGCGGAAAAGACGCAGGATGCTAATGGTGGATTATCCGAGTTTCATTGTGTCATAATGGACGCGCAAACTGGCTGGATTTTCGGCTACAGGTTCTCTCTCGCGTTTCCTCGCAGAGCCGATGGCCTGGAATCGCGCAAAAAATAGAGCACGGAGTGATAAAGGGAGATAATCTCGGTTTCATCGTGCCATAATTAGCAGTCGGGGCTCGCTCGCTCGATTTATGCTACCTGTTCTTGCTTCCCAGGCTGGAATTGCAAAAAAAATGGCCGATGGTAATAGAAGATAATCTAGGTTTCACGAATCTCATCTGTGTGGCAAATGAATGCGTATATATATAGGTATATATAGTATATAGTATATTAGAGATTAGACTTTGAGATTGGAGGATGGTACTTGGTGGTATGGAGAATAGCAGGCAGATAAGACTCTTTCTAGCGCGAGCGAAAGTATTAAGAAGCGTATATATATATATATATATATATAGATAGGCGCATAAATCGTCTCTTTCACCGAATATCGCATACGAGATGGGATGAAAGACGCCAGAAGAAAAAGACGGACGAGGCGTATACGGGGTACGTACCGCCTCGCGCCAAGGTCGAAGGAAATGTCACGTAGCGATGATAGAATCACGGAAGAGCCATCCATTAATTCTCGCAATCAAGATCCTTCAAAGTATCTTCTTTCGCGATTAGCGATGAGAATTACGTAAGCCCGAGCGTTTAATCGAGCTAGGGAGAGAGAGACTCTCTCTCTCTCTCTCTCTCTCTCTCTGCGCAGCCGTCGTAACGGTGCAAAGTCCTGCAGGTGCGTTGACAGTGAGAGAGAAAAAAATGCTGCAGGTTTTCGCAGGAACCAAAAAGAAAGTGCGCCAGCTGATGGACAATGAACAATGCCAGCTATCAAGTTGTATCGAGTTTCCAATGAAAGAGAACAATGCTTCCAATGGGAGACGTACGTCTTCCGTCAACTTAACGAGGCCTTCGAAAGATCGGTCACTTGCTCGCGAGTTGCATGGTATCGAGAAGAAGCTATAGGTATACTTTTCACGGATCGAGCGTTTCCGTAGATGTAAAATCAATCTGGATAAATAATAGCCAATAATATATATTGATTGCTTCAAAGGCGCGCGCGCGTGCAGCTCTCATTGAATGAACAAACGTTTAATTGTATATATAAAATGATGAGATTTTTCTAAATATGGAAGCGATTGGGAAAGCGCGATGCTTGCGGCCGTTTGGCCGGCCGACCGCTTCGGCAAAATCCTCCGACTCTGTCTGCAATACATATACGAGCGGAGGAATTTGTTTCTGGGGATATGACAGAGG
The DNA here is from genome assembly GCF_024137725.1 of Prorops nasuta. Lineage (NCBI taxonomy): Eukaryota > Metazoa > Arthropoda > Insecta > Hymenoptera > Bethylidae > Prorops > Prorops nasuta. The sequence continues at coordinate 8,989,179 of NW_027116805.1, read as the reverse complement.
TGCGAAGAGGATACGCGTATGTATGTACGACGTACATACATACGTATGTATACGTGAAGCGGCGCGGCGGCGCGCACATCGAGTCGAGACGAGACGAGACTCGATAGCGATGGTTTTCATGGGAGAGCCGAGCGTGAGACTCATTATCGAGACGCCCGAAGCGGAAGAAAGGCAGTTTCGGTTTCGATAGGCCTTGGGGGTCAGTGGAAAAGTGATGGCTGAGCATAATCGACCAGGTCGTGGAAGGATTAAAGAAAGTCGCGTGCAAGAGTTGGCCCCTTTGGTCTCTTGCCCCCTCCACTCCCCACTCCTCTCTCCTCTCTCTCTATCGCGCGCGCGCGCGCGCGCGGAGAAAGGTGCCCCTGCCTGCCTCGCCTCGCCTCGCCGTTCGCGAGCTATTCGAGAGAGAGAGAGGAGAAGAGCTTCTCCGCTCGCTCGCGCGCGCGCGCGCGCGTCCGTCCGGCCGGCCGACAGCCACTGGTGGGACTTCCTCCGGTAGAAGGGGGAGAGACTGGGCCTCTGGGCCCAATCTGGCCTCAGTTGACACGCGAGTCTTCGCACCGTGGCCAGCTTAGCCAGCCCGCAGCAGAGGAGCAGCCGCGCGCCCGCGATATGGTGCTTGCCGCGAGCTAGCCGCGATACGTCCCACGTACAGGCCAAAGCGTTTCAACGCGTGCTCCACGTGGATTCAGTCAAGTGTCACTTGTAAATAGCGCAGCTGCAGACGAACCTCCGTATTTAAGGATCGACGCTCGCTCTGCCACGAGCATCATGCGTTTCCTTCGACTCCAGGTAATTGTCTCTGCTTAATTGGCCTACCTCCCTCCGTCCAGTCCACCGTGGACCAACATTTTTTCTCGCCCCAACTCAAAAATACTCCCCCGCGTATATATATATATATATATATACATGCGTGCCGCACTTTTCATTCTTAGCCTCGGCACGTAACTGCTCCTCGAATTAACATCGAGTTTCGACATTCCTATTGGTAAGCGCGTGCACGGTGCACAGTGCACTCTCTTTTAACGAGCAGAAACTGATTCTTGGAAGTTCCTGCTTCTTCTGCATGCGACTATCCGCATAAAAACTTACATTTTCATCGATATATTTCTTCACGTTTTCGTCCAACGATTAATTGCACAGTGCTCTCCGTTATTCCTTCCTTCTCTCCCAAGTCTTTTTTTTTTTTTTTTTTTTTTTTTTTTCTCGTAATTTAACGCGATGATGCTATTACGCACGTATATAGTAGGTTTTATTCCGCGCGGTGAGAGATTTTAAGCATCGCCGCGCCGCGCCGCGCCGTGCCGCGGTCCAAATGAAAATCGCAGCTGCTCGACCACTGTAAAATGTTCCATTTTTTATTTCTTCCCTCGATACGTAACTGCCTGAATTAACATCCGAGTTTCGACATTCCTATATTATGCCAAGCGTACTTTGTTTTAATGAGCAGATACTGATTCTTGGAAGTTCGTAAACTTGGACTTTCATTGATTTTCCCAATAATTTTCGTCCAACGCTTATTATTTATATTAAAAGGTTAATTTTTCCTATATTCCTCCGTGGCGAGTGGCGCGTCGCCTCAAGTTTTCTCGCATTTCAAAGCGCGACAATGTTATTACGTGTTTTATTTCCACTTGGAAGGCCTAATTTCTTTTTATCATACGCTTCGAATCATCCGACCATCGCACAAAACACTTTCCAGTGCGGTTTTTACTTGACCACCACGTACTTTCTTAAGTCACACTGCAAACTTTACTTTCTTTGCCGAGCATTAAACCTCTCCAATGGTATGAAGCGATTGCTTTAATTCCCGACTGTATATGCTCGAAAAAGAGTGAGCTAATTGAGTGTGCTCGTTACGCGCGTTAAATTACGGATAGCGCGAATCGCTCGCAAGGCAGAGAGAGAGAGAGAGAGAGAGGAGGGATTGCGAGTTTATCTCTCGAAACTTCTCATATTAAATATCGTAACGCATTTCATTGTACAGCAGCACCTGTAATTATATATACCAGCTCCACCGCTTCGTTAGTCTCAAGAAAAAAAGTGAAAAAAAAAAAAAAGAAAACTCACGAACAAATTGCAACTTTAACGATTAACCCATTTATTTCAATGATTAGTTTGTCGAGATAAGTAGAGGGATACGCGTATTGTTTCCGAAGCGAAGAGGCTGGAATGTATATATATATATATCTACTCGCCGCGTCCCGCACGTATGTTGAAGAGAGCCACACACACACACACACACATGATACTTACCAAATTCCCCGGGTGAAACTCTCGAATCTAAAAGCCAAATTTGTTTCTCCCCCCACTTTGCCCCTTACGATTTCTCGAATGGTCCCTGGTCGATTGAGAAGAGAACGCGCAAGGTCCAGGCAGTGCTCGTCTTGTTATATCGTCCCTATATGTATACATATATATATATATATATATGTATATATTAGGGAGGTCGATAAAAAAAAATTTTTTGACGGATCCCCAAAAACCACTAGTATTTGATGAGAAACTACAGTGCTTGAAACCTGTGGCCTGATAAATGATGGAAACACGTGGCTCAATGCGATCAAATATAATTTTCGAATAATTTTACAGTTTTTCGCTGATAACTCATGAAATATTCGATTCTATGAAAAGATGCATATAAGCTTTTCTCTGCAGAATTAAATTCTACATAATAAAGGTTCTATACATTTTTCTTCTAGAATGCATACTAATCGAGATATTGCTGAAAAATCGATCCTCTTTTTCGTTTATACACATTATATTGACATATGCTCATATGAGTAGTTATTCTTATTTCGCTGTAGTTACACATTTTATCTCTCTTAATTTAATAAAATATGTTAATTGTACGGTAAGCTAAAAATAATTATTCATATAAACATATCAATATAATGTGTATAAACGAACAAGAGGATCGATTTTTCAGCAATATCTCGATTGGTATGCATTCTAGAAGAAAAATGTATAGAACCTTTATTATGTAGAATTTAATTCTTCAGAGAAAAGTTTATATGCATCTTTTCATAGAATCGAATATTTCATGAGTTATCAGCGAAAAATTGTAAAATTCTTCGAAAATTATATTTGATCGCAATGAGGCACGTGTTTCCATCATTTGTGTCAGGCCACAGGTGGCTTCTCATCAAATACTAGTGGTTTTTGGGGATCCGTCAAAAATTTTTTTTTTAACGACCACCCTAATATATATATATATATATATGTAGCTCGGATATTCGCTACATTGGCTAATTGTGCACACTCGAGTGTCGCTAGAATATTAATTAGTCAGCCTGATAAGGACTGCACGCGGCAGAATGCCTCGTGTCCTTTCGTCTGGATAATCGGGTCACTCGGTTATATATGTATATATATAGCCATATCAGAGCTCTCGCGCGGTGCCACATTGGAAACTGGCCAGAAACGCTCGATCGTTGGGTGAAAAATCTCCAAGGCGAGCGATCTAATTTGCATATATATATATTTATTACAGGTGGTTCTGGTGATGGCAGCGGTAGTGGTGGCTTCCACTGGTGCCAAGGATGTGCAGGCAGCCAAGAGTCGCGACAAGAGGCAACAGCTCGCTTATTATCCGAGGCGAGGAGGAAGACCGCCCCCATACGCGGTTCAAATGGAACCGATAGTGCAATACTCCCAGAGGGACCCTCTCTACAATCCCGCACTGGCCAGCGCCAAGAGCGACGATCAAGGATTTTACGAGGAGATCCCTCTGAGCTACTACCCGACGGAACCGGAACCCATCATCGAGATCATTATCAAAGAGTCCAACGAGTCCTTGCCGACTCCCGCGCCGCCTCCGCCTCCCGCAGCACCAGCGAAATCCGCGAAGGAGCCCATTCAAGTATTCTACGTAAAGTACGAGAAGAAGAAGGATCATGGCGCGGGTGGAAAGTCACGAGTCGTCTATGACCCACCGGTGCCAGCTCTGACCCCGGTGGAGGAGCACGAGGAGATCAAACCGGATGCTCCGGCAGCTTACGCGGAGGAGGAACCGGTTCGGACCGCAACTCCTGCTCCTACGGAACCTTCCACCACTCTGAGAGCCATCATTCGACCGGACAGCGAGATCTATCATTCCGACGGCAGCGGTATCAGAGTGACCTTTGGCACCGAGCAGATACCCCCGAACGCTCACAATAAGAGGAGCGACGCGGCGGGACCCGCGCCAACGGTCCAACCCAAGCCTCCGACCTCCGCGGTATCCCCGGGAAGTCCCAAAAGACAGCACGGCCCCTACCAACCGATCCAACCTGTCCAGCATGCCAGAGTCCAGCCAGCCTTTCCCCAGCAGAGGATCGTCAACTCCTTCCCTCCGCAACAGGCGTTCCAACAGCCGCCCCAGCAACATCAGCCACCGTTCAATTATCCGCAGCAACAACAACAGTTCGTCCCACCTGGCCCAATTAGGAGTCAGCCGAGACCTCAGCAGCAGCGGCCACCGATAACCGTTCAAGGTCTGCCGGAAGTTCAGCAACGCGCACCGTTCAATAATTTCGGACCTCCTCATAGAGTCAACATCAATCATCCGCAGCAACCTGGCCTACCACCGACCCTGTCGGTCTCGCATCAGGCAGTCAATCTGCAAAATCAGCCCTTGAATCAGGCCCCCGCCTTCAATCAGGAGCAACAGTTCGCGTTGCAGCAGGAACAGGAGAAACAGAGGTACCACGAGCAACGTCGTCAGCAAGACTTGCTGAAACAACGGGAGCAACAGAGACTTCAGGAACATCAGCGCCTGCTCGAACAACAGAGGCGTTTGGAACAGCAGAGACAATACGAGCAACAGAGAATCTTGGAACAGCAACGCTTCCAGGAACAGCAAAAGTTGCAGGAGCAGCAACGCTTCCAGGAGCAACAACGCTTCCAGGAGCAACGAAGACGCAAGCAAGAGCAGGAGGAGAAACTCTTGCAGGAGCAAAGGTACCAGCAACAATTCAAGTATAACCAGCTGAATCAGAGTCCTCCTCAAGTACCACAGAGGACCAACGGAGAAATTTTGAAAGCTGTTCCAAAATTGGAGCAACACTTTGCTATAAGGGAAAATCCTCTTCATCCCGGACCGTTTCCACCAGGATCGGCAATTTTACAGCCGACGTCCTTCCCGGATATTCCTCAGAGTCATCAGTTCCCACTTCAACAACAGAACATTCTTCAAGACTCGCATCGACAAACGCAACTTCCTCATAACCATTTTCCAATAGACAATTTGCAGCAACTTCAGCAACACCAACAGCACCAGCAGCAGCAACAATCGCAACAACATGAAAAACAACTCTACCAAAACCAGCAACAGCAATTCTTCTCGCAAAATCTGCCGACATCCCAGCAGCAGAGACCACCTCAATCCCAGCAACCGAGTCAGTCTATATGGGGAAGACCTGTGTTTCAGAACAATTTGAGCGGAAATCAAAAGATCTACGCTACTCCTGTTAGTCCGGTGGATAATCAGAATTCGGTATCCACCCCGAGATCCGTAAGTCCTACGATCTCTGCAGCGAGCGGCGGTGGTAGTACGACAACCACGGAGGCACCAAGATCAAGACCAAGACCAACACCAACACCAGCAGCAGCAACGACCACGACGACGACGACGACGACGACGACGACCTTGTCACTGAAAAACGAGGCCAAGATCAAGGCCAACATCGCTAGTCTGCCGGACGAGGTACCGGACGATATAAGGGAACAACTGTTGAGCTCCGGTATCCTGGGCAATGCGGATATCCAGATTCTGGATTACGACAAGGTAGGGGACATACCGATCGAGAAATTACCGCCAGAGGCGCTAGCGAATTTCTACGGAGCCGGTGGGTCCGCAGCCGTGGCAGCCAGCGAGCCGGTCCCTGCGGTTCTCAAGAGGCTGCACAAGTCCGATGCGAGTCCAAAGAAGGTCAGCTCTAAGTTCGAACAGGCTACGTTGCGGCCTGGAGGCGTCGAGATGAAAGTAGTACGCTTCGATCCCGATACGGAGCAAGGCCAGGCTCTGGCCGATCAGCACATACGCGAAGATGCTACCAGGCTGAAGCCAGTAGCCGTGGGAACAAGGGACACCGACCAATACAATCGATATCTGCCGCTCAAAGTGAGCGGAGCTTCCTTTCCGATCCCAGATGTACCCGAGCTCAACGGTCGCAAGATCTCCAGCGTCGTTGTCTTGGCCCCCGTTGACTACAACTTTCAAGAGGAGAGGGAGCCGGAGGCCAGACACTCCAAGAAAATCACAGACGCACAGGCCGTTAGATTTCTCGCGGGCGAAACGCTCAAGCAACTCGTCAAAAAGCCCACCGTCGAGAATTACAAGAAGTGGCTCGAGCAGGAAAGCCAAACCGAGCCACAGCGACAGTCCGTCGTTCTCCTCGTAACTACGTAAGTCGGATCCATCTTATTTCTCTATACGATCGCACAGCTATAGCGCGCACCTCGTGATCGAGACCCTATAGAAATCTTCGATATAACCCGCTCTAATTGCACATGCATTCCATCACCGCGTTCCTTCCTCTGGCGCAATATAAGCCTTTCTTCTTCTTCTTCTTCTTCTTGTCGCACTTACTCCCTGCAACTCATCGCTTTCTCGAGAGAAAAACAAAGAAACATCCATGCAAAATTTATAACGATCGATACATCCTTTCCAAATTAATATTTATCACAGAAAAGAGTAAATCCAATTCTCCTTTCATTTTGCTGTAAAATGGATGCACTTTTTTCCTCTCGAGAATAGTTTCACAATAGTGCATGGTGTATCTGGGAAATATTTCGACACCTGGAAAGAATGCTTTCCCGTATAGCAATCTTATTCTTCTTGTTTGACTTAATTGGAGCTACCGAATAAGAAGCGTCCTTGACCACCTTTCCCTATATATAAGAACGAGAAGAGAGTGTAGAAACCACAGTCCTTCAAGGGCCTGCCTGCCTGCCAGCATGTGGTCTAATGTCCCAGGGCCAACAGTGTCCTGAATATTTTATGAACCCCCATTACACTTTTTGTTCCTTAATAACTACCCACGGCTCGAGGTATGCTAAGAACGGAGGCAGTTATACGAATTTTACATGGTTTTATCTCTCTCGCAGGTCTAAAGATAATGCCGACGGGGACAAGGAAATCTTTATGTATGATGTAACCTCCCAAACTGTGAGCAAACTCTCCGGCGATTTGTCATCCGCATTCGTGGACGCTGCTGAAAGCAATTCCGATACCGACACTTTGGACGACTCTGCGTTCGCCACTTATTAACTCCCTCTTATATCATGGTTTCTGGACAAACCAACAATTGCTCGAGTTAATAGCGATGTTCCAATTATTGCAATTGGAGAATGGCTCACTTCGTTGCCAGATTCACTTCTCGAATTCATAGAGAAAACGATGAAACTGTTTCCAATTAGAGTAAAAGGATGCGGCGCCAATTAGACATATAAGTATCTCCTGTAGATATCATAATTATGTATCAATATGTATATAATAACATTTTTCTACTTTTTTTTATACAAAATAAACGCAATTTTTTTTATCACTCTTCATTATTGATATACCTACATTTTTAATGAACAACGAATGTAGTATACATACATATCTCATCATAATATCGTTTTCAAAATGAAAGGCCGATCGGTAATATAGATGATACTGGTTGCGTCAGGTTACTAAATTTACTTGGCAGAGGGACCTACTATACTCTTCGTACAATAGAACACAGTTTCTGTCTGTTCCGCGTGGAGAAAGTGGGTGGAGGTGGTGTGGAATCGGTGGTAAACGGGCGATCACCCAGGTTCTCGCCCTGAATTCGGGCAGAGTTGAGAGAACGTAAATTTAGTCAGGGTTAACCGCCGCCGATTGACGCGAGAAGGAAGCATGGGAGATTCGTTGGACGGATCCGGGGAACCTCCCCCGGAATCCCAGAATGTGGCAGTAGTGGAGTATACGCAATTCGCCAATTACTTGAGGAAAGCGGTGACCGTGCTATTGCCGGACGAGGATATAGTTCCACCAGGTTTTAATTTAGCTTTGGAGGATCGAAAAAATCAAGAATCTATCCGAAAGTTCCTTAGTGATTCCCAGGTCTGGGCACTCTACATCCAAAGAAGCTCTGCAAAAGGTATACCATCACGCTCCTTTTCCTTCTTTTTTTTTTTTGTATTTAATAATATCTCTCTCGGTTGCTTTGCTCTCAATGCGACCCTTCCTCCTCCCTTCCTGGACGAAGAGAAGACGACCATTGTTATTCACAACGGTAAACTCAACAGGAAATGCATACTAATATAAATGTCCTAGCCTCTCCATATAATATTTCTCATCGGGTGACTCACGTCGAAATCGATACACAGGCAAAACGTCATCTCCTGCCCCTCTTTTTTCCCCTCTCTTTTATTTCAGCCGGCAAGCTGATGCTGCTGATGGAGTTGTTATGGTTCAATCAATCCCCAATTTCTAGACCATTTGATAAGGATTTTCATGCATTTTTATCACAGTAACATCAAATCATTTATTTTTAGAGACTCCAATTCGAGTTTAATGACTGAAGCATTTCAGTTATCAAAACAAATAAATCTAGCAACTCAGAGTTTTTTTTTTGCCACTTGTTGACAAGAAATATTCTTTTTTTCCAGTACTGATTTCTAACTGTTTCTTTTTCTTTTAAGGAAAGCAAATCTAATGACAGGGATCTCTTATTTTTTTTCAGAGGATGACAGCGGAGAGACGGATGAGGAGAAGGATAATATTGTATACTACATTTCAAACGAGATACATTTTACGAATCCTAAAATGGCCTCCTTAGTTCTAACTAAGAGAGGAACCGTTGTTGAAGCAGATAAATCTATACATTCGCAGTTAAGGCTTGTTACTTTCGCAGATGGACCACCTTATGAAACGCTACATGCCATCAGCAAAACCATGGCACCATATTTCAAAAGTTATGTAAAAGAGACTGGTCGTGCTGATAGGGATGGTGACAAAATGGCACCATCCGTAGAGAAAAAGATTGCGGAATTGGAAATGGGATTATTGCATTTACAGCAAAATATAGATATACCAGAAATTTCCTTGCCTGTACATCCAGTTGTAGCTCAAGTAATTAAGCAATGCTCGGAGGAAAATAGGAAGCCCAAGGTTGCTGACTTTGGAGATAAAGTGGAAGATTCGACATTCTTGAATCAGCTACAGAATGGAGTCAATAAATGGATTAAAGAAATCCAGAAGGTATAACTCTTGCCATTTCAATTTAAGTTTATGTAAAAATATATGCCTACGAAAAATGATTTTATTTTAGGTAACAAAATTAAATCGGGACCCAGAATCTGGAACTGCTTTGCAAGAAATTTCCTTCTGGCTAAATTTGGAAAGAGCGCTTCATCGCATTCAAGAAAAGAGAGAGAGTATTGAAATTACTTTGACTTTGGATATCCTGAAGCATGGAAAACGCTTTCATGCAACTGTCAGCTTCGATACAGACACAGGATTGAAACAAGCCCTGGCCACTGTAAACGATTACAATCCTCTTATGAAAGATTTTCCGATAAATGACTTGCTATCGGCAACGGAGTTAGAGAGAATTCGTGCGAGCATTCAACAGATTTTCACTCACTTGAGAAAGATTCGAAGCACCAAATATCCGATACAACGAGTCTTAAGATTGGTAGAAGCTATTTCAAGAGACCTAGGACAGCAGCTATTGAAGGTTCTAGGAACGCGAAGACTGATGCACATTCCTTTCGACGATTTCGAAAAAGTCATGAGCCAATGCTTCGATGTGTTTACAACGTGGGATGATGAATATGACAAGCTTACAGGATTATTGAGAGACGTTGTGAAGAAGAAACGGGACGAGCACATGAAAATGGTTTGGCGAGTTTTTCCAGCTCACAAGAAACTCCAGACTCGAATGGAGCACATGAGACGTTTCAGGAGGCAGCACGAACAGCTAAGGACTGTCATTGTTCGTGTGCTTAGACCAACCGTTCGGCAAAACAGTAACAGCTCGGAAAATGCGGATAACAACAATACCAAGGTTGAATTTGCTCTTGACGCAGCTGATGCGAATGCTATTAGCGAAGTTAATCTAGCTTATGAGAATGTAAAAGAGGTGGATTGCCTTGATATTACGAAGGAAGGTCTGGATTCCTGGGATGCTGCTGTTAATCGATACCAAGAACGTATCGAAAGGGTCGAGGCAAGAATAACGGCGCATTTGAGAGATCAATTAGGAACTGCTAAAAATGCTAACGAAATGTTCCGTATATTTTCCCGTTTTAACGCACTCTTCGTTCGACCGCACATTCGAGGAGCCATTAGAGAATACCAGACTCAGCTCATACAAAGAGTGAAAGACGACATTGAGGCTCTTCACGAAAAATTCAAGGTTCAATATGCAGCTAGCAAATGTTGCAAGATGAGTTTAGTCAGGGACTTACCACCTGTTGCTGGATCTATCATTTGGGTTAAGCAGATTGACTATCAGTTAACGATGTATTTGAAACGCGTGGAAGATGTTTTAGGTAATTTTCCTCGAAATTCCCTTGTCTCGTTTCGTTAACTTACAATTCGCGACTCTGATTAATTTGTCTTTTTATTTACTTCACTTTTGCCAGGAAAGGGATGGGAAAATCATATTGAAGGACAGAAGTTGAAAGCAGACGGGGATAGCTTTAGGATGAAATTATCTACGCAGGAAATCTTTGATGATTGGGCTAGAAAGGTGCAACAACGAAATCTTGGTGTAACCGGACGTATTTTCACCATAGAGAGTGTTCGTTCCAGAACGGGCCGGGGTGGAAGCGTATTGAAATTAAAAGTAAATTTTCTGCCAGAGATTATCACTCTTTCGAAAGAAGTGAGAAATTTAAGAAATCTAGGGTTCCGTGTGCCACTAGCTATCGTGAACAAGGCTCATCAGGCCAATCAAGTTTATCCATTTGCCATCAGCCTCATTGAGAGCATCAGGACTTACGAAAGGACTTTGGAAAAGGTGAATTTTACATTTTTCTGCAAACTAACAAATTTTATATTTAATAGATAACATAGAAAGAGTCATATACTTATTATAGTTAATAGCGAGAAAAAAAACAATACTAGGGTATAGTGACAGGTTTCAGATGCAAACTAGATTAATTAAGAATCTAATCCCATGGATCTCCAATATTTTAGCTTACCAATCGGAGTCCCCACTGTCCCGCATTAAAGGTAGATTTCGAAGCTTCCAGGAATATAATGCATCTCACCCAAACTCGCAGTAATTGTCTGCCTGCTTAGTCGATGTAGCAAATTCTACAAGTTTATTTTCTTCATTATCTCCTTTCCTTCAGGTTTAGAGTTTATTTCAGTAGCCTGCTTACAAAGGCCGTATCGCTTAGATCTGATGTTACCTGCCCAGAATTTTTAATCAATATTCTTTTTATTATAAAGGGACTTATCATTTTGCATTTTGCAGTTCCATTATTTTTTGAATGGCAAGTCGAACTTTATGTTGTATATCTGTTTCCCGATCGTTCATCAGTTATTTTTACAAAAATTTTGAAACAAAATTGATGTTTTACAGATCGAGGACAAGGCCAGTATTATTCCACTAGTGGCTGGAATGCGTAAAGACGTTTTAACTCTCATTTCCGAGGTGAGTTCAATAACTTTTTTAATCGACAAATTTAACTCGGATAAATATTTTAAACCTTCGCTTTCAGGGTATCGCTCTGGTCTGGGAAAGCTTTAAGCTTGACCAGTATGTCCAACGACTTTCCGATACAGTAGTGTCTTTCCAAGAAAAAGTAGAGGATCTCTTGGTAGTCGAGGAACAGCTGGACGTGGATGTTAGATCTTTGGAGACCTGTCCTTATTCAGCCAACACATTTGCGGATATTCTTAAGAAGATTCAAAAATCTGTCGATGAGCTTTCTTTGAAAAATTATTCAAATCTGCACATTTGGGTCGCCAGATTGGACGAAGAGGTTGAAAAAAATCTAGCTGCCAGGCTAGAGGCTGGTATCGAGGCCTGGAAAAACGCCCTTACAGGGCAAAAGAAAGAAATCGATCTTAGTATGGATACGGATGCTATAAGCCATCACCCAGCACACAAGTCTGGCGGGGACCCCAAGATACAGAACCAAATTCACGAAGTGCGAATCACAAATCAGATGATGTACCTGTATCCGAGCATCGAAGATGCCAGATTTCAGATAATGCAGCAATTGTTTGCTTGGCAAGCTATAGTTACTTCCCAAGTTCGTCTTCAGAGTACGAGATATCAAGTAGGATTGGATAAACAAGAGTCTGGAACGTACAGGAACTTATTAACAAAATTACCAGGTGGAAAGCAATCTTTGGAAGCAGCTTACGAGGCTGTTGAATCGAAAATGAAGGACATCGCTGATTACGTTGATGAATGGCTACGCTATCAAGCTCTCTGGGATCTTCAGCCTGATAATCTCTACAGGAAACTCGGCGAAGATATTAATTTATGGATGAAGTGCTTGAATGATATCAAGAAGACTAGGACTACCTTTGATACCTCTGATACCAGACGAGAATTTGGTCCTGTCATCATTGATTTTGCAAAAGTACAGAGTAAAGTCTCTCTTAAATACGATTCTTGGCACAAGGAAACTTTGGGTAAATTTGGAACTCTTCTCGGTAATGAAATGGCCACATTCCATGCTCAAGTATCGAAATCCCGAAGCGACTTGGAACAGCAATCAATAGAAGCTGCAAGTACGTCGGATGCTGTTGGTTTTATTACCTACGTTCAATCTTTGAAACGAAAGATGAAAGCCTGGGAGAAGCAGGTAGATATTTATCGCGAAGGTCAAAGAATCCTGGAACGTCAAAGATTCCAATTTCCGCCGTCGTGGTTACACGTAGACAATATCGAAGGGGAGTGGGGTGCATTTAACGAAATAATCAGACGCAAGGATACGAGCATCCAGACACAGGTTGCTTCCCTTCAAATGAAAATAGTAGCCGAGGATAAGGCAGTCGAAACAAGAACAACAGACTTCCTCGGTGATTGGGAAAAAGCCAAGCCTGTAGAGGGTCATCTGCGTCCAGACGAGGCTCTCCAGAAGCTACAACTCTTCGAGAGCAAATTTGCCAGGCTTAAAGAGGAAAGAGATAACGTTGCCAAGGCCAAAGAAGCTTTGGAGCTTCAAGAGCCAGGAGGTGCATCAAGTAGTGAAGATAGAATGCAAGTTGTCTTTGAAGAATTGCAAGATTTGAGAGGCGTTTGGTCAGAACTTTCTAGGATCTGGGCGCAGATTGACGAGACTCGAGAGAAACCTTGGTTATCCGTCCAACCTAGAAAGCTAAGGCAGCAATTAGACACGATGATGGCGCAGTTGAAAGAATTGCCAGCTAGATTGAGACAATATTCTTCGTACGAATATGTTAAGAAGATGCTACAGAGCTACACCAAAGTCAATATGCTTATCGTAGAATTAAAATCCGATGCTTTGAAAGAAAGACACTGGAAGCAATTGACGAAACAGCTCAGAGTTAAGTGGATCCTTAGCGAATTAACTCTTGGACAAGTCTGGGATGTCAATTTGCAGAAGAACGAAGGTATAGTTAAGGATGTGATTTTGGTTGCTCAAGGAGAGATGGCACTAGAGGAATTTTTGAAACAAGTTCGGGAATCTTGGCAAACATACGAGTTGGATCTCATTAACTATCAAAGCAAGTGCAGACTTATTCGTGGCTGGGACGATCTTTTCAACAAGGTCAAAGAGCATATTAATTCTGTAGCAGCTATGAAGCTTTCACCTTACTATAAAGTTTTTGAAGAGGAAGCTTTGACCTGGGAGGAGAAGCTAAACAGGATCAACGCATTGTTCGATGTTTGGATCGATGTTCAAAGACGTTGGGTCTATCTAGAAGGAATCTTTTCTGGTAGTGCAGATATAAAAACTTTACTACCCGTAGAGACTTCACGCTTCCAGAGTATTAGCTCGGAATTTCTCGGTCTTATGAAGAAAGTCTCCAAATCTCCTATGGTGATGGATGTTCTGAACATTCCTGGGGTGCAAAGGGCTTTGGAGCGCCTTGCAGATTTGTTGGGTAAAATTCAAAAAGCTTTGGGAGAATATCTGGAGAGAGAAAGAACTTCGTTTCCCAGATTTTACTTTGTCGGTGACGAGGATTTATTGGAGATCATTGGTAATAGTAAAAATGTTGCGAGGCTGCAGAAGCACTTTAAAAAAATGTTCGCTGGAGTGGCGGCCATTCTTCTCAACGAGGACAATACGATAATAACTGGAATAGCCTCTCGAGAAGGTGAAGAAGTTATGTTCCAAACCCCTGTGTCCACAGTTGAATATCCAAAGATTAATGAATGGCTGAGCTTAGTGGAAAAAGAGATTCGTGTCACCCTAGCCTCGAGCTTAGCGAAGGCTGTACAGGATATCAAACAGTTCAAAGATGGCAATATTAACCCAGAAGCATTTATGATTTGGTGCGACAACTATCAAGCTCAAATTATTGTTTTAGCAGCACAAATACTTTGGTCTGAGGATGTTGAGGCAGCTTTATATGAAATACAAGCGGATCCTAGCAAAAATTCGATGGAGAGAGTTTTGAACCAAGTTGAAAGTACACTGAATGTCTTGGCTGATTCTGTTCTGCAGGAACAGCCACCTTTGAGAAGAAAGAAGCTGGAGCACCTGATCAACGAGTTTGTACATAAACGCACAGTTACAAGAAGATTAATCGCCAATAGGGTTTCTAATCCTAAAGCATTCGAATGGCTTTGTGAAATGAGATTCTACTTTGATCCCAGGCAGACTGAAGTTTTACAGAGACTGACTATTCACATGGCCAACGCCAAATTCTTCTACGGATTTGAATACTTGGGAGTTCAGGATAGACTGGTCCAGACACCATTGACTGATAGATGTTACTTGACCATGACGCAAGCCTTGGAAGCCAGACTAGGTGGTTCACCATTCGGTCCCGCTGGCACAGGTAAAACTGAGTCGGTCAAAGCTCTAGGTCACCAACTCGGACGATTCGTGCTCGTCTTTAACTGTGATGAAACATTTGATTTCCAGGTATGCAATGTTATATCTTAATCAAGGTTTATTTCTGTTCCTTAAAAAGTTTCTTTCACTTGACAATGTTATTTCTCAGGCGATGGGTCGTATCTTCGTTGGTCTTTGCCAAGTTGGAGCCTGGGGTTGCTTCGATGAGTTCAACCGCCTCGAAGAGCGTATGCTTTCCGCGGTCTCACAGCAGGTGCAGACCATTCAAGAAGCTCTAAAGAGTCAAATGGAAGGAAAGAAAGAAGGAACGCTATGCGTTGAGTTAGTTGGCAAACAAGTTAAAGTTTCTACGGACATGGCCATTTTCATCACTATGAACCCTGGTTATGCTGGACGCTCCAATTTACCGGATAACTTGAAGAAACTCTTCAGATCCTTAGCTATGACTACTCCGGACAGACAATTGATTGCCGAAGTGATGCTTTTTAGTCAAGGATTTAGATCTGCTGAAAAATTGGCTTGCAAAATTGTGCCGTTCTTCAAGTACGTAGTTTACCTTTACGAATCTTCATTATATCATTAGTTACAATCTAATGATTACTTTTTTTATTAGATTATGTGACGAACAGCTGTCCAATCAGTCTCATTACGACTTTGGTTTGCGTGCCTTAAAATCAGTTTTAATCTCAGCTGGTAATGTTAAACGCGATCGAATACAGAAAATAAAGGAAGAAAAGCAGAGTCGCGGAGAAACTAATATAGACGAGGCTTCTATTGCTGAAAATTTGAGAGAACAAGAAATTCTTATACAGTCGGTTTGTGAAACCATGGTACCTAAATTAGTAGCTGAAGACATACCTTTGTTATTCAGTTTATTGAATGACGTTTTCCCCAATGTTAATTATACACGCGCAGAAATGAAAGGTAAAAAGCTATTGATATATATATATATATTTTAAATAATAAATTATTACTTTTATCACAAATTGAGAGACTTTAATTATTTTCATAGGATTGAAGGACGAGATCAGGAAAGTGTGTGCGGAAGAATATTTGGTGTGTGGTGAAGGAGACGAACAAGGAGGAGCTTGGCAAGAAAAGGTAAAAAATCTACGTCTATATCTTACTTTGTAAATATAAAGAATCGCACTTAACACTACGTTTATAGAGATATTAGCATGAAACTTTGCACGTAAAATTGAATAAAAAGAAATAGGCTATTTTTCCCGTAAAGTAATTGAATTTTTAAAAGCTTCTTCCTTTAATTTATTGATACAGCACAGTTAATGCAACTCCTAACTCTTAACTTTTTACGTTATGCACACTCAGGGGATGGTCGGTGAAACCTGGGTAGAAAAGGTGAGACCGATCTAAATCTGCATTGCAATTGTTTGAATTTCCTACACTTGAACATGTTTTTTTTTTAAGATCATTCTTTTTTCCATCTTTAACATTTAATTGTCATTTAGGTACTGCAACTATATCAAATCTGCAACCTTAATCACGGTTTGATGATGGTTGGTCCCAGCGGATCTGGAAAATCGACAGCTTGGAAGGTCCTACTCAAGGCTCTCGAACGATTTGAAGGAGTGGAGGGAGTAGCGCACGTGATAGATCCCAAGGCAATTAGTAAAGAAACCCTTTACGGTGTTTTGGACCCAAATACCAGGGAATGGACGGATGGTTTATTCACTCACATTTTGAGAAAAATTATCGATAATGTCAGAGGAGAGATAAACAAGAGGCAATGGATTATATTTGACGGGGATGTTGACCCTGAATGGGTTGAGAACTTGAATTCAGTTCTGGATGATAATAAACTTCTTACTCTACCCAATGGAGAACGTCTGAGCTTACCACCAAATGTGAGAGTGATGTTCGAAGTTCAAGACTTAAAATATGCAACTCTTGCAACAGTTTCTCGTTGTGGTATGGTTTGGTTCTCGGAAGACGTTTTATCCACAGAGATGATCTTTGAGAATTACATGATGAGGCTGAAGAACATTCCTTTGGAGGATGGAGAGGAAGATAATCTTAGCAAAAAGGCTTCAGATAAAGAGGACACTCTTTCGCCTGCCTTGTCTGTACAACGCGAAGTCACTAGTATTCTTCAAAGTTACTTTGCTCCAGATGGCCTTGTAGTCAAGTGTCTGGAATATGCAATGAAACAGGAAC
This sequence comes from Prorops nasuta, assembly GCF_024137725.1. Taxonomy (NCBI): domain Eukaryota; kingdom Metazoa; phylum Arthropoda; class Insecta; order Hymenoptera; family Bethylidae; genus Prorops; species Prorops nasuta. The sequence goes on along the minus strand of NW_027116805.1, from coordinate 8,972,031 downwards.
ATATCATGGACTTTACTCGTCTCAGAGCCCTTAGCTCACTATTCTCCATGCTAAACCAAGCAGTTCGCAATATCCTCCAATATAATCATACGCACATGGATTTCCCTTTGCCCGGTGAGCAGCTGGAACGTTATATGCCACGATGTTTGATCTACGCATTGCTGTGGAGCTTCGCAGGTGATGCCAAATTAAAAGTTAGATCTGACTTGGGCGATTTCATGAGATCCATCACCACTATACCTCTTCCCAATCAGAACAACATTCCAATAATCGATTTTGAAGTCAATATTCATGGAGAGTGGTTACCGTGGAGTAATAAAGTACCACAAATTGAAGTTGAGACGCACAAAGTTGCTAGTCCAGATATTGTTGTGCCTACCTTAGACACCGTGAGACATGAAAGTTTACTTTACACGTGGCTAGCAGAGCACAAACCTCTGGGTAAGTTATGGTCAAATTTTTTATCGAAGATTATACAGGATAAATTTATGTTTAACTTATGCTTCATTATAGTTCTGTGCGGTCCTCCTGGTTCTGGTAAGACGATGACCCTCTTCTCAGCTTTACGAGCACTCCCAGACATGGAAGTAGTTGGACTTAACTTCTCTTCAGCAACTACTCCAGAATTACTACTAAAAACCTTCGATCATTACTGTGAATATCGTAAAACACCAAATGGTGTGATACTTTCGCCTGTACAGCTGGGAAAATGGCTGATATTGTTCTGTGACGAGATCAATTTGCCAGACATGGATAATTACGGTACTCAACGAGTTATTTCGTTTTTGCGGCAGTTGGTAGAGCACAGAGGCTTTTACAGAACGAATGACCAAGCTTGGGTTACCTTGGAGAGGATCCAGTTTGTTGGGGCTTGTAATCCACCTACGGATCCTGGCAGGAAGCCCCTTAGTCACAGATTCCTGAGACATGTGCCTGTTATATATGTAGATTATCCAGGGGAAACTTCCCTAAAACAAATTTATGGAACATTTACTCGTGCCATGCTGAGGTGTGTATTACAAAATCTGAAGCTTCATTTTTTTACTAGTTGGTATTTGACCTTTTCTTTATTTTGTTATATATATATATATCTATAGACTGACTCCTTCCCTGAGAGGATACGCAGAACCTTTGACAAACGCAATGGTAGAGTTCTATTTAGCTTCTCAGGAGAGATTTACCCAAGATATGCAACCACACTACGTGTATTCTCCAAGAGAAATGACACGTTGGGTGCGAGGAATCTGTGAAGCCATCAGACCTCTCGATAATCTCTCTGTGGAAGGTCTTGTACGTCTCTGGGCTCATGAAGCACTCAGATTATTCCAAGACCGACTCGTTGAGGACTCTGAACGTGCCTGGACCAACAAGAATATCGATATTGTGGCCTTGAAACATTTTGGTGGTGTGGACCAAGAAAAAGCTCTAGCCAGGCCAATTCTTTACAGTAATTGGTTATCCAAGGACTATGTTCCTGTAAATAGAAAAGAATTAAGGGATTACGTCAGAGCAAGATTAAAGATCTTCTACGAAGAAGAACTGGATGTGCCATTGGTTCTGTTTGATGAGGTTCTGGAACACGTTTTACGAATCGACAGAATCTTCCGACAGCCCCAGGGGCACTTATTGTTAATCGGTGTTTCTGGGGCTGGAAAGACGACTCTTTCCAGATTCGTAGCTTGGATGAACGGGCTATCAATTTTCCAAATAAAGGTAATTCTCAATTTTTTAACTGAATCTATTAATTATTATCCTGAATTTGTTTTACTAATGTCAAGGTTCACAACAAATACACGGGAGAAGATTTTGACGAAGATCTTAGACAAGTTTTAAGGAGATCAGGCTGTAAGGACGAGAAGATTGCATTTATCTTGGACGAATCTAATGTGTTGGATTCTGGATTCCTGGAGCGAATGAACACTTTGCTGGCAAATGGAGAAGTACCGGGATTATTCGAAGGAGACGAGTACACGACGTTGATGACTCAGTGCAAGGAAGGTGCACAACGAGAAGGCTTGATGTTAGACTCTAACGAAGAATTGTACAAATGGTTTACTGGACAGGTTATGAAAAATTTGCATGTGGTTTTCACCATGAATCCCAGTACAGATGGTCTCAAGGACCGAGCAGCCACGTCACCAGCTCTATTTAACAGATGCGTTCTCAATTGGTTCGGTGATTGGTCTGACAATGCACTATTCCAAGTTGGAAAAGAATTCACGAGTCGAGTCGATTTAGAGAGACCATCCTGGAAGTGTCCAGACTTTTTCCCGTCAGTATGTTCATTGATCCCGGCACAGCCTGCTCATAGAGATGCTGTTATCAATGCCTGTGTTTATGTTCATCAAACCCTACACAAAGCTAATGCTAGACTCGTTAAGAGAGGTGTCAGAACTATGGCAATCACTCCCCGACACTACTTGGACTTTATCAATCACTTCGTTAAATTGTATCACGAAAAGAGGAGCGACCTGGAAGAACAACAATTGCATTTGAATGTTGGTCTAAGCAAGATTGCAGAGACTGTGGAACAAGTTGAGGAAATGCAAAAAAGTTTGGCTGTTAAATCTCAGGTAATAAATACAAATCTCACAAGATTAATTAATAATTATTATTCTTCTATAAGAATTCAAGAATGACGAGTAAATACAAATATGATTGCAGGAACTGCAAGCGAAAAACGAGGCGGCTAATGCAAAATTGAGGCAGATGGTGAAAAATCAACAGGAAGCTGAGAAAAAGAAGGTTCAGAGCCAGGAGATTCAGCATCAATTAGCTTTGCAAACTGTTGCTATTAATCAAAAAAGAGATGATGTTATGGCTGACCTTGCTCAAGTCGAGCCTGCTGTTATCGATGCGCAAAATGGTGAGAGAGCTTTTCGAAAACATTTTCTAGTATTTGACAAATGCAAAGACAATATTTTAAATTTTAGAGTAAAAACATTTCTTAAATTGTTTTGATTAATATTTCTTTCGCGATTATTCGCTAATATCATGTCACAAAAATAGCTGTGAAAGCGATTAAGCGACAACACCTGGTCGAGATCCGATCAATGGCGAATCCACCTGCAGTAGTAAAGCAGGCATTAGAGTCAATTTGTTTGTTGCTCAAAGAAAAGGCCAACGACTGGAAGCAGATACGATCAGTGATAATGAAGGACAGCTTTATCCCGACAATAGTGAATTTTAACACTGAGGACATCACGTAAGAGAACACCTAGGGGCCTGCTGAATGTCCAATGAACCTCCGCCTGGGAATCTAATCTGGACCAAAACAGTCTTAACCGCTTGATATATGTTGACACGTTGATACTGTGTTACGGTCTTACAGCTCGATTCTATGTGATTACTTACACTTTACAACGCAATAATCCTTTGCCCGACAAGTGCTATAAATCTTTGCGAAGAATGAAACTTACGGTTTTTAGATCAACGTGGGGCAAAGGATTAGATATATTTGCAATGTTATGTCTCAAGGGCCTAATTATTGCAATTACAGCTTCTTAAACTTCGTTTAACTATGTTAACTATGCCTAATGCCTGCCATCTTTTTCTCTTTACTATACAAAGTCGTTTCTTTCGTATAGCGGTGAAATCTATAAAGAAACAGCATTTAGTCGAGGTTCGTTCCATGGCGAACCCACCTGCCATCGTGAAGGTAGCATTGGAATCGATCTGCTTGTTGCTCGGCGAAAACGCCAGTGATTGGAAAAGCATACGCACGGTCATCATGAGAGACAATTTTATCAATACCATTGTCTCCAATTTCAGTACGGAGGACATTACGTAAGCATGTTTCTTTTCTGTTTACGTAGAAGAGACATTTTTTTAGTTCTTCCCTTTTTTTATTCACAAGAGTTATCCTTCGAGGCTAATGACCTTGACTGTCAGTGCCTCTAAACATAAATAAAACTCTTTATTCGTTTAGATCAATTTTTTTTTACTACGTGCATCATTTTGTGTTTGCTGTTGATACCGTGAGTTCGTCTTTCCCAAATTTTTCTGTGACACAAATTGAGCTTCCAGTGTAAATTCTAATCCACCAGCTTTTCAAGAATTTGTTTAACCGATTAATTCTTGACTTTACTCTAATTCACGTTGCATGATACGATTGATATGATCACTAAACTAAAATTGTCCAAGTCTTTAATCTTGATGCTAACATAAAAGTTAAAATATAAATAATTCATAATTTTGTTTATCGAGGTTTTATGGGCGAATTCCAACATCTAAAAGGTAATTTTCTGTCTTAATAGAGATGAAGTTCGTGACAAGATGAAGAGTAGATACCTCAGCAATCCAGATTACAACTTTGAGAAAGTTAATCATGCCAGTATGGCTTGTGGTCCTATGGTGAAATGGGCCATAGCGCAGGTGAGAGGATAAAAACTCTGTGTTTAACTTGTGTAAATTATTTTAATGATTTTAAAAAGTTTGTATAAATAAATTTTAATTGTTTATAACAGATCGAATATGCTGACATGTTGAAACGTGTCGAGCCACTTCGCGACGAGCTTGACTCTCTAGAAAGGCAAGCAGAAACAAATAAGGTGAGAGGAGAAGATGTGAAGAATCTAATTGCCCAGTTGGAGCAGAGTATCGCTTCGTACAAAGAAGAGTATGCACAATTGATTTCTCAAGCTCAAGCTATCAAGGCTGACCTCGAGAGTGTTCAAGCCAAAGTAGATCGATCGATAGCATTACTCAAGTCTTTGGTGATCGAGAGGGAACGGTGGGAAGCTACTAGCGAAACTTTCAAGAGTCAAATGTCTACGATTATTGGAGACGTTCTTCTGTCTTCGGCATTCTTGGCTTACGCAGGATACTTCGATCAACACGTGAGTTATCTTTCCAAATATCAATGAATACTTTTTACATTAAGGCCTTTAAAGTTAAACAAAGTTATAATACATTCTCGTATTGCAGTATCGACAAAATCTCTTTACAACTTGGTGTCAACATTTGCATTACGCCAACTTGCAATTTAGACCAGACATAGCAAGAACTGAATATCTCTCTAATCCAGACGAACGTTTGAGATGGCAGGCAAATGCTTTGCCGACGGACGATCTCTGCACGGAGAATGCCATTATGCTCAAACGATTTAACAGATACCCATTGATAATCGATCCATCGGGTCAAGCGACGGAATTCATTATGAACGAGTTCAAGGATCGCAAAATCACCAAGACCAGCTTCCTCGATGATTCATTTAGGAAGAATCTAGAGAGCGCATTACGTTTTGGCAACCCACTATTGGTACAAGACGTAGAAAATTATGATCCAATCTTGAACCCTGTGCTGAATAGGGAATTGAGAAGAACGGGCGGAAGAGTCTTGATAACGTTGGGAGATCAAGACATTGATCTTTCGCCATCGTTTGTCATCTTCTTATCAACCAGAGATCCAACGGTGGAGTTCCCACCTGACATTTGTTCGCGCGTCACTTTCGTCAATTTCACAGTTACTCGAAGCTCCCTGCAGAGTCAATGCTTGAATCAAGTACTAAAAGCAGAACGCCCAGATATCGACGAGAAGAGGTCAGATTTGTTGAAGCTACAAGGAGAATTCCATTTAAGGCTGCGACAACTCGAAAAATCTTTATTGCAAGCATTGAACGATGCCAAGGGTAAGATCCTCGATGATGACTCGGTGATAACGACACTGGAGACGTTGAAGCAAGAAGCTGCTGACATAAGCAAGAAAGTTGAAGAGACTGATAAAGTTATCGCAGAAATCGAGACAGTTTCCCAACAATACTTACCACTTTCCCAAGCTTGCTCCAATATGTACTTCACTATGGACAGTCTAAACCAGGTTCATTTCCTTTATCAATACTCTCTGAAGATGTTCCTCGATATATTCACGTCTGTTTTAAATCAAAATGCCAAGCTGAGCTCTATGTCTGATTACACACAAAGATTGTCAGTGATCACCAACGATTTGTTCTTGGTTTGCTATGAAAGAGTTGCCAGAGGTATGCTGCATACAGACAGGCTAACATTTGCTTTACTCCTCTGTCGAATCCACTTGAAGGGAATAGCAGCAGAATCCACCTACGATAGCGAATTCACGTTTTTCCTTCGTGGAAAAGAAGGAGTTCTCAACGTTCGTGCGCCGCCTGTCCCTAATCTCAGCTCGGAACAGCAAGAAGCAATGATGCGATTGAGCTTAAGATTGCCAGCTTTCAAAAAGCTCGCAGAGAAAATACAAGAGAACGCTGAGCTTGGTACTTGGTTGCAATCGCCGACTCCCGAAACTTGCGTACCGAAATTGTGGGACGAGGAGAAGCCTCTTTCTCCCACTGGCACTGCGATGCATCAGCTGCTGATCATTCAGGCTTTCAGGCCTGATAGAGTAATAGCTGCAGCTATTCTCGTGGTAACCTCGGCACTGGGTGAAGGATTCATGGCTGCTGCCGAGGCCGAAATCGATTTTGCTTCAGTCGTTGAAAACCAATTGAAGGCTACGGTTCCAGCTTTATTGTGCTCCGTTCCAGGATTCGATGCTTCTAGTAGAGTGGACGACCTCGCAGCTGAATCTGGTAAGCAGATAGCAAGCATCGCCATTGGATCAGCTGAAGGATTCAATCAGGCTGATAGAGCAATCAATATGGCAGTGAAGGCTGGTAGATGGGTGTTGCTGAAGAACGTTCATCTCGCTCCCCAGTGGCTAGTTCAGCTGGAAAAGAAACTCCATAGTCTGCAGCCGCATGCGAGTTTCCGACTGTTCCTTACGATGGAAATTAATCCTAAAGTCCCGGTTAATCTACTGAGAGCTGGAAGAATATTTGTATTTGAGCCACCGCCAGGTATCAGGGCTAACTTATTGAGGACTTTCAGCACAGTGCCAGCTTCAAGAATGATGAAGGCTCCGAACGAAAGAGCTCGTTTGTACTTTTTGCTCGCATGGTTCCATGCGATTGTTCAGGAGCGTTTGAGATACGCACCATTAGGATGGGCTAAGCACTACGAGTTTAACGAGAGTGACTTAAGAGTGGCTTGTGACACCCTGGACACTTGGATAGAGACCACAGCTATGGGTAGAACAAATTTACCTCCAGAGAAAGTGCCATGGGACGCCTTAGTTACTTTGTTATCACAATGTATATACGGTGGTAAAATTGACAACGATTTCGATCAGAGGCTTCTGGCTTCTTTCCTCAGAAAGCTGTTCACACCCAGGTCATTCGAATCTGATTTCGCATTGGTTGCAAATGTTGATGGAGCACAAGGAAGCCAGAGGCACATTACTATGCCCGATGGAACGAGGAGAGATCATTTCCTTAAGTGGATCGAGTCTTTATCTGATAGGCAAACACCGTCTTGGCTAGGTCTACCCAATAATGCAGAAAAAGTGCTCTTAACCACGAGAGGTACAGACTTGGTGTCGAAGCTCTTGAAGATGCAGCAACTGGAAGATGAGGATGAACTGGCTTACTCCAATGACGAGTCTCTTGATGCTCCTAGGGAAGCTGAGGCCGATGGACGCCCTTCTTGGATGAGAACACTTCACAATTCTGCTTCGACTTGGTTACAACTCTTGCCCAAGAATTTACAGACCTTGCGAAGAACAGTCGAAAACATAAAAGATCCCTTGTATAGATATTTCGAACGAGAAGTCAACAGCGGTGCTAAATTGCTCCAGGATGTCATTCATGATTTAGAGGATGTTGTTCTGATTTGCCAAGTAAATTATAATTTTATCCAAACATTAATATTGTTAAAGTTTCATTGATTTAACCAGTATAATTAATTTATATTCTTTAATCGTAGGGTGAAAAGAAGCAAACCAATTACCATCGAACAATGCTGTCAGAATTGGTTAAAGGAATATTACCTGGTGGATGGAGAAGATATACTGTACCCAGAGGCTGCACCGTTATTCAATGGATTACAGACTTTAGTCACAGAGTATCTCAGCTTCAAGAAGTCTCAAGATTGGTTTCTCATGGTGGAGCCAAAGAAATCAAAGTAAGCAAATAAGTTTTTTTTTTATGTTTTATTTCAGTTTTATCAAAGATTTTGATCGACATGTTTCACTATTTTTTCCACAGAGTTTTCCAGTTTGGCTCGGAGGGCTTTTAAATCCAGAAGCTTACATAACAGCGACTCGACAGTGTATTGCACAAGCAAACAGTTGGTCGTTAGAGGAATTGCAGTTGGACGTGATGATCGGTGATGGGGATAATACAGCGACCGATGATTGTTCCTTTGCAGTTACAGGTCTGAAGCTCCAAGGAGCTCAGTGCAAGGACAATCAGCTATATCTGACCTCGACCATAATGACCGATCTACCAGTCACGATGCTAAGATGGATCAGGTCATCTACCGAAGAGGTCAGAAAAGGCAAACTTTCTTTGCCAGTTTACCTTAATAGCACTCGTACGGAACTGCTCTTCACCGTTGACTTGAATATCGCCCCCAGCCAAGATCCACACAGCTTCTATGAAAGAGGCGTAGCTGTCCTCACATCAACTGCTTTAAATTAATATTAAATTCGTCTCTAAAGATCTATTAACAATCGTACTATACAACTCTTAGACGACGCTAATTAAATTCTCTTATCTAGCATAATTCGAGTAAAACGTGCAAATCTAGAGATTAACGATAAAGTGAAGGGAGAATTTGTAATATATATATATATTATTTAATTTTTCTATACGTTCGAAGTTAAAAGGCTTTCTGTAACAAAGTTGCATCGCGTTTGGTGTCGAATGTAATTACCATTTTAAACAGTATGTAAGTGGCAATTAATAAAAATAATGAAAAAATATTATTTTGTTTTTAATGATTTTTTTGTTTGTTTGGAGATTACGAATTATTGATTGGGTATGTATAAGAAAATTAAAACTTTATTTTCTATTAGGCACAAGTTAGGCACAACAGTTATACTCTCTTTATAAAAGCTTCGAATCAATGATTATCACGCGATTCATTCGTTTTTCTTACACAATGAGATTTTAGCCATTCTTATCTAGTATATAAAGATACAATTCTTATTTCATTGCAATTAATTCACAGCTTCTATCCCTGTTATCATGCAGCGTCTCATATCGCTAACTTTAAAATAAACACAATGAAAAAGAGTTTTAGTAAAAAGATAATAAGGCTATAGTTGTAATATATTATTCGCAAAGTGAAGCTTTCATCAAATCTCAAATATTAGATAGCTGCAGTATATTGAATGTGATCAGTCAATTTGTTTTATGTCTTATATGACAGTAAGAGCTACGTGTCAAAGTCTTAATAATGATTTCCATTAATGAATGAAATAGCAACGTGATTGTTTTCTAAGTTGTTTTTCTATAGAATTTTTTCCTACCAATTTAATTATGAATTACTATGAATGTTGCAATCGCACTAAGAAGTATTTAACTCTCGTAGAGTTCAAGGTGAAATGAGCGTGTCTTATGTCATTTAGAAGGTTGATCATTAAAAAGCCCGTCAAGTACTGGCTATCCCTACTTAAATTCAGTGAAACATCAGAGGGGAACACGATCTACCGGAAATGAAGTTTTAAATTACTTTAAGCTATATCATGTCACGTATACATTTTAACTATAGAGTAATCTACAATAATGTTCTCGTCATCCTTAATAAAAAAATGTTGACTAATATCATAAATTAAATAATATAGAATTACGACTAAAATGAGAAACTTAATCATTTGATCGAATAATTCGTTGTACCATTTATATCAAGTTTTTAAATTCTATATTACAATATTGAATTAGCATCAACTAAGCTATATTTATTTAATAGTTTATAGACAATTGATAAATGCTAAAGTTAACTTGATAAAAAAGCACTACTTTCGACCAACTGCACTGAATGCGTAGATGGAGAGTGGAAGGGTCTGAATGGCCGTCTAACTATTAACGTGCGCGCAAGTACCATTAGTGCAATGACGGTAACCAGAATCCCTGATCTACGGTTCACGAGATATTTCATAATTGAACACAATTTTGCATCGCGTAACATGATTACATAACGCGATGAATTCCAGATACTATAATAATGTTGCAACAGCATCAGCTATTTAATAGTATAATAATCGAATAACCAAGTAAAACTTGTGTTGGAATAAAATTAGAGCGATACGGGAAAAGATGTGATATATAATTTAATCTAAGAAGGTTGCATGCGCATCGAGGAAAATCTCACTACGTATAATAATGAATGATAAATAAATCTACTGTAGAGCTACATACGACTGATATACTATATAGATATAGAACAAGTTTATTTATAAAATTATATAGCAATTATATAAAAACCAATTGATAATAAATTATTTATTGATATATAGGTTTGGTATAATGAAAATCTTTTCCAAGTTTTCAGATTGAAGATTAAACTGGGCCAAGGGTGTAATTATGATTTGCTTTGAAGGAGAAGCGATGAACTTGTGAAAGATTGATCTTGGTATATATATAATTATCATCTATGCCAATCACTATAGTTTATACGAGGACGTTAATTAGGTAAGCATATGGAATAACTACTCGGATGGCTGCAGGCCATTCATATACATGTCAGCACAGTAAAGATGACAGAACAGCCAACTCTTGGGATATATCATGAAGATTTTGAGCAAGGCGTGCATGTTACAACCATGCCAGAGACGAATAGCCGATGATTGTAGGGCATTCCTATATATATATGTATACCCTTAAAGATACTTTAACCTCTCGTAATTGCTACATCGCGCGCATCCACTTGCCTCTCTCACGATTATAAGAACCTTCTTCAAGGCCACTTTAACCTTTTTAGTAAATAGGTATTACATCTTTGTGAGAAATAAATTGAAAGTGATAAAAGCATATAAGGAAATATTTGTTCATATATTTTACAATATTTGTTCGTACACATTTTGTAAAAAAATATTTATTACTTAAGATATAAAATGTTCATGATTGATATTATTATCTTCTGTGAAAAATGCCCAGCATTTCTTTTCTCAAGTGACTTTTTCCACTGTCAATTATGACATAAAACGAAACGAGGTACTGATTGTAACGAGTGCATAAAATTCTTCTATAATTATTGGCAATTTTTCTAGAGACTTATTTGTTCTTCTTGGCCTTCATCGCCTTCGATTCCTTCTTGCTGCATTTGGCTCCAAAAACGAAGCACCCTGCTTTTTTTACCACGAAGCACAGAATCTTCACGGCTACGTAGAGTGTGATTAGGACTAGTGCTAAGATATCGAGTAAATAACGCTGCCACCAGGTCAAACGAATTGCGGGTGACTGCAGGGTAGTCGCTCCGTGTCTGCCGATATACTCGATCCAGTAAATCGCAGTGTCCATTGCGCTCATTGGTCGATCCATAAGTTGTTTCGATAAAACTTTCACATTTGCGCTAAAATTATAGAAATTAATCAATATAATTGTGAAGCGAAATGAAAGTGAGGATTGTTCTTATATATATTCCGACAAATTCTATTTTCTCCCAGAACGAGACCACACACACACAACCGTGAATTTTTAATAAGAACATACATCAAAGTGGCCTTAGAATTATCTTATTAGTTGTAAAAAGAGTGAAATTAGTTAATAAAACTAGGAAGAAAGATGAACGTAATGTATAAGGTTACAGTACCTGTAAGTTGGATCGTTTACAATGGTCTTAATCGCATCTGCCAATTTTTCTGCAGTCACATCCTGAATGGATTCGAATGCTATAGCTATTTTTCGTCTAGCATAGGTTTTTACATTGACGTGCTGGTCACCGAAGAATGGAATACCAATCATGGGAACACCACAATACACGGATTCTTGCGTTCCCATCAAACCACCGTGGGTTATAAATGCTTTGACGTTCTTATGCCCTTTGAGAAATCATGGAGGAAATATTGATTGGATTATAATTAGAAATGAAAAGTGAATAAATATCGTTGTGATGTAGGCATAGATATACTTACTCAATATAGGAATTTGACTGAACCATGGTTTGATCATAACATTTTTCGGCAGGCCTGGCAACAAATCTTCTTTCCTCGCAACTTTCAGGAGTATGCGAATAGGAGCCACCTTTTCAAAGGCACCGTAGAATTCTCGGACAACTTCAGGTGGGAAAGTTTCGAATCTAACCATCGATCCAAAAGTGAAGTAAATCACACCCTCTTTGCTATCGTCCAGCCATTTCTGAACATCCTGTGCTCGACAGAAAGATTTTCTTTACGAATCATTTCAAGTGGACCCTTAATGACAAATTAATAATAATAAATAAGGGCTCTTACTGCTGGGAGCGGAGCTTGTTCGTCCTTGAACTGAAGACCAGCGACTTCGACCACCGAATGAGTCAGTGGCCTGATTCCATTCAAAGCTCGATGAGAGTTGACGAGAACGAGCGATAGATTCTTGTGCATCTCGTTGACCGGAGGATATCCAGGGCCAAAATATTTCTCCACGATTTCATCCTGATAGCCAAAGTAATAATTCACCTGGCCTATTATCGCGGTTATCATGAAGGTATTTGCTAAACGTTCCAAGAAATTCATCTCTTGAGTGTACGTGGAAAAGAGACTGGGCATGTATGCAGGATTCATTGGATTTCCAGTTGGATAATTCAGCCAATCGAGATTGGAGCACGTAACAATGCCGATTACTGGGATATTCAACAATTGGCCAAATGCTAAATAACAAGGAGCTGCAAACACCTGTCGAAAAAAATCATCCGATATATATATATATATATTAGGGTGGTCATTAAAAAAAAAAAATTTTGGCGGATCCTTAAAAAACACTAGTATTTGATGAGAAACTACAGTGGTTGAAACCTGTGGCCTGACAAATGATGGAAACACGTGCCTCAATGCGATCAAATATAATTTTCCAAGAATTTTACAGTTTTTCGCAGATAACTCATTAAATATTCGATTCTATGAAAAGATGCATATAACCTTTTCTCTGAAGAATTAAATTCTACACAATAAATGTTCTATACATTTTTCTTCTAGAATGCATACTAATCGAGATATTGCTGAAAAATCGATCCTCTTTTTCGTTTATACACATTATATTGACATATGCTCATATGAGTAGTTATTCTTATTTCGCTGTAGTTATACATTTTATTTCTCTCAATTTAATAAAATATGTTAATTGTACGGTAAACTAAAAATAATTATTCATATAAACATATCAATATAATGTGTATAAACGAACAAGAGGATCGATTTTTCAGCAATATCTCGATAAGTATGCATTCTACAAGTAAAATGTATAGAACCTTTATTATGTAGAATTTAATTCTTCATAGAAAAGGTTATATGCATCTTTTCATAGAATCGAATATTTCATGAGTTATCAGCGAAAAACTGTAAAATCATTCGAAAATTATATTTGATCGCAATGAGGCACGTGTTTCCATCATTTATCAGGCCACAGGTGGCTTCTCATCAAATACTAGTAATTTTTGGGGATCCGTCAAAAAAATTTTTTTTAACGACCACCCTAATATATATATAGTTTAGACGGATCAACGGATCCTTATAAAATATGTGTATTATTCATTTTGAACTTCTCTTTTGGTTCTTGTGCAATATATGTGCTAAACAATATTGAACAAAAAAAAATTATTCTTAAAAAGTGTTTACAATACTATTTGTCATCATCGAGAATAAAATTTGCCTTCTCGAGATAATTGTTGGTTGGGCAAACAGGCCGCAATAAATTATATATATCAAAAATAATTAATACTCTCCACAGATTTGAGCTGAGATAGCCAAGTGTAATCTCTCGAGCGATGATTTTCCTATAATAATACAGTCACGTTGTCAGTTATCAATGAATCGATATAAACCAACAACATGACTTGTAATAAAATCTTTAAAACATTTCTTGCGACAGACGATGCTCCAGTATAATGGACTCGCGCATTAATCATTCCTATTTTGCTATTGCTCGTGAAAATATCTTGCTGTGTATAGTTCAAGGTCACTCCAATCTGCTGAATCACTTGACAAGCCTGCAGTCATTAGGAAGCGGTCCTAAACAGGTTCTGCCCACTCCGAATCCACCAGACTCCCGAAGAATAAATTTCTCACGCTTTGACACGTGTTATACGACGATGATAAAAGTATAGTGTACTCACCTCGGTAATAACGAGGTCATAGGGCGGATCGGTTGGAGGATTTTTGATAATTTGTTGAAGTTGCGGTAAACCTAGCAATTCGCAAATTTGATTTCCAGCCATTTCGACGAAATGTTTGACATTGATTTGATTGAATTGGTCGATGTCGTTGGCTGATATGTTGTTCACCACAGCCGGTATTGAGCCCTTTATGCTTATATCTTTGTAGTTTGGTATTGGGTTCTCCAATGGAAAATGACTGACGACGTCGATCTGATGTCCACGCTTGGCCAAACCCTTGGCCAAGGCGTGCGTCATGACAGAATGGCTCTTCCCATGGAGAGGAAACACCGCCAAAATTCTGTAACTATTTGCGACTTGGCAGATTGCCAAGCACACCAATCCCAAAGCCCAGAAGCTCTTCATCCTAAAACGGATTGCACGGCAAGTGACTTTCACACAACTCGGCAAAAAGAATGATTGGTCCGACGGTTCCTTTCAACTTGGAACAATATGCTTCACAAGTATATAATTTCTTCTAACTGACAAATGACACCAACTATACGTTAATCACTAACCAAGCTCCATTATAAAATAGTCGTCTGTGGTGAGCCTAGACAAGAATGAACACAGTTATTATTTAATCACTCGAGATAAAAAAAGAGAATTCGAATAACAAACGTCATGATATCTATATATATATATATATATATATACATCCAATTCATTAGATAAATTCTTTGAGTTATATATATATATATATATATATATATATATATACTTATGCAGCTGTACGCGCTTGTTCCTTCTCTATTTATCTTATCATATACTTCGAGAGCAAAAACTGGATTATCACCAATTTCTGATGTAAAATGATCATTATTTGTTAGAGGTCAAATTGAAAACTTTAAAGTATAACAGAAGAAGGTGATGTAAGATTATTCCTAAAGTCATTATTGAAATTTTATATTGTTGTGTAAACGATGAGAATAGAGAACTTTCATCATTTTATATACTGAATTTAATTGGAAAATTGCTGATGGTAATTTAGCGTGTAATCATGGGGTCAATGACATGATATTTATTTTGAGAACTTTATCAGTTAAAAAAAAACTCACTTTATTTCAAAAAGTTGCACAATTATTAGCGTAGGTTTCACGACTATTGCGTAAGTATAATGATTGAGGCGCGCAGTGGTGAACGATGTCTCCGTAAAAGAGACAAGAACCATCTGCCGGGCAGATCGCGCTACAGAGCCAGTATAACCCAGTAGAACCTAGAGGACTGAGGAGTGAGGAGTGAGGACTGTGTGGCCACTGTGGCCCTATAGCCTGTAAGCTATACTACCGGCTTCCACTAGACTCTCTCTCTCTCTCTCTCTCTCTCTCTGTATCTATGTATATATGATGGGGAGGATCCATTAACTCATTACGAACCTCGAAGAATACCCCATGCTCCATATGCACTCTTTAACTTCATTATTTTTATAACACCAAACTGTACAATAATTAATGCTCATAGTTAAGAATTCGTAGTGTGTATCCATATTAATTTCATATAGTCGTACGTGACATTGAAATATTTTATTCTAATATAACAATTTTATTTATATCCGTTTATTGTTATATTAAAAAAAAATAAATGTTTGCATACATTATATACGCGCGCGCGAAGACACTATTTGTCCAAATTCACGATCAAAGTTAAAATTTGAATAAACGACAATAAATAAAAATCTCAAAAGATGTAAATACTCACCTGGTATTATTATGTAATAGAGCCTTAACGTCTAGTACAGATGTGTGTATAATATATATATATATATATAGTAGATTATTTCCTACCAAAACATTTCCTACGAATAAAAATGTTAATCTTATCTTACTAAAAATAACATTATTACAGAACAGACAGTTTCATGTATTACTGTTTATAAAAGTGAATATAACATACTAATACAGCTCCATTTCAGCAAACAATTACATATAGATCAGGTACTTATCGCGGAGGCACAGCACAAATGTAATATTACCGTAGAAATAAAAAATAGTTCTATACCACTTCTTTTTTTTTTTGAATTGAATTAGAAATGATGAAATTATTTAATATTAACTATTTACTCGTAAATCTAGGATAGAAAAAGCGGTTCCTCTGGTGGAAGCTGAAACACCTAGGTCCTATGCGATTGATGAATCTGAGGACCAATGGACCATTATATGTACGATACACGTAAAAGCGTGTTGCAAGCAAGTCAAAACAGAGGCCACTATGTGTAGAAACGCGCACAAACGATTTTCATTAATAATAAATAAATTGACCAATCATGCAGTGCCAATTAAACCTTCATGATATTTATCTTCTTTTTTTATTGCTGTTTTTCTATTTTTCTTATGTATTTATAAAGAAATTCCCATTATTTCCAGCGTTATATCCTTTAAGAACATCACAGTTGTCGAATCGATATGGAGTATTATACTGTATTAGGTAGACAAAGGACTGTCCGCTCAGGTGAAGCAGCTTGTCGGTTACCTATATTGTTTTATATCTGAATAGATTACTTTGTAGGGCACGTAAAGGATATTCAAAAAGGAATGCTAATTCTAAAGACCCAACTATAAATATATGTTTCTGAAAACTAACAGTTCTCTAACTCCTATGACCGATCATTATAGGGGAAGCCTTGAAAGTGTATACCGATTCGCGTAGCATTTTTATTATGTGCTGCTGGGTTAATCCCCTTCCCCTTCTTTTACCAGGTATTTAAGTAGCTACCTTTACCTTTAGAAGTGACAATGTATTTGCTATTTGTTAAATTGGTATAGGCGTTAAGTGCACTAAAACAGAAAACTTATGGTTTGACAAAAAATTTACAACATGTCTTTTTGTAAAGAATTGAATTTTATCTCGGAATTACTATTTCTTAAATTTGCGTACCGTGCTTTCGTTCTAAACTATAGGATTGATATTTCTTCATTTCTTTTATAATGGGCTTGGTTTCAGGTAGGTAAAAAAAAAAATGGAAGAATCAAAGATATGTTTTGTCCGATACTTGTGATTTTATTTATATTTTGTGGCTCTAACAGACTCTGATTTCTCTAAAAGGCTGCACTGTTGAGCTAACTTAGAGTGGATCAAGGAGGCTATTGGGAGGTAATTTTTAACATAAATAAAACTATTTTGAAGGGTGAGAAAAAAAAAGTTTTAATTTGAGCAAAATAAGAAGCAATCTTAAAATATGTGAATTTTAAATACAGCAGGTAAGTTTTCACATTATTGGAATTATAACGGCTGTGCTATTAGATCCCTCGGTGGCTGCTCAATATCTTTCTTACTTTGTATTAAATGTAATTCGACTTTTTGGGCTAGTTGTTCAGCTGTTTCTTTTCTTGCTAAAACAATAATAATTTTACAATATATATTTGCATATTGTCTTGAAACGAGCGTGTATTTGTACTGCAATTTATTTACTTACACTGATAATACTTGAATGTTCTAAGAAGTACTGCACGCAAAGTATTTACAGTTTTCTCAATTGCATCTTTGACATTTCCCTCCAAATGCATATGCGCGAGAAATAATGCAGCAAATAAATCACCAGAACCTGTGTAGCTAACTGGTATAAGTGGTATGTCAATTTTTAAAATTGATTCTTCTAAAACCAACGAAATTAGAAAAATATAGTATATTAACTATACAGCATTACTTAAAATTTCACCTTATTTAAATACTAACACATTACTCAAACACTGATAATACCTGTTATAGAGCTAACGATTCCTAATAATTTATTATCCTGTTCCGAAGCTTTGGTAGATGATATAGCAATAATTTTAGGCCCTTTCTCATGTAATTCCTTGATTCCTTTTAGAATTTCTTGCACGCTATTCGTTTTTCTCCCAGTTAATAACCTGTAAATTATTAGCTGGTACTCTTTCAAGTTAATAATCTTTAAAGTATTTACCCTTAAACTGGACACATGGGTCGTTTTAATCCACGCGTTTTTCAATATTAGAATGCATTTTCTCAACTTGTTGTTGTTATAATTGTCAAATTAACAATGACGGAATTATTTATTGAATATTATAATTATTTAAACTATGAATTAAGATGTTGAAAACCCCTACGAATTTTCTTTAGATTTGTTGGTAGAGGTTTGGAATAGTATATAATATGTAATGTGATACAAACGATCCATGTGTTCAGTTCAAGAGTTAATTTCTAAACGCGCGTTATAATGAGAAAAATATATTGAAAATGTACTTACTCTAACTCAAAATAATTTGGTGTCAATATATCCGCTAGAGGTATAATTTCATTTTTAAAAATTTCTGTCAACTCTTCAGGTACATACATTTTTCCATTATCACCCATTACAGGATCACATACTACAAAAGTCAAGGATTATAATTATTTTACAATACTATAATGCGTGTGGGTGTGTGTGTGTGTGTGTGCGTGTGTACTATCAATATAATATTTTAATGTATAATATACCATATATTAAATCAGGATTCTTGTCCTTTAAATACTTGACGAGTGAAGCTACTCTTTTAAGAAAAGGAACAGATCCTATGTATCCAGTCAGTAAATGTGTATAACTATCTAAATTATTTTCTGATAATCCTGCAACTAAGTTGTCTGCAAAATAAGAAAATTTCAATAAATTAGCATTATACATGCATACATTAAAGGTAATATTGCACAATAGTGTGATAATTTTTACCTAGGTCTTTATCGTCCAATACTTGACCTTTGAAAACTTTATAACCAGTATGATTTGATAGTTGTACAGAATTAATAGCATCGACTTGAAATCCTAGAAGCTAAAGCGATTCAGCGTTAAGTCAATTTGACTGAAATTGATAACGTCAGTGCATAAAGATAAAGACTGTATAGAACGAATGAGAATATATATGTATGTATTTACGAATGGTAATGTACAATTGTATTTCTTCTCTTTGACGCATAATTAAAAAGATCTACCTGAAGGGGAAAAGTAGCACTTTTATTTCCAACATAACCCGAGACAACATGACTTTGAATAGAAAGGACATGTGGAATTTTTGAAGAAGACATTTTTTTTATACATCAGTGTAACAGTATTAGAAAATAGTATCCCTGCCTGAGAATGTTTCAATGTATATTTTATTCTTCGTATAAATTGATCTGCACTAATCACCACTGTTTTATTTTAATTGTATAGATATATATGTTACGTAAGTTACTGTATTATATATCTATATTGCAGGGCTTAATTTCAAAATAAAACAATACTCCCTGACGAGTCTGTATAATTAAACGATGTTATCTCTTAATGTTATCTATCTATGTCTGTGTATATATATATATATATATATATATGTATAAATCTCTCTCACATGGTTGCACTGAACTAGTCTCGCTTCGAGGAAACGAATTACACTAGCTGTACAACCGTGCAGAAGCAAGTATTTAAAATACGCTGCTTTACTCCCACTACAAACTATAATGGAGGCCTATACCTATAGCGTAGATAAGCCTTCGGTCTGTATAGTAAAAGAAGGGAGCTGCAAAAGAGATCATCTCAGCAAGCATATACGTATATACCATATACCGTCACATATATTTCAATGTATTTTCAGCACAGAGAATTGTAAAAACACTCGGATGGCTTGACCTACATTAAATTTACAGGTACGGAGAAATTGATTCTTGGCAATATCGTGTGAAGCAATTCCCTCCCAGTTAGATCCGCGCTATAAATTTACTCGTGGTCCCCTGAACAGAGAAAGGAGTCAAAGATTCTATTCACAAAGGAATTCGGTGCATGGTTTTCTGTAGGGCAACAAAATAATAAAATAATATTTTTATCTCATAATGTGTCTCTTATTTATTATAAATATATAGTTAAAATCTAATAATATATGGGATATAGACAAATTTTTCTTGTTATTCAACTTACTTATTCTATATACATTAAAGAAAGCGTTCTGTATACAAATATTATTCTTTAGTAGAAAATTAACATCTATATCATATTGGTAAAAAAAAAAAACAAAAAAAAAAGAAAAACAAGGAATTGTCGCATAAGATGTACCGTTCTTACATACTATTTTAAGGAAAGTGTGTGTGTGTGTGTGTGTGTGAGTTGTGTATGAATATATTTTTACGCTCATCATATAAAAGAATTCAATCATTAAGATATTAGGCACGAATCTCGAGATACACCTACGAGTTTTAAAATATTTTTGAAGACGTAAAAGGGGTAAATTGTTGATTGTTCGGGCTATTAAGATGTGCAAGTTGCTTGTTAAAATCTGCAGTATCGTTCGATCGATGCTTGGTAAGTTTGGCGGACGCATGGGGCAAGGCATATTTTAATTTGTCCCAGAACCATGGATCACCATACTTAACATAAGTGTTTATGCTTAAGTAGGCTTTAAGCTCAGGGTCCAGTTGCTTCGTAATCTCTATTTGGCCATATAAAATAACAATGACCCTTGCTCTTCCTTCGGCCAACGCTTGGCAATGAGCCGCTCTAAATTCTAATCTGCTCCAAACGCTTTCTAAAAAGTTTGGCGACAAAATGATGATCGTGCGCTTAGAGCACTCTACGGAACGCACTATCTGTCTTGGTATCCATTCGCCCGCTAACCAATCGCGGTAATGCAGGCAAAGCTTATAAGGTCTCGATCCATTTTCTAAATTTGGTATCAATTCGTTAAGTACGAAATGTTCGTCTTTGTGAGAGTAACTAACGAAAGCATCGTACAATTTGTCTTTGTCCACTTGATTTTCCGTAAGAAACCACAGGCATAATTGATGGCTGTACAACCACACCTTAATTTCTTGCTGATATCTGTAATACAACGCAATAACTATCCCCAAAGTTAAGCTAAGAGAGGCAATGGTAAAGCACGTTCCAATTATAACACTTACTTTCAACGGGCACAATTCATTTATAGCGAGCTCTTTGAAATAAGAAATGTTCTTATTGTCGCAAGCTATATCGAGATGATCAGGAATTTTCACGAGATTCCTTTGCACGAAATTAACGAAATCTTTTGTATCGCAATCGCATTGCCAAGGATTGCCCGAAAGCGTCAGTCTTTTCAGCGTGGTAGAATTGTTTAGGGATTCCAGAAAGGTTGAATTGAATTTTCTGATATTATTCTTGTGCAGCTCTAAAACCTTTATATTTGAATTTAAGCCGCTCAAGTAAGGCACATGTTCGATATTATTATCGGATAAAATTAATACAGATAAATTGTCTATATTTGGCACGTGGGTCAATCGATTCCCCGTGAGATTTAAATTGATTTTGTATCTTCTGCTTTCATTTATTCTCAATGTATCGATATTTAGAGCGGTGAAATTTTTATAAGAGCAATCAATTATATATGTGTGCGTGGATGGCTCGATCGAACATGCACAGCCTCTTATGCACGCTCTCTCAAGATCCCTGTCATTTGCTGTGCATTTTAATGTCTTCGAGCGAAGATTCTCTACTTTTACATTTATTTGATTCTCGTCGATACAAGTTAAACTGTCGGATTTAATGTGGAAGAGATTTTGCACGAATGGATGCATTTCCCCTTCAAAATATCTCAATAAATTGTATAAATCACAATCGCACTGCAAAGGATTATTTTCGACCAAAATTGTCACGTGACGGGATGTGTTTTGATATCTGGCAATTTCTTCAATTTCGTTTAAATATATATGCTTTATATTATTATCAGTTAAATCTACCTTTACTCCGTTAGACACAAATTGCAAATCATAAGCCGATAAGGAAGATATATCGTTATATCTAAGATCTAAAATTCTGAGTAACGTGTGGGTAAACATCCAGTCGCTGAAAATTTCACTGATATGGTTATGGGCTAAATGTAACTCGCGTAAATCTCTGGTATGCTGGAACGGTGATTTCGTGCCGTATTCATCGGAATATTCAACGGTCCTTGATGTATTCAATGTGAGATTATTGTAAGATAATCTTGCAATTTCTAACTTTTGTAAAGGTGCAAAGCCAAGAGGCTGGATTACTTTTAACTCATTTTCATTCATATTAAGCTCCTTCAGCGAATTAAGCCCAACAAATAGATTTTCAGAAATCATTGTCATTCGATTTTTCGATAAGTTTAATTTCGTCAATCGATTCGTATTGGAAAATAAGAAATCTGGAAGTTTGTCAATCTCGTTGGAGCTCAGATCCAACACATCCAATTGGCTTGTATCGCGAAAAATCATTTCGGGTAGTGTGGTCAAATAGTTTCTCCTTACATTGATACTGGTAAGTGATACCGAGCCCCAAAATATATCTTCTGGCAATTCATATAAACCGTCCTTTTGTAACTTTATTATTTTAAGCTTCGTCAAATTTGAAAAGAATAAATTTGGCAACGTTATCATGTTTCCTTTGTTATTGTGAAGCTTTATGCTCTCCAACTTTTCATTATATTTAAATAGATCCTGTGGAAGTGATATAAAATTGTTTCCATGTAAGCTTAACGTTAATAAGTTTTCTAGATCGACAAAAATGTTACTGGGTAGAGTTGACAAATAATTGTTATTGAGGTCGAGCGACCGAAGAGACGCTAACTTACTGAACGTATTTGTTTTTAAATTGTCCAACTGATTGTTCCATAAATTCAGGAAACGTAGTCGTATAAGACGATCGAACGCTCCAGCTTCTATGGAATCAAGTAGATTATTTCCTAGCTCAAGAAGCTCCAGCAGAGGATTCTCGTTGAATAGATTGCCAGGTAAATGTTTCAGCGAATTATCTCTTAAATTTAGCCATCGAAGCTCGGGTAAATCCACTAATAAATCACGTGTCAGATTCATTATATTATTGCTAGGTAAATGTAATTTTTTTAATGTAGCAAGTTTCTTGAAATGGGATCTTCTTAGCGTGTCACTAATATTGCCGAACGATTGAAAAGTTAGTGACTCTAAGCTTTTCAAGCCAAGCTGCTCGGTAATGTCACCTAAACTCTTCGTCCTGGGTAAACTACACATTCGAATAAGCACTGATTCTATGCGATGATTTTCAAATAAGTCACTTAATAATTCAGCATTCGACCAATCCGGTGAATTTTCGCATTGAATTTGTATGTATTTATGTGGTTTTACGTTAATTATTAAAGAGGAGTCGTTCGCTATCGGACAAGAAAATTCAATGTCATCGTTAGGACTTTCCAAACATGTACAGCCTTGCCTACCGAAACATTCGTAACAACAAGTTCCTGCTATTAGCAGGAGCAATATATATGTTGTCCTCATTTCATACATTTTACAGTGCGACATCGTTTTGATCGATCAAAGGTATAGATGAATTATTATCAAATGGCCATCAGCACCACTTACTGCTTAGAAATCTTTCAATAATTTATTCCATCCGTGCATGTAAAAACTGCTGCATTCATTGAAATTAACTTTTATTGGTAAAGTCTGCATTCGCACAGTAATTATCTGAATTCTCTGCAAATCCTCCTATAGTTACTTCACTATAGTAATACTTTCGGCTGATAGGTACAGTTTTTTTCCAACTTTTCCACCATGGAACCTTTACGTTCTCTGCGTCTTTCTTCGGATCGCGCGTAGCCCTAGAATTCAAACAAAAGGCCCAATCTTAATAAATGAGGCAAACTTTTCTTCGAAAAAATTACTAAGATTTCTTTAAAGCTGCGAATAACAAAAGTGACATTTCTTTCCTGGAAGCCTCGGGCCCCGGCCTGCACCCTGCATCGGACGTCAATTAATAACGCGACACAATATTCGACTTACTCGATGAAGTTAATAGGTACTCTAAATAGTTCAATGCACATGGTTTATCACTCTAACTCGAAATTTAAATTCAATCTGAAACGTTAAACTCTCAAAATTCGAAACTGTACTGAGACCAAAAGGGAAACGTTAACGTTTTTTTGGATGTCAGACTTTCTAGCTAGGTGATCCTAAATCGACAAACAAAATATTTACATGGAATGACAGAATCTTCTACCTTACCTCTTGCAGTTTAATAACAAACAATGCATTTGGACACTCGAGCGATTTCCATAATAAATTTTCTATTTAATATTTAATTTTGAGATTTAAGATTTAGTGATTTTAGAAATCTCCTTTGTATCGCGTTTCCCTTTGGTCTTATCGGATAATTGAACATTTTGGACCAAGTGTTTCCAACGATTTCAGATAAACACATGATACTACGTTAGAGTTAAGATATATATATATATATATATACTAGAAGGAGACCAAGCAAAGTTCCAAGATTCCATGCACTTACTTGTTGTTTTTTCTTTGCTAACTCTTTACGACTCGCCGGGGCTTCTTTCGGTCGTGTCCTATGTTCACCACTAGTGGCTCACTAATATAGCTCCTCTGCAACTCGTTGCTCTAGGTCCCATTGACAATGAGCCTGCTGTTGCACTGTGTATATACTTATGCTAGGCTAGATACGATGATTCTGAGTGATTTCAAGTGAGGGACCCGGGACAGGCCCAGGGCTCAGGCAGGAGTCAGGGCTGTTTGCTCTCCCCACCATGCGGCATGCCACGCTTCAAGGGAATCGCCCGCGTCCGTGCAGTGAGTCAACCCTTCCGCTTCACGCATAATGCTATTACAGTTAAATATATATATATATATATATATATATATACCTGTATCGAGAGATTTGGCCAAGCTCGCGACAGGCTACCGGAGCACGTAGAGTCGTCGAGTCATCGCGGGTGTAGGTTTATAATATAGAGATTGTAGGCGAGGGCGAGAACCACGTGTATCGTTCCATAGCTCCAACAATCCCTTCCCCCCCCCCCCCTTACATCTATAATGCACACGTTAGTTTTGTGTAAAACTGACATATAAATCATTTTCTTTCATTTTAATATTTCCTCAATTGTTTCTAAATTGCAATTCCACACACATCTCTTTAGAACGTGAAATATTTATCACAACTTCTATCATTATAATGAACAACGAGTGATAAGTTTTTAACGAAATTTCTTTCATCGGTAAATTATTTCTTGATCGCGCAGAATTGTCATCTTTAGTAGGCAAGGTGCCGTCCGTGCGTATAATACGATGCTTACCTGGTGTAAATAGTCAGTATACATGGATAGTCTCATATACACATAAATATTTTATATTCCGAAAGCATTCTCAATGTCAAGCTTTATTAGCTGTATATGGTACTAGGCGGAGAAAACTTTAGTTTCGAGTGATCACGATCGAATACCCTTAAGCGGATTCTAACCTGCGGCCAGTATTCTACGTACCCAAATCCCACACTCATTTCCACAACCTAAAGTGCAGATCGGTCTGCTGTGGAGTCTTAAAACTACAAAAGACTTTTATCCCCATGGTGGGGATTCTGGTATAAGAAGATTGACTTTTCAAACTAGTGATGTAGTTGTAGTTTATCCTAATTTATACCCGAAGACTTTACAGTTATATTTGTCAACTGGTCATCTCCTTCACACGGAGAAAATTACAAGCTACGTTGACTATAGGTAATATACGTGTGTGTGTGTGTGTGTGTGATTTGACACTTCTCTCTTTTTCTCTCCCCTTTTCTTTCATAACGTATCTCTAAACTCGTTTTGCACAGTTCCGATCACACTTTCAATGTTTTTACTACTTCTTACGCGATATTTATAACATATTTTGCAAAATTAATTAGTCGCGTCTTTAATTTCAGCTTTTTTATTTCGATTAATTATTTCCAATCGTAAAACTTCCGTGTTATTTAATTTCCAATATTACATCATTGGGTGCCAAGTTTCTCATTCGTATATGATGTAATACATCCAGACCTCTATTCAAGTAAAACCTTATTTATCATTTTCTTTTATTATAATAGTAAACCATAACGAATATTTTCTCTAATAAACGTTTAGATATCTCAAGTAGAATATTATGTTTTCTATATATATATATATATATATTGATCTTCCGAGATGAAATATTAATAAGAAAAGAGTAACAGACTAGACATTGGTAAAAAAAATGTTTGGCCAATCGTTGAGAAAATATAGAAAAAAGCATAATTTTCCAGTAAGCTGATGAAAATGTTGAACATTTTTTTTCTTCTAAACTTTCTTTGGTATTTCTTATTTTCTTCTGTCAAGTAGACTACGCTAATACTTGATTGAATTGCTAGATGGTATTTCCTCATGGGAAGTGCTGCTTTTCAACCAAAAAGATAAAATTAAGTTCATATTTTGGCAATTAAAACTAAATTATTAGCCCCGGCTTTTACGGAGATGGTCTGGCTATATTGGACGGAAGTCATTTTTATATTTCATCCCCTATATGCAACCTAATCCAGAGTGCGAGGATTAGTGATCTAATAGTTTTCTTAATGATTTCTTATAGTCATTCAATTTTTTCCTTTTTTTTTATATAGCACAAGAGAGATGACAAAAATTGATCCAAATGATCCAGTTAGTACAGATGCTTGTTCGAACATTGTTCATTGTCTAATGTGTCATCGACAAGGTGGAGAAGGCGAAAACTTCAGCAAACGTGCCATCGAGTCCCTGGTGAAAAAGTTGAAAGTAAAAAAAGAAACAATTTCTATATAATGCTTAAGAACGGGATGTTTGCATTAAATTTACCTCGCAGTGTCGTTGTAAAATTTTATGCATATCACTTATATATATTTAGGAAATGAAATAAATCTTTTAAATACACCTTATATATATATATATATGAGAGGAATTAATTATAATACTCTGTACAAGGATCTTTAATTAGTATCTAAATTATTCATTGTATATACATATATTTAGGGAAAGAGTGATGAACTGGACAGTCTAATAACAGCTATTACTACAAACGGTGCATATCCCAGTAAATGTGTAACAATACGAAGAACTCTGGATGGAAGGCTACAAGTTGCAGGTCGAAAAGGCTTTCCACACGTTATTTATGCTCGCCTTTGGAGATGGCCAGATTTGCAAAAAAATGACTTAAAACATGTAGACTACTGCCAATTTGCTTTTGACTTAAAATTTGATTCCATCTGTGTTAATCCCTATCACTATGAAAGGGTTGTATCTCCTGAAATAGGTACGTACCTTTATTTCATGGGCATGGAGTAGCCAAAAGTTTTAATGTTGCTTTAATAACAAAACTAATCTAATTAGAATATTTTCTTAAGAACATTCACATAAGCCATTAATAATGATAAAATTCTGGGGCCTTTATTAAGCTCTTTTTTTTTTTTTTAAAAGAATATTTATCTTCTACATATAATATACCATCGATGTTGGATTGTATGGATTTATTTTCCTTCACAGACCCAATTATTACAGACATATCAGAAGTAAAATCTGATTATGAAATTGATATTGGGTTAGAGGATAATTTTTTTACAAATGAATGCACTGTTGAGGAAAGAGAAGGAGCAGCTGCACGAGATGGAGCAGCAGGAGGAGTAGGAAGCACAGCCACTGGAAAAGTAAGCTTAGGAATGGATATCGGCAGTGAGTTGTATCAAATTCTGCAATATCATCCACCAGCTGTAACAGCTACATTCAACAGTACTCAAAAGTCACAACCTCCACTAGTGCCAAGTTTGATACCTTCAAATTTAAGTAGGTATTCTACAAAGAGAAAGCAAAAGATTCCTTTTTATGAATTTTTACGAGAAATCACAAGTGAAAAAAATATAAAAATAAATTGATTATTGTACCTGAGCTTACAGTACATTCTCATTAATGTTATTATTTATTCCTGCTTTTCTTTTTTGGTGCAATGTGTGCTTATCAAATATTCTCATGAAACTTACTAATGTGACAAAAGTAAGATAAGAGATAGCGATATGCTTATAATACAGATAATCTTCTAATAATTATATATGAGATACATGATACATTATTGTGTAATATTATCAATATTTCTCTTATACTGTAACTGAATTTGATTTTCACTTTAATAGTTCTTTCTCCTTTTGCTGTTTCGCAAAGGTAGTGGCGAAGACATATCTGCAGGTGACAGCGGAAGCCCCTTGGGTAATCTGGAGGAAAATGATTGGTTTGAGCAAATTTGGATTCATAAGTCTCATCTCTCTCCATTAAGCGGTATACATCACTGAATGTTTATATAATTAAGCTTATTTTTGTAAAATTACTTTAGCCACTAATTTCAGCTTATTTTGCTTTTACATGAATCCAGTGAATAACTAAAATAAAGATTAACAGTGCTTTTTTTTGCATAAAATGTCTTCTGCTTTCATAAATTAATGCATTCTCTTACAGAAGCGATCGATCCAATAAACCGTGCAATAAATAATCAGCTGCAGCAAAACTTGACAACTGCTGGTAATGGCAAAAACAGCCAAAATTTAAGTCCATCTCAGGAACAACCATTAAACTCATTTTATAGGACGATAACTCCATTTCAGGAGTTGAATCAGCCTCCGTCGGGCGTCGAGCTGTCAACTGCTTCATTAGGTAAAGAATTTTATAATGAAGGTACTAATTAGGATAGGCAAATAGAAAAATATCATACTTTAATATATTTTATTTGCAAGGTATTGTAGAATACAATTAAAAATGCGTTTTTTACTTAATTCCATCATAAGTAAATTGTTTCAAAACTTTTCTATTTCAATACTTTTCTCCAGGGATATTAAAAAAAAGAAGAAAAAAAAAACAAGTAAGGACGTTTTACGCGTCGGTAGAGAAAAATTTGATCTTTAGTGAATCTCAAACAGATAAAACGAAACGTCATTTTGAAATAGGCTTATGCTGCCAAAGTATTTTAATATAATTAATTCACAATCTATTCCATACAATTTTTACAGGCAAAGTAAGATAACGAAAATAGTATTTGTTGAATTATTCTTAAATTCTTTATATTTTATTTTGAGGTTATCTACTTAATAATGATAAAATTCCCGGTACTGCATATCTATTTAATCATTTTATTCGATTTTTCCAGTTTCTACTTATTAAAGCTGATATTCTCTATTCTCCATCGAGAGAAACATCTTTACTTAGGCTTTTCATAAAAGTGACACCAATGTTAAATATTCAAAGAAAAAAGATGTTTAAAAAATGTACTAATGGACAAATGGACTGAATGAATTTTGTAATTAATCATGAAATTTTTGATAGAAGAATGTTTGAAGTTTTTTGGTTTATTAATCTGCTAATCAGAAAAATAGCAATTTAAACATTATTGTTAAAACGTTTGTCAAGCCATCACCTTGTTCCTGGATAATTGGCAGAAAGAAGAGAAGGAAGAAATTGGAATGAATAAATTGTTGAATTTCAGGAACGAATGAGAAGTCTCCAGTAGACCTGGTGCAGCTCCATCACCCGAATAGTCTCGTCAATACACAAGGCGCACAATGGACAGGAGCAAATACGCTTGCATATACACAGAATATCGAGCCACCGGATTACCGTCAATTATTGCATAAAAATTCTGGCCGTAAGTTTCTACTGAATTAATAAACAAGGAAAGAAGCTAATAATATCTTTTGTTGTAATATTTTATCAGGAGGTGGCTGCAGCGGAGATGCGAATGACAATATTGGAGGATTATTGTCGACTCAGCCAGCACCAGTATACTGGTGCTCCATTGGTTATTTCGAATTGGATGCTCAAGTAGGAGACATATTTAAAGTTAGCAGCGAACATTCAACAGTGACCGTGGATGGCTACGTAGATCCTAGTGGAGGACAGAGATTTTGCTTGGGAGCCTTGAGCAATGTACACAGAACGGAACAAAGTGAAAGAGCGCGTCTCTATATAGGCAAAGGCGTTGTAATGGATTTGAAAGGCGAAGGTGATGTGTGGTTAAGATGTCAGAGTGACCACAGCGTCTTCGTCCAATCGTATTACTTAGATGGGGAAGCTGGCCGAGCCCCTGGCGATACTGTTCACAAAATTTATCCTGCTGCACGCATTAAAGTGTTCGATCTGAGGCATTGCTACAAAGAAATGATAGAGCAGACTGCGAATGCTCAAGCTGCCGCAGCTGCGCAAGCTGCGGTTGTCGCGGGCCACACGACACATAAAACTCCCATTGCAAAAAGTGAGTGCAGATTCTCCTCAAGCACAAATATTTGTATCAAATTTCTTCCATTCGTTTGTGCTAGTCTAGGGAGGGTGGGGTTAAGTTTATTAAGATACGAATATTTCCATCAAATGTGCATGTATGCCAATGTCACGTATACCCAATCGAGAGAATTAATACTCATATATTATTCAGATTTAAACGCTGCAGCTGGATTAGGAGTGGATGACTTGCGAAGACTTTGCATTTTACGTTTGAGCTTCGTTAAGGGATGGGGACCAGATTATCCCCGACTAGGCATCAAAGAAACACCCTGCTGGATCGAGGTAAGACAATCAACGCTTCAATTTTGATCATTTACAAACATGTCGTAAGGAGACTTTGTCCAAAACGGAAGAATGAACAATATTTCTTATCAATTTCCAGGTTCATTTGCACAGAGCTCTCCAGCTGTTGGACGAGGTGCTACGCGCCATGCCTATGGATGATGGTCCTTGTGGAATCGAATGATGCGATAGAAACAAGAATTTAAAGTTAATTATAAATATACAAGACTCTCTGACGTCCTGCCGCCACGATACGACTTTAATCTTTGTGTGTGATAATGAACGTAACAGCGACTCTCGATTGATTCGGATCACTCGTGCATTAATGATATAGTCACCGCAGGCCCCATTTCAAGCCTGAAGTTTTAACATGGTTATAGAAATAGAAGATTTGAAGTCTTAAGTTTTAGTGTAAAATGTTTAAAAATTATACTTGTGTGATAATATTGTAATATAGGTTAAAATGCTTGCGCAGTATTATATTTTATTAATGTGTAAAATAAATTAATTTTAGTAGATCGATAAGATGAAATTACTGATGTTATGGATAAATGAGAACGCGTTCGCGAAGCAGCACGCTTTCAGCACTGTTTTAAAGCTACTGGCTACTATACGCGCAGAACGTTGCAAGATTGCCTGAAAAGTATACTATAATGCGCATGCGCAAAAGCGTTGAAAATTGTAAAGTTGCGAGAAAGAGGTCGGTAGCTTTCTCCATGAATTGACTCGCAAAATCCGTTCGATCGATTCGATCACCTATACAATTGCGCAACTAACTTCGCGCCCTTAAACTTGAGAAGTTTTTTTATATTCTCCTTGGCAGCTACACAACTAACCCTTCAAAATGCAAAATTCTGTTTGGTGAAAGAAAAAAGAAATTTAATTTTTTAAAGTAATCATCGGTAACGATGAATGGTATTCCACGTGAGTAAACGCTATAAGCACTAATTTACTATCTCTTTAGTTGAAAACATTACCTAAAATATTAAAGCTTTTCCAATGACTATTAGATAATTAAACTGGTAAGCGTAGCGTCGACACAAATCTAAATGCCCGCATAAACACTGCAATATAATAATTCTAGGAAAATGTTGGAAAAATAATGTTCAAGTCCGGAATACGTATATCCACAATTATGCAACATATTTTGATAATAACTGTGATAGTAAGCATACTCAAACGTGTCACGACGTGTCAGAAAATAAGCACGATTGGTTGAATTATCTCGAGCCACGTGTAAGGGGTGGCAGTGATTCAGATCCCAATGCAGAGACTGCGTGTCCGGCGGAATCGGCTTGGGATGACGAAATAGGAAACATAATCATATCGATCGGAGTACAAACCAAAGCGAACGTAGGATACAATGCAGGAGGCTCGCGAGCGACGAATGCTCCAAATAACTTGGTCATTTACAAAGATAACGGCTTGCAAGTAGATCTCATTGACTCAAATTTCGCTACAGTCGAGTTTCACGAAACCATTGTAATTTGCAATGCAGAAGAAGGAACCTGCAACATTACTAGATCGGTACAAGCTTTATCGCCAGGTTTGCTGAAAAGTATAGAGCAGAGGTCACCGGAAGCAATAGCAAAGGATCTTCCACCATTGTCCATAGTAATCTCCAAAGTTTCCAAGGCCACCTCGTTCGATAAAATACCAACGTCGGATAGGTCAGCTTCTAGCATTTCGCTGGACGAAGAACCTCCTCGTACGAGTGGCCTGAGTAAACGAGATTCTAGCAGGTTGGAATCGGTAAGGACAAAATCTAGGACCAGTAGCGTTGGAAAATTGAGGAGGAGCACCAATCTGACACGAGACTCTTCTGTCACTGCTGATGCTGCTTACGAGACTTTCGAAGATCCTGGTGGCAGAAGGAGCACGGAAAAGTCCGCAGCCTCGAGGTTCTCCTCCAAATCAACCGCGCGATCCTCTTCGACGCCAAAACGAAGCTCGAGCTTGAGAAAAACGACTTTCTCGAAGAAAGACTCAGCTTTTTACAGGCCAGCGAACGAGGAAGAAACCGAAGTGTCGTCCATCACGGATAATGTATCACGAGAGCAAAGTTATGTTTCAACGGGCAGTGAGAAATCCAAGAGAAGATCAACGGTGAGGGGAGAGCGGAAGAGCACGATCGCGACAGATCGATCAGGTAGATCGACTCTAGGTAGATCGGAAGCGAGCGAACGAGCTGGCTCGCGAGATACCATTACTTCGGAAAGAACGTCCTTACTGTCTAGAATATCGTCAGGCTTAAGCGGAAAGTCAAAGAGTACCAAGTCCAGCATCGTGGACGATGCGATGAGCAGCCGTAAGAGCAGCGCTCGATCTTCGCGCGTACCCTCCAGCAGAAGCGTCCTCTCGAGGACAGCCTCGAGTATCGAAGAGAATGAATCGATGGCGGCGAACGAGGATGGTGGTGCAAGGGATGGGGGAAGCTTCGTCGCAAGAACGAGCCTGCAACGAACGGGCAGAAAGTCGACGGTGAAGGGATCCGTGCAGTCCGCGGGAGGACGGAAGAGTACGGTCGACCGAACGGGCAGATCCACCCTGAGCAACTTGGAAGCAGCTGGACGAGGAGCGTCGCGTGACAGCGCCGCTCGGCAAAGAGCCTCCACGCTATCGAGAAAATCAACGGCACCGAGCGTCGGGACGAGGAGCGTTAAATCTAGCCTCGTGGAAGACTCGAGCAGCCGAAGGAGCGCTCGATCCTCGCGGCTACCGTCCAGCGGCAGGAGCACTTTCTCGAGGACACTCTCCACCAACGTGGACTACAACAAGGACGAGTCTTCGCCGGCTGATATCAGCCGGCGGACGACGAGAAAGTCGACGAGGCAAGAATCTTTATCGCCCGAGCTCGGGCGGAAGAGTACGGCGGATCGAACTGCCAGATCCAGCACCTTGAGTAACTTGGAAGGAAGCAGGGGAGGAGCGTCGCGAGATAGCACTGCTCGGGAGAGAGCATCCACGGTATCGAGAAAATCCGTACGATCAAAGTCGGTGCCGAAGAGCTTTAGGTCCGGCACGGCCGAAGCGGCGGACGATGCGAGCGTTAGAAAAAGTGCAAGGTCTTCGCGCTCGCCGACGAAGAAGAGCATCTTTTCCAGAGGACAGTCCAACGAGTCTCTACCGGCAACGGACGATGATGTCAGGCGAGAGGGAAGTTTTGCTTCGAGGACTAGCCAAGAGACGTCGAGAAGATCGACGAGGCAACAATCTTTATCGCCCGAATTAGGGCGAAGGAGTACAGCCGATCGATCGGCTAGATCCACTCTGAGCAATTTGAGAGGAAGCGAACGGACAACGTCGCGAGATACCAGCAGCCAGGGAAGAGCATCTTCGGTATCGAGAAAATCCACGCGTTCAAAGTCAGTGCCAAAGAGCTTCAAAAGTACAAGTACAGTGAAAACGATGGACGATGCTACCAGCCGTAAAAGTGGACGATCTTCGCGCACGCCAACGAGTAAAGGTATCTTCTCCAGAGG
This sequence comes from Prorops nasuta, assembly GCF_024137725.1. NCBI lineage: Eukaryota > Metazoa > Arthropoda > Insecta > Hymenoptera > Bethylidae > Prorops > Prorops nasuta. The sequence continues at coordinate 8,938,128 of NW_027116805.1, read as the reverse complement.
GCAGTCCAATGCTGAAGAGAGCGAAACATTGGCAACGGACGACGGTGTCAGGCGAGAATCAAGCTTTATTTCTAGAATTGGTCAACAATTGTCAAGGAAATCTACGGTGCGAGAATCAGTGGCACCGGAAGAAGGCCGGAAAAGCACTCCGATGACTCGATCGGGCAGGCCAACTGTTGGCATCAAAGTAGAGGCAACGGAACGAGCTGGATCGAGAGGCAGCGCTCTTCGAGACAGATTGTCCACACCGTCTAGAAGATCAACGGCGCAAAGCGTAAGGACAAAGAGCGCTAAATCTAGCATCGCGAAGAGCTCTCGATCGTCGCGCGTGCCCTCGAGCAGAAGCATCTTCTCCAGGACAGAGTCCAATGTTGAAGAAGACGAGTGTTTAACGGCGACGGATGACGAAAGCTGCGAACCTCTTAGCGTCTCAAGGGGTAGTCAACTATCGATGAGAAACTCGACCATGCGAGAATCTTTATCGCCCGAAGAAGGGCGAAGGAGTACCGTGGATCGATCCGGTAGATCGACTATGAATCGCTTGGATGCAATGGAGCGAACGCCATCGCGCAGTACGCTCGATCGTCAAAGAGCGTCTAAACGATCGAGAAAGTCTACGCGCTCGAGGTCAACGTCGAGGTCAACGTCGAGGTCTATGAAATCTAGTGTAGCGGAACCGATAGGCGATTTAAGTAGCGGTAGAAGCAGACGATCCACTCGCGTACCGACAGGTGAAAGCGTTTATTCAAGGGCCACGTCTAATCTTGATGAAAATCAGTCCTTGCCATTGGATGACGATGAAATGGAAGAAGAAAGTTATATTTCAAGAATGAGCCAACGAACAACGAGACAATCAACGATGCGAGATTCTTTCCTGCCTGAAGAAGGACGAAGGAGCACGGTAGATCGATCGGCTAGATCGACGGTAAAAACTTTGGAGGCAATGGAACGAACGCCATCGCGCAGTACGATGGGTCGACCGTCTACACCGTCTAGAAAATCAACATGGTCAAGGTCAGGGTCAAGGTCAAGGAGCATGAAATCTAGCGTAGCCGAGCCGGTCGATGATGTAACCAGCCGTCAAAGCGGAACATCTTCTCGCTTGCCTACCAACGAAACCGTCTATTCCAGAGGCAAATCTGACGCTGATGATATAGAAAGGTTTTCCTCTCTAGTAACACCGAAAGATTCTATAGCGACATTAGCCATAGTATTTTCCTCAGCATCCGAATCAAAACCGATGGATGATATGTCCATGTCGAACGAATCGGATATTGAGAATTTAGATAGCGATGAACAATTGGCACGCGAGGAAAGACGTGCTACGAGTATGAGGAGTAAACGGGATTCTGGTAGGTCCAAATCGGTAAGATCAAAGTCCAGATCTAGCGCCAAGAGAACCTCCTCTGCGACTTCTAAGACTAATTACGAGATTTCCGAAGATAATGATACAATAGATGCTGCGAGTAGGCCGGAAGTTTCATTTTTAACCTCAAGATCCTCGAAACCATACACGCAATCCATTTCGACACCAAGAACAAGTTTAAGTACGAGGCAGGGTAGTTCGTCAAAAAGAGGCTCCTCGTTTTATACGCCAACAGACGATACTATTCTTTCGAGAGCACTGTCAACTGCTGAAAGTGACGCGATACCTACTATTGTAGCACCTAATGATTCTGTGACTACCGTAACCATAGTAATATCATCGCCCACCGTGTCAAGATCAACTAGGTCAGACTTTGGATATTTACCTAGCGAGGAACGACTAATATCTGGGCAACGTCGTTCCACAAGTGCTAGGACTAAACGAGACTCTGCTAGATCAGAATCAGCAAGAACAACAACTAAATCCAGCGTTGGAAAAGTGATGAGCGATGTTAGCTTTAACAGAGCCTCTAATTACGAGTCATTGGGCGATGATGATATTACGGAAAGTACAAAAAAGGCAGGAGTTTCATTTATCAGCCCACGAACTTCGTCACGATATTCGGAGCTTACGACAACGACAAAACCAAGCTCGAGCTCGAGGCAAAGCTCGCGTTCAAAGCCAGCTTCGTCGCTTTATGCGCCAACGAACGATAGCGTTTTCTCGAGGGGACAGTCCAATGCTGAAGAGAGCGAATATTTATCGGAAGCCGACGATGAAAGGTACCAACCTATTAGTCATTCAAGAGGCAGCCAACAATCAATGAGAAAGTCGACGATGCAGGAAAGTTTATTAGCCGCCGAAGAAGAGCGAAGGAGTACCGTGGATCGATCCGGTAGATCGACGGTACAAACTTTGGAGGCAATGGAACGAACACCATCGCGCACTACGATGGGCCAGGAAAGAGCGTCTACACCATCCAGGAGATCGACGCGGTCAAGATCAACGTCAAGGAGTATTAAATCTAGTATGGCTGAGCCGGTGGACGATGCAAGTAACCGTCAGAGCAGGCGATCTTCTCGCAAATCAACGGGCGAAAGCGTATTCTCAAGAGGTGAGTCTAATGTCGAAGAAAATGAGTCTTCGCCATTAGACGATGATGAAACGCGAGGACAAAGTTATGCTTCGAGAATGAGCCAACGCACAACGAGAGAATCGACGAGGCAAGGATCTTTATCGCCCGAAGTAGATCGAAGGAGTACCGCAGACCGATCTGCTGGATCAACTGTAAATGATTTGGATGCAAGGTCGTCACGAAAACCATCGCGTAGCACGATTGGTCAGGAAAGAGCATCTACGCCATCCAGAAAATCAACGAGGCAACAATCTTTATCACCCGAAGCAGGAAGAAGAAGTACAGCCGATCGATCAGGGAGATCAACTGCAACTGACTTGGATACAACGTCAGGAACGTCACCACCACGCAGCACGATTGGTCAGGGAAGAGCATCTACGCCATCCAGAAAGTCCACGAGGCAAGGATCTTTGTCGCCGGAAGCAGGAAGAAGGAGTGCAGCGGATCGATCGGGGAGATCAGGGGGATCAACTGCAACTGACTTGGATACAACGTCAGCACTATCGCGTAGCACGGTTGGTCAGGGAAGAGCATCTACGCCATCCAGAAAGTCAACGAGGCAACAATCTTCGTCACCGGAGACGGGAGGTAGGAGTACCGTGGGCGGATCGGGTAGATCAACTCTAACCAGCTTGGATGCAACGTCACGAATACCGTCGCGCAGCACCATCGGCCAGGAAAGAGTATCCACTGCACCATCGAGAAAATCGACGAGACAGGGATCTTTATCGCCCGAAGCAGGAAGAAAAGGTACCGTAGATCGTTCAGGTAGATCAACTCTAAATGATTTGGATGCAAGGTCACGAACACCATCGCGCAGTACGGTTGGCCAAGACAGAGCGTCCACCCCATCCAGAAAATCGACACGCTTCGCGTCAACGTCAAAGACCATCAAATCCGGTATAACTGAGCCGGGAGACGATGCAAGTATCCGCGAGAGCGGACGATCTTCTCGTACACCAACAGGCGCAAGTGTCCATTCGAGGACGAGATCCAGTGTCGAAGATTACGAGTCTTCGCCATTGGACGACGATCAAGCGCGGGAACAAAGTTATGCTTCGGGAATGAGCCAACAAACAACGAGAAAGTCAACAATGCGGGATTCTTTACTATCCGAAGAAGGACGAATAAGGAGCACGATGGATCGATCAGGTAGATCAAGCGTAAGCAACTTGGATCATGTGGAACGGGTGTCATCGCACAGTTTGATTGATCAAGAAAGAATATCTGCACCATCGAGGCAATCGGCACGTTCCAGATCAATGTCAAGGAGCATCAAATCTAATATAGCAGAACCGACTGACGATGCACCTAGTTATCGAACTGAGCGATCTTCCCGTTCGCCAACTGATACAAGCACTTATTCCAAGTCACAGTCTAATCGTGAGGAAGGAATACCAAGCGTAGCAATACCAAAAGATTCGGTAGCAACTTTGGCTGTAGTAATTTCAACACCCACTATGTCGAAATCGCTGAATGTCATGCAGATAGCGACTCAATCAGATTTGGATCAATCGGCCAGCGACGATCAGCTTACACTCGATCAGCGACGTTCTACAAGTATCAGAAGTAAACGGGATTCCAGTAGATTAGAATCGGTAAGATCAAAATCCAGCAAGAGTGTCGGACTAGTGAAGAGTGATGTCAGCTTTAACAGGCCCTCCAATTATGAGATATTGGGCGATGATGATGGTGCGAACATTGCGAGAAAGACAGGGGTTTCGTTTATGAGCCCGCGCACTTCGGCACGTTATTCGGAGTCTGTTGCAACGACGAAACAGAGCTTCGGTTCAAGGCAGAGTACGCCTTCGAAATCGGCTTCGTCATTTTATGCGCCAACACGCGAAAGCGTTCTCTCCGGAGGACGGTCCAATGTAACAGAGAGTGAACGATTATCAACAGTGGATGGTGTAACAAGAGTACCAAGTTACATTTCCAGGGAGAGCGGGCAAACAATGAGAGATTCGACGTTGCAAGGATCATTGGCATTCGAAGAATCAGGAAGAAGTACGACGGATCGATCAGGCAGATCGACTTTAAGTCATTTCGACGGCGCAGAAAGAGTAGGTTCGCGCGGCAGCATGATCGATGAAGAAAGAATGTCGGCGGCACCGTCGAGAAGATCGACGCAAGTGGGCACAATGTCGAGAGGCTCGAAAACTAGTTTTACCGAACCGATGGACGAGCGCAGCAGCAGCTATCAAACCGGACGATCTTCTCGCGTCCCGACGACCCTAAGTGCTTCCTCCAGAGGACCATCCAATGTTGGAGGGAGCGAAAGGCTGTCGACAATGCTGGATGGCGAGAGTCGGGAACCGAGTTACATCACTAGAGGTAGCCAGCAAACCGAAAGAAAATCAACCATCGGTGCAGGATACATGGATTCCGAAGGCATGCGACGGAGTAGGGTAGATCTAACAGGTGGATCGACAACACCGAGTACCTCAGTCGGTGTGGAACGAGTATCGTCGCGCAGCATGATTGATCAGGAAAGAATGTCCACGCCGTCTAAGAGATCGACGCAAGCGGGCTCGATGTCAAGAAGTTTGAAGGGTAGTTTTGCAGGAGCGACGGAAGAATACAGTAGTTTCCAAAGCGGACGATCGTCTCACCTGCCGACCACGGCAAGTCTTTCCTCGAGGGGACAATCCAATGTCACGGAGAGCGAAAGGTTATCAACGGTATATGGTGCAACAAGAGTGCCAAGTTACACTTCGAGAGATGCCGAAGGAACAGTGAGAAGATCAACAATAACAGATTATTTACCATCCGAAGCAGATGGAAGAAGTACGACGGATCGATCGGGCAGATCAACTTTAAGTCATTTCGACGGTGCAGAAAGAGTAGCTTCGCGCGGCAGCATGATCGATGAAGAGAGAATGTCGGCGGCACCGTCGAGAAGATCGACGCAAGTAGGCTCGATGTCGAGAGGCTCGAAAACCAGTTTTACCGAACCGATGGACGAGCGCAGCAGCAGCCATCAAACCGGACGATCTTCCCGCGTTCCAACTACCGCAAGCGTTTCCTCCAGAGGACCATCCAATGTTGGAGGGAGCGAATGGCTGTCGACAACGATGGATGGCGAAACTCGGCAACCGAGCTACGTTACGAGGGGTAGCCAGCAAACCGAAAGGAAATCAACCATCGGTGCAGGATACATGGAGCCTGAAGAATTACGAAGAAGCACTGCTGATGCATCGGGTAGATCAACTCTGAGTTATTTCGATAATGTGGAAGGTGTACCGTCGCGCAGCATGATGGAACAAGAGAGAATATCTGCACCGTCTAGGAGATCCACGCAAACAAACCCAATGTCGAAAAGTACCAGAACTACTTTTGCAGAACCGATAGAAGAATACAGTAGTTATCAAAGCGCGCGATCGTCACGCCTTCCTACCGCGACTAGCGTTTCCTCCAGGGGACAGTCTAATGTTGAGGATAACGAGTGGCTATCAATGACAAATGATGATGGTACTCGGGAACCAAGTTACATTGCAAGAGGTAGCCAACAAACTGTACGAAAATCAACCATCAGTGGATTCTTAGAGCCTGAGGAATCGCGAAGGAGCACAATCGATCGTTCAGGTAGATCAACTTTAAGTCACTTGGACGGTGCAGAGAGAGTAGGTTCGCGCAGCAGCATGATCGACGAAGAAAGAATGTCGGCGGCACCGTCGAGAAGATCGACGCAAGTGGGCACAATGTCGAGAGGCTCGAAAACTAGTTTTACCGAACCGATGGACGAGCGCAGCAGCAGCTATCAAACCGGACGATCTTCTCGCGTCCCGACGACCCTAAGTGCTTCCTCCAGAGGACCATCCAATGTTGGAGGGAGCGAAAGGCTGTCGACAATGCTGGATGGCGAGAGTCGGGAACCGAGTTATATGACGAGAGACAGCCAGCAAACAGAAAGACAATTAACGATCGGTGGATATTTGGAACCTGAAGAATTGCAAAGGAGCACGGTAGATCTAACTGGTAGATCGACAATGAGTAATTTTGTCGATATGGAACAAGTACCGTCGCGCAGCATGATTGATCAAGAAAGAATGTCTACACCGACCAGGAGATCGACGCACGCAGGCTCGATGTCAAAGAGTTTGAAGGATAGTTTTGCAGGACCGACGGAAGAATACACTAGTTTCCAAAGCGGACGGTCCTCTCACCTGCCTACCACGGCAACGGCAAGCGTTTTATCACGAGGACAATCCAATGTTTTAGAGAGCGATTGGACACCAACGGTAGAAGAGGAATTCCGCGAACCAAGCTACGTTTCACGGGGTAGCGAACGAACCGTAAGAAAATCGACGATGAGCGGATACTTGGAGGCTGAAGAGAGGCGAAGGAGTGGTACGGTAGATCAATCAGGGAGATCAACTCTAAGTAATTTGGACGCAATGGAACGAGCAGCGTCGCGCAGTCTCATCGATCAGGAGAGAATATCTGTACCGTTCAGGAGATTAACAGATTCGAGGTCTATATCGAAGAGCATTAAATCCAGCAGACCAGATGCACAGATTTTCCAAACTGTTTTCCTAAACGAATTGATTTGCATAAGTGAAAATATCAAGAATTTGATCAACTCTGGTGGTAACTTATGTTATTGTACACCCTCTCCCGATGATCTAGTTAACAGAGAGCTCGGGCGTTCGAGCAGTAGAACGCAAGACTATCGGCTTCCCGACACTGAAAATGATCAATTAAATTTCTCAAATAAACGTAGTATGACGATAGAAGGTGGCTCGCTTATGTACGACGACTTCAGAGACGGTGAATTAAATATTGAAAATGGGATCGAGCAGAATGATGATGGGAGAAATTTTAGAAGCAGAGACAGTAAAATACGGTTTAGCAGTGCGCATTCCAATATTCCTGACAACCGAAGCGCGTCGAATATTTCGAAAAGGTCTAGTGGGAATATGAGAAAAAAATCGTCCGTTGGTACCTTCAGATCAGGTAGATCGAACATACAGGATAGAGACAATAGTTTATCTCTATCCTCGTACAAACCAAATTTGGAAAGTAGAGCTTCGAAATCAATGTCTTTCCTATAGAAAAATGAATAATTCTCTGAAGCAATATTAATGTTCAATTAGTGGTAGGTAATCCAACTAGATCCGAGTCGATTTCAGGAAATGGCAAAAATCAAAGTCTGCAGTATAAATATGAATGTCAAACTTCGAATACTGTTTTCAATCAGTTTTTCTCCAAGCATCAATTTAGAAATAAAACAAAGCAATTTTGCTTTCGAGTATACAACTGGAATGAGATATTCTTTCTATATATACTAAGATAAAAAAGGATACGCGCACAACAGGGATCTAATTGATTTAGGGATACGAATATGGCAATCGTTTGATCATTTGGACATAGATACATGGACGAGGCATAACATGCAGATACTGTTCATGGAACATCGATGCTTATTATCAATCAAGTATATGTCGACTGTATTTGAAACAATTAATTTGTAAATCTATACATTCCGAAAGCTGAATATAAATACCAGGAATCACACGAATTGACGAAGATAACTGTAACGTCGGCGCAAGAAAAATTAATCAAGATGAAAGCATTGAATTCTTTTTAATGTGAAAATTTAATAGAGGAGGGAAATAACAGTGTAGCTGCCCTGAAAATATAAATAGTACTTCCGAAGAATCAATGCCAAGAATTGAAGCAAACAAATAATAAAGTACTTGGTGACCATAATGAGTACGATAAAATAGAAAAACAAGCGTAATACAAATAATCGAATGTCTAACAATATTTTATACAATCAAATTCAAAATTTGGAACGTTTATCACTTATCAGATACCAAACCGGATTCAGAATGAAAGATAAAATTTCTCAATTATTCGAAAATAAACGAAGATGTGTTTGTCAAGTCAATTTCAGTTATAATAACATAAACCCGAGACTCTCATCAAATAAAAAAATGTCTCGATATAATTCCAACTTATATGAAAATGTAATTGAAAGACCTGCTTGTTTTCGACCCATCAAAAGTCTAAATGAATGTCTTAACAATCTATGTGCTAGAAATTCCAGTCGTTGTGATAATAACCGCTTATCAAATATAAAAAATTGCTGTCATTGTAGAGTACGAAATTGTAACAATTTAAATATTCTATTCAGATAAATTTATTCCGTCATCAACCTTTTATAAATCTCGAATTTATACCATTTTTCGTTTAATTATACTCAATAAAATCAGAGAAAAATTGAAAAAGTTTGTGTATAATTTAATTTTACGTATACTTAGACCTTTATTTATCAATTAATTAGGCACACATATACAATATATATATATATATATATATATATATATATATGAATAAGTTACTTTCAATATTAATACCGCAATATATATTACAATTGTATAGCACTTTCTTTATTATCTAATGCTTTGTAACTATGGCGGTGCATAAGCACACATCAAGGCCCATATACTGAATACACGTCGAAGGGACTTAGGTTTGGAATAGCTTATCAGGCACAATACAAAAAATAAATAATATACTTCAGCATGTGTAAAAATTTTTTCCTGTATTTCTCATCGAATACGAAAATATTTTGGTATAAAAAGTACACTGAGTAATATAATAAAGCAAGCTTATATGAGAGATTAACTTACATTTAATGTGCCATTGCATTTAACGGGCTCGGCACCAGTAACTTTCTTATGTTACTATTTTTCTTTCGGTATTTTAACTTTTGCCACAGTAAAAATAAATACTTGCCTAACATTTGTTGATTTCACCAAGTTTTTTATAATTCGAATATTTTCTTTTACTATATTATTAACGTTACACGTAATTATGTACTTGCCGTTCTTTTTGTGGGATAAACATTACAACGCTCTTAACTTTTAATCAGGTCCATATGCATCTTACTAGAGTACTTTACAGTTTTCAAATCTAATTGATATTGATCGAGAATCCAAATTATTTTTTAAAATATTTCAGACATTTATTTGACAATAGAACATAAATTAATTTGTTTTAAATTAACTATATTTATTGATTTCTCTCTATGTACAAATATACTTATGTATAATTTAAGTATTTGTGATAAAATACAAATTTTAAAATTTGCATATTTAATTGTATAATAAATATTGCAATGATACTAGTATAGTTTACAATTACACGTAATGTATATGTAAAAACGTTTGCTGAAGTCCATAGCCAAAAGAAGAATTTTATTTCTATTTAGTTGAAATAGGCTGAAGCTCAACAATGACCAATTACGGTAGGAAATAATTTTTTACTAAAAGATGTGTAATATTGAATTTTTAGGCATCATCCAGTAATACGTAATATATATATATATATATAAGTTAGAAATGGTTAGTACTTGTCGCGAATATTATGAAAAGGACTTGTCACTCTCTTTCGTAGCGACTAGTAACTACCAAAGATTTGATTACTTAAAAAATTGACTTCGCTAATTATATGCACTACGTACCGACAAATGGAAAAATAGATCAGTTTTTACTTATTTTGCTTCGAGACGCACCGATATAATGATTCCTCCCCCTACTGGCACGAGCAAACAATGGTATTCCTTATACCGACATTAAAACGAGGATCTCTTATACCGACGATATCAGAGATCGAGAAAACACACGAATGCATTGACGATACGCCGGTAATGGTCGATAGTAAATTATTCAAATAGATTACTAAATAGATGAATTAACCAAATTACGCGTTCTTTTCTTTTGGAGAACATGAATGATCGAGTCGTTTTTGTAAAAGAACATAAAAATTTTATTTTCTGATCTGTAATGTCAGGAATAGCGGTTACACTCACTTTATAAAAGCTTTTGGATTAATTAGTATCGCATGGTTCATTCGTTCTTTTTGCTGAAGGATTTTCATTATTCTGTTCTTGTCTAGTATAAAGATACAATTTATTTTTTTCATTATAATTAGCATAAACGCCTAACACACTGGACGGACTATACACTCGCAGAATCAATCGACTATTCGGGACTATTAATAAAAATACTTAGAAAGTAATCCAAGTTAAATCGTTAAAACGCTATATCTGATTATCTATTTACAATGATACTAAGGAGAGAGGTACACTAATCGACATAAATGGCGACCTTCTAGATGTTCGATCTATTTACTCGCAAATATCGAGCTATAAATTCTAATGATCATCGAAATATACATTTCACTGATCAATTCGATCGACGAGTCTAGAGGAGCGATGATTTATTTTCCAACGATTGACTCGAATAACTAAATGTAACTCTAAAGGATACATTAGTTTTCACTTAACGATAAATAAAAGACACCATTTATGCTACCTTTATACAATCCTTTCGCTTAATGACTAAATTGCCTTTGAACACATTTGCGAATCAAATTCTAACCAAAATCGAAGCTCGCGCTACTATTGATTGATTAGCTTCCAAGTTAATTACAGCAGTCGTTCGAGTTAAGCCCGGTTCCACCGATGGACTTTGGAAAATAAACAGAGCGTAAAGCCATACCTGGTTTAATGCATTTAGCGTAAAAAGTAACTATTGAAAATTAGTATAATTATTCAACCAAATCCGCGTGGAATCGGGCCTTAATTACGAGGAAGTGCGTTGCGCACAACACAATCCCCTGAAATACTGATTTCAGTCTACATGATAAATGAATTTCGAGCGTTCACCGGGCTTGACACGAATCGTGGATTTTTGTTTGTACGTCAGCATGGAGGAACACTTGGGGGAGGGGGAGGGGGGGGGGGGGAGACAGAAAGAGAAAGATTAGGGTAAGGAGATTTGTTTCGTTGACCGATCTTCAACGAATATAAAAAGCGGAAGTTGATTTGTTTGGAGTATAGAGGAAACGAGGAGAAGAGCTTTTATATCACAGAAACGGAGTCATACGTTTCATCCGCAGTCTTTTTCTCGGCGGCATTATCGTTTGGGAGCTCGCTGGGGACTAGAGCGACAATATTGGGGAGGACCAACGATTCCTGGCCTATCGGCGCAGCAGCTTCGACTAGATTCTCTACGGATGCGGCTACCGCTGGCTCCTCTTGCCCGAAACTTCGACGAAGCGTCGCTTGTGTTCGCGCCGTTCCACGACGTATACTGCTGCGAAGCAAATTCGCCACATCCGATGGCGACAAGTTGCTACCGGAAATCATCCCTGAACCCCGCTGCTGCTGCTGCTGCTGACCTCTCTCCAACGTCGAATGAGTACGTTCTATCATTATCCTATCCACCGTACTTATCCTCGTTGTCCTGTCGATTGTGCTCGGTCTGAAATTCATCAATTCTTTTTATCATCCTTTTCCATCGTAGTTAACAAAGATTTATTAATATAAAATAGCATTTTTTCAAATATAAATTGCAACTTGTAATTTAATAATAAAATTGTTCTGTGGTTTTAGAAAATATTCCGACTCATTATTCCGTACCACAAACGACCATTGTTTGTATCGTTAAGGACCAACAACGGTATATATATATATATATATATATATATATATATACTATATACATCACTTAGCGATATTCGTCGTTAACTTGGGCCTAACGATATTGAAATTTATAGATAAGAGTCGCAGAATTGCTCTACTGGTATTTTTGTAATTACCTTCGCATTTCCGTAACGGTATCAGAGCTATTTCTTGTACCGACGAGTTCCGGTCTGATGTCAGTGATGTTGAGCGTTATGTCAGCTCTAGCTCTTATTCCTTGGTCCATTTCTACCAAGACTGCGTCATAGTCTGGAGGGGGAGGTTGCAAAGCTGGCCTCTGCCTAGTTGTGCTGCCCTCGCCAAGGACATTCGCTATCCTCCTGACGCTTCTGCGGAAACTCTGCCTCAGCATCTTGGCGATCCTTGCACCAGTAGCCGTCGTGTAGCTTGGTGGTGGTGTGTATTTTGGCGGAGGATCCTCGAATGGCACTTCCGTTGCAGCCGGAAGTACCCCATTCCCGTGAACGCTTCCATTCCCCTCGTCTATCTGCGTCTGTTGAGGATCCTGAGGCTCCAAGGTTGGCCTGTACAAGAGCTGGATTCTCTAAAAATTCCAAGGAAATTTGTCATCGAATCGTCCCCACAAATAATCATGAATTTTAATCAATGATTAAAAGCGTAGAATAATTAGAAAAATATTTGCACTTACTCCATGACACTGCTCGCAGTGACTTACGCTAACCCCCACCTGTTCGCTCTATTGTTAGCATAAAATAGAAAAGCCCAATGTGAATGTTAATAGCAATGAGATGTAGATTAAGTCGATTCGATTGTTACGTTCAAATAATGGGAAAAGTTTCAGGGTACTTGGAGATTTTGAAGGTGTATATTTGCTTATTGATATCAAGTTCAATCGAACGCTTACATCGAAAATATCAGGAGGCCCACTGTTTAGATAACGACAGGTCTGAATAACTGCCACAGCTGGTATTATCAAAATTGGTATCAGCTGGATCGATGCTCCTAATTGTCGTGCCCATATCGCCCAGTAATCCCTACTAGTCCGACGATACGTGTAAAGCTCTCGAAACCCACTGCTCTTAAATATGGTTATTGTTAGTACCTGCAAAAATTTAAGTCACATGTATAAAAGTGACAAGGAAAGCTCTGAGACTGTGACCATATAAAATAATTCTCACCATAAGAGTAACTGGCAAGATAACGTTCCAAGTAAAAGATAAAAGGGGCCCAGCCCAGTGTCTTAAGCAACGTCCTGTTGGTGGGAATAATTCTGCAACTACAGCCTCTCCAGTGTGTGGACGCCCGCGTACAGCAAACACTGCTCCAACTTGCACCAAATATAAGACCATAATCCACCAGGCTCCACCAATTGTATAGTCCAAATAGTACACTACGTAAATACCCAACTGGAAACGTCGAATAGCACATACCAATGAAAATAGTTTATTAACTCCGTGTATCTAATTATTATTTAATCATACCAGAAACTTAACAAAAAACAAAACAAAAATAAATAAATGAACGTTACAAAGTGCTCGACCCAGTAGTTTGCACATCCTTTACTTGGATATCAAAAAACATGACGTTATTTTTTATGAAACCAGAATATCTCGTAAGAGTAGTATGAGGAATGAACATGTAAATCCCAGATTCCTTATCAGGCTTATCAGCATAGTGTTTCTCTCTGGCTACGGTTTTCACCATTTTTCTAACATCGTTCGCAGGGTTTTCTTGATCCCTCAGGACTACAGTGGCTCTTAAAATACAAGGCCAGTCCAATAATGGATCCCATTTCCCTTCCACGACTCTCAGACATCCAATTATGTGGCGATCTCTCCATTGACCCTTTCCATTCAGAAATAATTCCATTCTTAGCGTGTAACCATATTCTTTATTCAGAAATGCCGGACTACAGAGAACCGTATCGTTTTCCTTGGCATCTGACATTTTTTCCCTGTACCTGTCGATTCTCCACAACAGTCGTCCATTGGTCGAAAGGCTTTCTGACTCTAAACAACTAGATAATTGCTCTGATTCCAAGCTCCTAACAATCTCTTCTATGTGTTTCATGCTATCGTCAACTCTCAACTGCAATTCTTCTATGCTTTTCTTGCTCTCTATCACATTTTCTTCCAACTCTTCTACTTTGACTTCCTGCCTTTTCACCGCCTCAGCATTTGACTCGACATTTTGAAATATCTCATGAATTTTGTCTATGAGTGTATTTTGCCTGGATGACATTTCTTGCGAACTTTTACACCTCATCTCTAGCTCCAATTTTAGATCGTGAATTCTTTGCAATTGTTCCGTCCACTTGCCACTGACCAATATGCTCTCTTTGGCCAAAAAGGTTTTCAAATCCTTCAGCTCGTTGTACCATTCATCAAAAATCTTGTCTTGTTTCTTCTGCTCCGTCAACAGTTCTGACTGAACTAATTTCAATTGCTCAGAGATCTGATAAAAGTTCATGCTTGTTCTCTGTTCCATATTATCACAAGTTAATTCCAAGCTGTTTATCCTCTGATCGAAGACAGCAAAATTTCTATTAGAGTCTTCGGAAACATGAACCAGGTCTAATCTCAAAGCATCCATGCTATCTTGCTTGACCTGATAAAATTTCATGCTGTTGGCAATCGTGCTCTCCAATCGTTTTCTTTCATTTTCTTCCCTGTCTATTGCAGATCTTAGCAAAGTCAACACAGATAGAATTTTATCCTTCCAATCAGGCTCCACTTTTTGCACTTTTTTAATTTTCACTACTGGACAGAGGCATTTGTGACTCTCCATGGTCCTTCTAGGCACGTAAACTCCACATTTGTTGGGGCACTCTTCCAACACTGCTCCACAATGTTTAATGTGCTCTGTCAGGTATCTCTCTTCCAGGAAATCATTACAGAAATAGCAAGGAACGCTTCTGCGAGTTACTGTATGGGCGTTGTTGCTCATCATTCTCGATACAAGTTTCTTTTGATACTGATGAGTCCGCGAGTTAACCATGCTGATAAGCTTTATCAGTATAAATGGATAGAAGAGATAAGGCAACAGGTGGTGTGTACACAATACTACGAGGTTTGATTCACTATTTAACTCAATGCTGATAAATCAGGTTTACCGAAAGTCCAAGCAGCTGTTAATATCTATCTATGTACGGGAATCTTACCTCCGTAGCCATCGGCAGACCAAGAATATAAGCGCAGGCACAGCTGAAGAAAGTTATGGTGGTCTCCCAAAGCTTCATCATCTTTGTGTTAATGGCCATTATCCCTGTTATCACACAGTGCCATATTGCCAGCTATAAAATAGACGCATAATGTAAGAGAGATCTTTACGAATATGATAAGCAATGATTAAGAGGTGCTTCTTGCCTGCTGAGCAATTCCAAAGAGAATCAAAATGAAGTAGAACAAAACAGCCCAGAAGGGTGACACTTGCTCGGTTCCTAATAATGCAAGGGTTGCAGGTACCAGCTCAGTAGCCAGCCTTAGTACTTGATAGCCGGATTCCATGCTTGGATCTGAACCAGGTCGAGTTACACGCTGACCCATCAGGAATGACGCGTGGGACATAAATCTATCTGGTGTATTGCTGTATCCCGAGGGTGCTGGCTGATTAATGGGCCTCAGGAACGTGTATCCAGATATTCTCTCTGTTCGAGAGTAAATGAAATACATGTATATTATTGCAATCATTGATTGATACAAAAGTGGGACGATTGAAAAATGTATTACCGAATGAGCTGGTTACATAAATGTATCCATGATGCCTGAGAATCTGGGCACAAGTGTTGGCCAGGAAAGCAGCCAGCAATAGAACAGCAAACGTCAATACTACAACAAGACTGGTGTCCCTTTGCAGCAGGTGTTTGTGCTTATTGTGAGCTGCAATTTGCATAGCAGCTGCTCCTAGAAGACCCCAAGTGAGAAAGACTTCTGTGGAGGCAGCTACCCAGGATCTGCTATTGAGGAAAAATTCATTCCAAACTGTTGCTGGAAAAAGCTGATGAATGGAACCCGGTGGTGTCAAGCCTAAAAGTTTTGTGCACAGCACCAGAGTGCCAAACACTGGTACCAGGGTAAATACATAGACTACTTTTCCATAAGACCTCAACCCTGAAACAATAATATCACTTAAAAATTTTCTAATACTTTTAAAGAATGATGATGAAATTATGAAATCTCAGGTACCTTTACTAAGCGAAACAAATACAATCATCCACACAACTGCTAGATTGAAGGCAACCTGAAACTTTAGAGTGATCACTCCAGGATCAGGTTCGTTCAGGTGATGCCTTTGGAGAACCGCACCACTGAAATAATCAGGTACAGTCTCGTACAATTTATAAGGATTACTGGCATTTTGCGATGGCCTCGTATCATCCCTATAGAGAAGAAAGGGCTCTGCCCATCTGTATCTATCCTGCTTCGTTATAAACGAATCCCTGAAACATAATGAGATAGTCAAAACACATAAGTGAAATGAAATTCCAGCAACAGCTAGTGGAATGAAAATGAAAGAAAATTACCGAAAGTAGACAAACATCCAGGATATCCCTACTATACTATAAATTCCAATAAATGCCTGGGCTGCGAGAAGTGCAATGCCAACTCCCTGAAATAAAGGGGAGATCTTCCACATGTCCACTGTCCCCGCTGATAATCTTTGCCCCAAGCATACTTGAAGTGTGAATAATGGAACTCCTATCACCAATGATAGAATCAAAAACTGTACAATGAAGTTTGCTATAAAAAGAAAGTGAACGAGGTTAATAAAATATGTCCAAGCAGAATGTGCACATATGCATTGCTCGATAAAGAATACTTTGAAAATCCGCTTACCTCCAAATTGGATACTAAGAATGGCGAATCTACTGATGTTGAAGAGACCCAAGGTACATCCTAGACAAGCCAAGGCTGGACTGAGTGCATGAGGCCACCTTCCCAAAGGATTCTCATCTTCATCATCGTCCTCTCCCCTTTCCTCGTTGTTTCTTTCCACATCCCTCTGCCTCTCACAAGTTCTAAAACATGAGAGATGAACGATTTGAATAAAAATTATTGTGTTCTTCGACATATCTCGCTTAGACTATATGGAGTAAAGAGAAGAAATAGTTAAATATAAATTTAGATTCGTTACAAGTATATCATGCCAACCGTTCTGTCATTCGCACTGTCTCGACAGAAATTCATAGCAAATCTTATCAAACAGCACATTAGCTCCAGAGGAATAAAATTTTTGTAACTTTCTCGAGGGAAGGTCATTTCGATAAGAAGCAGCGACTGATTAGCACGATTTTCAAAGCTAACGTTACGTTCCCATAATCTTTCTTCAAGGTAGCAAAAGGGTGATAAGGAATGCGAAAAGAGCTCCAGCCTTGTATCGCGCTCTTCCTTCCCAGAAGATGGAAATGAGATTAGCGCGTGTAACAAACATTGAAATAATTTTACAATTCGCATAAATTAATATTTATGAATTGGATCAAAATGTATTCTTCCTCCAGGTATAGAAAAGGAGTTGTTGGATTGGAGAATAAATTGGCTTCCTAGAAGCTGGATTATTGGAAGATCCTGTTGAGTGGATGTTGAATGTCGAGTAAGTCAGGCACACCTAGCGCGAGACACAAGGCGCAGGACGACGTGTACCGTTATTGCGAATGGGAATGGAGAGTCAAATGGGAGAGGCAGAAGAACTCCCACTCGATTGGTCGGTAGCCTTAAAGTGCAGTCGACCTTGTTTTGCGACTAGAAAACTAGCAGTTTCCCCCAATTGTGCACAGTATTCTAGGAAGTTTTCAGTTTTGTGCCTTGAGTTATTCATGGCGTTTATACGTGTAGGGAGAACTTTTGTACCATGAATGTGGTGCGCATAGATTTTTTACTTTCTCTTATTTATATTTACATATAAATAAAATTTGAAAAATTCAAATATACCAGCTCTTGTTCAAAGCTAGAACATTTTATATATTGATTAGTATAAATGAAATTATTTATACAATAAATGGAGAGTATACATATAATTTGTACCAGAGTATAATGGCATGAGAAAAATAAGAGTGGAGCAAATTCGTCTATTTCAGCCATCGATGCACGATAGAAATTATTTCTAGGAAAATACGGAGCTTTTCGTTGATTCTTAGAGTTTATTTCAACTATACCTTGTGCAGAAGGTCAACATTGAGTTTCTACGAAATAAGGAGAATGGACGTCAGTGGAGAACGGGGCTTATGGATTAATCGATAAAGTGGACACTAATAATGACCAACGGGTTGTGGCTAGCCTCGTATACCAGCCAAGCAATACGATTACAAACACGCAAACCCTATTTTCGATGCGAGGAAATTTCGCTTCAAAGGTTTCTCGCCATCTCTCTCTCTCTCTCTCTCTCCCTCTCTCCCTCTCATTCTTTCGTTTACTGTTTATTTTATCGTTCCAATCGACCACCGCGATGGTCGATGTTAATTTGCTCGACCGTGAACCACCACATTTCCTGCGATATCAAGATCACCTCTGCTCGAGCGAATTTCCATTCTCTTATCAGATTCTCAACAAAACGTTTGACGAAAAATCCCTGAATTCAATGGAAAATGGGAAAATAATCATTTTCAATACCAACGAGCTGTTAATTAAGGATTTGTCGAAGGAAACACGAGTTTATTTACGTTATGAATAAAATATGACTATACTGCCACGCAATTATTTTAATGGCCAATGACGGATTTACGTTATTTGTCTCATGGCTTAGATCTCGACAAACAAGTCCATGCAGGCCATGCAGCTGCACTAGATGCTCAAGGAGATCTCTTCCCAGTTTGGCAACGAAAATTGATCTCGATCCGCGAGCCTCGTCGAAATTAGTAACTATATCTTCAAAACGATTATATCATTGTTATTTATACTTTGAACTGAATTAATTTCTTTCCATACTCCAACGGTTCTTTTTGCTGCTTTCCTTGCACGGTGATTACATCGACAATAATTTTCAACCACTACACCCACACAATCCTATCTAATTATCCAAATAGAAATTGCCATTACTTAAGTTAGAAATTTGTATATAGCATTACATGATATGATAAAAATGCCACGATTTCCATAAATAAGAAAATTTAGCTTTCAAGTGAAAATTATAAGAGGATTCGTCAAGATTGGTTCTTTTTTCGATGGACATTTTATTGTCACGGTTGTTTAACGACGAGGTACGCGAACGTTCAACAGGCTGCACACAAGCAGGTGAGTACATCGGCCATCGGCCGGGGTGACCTTGATCCGGAATGAAATTCCGAGGATATAAAGGGGTGGGGAAGAAATGGATTTTTGAGAAGGAAAAAGATGGTGGTGGTGGTCCAGACTATATATATAGTCCAGAGTCAAGAGTGGAACTGATCCTTTCGAGTGGCTCTTTTCGCACGGTTCTTTCGATCGGTCATTCGGGACGACTCGTGTGAACCAGTGCGAGCGTTCTCCAACCTCGAGTCGTCCGCTTAGATCCGGCAACCTTGATCCGCATCGAAGCTCTAACAGGACCCATTTCTGACCAGTAGTGTTGACCGACCAGTCGAGCCTGCGGCCTCAACTATTCCAAGCAACATTGGATCGTCTATACTATATTATTTATAGGCTAACCTAACCCGACCCAACATTACAATACTTAACGAACTGACGGATGCAACCATACCAGATTTATCGCCCATTAAATTGTCCCAAGCCCCAGGGCGGCTTAATTAACCTCGAAATATAAACGCGATTAATTACAATCGAGAGATTAAATGGAAAAGTCAGCTAAAAATAACATAATCGTTTTCATGATGTCCGCTCATCGGGCCAATTTTTCCAACTCGATACTGATCGATAAATAATAATCTTACGATTTAGGGACATGTCTTGATGAGGATGAAAAAAGTCGTAGAAAATGTTGGAATAATCGCAAGGAAGAGAAGCTGAATGAGAAAGAAGAGCGAGTGGAGCGGGTACCAATAAGATGGCGACTGGGGATTTCAATGAGAGAGGAGGCAGTGCATGTGCGTGTGTGTGTTGTTGGTATAAGGAGAAGAGGGAGAGGAAGAAGAGATGAAAATGCGAGGAGCGTATCTTAAGGAGGTTTCACAAAGGATTTCTACCTTATACGATGCCTCCGCTGGCTGCAGTAGAAATACTGATGACAAATCGTCGGATCATGGTTCATTTTTGACTCGCGTCACGCATGAAGCGTCAACGACCGTTTCTCTCAACTATTTATATCGGTTTACTCTCGCTAAACTCCTGCAGCTTTTTCTCCTTCCACTATCTCATCCCACTGTTTTTCATCATCACCAAAGCTTCTCAATCCTCCCCGAGGTTTCGTGCTGTACTTTCTTCTTGCATCGAGGCTCGAGTACACCGCGCGCGCGGTAATGGAGGCCAAGGTTCCAGCGCGCCACAGGATTAGCTCAACGTGTTCTCGGAACAATCGAATTTCGAAATGAGTAGCTTCCGGTGGTGGGAGGGAAGACACCGATACTTTATGCCACTTTGCCACTTTCCTCCTCCACCTCTTCCTCTATTAACGCCAGCGGCACGAGACCACTGCAGAGAATCAGCTATATAGAGTCTCGCAAGACGCGCGCTACCGTCTCGCAGCACAGTCTCATCTCGCATGCATATCCCCTCCCATCACAGTTTTCCTTTCAGTTTTTTCTTCCAACTCTGGCGCTATTCGATAAGCCTTCCCGCAATGTCAGCTTTAATGTGTGCTCCTGCACGCTCCAAACGTTCATTTGCCGCTCGCACATGCATATACTTCCGTATCTCAGCTTTTTTCCATTTTTGTTTTTTTCTCTTTCTATATGCTCCGCTAATCCAGTTTTCATAACGTTAACATTGAAGTTTCTCGAAAAACATCATCGTCTTTTTGTTAATGACTTTGTTACGTATCCATGCTATAATGGCGAGTGTGTAGCTCGTGGTAAGTGATGTTTAACGGCAAAGAACGCAGCAGCATCCGTTGTACACTTTGCGCAGGTCGTATCGAGGCTAGTTGTCGTGTCAACATTGATGATGCATTATTCGACTGAATCGCATAGAGAGCGATGATCGCAGGTATATAGCCTCGCTAACCGCGAGCGGCCGGGCCCCGCGAACCTTTCTTGCCGATTCCACTCATGGGACTTATTTCTTTCTTGGAGCGCGTTAATTTATTAAGCTTTTGTGGTGCATGCGATGTCAACACTGAGGCTCCTTTCGCGAAATCATCCTTCTCTCTCTCTCTCTCTCTCTCTCTCTCTCTCTCGGTATTTGCTTCATATATACGACTGTGACGTCATTGGGCCACGTGGTCTCCGCTATCGAGAAACGTGGAGCGAACGCGGAAAAGGTCCGTTTTTCTCAATCCGGATCTCTAATGGAGTTTTTCCTCCAGACGAGGAGATAATCGGCGCGGTGCATGGGCGAGAGCAAGGACGAGGAGAGCTTCAAGGATCGAGCGAAAAATATATATTCGCGACTATTGTAATTCCGTGAGGTATCGAGCGTGACGTCACCGCGGCCACGTGGTCGATCAAGAAACGTCAAACTAACGGAACGCCTATACATAAGTACACAGCTCTTATTCTTTTTATATCCGCATCTCGCACGTGGACGTTTTTCCTTTGCATTAATTATTCCTCTGTACGTCCTCAATGTCGAAATTTACGCCGCAAAATTTTACAAAGAAAGATAATTGCAGTGTCTCTTCCTATACCGAATGTTCGTCAAGTTTCAACGTCTCGTATTGGTCGTCTGGAGTGGCCGGTCGGTCCCCGGACCATACGGAAATTCTTCTTCTTTCTATTTCGATCCAACGGAGTTTATCGAAAAGAACGAGAATTTCATAGTTTTCTATACTTTGTCCTTTCTTTCTGCTTGCGTGGAGGAGCTGACGGAATTCACCCAACTTAACGCGAAACACATACACGTCCAATGTAATTAAAACCCTTCGTATCTGATTTCCACGCAGCGCAGATCGGCGCGGTATACATATAAGCGATTCGCGTTGGTGACTCGACGCGACGCGACGCGGCGCGGCGGGGCCACTTCAAGGTGGCGCAGATCGTAAGAATTGGTCTCGCGCGCGCGACCGACCGAGAGAGAGAACCAACGCAATTTCCTTCATGAAAATAAAGATGAACCACTGGATATCGATGTTTATAGAATCAATTTCTGGGGAATCATTGAAAAGAATATTTGTCGGTATTCCTACGAAAATTGCAATTTTCAGCCTTGATGTTAAATTTCTAGGATTTTCCACAAGGAGAGATGTTAATTATTATTGTAATCTCGTTGCACGTAGCGATTTTCGTAAAATCTCCCTATTGCCCTCGCCTCGAGTTCCCGTTATCGTTCCGGGAATCCAGCGATCCACTCCAACTGGGATCCTGATCCACGCTGAAACACTATCCGCATCTCCGTAACTCAGCAAATCCATCCAGCAGCACCAAACCCTGTCCAACCGATGCACTAAAAATCTTATGTAAAAACCAAACAATTACACTCCCGCAGGTTAAATACACCAACGAGAAAACTTTATATCACACTGCGATTGTGCAAATGATTCACCTGTATGTAGCACTCTGTTCCTCCATTCTGCTCGATTAAAACTTTATAAATTATATGCGCACTTTTCATATAATAAAAATTCCATCAGATAGGGATTAATATATTATCTGCATTCAATCTTGTTGGATTTTTCATCAAATTGCATTATCTTGCATTTGTTAGTTATAGTGAAGAATTTTCGAGAAAACGGAGTAAAAGGGAGGGGGATTTACAAGTCGATTCACTTTATAGCACTGCTCGTCCATCATATAGCCACGTAAAACTTTGTAAACTCTGTTTTTTATCAAACTACAATCTCAAGGACAATCCACTATACATCACGCATAAATCTTAACTCCTTTTGTGAGATAATTTGGAAAATTTGCTTAAAAGAAAGGAAGGATGTTTTTGGGATTGAATTTTGTTTAATTACCAAGAAAGAAAAATAATGTGCATTTTTAAAGACTTTGTTAAAAATATATTAGAAGGAGTTTTGGGAAAATTATTGAAAGGGTCGAAGGTTTCTCGCATTGATTCGTGAATAATGGTTTGTATATGAAAGAGGGAAAGTGGGAAATGTGGGGCAATCGGGGGTGTTTGAATTTAAAGACGTTTGAGTAATGCGAAATAAAAAATGGATTGGATTGGATTGGATAGGATTGGAGGCGAAGGCTTACAGCTCGAGCGCGTAGTAGTGTGTACTCGCGATGAAACTCCGAAGACTTATGGTCGTATACAGTGTTGCTCTACCTGTATAACTGTACACGCTTGGTCACGTGAGCAGCGCGTTCACCGGCACACGTGTATGCAGGGGATCTATACCGAGCATAGTATAGCAGCCGCGCGACTAGAGTACAACCCCCCCCCCCCAGTTGAAGAAAAATTATTCTATTCTTCTCTATGGCTCACGAAAAGAAAAAGTCGAGCAATAAAATTCCTTGCACACATCCGACAACATGTACAATCTTCGGAAACTGCGGATGCTTCCTCAACATTGCACAATGACTGATAAAACATTATTAATAGCATTAGAAATTCTCTGGCAAAAAAAAGTAATGAAACTCGTCGAGAAAAATCTGCCACAAGAGGCTCGAATTAAGCGCGTCTCAGGAAGAAAAAGCGAATGGTTATTTTAAGGACGCGCGTTTCAGCTGTGAAATTACGCAAGCGAGCACGTCGAAGGGTCCTTTGTTTTCGTTGCTGTCAAAAGTTTCAATTTATTCCACTTGGGAAATTCTCGTTGGACCACGATTGTCTACTCGTTTGTCCTTTGTCGAGGGTTTCGCACGTGAGACGAGCGTGCCGCAACGCGTCATTTCGACACTCTTCAGGGTCCAAGTGCAGCGTGGGGAGAGTGAAGCAAGAAAAAAAACAGCAACGTTTGTAAGAGAAAAATAATTAAAGCGACCGGATCCTTGACAGGCTTCAACCGTTTGAATCTTGCGTAAAGCCTATATATATATATCCGAAAGTGGAATGATTTTTTCACCATGCAGACAATTTACTTCCTCTCGAGGGTTCTTCGGTGAATGCATGGCCGGGCTTCTTCTACGACGAACAAATAACCAGCCAGAGAAAAGCTGCATTGTGGTATGAGGAAAACAATGGAAATGGACGATTGATTAAGAGCAAATGTGAAGAAGAGGAAGAAGAAGAGACTGAATGGTCGCGTAGCACGATGCAGGCTTTGGATGAATCGCGAGATGCATGATGGACTTTCGAAATTCCATTGTGGAAGCTATGAGAGAACCAGCAGTACAATCGTCTCAACTGGTACGTCCAAGGCTGAAATTTGCTTAATTCGACGTTTGCCAAGGTGATAGGGCCTTCTTTCTTGAATTCCACAAATTCTCAGGGTGGATTCTTCAGGATAAAGGAGGAGCGTCCTTTGCAAGGTTCAGACTGGCGAACGTGACTTCTGGCACGATCGCAAGAGCCTATAGGATTCTAGATCTTGTTGGATCCCTCCTTTACCTGCACCTTATCATCGTATACGTTACATTCTCGACAAATTCTATGCTAATATTTTAAGGCTATACTCATTGCCATTTTCATTGCACGTAAATTTATATATTATAAAATATAAAAGTCTCTTCCCTTCAATAGTAATACTGCAATGCAAAAGTTTAATAAGGAACTCCTTGTACACCTAAAATCTAATAATTTTCCATTTCATGTAAATGACAATTTTCACGTGGTTAAACTCTATTGTTAAATTTCACATTGAATAATGGAGCTATAGACTACTATAGAAATAGAGCTCTTCTGCTTGTGGAATGTTTGCAGTGCAAAAATGTCCAGAGGAAAGATAAATAAGAATAGCGATGCAGTTGCATCGTTGCAGCAGATGCAACGAGAAGGAACTCTCACCTCGCGTGCTTCCCTGATACAAAAGCTGCAACACCGCTGCAGCCATATAGATAGATAATCCCACGCTCCCAGTGAACAATATATTTTTGCCCCCCCCCCCCCCCACCCTATCTCCCTACCCCCACCACCATCTACCTTCACAGGCAAATTACACTTCCAGACTTTCCTAATTGCGCAACATACACACACACACACACACACACACACACTACACAGTATCTATTTAAAGAAAAAGAAATAATAATAAAAACATTTCAACTCGCGAAATATTTTGCTTAAAGTAATTAATTGTTTAGCCAAACGCTTTACACCATATTTAAAATATCTTACGATTATTCGTAAATTAAAGATTTGCTTAAACTAATATTCTTCTTTCTATATTTAACTCATGTTGGCTGTGAATCAATCTTGAATGTTCTGAATTTTCAATGTATATAATGCTGAATAATATTGAAAAATTCAATTGGAAAGAGAAGGAATAAGATGCGTGGTATTTGATGAGGAAATTGCAGGAATGTTTCTATGAGACATAAGAATTCGTGTAGTCGTGAAAAGCGTTGATCTCGGTGTCAGTTTGGCTGAGCGCTATTTCTCAATGAGTCCCCCTCGCCTCGCCCCTCGCTGCTGCTGGGTTATCGCACAAGCAAGTAAGCAAACGCGTGAAATCGGATAAGCCCAACGTGACACCGTGGACACTCAATGTTTCTGATATAACCTTCTCTCGCGAGTTGATAAACGAATCTGCTTTGTAAACAAAAACAACGCGAAGCGCCAATAATCGAAATCCGCCCGACGGAAGTCCCAAGCTATACATGTATAGTAAAATAAGGTCAAAAGGCTTAATTATCACAGCATTTTCCACAGAAATTTCATGAACAAACAAACCTGTGAGAATGGACACAAGTAAAAGCAGAAAATTAAATAGAACGCTGTAGGAATAAGGAATAAACGTGTCCGGCGAAAGAGATAAACAAGGACAGGTGCGTGATAGCGGCATGCGTGAGACCTCCAAATACGCAATATAAAAAGAACACACAATTTTAAAGTCGCACTCACACTAGATTGAGAAAAGCAAGTGTTTTAACGTTTCGTTTATTTTTAACCAAAGTTTATAAACAATTTTTTCTCGTAAATAAACAAATCCGTGGGAAATCGTTGAGCAAAAACACAAATTAAATGATAGAGCGCAAGAGACGCGATGAATGTGACGAGAAATAAATCAAAATCAAATGATAACAGCGTGGACTTTTGGTGGTGGTACCAGCATATAAGCTTGGAATTGGTTACAATAATAAAAACAGTAATAAACAATGAGAGAGAAAAGAACGATATATAACGATGGTTACACAATGATGGCAATATAAAAAATTACTGGCAAATCAGCAAAGAGGTTTAAATTTCTTGACTATCGCACCAAACATAAGCAAAATAAATACACTTGAAATTATATTAAAAATATATAAGCGCGACGAGGAGAAAATACGAAAAGCGAGTAAATGGTATAGGTATATACTGTGGCGTACATTCGAAATATTTAATAGTAATAAGCAATTGGGTCAAAAGGATTAATAAAGAAGGTCAGAGAGAGAGAGAGAGAGAGAGAGAATAATTAGAAAAGAAACGCGTATTGAATACAGCGATTAAAGTGGATTGAGCAAAGGATTTGAATGCTTCGTTTATTTACCGACAGTGATCTTTATGTTTTCGCTCGAACGTTAAAAGTATTGAAAAACAAAGAGTCAAGTGCAAGAGGAACTAAGTATCGCGGCAAAAAGTAGACTGAGGCAAATCGATGACTACAAATTATACTCGATATACGGTTGAACAAGTACAAGCACAATTATTGCACATACGTAGAATCGATAATAGTTTATTTATTCCACACGACACATTACCACCGCGCGCGTATATACTTATATTTATACTCTCCTCCATAGAAAAAGAAAGAATGAAAAATGAACGACGATTCCACCCTATCCTCTTGTTTCGCTTACCGCGCGCGCGATCGAACATTTTCTTTTTAAATGTGAGGAGAAGAGCAAGTCGAAAGTAAAGGATTAAATTCGATAAGCAGAAAAAAATGATATAGTCTACTTATATATTTTTTCAATACCAATATATACAATCGTATTACTGATATATCTATACTTGCCTCCCCAAAACTGAAAGGTTAAAATTCAACCGTATTATCTTTTTTCTTTTACCAATCAACAAATGCTATACATTTTTAAAAGCAAAAATTTAATTTGCGGATAATAAAAAGTTATCGCGCACCTCTTATCAGTAATTTTCGTTATCAGCTGCACTATTTTCCACCAGAGTCTATATACACACATCATTGGGCTTAACATTTTTGTTTTATGCAAGGAAATTTTGCAAGATTTCCACGTATATATACAAAATATCATACAGTAGAGATTGTATGTAAAATAAATGCACACACAACAAATTGGATGAGTATAAATAAAACTGTCAAAAGAAATGTTCCATTTCAGTGAAACTTTCCGATTGAAAGAAAACTCGATTTACGGTTGGATTAATGCGTTTGATTCTGAGAATTTTTATGTTTTTGTGCGTTAACACGCCTCTATTGCGTTGGTGCGTAATTGTGCGTGGGTTTGCAGGATCCACGCACTCTGATCACCGGAGAGAAAGAAAAGAGAGGGGAAGGGAGGGGGGTAACTATGACATGCAGAGTACAGAGCCAGCCAGAGCCAACTGAGCTAGTTGGAAAGGAGAAAAAGGAATGAATCATTTCACGATGCAGCAGTTTTGCAATTTCAGCGCAGCTGCACCGAACACACACGCACACACATTTATGACATTCTTTATTCGTCCCCAACAAAACTCTCCTATTTTTTAATAAAAGATACTTGATTTTTTTTGTATAGAAATTAATGGTTGAAATGAAAGGCAGAAATGCTGGAAAATGTCAAGTTGAGAGAAACGAAAGAGGGAAATTGGGGAAATATGTGTAGGGAAAGGTAAGCGATCCAGTGAAAAGGGGAAACCGTTTATTTCTGTCTCTGCAGTTGCGTTGGCCAGTGTGCAAACGGTGCGGAATTAATGCGAGTTTTTGGGTCAGTTGGTATAAGCACCCTGAAGAAAATACCAATCCTATTAGTGGACAAACTCTATATACTCTCGGAATTGTGAACGGTGTGTTATACAGCTGTTACTATATAACAGTGTAATGATTCACGCACAATTTTTCAACTGATTCGGCTCAAGCGTGAGCTTCTTCCAAAACTGTACGATAAGTCTTTTGCACACATATATAGCTATATGTATATATATAGAGTATAGAAAAAAAAGGACGAGATTCAAGGCGACTCGGGTAAATTAATTTCCATTTCTAAGTATGAGAAGCTACTTTAAAATAATTTCATCAATTGAATTTGATAATAATTATAAATTGAGGAGATTCGCACGCATGCAGGAATATTCGAGTGGAAAAGATTTCGAGTGACTCGGGCCAATAGTCTAAGGCTATACACTTAAAAATGATATAAGCAATAACTTAATGGTAGATAATTTCGAAGGATAATAAATAGCAGTGAAAGAAGGAGATCGAGGGCGACTCGGATAGATTAATTTGAATGGATTGGAATATAAAATTTAGGGGCAGCTCAAGTTTCGGTCTGATTAACAGGGTAAGCGTGGCGTACGTATACGTATATATATATATATATATATATACTTTAATTTACCTCGAAGATTCCAGAATGGCGATAAACGAAAATTTATTCCGGCAAAATTCAAGCAAGAAACACCGCAGAGATTTCTCACCGAACGCGCTGGCCTCAGCTGATGAAACTCGGTAGTCGGTGTATAGTCGGCACTCGGCGGAAAGAGAAAACGTATTTTTCGCAAATTTCTATACGGCCGTCGCGTCGCGCGCTCCTCCAGCCAGCGTCGCGTGAACGATAAGCCAACCACTGGGAGTAGATAAATCATAATAGTGTGAAAGTTACGTTTCAATCCACACCAAATAAATAGGAAAAGAGCAATAAAAAGAAATATTGCTTAATATTGATCGAAAATCAATACAAACTAATCACACGAACCAAGCAATCATTGGAAAACCTATAAGGAAATGCAAATGGCAGATGTTGATCGAATGACTGATTATTCATCTAAACTAAGAAAATAATAATCCTTTCGGAACGCGATAAGGCACGAGTTTTATATGTTTCAGGTACGAGGAGAATTTATTTCTTCGGAATGATTGAATAATAATTTTCACGCGCGATTACATTGGGAAATTTGGAGAAAAACGAAGGAGGAGAATCTCTTATCAAAGGGTTAATTGGACGACTGGGGCGAGGGAAAGTTTGACGCGTGCTCTTCTGGATTTGCATTTGACTGAACAATAGAGCGATGGTTGCGGGCCAATTGCTCTGTGCCAGAACCCCTTCCTTCAGACATTTTCGTGCCAAGTCGACTGTGAATCGACCGATAAAGTCGTTGACCCTCCAAAACACCCTCGACTCCCAAAACCAATCGATTCCTCAAACTCGATTATAAATCTGTACAACGAGAAAAGAAACATAAAAAAATGCCCAATTCCTTATTAATTAATTAAAAGCCATAGAAATGTATAATAAATATATAGAAAATTAGAAATTGAAAGTATTGGAAATTCGAATGGGATTTGTATAACAGTTGAGAAAATGAAAGAAAGAACAGGGATAAAATGTTTGGCTAAAGAAAGCAAAGAAAGTTTTGCTGTTGGAGCACAGTAAGAATAGGAACTCGATAAAAGCTCGTCGCTTAACAGGTGGCTGACCGGTTTGTCCCAAAGCTCTCGATATAGCTACTTGCTATTGCATATATACTATAGAGAGTATCCCTCGCTTCCATGTGAATTACCTTTAGCATCCTTCCCACGGATGGAATTCCATTCTTTTCGCAATTTTGCGCCCTTTATCGATTCCGCTAGAGTCTGGATTTTCAACAACATGTGCGTTCACGGCCGAGCAAATGCGTGACTCTGGAAAATATCACCTGTTCAACGACAGCTGAAGGATGTTGCTGCTATATGATGCATAATTATCGTGCGAGGGTACAAATAAGCTACACCGATCAAAAGTACAGCTATCGTTCTAACACACGTGCGGACACCGAGGAAAACAGTCGAGCCTAGTATTTTCGCCTCGAGGACGAATCGGTTTGAAAACCTGCCGGAGAATTCACCTGAAATATCCGTACAACCTGTCCAGGTGAGAAGGGACAACAATGGCAACGGCTTCACCTGGAAAATAATCAATAGGGACTTGTGTGTATACCTTCGGCTATACCCTCTCTCTCTCTCTCTCTCTCTCTCTCTCTCTCTCTCTATTACACTATACTCTTTCACTTTCATCTTCATTTTTCATTCATCACGCATTATTTTTGCTATGAGAAAACATGCAACATATTATATACAAGAGTTTTTCTTCAAAGGTGAAAGGGCAATGTTCAATTGTTAATGACAAGTTGAATCAAATTGATAATTCTCCCTAATGAGTAGTCTAGGTAGAGTGTCGAGTGTAAAGAGGAAATGCTGTTGTGCGACGATGCTGAAGAAGAAACTGTGGTTTCTGGAGAGGATGGAGAATGACCAGCTTGGCGAGCGAGCGTAAGTTCAAGTTAGTTGAGGTACCGTTAAGGAGCTACATGAAAGAAGAGTACCGTTGAGCCGGTACTACGCATTCCCTTGGCAATCACTGACCCAAAAGCTAATCTTCATTGTTAGCTCCCCTCTCCCTCCCACGCCATGCCATGCCACACCACCCTACTCCTTATTCGTCCTTCCAATTACACCGGACACCCTAGCTCATTCACAAATTTCGCTCCTCTCCAAATTTATCCTTTAAAAATCCTTCCTTATGAATAAAGCAAAGACTTTTTTCAGTCCCCAGTCCACTTTGAGATATACTTTCAAGACTTTCTGAATATTTGCAAAATTCATCCTTTTTCTCGAATACTTTACGATGCTTATTATTATCATAGACGAAAGAGCATCGTTGACTCGTAAACCGCATTCCCTTGGCAATTGCTGACCCAAAAACTAAACTTCATTGTTGACTCATCTTCTTCGTGCCTCCAATCGCAGCAAACATTCCCATTCGTAACTTCCACTCTTGTCCAAACTCCATCATTGTAATTCTTCTTTGTGGCACAAAAATAATTCTTTAACCTTTCATTATTTTACCTAAACAGAATTATCAAAGAAAATTAAAGGTTTCTTATAGCCCAATTCGAATCATGTGTGAAATGTATGAAAATTTAAAAAATTATGAAAACTTTTAGGGGGGATCCCTTTAGATGCTCTCTACATAAAATAGTACACCATATTGAGTCGATCCCTCCGCAATCGTTGACCCAAAAATTAATCTTCATTGTTAACTCGTCTCCCTCTCATACCACGTGCTCCTTTGTCTCTTCAATTGAACCAAACAATCACAATCATAAATTCCATTGCTAACATCTACCAAAATTTCTCCAATTTTTTTTTCATTCTTTTACCTCGGAACATTAATGTTGAAAAAGTACGGTAAATTTTCCTGGATTATTATAGGACTATTTGAACATTTTCTGAGAATTTGAAAAATGGATCCTTCTTGCAATAAAATTCTTGCTCCGGTTCCTCCTGGAATTCTTTCATCATCGTTCAAGCGTGTAACCAGTTACGCAATTCCAGAGGACTGGCGCTAATGCAGCAAGATCTCCAGCAGCGACGATCCGATTTCTAAGTTTTCCGTTTGAGGCGTGAGAAAATGTCAAATGGTCACTGACCCACCCAGTCTTAATCACGTCGGCCAATCGAGAAGTGTAGAAAGCACCTTTTCCCAATCTGCTACTCTATTTTTTCCGCTTCCCTTCCTCCTCCTACTCCTCCTCTTCTTCTTCGTCTTTAATTAAAATATTATAAGCACTTTTCTCTGACAATTTAATCACCCAAACATTTATACCGTTTTTCCAGCTGAAAAGGGAAGAGAATAAAATTGTTGAATCGTTTATTATCTGTTTTATTTTGACCTTTTCTTTTTCTCTTCCGTCCTTTCATATTTTCTATAGCTTTTCTTCCAATCAGTCAAAGCTTTCAGTGTCTTTCCCAAACTATACAAGCTTCCCTTCTGACATAATTTATTCATGAAAATTCTTCGTGGCTTTTCCCGGTGGGATCATTGGTTGTTTAACGAGAAACACCTTTGGCGTTGCGTGGTGTGGCGTACAGTGGCGTACAGTGGCGTTTTATGCCACGTTTACCTACACTCCAGACCGATCGATTATTGCGCGGTGATTGCGGCGATTTCCACAGCTACTTTTTTAAATAAATAATCGAGTCTTGTGTACGTTTATTGATTGAGACAAAAAAAAACTACACCAGATTTTCCTCCATCTCGATAAGTTTTCCCTATATCGACACTTTCCCCAAAATTTTTTCACAATAATGGTTAAAACGTTTGTTTTAAGAATCAAGAAAGAAACTTACATTTCATCCGAATCAAATTTTAGTTGAGTTTAGAATAATTTTAAATTTCACAGATTAAAAGCGTATAATGAAAATAATTTTTTTAGAAATATTCTTACATACATAATAACATAGTATAGCAATGAAATACGGTACTAGAACTCAATTTATAATGCAATTAATAAAATTGCTTGGGGAATTTGAAGAATATTATTGAAATAAAATTCAAGGATATAGAGATAAGCTGATATATGGAAAACCATTATAAAAATTATTTGGATAAATACTTGGATAATTTTGAACGACTGTTAGATATCATTGTGATAAAGTTGAAAGAGGTATAATGATATTTCTATTAGAAATTCAGATGTATACTTCTTCAACTGTATAATTATGAATTACTTTTTTTTCTTTTTTTCTTTGGACCTCAAACTTGTATTCACAAAGAGAGCATAATGGAAGAAACTCCTTAGTCAGCTGGGATTCAATAACGATAACGGTCAGCCATGCTTTCTCTAGCATAGAAAATAACGAGATTTAACCTACGCTATAATAACATATTTCTCCGTTTCAAACTGTTTCATCCAAGTTGCTGTCTTCAATCTTTCAATATTACAAATGCAAATTAAAATTATTTTTAAGCAACTCAACTCCATTTCCACTCTTGTAACTCGAGCAAATCTGTTATGCTTCGCTTAGGTCGCATTCAGAATAGTAGCAGTATTTTTGAGGAATTAATCGCTGAGAGTTTTAACGTCTCATCTTTCTCACCATTTGCTGCAATGATTGAATAGTATACACGAGTGTAAATAAACATCTTCCTCAAGCAACTCAACTTTATTCCTCATTCTTGCGACTCCAATAATATATACTTGGCTTCCTTAGGTGATTTAAAATTAGTACTCTCTTTAAACAAAATTCTGTTTTTGTTTAATTAATAGTTGAATATATATATATATATATATATATATTAGCATTTCACATCACAATTATTGCTCGCAATAATTCAATATTATACAAATGTAAATTGAAATCTTTCTGGAGCATCACTCGCAGGTTCATTCCTCTCCTGCAATTACAAGAAATCAAGCCTTTAGAAAATTCCCTTCTAAATATTTCACGAAAGAGAGAAATAGAAATATTTAGAAGGAGCAATTGTGGTTATTCAGAGGGAGATGAGAGTGCAAAAATTCTCCAAGAATTTTCCGGCAGTTTTCGGGTCGCGCTCTCCAAACCGACTTTAAGAGACGGAGTCAGCTGAAAGTGTTGACAAACAAGGAAAGTATCGCGTCAGCAATATTCGAATCGATGACAAGCACTAAGGTCATTCACGCGAGGAATTTCGAGCTTTGGAAAAAGCATCGATTCTATCTTTGCGAACGGTCAATTTTATTCGGTCGGCGTCCCACGCCACCAGCTTCGGAGGCTTCGATCATCTCGTGAATATAGCCGCTACGCGCGACTAAAGGCCATGCACGAGAGGAGTAAAAAATTCATCGCCCACGTACTGCGCGCGATACACCATAGATTCGTAAACATGTACGCGCGCATCGACGAGGAACAACGCCGATTTCGCAGAGAAACGCCCATCTCTGCAAATCGCCCTTTGAAAAGCGCTGTGAGTGCCGGAAAACCCGGTCGCCATTTTGAATTTGCCAATTTTTCCCGTGGACACAATCGAAGCCATTAAAAATTTACGACATCTTAATGTTTAACGACCGTGCGCTTATTCCCTTTTTCATTTGTCAGCTATGAATCAACGAAAAGAACGTTTTCCAATTGTTTCCTATCGCACTAAATAGCCAAAAGTAAATCTCGAGACTCATCCGGTTTTACAATCGTGTCAAGTTTCGAGATTAAGAGAGAGGAAAGGGCATAAAGCAGAAGCAGTTAAAAGTTGAAGAAGACAATGGCAGTTTGAAAAGTTTCTTCGAGCAAAATGTGCACGCGAGTATAATTCTTTTTTCACTGGTAAACAGCTTTCTTTCGTTATCTGCTTCCGCAAGTGCAAAGGCGGAACCGAAAAGTGCCTACGCGATAAGCCCCTATATGTATACCTTCTCTCTATATTAATAACAAGCATAATAATACAACTAATAATAGCGCCAATAGAAAGAACAATAATAAGGAGGAGCGGTTGACATGATAATTATAGACAAAATTACGCCAGGCTCGTATATTTATAGTACACTGTACATAATTGAGCGTAACGAGCTTGTGACGCGAACACGGAGAAAGAAAAGACGATATGAAAATTTTTGCCAACTTTCGTTTCGATTAACGACGTATTATTGGAAACGACGAGTTCACTGACCTCCTGTAATTGCGCCGAGGACTCGCAGGGTTGCTGGAGTTGGGACTGTTGGACGGTGCGGCGAAGGAACTGGAGCAGGTTGTGTTGGTACCGGAAGTGGCAGTGGTATCACTAACAGTGGTGCTGGAGACCAGACTGCTCTGCCTGGACTCTTCGTGATTCCTGTTCTGCCTGTTCCTGCTGGTCTGCCTGCCTCTCCTCGGAGTCCCCTGGCCACTTCCGGTCTGTCTGACCGGCGCACTCGATGGCCTGAGAGAAACGGAAGTGCCGTTGGTTTGGGCCGCCAGGATCTCAGGGGCTATCAGCGCGATATCCGGCAGAGAATTGGGGGCGGATGTTAAAGCAACGCGTTGATTGGCCGACTCTTGACGGTTGTTGTTGACGGCTTCCGGAAGTCGTAGGTGTCGGAGGCGACGCATGGACGCGCGGACCCAGGAACTGGCGGTGGTCTCCTCGTGGTCTCCGGGCGACCATCGCGAGGACTTTGCCGTCGTCTGGCCGACGGACATCGCGACACTAAAGTCCAACTGCGAAGGTGAAACCTCGCGCAGTCGTCGCTCTATCCTCGTCGGTGTCGGGACAGCTGATGTTTGTAGTGGTATCGCTTGTCCCGTTGTTGTTGCTGCTGTTGCTCCTACCTCTTCTACCGACGTTAATGGTAGTGGTGGAGGTGGTGGTGGTGGTGGTTGTGGTGGTGGTGGTGGTGGTGGTGGTGGCAATACCAACGATGGTGGGGAGTCCTCCCTCCCCTCCTTAGAGCCTTCCCAGTCCTCCCCTCCTCGTAGACACTCCACTTCTTCCAACCAAGACCAATCCACTTCCGAGCACGAGGACGAGGATGACCCGCTTGTCTTTCTACAGCTGCAACGGTACAAACATTATCAATTTAATTGTCAAGATCCTGAGGAAAAGGCCGATAGGACAAATTATCCTTTTTTATTGGCTTCTCCAATTATTATTTTATCAGTTTTCAAGCAAAAATTTCTGCTGGTTGAATCGATGCAAAATTTCAGGGATGAATATCCGAGAGAGGGACTTTGCACAATAACCGTTGCTACCTTTGACCCCATTAGTTGGTACTGGAAAACAAATTCCAGTACAGTGAGAGGATTCGTTGGCTAGATGTGGAAGGATCTTAATTTATTTTATTATAGGAGAGAGAGAATGGAGAAGTGTATATATTCCCTCTCTCTCTCTCTCTCTCTCTCTCTCTCTCTCTCTCTCTCTCTCTCTCTCTGCTGAGGAAGGATGGTAAGCTTGGCTGATGTTGTGGGAAGATTTTTACAAGATTTAGTAAGAAACTGAGCTTAGGGTGCTTCTCCAACGAGTACGTGTAGGCTTGCTTGAGATATTCACGTACGCATCTGCGATGATCCTTTATGTTTGCTCACGAACCAACTGGTGATCGCTCATGCGTGCTATCAATCCACGGAACGGTTATTAGGTTCCCTCGTGCAGTTACGCCCGTTGCTATCTAATGCAGCTTATGGTCGAGGAAAAATTACTTTGCGCAAAACTCGAGAGGCGAGAACACCTGGCTCGCATAGGAGTCCAAGGGATAATAACGTGAAAAGAATTGTAACACCGCAGAAACGATAAGAGCAAAAATGTACGAAGCTTTCGGTTTTACGCGTGCACGAAGGAGTAGGAAGAAAATGGAGTAATCGTAGAATGAAATGAAAGTTGTAGGAGGCTGAAGCGACGCGGGTCGATTATCGGTTTGGAGCTTGGGAACGTGAGAGGTGGGTGTATGCAGGGTGTGCCCTGTGATGGGGGTCACGTGGGGCTACTTTCTAGCACAGGTCATTAGGAGTAACCGGAAGTTCTGCTACGGGCGGCTTCAAAGTGGCACGAACCGCGCCACGCTCAGAGATTCCTCGCAAGATCTCTCTTTTCTATCCATCTCCTCTTCTGCTTCACATCCATCCCTACTCTGCCCTTAGTGCACGCATCTAACAGGGTGCTTTCCAACTAGCCAAAAAAATATTACGACCAGCAGCAGAAAAACAGTAATGCTCTGTGTGGGGATTTTCAGACTGGCTGGAAAGCAGCTAACAATAATAATAATTAGTCAGCTCGAGAATTACCCCAAGGGGAATCCAATTGGGATCTTCCTTTCCTCGTGAGAAATGCAAGGCTGACAATTGTAATCCAGACTCAAAGATCTGGAGAATCTTTCGAGAACAAAGTTGGAGTTAGTCCCCTCGGTCCAGGACTTCCGGTCGTTGGTCTGGAAGGACCTCCTCTTGGGCTCTCGAAGGAACACTTCGTCCCTACTCCTCCTCTTCACAGATGTTCTTCCAGAGTCTCGAAGGGACTGGAAGTTTTGTTCCTTGCTGGAAACAGGCGAAGCTTCAAAGGCAGGATTATCGACTTCCATGTCATATCCGGTCAGTTCCCTGACCTCTGCGCAGTCGATGAGCGGTCTACCGGAAGTGGATACGTTCCGGCACCCGTCCTCCTCGTCACCATCCAGCTCGGTGAGAAAATTGAACGCATTGCTAATTTCCCTGGCGGCAAAATCACCCTCCGTGCTCCCACCATCGTTATTGTACTCGTCCTCTTCGTCCCCGTCCAGTTTATTGAGAAAATTGAATGCGTTGTTGATTTCCTTGGCAGCAAAATTACCCTCCTTGCTCTCGCCATCGTCATTGTCGCGCTCTTCCAAGGTGGAGGGTGAATCGACCACGTCCAGAACTTGCGGAAGTTGAGAATTCGGTACCGATTGGGTCCGGAAGATCCTGTTGGATCTCCCGGGTCTTCTGATGACTGGTTCGAGCTTCCTCGTAATGTCCCTGACCCTCTTTATGGTGTCCGAGGACACCACGTCTATCCTCTTCCTGATTGGCACCACCTGATCGTGGCCCAAGGTCACCAAAACGTTTCCGTTTTCATTGTTACTCAGGGAATTCTCCTGTCTTCTGGTTAACGAAAGCTTTTGCTCTAGCTTCGGTGGACAGACATCCAAAAGGTGCTCCTGCTCCTCGGAAGTGACGTCAGTCAATGATACCCTCGGAACGCAAATTTCGTTCGCCAGATCGATCAGGTCGCCATCCTCCTTCGTCGCCATCTTTCTTTTCCGCTTCTCACCTGAAAACAACACAAATTTGAACAAGGTCGTACAGGGGCAATGGGATATTTTCTTTCCTGAATTATAATTACAATCCGTCTCGCGTGGTACCAGGAAAAAGTTTGGTGTATAAATGAATTCTCACACGACAGCCAGAAAGCAAGCTATTTTCCTACTATAGGATTATTCTCACAGCGAACAGAGTCAGAAACTTTTCTATAACGTCGTTCCTGGACTCAATTTGAAGCATCGCAGGAACGTTTTGAACACTTTACATGTGTACAAAGTGGATAATTACAAGTAGTATCATATACAGAAATGTTTAGTGTACACAGGGATTAGTCAAGGTGGTCCAGAGAGCACGGCATTTTCTTCTGAGAATTAATTACTAGCGAGTCTTGTGACACCAGGAAAATATTCAGGGTACGCACGAACGAGCATTTGTTCGAGTTTAGGATTAGCAGAGGTGGGCAAAGTGGAACGTGGCAACCTGCTGAACCTGGCCCACTTGAAGCCTGACCTCAGAGAACGCCTTCCGCGATATATCAATCGATTCTTCGATCGACCCTGGGAAAACA
Organism: Prorops nasuta; assembly: GCF_024137725.1. Classification (NCBI taxonomy): domain Eukaryota; kingdom Metazoa; phylum Arthropoda; class Insecta; order Hymenoptera; family Bethylidae; genus Prorops; species Prorops nasuta. Next base: position 8,899,835 of record NW_027116805.1, on the reverse strand, counting down.
TTGATTTTCCTCGCAAACTCGACGATCCTCTTTAAAGAAGTAGCATTCTTCGGCTTTACTGAATCTTGTCTTAATTAACTGAAGAATCAATCGCAAGGCTGTGATCGAGTGTAGCTAACAACTTTAAAAAAAACGTAAACGTGACGCGCAACACGTCACTGATATTAACGAGTCGAACGAGTCCGTTACCTGCGGTTTCTGCGCTTTTCCAAAATCCATAATGGCCGATTCAATATGGCGAACCAAAAATAAAAAATGTTTTAATTATAAATTAAGAAAAGCACGAATTCACAGCACAAGCACACACTACGAGCACTAGGTACTGACCTTTTTCACGAATTTTTAACTTATTTCACTGTACTTTGGGAGATTTTTTTTATTCAGAATGGAAAAAATCTCCCAAAGTACATTGAAATAAGTTAAAAATTCGTGAAAAACGTCCCGTGCATAGTGCACGTGGTGTGCTTGCGTGTTGTGAATTCGTGCTTTTCTCAATTTATAATTAAAACATTTTTTTAAATACAGTGAAATAAGTTAAAGAATCTGGAGTTAAAAATTGGTATTCAAGCTCTCTAACGAATTGATCATTGATTGGTACAACGATTGGTACTCGACGACCCCAGAAACCCCCAGATACCAATTTGACGAAAATTAAGCAACCAGAAATATTTGGGACGCGAAAATGTAAAAAATGGCAGCACCAGTTCTAGTATACAAGAACAGCGAGGGCATCTCATCGAGTCCTCGCCGTCCTCGGATGTGATTAGTTAAAACGATATACGCGAAGCTCTGACTATAGGAGTAGCTACAAGAACGGTGAAAAAGTAAAAGTGACACGCTTCGATTAGTTTTGAAAAAACTCACCGAATTTCTTTGCAAAGTTAAGGATCCCTTTGAAAAATGGCATCCCCTAGCTGTGACAACAACGAAAAGGAGCCCAAACTGTGAACAATTAAGACTATACGCGTGAAAAACTTTGACTGGGAGTGGCTAAGAACGTTATAAAAAAAGTAAGAGTGACACGCGCTGGAGTCGCAGTCTAAGTGCTCTAAGTGCCCATTAGCGAATGGACGATAATCCGCGAGTGACTTAACGCTGCCAACCTTTGCTTTAAATAGAGTATCGTTCGAAGCTTGTGCATTTTCCTCGATCTGAAGAAAAACATCAAAATCTTGGATTTACCCTCATTCTCTATTCTAGATATTTATCACTAAACAATGGGAAAAAAAGGGATTGTTCGATATATGACATCGTTGAAAATTAATCTGACTGGTGACTCGAGTTCAGCCACCTATATAATATTACTGTTTCTTTTGTAAGCGCAGAGCCAGTGAAACCTAAATCAGTTTAACGTGACTGGAATGACAGAGAAATCTCGGCTGTAATTGTACGCAATTACATCATTTGCTGGCTTTCCGCCACGACGTATCGTGAGAAACGGTTTCGGCTTCGACAAATGATGAACGATATACTATAATCGATGCTCGATTCGATAATGGATGCTCGACAATTCTCATAAGAGTGTAAAAAAGGCGGGATGTGAAGTTACAAAAATAGGGGTTAGCTAGATTTGAAACGTTGGCGAGTCTGAGTCTGAGTGTCTGACAAACTGAGAGATGAAAGAAGAGAGGAGATTGAAAATAGTTGGGGGGAAAAACGTGGAAAGTGCCAGTCTTATGAATAGAGGGGAGGATGGGGAAAAAGTTTAAAAGTGGAAAGCGAACGATGGCTATGCTATGTAACTGGGATTCCTGTGACGTGTGGGAGCAGAATCCAGAATGAACAATGGCGATAAAGCGATGAATACGCCAGGCCAATGCATGAATGCACGCGTCAAGCGAGAGATGCTACTTCCAATAAGACCAGAGATTAACAGTTCAACGAACCGACTCTGACTTTTTACTCTCACCGATGCAGATATAACGGAGTCACTTGATCGGAACACGGCATTACGAGATATAGAAATCGAGGGACTCCCTTATCGACCTAACCTTACCATAATTAACGAAACCCCGATCGTCTCGCGCTCCTAACCTCAATCCTATTTTTGATCGTCTCCCTTCTTTTCATCTACAGCGATTTATTTATTCAGCTCCGTGTCTCGATTGAAGTTCGTCCACAACGATAAAGCTACACCGGACCACAGACTCTATTGAGGTTATGAAACCGTCCGAGTCATATTGTTATATTTGTGTGACTATAGTTCAAGCTCGTGTTTTCTTACTTCGATCGTATTAATTAGCCTTGAATATTCGAGCATATAATTAGGTCGGATTGATTATCAGCCGTGTACCATTCTTCGTGCAAAGTTTCATATATAATGGTCGGCTGGGAGACTCGGGGGGACTCTCGCTCGAGTCTCGAGATAAATCTGCATTATATTGCGAATCGTGACAGTCTGTTGTTTCGATCAATCGAACGCGGCTGTTTCAAGCGTTCGTTCGACAGCAAATTTATCGATTTGTTTGACAAGTGTGAAAATTATGAAAATTAATTTCTATTCCGGGAGCCAAGGTCCCGTACGATGCAGTGATAATTCAATGGAAGACATTTAAGAATATTTAGGAGTGGAAAATTGGGTCAACCGAGAGAGCTGTTCCTGAGATAACAGAAATATTTTTACGACTCGTAAGCTTCCTCCACCAAACTTTATTGTTGATTTCTTCTCCCCCCTCTTCATTTTCCAATATCATGTAAATTTTATGCCTTGCCATTTTCCTGGGACATATGACGTTTATTTCAATGTACAGTGTTATGGCTAAAAATGACTTTTATAACATTTTTCGACGCTCTAGAAATTATTGCACAACCTTAATATTATCGTGCCCATGCACCTGCGATTCCCCAACGATACGCCGGTGGATCTGAAAAATTTCATGGTCTTTTTAACTCCATTGAAAAATACTAACGAGGCCTCTTTATACGTGCCACCAACTTGGCCGTAGAAAGGGGGAAAAACGTTCGTGGATACCGGAGCCACGTATTTTTCCCTTTTGGACAAAGCAACGAGGTGATTCTTTGTTACGCTCTGGAAATATGGCAAGTTGCTCCACTATAATTACCAACTCCTTGTATTATAAAGCCTCGTTTGTTAAGTCAGCAGCTAGTGCTGATCGTTTCGCAATTACTAGTGTTCCTATTAGGAATTAATCCAGCTACGAACACCCAATGACTAATATTACCATGACTCTCATTGGCCATAAAAGCTTCTTCGACGAAAAGAAACCGAGAAAATAACGGACTAAATCCTAGTTTGAGGTTAATATTCTTAACTCATAGATTTCAGGGGGAATCTTGAGAAATAACAATAATTGATATATTTCAAAACTAAATAAGCGTTGGTACTTCGATCAGATATTGGTCGAATTTTCATTGCAATTGATCAATAACCTTTGTTTACTCCCTCCTTCGCTTTATTGAATGTAAGTAAAACACCGGATAAAATATTTTCTGTCGAGCCTTTGGAAAGGATTGTACAAACGTGAAGTGGTGAGAATATTGAAAATTCGACATTCCAAGATCCAGCAGCATAAAACCAATCGATATTTGAAAAGAGCCTGTTAAAACGCACTTGCACGGGTAACAGGTAACCGGACCTCAACTGGCAACAGCTACACATAGCTGCTTCGTGAATCACTAAGCAGGACAACGCCTTGAAAAAGCACGAAACTTTGTTACTCATCCACGAAAGTCTCTAGGAGACTTCAACGCTTCAACGAAAATAACCAAAGAGCTTCCAAAATTCCTTCCAGTAAAACGATCAGATCCAAACGAACGAAAGAAAGAAGCAAAAAGGTAAACAAAAATATTACTTTCACCGATTGACACAAAGAGTATGGCAAAAGTTTTGCGCTTGATTTTGCAATGCTAAGAAAATGGCGGTAGAAGGCTGAAACGTTAGTGACGCGCGGTTATTGACACAAAACAACGAAGGGTCACCAGATACGAATAAATTACGATCGCGGGGAACGAGCGAGCGTCTGCTTTTCAGAAAGATAATCGTTCGACCTCCGGCAACTCGAGAAACGTACGATTAGCCATAAACGAAAATCTTAGATGCTTGTTTATGATTAATCTTTTGTGTTCATTGTTGGCATGTGGGAGATTTATGCAGGCACGCTCGATTTCAGGCAGTACCAACCACCATACACGCGGTCGAAGGTTAACCACTCCTGGCTTCGCGCTCGTGTACGTAACACTCATAATTTTGTATCCTATTTCTCTCTTACTCGAATTCTACTTAAATAACACTGCACCGATCCGTTCTTTGTCCTTTCAAACATAGAACCCAACGAACTTTAAAAAAAAACTCCAATGACGTATCGTCTCCCACGAAAACTACCATTGCTTTCTTCGCTTTATAGCAAAGTAAAGATACAAAGTATACAGATAAGCTGTAATATTCAGCCGTAAAAGAACAGATTCGAAGCATATACACAGATAAGCCGTAATATTTAGCTGTAAAGCAAAGATCCAAAGCAGACAGATAAATTGTAACGGTCTTTTTATGGTGCACCATGAACTGTCAGCGATACTTTTTGAGGTTAGACGGGAGAATTTAAAAGAGTAGTACTGTCTTTCATTTTTGATCATTTACAGTCGAAGACGTAATGATTGAAGTGTATCCAGATGGCAGAATTTGTTCACCTTCTACTGGTTTAATATTAAGAGTCATTCAGAGCGATCGATTCAAAAGTTTAAAATTGAAACTTGGTTTGTACAAGAATGGTTTGGAAATCGTTCGATAACGACCTTTTTTCTCTTTTTCTTTTAATTGATTTTCACTGCTACAGTCATTTACAAGTTATAGCTCTATGTTCGGTAAAGTTACTTACAGAGTCACTGACTGAGAGTATATATCCGGTGCAGTTTTGATTCCCTTGGCCCGGCGCCAATGGATCCACACATTCAGGTCAAGAAACGACGGAGATGAAAAAAATGGCATAGCAAGATCAGTCCGTTCCGCGTGTTATTCGCGATTAACGCAGCTTGCAGCATTGCACACTGCATTCACAGATTGTTTTACGGTCGTTAAACCCTCGCTAGACTCTTTTCCGACGGCACCATTGACGAAACCCAGTGGCGTCGACTCCAGGGACCATCGCGCTGTCCAAAAATTAGCAAAGTTCGAATTTCATAGATCCCAATGATCCAAAACCGGTTCGGCCCTGGGCGCCATCTGAGGACACTGGAAACGTTTATGGATGCACAATGATATTCCACTGAATTCAACGGGTTTCCTCCTCTCCTCTATGTCACTCAAAACTCTCGGTTCGTCCTACAGAGCTTTGTTTATCCGCCCAACGTCCTCCCCCGGTGATCTCAAAAGTTTACAGTGCCTGATCCCTGCGGCCAGCTCCACCCGGACTGGCTAACATTCGACAATTATTTTAATAAAATTCGTAAACTTTTCACGAATGTAAAACGACGCTTGTAGGTTTCTAAGTAGTTTAGATATTCCCAGCAAGATTCGTGGGTAGATCTGGTTCGAAAAATCGCTTAGATGGAAGAAAGGATCCAAGCTCGTGGTTGGTGAAGTTTATGTTTTCCTGTGCACTTGGGAAGAGTGTATAAGCTTCAGCCGGTTCGAAGAGCGCGTGCCACGTAGGCGTCGCGAAAGACACGGACTTCACGGTGTCCGAGTACGGTAAGCACTGAGGAAGAACGCCAGCCACTAGCCAGAGCCAAAAGCCGCCGAGGAGCGGAGGAGCCTCCGACGCGTGCATTCACCGATTCACCACGAGCCCCCGGCTGTTTAAACGTGGTGTGGATACGGCTCTGTGTGGAAAAGGGGAGAAAGAGTGAGAGGGGGAAGACCGGACTACACGTCGGGGAAAGAGAGGGTTAGCGAGGAGAATTGTGGGGAGAAACGTACCCAGACGTGCTTGGAACCGAGTCAGTGGGCGAGAAGAGAGAGAGAGAAAGGGAGAGAGAGCGACAAGAAAAGTCTGATGTGGAGAAGGAAGGGGGGACGAACCTGCACATGAACTATGTCTGTGGTTACAGGGAAAGAGGCGAGACAAGTATAACGTTTTGAGAAAGGGTAGAGAGAGACATGACAACACATATTTATGAGTAAAGTGTGAGTAGAAGACCAGAAGAGTAGAGGGAAACGGATCTGTGGTGTCTGACATGACTTGGGACTCGAATTTGGTAAATTCAGGTAGAATTACAGGTCTCTGTGTGAATAGGGAAATAAACATTTTATAATGAAAGTCACATTTTTTCTTTTACTTCATTTTTATTTTTCAAATTCTCGCAATCTCCTTTCCAATAACTCTTGATCCAATCGGTGTTTGCAAAGATATTGACCCTCCAAGAAGAGCACCGGTATCTCATATCGGTACAGCTTTCGGATTCCTTCGTTTTTCTTCTCAGTGATATCGATTTCTTCTATTTGATAACGTCCTTTGAATCTTGACTCTAGCTCTTCTTTTAATATGTCACACAGTGGACATGGTTTCTTGGTGTATAACGTTAATTTCGGAGGAATAGACACCGGATGGTACCTATATTGGATCAGATATATTCTCTCTCGAACAGAATACCGTCAATTCTGCTATTTCAGAAATTAATTTTATTACTGAATAAAAAATCGTTAACAATATGCGGACTATAACAATTGTATAAAATACATAAAAATTTATCTTCCTTTATACACGATTTTTTGTATATAAAAATAAAAAATCCTGTCTTTTAAAGAGCAGACTGATGTAAAAATAGTTGTGTATATAATATCTCTTTCGTTTACGCGGTAATTAGACTTACAGCTTTTCTATTAAAATGGAAGAAGCTCCGCCGCCTCCATTGCAGATCGATGCTACTCCTTTTTCACCTGCTTTCAAAGCATGAACTAGATGAACTACAATTCGAGCACCGGACATTCTTAAAAAAAACATTTGTTTTTGATTATGAATGTTTTTCTTTTATGCAAAATATACTAACCCTATAGGATGTCCCAGAGACACGGCTCCGCCATGAACATTAACTTTAGCAGGATCGATATCGAGTAATTTCTGGTTCGCTACTACAACTACACTGAAGGCTTCATTAATTTCCCATAACGCTACGTCATCCTTATTCAAATTAGCGTTTTTGAGCAACTAAAAAATAAATGAATATGAAGAATTATTTGTGCATTGTTAACAAAATGAGATTCAACTAACTGTTGGAACTGCCAGTGCAGGTGCCACAGGGAAATCAATTGGATCAGTGGCAGCATCTTGGAATGCGGCAATTCTGGCTAATGGCTTAAGATTTAATTTTTGAGCTACATCAACTGTGGTCAGTACCAAGGCTGCAGCTCCATCATTTAATGTAGATGCATTTCCCGCAGTTACTGTTCCATTTTCTTTCTACAAAAATTGTAAAAAAAATATAGTCACACAATTGAATTATTTCTTTGAGTATTTATAAGCGTATTAATAATATAAACCTGGAAGACTGTGTTTAACTTTTCAAATTTCTCAAAATTAACCCTTTTATACTCTTCATCCTCAGCAAATATTACAGGAGGTTTGCCTTTCTTCTGTGGAACACTAACTGGAATAAGCTCATCTTTAAATGCTTGTATTTCATAAGCAGCTGCACTACGTCTATAGCTATTTATGGCATATTCATCCTGTTCTCTACGAGATATTTGCAGTTTTTTGGCAGTATTCTCTGCACAATTACCCATATGGCACTTATTATATACATCTGTTAAACCATCAAACACTATACCATCCTATTATGTGGTATAAACATATTTAATTGATTCTTTATTAAAATAAAATTACTGTGTAAAAAATAAAGCATACCTCTAACTTAACTCCTCCATATGGAGTTTCTCCTCTCTTCATATAATATGGTACATTAGACATAGATTCCATTCCTCCAGCAACAATAATTTCTTGATGACCACACTGTAATGCCTGTGCACCAAGCATAATACTTTTCATGCCACTAGCACAAACTTTATTTACAGTTGTACAAATTGTAGATTTAGGCAAATCTGTATAAAATACAAGTAGAATGTGGTTCAATATTATATATCATCATAATATTAAATAACTATTATAAACATGCAAATGTTACCTGCAAATAATGTGGCTTGTCTAGCCGGTGCTTGTCCCAATGAACCTTGGCATACATTGCCCATATATACTTCTTTGACTTGATCTTTAGCAATACCAGCTCTTTCTATCGCTGCCTAAACAAATAAGAAATATGTAAATATACAGATAAATTCTTGAAATAGAAGAAAAATAACTAATTACTTGAATTGCCAATGCCCCAAGTTTTGTTGCTGAAAGACTTGACAATGAGCCTAAAAATGACCCCATAGGGGTTCTTGCAGCGCTAACTATGACTACATCATGGAGGTGAACCTTTGAACTATAGGCCCTCCGAGAAATTATTTCAATCTGTAAGAAAATCTATTAATTAAAATTCACTACTCTAAATTTGTATCATAACAAGCTTACCATAGTTAGTTTAGATAAAAACATTTTGTAAAATTATTTTAACTTTAATTTAAAAATATATAAAAACTGGAGGTTATAGATTCCCTGAATTTTCGATATTCTTTATCACGTCTTGCCTCTGTTAGACTAGACTTTGGAGATGTTTTGATTTTATTGGTCAAGCATCTGAATAACAGCAGGTATGTAATAAAAGAAGACTCTTCCTGTGCTTTATTTAAAATCTCTATGACACTTTTTAAAAGACTATATAAAAGTAAACTTCTTCCTTAAAAATTAAGTAAGCTCCAATTTACACAGATTACTTAAATTATACTTTTTATATTCATAAATAAAGAATAGCCAAAAACATTATAAATTACAGTTAATTAAGGTACTCTCAAATAAAGATACGATACTGTCAGGAAGGTAGAGAATAACTTATCAGTATTTATGTAAAGTAGGCACATGTGGCATTCCAATTCCAACTTTGCAATACTTTACTCTGCAGTGCACATGCGCGAACGCGACTTACCAGTATATCACCACTGCAGACTGCAGTGACAGTGAGTGCAGTGGGCACTGGCTCAGCTCACTGCTACTGGAACTTGGAAGTACTGGAACTGTTAACTGAGTATACTGCCCAGTGCCCATGTGCCCGTAGTTTCTATTTACTAATGATAAAGAGGAGCTCCAATGGTGATGTTTTTTTTTCTCTGCGATCTTGAGTTCCGACCGTTGGCCGTCACCTAATAAAAGAGTTCTGTTATACCGACATATGACTCGCTTCGTCAAAAATAGTTTGGTTAATTAATAACGGCGCTATTGCTGCTCCTGAATGTCCTGAAGGTCCTGAATTTGGCTGTGCGTTGTGAAGTTGGCGAAACGACAGTGTCGCCACAGTGAGGAATTTCGACAATTGCGTAATTCTTGACGCATGCGTTTTATATTACAATTTTAGTTTACTTTGAAATAACCAAATTTCAACAATTGCAGGTGTCAAAAGGGTGATTAAAGTAATTGAAAGATGACATCTACCGACACGTGACATTTTCCAAAAAGCTAAATAAAATCTAACCTAAACATTTAGGTTCACTTGTAACCAATATAGGCTGTTATTTGGATTTCCTTTTATGTGGCGTAATGAATGTAGAGGAGAACAGGCTACGGACATTCTCCGACTGGCCGACCACTGCTGTCATTGATGCTGGTAGAGTAGCCAAAGCAGGGTTTTATTACACTGGACATGCCCAAGAAGTTCAATGTTTCTTGTGTGGAGAAAAGGTCTCTGAATGGAATTATGGTGATCAGGCAATAGTCAGGCACAGACAAGTTTCTCCAAACTGCCCTTTTGTAATTGATTCATCTAGTACTTGTAATGTTCCGTTAACTTCAATAACAAATAATGCTACCATACCTTCTTCGTCATCCGGAGCTGCAAGCTCAGCTAGGCATGTTGTGCAAGGTAACTCTGTTAACATTATACAGAGACAAAACCCTTCTGAAGATTATACAACTTATAACCAGAGATTACAATCTTTTTCCACTTGGCCAATACCTTTAATCGTATCTCCTGAGAGATTGGCCAAATCTGGATTTTATTATTTGAAACAAGCTGATATGGTAAAATATTATTTTAATTGTTTGAAAATGATATATAAAAGGTTTGGTTAATTCTATGGGTCTTGAACTCACTGTTATGGTAATTGCAGGTAGAATGTGTTTTCTGTAAAGGTGTCCTTACGAAGTGGCAAGATGGTGATGACCCAGATAGAGAGCATGTAACGCATTTTCCTGCTTGTGATTTCTATATGCATATGTATTCTGAAAATGGTATGTAGTACTAATAAAATATACAGAATGCTTTTTATAAAGAATTCAATCTTAATTTATATTTGTTTTTTATAGATATGTTACTTTTAGGTAATGTAAAATTAGTGCCTGGTACAACATCAGGACTTAATGACTTAGGAATTCAAACACATTTAGCACCTAGACAGCCAGAGCATGCTACATATGAAGGTAGATTAAGGACATTTCGGGAATGGCCTGAACATCTTAAGCAAACTCCAGAAATGTTAGCAGAATCTGGATTCTATTATGTTGGTGGGTTAGAAAATTTATTTTGCCATACAATTTTTTGTTTGTTGAAAGTTATTTATATCTATAAAATACTTCATGTAGGAATTGAGGATCAGGTGAGATGCTTCCATTGTGATGGGGGATTGAGAAATTGGGAAACAACAGATGATGTTTGGACAGAGCATGCAAAATACTTCCCTCAATGTGGTTTTGTGGTTTTAGTAAAAGGACATGAATTTATTAAAAAATGCTGTGATGAAAGACAAGTAGATCCTTCTGTAAACAATATTATTTTCTTTAAAATGTTTACAAGATATATGGAAACACATGTAAAAAATAATATTTTATATAGATTTTTGCCGGAACGTCTGAAGCGGTAGGTGAGGATGTGGTAGGTATGCCTCCTTCAACTCTTCCTGCAATTCTACCCAGAAATGTACAGGAAGTAACAGAATCGGTGTTGGAAGAACTACTAAACAGTATTCCAGCAATGGTTGGTATTAACGAGCTTCATAAATTCATAAATTGTGTCATGTAATATAAACATCTTTTATAGTCAGCTCTTGAGATAGGATTACAAATAGGAAGAGTTAAAAGGGCACTGAAACGGCGACTAGAGCTCGTTGGCATTCCATATACAAATGCTAATCAACTAATAGAAGATGTTCTTCACGAACAACGCATGGAAGAAGATGCAAGGTTCATAAATTATTTTTATAAATGATTAATTTGTGTGGTATTGAAATTACTAGCTAATTTAAAGCATTATTATTAAAGCGATTCCGATACGAATGATGTTCTGGTTGATATAAATGAAACAAATGAAACTAGTGAATCCAAAGAAACTTCAGAGCCAGACGTTATTAAAGAAAGTACATCTACAGAAAAAGATTCGAAATCTTCTGATGACTGTAAGTATAAAAAGAGTTTCTCTTATCTATTTATAATTATTTAACGATGATTTTTTGTAGCTTCGTTGGAAGAGGAAAATCGTAGATTAAAGGAGGCTCGATTATGTAAAATCTGCATGGATCGGGAAGTAGGTGTGGTTTTCCTACCCTGTGGGCATTTAGCTACTTGTGTTCATTGTGCCCCCTCTTTAAATCATTGTCCACTCTGTAGACAGGAAATTCGTGCTACCGTTCGTACCTTCTTATCATAAATAAAATGAACATTAGTCTCTAAAAAACCCGATGAAAGAGAAAAGTCTAATATTATACGAAATTGAACTATTCAAAACATGAAAAATAGATTCCACTTTCCTACCTTTTGGGCAGTTAGCCACTTGTATTAATTATACCCGTCGTTAAATCATACTTTAAATTTCAAATGGGAAATTTGTACTATTGGCCTTAGTTTAAATGAACCGGAATTGTGGTAACTACACTACCGTTAGCTTTTTTTTATTTCTAAATGTATATATTAATATTTTACAGAAACCTACATATCAAAAGGTTGATTAATCTTTTTTATAATCTCTTCTGAGTAGTTTTCAGAATTATTTTACGCAAAAATCGATATTTAAGTAGGTACAAATCTTTTGAAAAGATTAAAAAAAATTATTTAATTTAGAAAACATGATGTAATTATTTTTTTTAATCGAGGTATCTATTTGTTAAGAATTAAAAGGCTGACAATTGTTCAGTGTAGTGCTTTAGTATTACACGACACCAAATATTCCATAAGCTTAACATTTAAAACCTTAATTTAAAAACTTTTCTGAATTTTGTCCCTCTATTAATTATACCTACTATTACATGTATGAGTTTGCTTATAAGGAGCTTTATTTTCTTTTTTATTTTACCAAAACAATCTTATCATTCTAATATTTTTTATTAGGCTTCATAATTTATTCAGTCTAAACCTTTAATTTATTTATCGCGAAAGGCATTATATAATTTGTAGGTGTTTGCTAAGTCAGACTAAACGTAATAAATATTTATCCCTGTTCTGATTAATTGTAAAAAACCCTGTTTAAATGTTATAGTGTATCATAATTAATATTGAATTACGAAAAGTACGATATTTATTTTTGTGACGTTTTATTCACTTATTTATACTTAAATAGACATATGTATATGTATTGTTGATCGAACATGAATTAAAAGAAAAATCAATAAAATCATTGAAAAGGAATCAATTGCAGTTATTATTCGATTTACAACTAAAAAATAACATTTGTAGCAAATCATATTGAAATTGTTTTGAGTGAAATTTAATTATATATTTTTCGATCGATGAAAGACAAAAGTTAAATTTAGTAACTATTTATATTAAATCTGTAATGTAAAATTATACACTAGGCGAAAATCTAGGGAATAAAATAAGTAGTGTATTCATTGTGGAATGTGAAAAGGTATTGCATTTTAATTTTTAATCGTTTGTTTTAATTGAGCGAGAGGCATGTGATTGTGCCACAATCATCATTTGCACTTTGTCCCAGTCGCACATATCATTCCAATTACGTGTAGCGTATATGCTGCATATGCTAATGAGCAATAGAGATTTCCGGTTTCTTTTACACACTCTGCATTGTCAATTTCAATCATCATAATAATACTTCGTGCAATTTTCTATACTACGTTAGCATCCATAAAATATAACAATTGACTCAGTTTCCAATTTTCTTCTTTCCACTTTTGGCCAATAACAGTTTTACATGTATGTAAAATGTTACATGAAGGGGCTCATGGAAAATCAATATTTGGTTGAGCGGTTTAGAATATTTCGTTACAAAGTTCAATAAATGACGCTAAACTATTTTTTGGTTTGGAAAAAAAGTTTGAAATTAAATAAAATTTTATGAAGGGAATAGATAGGGTTTAAGAAAGTCTGTGGGCTTAGAGTGAGAAAGTGAGGAGAGTTTTTTGAAAATTGATTATAAATGGTAAAGATAGGATAGAAGCAAGTTTGCGATGTTATATTGAAGAAAAGTTTCAGCGAAGCATGAGCGTATAGAGACTCCAGGCACTCCAGCCAGCCAGACCAGCCAGGGTTCGTGCAGCCGCAGCGTGCTTTTCCATGGCCGTCTTCGTCAGTCGCCAGTTGTTACTACGCTTCGGCTTGGCAAGTGGGGAGTGGGACTGGGACGGACTTGCTTGGGCTTTGGCTTTGACGAGGAACGCCATTACTGCCTGCATGCAGTACATAGGAAAAGTCGGGCCGTGTGGGCTTTAAAACGTTTTGAACGCAAAATCTACGTCAATGAAAATTTTCATAAAAGTTTGGAAAACCTTCAATATTGTTCCAATGTTACTGTAGTGAAAAAGACATTTTCTTTTCTAAAAATATCAAAAACATTCGAGAGAGTGATTCGGTGATAATTGCGGGACGGCAAAATCCTTGTAAGGACAAAGCGAAGGCGAAGCTGGATCCAATATTGCACCAATCGCTATAACCTATCGGTACGTTTCTAATTGATTTCTCGTTAACCATTAATTATCGGTCCTCGCCCAAAAACCGCTTCTTTAACGAGTAATCATCATTTCATAGAACCACAAATCTGTAATACAAGCTTTTTTATTAGAGATAATTGAACTTTTGTTATTGATACCTCTTTGGCATAAATTTAACTGTAATCCTTGTTGCTATGCTCGAGAAATTTGTAAAGCATTGAAATATTATTGCTAAAATTCTTTCGCGTGCTTTTGTTTACCAATAGAAACCTTTGGAATTTTATAAGAGAAACGAGGGGGCAAAGTTCTGCTATCTGCCTTAGTGGATTTTCTGAAAACAGATGTCCAAGATATTGATCTGCAGGAAATTAACAATCAATAATTATCTCAGGATTAGTTTGTAGCAATTATTATTAACTTTATCTAGGCTTTTCCAGAGAATAGGATGCTTGAGCAGTTTAACAAATAGATAAGATCCGACGATATGCGTCTTCTTAGAGATAATGCAATTTTTTGGCGGGTGTAAGCTATTTTATAAAGAAACCTAAGCCGTACTGTGACGCACACGTTTTCATGCCTGATTCCTATCGTATAAAGAATTTGCTTAGTGTGTATCAGCATGAATACGTGTGTGTGTGTTCCCTGTCGCCATATCTCTTTTGCTTACTAACTTCCGCTGTACTCTGACTCGTTCCCACTCTCGATTTGCGAGGTTGCCGCTTCTGTTCGTGCACTCAGAAAGAAACAGATGTGAAAGTTCAGGGAAAAATCGCGATGTCTGTCTGTTCTTTTTTTTTTTCTAGATAAATTTCGTTATTGCCTTAGTCACGTCTTTCATTGCAAAATATTAATCGCATTTCCATTAAACATTATCACTCTAGCTCCTTCTCTTTCACGGTAAATCAATATAAAGAAAGTTAACCTTTTTATTTATACAAGCTTGATGTGAACAATCAGCCCTATAAAAGTAATCATAAAGCATATGTTCAATTAACAAATGATAAGAATAGGAGTTTACATTAATTTTCTATACTCGAAATTTATCGAAACCAAAATAATAAAAGATACTTGAAATGAGAACGAACAAAAAAAATTAAATAAAGAACAAATAACGTCTCGTGAGATTTCATTATTTACGCTTGATTATTTTGCGTTTTTCTCTCTTCGTTGCACTTTTGTTAGCGGTATTGGAACTTTCTTTTCGTCATTTTTTTATCGGCCCCTCGAAAGCCACGAGCTCGATGCGTGACAGTGTATATATCCCGTTTCACTTCTCTCTCACTATTACAAAAGTATGCAGTCTGGAAAGGGAAGGAAAGGAATTCACTATGGATCTTTGCTGCACAGGATCGTCGTGATCCATTCAGGGGCCCCAAGCATTCACAAACATCTTCCAATAGTTTTATTAGTTTTTCTAAAATCCATCGTTTAAAAATAGTTTTTAAACTAAGGTCATTCTCTAAAAATATCAACACTACTAAGAATGCGACAAGTTTTCTCTTTTCAGTTTCTTTTATTTATAAAAAATAAACAATATAATATATATATATATATATATTCATTGGGTTATTGTAATAAAGTTTTATAGTTAAGACCTGAGTTTTTCAAGATTTGCATATTTTTAGTTTTTGTTGTTAAGGTGATGTCGAGACATCTTTGTTACCATCCTTAGATCCGATATCCCCCAAATAACGACTACCTAAATATATTTACACCGAAGTTTTCAATGAATCGCAATAATCTGCAATGGAAGATAGAAGGGATAAAAATAACTGTGAATTTGCTAGACCAGAAAATCGTCATGATTCATTTAAGATGTCCAGGTATATTCTATTGTCATCATCATCGTCTAAAAAGATGTCACGATCACAATTTTTAATATAATCTCACTTTACGAAAAATGGAAACGTTATTTTGACAAACCACTTTCTCATTATCACCCAACATTATTTGTTCATACCATATCTCTTTATCAATCAAGCCACATTCTTCCAGTTGTTTCTGTATCAGTTCGTATCTCGTCCTTCGTTTTAAACTTATCTACACACAATTCTAATATTTTTCTCCACATTTTGGATAAAAGTAGTGTTTGATTTATTCGGATTCAAGAAGTATTTCAACTACAAGATGTTCTGTTTAGAAATTATAGTTCTATTGAACATTTGATTCTGAAAAACTAAATAAGTAATCAACCGAATTTGTCCAGCAGCAACCTCACCTTTGTTTTGGACAAAAATCTAGAAGCCCAAAAATTCTAAGCACAATATTTTTGTCCTGGAATAGCCCTTAACCTGATAGAGCATTTCCTTTGGAGGGGTTTTCGGTGGGTAAAAGATTATAAACTGTATAATATCTGAGAGGATTTGTGTGTGTGCGTGCTTGAATGTAAGGAATTCCTAAGGTCCTCCAATCGTTTCATTCCCAGAGTCTGTAGGTGTAGAAGTGCAGTAAGCAATAAGAGAAAGAGAGGCTGCTCAGGCTGCTGGAAATACGGGCCATGGGTAGGTATGGCAACGTCGCAGGGGCGGGTGAACAAGAAACGCTTGTATGTGTAGGGCACTCCGCGCGACATCTGTACGTTCGACCTGGTGTGTGAGCGGTTTCTTTGTACATTTACCCAGCCATTTAAACGTGTGAGCGTTGTTTACGTGTGCTTGGCTCATTTATCGTGCGTGAGAGATCTTTTTCACATTTACATACTCATTTCCATCCGTGTATTCTTTCATTTATCCTTCGTCTCATGTACATACAAGTATATTATTGTTATACAATTTAACATTTATCTAATTTCCAATATTTCCATTTTCCCTGTAATTCTCTCTGTCAATAATAAGTTTTCTTTTAAGTGTATAGAGATTATCGCACCTTTTTTTCATCTGCATACGTGTGTGTAATCTACTTTACAAAATATTCCACGTTTGAGAAAGTAACTTTGTGTGCGTGAAGCCCTGAAGGTAGCCATTTTGAATGTTGTGTATACTTTCTGGGGCTATACGAGCTATGTGGGTGTGAACTGTGAATGTAGTTGTATTTCTTCTGTGTGAGTGCCAAGCCTGAGAACCGAGAGGCCGATTCCTTTCTGAGAATTTCCCATCTTTGTGTGCGTTTCTGTGTGTGGGCGAGTAAATTCTACGCTACTCTTGCTGTATACTAAGAAAAATTTACTACTCGGTCATTCACGAATCATAACGGCTTCGCCGAAGAATCCATTATCTCTACCTCCCACAAACAGTACACATGCCTTATACTTCCTTTACTTAATCTATATCTGTTTGTATAAATATGTACATATACCAAATCATGAGGAAAATGCAAAAATAACGTTATTCTTCATGGTGAGTTACTTTAGTTGTATACAAGAAAACTTTCTCATACTTATACAGAGAGGCCTATTATAATCGGCGCACGCAATTAGTTTGATAATAGTGCCATTTAGGACTAAAATGTTTGAAACAAAAGTTGTTTCATACTTTTAGAAGATAAGATGTTTGGTTATTTAGACCTTGAGACGTGCTGGAAGAAACGAAGGTCACCTTGAAATTTTTGAATTTCACCCCATCTACCCATTTTTTATTACATATTCATATAACTGACTTGGAGAGCTTTCTAACACGCTCTCTCCATTTGTTCATTTCATTAAGTTTTTTTACGAGATATTTAGAATTGAGAGTATACGCGCGTAGGTGAGCCACTATGGGCCTGTATATGTAGCGGTCACGTATGCTATTCAGTCAGCCCGATTTTATATTTAATTTTAGTTTGAGATATGTCGTAAGCGATTGGATGCACTGAAAAAATGGAAAGAATGTTTTGGAAAGCTTTAGAGATAAACTTAACGAATGTGCAGCAAAATATAAGAGGTATAATTTAAAATTTTCATTGTGAATTTCATATTTCTTTCAGGATGCTATCCAAAGTAAAATAATAATACCATCTAATGTCTTCTTTGAATTTAAACAAATTTTATTTGAAATATTTGTTCCTACATGGTACTATTTTCAAATTAATAGTGTTCTCTGAATAAAAAGGGCCATTCTGTTTATTTTGAGCCATAAAATCCTACATTCAGCAGAGACAAACAGCTATGCAATAGTTAAATAATTCCAATTAAAATCTTACTACCAAAGGTTTAAGTTGTAGGATCTAAACATAAAAGTCAATACAATTTATTATTCAGCCAAGAGTTATTTCTGCTGAATGCTATCGTCTGTTCCCCGTTGTTTGACAACTGTTGAATGTCTTATGTTAATTTTGTTTGTATCTCTCTGTTGCAGAATCAACGTACGTGCAAGTGTAAAATGACTGAAATTATTGAACACAGAAATTTAGGAAGAGAAAATTCTCCGTTCAAAACGGCTGCAAATCCACACATAACACCACCACCCTCGACCACTTCTCATAATAGCGATGAAGTTGATAATATAGATTATCGTTTTGAGGCTGCTAGATTAGCCAGTTATGAAAATTGGCCAGTTCCGTATATGGAACCAGAGAAGCTAGCAGCTGCTGGATTTTATTTTACAAGAGAGGACGACAAAGTTAAATGTTTTGAGTGTAACGTAGAAATTTGCCAATGGATGGAAGGTGATAATCCTATGGTAGATCACCAAAGATGGTCTCCAAGATGTAGGTTTATAAGGAGAATTGCTTGTGGTAATGTTCCAATTGGGGTGGATCCCTCCACTATTCCTGAATCGAGGCCGAGGAGTAGAGATGTATGCGGGCCTTACGGTGTAGAATATCGACAAGATTCTGGTCCTGATTGCCACAATCCTCCGGCAGATTTTCAGCTACCTAGTGCTGTTAAGCTTGGGTATTTAGGAATTGGAAAGCCTAAGGGTCCAGTGCATCCTGAATATGCTAGTCATGATGCAAGATTACGTACTTTCGAGTCATGGCCAAAATCCATGCCACAAACAAAAGAACAGTTGGCTGAGGCTGGATTTTACTACACAGGAAAAGGGGATCAAACTTTATGTTATCACTGCAATGGAGGCTTGAAAGACTGGGAACCCAATGATGATCCCTGGGAAGAACATGCAAAATGGTTTTCAAAATGTTTTTATCTTCTAATGGTAAAAGGTCAGGAATATGTCAATAAAGTAACTGGTCAGCAAATATCACCACCGTCAAAAGAGGTAATTTTCCATTTTAAATATTAAATACATTTCATAACCTACTTAAATTTTAAACTTAATATATTTTGTATTTGCAGGAAACTATGAAAATGAATTTACCTAGATTTATAAAAAAAGCTGAAAGCCCTCCAATGACATCTGAGAAAGAGGATGCGGAAAGTCAACCTAGCACTAGTAGTGGTTCCCAGGAAGAAAGTGTGGAAAGTCTGGCAAGCTCCGCATGTTCCACGAAAAACAGCCAGGCGCTGTCCGAAGCAAAAAGGACCAACCAATCGGACAATGACGCGATAATGTGTAAAATCTGCTATGACCAAGTGTTGGGTGTAGTATTTTTACCATGTGGACATATGGTAGCGTGTGTAATGTGTGCGCCTGCCATGACTACCTGCCCGATTTGCAGGGGGCCTTTAACTATGACTGTACGAGCCTCTATCTCATAGTACAGTTCATCGATGAAAAATAGGTATAAAGCAGGTTCCCTGTTTGCTTTTTTCCAAACAATTTCGCGCTACGTTTAAAAACAATTGGTAGTAAAGCAAACCAATGACATGACTCATGCAGTATACCAGTTCGCAGGTACAAACTAAACTTCAAATCTGATTGTTCAATAATAAGTAATGTCTTTTGTTGACAAAGAGAAAAAGATGTTGGATAAACTCTTGTAACAAGCTAAGAGGCTAATGTAACATAACTAACAATGCAAACTACTATCAATTAAGAGGAATTGGATAATATCTCAGTATGATCAGTATTATAATTATATGATATATATATGTATATTAAGGGGTATTTACAAATTTGTAACATATCATGGAAACGACTAGGCAGTAAACGTGTTATTAACGATTAATAGAAATCCTGAAAATAATAAAATGTTAAGAAGCTTGTACCTGCAACTGAACGTTGCTATTTGCACGGTTGTGAAAGAGAACAGCTTTGAACGGACAATATAGGATTCGCAAATAGCAACGAAACATGAAGTCTAGTCACGAGCCAGGTAAAATATTAAACCCGATTTATAATTAGAGAATAGGAGAGAGAATAAAACGATTAATGATTTTATAAAATGAAAAAAAAAGCCACAAAAATAACTCATCATAGTTATTTTCTCAAGCTCTACGTTATTCAGATTGTTTTTTCTCCCCAAAATTAAAACTTACTTCATTAAACATTTCGCAACCCTGTAATATAATTATTACACAATCATTCATGTAAGTAGGTGTACAAAATGATTTTATTTAGTTCGTTTCACCCCCCCCCCCCCCCCCCTCATTATAGTCCTTGTACATGTAAAGCGAACCAGAGTGCTTATCTATGATTATCGATTATTTGAATTGCCAGCTCGTGGTGGCTTTTGACTCAAGCAAACTCATTTCACTCTTATAATTCAAGAGTTTGCTTTGCCGATAGTTAGAAACTCTTTTCGTAGGTGTAACATAGTTCAGAATACGCTTAAGAAATTGGAGAACACCTTACTATTAAATTATCACAGAAATTACGACGATATATATGTATGTATAAAAGTATAATTATTCCGACTGAGAAAGCTCGGCTATAAATTATTAAACTCGTGTACGATAACGTTCTAACACATAATATCGTTTCTTTTTTTAAACAAATGTAAAGTATAATTGCAATCATACCAGAATATTCGTGTAGGGTTGAAGGGTATAGACTTGGTAAAGTAGAAGTAGTGCTGCTCACATTTTCCGGCTAGGTTTTAAGTTAGAGAGAGTGAGAGTGAGAGAGAGAGAGAGAGAGAGAGAGCTGATTAATTAACGTACTAATAGTTATTTAATTAGACAATTAATTAAATAATTGATCGGAGCATTATAATTAATTAATCGGATCCGTAAGATAGTTTTATTAATTGATTATTTAATTAATTTGATAATTGATTAATGGTAAATGTTGAATGATCAGTTGTTTCTCCGCGAAGAAAAAGAAAGATTAATAATTAAATTTATGAACACCCTCTGGCTGTCTTTCGTGACAACTAAATATGAAACAATAAATGTTACTTTAGTTTTTATACGCGAACATGACAAACAATTGATCATGGATTTATGCGATCATTTACGCTCGATTAAGTTGGGTTCTGCCATACGATACGACATTATTGCTGCGATATTGCCGGCATTGCCGCATCTGAAAAGTTTCCCCGACCTTTTAATTTGCCACAACAATGCAATTACTTCCTAGGTATGTAAAAAAAAAACTAAAAACTCATTTCTATAACAATTTGCATTTGAATCCCACAAGTTCTCTATTTGAAGCTTCTTTTGCTTCTTATATTTATTTGTTATACGGATTCACTATTGTGCTATGTTTTTGGCTTTTTGCGATTAAGTCGCTTTAATCTAAATTCTACCACACACTGCAGAATCACTTCTTAAGTCCTCTAGGATCACTTTCAATTAAAGGAAGTGGCATAAAGACATTGTATAAATGAAAAGTATGTCTAATTTTTCGATTAAGATGTATAATAAAGGTAATAATTGAAAAATGAGATGATTTCTATTATTTTTAATATATTCATATTTGCGTCATTATTATCGAAATGTGTATTCATCAAGTGATTTGAAATAGTTTTAGATTTGTTTGTAGGTGCTGCGAGGAGATTCAATGGTACACGTAATAGAAAAGAAGTTTATTTCTTACGTGCTTTAAGCTTTTGCATTCCGAGACTTTTAATTGCATAAAAGAAAAATTCAACTAGCCCAACCGGAATACAGGTAAGACTTTATCAGGAATATAACTCTATAAAAAAATTGTATATATATATAGTGCCTGTTCTTCTTCGTCGCACTACTTAACCAGTTCAATTACAGTTGACATAGGAGAAGCATGTAATTTCTCATTCTAACCCGATTCACTAGCGCAACGAAAAATAATGGACTTTTAGTATTCGAAAAATCTGGACTGCATTAAATAATATAAAATCATGGAGGTCATGTTAAAATCATATGAAATTTTTTTAAATGCATATTTTTGTAATTTACCCCGTAGATTATAAACATTTTTCTAGCAATATAATATTCAATCTTCATATTTATCAGATATTTAGATTTGAAGTTGCTAGTAATTATGACTTAATTAGGTAAGTTGGGTTAAAATGTGGTATATGCCAGTCTACGCGCTACGCATATTCGTTCACCTATATCTATACATTATATCCAAATATTTCACAAGCGACTTTATATTTGTCCTTTCATACAACCCTATAAATCAGCTACAAGAATGTATGATAAACAATCGACCATTCTTTTAAAAATTTCAACGTACAAAGACTGAGTAATTTGATTTGAAAATCTGGCGAATTTTGAGTTTTAGTGTTAAGATAATGATGATGAAAGAGGTCATTCTTGGTATAGACTGACGTCATGATGATATCTGCTTAACGCAACATAAACAAAATTGTTAAAAATCGTAAAATATAAAAGTGATGAAATTTAAAAAAGTTACTTTCGTTTCGAAACTATTTCAGACAATTGCAATGGTTTTATTTATTAAGAATGTAAACGCATTTTTCACTTATTCAGATAATTCAGCAAATGTAATAAAACAACGTTCTTCGTAATTATTACGTTAAAAATTGTAGTATTATAATTTGTAGTATCTACAAGTTTACATTACAAAAATATACAATTGCGTGAATATTTAAATTATAAATACAAAAGGAGAAACACGAAGATTGAGACTTAAAACTATTTACAATTTCCTTTACATACTTCTATGTATTTTTTAAAATATATAAACTTTTCTGACGAATACTTCTGTATAATTGATAAGTATCATAATTAAAATTCTTGCAAGAATGGAGACTCAAACTTGAAAGCTTATTCATATTTTACAATCCAAATAATTATAAAAATTTTTTTGTAAATGTTACAAAAATTGATTTAAGCAGTTAAAATTAGATTGACAGATTGAGATTACAAATATACACTTATGAAGGTAATAAGCCCAAAGTTTGAAGGCAGATTTGGGCTGCATCTGCTTTAGCTTGTTTTTTATTAGGACTTGTTACACTTGACTTATATTCAATACCATTAACTTTAACCTGTAATTGTACATAAAATATGTATATTTTGCAAATTATTATTACGATAAATAAAAAAATGTCTTACTTTAAACAGGAACATTTTTTTATGATCTGGTCCACATTCAAAGCATAATTCATAAACGGGGGCTTCATATTTACGTTTAGTGCAATATTCTCCAAGTAGTGAAACTGGATGTTTGCCTAAAATTCATACAAAATACAGCTATTCATTATTCCATTACGAATTAAACCCTTTGATTAAGTAAAAAATTACCTTCTAGCGTTTTCACAGTAGGTGTAACTGATTTTGTTACTTTGTTAGTTTTCGGTCCGATATCCTGTTGCGAGACTAGACCTTTTTTATCCAGTTTAACTTCAAGCTGCAAAGGTACTAGAGTACCTTCCTTATTTTTACCCAACCCTTCTCCTGGGCGCCAACCCATTTTTTGGAGCAAAGCCATTCCCATACCACCAGTAAGTGGTTGTGCTGATACTAATTGATCCTAAATATTTTGTTTACTTTTGAAATGTAATGTAAACAGTTTATAATAAAATTGTTCAACATACATATAAACATTGAGCAAAAATGTAAAGTTCAAAGATACAATACTCTTTGGCATAGTAAAAACCTTTCTGTACAGGATTACTTACCAAACAGGTTCTAATATGAGCATCAAGCTGCTGATGTAGTTTCCTCTCTGATGTAGCTACAAGCCTGTAACAAATCCTCAGGTGGATATAGACTAATGCTAAGTATTTCAGCTTTTCTGTGTTAGAAAAATATCTTTATCGGAGTTTTATTGAAAGCCGCCGATAGTTAGCAATAGTCTCACAAGTAACCATTAATTTCATGTTAAACATAAAATTCTACACAAATTGACAACATTATACTTTTTATCACTTAATTTTTAATGGTTGACTTGTATGTCCGTGCAGGCACAGAATCTACCTCTAAAAAAGAAATAGTCTGTGCCTACATCACAGCCTCTACTGGATCCAAAATTACGATGATCCTAATAAAGTCTGTACCTGAAAACTTGTTACAGGCAATGTGATTACTCAACTAAATATTGCCGGGTATAAAAATTAATGTGCTACTTTGAAAATGGTCCTGTATTTACACCCCAGCAAAAATTTTACATTATACTTATTTCACCCTTCGTCTGTAAACCTGGGCCATTCATATCCCACACATTTTTAACTGTGTCAGCAAAGTAAAAAATATCATTCTTATATTCAAAATATTATAATTCATATATCAATCATAAAATAATTTCAATTGTATATCTCTCTTTATATAATTCTTGTTAAACAAATGAAGCAATTTGGGAGGAAAGCAGTGATTTAATCGTTTTGACGCGAATACGAAAAATTCAGATTTACAAGCGAAGTGTTACTTATGCTGAGGTACAAATACAATGAAGCTTGAAAGTATATAAAAAATAGATAATACATGAATATTAATGGTGTTACCTTCCGGGCCCAAGCTTGGTAACCTGAAGTAAGTTCGGCGGGTGTGAGCATTTTTGCTCCAGTACTGCCAGTAAACTGACCTGGCATCTGTTTACTTTCGGCCCAGGTTTTCATCTTAAACCAGACAATTAATTACTTACAAAATTATAAAATTATAAAATTAAAACATAAATATAAAAACTTACTTCATTCTGAGCTTTGTACATCTCATTCAAAGCACAAACGTCGTTAGGATTTTCTCTTAATTTTCTCATAGCTGCTAGTCTTTGGGACACTATCGAACCAATATCCATTGTCTAAATTTATAATTACATTAGTATTATAAAAAGCCTTTAAAAATATAAAAACAATAATTTTTTACCTCAGCTGGAGATTGTACAGGGAATACTGTATTTGGCACTGAAGGTGAAGGTACTGGTGTAGGCAAATACGTAGGCTGAGGCAAAACAGCAAATGGTTCAGTAGGAGTTGTTGCTGGTACAAAAGTTTTCTTTAGCTCTGGCTTCTTTGGAACAACAGGAATCCACTCATTTTCTATGTAAAAACAATTTAATTATTAGCGAGCAAATGACACAACACAATTAAATGAATATGCTTACCATTTTTCCTATGATGTTGCCCACTTGAAACTGGAAATTGAAGTCGAAGTTGATTTGAAGATTCTGCCGTTTTTTCTTGAAAGGTTTTTGTAGGCAATTGTTTAGCATCCTACAAAAAAAGTTTTTGAATTTCTAATCATTATAAATCATTTTAAAATTTTCACTTACCCTAATATTCATAATAATGGAGTTAGGTCTCTCCTTTAAAAGAAAAGGATGGTGAAAACCTTTCTCTGATTCGCTTCCATCATCATCCGAAGAAATGTTGGATAATTCTCCAAGAGCTTCAGATTTTGATAAAGATTTGCAAAAATCTGGAAAGGGATATTAAATGTTATAGAATTTAATTTAAATCTAACAGCAAACAACTAAACGAACCTGTTAATTCATCCACTGTTTTTCCACCAGCTTGTATAGCAGCTATAGCTTTATCTTTTTGTGCCAATGGTAAAGCTCCTTGTTTGATCATGTTTATTGCATTTTTTCTTGCAATTTCTAATAATTTCTTTTTATCTATTTCTATTCTATTTCTGATTAAATAAAATTTTTTCATAAGTTTAAAGTTGATAAAAAACTGATTTATCATTAGTTTTTTTGAAATACTTACTTTCTTTCCCTGCTTCTACTTTTGCTTCGGTGCCAATATTTATCTTTGCTTTTCTCATCACTTGGACTCCTATATCTCCTCCCTCTACTTCTTGACCGTTTCTCTCTACTTCTACAACGTTCATATCTGTCTTTACTTCTCCCCCTTTGCCTGTCCTTTCCTCTGCTTCTACTACGACCTGAATTTGATCTTGTAGGAGAATTAGAATGTTTTCTATCAGAGGAATAACAACTTCTACTACGTTTCCTGTCTCTACTATTTGATTCCAGCTGATCCTTCTGATTTTTATCCTTGTGTTCCTTCTCTTGCATTTTAGATTTGCTCTGCCCCAATCTTTTCTTTTCCTTTTCTTTTAAAATCATTCTAAGGTCATGTTTTTTTGATGTTTTCAATGGAGGACTAAAAAGCTTTTCCTTCATTCTCTCTAAATTTGGACTCAGAGAAGGAGATCTAAATAAATTTGGTGGAGGTGTAGGACTTAATGTTGGAGTTCTATCTTCAGAGCTACTATCCGATAACTCCCCATCCTCCATTCTAGCTTCTTTAGCTTTCATTTTACTTTCTACTTGTTTTATAGCATCATTATAAACAGTACTATTCTTCAGATCTTTAATTAAAATTTTTCCTTGTGTTATTGGTTTAGATTTATCTATAAAAGAATAAGAAAAAATAGCTTGCCTTT
The DNA here is from genome assembly GCF_024137725.1 of Prorops nasuta. Lineage (NCBI taxonomy): Eukaryota > Metazoa > Arthropoda > Insecta > Hymenoptera > Bethylidae > Prorops > Prorops nasuta. Next base: position 8,873,373 of record NW_027116805.1, on the reverse strand, counting down.
TCATTGTAAATGAAAAAAATAATAGATATTTTTTATGAGAAACAAACCTAATACTTTTGGGATAAGAGTTTCATCACTATCATCTTCGACTTTTTTTGGTATTGGTGGCAATTTAGGACTCTCTAATCTTTCATTCAGAAAGTTATTGGGAGAATTATTTCCTAATTGAACTTTTGCACTATTAGAATTTTGCACAATGCTCTCATCATGATCAGTTTCTTCTTTACTATTACAGTTGATTTCCAGTTTGGATACTTTAGTTTTTGGTTCATCCTCCTCCAAAGCCTTATTAGATTCATGCTTACGCTTTGACTTTTTCTTATGCTTTTTTTTCTTTTTAGTACCTAGATTTAAAAAATAAAATAATACTTGCATTCTACGTTAAATTAAAGTAAATATGTTAAATTGTACTTACCGCTAATTTCTGTATCACTATTGCTATCAGAGGAGTTCTGTTTGCATCTTTTCTTATGTTTTTTTTCCTTGTGTTTGTGCTTTTTCTTACTTTTCTTTTTTTTGACAGAGTGCTTCTCATCCTTCACTCCCGTATCTGGTACTTGCTGGTCACTATTTTCAGGGGAAACTATGCCCTCGTCAGCATCAAACGTACTGAAGAGTTCTGTCAAAATTTCACTTGACGATTTTTCAGGTAAGCCAGGTTCAGGTTTTATTTTCACAGCGTCCACACCTACCGTAGTAATTAAATTAGCTATATCGAATAAGTCAGTCATTTTAACGTACAATTGAATATACAGAAAATTATTCAATTTTTCGAAGGAATTTCTTTTGGAATATTTTGAACTGTGCCATGGCTTTGCTTTGCTTAAGGTTATGCCTGATTATGCCTTTGGAGGATAGTAGGGGAGAGATGGGTTAAAAAGACCTAACCTAACTTAAACTCTTCAAAAAACGAAACGATCCCAGCCCCAGCGCGCGCATCTGGATTTCTGGAAGACACTACACTTGGCGGCACGGTGCGCACTTCCTCCAGCTTCGAAGTAAACTACTGTGTGTAATAATTGAAAACATGAGCCATTTTAATGTTCCATACGTGGCCAAAGTTTATTATCTTTAAATTAAAGTCAATACGCAACATGGCAGAGCATTTTGTACCCATGACAATTCCGTCCGATATTCTGGATGACCTTAGTAGGTTAGTTTTTAAAAAACTTGTTTATTGTTTTATTTATATAATGCAACGTCATTAAGGAGTAAATAAGAAGTCAGTGTACAGTTTGTAATAAAAATGATGATAAATGTAACAATAATTTAATCTTTATTTTAGTCGTTTTATCATTAATGTTCCCGAAGAAGAGAGAAAAAATTTAGTAAGGATATGTTTTCAAATAGAGTTAGCTCATTGGTTTTATCTAGATTTTTATTGTGCGGAAGAAAATTCCAAATTGAAAACATGTGGCATGAAGGAGTTTGCATTACACATTTTTCATCATATTCCTTTTTTAAAAACACACTTACCTAATTTGGCTACTGTATTGGATAACTGGAAGGAGTATAAACAAAATGTTCCAACATATGGTGCGATAGTGCTGAACGAAGATTTGACAGAAGTATTACTAGTTCAAAGTTATTGGGCTAAGAACAGCTGGAGTTTTCCAAAAGGCAAAGTCAATGAAGATGAGGATCCATCTCATTGTGCAGTACGTGAAGTTCTTGAGGAAACTGGCTTTGACATATCTAATTTAATTAATAAAGATGATTATATTGAATCAACGATAAATGATCAACTAGTAAGGCTTTACATTATATCTGGTGTGAAAAATGATACAAAGTTTCAGCCATTGACCAGAAAAGAAATAAAGAACGTAGATTGGTTTGCTATAGCCGATTTACCTAACAACAAAAAAGATATGACTCCAAAACTGAAAATAGGATTTGCTCCAAATGCATTTTTTATGGTTTTTCCATTTGTAAAGTAAGAATTGTTTATTTATATAATTAGAGCAAAAAATAAAAGACACAAAGAAATTAATATACTTTTTCATTAGGAGATTGAAGCGCTGGATTTATGAGAAACAACGAGAGACCAAAAACGGAACTACAAGAAGATATAGACATAAGTCTGTGGGAGATGTAGAGTCATTGGCCAAAAGCAAAAGACAAAATTTTTATCAATCAACTCAGGTACTTTATAGCTTTATCTTTATAAATATTTAGTTTTTTATTAATGTACAGGGAGATGGAATCCTTATGTTGGATTAAAAACTTCTCTGGTGAAATAATGTAAGACTGAACAAGCCAAAATTTACGGACTAATTGAACTGACTAAAAATTGAATTAACATTGACTGTAGCATGTAAAATGATCAATATACCTAAGCATATCAGGTTCAGAGTTAAATTTTATTTTTCTTTATGTACTATTTTACAGGCTGAATTTGTTGATACTAGGAATGGCTGTCAATCAAATACTTCACCTGCTAGAAGTAAACGGGGTTTAAACGATAACAAAAATGCTCTTTCAAAAGCTGCCCTTAAACGTAATTTATTTGGCGAACAAACTAATGACGGGCAAGGTTCTCCTGTTCTTGCTAAACACTTAGTAGGTAGCCCGAAAGCCTCTCCGAAAAGTTCTTTCTTAGCTGACCCTGCCATACAATTTATCAAATGCAACAACTCGGAAACACGCCTCTGTGATAAGGATAAAAAAGGTAGAAAGTATACTTAATTATTTACAAATGACTTTCATTTGTTTTCAAATTTGTTTCACGTTTCATAATTCGTTTTTTCAACAGATGGTAATCTTAAGGAGTCTTCACAAATGGAATCTCCAGGTGGAAACATCAAGTCACTCTTATTTGGAGAAACTGCGCGTAAATTGCACACAAACACAAAAGTAATCTCCTCCCCTGCCGTACAAATAGAATCAATAAATCTAACACAAGTTTATTTTCAAATACAGGTCAAATCATTAGGGTTTTCTTCTAAAACGTGGACGAATTTCAAATTTGATAAACAAGCTATCTTAAACTGTCTTTAAGTTCTTCGCAATATGGACTGTACACTATTCAGCTGCATTATTCAGCTCGAGAAGAGGAGATTTACTTTCATTTTTTTTATTAATCTTAAAAAGAAACTTTCCTATGCTACATAATAAATTTATGTATGAGCGGAAGAGGCAAAAGCAAGTTTCTGTATATATTATGATGAAAAATTATCATTATATACAAGACAATATGTTAAGGTATTCTAAAATAATATCAATGATATGTGATTTTTAATATAAACCATTTTCATTCTCTCAAAATGTTCATGCTATAAGATCAAGACACTTTTAAAGATTTTTATGTAATTATTATTTTTGTTTCATTTTAGTTGAATATTTGACAATTTAGTACTGCCGATATTATTAAACGATATTCTTTCAAAAGGACAAAGTTTTAATGTTTAAAGAGACAACTCTTGATATGTTTTAAAAAATACAGTATTTGAAGAGAGAATATTTTCTTAATTTAAGAAATTGCTAATGACTCATGCAAGTTACTTTTATTTTTATAATATTTACAATCTTATCGATAAATTTTTTTGGTAAGAGCTAGCTCCGATTTGTTATAATTAAAATTTTAGTTTGATTGATTAATTTGCCTGCAGTATTTTGACAATAAATATTAGCATATGAACAAGATATCGTTTTATTAGACATTTCATTTTGATCTCTTGCTGCTTTTTCCTATTGTAGTTATAGTTCACTATTCATCAATAAAATGCATTAAAATTCTTTAAATGTGAGTGTAGATATTTTGGCAATTCAAAATTTTATACCTAGTTATAAAAAAATAATAATTTATTTTTAGGGAATGGTGCAATTGGTAAAAATATATATACAGTTTCGAGCAAAGTGACAAGATGTTTTGTAAGATACTATTATTTAAATAGAACAAGGAAGACTAGAAGAACGAGTGTAAGAACACTGATGAAGTAGATTAACTTTTTGAAAATCACAGTTCCAGCTCCCCTTACACTTCGAATAATCTCATTATTTAGACTATAAACAATTTTACTTTCTTCAATGAGCTTATTTTTTGTATCTTCATCAAGTGTTTCTGCAATTCTATTCATTGTTTCGCGTAATTCATTTTTAAGCTCATATATACTATTCTCCCCAAAATCTGTAATATTATTACCCCCAGGCTTTATGTCCTTGTATAGAGAAATCTTTTGCACAAGTTGCCTCTTTTTTCTCAAAATGATCCCACCACTAAGCAAACCCATATATAAGTGATAAATATACGCCATTAATAGAGTAGGATCTGTATCCTCCACTTCTCTCAAACGCATAAGATATTTTATAACACTTTCCCTGAAAATTTGATAAGTATTACATTAAGAATTTATTTAAGAATAATTTGTAATAAATATTCTAAAGCTGCGGCCATTAGGAAATTATTTACCTAGGACTATAAGTTTTCATCCACCCTTTTCCTAAATAAAATTCAAGATCTTTTTCAAATGCGTCCGTTCTTTGTAACTCGGCTAATCTGAGCAAGCCAATTTTAGTGCTTTTTAATCTAATCATGGCACCTTCTAAGTAACGGAAGATCTCATAAAAGACTAGAAGACCATCGGCCCATACAGAATCATCAAGGAAACCTGTAAGTACATCAGAATCAATCTTAGCATTGTACCGTAAAAGCAATAAATTATTGTGCAATGTTGCATTATAAAATTATATTAAACATTGGAATCAAGTTTTAAAGCAACGAGACATGTTATAATTAAATAACAAGTTTTGTATGGTAAAAATTACTTACCAAATGCTAATTTGGCATTAACCAGGGCATCACTGATCGCGTGAATTTCCCTGGTGGCCCTTCGCATCTTTTTACAAAACGTGTCTTCTTGGTCAGACATTTTCATGGAATACTAAACTTAAACGTTTTTAGTGCGAAGTTTTTAAGTAACATTCGATTTACAATGTCATTCCTTTCAAGTTTCTTGACAAATAGGTTTGTTTAGGTTATGCAAACAGATAACATAATGGAAAACAGTAAAAGGGATTTAAATCGGCTTCTTGTAAGCCCTGTGGAAGCTTCGACCACCGTTAGTCTCTGTGCTGTGAGTTCTGACTTCTGTCAGTTATGTCTTCCTAGGCATTTCTGCCACTGCGCACAGCGCAATAGCCTGGTCACGTGTATCAGTCACGTGTGCTACCATTATTTTGAACGCAATTTTAAAGGGGCTATCACCAGGCTTTCCTTCAATTTTCCATTTACCAATCTCAATTTTTTCATAAATGTTCTTTAAAAATTATCGCAGTGTACAATCTTAAATTTCTATTAATTTTCTGAAACAAAAAATAACCGATCGATTACTTAACTACTTTTCCAAACGCTCCTATATGTATATACATACTGGATATGTAGGTGGAAGGTTCTCTTTTAATAGAAAACTCTATGCAAATTATTTAGGACACACGACTAAACTTTTTCACCACGCAACTTAATGACGCATAAACTATATACTCAGCCTATTTTAAAATAAATTCTGTGGGGACCTACTTTTAATAAAGTCAAAGAAAATAGAATAAAAGTACTTTTTCACAATAATTGAGTTGTATATTATATTCTCACCTCACTCTTAAAGCTGCAAATTCATCGTCCACATATGCATGCATATACCTATAGGATAAAAACAGACGTACAGAAATAAATAAAAGATATTGTGTTATTATTTGTGTAAAAGAAGACTTGATTAATCGTGAAATTATTGTTGTATTCATTTGCGCTGTGAAAATAAATTATATTGCATAGAATTTAGCGCAATACAGTAGCAGATTTATAAAAAGAAAATTTCACTTTTATTAATTAATCAATAATTTGTCATTTTAAAAATAATCTCGTCTAATTTTAGAGGTATATATAAATTACCAAGGTATGTAAATTACAACCTTAATCTTTTTAAGGTATAATACTTATTTAAAGTATTACCAAAAGGCTGACATTAATAATAAGTTGCTTTAATTATTGACTAATTTAATAATTCATCAATGAAACGCGCAAAATTGTTAGTATGGTCATCAGGTGTGGGAGAAACGAAGATAAAAATTGTGAGATTTATGAGGTATGTGATAGGCTTTCCGCTGGTATAATGAGTGGCCTCTTTGGGATGAAATAATACACACATGTATGTATATGTTATGGGTTGAATGAAAGGAGAGGGAGGACACAGGGTCGCGTAATTTTCAAGGTTAAACAATTGAGGAGGTCAATGCTTCTGTGAGGAGAATTTCGAGGTATTTGACGGTCGATTGTTACCTACGGAAAGGAATCCGTACGGACCCGCAAGATGTCTAGCTGTCGCGCAACATACCAGGCAAACAGAAATTTCCTGCTAGTAAATAACTAACCAGTCACGCTGACGTGTTTGTATGATCTATATATATATATATATATATATATATATGTAATCCCCGCGTGACGTCAGCAGATTCAGTAGGAAATGTCAATCGTGGTCAGCCCATTTACCTACGTCCATCCTATAAACTTTATAAATCATCGGAACTTCTATATAAAAATTTCTATAAAATAAAAGAACTAACGTAGTTCACTTACAGCTAGCTTATATAATTAAGTCAGCTCGTATCATTACTACTACAAAAAATCTGATTAAATAACAGATTGTTTCAAAAATTTAAACCAAAATCACTTTCTATTTATGGTTGAAATTTTTCTTACTATGGATAAGATTTAATCTTATTAATTTTTCATTTTTATCTTTCATTATGTTATTATCATACTCTTGTCTGTTAAGGATATTTAATATTTTTTAATTGCATGGTCAGCGGATCTCATCCATATAGTTTATTTTAGTTGATATCATACAAAATTTTTAACAGCATCGCACCAACTGATTTTATTAATAATAATAATATCTATATTTGTTTCATCACGCATGATTGGATGCGCTTCGTAATCAACAAATTTATACAACTTATAATTTTAAATGAAAAAGAAACACAATATCGTGAATAAAAAGGAAGAAAAATCTGTTGGTATATTATAATTTTAAAAAAATATTACATATATATATATATATATACATATATATAGTATATTAGGGTGGTCGTTAAAAAAATTTTTTTTGACGGATCCCCAAAAACCACTAGTATTTGATGAGAAACTACAGTGGTTGAAACCTGTGGCCTGATAAATGATGGAAACACGTGTCTCAATGCGATCAAATATAATTTTCGAAGAATTTTACAGTTTTTCGCAGATAACTCATTAAATATTCGATTCTATGAAAAGATGCATATAACCTTTTCTCTGAAGAATTAAATTCTACATAATAAAGGTTCTATACATTTTTCTTCTAGAATGCATAGTAATCGAGATATTCCTGAAAAATCGATCCTCTTGTTTGTTTATACACATTATATTGATATGTTTATATGAATAATTATTTTTAGTTTACCGTACAATTAACATATTTTATTAAATTAAGAGACATAAAATGTGTAACTACAGCGAAATAAGAATAACTACTCATATGAGCATATGTCAATATAATGTGTATAAACGAAAAAGAGGATCGATTTTTCAGCAATATCTCGATTAGTATGCATTCTAGAAGAAAAATGTATAGAACCTTTATTATGTAGAATTTAATTCTTCAGAGAAAAGGTTATATGCATCTTTTCATAGAATCGAATATTTAATGAGTTATCAGCGAAAAACTGTAAAATTATTCGAAAATTGTATTTGATCGCATTGAGGCACGTGTTTCTATCATTTGTGTCAGGCCACAGGTTTCAACCACTGTAGTTTCTCATCAAATACTAGTGGTTTTTGGGGATCCGTCAAAAAATTTTTTTTTAACAACCACCCTAATATACAGGGTGTTTCACGTAAGGCGCCCCAGCTCGAAATGAGGACTCAGAGGGCATGGTGGGGGCAGATGCATCTAATTGGCCGCGGAGGGAGAGAGAAGAATTAACGTGGAGAAGGATAGAGCTATCCTTTACTAGACGATACGCCTAGCGTATCGCTGCCCCTCCCTTCCCCGCTCACATCAGTCATCTTTGGTCAACTCTTATCCTCTTTCTCTTACTCTCTCTTTCTAACCGCGGCCAATAAGATGCATCTGCCCCCACCATGCGCTCTAAGTCCTCTTTTCGAGCTGGGGCGCCTTACGTGAAACACCCTGTATATATGTATATATATATCTGTTTATTGAATGTAGCAAATTTTTTATTTGAGAAAAAAGGATATATGAAATGAATGACTGAGATCGAGAGAGAAAGAGAGAGAGAGAGAGAGAGACGATAATATTTTTCATTGCAAATAGATGATTTAAAAAGAAGAAATTATCATAGAGGCCGTAGGTATCTGTAAATTGATCAAATGGTTTCTAGCAGAAAAGTTCAGATGTCGTTAGTTTGTCGTCGATTGAGAAGAGAGTTGTTAATACATGTAGGAGAGGAGACTGTGGGGGCCGTGTGGGTCATTGACCTTCGTTAAGGACGTGCTCATGTCCCCAGGCCGGGTCACACTCGAGTCTTCCGTTCGTAGGGGAACATGCTGGGGCTTCGTGAGGTCGGCACGTGGCTGTCTGATCGATAAGCCGAACACTTGGCTAACTCGGAATACTGAAACCTCTTCGTCCTGCTGCCCTGTTTCCAAGTATTTGTTAATGGCGGTACAACACTATAGGAGACTCCACCCAACGCAATATCCGGTCCATTGCAAGCTTATTTTTCCATTTTACTTTGCTCTATTCTCCAAAGCTTTTCTTACAATACAATAATCTATTGGATGTTCGATGAATAAATAAAAAAGCACAAAATCAAGAATATCATTTTATTACTATTTATCTGAACAACAAATATCTTATATTAATATTAAGAATTGATTAGAATAAATGCAACACCGATATAAGGAATACTAACTTGCATTACTTTCTATCAAGTCTAATGGTAAATTTACCCGGTTCAATTATTTTCCATAATGTCATTTAAGCATTCGATGAGAATGATTAATAGAAAAGTTTCATACTGATTTGTAGTTATAAGCATTGAAGAATTTCTCCATGTTATATTTTCGCGCGCGCGTTACTGGTTTAGTTGAAAGCGAGCGGTGTTGGGGGTGCTGGCATCGCTTTGGGCACAACCTCTTCGTTTTATCATTCTCTGTTAAGTCGGAGCTCTAAAGTTGTGCGGGACTGCACTGCGGGCCAGTCGAATGTTACGTTGCGAGGCTACGCGCGCGAGGCCTACGAGGGCCGAGGACTACGAGGCACGGTCTACGCCGCGCCGCCGTCCGTCCATACGCGTTCCGCTGGATCTCAATGAACAGCTCTAGCAGCCTTCTGCTTGCCTGATCATTCGCGAAATGTATTGTCACTTGATTGTCAATCGGCTTTTTACTAGACCAGTTTATTATCACTACTCCATTGGCGCTATCAGTATACGTGTATACCCTTGTCCCCCAAATCCCCAAATCCGATGAAACTTGAAGTCGACTTCGACCTCTCTCCCCCCCCCCCCTCCCCGTCCCTCGCTACCCCCAAATTTCTCCACTCGTTTCTTCTCAGCATGATCGTCCGACTCATAAAGGCCATTTTGCTACTTTACAAAATGTCCCACTAGACGTTTTTTATCGCTTAATTTTAGTTCCCCCCCCCCCCCCCTCCAGAACTACACTCCGCGTTATATCATTAGAGCTCCTTCCTGCTTTACCTACAGAGCCCCAACGGTACCTCACAAGCTCTTTCTTATTGTTCCACACACATCTGTGTGTGCGACGGATGAATTTTTTTCTCTCCTTTTGGTCGTTCCACGAAGAATCAGTGCGGAGAGTCTGGCTGCACTTTTGAGACGGTTCCTACTATTTTTTATAATTTCTTCTCCTTAACTCCATGCTGACCGCGAAATTATTTGGATCGATGTCACGTGCTTTCGACCAACTCCTGCTCTCCTGCTTCGATATATAAAATTTTTCAGGGAAAAGCTTGAAATTTCCGCGAATTCATAGAAACCATTTGACGTATAGTAAAAAAAACGCGTTATCCGATTCATATAAATAATATTCTAGCGACCTGCAACGACCCTTTAATTTTATTCGCGCGGAAAAAAAATAAAAGACGACACACCCTTCCATGTTCCTAGCAAAGCTTTGCACGGAGCTTTCGCGAGCTAAACGGAATTAGTTATAATAAATCGCAGTGGCTGCGGCTTATCGTAATTATTTTTAAAAGATTATCTGCGAGTGATGAGGACTCGCAGATTTTGGAGATTATATTGTTTGGAAATGTAGTTTACTTCCGGTTTGGGGAGCTTCTCCTCGGAATGGGGCGAGGATTTTTCGATCGAACGATTTCTCGTCGGATTTCGGAAGGTCGGTGAGATTTTTCTCATCTTCCGCTTATAATAATTACAAGTTTCATGCGTACGTCCATCGTTGCTTGACACGCGCCGAATGTATACATATACACACACACACACACACGCAGTGAACTACCTTTCTTAGAAACGGGTTCTCCTGGCGGTCACACTTGACTGAAGTTACCCGGTCGAGGTCACCAGGAGACCAGCTTTGCCAAGAAGCTCGAGTATTGCGAAAGAGGATCATACTTTGACGTAAAAATTCTTCTTCCCTATTTTATTATAAACATTTACATCTGCAAGATTAATTGACTTTATCATATACTGCACACATTACCCCTGCATTTATTTCATTTCCCATTGTGTATCCTTTGTCCAATTTGCATGAATATATAATGAAAAAAATCTACGAATCCTGCCTCGCACCCTTTATTTCCAATGACAAATTCCATCAACAATCGTCAATTGCGTCACTATATTATTTATCGTGTAATATATATATATATATATATATATATATATATAGTATATCCTTTGACACAGGAAATAGGATTAATTTGATAAACACGTGTCGAATTAATTGTAAGGTAATTGAACTGATTCCTCAAGCGAATCAAAAGAGATGACTCTTGTTTATTTATTTTGAATTAGCACTGTTCATTGTTAATTTAATAGAAATTCTCTACACGGATATTGATCGTGGGCGTTTATGTGAATGTGTATACTGTCCATTTGTACCTGTTGAATCATAGTTCCCTGTTAATGAAACTCACCGTGCGCGTCGTATGACGACATTTTGTACCTCCACGCGTTCTACGTCAAGAGCTTAACCTTAAAATCCATTTACGGTAAATGGTAAGTAATCGCGGACTCGTTACAGGTGGAATACGCTCATTATCCTTTCCAGCCTATGCCGACGCCTTTCTGCACCCAGAAGCTGCACCGCCTTTTATAAAAACAATTATTTAATAACATATCAGGGATTGTTGTAAAATATGTAACAAAATTATATTAGGAAATTATGGAATGGTAGGTGGAAATTTGTGCATTTTGCTGTCCTTTTTTGGTGCAAGTGAGACCATACTGCATTTAACAATAAAGTACACGCTATATTGCTCCTTCTTTATGCAAATTTATAAATTGTAATTAATTGTTTAAATAAATATTATTCGTACATGTTACATGGTAATCCATCATTATTGTATAAGAATAAGATTTTATTTACTTTTCTGTATTTTAAATGTACAAGAATATAGAAATGGTTCTTGCAATCTATGAAAAAATATATGTACTGCTATATTGTCGTGTCTCTCTGTACTGAGACGAGAAGAATACCAGAACCATTTGCAAAACTCTTTATCCCGTCTAATAGAGCTTTCACGATACCTCAAAGACACTTGAAACCTTTTTTAGAATAAATAAAAAATTCTTGTTACAAAAATATGCGCGCATTATGAAAATACTTATTGAAGAATACTTATAAAAAATACCATTGAAAGTACAGGAAACTTATAGAAAATAAAAAGACCAATAGATGGAAAGTAAAGAAAATTATTATTAATTTTGCTGAATTAGAAGAAAACAATTTATTTATTTACTACCATGCAGATAAAAGTGTATGCATGGGAAACAAAGGATATCCTGCAGAAAAGTGAGAAAGAAAAAAAGGAAGGGTAAAATAATAAGGGTTCTTAGTGAGAGAAAGGTTTGCAGGATAATAAGAAAGAAATAAAAGAGAAAAGTCACACACAGAGGATATTTCGTCGCAGAGATAAAAGAGGAGAGATGATAGAACAAAGTATATATACATATAGAGAGGAAAGATGGGTGAATTGTGTGATGGGGGAGGGGGGAGGGTGAGGGTTGTGCTGGGTGATATTAGAGAGAGAGAGAGAGAGAGAGAGAGAGAGACTGGAGGAAGGATTAATTTAGGGGGTAAGCAAAATTTCGGGCGTTTTTTTTGCATCGCAATGGAGTTTGAATTGGTGGAACGATGTCCGAAGGTCTCGATCCGCGAAGAAGAGGTCCGGGTAAGCGTCGTCAGGCCTTCGAATTGGCGAACCGTGTACCAAGGTAGCATCTCTGGCGAGGAAGTCATTCGCAAATTCGCGCAACACATGTGTACAGCTGGCACACAGCACTGTTGCACACCTACTCACTCACACACGTGAATCTTTACCACACGTACAGCAAATCTTTATAAACTACGCGTGTACACACACACACACACACACATATTTTAATCTATATACCGTTATCCAACAGACTCGTTTAGCTAATATGTGTAACATAAAATTTCACAATTCGAGAAAAATAAAGAATTGAGCAATAAAATTGTCGAGTGGGGGGAGAGAAAAGTTGAATTGTTTGGAGAAAAAACTCTCTTTTTTCCTTCCTCACATGACGAATGTATTTATGTAACTATACAATATATGTATAGGTATAATTATTGGCGTTGGGTAATTTTGTTCTTTAGGGTGCGTTGTGTATCGCCAGGCTCTTTTATTTGCTAGTCCAAAAAATGTGGTTTGTTAAATTTTTCGAGAGTAAAATTAAAGTGAGTTTTCTTTTTCAACATTACTGTTCGGTTAAGTCACCAAAATACTGATAAATGGTTTTACGTCACGCGGTACCGTTATGCAACCACTAGTAGGTAAAGCTTGTGCGTGTACAGACATGTAATACACGCTCTTCTTATCTTATACCGCTATATACTTCTGTTACACGTATCGTACGTCGTGTCACCAGCTTAACGTACACCTACGAGAATATGTTAATTTAAAACTGTCATAAAAGCCATGCACGGCTATCGTGACTATTCTATATATAAATGAAGAAAAGAAAAAATGTCCCCTGATTCTCTCCGAAAATAGTGCTTTCCATGCATTTCCATCTTTTTTCTTCAAGCTTATTACTAAGATTATGGTTATTCACATTAATATTTGACTTTCAACGAACAGGATCATTCTATGTATATACATATATTGCTGTGATCGATAATTGGCGGATTTAACATTGACTATAATAGAATCGAATGCAGTGACGTAAACTTTGGTAAAACATAAAAATGAATTTTATAAATAATTTTGTTAATATACATATATATATATATGTAATTAGGAATGCGAAAGATAGTTGGAAGATGATGCTTGCTGTAATTGTTAAAAAAGATATATATATATATATATATATATACATATAATTGTTTATCTCGACCATTTTTTATTAGCATAAGAATAATTGAGTTTAGGAGGTACTATGGTTTGCTTGGGTGGGCAAAGTCGTGCAGGGAATAACCTGTTGAGCAATTTCAGCTTACCCAGCAGGCGGCGAGTAGGAGATCGAGTAAGTAACACGCTTCTCCAAACGATTCTCATTTCGCTGCCGAAATACGCTGGACAAGGTTGAGCACATTTAAATGTACTGCCAGTGCGCAGGTCCCTAAATCGCTCAGATATTTAATAAAAACTATCCGGGCCCCAGGTTTGCCGAGAAGTAAACCAGTGCAGGAACTGGAATACGCGTACTGCACGTGTATATTGACCTTATCCTGCAATATACAAGTGGACGTCGCGACGCGCGACGGTCTCCCCGAATACCAGACGAATCACTTGGAACCAGAGAAGATCCTTATACAGCTATATCAAAATCGTTTATATTGATTATAGGCAAAGAACATTTTCTTTTTTGCATTTCAACAAACATTTATACCCAAAAGAGAGTCGTTCTCTCTAGTACTATTGCAAAAAATGATATATTTTTTGGCAGAAAGAACAGTTAGAAATTAGAACTTATTCAGGCAAAGTTGATAAAGGAAGAGTTATCGTTTCTTCTTCGTGTGCTATACATATATAATCATATATTGTTTGATAGTTTGTGTGTGATTAAGCCGATTGACGCTTTCTCAAGTTGGGTAATTGAAAAGTTAATTAGTGCATATAGGATTAGACTATGATATAAGAGATTGATGAAATTAATGAGTTTCAATAGTGTAATCGTCATTTAATTATAAATCTTATAATGTAATCGATCCCCCGCGCGGGTATAATCTCTCTTGAAAAATCAGTTTGATTGTTTGTAATATGCGTGTTTGCATGAGGTTTGTCAAGTAGGGGCGAGGGAGGGGGTCAATGTCGGGGCCGGGGGAATCTTAACGGGGATTAGAAAAGAGTGCCAAAGTTTCCATCAAGCAAAGCATTTTATCAGGAGAGCGTAAAGAGATGCTGGTAAACCTTTCTCTTCGCGCCTGCACTTGTTTATATATATATATACGTTTTCATTCTAAACTCGATCCAGTGTCGTATGTACGTCTCTCGTGTCGCAGTGCACGTAAACAATTATTTTCCCCTAATTAATGCAAGCTGCGTTATTCGTTTATTTAATTTCCATTAAAATATTTATAAAGAGTAGCAGCAGCAGCCTAAATATTCTTTCTTTAAGCGAATATTGGTATAGATAAATTATCGATATTTGCGGGCTTTAAATAATTGCAGATTACGTACGTTCCATTGCGAATAACATGCAAGATGATATATATGAAATCAATGAAAATTGAAAAGTTGCAATTAGCTAATTTCAAGTTTTGCTATAATAATATATAAGTTTGAGAGAGGAATGATAACTCTTGATTTGCCAAGTTTTTTCCTGCATGCAGAAATATTGGTTTGACTAACTGTCCGATTGAAATGAAAAGCATATTATAATAGTATCTCTTTTAGGGGATTTAATATTGTTCGACGGAGAGTTTAAAAGTTGCAAAAAATACCACCAAGTGATTTCGGCTGAGATTAGTCATGTTCTTTAAAGAGCCGATTAAAAATTCATAATTAATAAGCACAAGTCTCTTTCCCGATTTTGCAAAATAACGTTGTTGATATACTTAAATGAATGCATAAGACTAACCATCTGCAGAGCAGAGTTGCACCGGTATAGAAGTATGTAATTTGATATATGCTACGTAGTACGATGGCCAGGTTGCTGCTGCAGTTCTTGAAATGTACAACTAGAAATTAATTCTGCTCGATGAAGAGCTTAAAGGCGAATCGTCAACGCGAACATGGTTTCCTTGGAAGGTATACGCGAACAAGCTGAAAGCATTTCGGCGGAAGTGGCGCGTCGTTGTATATCGCAAGTGGCTGCGGTATTTGGCCAAGTCAGATCGATGAGACGCCGTCGTCGCGGCGCCTCGTAAGCCCCCATTCCTCCCCCCTCCTTCAACAGGACTTTTCTTAATTCGACGCAAATCACTCATGCGTTCCTCAAAGGATATTCATATTGACCGATATACCTCGCCAACTCATAAAAATTTATAGCCACACACAAACCCCTATTTCATTTAATATCTCTTCCCAGTGAAAAAGAAGAACGAACGACTAAACTTTTAGGGCCAATAAAACAAACAACTACCCATCCCCTCTCACTCTTTCCAAATCCTCTTTTATAAAAACTTGAATTTTTTCATTAATCAATAATATTCTTTTTAGCGGAGTGAGAGCTGCTTCGAGAAGAACCACCTGTTTCGTCATTCTTGCATGTATATATATATTTACAGTATTGATGTGAATTTTCCACATGAAAATCTGACAATACAATAATAATTATAGGTAATATTGAAAAGAGAGTGCCTTGTGGGAGGAATAAGAGATTTTTTAAGTAATCAAAAAGATTAGTAATAATATATATCTTATACTTGAAATGTTTACTTTCTTCATTGAAATTATATGTCTAGAGAGAAATTTCTGGATATATTGCGATAAGAGGGAAGAAAATTGATGATAATTTAAATTGTTGCAGCGTTTGTTGAAGGGAGTGGAGGAGAGGTGATTTATAAGCGTACAATGTAAGTTTACATATTATCGACTGTTATGCGGAAATATTGAGAATGAAAGGAGTCGGCCGATGATGGTATGGTGAACGAGGGAACGAGGGCACATGCTATATACAACTGCCACACAATCTCTATATATCGGCCATTTTTTATTGGGCATCCATTCTCGTGCGAGGGGTTATCGCCCCCTTTGCGTCCTCTACCATAACGACATGCAAATTATTTTCCTTGCCAAGCAAAACTCCAAATAGTCGGCCGCCACGCCTCGTTAACTTTCAATTTGCACAGATTGCGAAATATTAAAATAAAAAGACAAAAAAATCAACCATCGGACGCATCAAAAATTATTCCTATACGTAATTCATTTTTATCTCTGTGCATTCTCACACTGCACACACGTACAAATTTATACAATTAAAATATATTCTTATTTTTGCCTCGTTTTCTTCTTCTATTAGATTGACGCTGTGAAAGCTAAGAGCATCGTGTGCGTATATCTATACTGATGCATATATTAGGAATGATTTGCTGCCTTTCGATATGCCGAGCCTATATATAATAAGTTTGCAATAGCACAATTTTTCTTTATCATTATTATTTAGGTCTGATTGAAGTTACAGGTTAGATGAGAATTTCAAAGAGAATGCCTTTTAAAATGATTTGCTGTCATTGCGATGCTGTTATGACGTTAACAATTGTTTAGCACAGAAACAGTAATAAATTATGTAGTTTTTACATTATGGTATTATTAATTTATATAGCAGATTTTTTATCCTTTGGACATTCTTTCAAATAAACTCTAACTTTGTTAAAAAGAGTTGGGAAATGATAAAGTTTCGTTTCTTCACAGACTCTTTTCTGCACGTTTGCTCCGAAATTTTTCTCAGGAAGAAAGATGTCTGCGGTTTGTACATTTTTATCTACTGACCCGTTTTATATATTTTGACCTTCGAGCTCTCTACCTGAGATCTCTCGCGTCCTTTTCCCCAACGCATTGCGGTAATTGTATAACTAATCGTTAAATCAATATAAATTTCCTTACCAATGAAACTCCGTCAACATATCTCCATTGATTATACTCATTTATATATAATATGCTCGATTAAACCCCACTTCTTATCACAAACATAAACTCTTCTTACAGGCAAAATATTATTAGAAGAAATCTTGTATAATAATATTAAGAATGAATACGTAATGTTTTATCAATTTCGAATTTTATGGACTGTATTTTATTAAGAAAACCCCAATTTCCCTTTAGATTTAAATGTAAGCTATACTTTACTATTAATTATCGATTGAAAATAATACAGCAAAATAAAGTAATCTCAATGATAGAATAAAAAATGCCATATTAAAGATTCATTTATAATAATTCATGCATATAATTAATAAAAAGTTACGTTAATATTATTAATTTTAGGAGAAAGAATTGGATAATTTAATAAAAGCAGGATGGAGGCCGAGTTTATTTAGAAGTTTCCAGTGGTAATTGTAATAGTTAAATTGACTGCCATGAATATGAGAGTTATACAGTCGAATTTAGAAGTGAGATTATACAGCCGGTAAATGAGGTAAGTGCACATCCACACAAGTTTTCCATTCATAATACCAGAATTTCCTTTCATATAATTCAACATTATCAAAATCAAATGAGTAGACAACTTGTAATGAATTGCTTTAAGGAGGACAAATCAGCTTTTCATATACTCCAAGCGCATCAATATCTTTGTGCCTTCATTCTATTATTCTCTCTTATTTTATGCGAAGAGCAAACATATGTACTTGGAATATAAAATTACTATATTAAATCAAACGAATTACAGCATACTGTTGAATTTATTTGAAACCAAATTATTCCTTTACTGCGTGTATTCTCTATGGGATTTTCGCGTCTCTCAATGGATATCGAATTTTACTTTAAATTATTGACGCAGGCTAATATTATGTAGCTTAAAAAAATGTGCAATCAGCTTGTTAATAATTATTGATCTGCTTAAATTCTGTTAGGATAAAATCTCAAAAATTGCTTATTATCGCCAGGTCTATTAGTTTAGAAGGGGAGAGGGGAGTGATAATTTTGATCACATTGAATTACCACGGCTAGAATTTTTTCTTTGTAATTTTCAAATGGTTTTGTTCACACAGTAGAATTTAGTTTTCAATTGTTGGATCGACTAAAGTAAAACCCACGCCACGTGTCGCACGCACGCGTACATAAATTCTATGGCGTCGAGTAGCGGCGAAATCTCATTAGGTCTGTTTAAACTGAAACACGGCTACAAATTCCCATTAGCGATATCGAGCAAGCTATTAAATAGTAAAATTATGGCACGAAGTTACGTCCGTTATTCGTCTCTTTTTCGCATCGTTTAATCCTCCCATTGCGTTTTACCTATAACCATAAAAGAAACAATAAAAACAACTCTCACAAATGCATATGATATTGATCTCTTAATGTGAAAATATTAAAATATCCGCGCGAAAAATAGTTAACAAAAATATTCTTATAACATTATTAATGTGGCGTACAAGAAGGAAAAGAAAAATTGAAACCATTCGCCATAAATTTAAAGATATCAAAATGTTTCGTTGTGACCTTTTAATTAAAACTGATGGCCAATATTTGGTCCTCGTTGGATATAATTGCGAAATTGAAAGAAAACAAGAGAGGATTGTATAGTGGTATTTCTAACGAAATGAATTCTTATTGTTTAAGGACTTTAAGGAGTGATAGGAGGAAAGGAAAGGCATTAATATTTTCTTATTGGGATCAGAGGATAATATCTAATATGAAGATTTGATGAATGTTACGAGGTTTTCAGGGTTTTTATATACGATAGTGGTGGGGAGGAGTAGACTGTTGGATGGGAGTAATATGGTGGGCCACACACAGTAAAAGGTGGTGGAGAGGTTGATAGGGGGTGGGGGTTGTAAAGTTGCTTCGATTCTTTAGGAGGCGAGTGCCGGCCGCGCCGGTATAGGGCGTCGGACCGGTCAGACGTTCCGTCGCCGCGCCGCGCCGCGCCGCGACGCGCTCTTCCACCACTAGTATATACTATACATGTATGTGGAGCGAGCTGTATGTATATATATACATGCAAACACGCACCTACTACTGCGTCTGCATGATGTCTCGCTGGCTGGTTGCCTTTCGGTATACGAATTGGCGCAATAACCCACGCAGGTGCGTGGCAACCTTGCTCGAGGGGATTACGATGGGATAGGGTGTGGGACGCGCCTATATCTATAGGTATACATACTCTAGCCGTATATACATATACTAGCTAGTACTACTGGTAGCAAAGGGCTGCAATAGGGCGCGATTCGGGAGGTTGCTATACTTGCTTTTCCGATGTTCTCGACACGGTTAGTAAAGGGCGGTCAATACCAGCTTCGCGAACTCACTTCAGGCACGAAACTAGTGGGCCCTAGGCCCCTCTCCAATCTATATATATTCTTTTATCACCTTTTCATTCATTGTTTTTTTCTTTTATGAAAATCATTAATCCTATGACATTTGCACCGTTTTGAATTTTAAAAATACTTCCATGTTTATATATTAATATCCTTAAAAAGATTGATCAATTTCAATATGGTTGAAAGTCAGAGTTTGTTTAATGAAATAAATTATGCAAGGAATATGATAAATGGTAGTGATGAATAATGCGCGTGGGGGAGAGGTTCAGGTTCAATTAAAAATCTAATTAGGATTCTGCGGTAGGAAATTTCTTGTGGCAATTTCCTCTGGAGTCCTTACCATTTAGTTTATCCTAATCGGTTTTGTAGATCTGGCAAAGAACGACGTGAGATTTCGAGGATTATCATGAGTATTTCATGCATTAGATCGAGGTTGGTTATACATATATATATATAGAGAGAAGGGGGAAATAGAAGAGAGAGGTGCAGGGTAATCGGCTTAGCAAGGATAATAGTGGATGGTCTATCCAACAACGATAAAATCATTAACGCTATTCACCCACTCAAATTGTCCCACAATCACCGATCACCAATTCAAACTCCTCCACAATTAGAAATAACTGCAGGATATGTATGTACAATTGTCTATACCATAGAGAGATATAGTATAAGCAAAAATGCAAATTCTTATAAAAATATAGAAAAATGCCTGTAATAAAAAAGATCAATTTTAATGCGATAATTAATTAATTATCACAAGAAGTATAACATTTATTATATAAGAATTAATAAATTACTTGATTGAAAAATTCTGAAATATCTTCTAGTCGGTTGGAGCAATGAAATAATTTGAAGATCGCATGATTGAATTGTTGAGTAAAAGAACGTTGATTGCGCTCGCGCTACCGCGTGCGATTAATGAAAACCCTAATTAATTCAGATTAGAACATATATCGACCAAGCGCAACGTGAATTTAACGCTCCAGCTCATCCAGCTTTAAATAAATTCGCAATGCTGCTCGATAATATGAACACAATTATTTCATTTATTTTTTTATCTATAATAATTTTCCAATAAAGTTTATTCGAGCTTGCTAAATTCTCCAAATTCCCTTTTTTAACAAATAACTTAAATTTATTGTTTTATCATAACGATTGAAAATTGTTTTACAAACCGTATCAAGCTAGTATAAAAGAAGTTTTTTACAATTTATGACGAGTAGTGTAGGTATACATGCAAGTATGCACATGTAAAGCTGCATTAGAAAATGAGCTGATATTATAGAGAAAGTATTGAAATTTTAATGAAATGTGTCGCTTGATATTTAGAAAAGTCAGTATTTTTAACGAGTTTACTTGATTTCGGAATGTAGCTTGAAACTGTTAGAATCTGCTAATTAAAAAGAGCAACACAAATATGTTTCGGAAGTTGATAAAACCTATCGTGACTCTGTTAATGATTGATCTAATAAAGAGTAAAGATCCGATAGATCCTTCCGTTCACCGAACATTTGCATAACAAGCTTTAAATCAGTTTCTTCAAGCGAGACTATTAGATGTATATACAGACATATACAATCACTGCTTCTCTTAATTACTGCAATGTGCGCAAATGATGATCACCGAAAACCCTATAATGATTCAGTTTGACTGATTTTGTTTTCAAGAAAATAATTGTATTGACGGATATACCATGCATGTAAATGAATCAAGTTTATTGATAAATGAACATTTTTCTTTTATTAAAATTATATATCTCTTATTCAACTTAATATCTCGGCCCAATGTTTCTGTGCAATTCGTTAATACTTTAATTTTCTCGTTGAGACTATAGTCTCCAAGGGCTTTTTCTACTTTGACCTCCGAACATTTTGCTTCGAAGATAAAAAAATTTTAAACACATACCAAGTAGTAGACTTTAAATCCTAGTCATACACATCTACTTGCAGAACTAATCAATCGTTATCAACATTATTGGATTCTCAATTGGAAAATTGAAAGTTTTTGTTGAATATCGAAAAAATAATGCTGTACAATTTAGTTGAGAATAAGTTTATAATAAAAATGAGTATTTCTTGGAATAAGTTAATTTTGCTTAGAATTTTTATTTAAATTTATATAAATATTTTCAACGATAAAATTTGAATGTTTGTCTCTTCAATTGCACGTAAATGAATAAAAATGCATGGAAATATAAGATGAGTTTTTTAATAAGAAAAAATAGTTTTTTTTTTGTCGAACAATGGATCCATTCGTGAAGTTTGAGCAGGAGAGAAAGTATGGAGTGAAGCGAAATTTAGTGATTTGGAGAGAGTATAAGTAATACAGTTTTCTAACTGTAAGCAGCAACTTTTTCCAGATATAGCTCAAGAAGCTTTGTATAACCCTGCAGAATCTACCAAGTACAAAGAGCTGCTTTTTCGTAGTTTCGACTGGCCAAGTTTCACCTTAACTTGGTTACTTCCGGTCTGTCACGTCCCTGGCGAAATTGGCAAACGTCTCAATATACATAGTACATGGATCGAAGGAAACTGGTGAATGTCCTCGGTCAATTCAACGGAAATCGATCGGTTAAATTACATAAAACTAAATACTTGTAATAGCTTTAGTCGAAATTAACTTTTTTCTCAAACTCATTAAAAATCCAACTGAGTTAAAAAGCCAATAATAAAATAGCTTTTTTAATAATCCATTATTTGAGTGTAGGGAAAAATATTCTCTTTGTAAAGTGAAACCTTAAATTTTATTATCGCAACAATTTAGAAATATTTAATTGAGATTAATAAGAGTTCTGTTGTCACGCCGAGAAAAATTGCTGTTGACAGCTATAACGCGAGACAATATCCGATTGTAAGTATTAGGTATACCTATATTAGTGGAGTTTTGCAAATAGCGTAGGTATAGGTAATACAAGTTTTGGAGAAAGATTTAACGTATATATATATATATATATATATATATATATGTATACATGTATAGGCGAAGTACAAGGTGCAGGGTTGGCGTGCGCGCAGAGCGGATGGAGCTAGATGTGCTATAGAGGAGAGGTCAGCCAGCCGGAGGGTGCGAAAGCTGCGAGTGGAGAAAGACTGTGTAGCGCCGGCGCGACAATGGCGCGACGAGAAAGCTGTTGATGGAGGTGGGGGAGAGGAGGTATGTGCGAGCGACGAGGACGACGGTGGCAACTGGCAGCTCGCGCCGTGAGGGGAGAGCGGCGGCGACGGCGAGCGAGCGCTGCAGTGGCAGCACCAGCAGCAGCAGTACTCACTGTCGGACGACAGACAGACAGAGAGCCGGCAGCCATCGTCGCGACGAGAGCTGCTGCCGAGCTGGTTCGTTAAATCCGGGAGGGAGGCAGCGCCGTATAGCGGTGCCAGTAACCGGGCGAGAGAACCCTACAGTACCGGAAATAGCCCACGGGAACCTTCGGCTCTCCTGTGCCTCTCACCTCACCCCCTCTGTCCCTTCGGGAGGAAGATCAACTCTCTCTCTCTCTCTCTCTCTCTCACACACACACACGCACGCACGCACTCAGGGGGGTGGGCCAAAAACCAATACTCCTCCAGCGATTTTATTCTCCTCGTTCCGTAGAAACTGGGAAACGCCATCTCTGCCACTCGTCACTCCCTTAACTTGGCTAACTTCCTCTCTCCTCTCCCTCCAACCCCCCTCTCCACCCCTCCTCTCCCACCCTCTCCTTCCTTGGCGCCACTAGCGACCTGGTGACAAGCCGGCAGGCCGGCTAAAACCTTCGAGAACCCTCCGGGATACCGTTCAGTGCCCGCTACACCTGCTGCGAATTATTAAATCCAGCTACTCTGTAGAAAATAGGTGAGTCTCATCACTAACGATTGTACCATCTTTTATCACTTAGCGGAGACCACGATCTGGCAGCATTCCAAGCTACCCCAAGGATCCCTTTCCTCCACCCTTCACGTCCATTCGAATACCCTCTACACTCGAATTTCTTTTCTTTTACTTTCTTTTCTTTCTATTACTATTCCCCCATTAGACCTCCTCTTTCTTCCCTTTCAGCCGGATAATTGATTTTTTCTTATATACTCCTCCTTATTATACCTACATATAGTTTTCCACTACATCTCGTATCCTTTCCTCCTCGAGATTTGTCTTATGTAACAAGTGAAATAGTGTTTTCTTCGCGACTCTTTAATATTCTTCACTCGACAGAATCTTCTTGTATCTTCTTTCTCCTTTAAAGCTCATCCCTTCGAGTCCCTGTGATTGGCACAAAGGCTTATCCTTTCCTACTTATATATAGGCCTAAAGTCCTTTATTAGGCTCTCCAAAGCTGTTCACTTGTTCAGGTAGAATATTTCTCGTTCAAGTTTATCCTCTGCTCGCTTCTAAATTTCTAAGCAGATGCTTGGATCGAACTGTTCCAAATTCGATTTATTTTGACATATAACGCTAAATCCAGCCAAAACGCTATATATTTTCCTTTATTCGAAGGTTTCCTTTATTATGGGGATTCTGTCGATACTCCTGCTGCTTTCGATTATTTTTTACGACTAAATTTGGTGAGACCGAAGACCCCTAGGCTGCTGCTGCTGCTGCTGCTGCTTCGAGTGGATTCTGTGGCTTTTCGGTTTTATCGTGCGGGGCTAGGTATTTTATAGGAAGCAGGGACAGGAAGTTGTTTAAAGGAGATGCTTCCTGTAAGAGAGATCGGTCTTTTGTACCCTCGAGCCCTGGTGAGACAGCCGGCAAACCAACCCCTTTAAGCTTCGAGAACCCTTAAAATCATCGATGGTGCAAGCAAATGTTCATCCAGTGTGACGCGAGAGGCTATAGGGACAGCCGTTTCGGTATGTTCCCTTTAACTTTAAAGAGTTTTCATTGGTATAGATCAATGATTCAGGCCAAATTTCATTGGATCTAGAGAAAACCCATCGATTGATTATTATAGGTGAGAAGCTATATATATATATATATATATATATATATATATATATGGACTTTGCGGATGAAATGCAGGAGCAGTTATTACTAGACATTCCCTACTGCAGTGAGAGTGGTGGGGCTGTCTCGCACTTTCCTTCCAAATCCTTTCGAATTATCCTGCCGTTCCTCCCATGTCTCCTGGGATTCAGCCTGGACGAAAGCCCTCTTTTTCCCCCTGTCCTCATTGTCCTGCTGGATTTCTCGAATTGCTTTTGCAGGACTAGTCTCTTGGACGTGATACGTTTTTTCTTTCTTTACGATCAAAATCCTGAAAAGGAATCTTCAGTTTTGCTTTTTATGGCAATATAAAGTCAAAGTATTGCAGCTTTAGACTTTATCTTGGAATCGAAAATATCCGATGAATTTTTCGTTCAATAAAGGTGCAAGCCAGTCCTACAATGGTTAAATTTTAAATTCTGGCTCTATATATCTTTTGGTTCGAATAGGACTAAGTGGGTGAGCCTGCAGGACGAGAAGTTTTGATAAATTTAATAAAAAGTTCGATTCGATTGAAATGATCTGGGAAGAAAATTACAGGCCTATTGTATAGAAATTACAATTGATTTCCTCGCTCCTCTAAACGAGTCATAAGTAAATTTTATTCCTTCATATATATACTTATAGAGGCTAATCCTTAAAAGACCGAAGTAGATCAACAAATTGAGTTATTATCACAATAAGAGAGCTCTTAAAGGTATGGAGTTACGCTGACTTTTGGCGAAAGAAGGCCATTTTTTCAAGGAAAATATTTCGGAGAGAAATGCAGAAATATATCTGATGAATTTTTAAAATTCCCCTAGATAAAAGATGAATAAATTTTTTATTTGGCATTCCTCGAGGCCAGTTTCTGGCACCATTCTCTCAGGACTAGGTCACGATAGAGTTAGTGAAAAGGGAAACTAGGAGTTTTGACAGGACGTATGTCCTGGAAACGGAAGCCGGTATTCCCGGTCATGAATCTTCTATCGGGAGACCAGGGAATACCCTATAACCTCTTCAAAAGGTTAAACTCTTCAAATACACACTTCAATAATTCCATTTGTTTTCCTAGTATCTCAAATCTCTCGTAATTCTCTCAAGTGGATTACGAGAAAATTTATAGCTATACTCTTGACAAACTTAAAATAATGCAAATATTATTAAAATTTATACGATATAAATTTGGTGCAGCCTGGGAAATAAGTTTTTTAGTTATATAAAACGTTGATAGTTATTGTGGTATAGACCTTGGGAGAGAAATCCTTTACCGGGTTATTTTTTACAATAGCCTATCAGGAATGTGGGTCAATGATCTAGTCTTAGCGATCCGGTGGAATAAATCCTGCCAATTGCTCAATCTACCCAAACACTTTTGCACTAAACACAACTGTTTTTAAGCTGATATTTTAATCATATATCTATATAAACATTATTATATATTCTAATTTTTATTCTTTATTATCTATACACAATATGTACCTAGATGTAAATTAATTTTTGAAAATTGATATACGAAAGAAGGCTTTTTTTAATTTTATTAATAAAATTGTCTATATATATATATAGGATTTGTATCTTTATTGGTTTATTGGTTCTGGAGGGAGGAGAAGCTTTTCTTAGGAATGGTTTTCTCGTTAGTTGGAAATTTGGATCAATGATCTAGGGGGGGAGCGAGCGAGCGAGCGAGTGAGAGAGAGAGAGAGAGAGAGAGAGAGAGAGAGAGAGAGAGCCTTTGCAGGCCGGCTTGGGTCCTGCGCATTGCTCGCGGTCTCCGCCAACTCGAATCTTTTCACCGAACGCCAAGTATAAATCCTGCGCAATGCTGTCTGCCAAGATCGCGCGTCAGGACCTATCGCATTAAATTTGCAGAATAGAACTCGTCCTTGACGCATCTCGAGTATCACCGGTCAGCTTCACTTCCCTTATCTTTCCCCAATTGCCCCTTATCAATTTATAACGCACCGATAACCCATTTCTTTAATCAGTTTACGCTTCTTTCATTAAATTTGCAGGACAATATTCATCATCCGATCCTTAATGACATTCATAAAATTGTATTCTTTTTTATCCGAAAATTCTCCTATTCTTTTTAGTGTCAATACTATTATTTGTTTAATCTAGTCGTTTGTCGCCAATCCTGAATTTTGCTTATATTCTTCATTATTGTGCCTTTAATTTTATGTTTAACCACTGTATTATTATTTGAGTCATATTGCGTAGAATTCATTTTTCCCGTTTGTTTTTAAAAAATATAACATGGTTTTTTTTAATGTTATTTATCTTTGTTCATTGTTCAATATTTAATTCTTTTGTGTGACTCGATAAATTCTGGTGCGGATATAGACTGCGTACCTTTTGAACCCAAAGAATTTTCTCCGTTCGAAAATTTATTTTACGACCTTCTGTCTCTTCAGTCGACAGTTCAGCTTTTATTTCTATGGTTTCATCGACGTTCGGCTTAGTTACAAGCTTGCCTGCTGAATCGTCAACGAACTTTCTCGTTAATCTCCTTAATGTTCATGTTTTCTTTTTCTTTATTTTTTTACTACGCAATAATCGTTACGACACAACATGCAATCAATCTTTCTATTTTGCCTTCAAAAATGGTCTGCAATAATTATATCTTATTGAATCCTCGAAAGAATTTTGGTGGAGTTAAGACGAAGGGGTCGATCGGGAGTTAAAGATTTTATTTAGACATTTTGAAATATTTTTGTGGGTTGCTAAGGAAAAGAGCTGAAATCTTAATATGTAACAAGTTCTCTCGTTAATGATCATATCTGTTCCATGAAAGGAGCGTTTACTGTCCATAAATTACACCCGCATGAGGGAGTATAAGCTATAAATTATAGAGCCCAAGTGTAGCCACCATGCTGAACTAAATTAGGGCTGACTTACAAGCACCAAAGATATTTTGTTGGAAAATTAACCCTGATATTTCCACTTCTATACCCATTTTTCGCCTACACTCTTGCTATTCTATCAATTTCCTTTTTTCTCTTAATTACTATATTTTATTTACCGAGGCCTCCACTGTATCAACTCGCCGTTTCAATAAAATTTTTTAAGAGTAATATAAATTTCATAAAAACTAATTCTATCAATTTCAAATAATTGCATGCTTAATAAAAGTTATTTTGTTTTATTATCAATATTAAAAGTTTTTTCTCAGGTAGGGAATTACTTTCAACAATTTTACCATAAAAAACTGTATTTCAATATCGTGATAGTTAGTGTCATGGGTACGTGGGTACGATTCTGATTAAAGTGGTTAAAATTGCTCTCTTCAGTTACGTTAAAAAGGTTTGTATGGGAAAAAATACATGAAAAATTGTGGTAAAACTAATTCTCGTGTAAAAATGCAGGGGTAGATAATGTCACAGAGGATATAATCTAGATTAAGCAGACTGTTCGTTAATCATTTGTTGAACACTACATATGTGTCGACAATTGTGTCGTGAGAATAAAGGATAACACCAAATATTATATACTGTGCTCCATAGCAGATTTAATAAGTACAATTGCATTTTAATTAAACCCATGTCAATTTATAACCTAGAATATTATAATCAAATATAATTATTTTGTTTTTCTCAAAAATACTGAATTCAATGATTATCCGAATAAATGAATATTTTGTAAAAGTAAAATTTTGTTAATTATAACAAATTTTAAAATTGTTGCCACCGTCGAGGCACCACTATTATTTACTCGAGAAGATTGATAGCTCACTTTTTCAAAGTCAATTTACTTTAAATTAGCTTATTTAATTGAAAGACTGTTTTTATTGGTCACATAGAGAGAGAGAGAGAGAGAGAGAGAGAGCTACTGAACGCTTGACAAATTATGTTAGTTTGGGCAAATGATTAGTGGACTTGACAGTAGTCTATAGTTTTTGAAGGTGACGTATGTAACACTACAGTGAATTCAAGAAGCATGATAAAAAATGAAATAAAAGTAATGCAAGAAAAGCAGCTCTCTCTCTCTCTCTCTCTCTCTATTTGCGCGCTATCAATGTCAGATTTTTCAATAAAATTGCTCAACCTAGCAAGTTTAACGCACCAATGAATACCAAATACGAGAAATAAACAATTTTTTTTACAAGACAACCATTCTATATATTGAACTTTAAAAAAATTCTATTGGAAAAGTTTTAATTAAAAAACTAATTATTACTATTTCATAAACACCTACTCTCTATATCTATTCTAGTAAATCAAACCGTTTCTTGCGTTGAAAAAATTCTGGTGTTTAATATAGAGAAAACTTTTTCGGCAAATTATATTATAGAAATTTCCTTGCGTTATCTCCTGTGTAAATTGTCCTTTTCTAATGCAGGGGTTTCATTGTATGGTTTTTACCTAAAATTTACGACTTAGTCTTTCCTTGAACTTTACCCTTGAATTTTATTTATGATCTTGTTCAAATACTTATCGTGATAGTTTTCTTTGACTTTTGTCGAGAGTTATTATCTTGACCCTATTCTTGAATTTTATTCAGGATTTTCTTGTCCCAGATTCTTCTTCCTCCCAAATTTTATATTCCAGCTTTTCCTCCTCTCATAATCTTTACTAAATAAAATATTGCATTTTAATTGTGGCTTTTAGCATTGCGAATTTTAACATCAGATTTATTTTATATCTTAAAAATTTACTTAATTAAAAATCTAAAAACTCCTGTTAATTTTTACTCATTAATTTTTTCTGTTCAAGAATGTCTAAATTCGTCATTAAATTAAAATTTTTAACGAATTTCGTATTTCAACCTAAATTTTTCGCTCGAGATCTTTTTTTATCCAGGAAACGATTCTAACGGCTGTTTATACTTGGTCGGGCATAACTATATAGCCAGGTAGTTAATGGAGTTATCAACCAGCTGACAAAACTGAACTCGTGCTTGCTAAATGTGGGTTAATTTCAGTCTCGGTGAACGCGATTTACCGTTTCGGATAAATAATAATGAAAATCGACCTATAATATCGCTATAACATTTAATATTAATTTTAATATATATTATTATTATTAATTTGAGAAAGTCGAATATTTGAAATTCCTATATCGAACGAGGTGATCGATGATCTAGGTCTTTCCTTAGAAAAGTGGACCTATATATTTACCGTATTACACTTGATTTCTTTGCTTTTTCAAGGTTTCGTGGAGAGAAAAAAAATTGTGTGAATTCTCTCGCTCTTCTAAGAAACGTTACGTTATAATCCCCAGACAGTTACAAATGATACTTTCCACTCAAGTGTGATATTCTCCAATAAACCAGCAAATTATAAAGTAAAAAATTCATAAAATGACATACCTCAAAGTTATATACTTTTGTATTAATAAATAATAATTATTATGCATTGTGTATCAATCATCAGGGATTAACTTTAACAAAAATATAAATATTCTATTGTATATATATAGTATTAAGGTGATCATTTAAAAGATTAGTTTTGTCACAATTGAAGAAAAATGTAAAGTAGAGTATTTAAAAGTTGGGTGTGTTTTTCAGCAATGAGCACCAATGATCCCGTCGGGGACGGGGGAGGAGGGGGAGAAGGGGATGGCGGTGGTGAACAATTAACGAGCACAGGTACAACTTCAGAGAACGTAGGAGAAAGTCCCAGTACTCCTGTTCCTGGGACCATAGCGACCCCAGTTGGACAGCAACAGCACCAACAATACCCACCTCCCTCCCCCCTCAGCGGATGTTACCTTCTCGTGGTGCTTCCGGAACCCCACACCGCACAACACAAGGACCTCATCTTAAATAGGCTCGCTAAAGGTTAGTGCTCGTTATACAATTATAGCAATACTATACTTCTGCACGCCCTTTACCTTCCATTCGAAACAACTTTCCTAGAAGGCCTCGGAAACATTCGTCATTCTCACTGTTTCACCTTAAACAACAATTTTAAGCTAAAGGGAGGAAGAAAATCAATGAAAGAGAGAGAAATATTACACATATCACACAGCTATGTAACAAAAATTCAAGGAGACATCCTTCCTCCCTGTATTTCTATGCATATTTCTTTATGTTACATATATGGAGAAGGAGTGGTAATGATATTGGATAAAGGTTTTTTCTTAACAGAATAACATTTAGAAGCATTGAAATTTACATATTTATGGCTGTTCGTTGTGATTACGGAAAGTGGCATTGTATGGTGCGAATCGAAGATTTTTTTCTTCTTATTGTGGAAGCAACTTTGCTAGATGCAAATGTTATCGTGCTGATATATAAATTGTACGACAGGAATATGAGATGTAAGCAGTGTTCTCCTATACAGGCTCTAAGTGCAATTGATTATATTGCGAGTATTTTAATGAAGTACATTTAAAAGAGTTTTTCTTTTTCTATGGCGGAAATAAGAGAAGAGAAAATAATTTTTGCCGATGATGAAGAATTCGTTTATTCGTGTATTGGCGGATGTCGAAATAAGTGACACACTCCAGTGGGTGTTCCTGGGATTTCGATGGGTTTCCGATGGGTTCTCCCACTGCTACTTCCGGTTTGGTGAAATCTATCTGTATACGCAGTACTCTGTGTGGAGTGTGCACAGGAGAAGCCCCTGCGAGTATTTCTTTCGAGTTTGTTGGACTCTCGCACCGTACATATACGAGCAACTTCCATATAGTTCCATAGGGTCTTGTTACTAGGCGGCCCGCCCGAATCTCGGCCTCGAGTTATTCAACGCACACATCGACAGATATATGTATATATTTAACAACACTGCAATATACCGTTCTATTATTTTCACTCTCATCAATGTGATATCCAATTTTCATCCCTTTCCCTGTATTCACTAGCTCTATCCTTATATAGTTGGATTCTCTTATGTGAAATTGAAATTAATATGAAAAGGGACAACGTCTTATGGCAAAAGTCCAAAGGGTACGTCGTTCCATTATGTTTCTGATATATGAAAATTAATTAGAACTTTAAGAGCGTGTCCAGGCATAGTTCGGCCATTCCGCATTGCGCCAATTCGTTCATTCCCCACCAGCGATACACGATTAACGCTTTTTACATTTCATATTTATCTCACGCGCGCACCCCCTCTCTTCTAAGACTCTCATTTTCCACATGCCAGACAAACATTTCTATGCCGCATCTCAAAAACTTGATTCTCCACCCCTCGTATTTTCTTTGATAAATTTATTCACACGTATACAAAACGCAACATTTACAAATAAACTTTGTAGAATCTTTCCTGCTAATTTTTTCGACAGTATTATTAACAATTAAATTTAATTGTAACTCTCGATGTTTATTAATTATAGCAAGAGGTGGTGGTAGTCTTGAACATTTTTCTCATAATTGTGCAATAAGATGTAACGATATCTATGTACAAAATGCATAATGTTACACTGTCTCTATTTTGATACATGTAATTAAACATACGGTGATTGATAATCAATGACTATCTGCGTGGGATATACTAGAGTTTTTGATAGTCTCGCAACTGTTTGACAAACTTTTCATCCATGCATAAATGATACAAGTAAAACTGTGACTGAATTCTCTCTGGACTAATCTCCAGACTAGTTGTTTTAACTACTTGTAATTTGAGTAGTGGTAAATAAACAAAATGATTGTTTATACTTATGACTTGTACATCCTTTATATTCTTGCAGTAAATGGATTGAATTTAAGAAACAAATCAATACAGTCATTTCGAAACTTTATTAAACGAACGAAAAAGATAGTTTTTTTATTAATATTAATTTTTCATAAAATATATATTAATTACAAACTTCAATCATCGCGATTAAATTCTAGAATTATAGTTTGGTGTAAAGTTAAAATATTTTAAGAAAAATACAAATATAGGGAAAGATTTGTCTGAGTATATAAAATAATAAGTTTGGAGAAACCGGAAAGTTAATCAAAAGTTAAATATGTGTTTTTTTTTTCATAATAAGGTAAAGGATGATTATATAGGTTATCAACAATACTCGATATGATATTCAGAGTGTAACGCTGCTACATGTATAATATGGGATCTCCATAACCACACACTGGCATAAATTCTGCCTTAAGCCATGAATAAACCAGTATTAAGGTTGGACCAGTTAATGAATATTAACTAAACGTGCTATATATATATATATATAGTAATTCTGTCAGCAGTTAACGTATCCGCTTTGTTTGCAACAGATCAATAGCGACGTATATGTTTTGCCAATTGGCATTAAAACAGAGCGAAAACTGGGTGAATTCATCAACAGAAAGAATAAAAGTATTAAGGATTAATAAGGGTAGAATATTACACATATATCTATATATAAAAAGAGTTTAGTTTGATCGATCGCGCGCGGCGAGAGCGATTTATGTTTGGCGTAAATTTCACGTTTGATGCATTGCGTGCAAGACGAAGATTCGTGGTGACGTTAAAGGATTAATTAAAAGCTCCTATATGACTGGAGGCCCGGTTTTTGCTGTTAACAAGAAAAATAAGGAAAGACTGCGGCGGGCTTCCCTGAACGGATAATTTTAGCCCCTGGAGGGGGATTCCCGCGCGACATTTGCTGCTCCATTTGCGGCTCTCCGTTGCTAAAGGCAGATATGACTGGGTGCATCCAATCTCAAGCTCCCCTTTTGCCCAACCCCCCCCCCCCTCCCCCCACCCTCTTTTTTTCTTCTTCAACGATAACGCCTGTTTTTCTCCACAGTCGCCTGCTTCACGCGTGTCAAAAGCGAACAGCCTTACACGCTAATCCCTCTCTCGCACATTGTAAACAGCCCCTTTTAACCCTATTCTGTTGACGTGTTAATCTGACACATCCCCTATCTGACTGGTATTCCACTTCGGTCCATGTAAATTTCATCATACCCTCTTCACTCTTTACCAACTCTTTCACTAATTTTAACATAATTTCTTACAT
This sequence comes from Prorops nasuta, assembly GCF_024137725.1. Lineage (NCBI taxonomy): Eukaryota > Metazoa > Arthropoda > Insecta > Hymenoptera > Bethylidae > Prorops > Prorops nasuta. Next base: position 8,839,965 of record NW_027116805.1, on the reverse strand, counting down.
TTTTCTTCTTCGTCATTTTCTACATATGTATATGCACGTAGAATAAAATCACTTTTATTATTACAAACAAAGTTTTCTGGGAGATAATGTTATCGAAGGATGGAAAGGAATTTAAGGATGATTTTTCTCATTACAATAACAATGGTTATTTGCGAAGGAAGAGAGAAAACTGCAATGTTAATATAATGGAAATGGATTTAACGAGAAATTGTGTGTCTACTTATTATTGCAACGAAGAATTTTGTTGCGAAAGATTGGGTAAAATTATTGAACATTTTTCTGGAATGAGAGTACATAGCGCTTGTTTTATTGTTTCGTCGGTGCCACATTTGCGCCAGACAAGTTTCTTATTGGTTATTTTTAGACTCCAACATTGCATTATTTCTTTAACACGTTGTATCATGCTGACTTTAAACTCTTTGACGTAACCACAGAGCTGACATTTTCGTCGAGACCTCGAAAAATTAATTTCCCCATGGGGCTGGCAAGACTGAGAATATTCAAGGCAGCTAACAGAGGAAAATAGAATGCAAAATTTAGCAGATTTTTAGAGCTCGTGGACCTTTTTTAATTGTCCATAAAAGAGTATACGTCTCATTTGAAGAGGTTACTAAATTTTTTTAATGATCGTTAAACTAGCTAATCACAGTGCGACACTTGAGAGAGAATATTACAAAATTGACCTAAAACTTTAGTTATTAGAAGGTATAGTTGATTGTGCATAAATTGGATAAAATTCAGAATTAAAGTGTGAGAAATGAAAATCACAAGAACAAAATCATTGAATTGAATATTTTAAAAAGAAAGATATTTGAGAAAGTAAAATAAGCAATTCGATCTATTTTAACGAGGGGAAACTTTTATCATGATTTTTATTTAAAGGTAAAAAATAAGCCTTGGGGTAAGTTGTTGGCAAAATGATGTAATTTCGTTTCTGCTGGGGTAGCTGTGCCTCGTGCGGATCAATAATGGCTATTGAGAAGAGTCTGAAAGAAAGACGAGCGGTTTTTCGGGACAATTTCGTGGTAGCTGGATCACGTTTAATCATTCAGACTACCCACCATTTTCTATCCTCTCTCTCTCTCTCTTTCTCTCTGCCTTTTTCCCCTTCCGATCCCAATTCTCAGGCAGGTTTCATCACTGGATATTTTCATCCCGTAGCCAAGAGTAGTCCATACTAATTGTTATCACTATCTACGCAATAAATTAATCTATAACATATTTAAAGATAAAGTATAAATTACGCAAAATATCATTTAATTAATAAAACATTTCTTAATATAAGATACGATTATCTTCCAAATTTTTCCAATATAGTAATCTATTAAGACATATTTTTTTTCGAAATTCTATTAAAATGTACCTACATCTGTGGTAATTAGCGTAGAATATCGTATCATATAATTGTAATATTTATAAAGATATTCAAACAACTCTTCTCAAGGAAACTTTTTCCTCCACTGGATAAAATTTATCTGCTTCGTAAAAAATGCAGAAATAATTGAAACAATAGTTATTTATTAAAACTTTTTTATTTATACATTGGTGTCTATAAAAAGATTCTAGGAAAATGAAAAACTGTTTTCCTTGTATATCTTTCAAGCACTTTGCGAGCACAGGATAGCCATTAAACATTCAGACACTCCTATACGCTTACCTTTTCCTTTCTATCCTTTCAACCCCTATTGCCCAAGGGGTATTAGCCACCGGAAACACAGAAAAATGAAAGTTGATTTCGACAGAGTTGGGCCGAGCTATTCGCACGAACATGGGTAGATTTCCTATGCTGATAACAGTATATCCACCACTTAATTATTTAAATCAGAATTCGACCTAGTCGGGCTTACGTATATATCTTTTTTCTATATATTCCTAAATTTTCTTGGATTGACTTTAGCAAAATATCAAACTGTAAGATATTCATAATACTCGTTAGAAAAAAAAGGCTTTAGACCAAATTCAAGTAAAAATATCGCGTATGCATCATATTATTGATAATCGATTCTTTTAATTGAAAAATTGATTCAACTGTATATACAAATTCGTATTGATCCATGTGAAAAGCCACGCGTAAAGATCCCTCGAAATTTTCATCGCAGCTCTATATATATATATATACAGCTGAGCGAGAAACTCTACTAATATAAGTAATAATTTGCGAACACTGCAGAGTATAAAAAATTAAATAAAAATCAATATAACTGATAATTAACCCCTTGCCTTACGATTTAATTTTTAATTGTGCGTGCCAAAAGCGACACCAAGGACGTCTCTGAGACGTCTTGTTTATATTTGGGCCGGTAGACTTACCACGTCTCTGAGACGTCTTGTTTATATTTGGGCCGGTAGACTTACCACGTCTCTGAGACGTTTTGTTTATGTTTGGCCCCGAAAAACTATCACGTCTCTCATACGTCATTGTAAGCTAAGGGGTTAAGGGTCGATCGAAATGCATTAAATAAGACTGACTTTTTGCTCCATGTATATATATTTGCTTGAGATTTTCGGTGAACGAGGTTTCAATAAGATGCAGAGTGTTTCGAGGAAGGAATATGAAAAATTGATATGTGTTAATGCGAAAGTGATAAATCTTGAAGGAGAGAGCGAGAAAAAGTGTATGGTTGAAAGAGAGGAAGAGAGAAATATAGCAAAAAGGCTAATGTTAGAGGGGGGATGCTGACAAAGATAGAAGGACTGAAGGGGAAAAAGTGAAATGGAAAAAAAGTGACGGATAGAAAGAGGAAGGGACTGAGAGCAGTGCAAAGAAAAATAAAAGAAGTTGGAAGTGAGAGACATGAGAGGAAAGTGCATGAAAGTGAAAAAGAGCAAGAGCGGGAGTGGGGTGGGGAGCAATAAAATGCAAGTGGGGAATAATAAATTCTATTTGCATTCCTTCGAGGAAATGACGAAATCGCGAAACATTTAACCTACGTATTTAGGCGGATGGATCCGTTCTCCTTTTGGGCGTGGCTATACCGTTGCTGGAATAAAGGATGGTGTACGTGTCAAAAAAACATTTGCAATTCTCTTCGTGAAAACTCTACATGTCCATTTAATGCCTGAAAAATCTCAGATAATATCTATATAGTAAACTTACACATGCTACTTGAACATGAATAGTGACTGTCGGAGTATGTAGCCTTTGAAAAGCTCTTAAAAGATGAATCATAGAAAAATTTTACACAATTACATGTATATTATATATATACACACATCCATCTGCAACATTCAATGTAAAATCGAGAGAAAGAAGATAATAATGAATTTTGATAAAATATTGTTTTTTCTTAAATGTATATCCTTTGTTAGATGTTGTTTAGGAAACTCTTGTGACATCCTGTATGATGCACGCAGTTTGTAATGTTATGACCAATTAAATCCATAATAAAAGAACGTCGTGTGAAAATGAATTGAAAAATTGTATATAAATCATAAAGATTTTTCTTTATTCTTATTATTATTTATATCTGAATTTTTGTAAATAAATTCAAGGTTATTGCAGTGTAGCAAGAATGATCTCTCAGCTGTATATAGTGTATACCGTGTAATTGTTCATACATCTTTAGCAGCACATAGACACGCGCGAGAATAGGGATAGGATAGGCATGCATGATTGTATCTGATGTATACAGTAGAGCGATAGGAATGTGATGCACGTATCGCACATGTACATGCACAAATGTCTGTCTGGCTGTTGGCGAGTGTGTGCAGTACGTGTTTAGTTGCTGGAGCACGTACTTGAGGATAATCGCGCGGTATTCTCAACTTCTCAGTTCTCAGCCGATGACCCGTCGTCGCGTCGCTCGCTCGTGTGACGGAACCACAACTCACCGTACCGGTGAAAATGAATTCCATAGATAGTAAAAGGAGCCTCTTTCCCTGTACAACTTGACGTCTCCATTGATTATAATTATTATTTATCCGAAGCTGCCGATAGTTGCAACTAATTTTCTCCAACCAACGTTATTGATTATGCTTTATATCATTGTCAAACGCAATATAATATATTCCTTTTTTTAATAAAAATATAAATTTATAAATAATAAACAGTACTCTTACTCTTTTCCTCGTTTATGATTTCCAACTGGCATTGAAATAGAGAAAGAAATCGAAACTGAAATCCTAGGGAAAATAAATTCCATGGATAGAGATAGAGAGAAAGCAAAAGGGGGCTGTTCCCCATTTCTTGCAAGAACGACGTGGTTCGCTATCGATTTTTTCCCTCTGGAACTCCTAAAAGTTACGAGCAGCGCGTTGAGACTGCTGCGCAGACCAAATTGTCATTTGGAATCAAGAAATAAGGAAAAAACAAGAAGTGAAATTTCACTATAAATATACAATCTTCCTTTACGAATTTTAGGATTTTGTCATGTATATATTGCAATCGGGGTACCTATTTTTCCTGTTGTTGTGTTTTTTTTTTTTTTTTTTTCATTTCTCAAGCTATCTCTGTGTTAGTAATCTTACTGTACAATAAAGTAAAGATAAATTAATATTCTGGCATATAATGTGTTAAGAATAAATAAGCCATAATAAGTGATATATATTTATTATATCTCGACATAATTCAATATTTACAGATTAAAATAAATGTCCATGAGTGATCGAAGGAATAGCGTAAAATGATAAGTATATAAATTGCATCATTGGAATTTTACGAATACTTATATATAATTAAAGCGAAGAAGAAGACGTAGGCATAAAAAACTTAAAATATATAAGAAATTGCAGATATGATATCCATTCTTAATATGGTAGTATATAGCGATTATGCTTTAAGATAGTATAAATGAAATAATATATATCTGTTCTTAGTGATAATGAATGGAGAAGGTGGAAGAAATAAATGCTGAATGTTGTTATAATTGCATTGGGTGCTTCGTCGATAAAGGCAGAAAGGATCGAACCATTGTTCTCCAAGCTAATTTCGACGTTGAAGTCTCTTCTTCGATAGGATCGGTAGATTAATTCCAGTCCGGATAATTCTCTGATACTTGCACAGCTAAGCGAGGTATTATTTCTAAGGGTTTGAGGAAATAAATGATCACTATTTGGCCTTGGGTTTGACACTTGGAAATACCTGCTTACTCGGGAATTATTAGTGCAATATCAAAGTCAGCTGGAGGCCAATCAGCGATGCGAATCCGAGGGAAGAAAAATTCTCTACCTTGAAATTCAGTTTCGCTTTTCCGTTCAGACTCGCTGAACATTCGACATTGATACCGCTGCCCCGCGCCGACTTGATATCTGACTCCTATACGTATATATATACGAAATGCATGCCTACTCTTTTGAATCCTTTGCAATTTATCTCACCGCTCCACCGATTTATTCCATGGAATTCAGCCAAAGAGATCTATTCAATGACTTTTTATCATCGGCCCATTCAATCTAGTCAAATTGCTTGTCGATATTTCATCAAAATTCTTTTTGTAACTCAACGGAATAGACCAGCTAACCCAATCCCTATTTGTCTTGATTTGTGACTCGAACAATTTGTATATATATATTTTTCATATTTAAATGATTCGATCATTCGTTACGAAACATTGATGCAATCAATAATAATATCACATGTCATTTTATAGACCGGTATGATTGATTTGAAAAAGGAGTAGAATAAAAATAGGCTCAATAAATATATAGTTTGCATAAGTTATTTATTAATCAATTTTTGTAAAATGACTTTAAATGGATGCAGGTGAAAAGTTATATCTGTTCAGGTACGCGAGGAGAAGAGATGAGGCAAGGTGTCACCTTGAATGAACTCTTTTCCAGGCTCAAACATGGATGCGAACATTATGCAATAAGCGTTCAAGCTATATTTCAAAAAAAGTCAATTGAATTTCGCCCATACGTTCCCTGAAATGCGACCTTTCGATCCAAGGCACTATATACTACAGTCCGTCGCGTAAGCCATTAACGAGGATCTCATCTGGGTGTAATCGCCATTGAAATAGCATACGTATATGTATATAGAGCTCTAGCTCTCTCCCGGAATTCTTCTACTTTATCTGCTTCGCCCTGCTGAAAAATTAAAGCTATATATAGTTGCTCCTATTCCCAAAGCAATGGCTTCATTATCTCGATAAAAATTAATTTCTCGCTGGCCTATATATATATATACTTACACGATATCTAAGAAAGGACATTATTTTGGATATTTTCCAGCTAGACTCACGACTCGGCAGCATCTAGGTTAATTTGACAATAATCAACATAGCCAATCTTTGATGTGAGTTAATGAATAAGAAAATAGCTGACCTATATATTCGAAGAGAGTGAATAAAATTTTTCATAAAGCGCGTCAATAGGTTACCTTCCAACCCAACTCACACCCCGAGTCCTAGCTCTCTTTAGATCTTTATATTTACCATTCAAAGGAGGCCATTCTTCCAGAATTTCTCCTTAGATCAATTGACCTTGTAGGAAAAAACTAGCGGATCCTTTTTGTCAATCGCCGTTTCCCGCAAAGGGAAGAATTTCCAATGCCGATATCTCCGTCCATATAGTATAAGCGATCATTGCAGTTTATTCGAATGATATTTCTTAGAAACGTCCATCTTTTCACTCCTCATTATTAATCTTCTATTCAACGATCGAAATATTATTGGATGTCGTGAAAATGAACGTGATAATACACGCACAGTGGGTAAAATCTTCGAGCTGAGTATTTGAGTCTGGCTACCACCGATTCTAAGCTCACAGCTAGTACTCTGCAGTCTGCACTAAGAATAATCGGCACCTATATGGGCTTTGGCGTTTCAGTGATTCGCACCACTTTTTCTCGACATACTCTCACGATGTGTGTGTGTGTGTGTATATACCTATATATAGGCCTAATTTTAACGCGACTGACCAATATATTTTTTAATCACCCGTGCGTTTGAACAAATAGCGGTAAAGTTGGTCTCTAAGAGAAAATTAGAAGAATTATTCTTGGCGTGATTTTTATGGTAGAACATATGAAATAAGATTATTGTGTGCTAGAGAGGCTCCATTGAAATTGATATTTCGTTGCGTTATGTGATTATTAGAGCCGGTGAGTGATATGTAACCATAATGCGAACAAGTGTTTATGCTTGTATGGGAGGCTGAGTAAGAGTGTGGTGGTGAGTTGATGCGGCATGCGCATATTGGTACCTTCCTCTACGGCTATATCCCCGCAGTCCCAGAACTTGGATCAATAATCCATCCACTCGCGGCGGAAGGGAAACTGTCGCTAAACCCAAGTATAACCATGTCATTTCGTCACTCTCGCTCTTTCTTCCCAATACCAAATCAATTCGCATAGATATAGCTCTGAATCGGAAAGGGCTGACCAGTGACCTGCAGCACGTACTGTGCTTGCTGCCCCCCGCCGCGCTACCGTCAAATCTCCTACGATCATGCACAGACCGATCGTTGCAGCTTCCGAGCATAAACGTTTCTCTTCCACTGACATCGATCATTCTTCCCGGCCAACATATTAAAAAAGCAAGCTTTTATCCTTTACCAATATCTATATATCAATTTTCATCACATATCGTATATATATATATATATATATATAATCCGTAAGTTGTATTCGTAATTTAAGAAACGCTTGTAATCTTAATAATAGGATGTATAATCTCATTTTTAAACTTGGTAACATTACCAGAAGCAATGAGTGCGTGGTAAAAAAAGTAATATGATTTGTGAATTGTAGCAGTTAGGATAGCTTTATTTTTCTCGGCGCCAATAAACAGGGTGATCTTTATACTCAAGATGTATAGTTATGAATATGAACCGAGCGCGCGCGTATAAACACGTGTATCTCAGTGGAAGAGGTACTTGAAAGGCAAATTGGCCGATTGGCAAAGTGGCGAAATAGGGAGGGGGGATTTGTCCTTCCCCCCCCCCCCCTCCCCCCCTTTGTGCTAAAATACTTTGTATAAACATTCCACAGTAACTGGAGAAAAGCGATTAGATAAAACGTAAGGGAGTTTCTCACCAGTTATTTCTTTTTGTATTCCCCAGCCTCTGTCCAGTTTTTTTGAGAAAATATATAAAAATCCTCTATACTATATATTATATTACATCTGTTTCTTATATATCTATTATACGTCTCTCTCCGCGACCAAACGTGGATCTGTGCTTCTGTAGGTTATTTATACAAGAAGCGCACGTTACTATTTCGAAAGGACAACATTTCTCATCGAGGCTCTATACTCAAGAAGGTTACCGGTTACAACTACCGCAGAAACCATTGAGATTTCTCGACAATTCGTGTATCGGCTATTCTCATGCAGCACAGATCATAGAATTTGGCCTGTTATTCCGGATTACGACGTCGCGTCGTAATCCGGCATCCGTTATTTTTTCTTATCCGTTTATATGGCTCATTTTATATCTGGCAGACAAGTTGTTTCTTTGTAAACTATTAATTTTTTAAATAATTGACTTACTATTTATTAATGTTGCATGTATGTATGTAGGTAGATATTAGAAAAAGAGGGGGTAGGGGGGGGGGGGGAGGGGATGGTGAGTAATAAAGGCTGTAAGCATAACGTCTCTCACAAGTGTCGCGTAGCTAGGGAATACAAACAAGGTCGCTTGTTACGGATCGGGAATAATAGACGCGCGGCGCGTTACCATGCCGCGCTGCCTCTCGCGCTCGAGCTATGTGTGCGTGTGACTCCTCATCTTTCATACTTTAGAGGACTTCCCCAAGCAATTCCCTCCATTCACCAAAATCCTTCATTTCCCATTTCCCATTTTCCATATTCCATCCACGTAACAATCAACAGGAGAGCTTCTAGTGCCTCGATCTCTTCTCAGGATTCAACCAATATTGGATTCAGCCGTCATTATTTTCATTTTCCTACCACTTAACTTTCTACCATGCACCATGCACCATTCACCACGGAAAGAGACATGAAAATTTTGACACCATGCAATCAGATTTCTTGGTTATATATTCAACCGATGCGATACGATATATTATAATGATGATAGCTTTCGATGACGAAAGATGCTCTTTAGCATATTCCTTCGATATCGCTATTCGACCGATATTGGATTTAGGATCCTTTAAATAAATCATTCTATGGCTTTTATCCTTCCTTCTTTATAAAGGGACCAAATTTGAGGAAAGATTTTAAAAGGAATTTTTCAAGTTTTACGTCCTTGTAAAATGACTCGGAGCGATATTAGCGATAAAGCTTTTCTTACCATCGAATTTTTCTGTTTTTTCTTTCTTCTTTCTTTCTTTCTTTTCATTTCTTTAGTGGCCTAACTTGAAATTTTCGCTGCACAGGTAAAAAAACTTATTATAATGACGCAATATTAATGGTAAGGATAAGGTAGAGAGGCTCCGCCTTCAATGTTGAACTTGGCATTTCAATAAGCGAAGAATCGTTTGATAAATTGCAAAACTCACCGAGTCAAGCGATCGAACGAGGGAGAAGTTTTAATGTTGCAAGTTTTAATCTCTTATTGGAAAAAGCCTTTTCAGCCTCTTCGAACAATATCGAGAGGATTATTGAATGGCAGAAACAATTTGGTTTAAATCGAATGTAAATCTGAACAGGCCTGCAGCTGTACATTTCTTCAATAACAAAAAATCGTTCGGCAAAAGAAAATCTTTTTTATCAATAATATTCCATCACCATAAATTTTATCCATTAAATTCATTTCGTGTTTGGAATTTTCTTCAGAGTCACGTATAAAACATACAAATTATTGCGTGCAAAACAATTATTGAATGTATAAGACATGATTTTTTAATTTTATTATTTCAACTCGAGTATAAAGTATTTGATATATTCTAAAAAGTTATAATTTAAAATGAAGCAAATAAACAATTGTTGTGTAATAATAACCTTAATTACTTACTAAAGAAACCGTGGATAGATTAGCTCGGAGTGAAAAGTTTGACTACTCGAGAAAGTTTCGTGGAATTATTCGGGTTATTGCCAAGTGCAAATATTTGCTATGAAATGCCGAGTTAATTGATAAGTTTTTTCATAAATAAGCGTCCATATCCGAGAGTTAATTAATTAAAAGTCTTAACTGGAAAAGGTGTGCCTCTCCAACTAAGGCATAGCAATTAATTTCTTTGATTAAACTAGCCTATCGATCTTTAATTTAATATCCCATAGTCCCTCGAGAGGCTTTCTTATACAACTCTATTATTTTAATATTGCATCCTTACAAATATAATTCAGTTTTTTCTTTTTCAACAAAATTATTAACATGTATAATCATTTATATATATATATATATATATATATATATATATATGTATAGATGTGCATATACATATCATTCTACACTGCTCAGTAGTTTTTGAAACGTTGCTCCATAACACTTGTGTCTAATTTATTCCTCTAGCCAACTAAATTTTCATCAAAATTGTTTGCGATTGTAATAAAGAAATATTTTCCACTTACGAATAGTTACACGTAGGTTGGCGTGTCGCACGCTAGCGCTCGCACAAATAATTTTGCGCGGCAAGTAGTTATGGTCACGTATTGGCTAGACGGCACTGGTCGGACCAGAATTTTGATTGCTGTACGATCAACGACAATCGAGCCCAAGTAGAACGGGATAGACAGCAAGGAACGAGACTCCCAATAATCACTCCAATGTCTCTTCTAAATTATTTCCAAATGAAAATAACGCCTTTCTCAATTCAACAAAATCCAATAAACCTATGTACACTTTTTTTTCCAAATAATTCCCAATTTTCATTCTACTTTATTCCACCTTAATTCTATGCATTTTTCAATTAATGTAACTTTTACTGTACCTGCCTTTACATCGAATCACAAGAATGAATCGGACAAATAAAACAAAATATATATATATGTATATATTAGGTTGGTCGTTAAAAAAAATGTTTGACGGATCCCCAAAAACCACTAGCATTTGATGAGAAACTACAGTGGTTGAAACCTGTGGCCTGATAAATGATGGAAACACGTGGCTCAATGCGATCAAATATAATTTTCGAAGAATTTTACAGTTTTTCGCAGATAACTCATTAAATATTCGATTCTATGAAAAGATGCATATAACCTTTTCTCTGAAGAATTAAATTCTACATAATAAAGGTTCTATACATTTTTCTTCTAGAATGCTTACTAATCGAGATATTCCTAAAAAATCGAACCTCTTTTTCGTTTATACACATTATATTGACATATGCTCATATGAGCAGTTATTCTTATTTCGCTGTAGTTACACATTTTATTTCTCTTAATTTAATAAAATATGTTAATTGTACGGTAAGCTAAAAATAATTATTCATATAAACATATCAATATAATGTGTATAAACGAACAAGAGGATTGATTTTTCAAGAATATCTCGATTTGTATGCATTCTAGAAGAAAAATGTATAGAACCTTTATTGTGTAGAATTTAATTCTTCAGAGAAAAGTTTATATACATCTTTTCATAGAATCGAATATTTAATGAGTTATCAGCGAAAAACTGTAAAATTCTTGGAAAATTATATTTGATCGCATTGAGGCACGTGTTTCCATCATTTGTCAGGCCACAGGTTTCAACCACTCTAGTTTCTCATCGAATACTAGTATTTTTTAAGGATCCGCGAAATTTTTTTTTTTTTTTTAATGACCACCCTAATATATATATTTGATAATCTTGCCGATATTTGAGATATTGGAACATACAACGGGAGGGGGGGGGGGGGTTGAATTTAAACTCGGTCATATGAAATTTCTGTATTGTTATTTTGTATTGTTTGTGAAGAAGAGATTGTAAGGGAATCGAATAGCGATGAACGCATGAATGAGTTTGCGTCTGGTTAGCTTCATGGCTGGACGAGGATGACTCGAGGAATTGAACACGGTGACGGTGCTAGGGCGGTGCCGCGCTGATACAATCGCACTATGCTTTTCTATTCCATTCACGAAACAAGCAAGCTCAACTTGGACCAACCAAACTCACACGCGCGCCCTTTGATTCTCACAACCGGAAACACAATCTCCACCGATCCCTGCATGAATATTCATAACTCGCTCCGGTTGAATGAATATTTTTATCAAGCCACGCGTACACCGATGATTTTTCATCCTTCTATCAGTTTCCAACCTGAAATAATCTACACGCAAAAATCTAATATTATTTTAAATTAATATATCCCCATTTATTTCTACTCTTATGGAATTATATTTTTTTTCTAGACTAATATATTGAATTTTAAAAGTATTCGAGACGCACACCTTCATTATATTGCGTGGAAACAAAGAGCTTTTTGCAAAAATGATTCTTCATGTATTTTTAGTACTTTTAAAAATGTATCTCAGCGGAGATATGTTTTACTTTGACATTGGTCGAGTGCTGAAGGCCATGCAAAGGTTACTTCAAGTTTTTTCAATGGCACACGCCTATTTTTTATTGTATATTATTGTAGCTGACTCGGAGAGCTTTCCAGAGCGCTATATTAATGTACCGTTTAGTTGAGCCGTTTATTTTTGGCTTGATATTAGAAGTACGCGCGTACAAATACGCGTGTAAGTCACTCATACATATTTTCTTTCAATTTCCTTAACAGCCTTTCTATGAAATATGGACTACATGTTCGCACACAGCATTAATATATATTTATGTACCAAAAATATGTATACAAAAAAATCCAATTAAATGATCGTATATCTTAATATGTTATCGTAATGTCATATAATATGGTTTGATTCTTTTCCTGAAAATGTTAAATAAAACAGGAAAATTGCACGGAACTCTTGAATCGAAATTAATTTTATAATTACATATTTGATATTTGGGTGGAAATTACATTTTTTTGTTGGCCGCGTGTTGGCATTTGCATGAGTAACACATACATACGCAGACGTGTGTTGATGGAGGGAAAGAGGGAAAAAGGGAAAAGCTTGCTTGTGTCGACGGGAATCATGATTGAGTACGAGGGGTGCATTATCCGTACAGATCAAGTTGCGACAGCTTGGTCAATTAAATCGTGGAGATTCATCGATATTATACTTCACTTATAAGCCCACTACACTTTATCACTTTAAATCACGCTTAGTTGATCTTTTCATTTATCACATTTCATTCCCATTAAAATAATACTTTTGTTATTCTTTATTTTTCTATAATTATTTCTAAATAAATATTATTATATTATGTTCACATTTCCAAGTAATACTTTATAAATTTAATTTATTTATTAGGAAATTTTATTATTGAATAAATACGTGGCATTTGTGGTGATCAGTTATTTGCTTATTTATCATTGTCTGTATAATAAGAAAAAATGATCAAAAATAATAATTGGTAGCAAGAGCAGACTTTTTTGATTGAAATAAGTATGGAAGAATGTTCATGAAGAAACGTAATGTTAAGTTTGACATGCAGTAATAGTAGAAAAGCTTTTCTGGTGTTGTAAATTGCAGCACGTGTTAGAGGGGGGGGGGGGGGGGGATTGTGATTGTCATATCTTGGATAGCGAAGGGCTGTGTTAGAGCGTATTACAGTGCAGTCTAATTTCGTACGGGTATTCTCTATCACTCGAAGCTCCCCTCCAACATCGTTCTTGAACCTGACCTTAACAGCACGCGACCACATCGAATGACCAAAATGCTCGATGAAATTCAGAAATCTATTATTAATCAAACTATGGTTTCTATTTTCTTTATATTTTTCTACTTGAATTTATTTATTTATAATAACACTCTTCTCATTTCAATCGTGTATAGTTTACAACATAATCCTACTTCGGACTTTTAATTAAATTAATATTTATTTAAATTGGACTAAGAATTTTTAATCAACTCGTGTTTGTCGTTATTTATTTGTTTTTTGTTTTCACAATGAAAGAACGTATGCCCCACATCTCGTTGCTTTCACTTTTTCTTCTTCGAAGACTAAGAATGTATAAGAGTGAAATAAACAAGTAGGGATACTCGTACTGTAATAACAAACTATTTCAAAATACAGCCTGGTAAAATAAAGCGAGCGAGAAGAAGGAGCAATTTCAAAATTCCAGGGAGTCCGAGGATATTGGAGAAATTTAATGAACATCAATCTACTACCCGATCAGTTTCTTCTTCATCCAATTAGAAAAATAATGAAAGTCTAAAAGTGTAGATTATATTTGAGGTATAATATGCCAATTTTAAAAATAGAAAGAAATTAAATAAAAAAGGGCTGTGAGAGAGAGAGAGAGAGAGAGTTGTGGAGTATAAATGACTTTCTAAATAATTAAACACCGATACTCTATTGTTATAATAATTAACTGTATATAAGTAAAAAACATAACGAATTGAATATAAATGGAATAGAATTTGTCTAATCAGAATTTTAATGTCGTATAGAAATTTGTTCGCTAAAATATTTGTACCGTTTCTTTCAATTGATATAGATATATATTATAAGTGAAAAGCTTGTTTGAGCAGAATAAATGTTTTAATAGTACTTTATTGGGAGGTTTGGCGTATTTAGAGAGAAGAAGAGTAATTTTTAATTTGATCGGAAAGTCATTTGTCTTGGCTGTGCGGCGGCGCGGCGTCTTGGCGATTATGCAGTTTCTATCCTGTCTGGCGCATGGTGCATGAGAAACGCCCACGCAAATGGGGAGCATCCCGGACCCAGACCAAAATGGCTCGCGCTGCTGACTCACACATGCACACACCGAATGATCCCGCGCGCCCATGGATTTTCATAATTACGAAGTGCGTTACGCGATTATAGAACGTCTAGACGAGTCTGCCTGCCTCTGCGTCTCCTCTGCAATTCTATACTTGAGCTTTTCTCCTATACAGACTATGCAGTTAACTTACATAGTAGAAGCTTTCTATAAAAATCCACATGATTTTTCCTACGTACAATTACTTACAGTCGCTTCTCCTACGAATTTTCTCTGCTTCGGCATAAAATTTGCTAGTCGCGTTTAATATCTCAAGTTTTCCACAGTTTTTCCTCGTGTTTAAAGAGATCTTTCTCATCTTCTCCCAGGGTCACTTGCATAGTATACTCTTCTTCTGTAATTTATCAATGAGTAACTTTTTTTTAAACCTCGCTATACGATGTTTACTGATATACTTGCTATTTTCCTTATTAAATATATTGAGTTTTCATCTCATTGGAACTACATCTTATCTGTATATTTTCCTTCTTCTTTTTCGTCCACCTATCACGACTGATCCTGAACCAAGTCACCTTCAAATTTACGTGACATGTTAACACCTGAATTAGCTTGCACGTTTCATAAACTCGAATCAAGTTGAGCAAAGGTTGATTAATATATTTTCCAATATATAGGAATAATTTTAAAATTATTTATATGCATTGAAAAAGCAAAGGTCACTATATATGTAGCTCTCTGGCCTATGATAAATGGCAATTTGGTTCAGCTTATGAATCGCTTGAAATGGCCATACAGTTTTACACGAGGGAATTCGTGTGATAAATTTGATCGTCTGCAGAAAAATCCTAATGGCCTATCAAATTGACAAAGTGATGAGTCTCACACGCTAATGTACAGATTGGCCGATGTTCAATGAAATTCTTGAAATTAGCCAAATGAATGAGGCTTCATTAATTCCCTTACTTAATCAAACCTCATTTAAATGTCGTTAAAGACCGAACGTCCTATAACTTTTGCACACTAAAATATTGAAAAATGAAAGATTTACGATACGCAATAATGAACTTTTCCTTCATTCAATTATTTACGATGAATGAAATCATTAGTTACAAGATGTAAGAAAGCTCGTTTTAATTTGGAGAGATGCAGCGTATATATCTGTATGTACCAGTAGCTACACAGCACACGTGTACAGAGGCGTTCGGGCACTGAAAATTTATTGTTGAGATGAGTTTGAGTAACGAATCTAATTAAATTGATGGGACTTGGTTAATTCTTGCATGGGCGGTGGAATTGGCGAGTGAGCAAATTGTAGCATTCCGTCGATGTTTCATTCTGACAATTGACAACTTTTATTTAATTCTGTACATATAACGATAAAAGCTATGCGAGATATAAAATGCGAATCGTTTTGGTCGCTATTTTCAAATTATTATTAATCGCGAATTACTCAATGTTATTTTAAAAATAATGAATTTAAGGCTCGTTATATATACTATATATACGCGTGTGATATAAAAGGAAGATCGATCGGAATAAAGCGCGCGCGCGCGCTCAGCGTCGAAGCGAGCGTTGAAGGTTCGACTGGTAAAAAAGCTAGACGATAGATTAGCGACTCGTCGCTAAGTATAGCGAAGTATGGCTTTGGATTTCTCCATTTGTAATCTCTCTCTTTTTTTTTTTTTTTTTTTTTTTTTTTCAGTCCTTTCGTGCATGCATGTTCTCCCTTGACGACGGACGCTGGGAATGCGATGTGGGTTTGTCCCGACTATGTTTAGACGTGACTTCTCATCTCGCTCCCGTCCCCCAAGCAGCGCGCGCGCGCGATTTTGCTCCTCGCGTACTACTTGCGCACACCATCCGCCAAAAAGCCTGCAGAACAAAAATTGCATTTCTCTCCAATTATTAGCATATATATACAATTGTGCAAGTTTTTTCCGCTTTCCCTCGTGTCCACGCGACGGCTCGTACGTCACGTGAGAAAAGCAGCAAGATCCACTGAAATCTTTGCAAGATTCTGTCGAAAGAATGAAAATTCGCATATACGATCTGGGCCAAGCTGCGGAAACGAGCACTCGATTACACTTGAAATACTTCATGGACTGCAGCTTCGAAGATTTTAACATTTTTCTAAATTGACTTATTTTACTATTAGCAATAATGAAATTGGATATAGCGAGCCAAGTTATACACACATATTATACATATGTGTAAACCTATATGTAGAAAGTAAAGTAAGATGCGGAAAGGAAAGAAGCAATTTGATTGGAATGAGTTTGCACGGTATCGAGCGAAACATTAAAGAGGGTGCAGCTGGCTATTACAAAGGAGTTTACATGCAAAGCTAAATCTTTTGTTTTCTAAGAGGGTCAAAAAGTTTCCCCAAAACTGCCGACGCGGAGCTATTCTTAATTGATCTTGTCGCTACAAGAGGATATATCGAAGGAGGCCCTCCTCTCCACTTTTCTCACTTAAACTATAACCTTTTTATTCCTTTCGTCATCCTTCCTACGATATAAATCATTCGCCATTGTCGCCGAAATCCCCCAAAATCTCGCAACATTTTATCAGACTCTATAATAAACATAGGTATACTATATATGTACTTCTCTCCCTTTCAACACAATTTTTCAGCTCCTACTTTGTTATTATATTTTTCTCAAAATTGTTACTGTATGGGTTTTAATTTCATTTTACAAAACTAATATAAATCTAATTATATTATAATGTTACTTGTAAACAAAATTTTGAAAAATAACTTTTTATCTTGCTATTTTTGAAAGAAAGGAAAAGCAATAATAAATATCTGAGCGAGACGGATTCGTTTGTTTGTTTACTTGTGCCCGCTTGTGTCATTTTTAGGGTATTTGGTGATATTGGGGAATCCAGTACATGACCTCTCTTAGTGAAGAGGGGGGGGGGGGGGGGGGGGGTTGGGGAACACAGATCGACCTAGCACAAACTTTCTTATACCCATTACGCATACACGCACTCAGCTCTATTTATATTTCAAAGACAAGGGCGAAGACCCCAGTCAAGGATCCATGCATGAAAATGTCACGCGAACACTTGGACGAAAGATTACGAAAATCCAACCTTTCCAGTGCCATCAATCCTTTTAATTATAACAACAAATTACTCTTATATAATCACGCGACTATTATGCATTACGATACAAGAGAGCTAGGAGCTTTTGGACAAAAGTAAATGAATTTATTTTTATAAAAGCTAGTGTGTATCGCTCTTGTTTATTGATTCATTTGTTAAAATACAATATATACACAAAACTTTATGGAATATTGAAAATATATTGTACTATACAGATATTCTTTTTATTTTTGTATGTTTATACTGGAAACTTGATCCATACGAGATGTATTTTAACCAATTAACCGAGACAACTGTCACAGATAGCAGACTGTTGTAAAAATGGATTTATTCGGTTTTATTCGAAAGCTCCTCAACTGGAAGAAGCTTGTTTCTTTTCTTGGAATTTACAGTGTTAGCTACTTAAAACCAGTTGGCACTATGTGACGTCAGAATGAATAATACACGAAAAGAGCGGGGCTCTCTCCACTATATATGTTGCAAGCTCCACACTGTTCCTCTCCTTTTTTCCTGCTTATAACAGTAACTCTGTATACGGTCGTAGTATATTTAGCAATTTCATCCATTATTCTATCGTATATATATATATATTAGGGTGGACGTTAAAAAAAAATTTTTTGACGGATCCCCAAAAACCACTAGTATTTGATGAGAAACTACAGTGGTTGAAACCTGTGGCCTGACAAATGATAGAAACACGTGCCTCATTCCGATCAAATATAATTTTCGAAGAATTTTACAGTTTTTCGCAGATAACTCATTAAATATTCGATTCTGTGAAAAGATGCATATAACCTTTTCTCTGAAGAATTAAATTCTACATAATAAAGGTTCTATACATTTTTCTTCTAGAATGCATACTAATCGAGATATTGCTGAAAAATCGATCCTCTTTTTCGTTTATACACATTATATTGACATATGCTCATATGAGTAGTTATTCTTCTTTCGTTTTAGTGTTACACATTTTATTTCTCTTAATTTAATAAAATATGTTAATTGTACGGTAAACTAAAAATAATTATTCATATAAACATATCAATATAATGTGTATAAACAAACAAGAGGATCGATTTTTCAGCAATATCTCGATTAGTATGCATTCTAGAAGAAAAATGTATAGAACCTTTATTATGTAGAATTTAATTCTGCAGAGAAAAGGTTATATGCATCTTTTCATAGAATCGAATATTTAATGAGTTATCAGCGAAAAACTGTAAAATTCTTCGAAAATTGTATTTGATCGCATTGAGGCACGTGTTTCTATCATTTATCAGGCCACAGGTTTCAACCACTGTAGTTTCTCATCAAATACTAGTGGTTTTTGGGGATCCGTCAAAAAAATTTTTTTTGTCGACCACCCTAATATATATATATATAGTTTATGAAAAAAGAAGGGAAACTTTGTTGAAGAATTCCAGCGGGTTCTATCAATGATAATACTTTTGGATAAACAACATTTTTCTACGCGTATATTAAATTAATGAAGCATAAACGCGCGATCAAGACAGTGTATAGCTGTGAATGGCAATAATAGCAATCGATAGAGAGTCAATTAATTTTGTAGGATTCAGCTTGTATGAGAAGAAAGCTCGATTGGAGGAGCGAGCTCTGCAAGTTTCCTCAGAGTCTAACTGCTTCAAAAGTACCGGCCAAAGCCTCGTATTTCCTCATCTTTCTTCACAAGTTTATAAAACACAATACGATCATTGTTAATGATCTTTTACACAAGCTCTTTCTCCATGTATACTTTTTCTTTATTAAAAAAGATAATTTCTAGCGCATGGTGGAGAAGAGGATATATAACTGTATATAAGAGTAGTAATGAGAGGAATCGATAAAAAGTTAATTAATTTTGTAAAAAAAGGTAGGACTGGTCTGTTCTCTATCTGATAAAAAAGCTCGATCGAGGGAAAGCATTGCAAGTTTCCTCAGAGTCTAACTGCTTCGAAAGTACGAAAGCCTCAAATCTGTGAGATGAACCGTTGCACGCACGTTGCTCCAAGTCTTTCATGAGTAATGGCACAGGCTCTACTATTATTACTCTTCTCTCTTTCCCAACTTTCTTCACCACTTTTTACTTTAATCCCTCCATGATAATTCATCGCCCGCTCCAACAAAACTAGATAAAATCCTATTTGAAAACTTGGACATAAATAAAACATATGCTAGACATACGCCTTTTTCTCACTTTACATTCTTACATATTTCTAAATATGTGACTTATTATTTTTGTATTAATCTGCACTCTTAATGCAATTCGTATACTTATCATGGTTTACTGAGAAGCTTGGTGTTATCTCTATACGACAGTTGCAGTGGCGATCGATGCTTAACAATAACAATAATGTACTATTTACCGTATGTACACTCGCAGAAAAAAGCTATATAGATTTATATACCAAGCTTTAAGAAATATAATGTTTTACAAATATTTGTATAAAAGCAGACGTTTGTTGAATCAGAATTAAGAGAAAATTGAAAGTCGGGCAGAATTTATGAAAAGATGAGAGAATTTATTGAAAATTCTTCATTCGCCGATGAATTGAGACATGTTACATTTTCAGGGCATTCTTAATAAGACGGAAAAGACGCTAATCCTATAGTAGATAATTGTTGAGGTAAAGCCTCAAATGAATTCTCGCGGAGATGAGTATGGATTGGGAAATTCAGAGAGGATTTATCAGCGACAAACAAAACGAGAGAGGGTCGATGAGCATTAAGAGACACGAGCATCCAGAAATGGCTTCTCTTGTATCATTGCGAGGGCTTCCAATCAATTTGACGTACGGTGAGAGGGAGAGAGAGAGAGTACAGAGCGCTCGCCGAGCCCACCTGTGCGACAATGATACCGGTCAACTGTCCAATATCAACTTAGATCAGCCATCACTCGTATCGTTCGATACACCTTGCTTCTCGCTTTCTCCTCATAAACAATTTCACGTTTTTTAATGAAAAGAAAAAAATGCGCTAAATCATATACTTGCAAGTAAATCAGCATATAATCTCAGGATCCACTATTTTATTACAAATAAAGAATAACGTAGGGGAGGGAACCATTTATATTGTTGCGCAATTTATTTACATCTCAATGGTGGATTTGTCCATTTGTTTACTTTTTTAGACAGTCCCTCAATTTTCGAACGTTTCGTAATATTGGAGAATGCAGCGTTCTGGGGAATTCATTGAAGAATCCAGCGTCTCGTCTCCTCGAGAATTTCTCGAGGAATGCGGTAAACCTTCCGATATCAGCTTGGATGATGCATCACTCGGATCATCGAAAACCTTCTTAATTGTCTCTCGCCATAAAGCAATTTAGCATTTTTTCACGATAATAGTTGCGTCGAATCATCCACGAGAGAGTGTAATTATGAGGAGAAAGGGCGTACATCCAATTAATTCTTTTTATAGGAACTGCATTCTCTATAGTATACAAAGTATCGGAAAACTACATAACTAAAATAAATTTATGAATCAAACTTAATGCAGAGAATAGTGCGTGTAGTTAGTCAAGAAAGTAAATACGAACCATATATATATCGCTCGGTTTTGTAAGAATCTTAAGTCTATCTATAAGAGAGAGAGAGAGAGAGAGAGTTATTGGAGAAATATTGAAGAAACATATCATACCCCGAGCGCCTATATACCAAGACTTATTTCATATCTAATTATGTACTGATAAAAAGTCATATCTGCATGGCAGTCGTAAAAATTTTCTTTGCAAGTAAATAGTTGAATTGTAAACGTATGAAATTCTCCATGTTACTAGACTCCTTTCACGCATATTGATCAATGTCAGAATTTCTAAGACAATGTTACAGGCAGTCCAAACGTAATGCTGCAGGATGAGCTTTAGATTTTAGACTTTTGGAGTAAAAAGAAAGCTTTTATTTACAAATTAATGGGCTCATCACTATCTTTCGCCCCCTATACGCATTGATTGGTGTGTGTGTGTGTGTGTGTGCCAGAGTTGCTTGGCAACGTCTCGCGTTGTTTTCTCAGTGTACACACACCGCAGTCATAATGGAATAGAAATAAAGTAGAACGGAGTAGAGCGGAGCAAAATGACGACTAACTTGCTCACGTGTCTCATGTCATAAGATTTTCTTTCGTCTTACTTGCATGTGCTCTATTGTCAAACGTTCGAAAGACTGATATAAAAGAGAGTAGCATAATGACGATGATGATGATGATGCTTTCTCAGAAGATATAGTATTTAATATATTTTTTTAATAAAACAAGAAGAAGAAAGTAGCTAATTGTAGATAGTACTCGATTGTATTTCGTATAATTAGGTTTATATTTGGCAGTCTGGTCAGAATGTTGGGACAAAATTTGAACGTAAGGGTGGAAGTAGAGCCGGAGAGTGGAAAATACGTGAGGATCGATTGTTGGTTGAGAACACGTGACGGGGTGCGGTGTCAGTGACGTCACATCGCCCTGCAGCCCTTAAGATAAACCACAGCACATCTCAATCATTTTACCTAATCATCCAATTAACATCAAACTGATTAATTTACCTCCTCGTATCACCTTTATCTCCTCTTCCCTGAAGCAGAGCTTATCACCTTCATCATTATAAGGCACCGCTACTTTTCACTTTATTTCTTCATAAATAAACCACTTCTCTCCCTAATACACTTGATCCATTTCAATTTATTTTACCTACATCTTTCCTTCCTATCCCTTATTATAGTTGTACACATATAATTACTGATCAGAGTTATTTCCTGCTATTATACATATATATAAATTTACAGCAAATTATTTTATCTAATTGGATTCTTCTTATTTTTTTAATTCAATCGTCTTTCCCTTCACACGCGTCTTGATTCTGTTCATTCCACCGTCAAGGTAAGTTTAGTGTATTCCCATGGAAGTTGATGAATTATTCAGAAGAAGGGATGGAGGGAGGTGGGGGGGGGGGGTGGCGGTTGGCCCTATACCCTATATGCAAGCAATGTTTCTCGCTTTTATTATACTTGGTTGGTTTTTCATGGATTTTCCTGAAAGGAGGACTCTTTGCATTGGATAAATAAGTGGAACAGTGGGGCATATAGTTAGTCGGGTATTGTTCGGGCGAGAGTTTTTGCATCGGTTTGGCTTCTCGTAAAGCGAGGGGTTGCGCTTGGTAAGATGGTGCAAGGTTAAGGTTAAGAGGCGTGTCATGTCTCTCGCTAACTTATATACCGACTGATTGATGGGAAAAGCGAATTAGTTGTATTAATCTTATTAAAACGAACTGTCAGCTTCAGCTGTTCATATATTCGCGTCATACTCTCAAGACGCTTTCAATTACCACGATCAATGTTACTATACCCCCACCCCCTTTTACTTTTCTTCTACAATAAAATTCTTTAGCTTGTGCAACAAAATCAATGACACAGTATCGATGGTTCTCCATTATTTCTCTATCTATACAGCGGCGTACTATTTATAAAACATTGCTTAATCCTATTAATGTGAACTTTGGATAGAGGGTCAGTTCCTTGGTCGTTCTCAATTCTCATTGTTTACTGGTATACTTGGTTGCCTGATATATATATATCAGCTGCGGGAGATTAATCTTTCGAGCAATTCGTCAAGCAGCTCCCAAATGCCTCGTTAATCACGCGAGCTGATTGAGAAATAAATGACGCTTTTCTTTTGCCCCTTCGAGGGATTCGACATTTTTCTTCGATGTGGATTCTGGGCGTGGATGAGGAGTCGGGCTTGTTGGTAATACTGGTTGAACAGCGAAAAGCTGAATGGAGCTTAACGGACTGGCCGAGTGTGCACTCTCTGCATGAGGCTGGGCTAAAAACGGAACGAGACGTTTCCATTGAAAATTCGGCATGAGGATGAGATGGCCCTTTCAAGTCCACCGACGTCTCACCAAGCGTTCGATCCGCCTCTTTCCGCAAAACATCATTCACCATTATATAAAGACTCTTTTCACGGCTTTCCAAATTGCTGAAATTACAAATCTCACTTAAAATTCTAATGAAATTGTTAACTTTGCTTAGAATTTCGGTACATCCTAAATTATGGCTTAAATGAAAAACTTCTCTTACAGGTACTAAACCATGAATGATTGACAATTGATATAGATTGTGAAATGCGTTTATGTGGAGTAGTAAAGAATGATGAAATTTATAACATAGAGTATAATATGAATATGCAAACTTGGACAATTTTAGGTTAAATAAACATATGGTTATCATTGCATGGACAAATAATTTTTTGTAATTTATAAGCTTTCTTGTTATGATAATAATTTTTCTAACAGTCCATCTATCTATCTGTGTGCATAGAGATGTAGGCTCGGTCGAATTTCATTCAGGCCATGTGCGATAACCGGTCCTGAATACTTAGACAGGAAAATCCTGGAGCTTTCGTAGATTAAACCTTTGCCGGATAGCATATTATTATTATTTGAGTTTGCGATGGGGGATACTCCGGATTAACTGAAAAAAGATCTTTATGACTTTCAAGCTTAATGGCTTTTTCGAGCTCTTATCTTAATTAACGCTTTTCGCGCTAGAAAAGTCAGTAAGCTGCTTCACCCCTTTGAATATTAATTTTTAAAATTATCGCTATTAAAATGTCTTTTTAAATAAAAAGATATACGGTTAAATCTTTATTTCTCCATTTTCCTCTTTGATCTCTACGATTACGCAAGAAAATTCCTAAAAATACTTGAGTTTTTGTTTTTAATGCATAATATATACATTTGTAATCTAAATTTTATTAATATTTAATAGAGACGAAAGATAAGATTTTGTGCAATTTTGACGAGAGTCAGCATGTGCTTTGATTAACGTTTCGTGTAAATTAAAATCCAGAGTGGATTTTAGACTTTTTATTAAAATGTAACGAAAAGCTGCAAGTGGAGTAAAACTCTTTGTGATGGAAATCTAAGGAAATTTTGGAATTTTTTGTTTCAGGATTTTTATCATGGGACAAGGACAGCTGCCACGTGGATTTGGAAAACGAGTTGCAGGCTTTGGTAACGCAAGCTCCGGAAGGCGAAGAAGCCAGAAATGGTAATTCTTCTATAATGATTATGTTTGATTTGAAAAAATCACACTCAGCCAATCTTTATCCTATCCTAAATCTCAGCAATAATAGGTATGATATTAGAATAAATGCTCTCAGCTCCAGAAGAGCGATATTGAAGAATGAATGATTTATCGTTTGACTTAATGATATATGTGAAGATGGCCGTTGAAATTGTGGTGTATTTTCAGGCGAGCGCTTAATCCAGTACGCGACGGAAAATCTAGTGACGGAAGTTTTAATACATCCCCAAACAAACACACTGCTACAGTGCATTCGCAATTTACTTGCAAGCTTCACGAAGCATCGACACATCATACACGCTGGATACACATTCGGAGGGAACGGTTCCTGGATTCTACAGGTGAACTATTATACCTACGCATTTTCTTGGAAGAGTTCCGCAATAATTCTATCATTAATATTCACGACTCGTGAATTTCTCACTAGAAACTATTAAATAAACATGATGCATGATTTCAAATGAGCTCTTAATTACAACAATTTAACTTTAAATATGTATATATCATTTAAAGTCGCATCGTCTCAGCTGCTCTATTTGAAATATAATACTGAATTATAATGCACACGAATATTTCTTTAATAAAAAATCCTATAATGAATAGAAATATATTTCTGTGTAGCGAAAAATGTCGCGAGTCTCACACAAGCTGATTTGACAGATAATAATGATATTTTCAGGATGGAACCTTCAGTCTGGCTGACTTTCTGGATGCGTTCAGCGAGCACGAAGTGCAGAGGGTACTACGTGCCTACGAGAACAGTGTAACTGTAGACATTCACTGCGCTGTTGTTGGTGATTGGACGACGAGTCGATTGTCCAAAGAAGCTTGCACCAGGTGCGCCATCGAGCCCAAGCCCTTATCTACATAGATAGCGAATTATGTCGGTGCAGATGTCTCCCATTTCCTGAATATATATTCCAGAATGGCCCGAGTGCTCAATGAATTTTACAAACCCTCCTCTCAGCTTACCTACCCCATACCAACAGCTGCATCCTCCTTGTATATTTCCATATTTATCATTAACTTGGCCCATCCCCATCACTCGTTTCCTTTATTAAATTCTCCATACAAATTCTCTTCATCTGTCATTTAATTAAATTTCAAAATCTCCCGAATGCTCTCAGACACACGATCGGTACAGATTTCGATGAAAAAATGGTTGAATTTATCGAAACATCTTATAGATTCTGCTTCGTTATTTCGCTGATGAAAGAATTGTGCAAAATTACAAACTCCAGCCCCTTCGACAGTTTAGGAAATTGATTTGAACGATACATCAGTTGGATAACGTATCACCTTAATGAAGTTTCACATCAGTTTATATAACGAGCGAGAGCGTCGAGCAGTTTTGATGAGGCGGTTACGAGGAGTACCATGGATTAATGAGTAACGATGTCATTGCAGATCCTGTAGAGTGAGAGTAAACCCGGACGACGTTTTAACAGCTGGCGAAACGACCATTGCTAGCTTCACAAGCTACATCGGTCAGTATCTGGTACCACAGACGCTGGATCAACTTATGGAACCGTCTGATGTCGTTGGGAACATCAGATTTAGCCATCCCACATTGTACGTCTTCCCCGGTGGCCAGGGGGATGCCGCTCTTTTCGGAATAAATGGCTTTAACATGCTGGTCGATGGTGGCTTTGCAAGAAAATCATGCTTCTGGGACTTTACCAGGCATCTCGATCGATTGGATGCAGTTCTCCTCACCCGAATCAACAATAGTAACATTGGAGGCATGTCGAGTGTCCTCAGAAAGAAAAGGGACATGTACGTTTACCCACAGATAGGTCATTTCTTCTGTAACCTAGTGGTAAGTAAAAATAACATACGTATATGGACAAGAGGAATCTCTTAAATTCCCTTACAATTTGTCTGCGTCCGTTTTCTCATAATTATCCTCGTGAGCTCCAAATTGTCCAATTTAAAGTACATTCACCTTGCCCCACATTATATATACCTATACTATGATGTAGCTCGATATAAGGTTTATACATAAGGAATAATTTTTGGTGAACAGGAAAGAAGACAATCAAACTCGCCGGATGGCGACAAGGACATGGATCCCTTAATTCTAAATCTGACAGATATTGGACATGAAATGATGGCTAATCTACGTCATATCAACTTGCGTGCTCATCCCTGCTACAGGGATCCTGAACCGATCAATCTCTATCACAAAGTTGGCCATGGTACCCTGGACATGTACGTGCTGAGTCCCAGTAAGGATAGCCGAGAGGTCCGCGAGTTTCTGGCTAAATGGCATGCGTCCGATTCGAAACTTTTCGGTGGCTCCCATAAGAAGGACAACCACTTGGCATTTCCCATTCAAAATCTAGTGTCGATATGTGCCCTCTTAGTCTGGCAACCAGCCAATCCCGAGGACACAATTACCAGAATTTTATTCCCCGGTAGCACTCCTCAACACAAGATCTTTGAGGGCTTCGAGAAACTTAAGCATTTGGAATTTTTGAAACATCCGGTCTGTTCGGCAAAGAGTCTCTCGCCATCGACATCCTTGACTGCATTGAAGGACAAGCCAGCCAAGAAACTTTTCATCGACCGGGAAACGAAGAAAGTCGAAATGAAACGCGAAAAGAAAGAATCGCCCGATGCAAGGACTTCCAAAGTGGCTGATGATACCAAAACACCTCCCGTTATTCCTACCAAACCGCAGGCGGTAAAAGCCGAGAGTAAATCAAAGAAGGTCATAGAGAACAAGAAGATAGAAGAGAACAAAAAGATGGAGAAAGAGATAAAGGAGAAGAGAGATATCAAACGGGAAAAAGTTGAGCGGCCTGAGAAGCACGAGAAGGTTGAGAAACCGGAGAAGGCTGAAAAGGTAGAGAAACCTGAAAAGAAGGTGGAAAGAGCAGAGAAGAAGGATGATGAAACGAAAAAAGTTGAGAAG
Source organism: Prorops nasuta (assembly GCF_024137725.1). NCBI lineage: Eukaryota > Metazoa > Arthropoda > Insecta > Hymenoptera > Bethylidae > Prorops > Prorops nasuta. The sequence continues at coordinate 8,812,283 of NW_027116805.1, read as the reverse complement.
GATTCCGAAAAACTACCTAAAGAAGTAATAAAGCTCAGAGAGATCAAGAAAAAAGAATCGAAGGAAATAAAGCCAGCAACGAAGCCAGTTAAGAACGAACTAAAGCCAAAACCGATAGAGAAGAAACCAAAACCGCAGGAGAAAAAAGAGATTATTAAATCTTCGCCAACTACACCGAAGAAAACCTTAAATGGTACTGCAACGAAACACGAAATGGCGAAGACCACCTCGAAGCCAAAGGCAGCGGTGAAGAATATAGCTGCTCTTCCGGCCAAAAGTGCGAAGGACGCCAACAACAGAAAGGTACTCGAGCAGAAGAACATAGAAATGGCTGATAAAGAGGCAAAAGCTCCACCAAAGTCGAAAGCTGTGGAAAGAAAACCAATTAGTCGTCGTACCAAGCCTGGTAGTCCCAGCAAACCCAGGCTCCCTGGCAGTCCAGCCAAATCAACGAGAAGCACGCCTACAGCATCCGTGAAATCGGATAAAGATGGAGTTGTGAGAAAAGTGAAGGGTGACAAGGGTACCACAGATTCATCGGCGGTGTCGACTCCATCGGGAATAGAAGCTGAAACGGCGAAACTTGTAGAAAAAGCAGACAAGTCGGAAGACGTGTCATTGGATTCCGAAGCTAAGGTATTAGTTGATCTGAAAGAGGAGAGAGAGGTTGCTGAGGAAATCGAGGCAGTACTGAAGAAGGGTGAGTCTGAGGATTTGTCCATGGACTCGACTGAAAGTAGGGTCTTGGCTGATTTGAAAGAAGAGCAAGAAGTTGCCGAGGAGATTGAAGCCGTTTTTAAGAAAGCTGAAGAAAAGGCTGATCGGAGCGATGCTGAACAAGTGAAAAAAGACGGAATGCCAATAGAGCCAATTGAGAGTAAAGTTTTGGCTGATCTGAAGGCCACCGAAGAAATGAGAAAGTCTGTTGGATCCGAAGATATGTCCTTGGACTCCATTGAGGTAGCAAGAATTCCTACGAAGCCAAAAGTAGCTGAAGAGCTTGCAGCTGCTCTGAAAAAGGCTGAAAAATTCGGGGAGAGGAAGGACGATCGTTTGGAGGGTGACGAAGATGTTACTGCTGAAGTGACTGATAAAAAAGAAGAAGACATGACTGAGGAAGATATTACAGCTGAGATTGAAGAAGAGGACGAATATCTGATCGTGGAAAAAGAGGAAGTTTACACCGAGAGTTCTGTGCAAAGTGGAGAAATCGAGCCTAAATACGTCCTGGACGAAGCTGAGTCGGAAAAGGCTAAGGCCTTGAAAGACCTTGAAGCTTTGAAAGAGGTAGAGAAGAGTAAGGTTGATGGAAAGAGTGAAGAAACTTTGGAAAAACTGTCATCGGAGGTGAAGACAGAAGAGGAGAAGGAAAAGGATGACAAAGAAGTCAAAGCTGTCGCGGAAGTAGAGATACTGGAGGAAGGGATGAAAGAAGTTGCAGCGACCACACCGGAAGTGGTTCAGAAATCGGAGGAAAAGGATGACTCGGGCAAAAAGGATAGCGAAGATATCACTAAGGAGCCCTCTAGTTTGAGTCCAGATAAAATTGATTCATCCGAAAAGAAAACCTCCGACACTGATTTGAAACACGAGGTTGACAAGGAGCAGATTCCTGAGAAACTCGAGGAGTCTCAGGAACGAATATCGACATTAGAATCTGGCGCTACAACAACGGCACCAACATTGCCGGAAGACGAAAGAATTCCATTGCATGAGATTAAGGAGGATGTGAACGAGAAGCACGCGATGGAAGAAGTGAAGGAGAAGGACGTCCCTGTGGAAAAGAAGGAGGAAGTCAACGAGACACCAGTGCCAATCACAGCCAAACCGGAAATAAAGGTCTTCGACGTTCGTCAGACCCCTCAAGCTTTTCCTAGGGACATTGTGAAGACTCCGGACGAGGTGGCTGATCTTCCAGTGCACGAAGAAGTGGATCCTCACTTGTACAGAATGGACGATTTTGGTAAGGACAAAGAGAGCAAAGAGCCACCTCCAACTCCGCCAGTGAAGGAACAGAAAGGTGTGTTTGGTTTCTTCGGAAAGGTGGCGGACAAATTCGAAAAGGGTATCGATAAATTGACGAAAAAGAGGAAGGATTCCGATAAGGATGCCGATGACAAGTCTTCCTCCAAGTCTAGCTCTCCAAAAGAGCCAAAGCCCCCCGAGCAGGCTATACCCGAAGACGTTGATATGGACAAGGTCTTCCCTAAGGTTGGTAAACACGAGAAACACGAAGCTGCCAATAAGCTTGAAGCTGCAGTAACTGACTCTGATGTCTTCTTAAAAATGGATAAGCCCACAAAAGCTGATGCTACCGAAGAAGTCAAACCTGTAGTAGTTGACACTGATCTCTTTCTGAAAATGGAGAAATCTGAAACTCCTGATATATTCGAGGAAGCGAAGCCTACCATGGCTGATGTTAAAACTGCTACGATAAAAGAAACTGCAAATTTCATACAGGAGGAAGTCTCAGATTCTAAAAGACGTAGCGTCGATCTTGGAGTGAAAATAGCAGATAAAGTGGAGGAAATAATTGATACGAAATTCTACGATGATAGGTCTCCAGTTAAAGAACTGTCGGAGGAAGAGGTGGCAGAGAAAGGGGCTGTCAAGGATGACCTGAAAGAAGAAGGGGAAGACGTTGAGGAAGTAAAGGCGCTACTAGAAGAAGCTTCGAAAAAATTCAAAACTGTCAAGGATAGTTTGAGGGACTCGTTAGAATCTTTAGAAGACAAAATTGATGTGGAAAATTTACCGGAACCCTTGCTAAAGGATACGGTCACGGATACGTTGGAATATGTTGCCGAGAAACTGGAAGAGATCAAACCCCAAATAGAAAGTTCACTACCAGATTTGAAGGAAGTCGACAAAGTTAAATTTGACATTCCAAAGGATGAAGAAGTCGAAGAGGCATTCGGAGAAGAAGCGGAAGAGGAATACACTGGTCCAGTTAGAGATATCAAAGGAGTCTTCAGAGACGTTGGTGAAGTACTCGCTGGAGTAACTGGTATCGATATCGAAGATACAACCCTACCAACTCCACCCACGTCGGAGCCAAAGGAGGATGATAAGAATAAAAAAATAATATTGGAGACAATGATTCCAAAGAAGGTTGGTGTTACCGAAGAGTTTCCCATGCACGAAGAAGCTCAAGAGCTCTACCACAGCCCGCCAAAATCGGTTAGAGCCTTCGAGAAGCCTGAAATTCAAGAAGACCCTTGCGTTAAACTATCCAAGCAGCAGCAGGACATTGGCTCCCCTATAAGAGAAGCCATGCAAGAAAGAGAGGACGCTATGAAAATATGCACTGACATCTTACACGAGCACGACGATGAAATTTGCAGTAGGAAGAGTAGCTCTGCGAGAATTGATACGTCCCAATTCGACGTGATGGTTTCCGGTCAGGAAGAGGTGTGCGTTAAAAAAATTCAGTCCGGTAATAATGAAAATATCGAGGAGCCGGAAATCAGTTACCATAAGGAGCTACCTCCTGTGAAAGCCGAACTGGTCGTTGTCACGCCAGATTCTGCACCAACCTCACCAAAATATACGACTGAGGAAACGTATGACAAGGATTTGGAGGAAAATCTCAGGGAAGTGTTGCGGCAAATCGACGTACCTCTTGACCTTAAGGACGTCATAGAAAAACCGAACGAGCTGATAGAGATAATCGAGGAATTGGTTATTTCGAAAAAGATTAAGATTTCCAATGAGATTATAGAATACATTACCACTGTTAGACGAATTCCACGGGCTGAAGTAATCATGACAATCAAAGATTTTCTTGGTCAGAGAAAAATGACGCTGGAGAATGTCGCGGTCAGTGCGGAAGTCTTGGATCGGGAGGTTCCGGTGACGTCACCTCAGAGAATGGAGGTCGAAAACTTTATTAACCAAGAGTATGTATCAAAGAATAGAAGGGTTAATATCGAAGAAATAGATAAAATTGCGTACATTAAGAAGGTGCCTAGAAGAATCGTTATCGAAATTATCGAGGAGATAATTGTAAGACGAAAAATACTTAGGCATGCCATATTAAGTGCTTCAGAAGAGGAGGAGGATAAGGCTGGACCAGTGCAGGCAGACAGGGTAGAAGATATAAAACGTAAATCCATTGCTGCATCAACAAGCCCTAGTAAAGAAAGTGCTCCATCCCTGAAAGAAAAAGAATCCTTCGAACCTAAAACGGAGCTCTTGAAGGATAGAGAAGAAGTCGAACCTGAAGTAGCCGAGGATGTTGATGAGGAAAAATTAGTGGATGGATTTGTGGCTTTACCCTCCAAGGAAGAATTGATTCACGAAGAGAGAAAAATGTCTCTTGGGAGATTAGAAGCATTGAAAAAAGATGTAGACGATTTTGAAGCTGTTGAGCAGGAATACAAGGTTCAGGAATTGACGTCGAAAGCTTTGCTTTCTCCCGACAGAAAGGAAGATGTGGACGAAACGAGTGACGCGGTCGATGCTGAAAAATACGGAGAAGAGAAGCAGAAGTTGGACAAGATCGAACATGAGTTATCACAGAAAGAAGCGATACATCCGGGAGAAAATGTTAAAAGCGCGATGGAGTTGCCAGAATTGGTATCAGAAATTTCAGATGTTTCTGAGACAACTGAGGCCGTTGAAAAATATTTGGACGAAGATAAGGAGAAGCGTGTATCGAAAGAAACCGAGGAAGAGGAAAAGGAAACTATCACCGAAGCTGCAAAGGATGAAATAAGAGCTGTTATAGCTGAAAGGAGAGAGTCCTTCTCGAGGCCATCCGAAGATAAGAAAAATGACGAGGAGGCAATAGTGAAGAAGGATGAAAAGCCAGAAGAGCAAGAGTCTGTGCTGTTAACCGATGCAACCGAAAGAACGAAAGAATCTCAAGTGGATGAAGAAGGCCTGGCCAAAGAAAAGGTTCCTGCGAAGACTACGGATCAGCACTCTCCAAGGGAGTCATCGTTATTCGAACACACGGAAGATACTGGAACTGTTCGTAGGATGTTGGTAACAGCCAGCAGCGAGGATGGCGGACAAGAAACAGAAATCTGTGCTAGTGGTACAATTCACTTTGTTCCAACTCTTGATGAATCTGGTAAAGATGTCGCGGCCAAATCCGTCTTTGAAAAGGACTCCTTACATTCCGCTGATAGCCCGGAAAAGGATGTCATCTCAGAGAAATCGACAGAAGTGAAAGACATGGGAAAAGCAACACCTGACAGTTTGGAAAAATCACCGCTGGCAGAACGTGAATTTCGAGACCTCGATGATAATTTGAAGAAGTTGGAGGAAAAGACGAGCTTGGATAGCGGAAAACCGGATGATGCAGTGACGAATCTTGAAGAAGAGAAGAGGACCACTGAAGATTTAATTGGTGAAAAATCAAAAATAGATGATCTGAATCAGGCAACTGATGCATCTAGATCAGGAAGCCTAGTGAGTGAAAAAGGAGATAGATCCAGAGCCTCGAGTGTATCTCAGGACAGGATAGGCAAGGAAAAAGACGCTAAATCTCCTAGTGCTGAAGAAATTCTCGCCCAGGCGAGGTCACCGAGTATTCAGTCTGGCAAATTCGATGAAAAAGAATTGGAAATTCTCCAAGACAAGTCAAGGGCATCCAGCATATCTCTCGACAAGGGTGAGAAGGATTCTGTGGACCATACGAAATCCCCATCTTCGATACGCTCAAAGTCTCCTAGTATAGCTGAAGAAATTGAAGATTTTGAAGTGATGCATGAGAAATCGAGAGCTACTAGTATAGTTAGCGACACTTTGGAAACCAAGAAAATGCACGAAGTTCAAATGGACAAATCAAGATCATCGAGTATCTGTGAAAAACAAGATGGGACTAGGACACCCAGTCCCCTGGGAGAAAAAGACGACAGATCGAGATCGTCCAGTCTCATTGGGGACTCGCCTGAATATAGAGAGGTGGAAAGAATCTTGCAGAAAGAAATTGCAGAAAATCGTGCATCTTTAAGATCCACGGATGTCTCATTGCCCATGATATCTGGCATTTTTGAGGAGGGACGAATGCACAAATCCAAGTCCCCCAGTCCGATATTAGAAATGATCGAGGAGAAAGAACAGGAGGATGTGTTAAGCAGAAACGAACCTATAGCATTATTAGGTACAGAAGCTGAGAAGGGCGTAAGTGATAAATCCAAATCGCCTAGTCCAGTTGAAAAAGAAAAGTCTAATTTAACCAATGAACTTAATGATGATAAGGATGCGGCTAAAACTCCGAGTGGACTCAGTGATAAATCTGATGGAGAACGATCGATCGACGGTTCCAAGTCTCCTAGTATTGTTGAGGATAAGCCAGATGGATATGATCGGCCTGTTGATAAATCTCGATCAGCGAGTATTGCAAGCGAAGCTGTCGGAGAAATCAAATCGACTGTCGCATCGCGTGCTCCAAGCATCGTAGAAAGTGAGAAAATTGATTTGAAACATCCTGAATTACCAGCCAGCAAATCAAGATCGGCCAGTATCGCAAGTATACACGATGATAAAGCTGAGTTGAAGGATGTGTCGCATGAAATTACTGATATTTCGGATTCATCGAGCCTTACCAGTGTAACGCAACAGACCCCAGGTGATAGGTCTAAATCTCCCAGTATAACTGGAGATAAAGCAGATATTGAAGAAATTGCAGAAGTCCCTAGCAAGTCTCGATCTGCGAGTATCAGTATTGGCGAACAGAAACAGCCAAGTGGTGGTCCACCAAAATCACCTACTGCGATAGAGGACAAAGCAAATACGAGAGAAAACGTCGAAACTGTAATCGACAAGTCCCGATCCACAAGTGTTTCGAGCGAAGTACTGAAACAGGAACTGATTGAAAACTTGCCACAAGTTGATAAGGGCGAGCACTTGGATAGAAGCAAATCCCCAAGCACTTTAAGCGATAAGCCAGATGAGAAAATATTAGCGGATCGTTCTAGATCTTCCAGCGTCACCAGTGATAAAGATAAGGAAAAGCCTGAAGAATCAAAAGCACCACCAGTAGTAATTGACCATAACAAGCCAGAAATCGATAGATCAAGGACATCAAGCGTTGCTGGATTAGATACTGCTGAAAGCTCGATATTAGCTATTTCAGCAAGCACGAACGTCGAATTAAAGAAACCTGAGGACAAATCGAAATCTCCTAGTCCCGACAGGTCAAGATCTCCAATTATTGCTGAAGAAACAATGGCAGATGTGAGTAGAGCCAGGTCAGGGAGCAGTGCCAGTGAAAAAGATACCAAAGACTTGCCAACTCCATCCAAATCCCCTACAGGAGCAAGTGAAAAGTCCGATAAAGAATCTACCCACACCAGATCATCGAGTGCAGGAGAAGCAAAAGCTGAAAGGGAACGAGATATGACGGATAAGTCATTTGCTTTAGAAGAAGGAATTAGTGGTAAAGATGAAATTAGCAAGGAATACAATGTTGATTACAGATCACCACCACCGAGTCCGGTTACAGAAAAGTCTGGTTCCAAATCTCCCAGTATAGCTGAGGAGCAAGGTAAAAGTAAATACGATGCTAGTGAGAAAATTGCTGATGAGATTCATTTGGACAAGGAAGTTGTAAGGTCCAGAGCTTCCAGTGTAGCCAGTGATAAGCACAGTGAATTGGCTACTAGCGATAAAGGTAAGTCGTCCTCCCCAGTCGGAGGCGAACAACAAAGATCCAGATCACAGAGTATAGTTAGCGAAAAAGATGAATCCTGTCATCCCCATCAAATTGACGATTTAAAAGCCTCCAAGGCAGATTCACCAATGAGTACACCCAAAGATCGATCGAGATCTCACAGTTTGTACGAGACTGGCGAAAAAACTCCGTCAGGTCGATCAAGGGCTGGCAGTCTATACGAAGATAAAAAGCCTGAAAAATTAGTTTCGCACGATTTAGCCGAGGATACCTTACAACTCGAAGAACGCGTGGATTTCAAGGACATTGATTCAAAGAAAAGCAGTTTTGGCGGACATGAAAGGCCTGAATCCAGGAAATCCATTACTGGTGAACACGAACACACGACTCACAAGGAAGCAAGCTCCAGAAAGAGCAGCATTGGAGAGCATGACAGGCCTGAATCTAGAAAATCTATAACCGGAGATCACGAGACCAAAGAGTCTAGCTCAAGAAGAAGCAGCATTGCAGGACATGAAAGGCCTGAATCGAGAAAATCTATAACCGGAGATCACGAGACCAAAGAGTCTAGCTCAAGAAGAAGCAGCATTGCAGGACATGAAAGGCCTGAATCGAGAAAATCTGTAACTGGGCATCACGAGGACAAACATGTTAAAGAATCTAGCTCGAGAAGAAGTAGCATTGGAGGCCATGAAAGGCCTGAATCAAGAAGATCCATAACTGGTGAACACGAACACACGACTCACAAGGAGGCAAGCTCCAGAAAGAGCAGCATTGGAGAACATGACAGGCCTGAATCTAGAAGATCTATAACAGCTGATCACGAAAGCAGAGAGCCTGGCTCAAGGCGAAGCAGTATTGCAGGGCATGAAAGGCCTGAATCAAGGAAATCTGTAACCGGAGATCACGAACACAAGCCTCTTAAGGAGTCCAGCTCGAGAAGGAGCAGCATTGGAATCCATGAAAGACCTGAATCAAGAAAATCCATAGCTGGAGATCACGGAACTAAAGAGTCTAGCTCAGGAAGAAGCAGCGTTGAAGGGCATGAAAGGCCTGAATCGAGAAAGTCTACAGCTGGCGATCACGAACACATGGTTCCGAAAGAATCAAGATCGAGGAAAAGCAGTATCGGAGGACATGAAAGGCCTGATTCGAGAAAATCCATAACTGGAGATCACGAGCACGCAGTCCCTGAAAAAGCAGGTTCGAGAAGAAGTAGCGTTGGAGGGTACGAAAGGCCCGAATCAAGACTTTCGATAAGTAGCGACCACGAGCACACGGTCCCTGAGAAAGCAGCTTCCAGGAAAAGCATTGTAGGGGGTCACGAAAGGGCTGAATCAAGAAAATCTATAACGGCAGACCACGAACATGCAGCTCCGCAAGAACCACGTTCAAGAAAAAGTAGCATTACTAGTCACGAAAAGCACGAATCAAGGAAATCTATAGGCGGTGAGCATGAACACACGGTCCCTGAGAAACCAAGCTCAAGGAAAAGCAGTATTGGAGGTCATGAGAGGCCCGAATCTAGAAAATCTCTAAGCGGTGATCACGAACATGTGGTTCCCGAAGAACCACGCTCAAGAAAATCTAGCGTTGGAGGAAAGGAGATACCACAATCGAGAAAATCCATAGCGGAAGATTACGAATACGCGATCCCTACGGAGGAAGCTTTTTCGAGAAAGAGCAGCACGGGAGGTCAGGATCGATCCGAGCGGAGAAAATCCGTGCTCGAGGAACACGAACATACGGGTCTCAAAGAATCGAGTTCAAGAAAAAGTAGTATTGGGGGACACGAAAGACCCGAGTCCAGAAGATCCAGTCATGCAGCCTTACACGAGGATATTGAGGATGAATATTTGATCAAAATAACAGCAGAAAAGAAGGCAGAAATAGAGAAATATATTGTAAACGATTTTATCGTTAAGAAAAGAAAGATAACGTTAGGTGTTATTGAAGAAATCGTAATGATTTATTCGGTACCCAAGTTTTTCGTGGTTGACATAATTGACAATGCCATCAGAGCGAGAAACATTCGTCGAAGTTCTATCATTGATTTCGATGATGAGCTAGAAGAAGGCGTTTTATCTCCAGAGAAAAAAATGGACGTAGAAACATATATCTTAGAAGCCTTTGTGAGCAAAAGCAAGAAGATCATGTCCAAAGAGTTCGATGAGATATCCAAGGACATGTTTGTACCAAGATGTATTCTTATCACAATAATAGAGGATATTATAGTGAAACGGAAGCTGCAAAGTAACGAGGTGATTGATAATTCTCTTATAGACTATTACAAGAAATATCCAGAGCCTGTGCACGAGGGTAAAAGAGAAAGCCCGACCGGTCAGGGTCATCCAGAATCACCCGAAAAATTACGCGATGAAAAAGAAGACAGCGCAGATGGTAAAATCTCACCAAGCGATTTCTTGAAATTCGAAAAAGATGATACCCGCAAGAGTCCCAGTTTAAGTCCTGAACTAATACCTTCGGACAAATCTACGCAGGATAGTCCTGCTCGTTCAGAGCCCCACATCGACGAAGAGATATCGATTTCTGAAGAGAAACGAACCGAGGTTGAAAAATTACTGGACGAAGAATATTTAAAGAAGGGTAAAAGAATTACAGAAATGCTTCTGGAGGAAATAATTATAAAGACATCATTGCCAAGATACATCATCATTGAAATTATTGAAGAAATCATCATGAAGAGAAGACTCATTAGAGAGTTTATCATGGATCCTGAGATCTACCATAATGAAGATCACGAGGAATACGAGGATGAGAAATACGTGGAAAAATTGTCAAGCGAAGAATTGGGTGATATTGATTCTCGAAAATCATCTCGAGCTTCTGACTATCCCGAGGCGGACGATAAGCAGCCCGAAGGCTCTGTTCATGGATATCCTATGGACTACGAGAGTCAGTTCCACAAGGCTTTCGTGGGTGGAATGACAGAAATACGTACAACACACATTACCACTCTCTCTGGTAAATCTACACCTGACTTTATTCCACGAGAAGAGACAACAGACGCAGCTGATGCACGATCGATGACAGGAAAGTCTGTATTACAGCACGAGCCTGTGGAAACAATTCGGTTGATCAAGGAAACAAAAATCTCGGAGATCGAAGCAACTTCCTCGATCGAAGAGGAGCCTGAAACACCAGGGGAAGGATCTGAAGTTGTCGAGGAACAAAAGGCAAAAATCGTGGCCATAACTAAGGAGAAAGTGATTAGCTCGGAAGATGAGCGGAAGTACGAGTCAAGCGAAGAAGCAGGTAAGAAAATTACAACTGCGGATCAAGTTCCAGAAATTGTTGAAATTACAAAAACAACAAAGACCATCGTTACCGAACAAGTACCAGCAGATCTTCTCGATAAATCGACGGAACAATCAGGGACGGACGTTGCGCAAGTTCTTACCATCAGTGCCGATGAAAAAGAAAGTTCCTCTGAAATTGCGAGTGCCGAGGTAAAAACAGTAGTGACGAAAATAACGACGATCGCTGGGTCGGATGGCCAAATAAAAACTGAGAGGGATGTAAAGGAGAGTCATGACACCCTGGAGAAAGATGAAGCAGAGAAATTATTAGGGTCCTCCTACGCAATTGACAAGTCCGAAGCCGATACAAGGATCGAGGAAGACGACGACGCACTCGTAAAAGAAACCGTTACAACTGGTGAAAGTTCAGATATGAAAAGTTTTCACGAGTCAGGGAGATCCACTCCGGATGTTAAATTGACTGAAAAGTTTGATCACCCAACTTCATCGGTTATCAAAGAACTTATATCCGAAGAGAGGAGTTTTTCTGACAAATCATCCGTAGATATTTCATTGCCCAAGGATATTTCTCCAGTAAAAGCGCCGACTCACGAATTCCCGTGTTCCCCGTTGGCACGGGAGGGGCCTGGGATGCATTCCCATTGGTCAGGTAGATCCACACCTGACAGAAGATCCGAAGGCAGGTCTTCGACGGCCACCCCGGAGGGATTTCGCTCCGGAGAAATAATCAGGACTATAATCACAACCACGAGAACCATGTCGGAGGAAGGTGACATCATCACAACGACGAAAGAAGTGACAGAGTCGACGAATGAAAAGGGAGAGACTGTAGTTTTGACGGAGAAAACGTCGAGTAGCGTGGACAGTCGTCCAGGTTCCGAGCAACGTATGGCATCGAGTTTAGGGTCTGACGTCCCGAGCGAGAAGGATTTCGGACGCGCCAGTCCATCGGACCAGAGGTCTGCTCAACCATCGGAGTCCACGAGGTCCTCGAGACCCAACGAGGTCGAGGAGGTTGCATTTTCCACTGCAGCAATGAGCAGCAGTTTCTATGGTGAGCTTCCAGCGGTCCCTCCACAATTATCGACCATATCAACCAGCGAGTCGGTCCCAATCCAGGGGGATTTCACTTTCAAAAAGTTTACGGTCGAAAAGGAATTTGCTGGGTACGAGAAGGAGAGCAAAAAATACCACGACGAGGCTGATCTAGATTTTGAAAAGGCGCTGATGGAGCACAGCCAGGCTTCCAGTTCCTTCGCTTCCGATGTCAGCAGGTACAGCAATGGCAGTGTGAGAGAGGGCAACGTCGATCGAGCGAAGGCTCAGGACGATGATAAGGAGGACAGGAAGGATGCGAAAGATCCTCTGGAGGGCTGGGGTTCACCTCTGGGCCTACCCTCTCCCAAACCACCGAGAAAATTTAACCTGAAGAATCCCATTGCGTCGTCGAGCTCGACCGAGTTCAGAGGTCACACGTTCGATGTCATGAGCGATTGGGGCGAGCCCTTGAGGTTACCTTCGCCGGCTCCTGTAGCCAATGAAGTTTCCAACAAGGCTTCTCCGAGCACTCCGAAGAAAGAAAAGAGACCAACGAAGAAAGTTCTATCTGAGAATATTAAAAACAAAAAACGATCGGAGAGCCCAAGTAGAAACGAGAAGAGGATCAAGGAGAATAAGAACAAAGTGCAACCAGTTTATATGGATCTCACCTACGTTCCTCATCATGGTAACTCGTACTACACTTCCTTGGAGTTCTTCAAGCGAGTTCGTGCGCGATACTACGTCTTCAGTGGGACCGAGCCCAGCAGAGAAGTTTACGATGCTCTCCTAGATGCTAAGAAGACCTGGGAGGACAAGGATTTAGGTCAGTCCTTACTGTTAAAAAAAATCTCTGCTTATATAATCGACTCTTGAAAAACATTCTTTCTCATCACGAATGAATAGGTATATAATTTCGACGCTGCGTCAGCTGGTCGTGTTAAATTGAATAAGCGCTGATTTTATTAGTTAATAGTATATATATATATATATATAATAAAAAATAGTCCCCCTGCCTGCTGCCCTTATTCTTTATATGTATACAGTTGAATTAAGCAGTCTGAATTTTTACAGAAGTGACAATGATCCCGACCTACGACACAGACACGTTGGGTTATTGGGTAGCTGACAACGAGGAGGTTTTGGCAGCCAATCACATAGATCTATCGCCATCGGCTTCGAGATGTACGATAAATCTGCAAGATCACGAGACTAGTTGCTCCGCCTATAGGCTCGAGTTCTAGGGCATGGCAACTTGCTCAGCCGTGATCGTTGAATTTTAAAGTCCAATCAGCGTTCATCCAATGGATTATTTTCAACCATGGTTGACCTTACATCAACCTACCATCCCGTCCTGTGACTTACAAGAAACCATAGTCAAAAGAGTTTTCGTTCTCACTTGATAATAAGTTGTGTAGGTAGCTGAAACTAACGGATTGTATAACCACATTGGTAGCGATTATGTCAACTTTTTTGTTTTGTTTTTTTTTTGTTGTTTTTTCTTAGAAAAACAAGTGTACCACGTCTCTCGCATTCTTGTTTCTAAAAAGTTACGATGATATAAGGCGCAAGGTATTTTGAGATGTTATTTTAAAAAAGCGTCCTAAAAAAACGTCCTTATTTTTAAGGAAGCGCGTGCTTTAATATAGGTTCATAACAGTTTAAGGAACGAAATCTCTAATGGAGGTCGATATTCTTAAAAATCTTCCCTAGAAGCTTTCATAAACAATAAGTTCCATAACGATCGAGTTTCAGGATTACGAACCTTAGGATGCGCGGCCTATACTAGAACTACTACACTAGACATTCTATAAATCGACTTAGGATATTAAAATCAATTCTCGCGTGCAACTCGATTGAGGACGAATGATACTTTGTATTCTCGCACGCACGTTCAGCTTTCCATTCCATCCTTTTCGGTAAACTATTACGATATTTCAGCGCAGACGCTTAAAGAGCACCGCATAGTCTTAGTTAAAGCAACGAGTCCAGGGTCCTGGTAATTGATCGAAGCAAAAAGTATCAGGGTCTCGTCGAATGACACCGAGATCAGCACTTTCTGCAAATTGCAAGATGAAATTCTCTTTGACAAAGCCTTGTCTACTTTACTGTTTCGACAAATTCGCTTCTTCAACGTACTATACATAGTCTGAGTTATGATCCAAGCGACCGTTGGACGCAGCAGCTTATTATTACAACCAATGAAACTTAAGGCCTCATCCAAAGACGTTTAATGAAAACCTAGTGTGAACTTTCCTAATCCAAGTTATAATTCTCTTGAAAGATACTTCTTTTCTCGTAAATGTCTATTCGTGCATAAGTAATGACTATTTCCATCGAGTTATCTGTGTCGTGTTTCTATATCGTAGATGATAGAGATACGCAGTTTGGTTGTGGCACCAGCAATACGTAATACATACATTTATGGCTATATACGAGATGGATCTATAGGACATTCAGAAATCCGACAGTTGAAATCCATAGAAAATCAGTACCTATATATATATATATATATATAGATGGAGGAATCCATAAAAGCGATTTCTATTTACAACTAACAGATCGATCCATCGCACCGGATGTCCTAAGGATATTAATAGAATATTTCGTAAAAAAAAACTTTAGAGGATTTTAGCGCCGAGTGATCAGGCGCAGCTCATCGTTACATAGCAATTACGCGAGGAGCACGCGTTCCCTTGCAAAGCTGCGTGCAAATGCAAGGCGTTGAGAAGCAGGCAGAAAGAAGAAGAAGGGGGGAAGTCTAAGATTTCTGAATTAGGGAGTAAAGCGATGTTTCGCGCACGGAGGATTTATGATATAGAAAAAGCGGACACCGCCCCGGGCCGCAATCCATCCAGTTGGACAGAGTCCATGCAAGCACGTCGATACCTTCCAAACGAGTCACTCGGAACCCTCCAAGCTACACCGTAGCTTGGAAAGCCAATGAGCTTGACTCGATTAGCACATCTCTGCTCTTAGGATACATCCATCCTTAAGCTCATCGAACCGTAGAGGGAATCCCACATTTACGCGATAACCGTGTTAATTGGATACTTTGACCCCGTTGCAGTAATGAAGAGACTTGTTGATATCCATCCAGTGGACTTTGTCCAGCTACTGTATCATTTGACAACCAGCTGATTTTCACTAGCTTCGTCAGAAATGACACTTTTTCTCATGTAAAATCAGGTTCGAATGCTCGATCCATTGTTAATTGGAGAGGAATGCTCCTTATAGAAATTCGTCGGTCTACCGAGGAATATAAATTGGATAGGTTATAACACATTGACGAGAGAGAGAGAGAGAGAGAGAGAGAGAGAGAGAGAGACGTTTCATGAATTGCTGAAGAAACCACACAAATGGATTTATATATATGAAAATCATATGCGCTACCGAGGTGTTTTCCATGCGCATGGTAGCGTCGCGTCGGACGAATCCAAGAAGTAAAGGCTATTCACCATTTTTGTACTTATCCTTTTTCAAAACTATACTTATTAGTAAACGAGCGTGAAGGTCGTATGCGAATAATAATGGAAAATTCTACAAAAATATTTGAAGGGAGCGAGGATCGTGAAGGTAGAAATGGAGGACGAGACAAAGATAATTGGAGAGGACGCGAGAGAAGATGATGGATATAATTATTATATAACGTATTAAAAACTTTTACAAATTTGAGGACGATGTGAGAAAGCACTTAGCGCGCGAGGAAAGCTTGTAATTTCGTCGAGCCATATTTCGCTGAAAATCAATTTTACACTCTATTCATATAGACTTTTACGTTTATTCGGTTATTCTACCTTGTACTTTTCGAGATACGTTCAATTATCATTCCTGATAGATAACCACGGAGTTATAGTGGTAGAGCAAGGAGCTATTTTTTCGAAGACTACCGAGTGATCGAAGCTCGAAGAGAACTATAATAAGAGAAGAAAGAGGATAGCATCAGGGAATACAATAACAAAAAAAAGGGGGTGAAAAATGAAGAAGAATGAAATTAATTGGATCGTACAAGCCCAGATGATTCCCGTTGATAAAGCTTTGCGCAAAGATCGTTCCTTAGATAAAGGCGCCTGAACACCCGAGATTTGAGGCTGAGGAGCAAAGGTCACTGACCGGGAGAGCTTGAACTCAATTTCAAAGCTGTTAAATTCGATTGGAGGAAAGTGTAAAAGCTGTCTTTTGGGATTATACTGATCCACGCAATAGCCAAAGATAAGAGGAAACTTGAGAGAATGAGAGAGTGATGAGAGAGAAAGGAAGCTGCTAGTGTAATTTATTAATGCGATTCCCAAGTGTGTCTTATACATAAGATGGCCTTTCGACAATTTCGCAAAGAAAGAGATGTGTGGTAGGACTCGAAAAGAAAATGAAAGGACGAGAGAAGGGGAGAGCACAAAAACACCAAATTTAAAGGAGATCTGGAAGTAGGTCGCGCGAGGTGTGTAATTTATAGGTAAGAACGGAAGTAGTAGTATAGAATTAGAATTCTGGAGACGAGCGGGAGAGAGAGAGAGAGAGAGAGAGAGAGAGAGAATCATGGGGACATTGAGATTATTTTGTCGACGTGATGCTAGGCTTAGCCTGGATGAGGGTAGGGTAGCAGAGTAACTCGAGCTCCCTCCCCAGGCTTCTATAGGTAGTACGTAAGTTTTTTACCGCCCGCTTATTATAATTTCATTATTACACAAGGTTTATCCCTTTCTGTGACCCCACCTACACACACTCCAACCATCACAAACAAGCACACGCACTTGTTTTCATCTTTCATTCGTGCCTCGTTACATTTGCTTCGTATACTATATATATTATCGTGTTAAGGATTCGGACCTTCGAGTAGGGCGCGTCCTTCAATAGGACGAAGCGTCCCTTCTTCAAGGACACTCGTGATTAAAGCGAATTACATGACGCAGGATGTATTCGTCAAATGTTCGACAAGGCAAGGATCGGCGATGGAGAGGATTTATGACGAGTTGAATGATGTTTGAGAGAGCGATATCGATATTATTATTAGTTATTACTATTACTACTAATATTATTATTATTATTATTTCAATCGATCGATCAATGTTACTATTGTCATTGCTAGAGGAGAGCTGCCGTTGGTCCCGGCTGTTTCCCTTGCGAGAAATATGGATCAATGCTTTTTATAATAACGGGACACACAGCAACACACTTGCGTAAACGTACTGTCAACGCGTAGACGCGCATACACGCGTTACGAGCAAACACACACACACGCGTCAACAGATTTCACTATACCAATCGGGAGGAGTCGATGGGAAACGACCGTGACCAAAAATGTCAGCTTTGTATTTATGCATTATTTATTGACGAGTAATAATGACCAGCTATTTAGGTAGGATGTTAAAATTATAAAATTAAATTTAAACAAAGTGAATAAGTGAGGCGAGAGCAAAGAGTAACAAATTGTAAGGCCAATTTACGCAACGGCCAGGAATAATTATTACTGTACGCCGAAATGAAACTTGATAAGGAGGAGGGGGGGGGGGAGAGGGAGAGAGAGAGAGAGAGAGAGATTATTAATGTGCGCATTGACGAAAAAAAGAAAGGATTAAATTAATTAAATAAGTATAACTAAATGGAGTGAGAGAAAATTACTATGTACGAGCTTTCAGTGAAACAATTTAGAGGAGATAATGAAAATGGGAGGACAAAGAATACATATTATATTATATATATATATATATACATAGATTATATATAAAAATGAGCGAAATGAGACAAGGATGGAGCAGGGGGTGGGAGGGGGGGGGGGGGAAGAAAGAGAAGGAACGAGCGAGCGAGTTGAAATGTGAGCCTCAACACCTGTACTTTACCATAAAAAATAGCAATGTTCGACGGGTTCGAGAACGGTGAAGCTTGCAGCTTCTTTGAATCGACCAGTGAGATGACAGTATGGATCCAATATGGCGTAACCAATCGCATACGCTTGAATTTGAATGACAGAATTCGCGGCCTAAACTTTTCGCATTTTTCTCGACTATTCGCGCGTTAAGAGGCAGAACGCGTTCATTCGTTTGTGATGAAAAAAACTTTTATAGAGCACAAGGGGGAGTTTCTATCTTAAAAGAAAATCGTTCGAAAAGTCGGCCATCTTGATTAATGTGGAATTGTCAAAAGCGTATGCGCGTGGAAGCCCGAAAATCTAGTCAGCTCAAATGATTTGCCAATGGTAGATTGATCTAGTCACGCTTAATGGGAGAGAATATAGATGGAAGGGGAAGAGAGAAAAATTGTTGGAAGGGGGTAATAGTAGAAGAGAGAATATAAAAACAAACAGAGATTCACAGTTCTCACCCGTCGAAAAGCATCGGCGCTTTTTTCGACTAACGAATTAAACGAGAAAAAAATTACGAAAAAAAAAGGAAAAAAACTTATTGTGGAGTGTTCATGGTGCTATGATTATTATTATTATTATAGAAATAACAATGTTATGCTACATGATAAAAATGATAATATAATAAATAAATATACACTACACACCATAGGGCATGCCCCTTGCATCTATTTGAGCTTTCTGTCTACTCATCCCTTGTTTGCAAATTGTCTCGCGCGTGGCCCGATTTACATACAGATGGATTAAAAGTTAAAACGGTCGTTTATAATCACGTCGAACAGGAGTATGAAACTCGTAAATCGTAATTCGTAAGTCTGACTACATTCACAGGGTTGCTAAACTGGTGTTGCCAAAATTCTTTCGAACTCCGAATTGAATTTCGTGAAATTTCTAAAAATGAATCAAAAGAAAAAACATTAAAAGACACACACAATAGAAGAAAAGGCACAACTCTCGTTTTGGCAACACCAGTTGGTACAGGTTCGAAGATGACCTTGCCAAGGGGTCTGACCATGTACGTACATTTACTGCTTGACACGAAACTCTCGAGTCCATTGATGTACGACCAAATGAAATGGTTAATGCTAAAGTGAAATAAATCAGCAATTTGTCAACTATCACAGTGTGGATCTAATATTTTTTTCATTTTTTCACTGTAAAAATCCCGTATATATATTTGAATACTTTTCTTTGCCTCTTTTTTTTTCTTTTTTTCTTATAGTCCGAGGATAATGAGACATCCTATTGCATAATAAAATAAATATATATTTAAAATTCATTATTCGTTATTATATGGATAAATGTATTTACAAAAGTGTGTGCGTTTCTCTTGAAATTTATAACAGATTTGTATTGGCCAACAGTCTCTAAGTTTATAGTTTATCATTAGATTATATAGGTGTCTGAACTACTTTCGTTTTCATTACATCATATGACAATAATCAAGCTGAAAATAAACTGTAGCCTGATTGATGATAATAGTTTGGAGAGACAAGGCATACACGCACATTGTTATAACAAATACAATCTTTCAAAATAGCAGCAACGATAAATTAAGACAAATATTTAATATACAATATGTTATAATTTTAATCTTTGTCAGAATTCCCTTTAAAGTCTCACTTTTAAAAGTTTGCCTGATGAACAACTTGATAGGGATGACGCGCGCGACCAATGCGATTAGAAATAAAAGTCTATAAGTTATTTCGCAGCTGTTGCAAGAATTCTCTTCAAGGTTCCACTTGAGTTTGGAGGTTCCATTTGACAAATGTCTCGAGGACATTCTTGATTTAAATAGCATTTCTGCATGAGAACACAAGTTCTTTAAGCACTCTCGGCAGGTGTATCTATCACCTCTGGACTATCTAGAGCTGCCTAAGGGGCGTATTTACTGTAGGATAAACGAGCGAAAGGTATCACAGGTTGACAAAACCGTCTTTAAAGCTAATGTAACGTTTGTTGGTTCCAGGCGTGAAAAGTAGCTTATCGTGTCGCGTAGATAGATAATATATATCAACGCGAAATGGACACTATAGTACATCCTTGAGAACCCTATTGAGAGAGAGAGAGAGAGAGAGAGAGAGAGAGAAAGAGAGAGAAGTCCAAGTTGAAAAGCTCTCAAAAGCATGCATTTTCACAAAGCGAGTGCTCTAATATTGGCGCAGCTTTGCATAAATCCATCGTGTGAAATTGTATACATTTCGGTCGAGCTGACCTTGACTTTAACGAATGAAAACTTGCTTGAAAAAAACCCGAATATAAGCCTCTTATAATTGACAATAGCTTAGATCGATCTGGGAGTTTTCCAATATACTGATGAAAGGACGCGACGCGACGCTACGCGACGTAACAAAGTGCAATGTTAACGTAGCTCGAACGAAGATTTTAACCTAAATTAATGTAAGAATAGAAGGCACTCTCTAGATAAATTTAGAATCTCGTATTATCGGGCATCTTAACAAAGTAAGCCACTTTATCCTCGGCAACTCTGTAGTTATGTATCCATCTGGATCCTTTTCTGAGGCTACCATCGATTCCATCCTTCCAGACACCAGCCGGTAGGTATACCTCTCTCTGTCTGCTTCCAGAGTACAATATGGGAGCAACGATGAGTTCCTCTCCGACGGAGAACTCGTCGACCACCACGTGACAGGCAGGATCGGCTGGATCTAACATCCAGAGTGGTCGAATAATTGGGACACCAGTGTCCAGAGTCTCATTGGCATATTTCTTCAACAATGGTGTCACAATGTTTTGCCTCAGTTTGGTCAGGGTCTTGGCAATATCCAGAACTGTGTCGTCCGAGTATTTACTGGGCAGATGGGTGAAACGAATGACGGGTAAAAACGTGGAGAGCTGCAACCATCTGACGTAGAGCTCCTTGTCCGGTAAACTGACTTCAAAGTCATTATCAGGGTTGTTATCGGACATTGGCAGGGCTACGTCACCACCGACCGCCCCCGGCATTATAAATGGGTATCCTATCATTCCGTAATTCAATACAGTAGGGATGACAGTTTTGATAGCCTTCCAGGACGATGGGAATGGCGGGAGTGAGACGAAAACCGGTGCCCTTGGACGTGACACTGCTCCGGACACTCCGATCACAGGAATAGATCCCAAGATCGATCTTGTGAAGATTGTCTTGTAGTGGTCCGGATTAGTCAATGGCTGCTCGCACTTGTAGTAGTGAGGCATATCGTAGGCCGTCCCTAAATCCAGATAAAAAGAGTCCACGTGATACTTCATCACAAGACTCTCCAGTTTCGTCTGGAGCCACGGTAGCGTCTTATTGTTCGTGATGTCCAAGACACCCGCGCTGTTGCTCCCTTTGTACCTGAAGTTTATTAAAATTCCCGTTAACAGGGTGACAAATTTATATCGAACGCGTTTCAATTGATTTATTTTGCAGGAAGAGAGAGAGAGAGAGAGAGAGAGAGAGAGAGAGAGAGAATGTCTGAGTTGTGTGTAAAGAAGCGTCTCCGGGTGCCTTACCGTGTCAAAGCTGGTATTCTGGGATCACTACCCCTCTCGGAGATGAGCAGCCGATTGGCCACCGCGTCCTTGAAGTTGATGGACTCTGTAGAGATAAAGGGTTGAATGCTAAAGACGATCCTGAATCCTCTCCTATGAATGATATTAATGGTCTCCTCCATAGAGGGGAACCTATCCTCGTCGAGAACAAAGTCACCGGCACTGGGCTGCCACTCTTCGCTCAACAGCACGTGACCTTGACGTAGAAAGCCCAAAGCAATAACATCCTCGGTATAATTGTAAATGGCAGCCTCGTTGGTCGGTGAGATTTGCCAGACTGGCTCCGACAGCAAGGATTGAACTGCTTGAAAGTCTTCGGGCTTCAGGCCGTCCCACAGTGTCTTTTCAGCCATAATCGAGTGAAGACTCTTCATGTTGTCCGTGGCACAAATGGTGTAGTTCAATTGGGGCAAAGGCGTCAGGTGATTGATATAGGCGAATGCATCGTGTTTCGCTTGAAGGCAAAAGTCTGTGGTTTGATTGGCATTTATGGAAACGTAAAGAGGCGTCGCTGGATCGACGAGAATCGTAGCTCCTTTCGAGTTGAGAAAGTATCTCTTGAGGACATTGCCAAATGGGTGTTTCCTGATGTCCCCGCTTATGAAAGGACTCAAGTTTAATTTCCCTCGTTCCAGGGGATAGGCCATGTGATTGATCTGTCCGGCCCCGTACCAGTGGCCCCTTTTCGGGGACCAGTCGAAACAGTCCTTGGGGTTGTAATAAGGACTGAGGCTTTGCCAGGTGACGTGGTAGCAGTGCATCTTGTCCCTATGAGTGTGGGACAGGTAGAGCCTGGTCTGCTGAAGCCATTCGAGGCACACCGCGTCCTGCTTTTGATGATGTGGCAAACAAGGAAATACCCCAGTATCCGCCGCTATATCCTCTCCTAATTTAGCTGCTAGTATCTCTGCACCTGTGCTGCTGTACACGTGCATCACTCTTTCGTTCTTGTTGAACCTGCAATAATATGTATCGGGGTAAAATATGCGTATAACTTTGTCCTTTAATCGTTTTTCTCGCTTCTGCCTCTTTCACTCGAGTTATAATTCCCCAATGGGGCGCATCAAAGGTGCCTCCTCATCGTTGCTACGACTATATATTAAAGGATCTTCTCTCATTCGATATTCTTAGCTGGTGTATACGTTTCAGGCACTTTGAGACAATCCACGAGCTCTTCGACATAAACGAACCTCAATCTATCCCATTAGGGACTTCCTGGTAGAGGCAAATGACCGAGAAAGCTATATGAGAATAAGCGAGTAATGACCCCTGCCTCTAATGGATCTGATAATAATGTCATTCGATACAAGTACTGCCTAAGGAGCATCCCCACTTTAAAGTTTTAAACAAAAAATTAAACACCCAAAACCGGCCGCGTCCATGCATCCCGTCCATCCAACGCCCACGTCAATTTTCGTCTTTTCCCGTTTGAAAACAATTATTTACGATACTCTTTTAATTGATCTTCGTTAAATCTCTTTAGATAATTATGTTATAAATGGTAAAAACAAAATTTACGGTTTCATTTTATGCAATGATAATATTCTTTTTGAGATTACTGCTTGGATCAAGCAAAAAGATAAGAGTGAGAAACTCCACCTGAATTTGTCGAAGTAGGCTCGTTGTAATACATGCTGGTTGTAGTAGATGTGTGCGAATCCCACCAAGAAGACCACGCACAAGAATAATATACCGACGAATACCCTGAGCCTGTGAAAAATGAACGTCAGAATAAACACTCGAGGTGCAAATATTTAAAGAAGTGTCCGAAGTCTCTCGAAAATAGTTTTACCGAGTTCTTCAATATTATTATGACTTTTTTGTATTTATATAATATCTTATAAATTTACCCGATGAACGATTGCAATTTAAGAAAAATTTTCATTGAAATCTCGAATAAAATTATACCATTAGTCTAATCGATTCATCAAGCGTATAGATAAGCTATGGCAAGTATCGAGTTACATTTGGTCGTAGTACTTTATTCCAATGCTAAAGTATAATTTTTTTTTTTTTTTGTTTTAACGAACATTTGCAATAATTGTCGCAGACTGAAACGCAACAATATTTCCATAGTCTCGTAAACATACGTACGCGTCTCTACTTGAATATGTGCATCTTTTCGATTCTCTAGTTGCAGCTATATTTGTCAAAGAGAGGAATACTATTGCAGCAATTTTCTATATATGTATACTCCTTATACCTGTAATCAGCATTTTGTCTCTTCTTGTTAGTTCTGAGGGCCTGAGGAATGGAGAGTTGCAGTTTTTCCTTTAAAAGACTGCTGATGCTGTTTACACTCGTTATCGTAGAATTGGCACTTTGAACACCCGCTAGATCCATCGAGTCACTAGATATTTTCTGGCTCATTGGAGAAGATATTATTCTGCTCTTTCTTCGAGGTGGTGATTGCAATGGCATTCTACGCATTTCAAATTATGTAAATCTTCATTAATGATAAAGTATTCGGTACTAACTTCTAAATTAGCTATACTTTTTATACAAAGAAATATGTATAAATAATTAACGCTAACATAAAAACCGATTCTTTCTGTCAAATTACCCCTCGAATTATTAATTGCAGTTTTATAAACAGTTACATTACGTAAGCGTCTTATATAATTAATTTAACCAAATTTTTAATCATCTTTATTGGCGAAGATTGAAAAATTACTTTTAAATGGACAATGAGAAATTATGTGACAAATAACACTGATAATAGAAAATACATAAGAATTAATTCGATTTATTCGAAATTGATTAGTAATCAAGAAAGAGCTTGGCAAAGAAATTCCTCGAAAAAAAAAGTATAAGAAAGAAAAATATAGGATATCCTCGAAATACCTCTGCACGGAGCAAGCACTGCCTACGTCATATCTTGGAATCATTTTGGTACCCAAATCGACTATCACTCGAAAGAAGGGAATTTAAAAAAGCTAAGTGAGAGAGAGAGAGAGAGAGAGAATTCCGATGCACAAAAATACGCATGCAGATGAGTTTCAAAACACTACACACTTTTTAAGTTTTTTGTGTCTACAATTTACACGTGTCAGTTTCCAGAGTCCCATTTCAACCATGGAAAGACTTGCCACCACTTGAAAAACTTGCCTCATTCTCCAGTAAAAATCTTTGCAAGATGATCAATAAATCACTCACATTATCCGCTGGACGTAAAACTAAATTGGTTAAAAAAAAAAAAAAAAGTAGAAATTTGAGTGAAAGAAAGGAGGGAAAATTTGTAGAGAATTATCACCGAGTTGAAGATGATCGAGGGACAACTGATATTTTACATAGATATATATCTATTTTTTAAAAGGTCACGAGTAGCTGTGGCAGCCGATTTCTCACAAGTTTTCGGAACCGGCTCGTTGGAAAGCGATTGTGATGTATTGCAAGGATGTTTTCTATCGAGCCGTTGATTAGCAGCTGCTCCGAGCGAATTGACAGTTTGAGGAGGAAGAGAGGAGAAGCGAAACTGTGTGTGGACGCGTGTAGCGAACGACTGACAAGTGAGAATTAAAATTGAGATGGAAACGCTTCTGGCCCCGATAACCCTGGAGTTATATTCTGGAGGTCGTGCTCCTCGTCTCTACCAGCAAATCATCTTTTCCCTCTTCATCAACAATAAAGAGTACCGCAACTAATTACCCCACTTTAATTGGTACTAATTTTATAAAAAAAAGAAACTCATTCTAATATCACTAATCTATAAAATATGTATATATACATATTTCGTAAAGCACGTGATCACTCGATTGTGCAAATTAAATAATTAATATAACTTAGTTTATATATATAGGCCTTTAAATCTTCATTCTAGTCGAATATTTTTCGAAATAAAATAAAGTAGTCACTGTAAGATTGGAAAAGGAAAGGTTAGGTGTGATAATTCAACGATTGCAGGCTGCAATTTTCTTATTACTTGCTTTAATGCTTATCGTGCAGCAAGTTATAAAAGCAACAAAGTAGTTCACTTCTCTCTCTCTCTCTCTCTCTCTCTCTTACTGTTCTTCACTTATTATTTAGGAAACGATAAATAATGTGTTTGTATAACAATAAAAACAATGACAAATATTTAAAGCTCTTTTATGGCCTACCATGAAAATAAAATTGTGCCTGTGTGTGTGTGTGTGTGTGTGTGTGTGTGTAGACTATCTTACAGTTTCAAAAAGTTTACACCTTATTGAGGTAAAAGTCGTATAGTCAAGCTATTTGCCTGAAATTCCGGCTAGAGTTTCCATTGATCCATGAAGCGTCATTTCAACTCTCTTATCTATTTTTCCATTATCTGGAAAATTATTAGAATAATGCTGATAGTGAAAATCAAAATAAATAAAAGGAAGAGCTAGAATATATAGAATTTTTTCTGTTGCCAATATCCTATCTTCCCTCTTGAACATTTATTTATAAATTTCCGAGAAAGAACAAACTTTAAAATGAATAATGATTGCGAGCTTGAATAAAAGTATTTAATTATATTGATATAATGAAAAAGATATTATAAACGATGTTGCTGGGACATTAAAGAATTGAAAATTGTTAAATAAGAAAAAAGAGAATGAGACTCACTTGGCCATTTCCTCATCATTGGCTTCCTCTTCGGTTTCGGAGCCCAATGGGCTACCATTGGGCGTGGATCCGCTGTTGCTAAAAGTCACGCTGCTACTGTCGCTTTCGGCCCTCGTGAATTTCGACGCGGTGCCCTGAAAATCAGTCATATCGTCTCGTATCATACCACCTTATTCACCAGCACCTGCCTCTAGTACAACATTAAACGCCATTTACAGCCTCGATCTTCGCACATCAAGTATAATAGTTTTTTTACTTCTTCCTTTACTCCCCCCGCCATAGTCACAGATAAGCCAGCAGCCTTGTTTGCGTTCATCACTGGGTAATCGATTATGCCAGAAAAATGGTATTGCAACATTCCTTAATCGCTTTGAGCTATATACGACTTGTGCATGGAAGAAGCTCCCACAATAAATTCCTCAATGCGAATTTTAAATATAGAAAAGAAAGACTATTGTGCATGGTGTCATTCGATGTGCGCTGCTACGAGTGCCAGTGAAGAAAATAATGTAAGGAAAAAGATACGCAAATTACATAAAGGATTGTTATGCTTTATGAAAACAACATTAATTTTATATTAATAAAACTGATCGCGCGTGCGAAGGTAATACTTATTAATTAATCGATGTGGTTTTATCAAAACTCACGGATTACTCTACAATTATCAACGATATTGATCGTATAGAGAGAAAAAGAGAAGCTTGCAACTCGCGCGTTGACTTTTAATCGAACCCAAGAATTCAGCCGCAATGTAAATAAACTAATTAACCACCTTGATAGGCATCTGTTGGACAACTTTAAATCCATAATTGTAGGGATACATTTTCGAGCGGGCGTCAGTCACTATTTGTACTACTAAAAATAGAGTTTATCGTGGAAACTGTAGACGAGAGAGAGAGAGAGAGAGGGCAAGAGAAATAATTTTTTTTTCACACTCTCTGATGAAGAAACACTCTGACATAACTTGACGTTTGAAGCTTCGTGATACGACTGCATCTTCGAAGATGACTGCAGAATGTGACGCGAGTTGCATGCACAAGGCATTTTAATGAGAGTGCACGTGGTATCTTTAAAGGTGTGCGAGCGTCAGCTACCAAGTATATTGCGTAATACTCGACGAGCGATCCGGTTTCTCTCTCCATTCGCAAATGTTTACCTCCTTACTTGCTAAAATCAATCTTAATTTTTTCCTTCTTACCGCAGGACTGTCCCAAAAATGTTTCCATTTATTCCATTTCTCTCTATTGCTATCACACATACACACAAATCTCGAAAGAGTGATTTTTATAGCGCGTTTTCCTCTTTTTTTTTCATTTCTCTTTCCAACAGAGAGAAAGAGAATGTTCCTCGACCAATTTGACGCTGAAATCTCGTTATTAAATAGACAAACCTCAACGATGTAATCCAGTTTTGGCCTCGCTGCACTGGACAAGGCTTTTTCCAATGAATAAATAGAGCTATATTTATGGTCCTTGAAATCGTCGCTCATCCTTTCAAGTATTTGCAAAAAGGAATATTTTCACTTGGCCCCGTTTCGTATATTTTCTTTATTTTATCTACCGTACACACAGCGCGAGTATATATAAATATATATATATTTAAGAACGCATACAGGTTTTGACCAGAATGTGCTCCTCTCCACTTTACACGCGTTAAAATATGATACTATTTATATTTAGTTTTTAGCAGTGCTTTGTATATTTTATATACAAATGTTGAATTTCCTCCAGGATTTAACTCTGTATGTGTTCCACATATAGAATAAATGTTGTATATATTTATTGAAATATAATTGCTCTCTTATTCGCAGCGAATAATTAGAGCCAAGTTTATCCAATATGTTGTCCTTTGAAATTGTTCTATTCTGAATATTTTCACGCGAGTTGTCAGCGATGTAAATAAAGGTACACTGAAAATGTCTTTCAAGCAGGTTAAGTTAACTATCACGGATGGTTATATATATATATATATATATATATATATATACATCCACAGAAATATACAATATCAATGAAGTATCGAGATATATCGCTTGAAAGTATATACATATAAATACAAGTGCGCGGCTATGCGCATATATATAATCATTCGGAGAACGAATAAATTTAAATATTTGCCGTTGCATGGCTCTTGTCATTGTTTCCCAATTTGTTCCGTGTCTAAAGATTACTGAAAACAATAATATATAAGCATGTTAATAATAAAACATTAGTAGGTACCTTTTGTCTGTCAATTTCCAAGTCATCCATGCTGTTTAATTTGTTCGGCATGGAAACACTAGTTCTGCGCACTTTTTCACCTAAATCGGCTAAAGCTGTGGCAGAATTCGCAGGATTGCCAGGATTTTCCAGCCCATTGGGTTCTATCTTCGATCTATCGATCCTTCCAGAAATATCCTCAGCTTTCTCAAATTCAACATCTGATAACAAAAGAGACTCACTGAGGGAAAAGTGCATGGAAAAACATGCCATATGGTACTCATTACTAAATCAAACATTACACTGTTAACCTACATTTAGTGAAATTTATACTTTCTTCTGTCCATTTATGAAGCTGACAACACTATCGTGAACCCTTTCAAATATAATCTCTATGAATTTATCAACCTAAATTTTTCATAAAAGGTCTGACTATCTTCATTATCTGTTTCTCTTAAGTAAATCATTGAGTTTATATTTACACGTTTGAATATCATTTGTTTTCCAGTGATTCTTAATTGAATTTTAATTGGGTGGGTAAAATGTGCGACTGTTCGGACGATAAGAAGGAAAAAGGGAGAACACCCGAAACAATCAAATTGTTTCCAGGATGCTCGAAACCAGGACGTTTCAGGGATACCCAACTGAGCTCTTCGTGCCAAGTAACGCATAATTGGAGCCCATCGAGATTTGATTTTTTCAAAGATGAGCCATTGAACACAACTATCTATTCGGACAAGTCATCGGATATATCCTCCCTGTGTAGTAGTGGATCTAGCAGAGTGGTAAATTCTATAGAAATAAATTTAACAACATTAACATTCGCTATTCTAGTCTCGTATAACATTCGATGATTTTAATGTTGGATAATTACTGACTAAGCTATCGTTCTCTCTTTCCTTCGATGGATTCCACATTTTTTTAATTTCGATTTTCCAGTAATCTTAATATGAATAAGTGACTAATATAATACTGGTTAGAATAATAAATAATTTACCTTGGATAGTACAAGTTTGTACAATCGCAAGATTTCGATTTGACCAGAGGCGAGGAGGCAGAAGAGGAAAATAAAGAGGAAGCGAAGTCACCTGAAATTTCTGAGAAATCGGAAATATGGCAGCCTAGCGTAATTATAAGGGAAGAACCGGAAAAGTCTGATACAGAATGCACTTTGTGCATTATCAAACCTGAAGCTGTAGTTGATAGAGATTTGATCGAACGCATAGTATTAGAAGAGGATTTCGAAATCATCGACAGACGGTGCTTGCAACTTTCACCGGAACAAGCCTCTGAATTTTATTTCCATAAGTAATTCATTGAGAATATCATCATAATAGCTCGATTAATTAGTTATTCACAATTCGGTAAATGGAATACGAGATTTGAACTATTATTAGCTTTACGAATGATTTGACAAAGATTTAAGAAAAGAGGGGGAACAAATGGATATTTTTATTGATTTTATAAACGAATCTTTTCTATTAGGTATGGAGAGAAATATTTTCCTCACTTAGTAGCGTACATGTCAAGTGGACCAATTATAGTGCTGCTTCTGGCTAAACCAAATGCAATAGAGGATTTCAGATTTCTCATGGGACCTGCAAAAGTAACTTTAATCTTCGTCACAATCAATTATTGTTTTACAATCATTTCTTAAGGTTTCAGAAGCCAAGCTATACTTTCCCGCCTGTATAAGAGCAAGATTTGGACAGATCGGAGAAGACTTTAGAAACGTGGTTCATGGAAGTGGAAGTAGCAAACTTGCAGAAAATGAGATTCACTTTTTCTTTCCTGACAGTAAATCGATTTTTAACTCAAAGTCTTCCCGCTCTTCATTAATTTTACAAGAATTTTGCTAAAAACGACAAAAGGCGGGGGAAGAGAGAAACTTTTCTTATAATTAACTAAATCTATGTCGTAATTATCCAATGATGAAAGGAGATTGGAAAAATAATTGTTCGCGTATATTCTATTCTTTTTTCAGTGATGATCGAACCTTTGCTAAGAGGGAACAAAGCGATAGAATATTTATGGGAAACCATTAATCCGATACTACTCGATGGTCTGGCCCAAGTACAGACGAAAGAATTTTGCAAATTCTCTTATCAGCGACAAATCATTCATTCTTATATTCACGAGCTTTATTAATATTTGTTTCAGTGTGCCAAGAAAAAGCCAGACGACCCATTGATCTGGTTAGCCAACTGGCTTTTGGAGAATAATCCCAATAAACCAAAAACTGAACGTGATGTGATTCCAACTTCATAATTCGATGACGAATTTATTAAAGAAATCATATGGAGGATAAGCTTGGGAGAATGATTTACCTGCTAGCTCTTTACTATCGTTGTATTTCTTTCGTCGAGAGACTGGAGTGGTACTTAATCGGCCCTGCCCCGCAATTCGTGGACTGTATCTGTAAAATTAGCATTGGCAAAATTGGAAAGAAATCGCATTGAAAAGATGCACCAATTGCAAAATTAACATTGATCAGGTCAATCCGATGTGTAATAGTATAAAGATTAAAAAGCATGTGCAGTATTTCTCTTGCGTTGAACGATTAATCTCGACGTGGAAAAGATATCCTCCACAAATATTCGATTGTTATTTTGCAAATTGTTTCTACCGTTCGATTATATATATATATATATATATATATATATATATATATATATATATATATAGAGAGAGAGAGAGAGAGAGTGAGAGAGAGGGGGGGGGGGGGGGGGTAATGCGACGCGATAGAATACCTGGACTGTACCAGCCTATGGACGATATCGGCCAATTTTTCCACTTTTTCAATACTCTCATCGATAGCGCAGTCTTTGCTGGGGAGATTCAGCGAAAGGTGATGCTGTTCCTCATCGCCGGAAGTCGTAATGATAATTCGTGGAATGTTAGGATCTCTTTTGGGCCGGGCGAAACGTTCTCGCTGGAAACGCACTCTGGCAGCTGGCGCAACTTCTGCCGGCTCATCGCGTTCAATTTCCGGTCGGGCGGCGACGCTTAACTCGACGGTCAAACGCGAATTTTCCGATGCATCTCCCTCCCCCGAACTTCCGGTCCGATCGTTCGCATCTGTCGATGACCTGAAATGCAGAAATGCAGAGACGCTAGAGAGGATCGAACCAACGGGAGAAAGAAATTTCCATTACGTTTCGACAAATGCTCCAGTATTTTTGTCTACAAACTCACGATTATCTAGTCACGCTTTGACTAAGGTAATCAAATTTAAACAAATCTTTGATTGGTACCGCGCGATACAACATTTGCAAACCTTTATACTAATAAAAAACTCGTGGAGGACTGCAAGACACATTCTTCGATGGAAAATAAAAGTTTAATCTATATTCGGCTAATAAACTGCACTAATTTCGAGTAAATATTTCATTATATCATTAGCATTTATCTTTAAGCTTGTCATTTGGTGTGGAAAAGAGAGAGAAAGAGAGAGAGAGAGAGAGAAATATGCACGATACACAAGAGGCTACATCTAGGCTATATAATTGAAGAGAGCGACGATTACCAAGGAGAATTCCAGTAGGATCCAGCGAGTCCCGACTGTCCCGAGTCTTGGGACTTGGAGCGAGGGAGTCCTTCTCTGCAATTGGCAGGATCGGTCTGAGGGGGTTTGTACCAGGGGGAGGGAGCTCTTACCGGACTGTTGACAATTTGATTGTTGCGACTACCGTTGGAGGCTGATATGGAAAAGTTTGAGAGGGACGACGGGGTTCCTGGTGGATCGGCGTCGGCGTCAACGGCTTTGGGGATCCGTAGCCGAAGAGAGTGGTGGAATTCGGAGCTGCGGGGGTAGTTTCCTCCTCCCCCTGTACCTCCGTCGATGTCGTTGAGAGGATCACTGGGAGGCGGCTTGTACCAAGGCGAGGGCGTTCTTACCGGACTGGAGAGAAGCTGGTTGCTGTTAGAGCCTGAGCCGCAGTAGTTGCAGGCTGAACTGGGCAAATTTGACAAGGATACACCTCGACGTTGAGCGAGTCCCACGGGAACAACGCTGGCCACTTTAACGTCCCAGGGATTCTCGATCGACAGCAGCACTCTCTGCACAAGCCAATGGCCAATCGGTTAGACGACGCACGCATGCATGCACACATTGACGAATGGTCGGACCGTCGGAATCGCACTTTGGCATCCGCTGCGTGGGTGGGAGTTGGCTTGGGGGACCACTTAAGCTTCGTTATACACTTGCCTCCTCCCTTTCGCCTCGGCATATCGCCATTCGCCGTGCAACCTCGTCCAACCTATACACATGTATAGCACACGTCCTACCACTAACGCGCCTTTTCTTTCCAATTGATTCCCTTCGAGAGACATTCAACAATTTCATAGAGATTCTTTTCCCATTACATCTTTCTCTACTTATGTAGATGGAAGAAAATATTTTTTATCGCTCGATTATGTAGAGACTAGGGGGACTCCTCGAAGGAATCATCTTGTGTCTGTTAAACAGGTTAGAAATGTAACACCTGCTCTTATTACAGATTACAAACGTCTGAGAGGAGAGTTATCGAGTATGAAACGTGGATAAGATTGTATTTACATTTTATCCTGAATATATAGTAATGACATTAAAAGTCTTACCCGATAGATTATAGGCTGGTACAAAAACTCCCATATATATATATATAGTTTATAAAAATAAGAAATGTTCTTTTTAGAGAGAGGCTTCTGATCCGAAAGCAGGATTGAGACCGGAAGTCCAATAACAAAAACTATTTCAAGCACTTGTATCACTTGACTGCAGCAAACTTCTTTTTCCCCATTGTCCTTGGTCTTAAAGCGTGCAGCGCGAGCTTTCTGCTATCTCGATAATTTATCACCTTTTAAACCATTCTTTAATCTCCCCATATATAAAATCTCTCTCCCGTTTCTTCAATATTTATTACTCGTGTTATATATTAATTTCGATACCGAAATCATAATTAATTCAACCTCTTGCTCCAAGTAAGGTGGGAATTTGTCAGCTTACGTTTCTTCGATAATTTACAATAAATTCCTTATGATTGAATAAACGTTACTTTTATGCAAACCAATAACATGTTATATAAATTTATGATCTTTTTCATTTTTAAATGTGGAAAATTACCCTTTTACCCGTGTTATTTGAAGCACTAACGTTTAACCAATGATATAATTATTTCCTCCTTGTTTCTTTTTCAATAATTTCAAGTTCAAGTGTACGTAACTATACTCCTGCGTTAATTTAGGTGACCTTCCCAGCGCTACATTCTAGATCACGATCCATGAATCATTTTAATCTTACGCTCGATGCTTATGTCTAATCGTATTATGTTACTCTGTTTATGCACACTGATAGCTCCCAAGGAAGAAAGAAGAAAAAAAAGCTACATACATAACAGAGGCGTAAATCGTTTTTATTTCCTTCTTCCGCAGGCCCGTACATGTGCATGCAAGAGACAGCCAATCGCGCGAAAGATTCCTTATAGCAGATTCTTTGCACTTTGCACACTTTTAACTAAAATCTGAGAAAAAATTTCCATTGGATAAAAAATAACAATGAGAAATATTAATTAATTTCTATCTCTGATCTATCCAATATAAATGTACTATATTTTGTGCCCCACGCGCGAATATTTCTGCATTAAAAGTATAGGGATTAAAAAGGAATAAAGATATTTAAATTTCTCCAGTGTTATATATAATTTTAATCGTAAGAATATGCTATTCGAGGTGAACATTTGACGCACGGTTACGCCATTGGTAACGAGCGTACGAGAAATGTTTATATTTGACAAAGAAACCAGCGGAATCAAACAACTCGCCGCTGTACCATCAAAATTTAAGCGTTAAATCTCGTGCTTAGCGTGTGCAATTAAAATATTAATTACTGAAACAAAATAATAACATTAGTATATGACATTAATAAGCTAAAATATGTACTAATAGCTATGAAAACTTTATAGCGTTAATTACAATGAATAATTGTTCTATTCATCCATTTATGGTTTTATTTATTCATTTGTTTATATACTTATTTCTCAAAAGCGATAACGATTAATTATCATTATGCTAAATTAAATAGACAAAAATCTTTTCAATTGCGTACATATTATTTTTTAGAACTGTCATCGTGAATCAATAGCTAAATGTGTTTCGTTTTTACACGGAGAATCAAGCTTTCTCCTATCTGTATTTAAATATAAATATGTATATGTATATAAAGATATATATTAGGGTGGTCGTTACAAAAAAAATTTTTTGCGGATTCTTAAAAAAACACTAGTATTTGATGAGAAACTACAGTGGTTGAAACTTGTGACCTGACAAATGATAGAAACACGTGCCTCATTGCGATCAAATACAATTTTCCAAGAATTTTACAGTTTTTCGCTGATAACTCATTAAATATTCGATTCTATGAAAAGATGCATATAACCTTTTCTCTGCAGAATTAAATTCTACATAATAAAGGTTCTATACATTTTTCTTCTAGAATGCATACCAATCGAGATATTGCTGAAACATCGATCCTCTTGTTCGTTTATACACATTATATTGATATGTTTATATGAATAATTATTTTTAGCTTACCGTACAATTAACATATTTTATTAAATTAAGAGAAATAAAATGTGTAACACTAAAGCGAAATAAGAATAACTACTCATATGAACATATGTCAATATAATGTGTATAAACAAAAAAGAGGATCGATTTTTCAGCAATATCTCGATTAGTATGCATTCTAGAAGAAAAATGTATAGAACCTTTATTATGTAGAATTTAATTCTTCAGAGAAAAGGTTATATGCATCTTTTCATAGAATCGAATATTTAATGAGTTATCAGCGAAAAACTGTAAAATTCTTCGAAAATTGTATTTGATCGCATTGAGGCACGTGTTTCGATCATTTATCAGGCCATAGGTTTCAACCACTGTAGTTTTTCATCAAATACTAGTGATTTTTGGGGATCAGTCAAAAAAATTTTTTTTTAACGACTACCCTAATATATATATATATATATATCGGACGGTGCGCGAATCGTTTTTTTATTCGATGCACGTGATGCAGCGGAGAACACGATAATCTTGCTCGAGCAAACAACTTTTGAACAATTATCTAGGAATTCTTAAGTGAAATTGGGTCGAGTGTTGAGACAATGTCACACACAGAGACACAGACACACGCGAGCAAGCTCACATGGCACTGAGAGATAAAAATTGTTCAATTCCGATGAATGTTACGCGAGGGAAGGATACTAAGAAACTCTAAAACTGCTTTACATATAAATCTAAGTGACAGGTGTATGCGCAGTAATTTCACAAGTAATCAATTCCAAAAGTGCATCTCTTGATAGACAGTCTCTTTCATTCTACCGTGCTAATGCTATTCTAAACTTTAAATTAAAAGCCTATAAAAATTCACATGTAAATCTTACATTTCATCCATCTGTCACTCAACAGTGTATATCATGATAATCCTAATGAAGTATC
This sequence comes from Prorops nasuta, assembly GCF_024137725.1. NCBI lineage: Eukaryota > Metazoa > Arthropoda > Insecta > Hymenoptera > Bethylidae > Prorops > Prorops nasuta. The sequence goes on along the minus strand of NW_027116805.1, from coordinate 8,776,709 downwards.
ACAAATTTAGATTAAAGAAAATTAATCTATAAGCAATTAGCAATCAATTTATGAATTTTCTCATTAAACGAAACTCGATTTTTCTCATTAAAATTTGCATTGCGAGAAAAAAGAAATGATTAGACTGATTATGCGATATTTACGAAATGAGAGGGAACGCTTACGAGTTCAATGGGTCATTGTTCATGTATTTCCATAATAAAAATCGAACCTGTAATGACCGTAAACATATGGTTTTCACAAATGAACAACCATTACAACGATCCAGTAATTTTCCTGAGTGACGTTAATTGTTCGAAATTTACGCTCAGCTTTAACGAGCATCTCGCTAATTAACATTACAAAAAGTCTCATTATCATTAAAAGCATCTTTACTGCAGCTAGGATAATTTGTCTGGTAAAAATTGAAAATAACGTTTCAAACAATTAATTTAATGATATTTCTTTCCCTTCGTCGTGTACCCACTTTGAATTTACGCATGTGTATATCAGTTATTTATATCTAGCTATAACTTATCAATTAAAGAAAGCCATGATAATAACCGGGAAAATTGTTTCTATAACTTATTAATACAAAGTAGACTAAATTTAAGCAATAGATTAACCATTTCTTTCATACCGAAACCACAATAGATCCAAATGATATGAATGTTAATTTTCCAAGGAGTTATTCAATTTTTAAATCTTTTCCTATATGTCTACCCTATAGGAAAATATTTGATAAATGATTTTTATTAACGATATAGTAATGCTTATTAATATATTTAACGCGTGGAGTAGAATTGGCACGTGACGTGTGTAAATTAAAGTGTTAATTAAATGGCTACAATAACTGATTGTTTTATGGCAGTTATAAGAACAGGTTGGCATTACGAGAATTAGAATTAATTCAGAGAATTTTCTGGGAAATGGCAACTTTATCAGTCATTCGTTTTTGCGCTTATCATTTGGATTAACAAGAGAGAGAGAGAGAGAGAGAGAGAGAGAGAGAGATCGTGCATGACTTTCAGTCAAACGATATTCCGTATACAAATGAAAAAACCTTGAGAATTTTTTTGTCTAAAATATGTTTTACTGATTCTTCAAGAATAATACCTAATTGCATATCTAAAATGTAGTACGTATAAATAACAGAATAGATAATATAGCAAAACTAAGATAAACAGTTTGATTGGAAAGATCCGAAATTGCTTGAGAACAATTTCTATAATTCGCATTTGATAGGCATTTGGTAGACAGATTGCAACTCCCTCTATTAATCGATTATTTTAAATGTAAATAATTGTGAGAAATGTGTAAACGAAAAAATATATGATAAGATTCATTGAACAAAATCCGAGCGCGAATTGAAAAAGAAGAAAAGGGAAAGTTGAACGATAAAAGGTCAATGTAAGTAATAATTGAAATAAGCAATGGAAGAAGAGGAAGAAATTTAGAAATAGAAAGGAAAAGAAACGAGAGAACCCTATGCAGTATTGAGAGAAAGTGTAAATAATCAAGAAATATAGGAAATGACATGAAAAAGGAGACGAGATAAATGAGAACGTTATAGCACGTATAGAGGGAAATATGTAAAGTGAGTCAAGTAGGGAGAAGCGTGCGACGAAAAGGGATGGAAGTGAAAAAAAGATGGAATTTTCTATTTACCTTGTCTTTATCACGTTTGCGGTTCTTCCTTTTCTTTATTCGATTCATGATTCAGAGCGGATTTATGAAAGTGACGACCGATAGAGGAGATATTTTTGCTTGGTTACGCAGAAATTGAGAGTAATCATGCGGGCAAGGCTGATTGAATGAGATGAGAGGTGGCTAGGGCCTCCATGCACCTTCCGAGGCAGGTACTTTTAAACTGATCTCCTCTTCGGTACGTGTATCAGTAACCACTTGGCGATATCTTTCTCGTTCAAAGTCTCGCTCTCTTACGTATATATATATATATATATGTATGTATGTATAAGTTTTCCACCTCTATCGTTTACACCACTCTCACGATCCGTTCGCTCGCCCCCATGCTTCCTTCATGCCCGCTCAAAAATTCTCTTACCTGTTTCCAACAATAAAATTCCCATGTACTCTTTTCATTAATTTACTTGCACTTGATATCTAATTACATATATATATACAATGATCGACTAAAAATGCATTTCTTTAACTTTATGACTAACACACATTTTTTAATAGAATATATACCAATTTTATCACTTTTTTTAAATTTTAACGAAAGCTAGAATAATTTTTATTTGTAACTCGCGTATGTAAAGTAAAGCTTTTGTTCCTCGTAGGAATAGAGAGACTCCTCGTCTTTGGCTGGTATGCTGCAACTTTCTTAATACACTTATTGCATACATATATAAAACACACATTTCCACTCGAATCGAGAATATTTTTTAAAAAGAATTTCTAGTGAGAGAGAGAGAGAAAGATAAAATACTTGTAAGCTCATACATGTAGATGTGATGTAGATTGTCAACATATTTTAGCGTGATAAAAATGTTGGATTTCTCAAATATCTCACTCCGTTTCCGTGTCCGCGCGTCCAATAAACTTTTTCCACTTGCACTGCGAGTGTTCGTTAAAAAAGACTTGGATATATCATACTTATTGCTTATCTCTCCAAGTTTACGTGCAGCGGAGGAGATGTCGATTGATACAATTTTCCTCCTGCCTCGATCACTTTTTTAAAAAGTCATTTTCATGTTTTCTGCTAAGAATCATGTGTATTATAATAAGTAGTAAAATGTAACTATTATCAGATTAGCTTTCTCACACCAATTACCATGCACTGTTAATGTATTTAATCCTGCAATTGCTTTGTCCAATTTGAAAATCAATTCTTCAAATTGATCCTCTCGCCTGTTTCAACGTATCTCTTCATATATTTTCATAATTTTCTGCACAATTTATTAATCGGTTGATCGACTTTATTTAATAAAAGATTTCTCAGCGCGATTTCGTTCATTGGTCCAAGAGGGACACGTTTAAATTTAAAGAGAATGTAGCGAAGAAAAATTGAAATACCTGGCTGTTTATGCGAATATCAGCTGATTATATTCGTCACGATAATCCTTTACTTGATTACGCTCTTGACACGAAGAAATTGTTTGCTTCAGCTTCCATCTCTCTCCCTCTCGCTCTACTGCCTGACAACCATACAAGGTTTGTGCAATTTTGATATATCAAGGATCCTTTCTGTTTGTTTTCCCTTCATTGCTATACACCATTCAGTGCGCCAAGTTTAAATAAAACTAAATAACTTATCGTTCGAGGAAACGTATACGCGTCTAATAGTACAGTAATACTCGGAATAAATTTTCGTCTATGTATATATTCGTGACAAACGATAATTTTCTGCCTGCGTGTACAGCCCCAAATTACATTATATAAGCAGTTAATTAAACTGGCGATATTGTTGAACAAATTCTATGCTATAGTTGAGCAGAATTGACAAAGTTTTCAACTACGAGTCAACAGGATATTTTCTCATGCATATAATAATTACAGCGGAGAGTAGCTCTAAAGAGAAACAGAATGTAAAAAATTGCTTAGAGTATTATCGTACAAATAGATCATAAATCACTATGGTATAGCTTATTTAATTTAGTATTCTCTAATTATCCCATAGTTATATTATCAGTGTTTTAAAGAGAAGGAATGGGGAGTTGGGAGGTAATTGGATGCACAAACCAGACAATTATTTGAGTTTGTATAATTTTATTCTCATCTTTCTCTCGTTTAATGCAATTTCGAAAGAAATCGTGCGATACGTTCGCTAATTATGATTTGCAGCAAAATAACATGACTTTACAAGATCGATCGAGATATTGTTACAACCCGCTATGTTGTTTTTACATTATTTATTAAAGCCTAAAGATTTATTCATAATGATATGCTTTGATACAATGTTAAATTAATTAATCAATCAGATCCAGTTTCTTAACAAGTTTCCATAATATCTGTAAATTAATTTAATCGACTCGATGTGTGAACTCAGTAAGGAAAATATTAAATATCTTTCCACCAATTCTTCGATCTATAGCCGTAGAATTTTCAACATAAATGGATTTAAACTTTTATCAGAGTAGTTGGCGCGATATATACATTGGAAGTTTTATTTGCAATTGCGTTTCCTTTGAGATACTGATAAGTGCAACATAATCTAATCTCTTAAAACTTTTGTTTATCCACTGATATTTAACGATGCCAAATATACGAGCTACTCCAATTTTCATCTAAACATTGGGGATAAGTAAAGTTTATTTACGAATCGGGAGAGTGTCTCTCTCGCTTTTCTTTAATAAAAACTATAAACCACAATGAAGCGATCACGCAAATCTTGACAATACGCTATCTCTAAGAGTGGACGACCTTCGGTTTCTTTAGAAATTGTTGAAATCATTTCAAACGTTAACATATTACAGCACAATCCTAGTTAAATATTTCAATAACAAGCTCCATATATTCCTGACAAAGAATCGATTAAAATATCTGACGAAGCTCTCAGCATTACATATAATTTTTAACACTACTAATTAATAAAAGGAATAACTTATATGAAGATTACTGATAAACATAATTTATTTATGCTCTCATTTAATATTACATATATTGCTTGCTTCCCTTTACTTCTCCATATCCTGCTTTTTAATCACGTAACAACATAACAGTTTCTACATTCATAAAAAGTTAAAACGACCCCAATGTTCTTATAAGAAACTGTGGATATTATTATTTTATAAATTACAGTATCTGACAAAATAGTCTAGAGCTCTACTAAAATCTCTCCCCTCCCTAGTAATATCAGAACTTTTTAACCCACGAAAGAAACCGAAGTTATATCAGTTTCAAATTGTTATTAATAAATAAGTTTTATACAATTCAGAGCTATTTTTCTACATTTTTCGTCTGATTTGCTGTCAAGGCGAATCTGACGATGGATTAATACAGCCAATGGATACAATATAATCTTGAATATCACACCACGCATTGAACATTAATTATCGATCATCAATTATCGACATTAATCATTTATCATAGTAATTACCATTGTTTATATTTATGCTTAATCGGAGGCTCCATATTTGATCGAGATACTTTATACTTATCATAACTAACTTTATTACAACTAATTTTCTCTCTTTCGGGCACTATTAGAATATCATTTACACATCCAGAGGTTTTTCCTTCATCCAATAAACATACAAACCACTCTCAATAAAGTTTAAAAACATTAACGACAATTATATATATATATGTATATCTATATATACATATATATATATAATATATATTTATTCATTTATGTTCAATTATTTATATTTCTATCCCAGCTGCTCACTGCTAAATTAGCAACTTGAAACATAAAATGGTTGCAATTTGTTTAATACATGACTCTTTGAAACATCCTTCTTTAAGTTTTTAAAATAATATTTAGGTATACAAGTTTTTAAAAATTTGCCATCAGCTAGAAAGCAGCTTGAGGGACATAAAAAACTGTTTTTCCTTTTGTTTTTCGTGGAGAGCAATATTTAGTACTAATAACATAGCTTTCCTGGCTGTCTTTATTATCTGCTTAAAAGATTAACATTATGCATAATGAGTATTACTATCTTGCTAAATAATATCGAAAACGTTTACGGTGTTCTTTCAGGTTTACTTTAGTTTGTAGTCAAAGTCTTGTATCTGCGTTATGTTCAAAGCCTCCCACTCTCGATTTTACATGGTGGAATATATTTGTTTCGTGAAAATTGAAAATCTATTTACACATATTACAATTGAAATACACACACAAAATTCTCTTACAAAACCCATGGTGCGACCAAATGCTTATTTAGTTTATGCTCATAGAAATTATAAAACTACAGAATAAATTTTGTTATAAAATTTCATTTGTATTTATAATTTAAAAGCTTACTTTAATAATAGCATAATGTACAATACAAATTGAAAAATTCACTTGGAGGGGGTGGCTATATCATATTTATCATCTCAGCTTGCATTTCTGTTGAATCGTCACAACCCTTTGCACTTAAAAATCAAGGAGAAATAAAGCCATGGCACAAGCTAACATAGGATCCTTCAAGCTACGCAACAATAAATACTGGTGCTTTAAATTGAGCAAAAATTATGAAGCAAGATGTGATCAAATTTGAAATAAATCGAGCGAAGGGGAAAGAGATAGACGTGTCTCGTTTATTATACAAGATACTCTAAAAATAAAGCAGTCATGACTCACTTATAGCTATTTTTAATGGAGCTGGATTTCCACGTAATGATGGAATGATGAGTTTTGGAATGAAAACACAAACACAGAGGAAACTAATAACATATTGGAAAAGGAAGGTTTTTCCAATGATTGACTAAACTTAAAGTAGCTTAAACGTACTTAATATATTTTTACACGTATCGATATATATATATATATATATATATATACACACACATAACTATATATATACATATACCTTGATACTATTTATTCGTATACAAGAAGTGGAGCAACTTTCCATCAAGTAACTTCATTGTGCGCAGGGATCATATATCAGATCCGTTAATCTTTTTTGCCAGCGAGATGAAATAATTCGAACCGAGCTGCCAAACAATTACCAACTAAAAAACAATAATACTTTGCTATTCATAACATCCTTCAAGAAATTAAAACGAAAACTGAAAGTCTATATTAGGCTAACAGGAAGGAACATTTCTCGTAATTCTGTTATTCCTCTGTAAATAGACTGGAATATGTATTACGTATTATTCTATAGGCCAAACGATTCTTACTAGACGAATAAAATGATCTCTCAGCATAACAAACTTTTTGTAAATTTCCAAGAAAACCTATAAGATGATTTCATGGAGCTTATGCTTTCGGCATATCGACAAACAATTTCAATTAACACGACGTCGAAGCATCAATCATCACTGATTCTGATGACATTTAACTCAAGTTAGAATAAGAATCGTAAAACAACAATATGCTACATGATCTTAGCAATCTTTTCATACGACGATAACTGATCGTTAACAATATACATTATCAAACTCATGCAGTTGCAGTTTTGTCGATGTAGCGATCAAATGACAATAATAAAATAACAGTCTGCTAAATTTCATTTATATTTGCTAAAATAATCCTTAATGAAATAGATGAAACGCATGATATGATAGATAAAAGATCCCATCTCCCCGGACCAACTTATAAAAGTCATTCTCATTGAAAGTTCTAGTTACAAAGATGAGTTAGGTTTGTTGTTGATACAGTTGTTACAGACCAGAGACTTAAGCCTTGACACTGCGTCATTCTCCAGGATCATCCCATTTTGCTTCCTCGGCTATTCGATCGAAACAGTCGGAGAGGAATGTGTACTGAAAGAATAAAAAGATACTTACTCGGTGTACTCTATCATTTATAATCCAGTCAAATGATGAAATTTTAATGGAATTAAATTATTGATCATCGGATCAAGTTAATTAAGTTATCATTGATTTAGGACAGAACAAATTACGGACATTACTCACATATGGCGTAAAAACTTTGAGCCAACGAGGAGGGCGATTATCTTGACGAGTATATTGAAAACAAAAAGCCATTCCTTCCTCATCCACTTCCCACCTCGTAATAGTGTTCCATTGAAATTCTACTACTTGAGATTCCAGGGTACCATCCTCCTTCGCAGCGTGCAATCTGAAAGCTGCCATTCCCACAGCTGCTACAACATGGCCCTCCTTCCTTGAATCGCAGGCACAGTGTGGGAAAACTATATCACCATATCCGTTTAATTCCCTCGCCAATTTTAAATACTGCAAGAAAAAATATATGCATTAAAATGGTTTCACGTTTGTCGAATGTTGATCGTCGCGTAGCTGTACTTGAGCGGAACATGAGAAAAATTCCGAAAATTCATCGATAAATCCTTTCGCTACCAGTGTGAAGTTAGCACCCCAAATCTTAGAAATGGAAAAAAAAACCAAACAGTTGTAATAGCACCCGGAAAAGTTCCGCAGTTCCTTGGTATTTTTCAAAAAAGTTCTGCAGATTGAACTCGAAAAACTATAAAAAGTTGATTTGGAGTGGTAACTTGACACTGGTCCTTTCGCTTATGTGCACGGCTCTTATATGTACATTGAAGAGTTGCAGAAATAAAAGAAAATACCTCGTGCTTCCTAGAAGCATCTTGTAGTGCTTTCAATTGGTACAACCTCTCCCCAGCTGTGATATGGCCTCTGTTAACCTCATCAACGGTCTGCCAAAACATCCATGTTAAGGCCAGCTCGCTCAATGGTCTATTAACATTAAACAGCCATCTTCGTACCGAAAGACACGTAGCACTAGCCGTTGAGTAATTTTGTATGTACAATGTATGCGGATGCTCGTGGGGCTGTAACTTTCGTTCTACGGATAAATCAACGAGGACAATTAGAATTTAGCATTGAAGAAATTGTCAGATGTGTGCTTTACGCGCATTTGTCTCACGTACCAAAGTTATATTCTACAATTTCAAAGAGGTAAAAATATTTGGCCGTTTCAGAGTCCATGGCTACTCTAGTGCAGACTGCGTCGTAAACGTCTTTGACCGATGCAGCCTTGGCGACAGTAACGGTAACGACCTCGCGATCGGGCAAAAGAACTTTCAGATCTACCGCTGGTCCTTGGTCACCGTCCTCGTCGATTCTATCGGTCAGGAACTCTTGCATCGCGTCGCTTTCCGCTATCACTCGCACCGCACACACCTTCTCTAAATACTGCTCGAGGCCACGTCTTCTAGCGTCAAGCTGCTGCTCGCTCAGCCTGTAAAAGTACACAGAGACAATTTAACGATTGTGCCAATCCATCCAAAAGATTAGATTACAGCAGCATATTGACTCTTGTAATAGGATTAATATAAAAGCGATAAGTAAGTGCATCGAGCGCGCGCGCGTGCGTTAAATGGTCAAACGATGAGAGGAAAATTCGCGGCGGTAAGCAAGCACAGTTGGACGAATGGTGAGAGGCCCGAATTGAGCGAGTCTTTCTCCAAGCGATCGCGAAAAGTCATAAAATTGCTTAAGTCAGGGGGGAATAAAAGCAATAAAGTCGAGAAAAAAATCTTCCTACTGGAATGGCCACTTTCCAGGCAGCTTTGGGAAGTTGAATCCTATAAATTCCTTTTTCAAGGCTATGTGTAGCGCTGCGAATTCACGATATCTTCTCGAACACAAATGCCGGCCTGCCATGTGGACATTGAAGACAACGAAACGCTCGTGCTTCCTTTCCTGGACGTGATAGTCTGGCACGCTTATAGGCAACGATCTCTTCTCGCTGTAGTCCACAGAGGCGTAACTGCAATAGAAATATTATTAATTTATATACCTTTGTAATATTTAATCGTCAAAGCGTTCTTCTAAATAAGATAAAATTATTCCATGGTGAAAATATAAAGTAAGTATATTGTATAGATGCGAGCAAGAAGGTATGTATATATATATATATATATATGACGATAAAGTTGGAATTAATGTAGGGAAGCGGAGAGAGAGAGAGAGAGAGAGAGAGAGAGTAAACAAAGTGATTTTGTGCATTCCACAAAAGCGAGTCCACAGAAAATGATTTGGAGAACGTGGACCTTTTGCAAATGTCAAGGTTATCCTTCGAGACAGGACACGGTCGGTCGGTGAAAGAGAAAGGAAGCGATAGATAGAGAAGGGACACCAAAGAGAAAGGGAAAGTCAACCAACCAGCAGGATTTTGGTCAACAGTCAACGCGTACATGTATCCTCCGAGAGCCGGTCTATTATTAAACTTTTATATAAATAACCAATGCAAAATTCCATATTTTCCCAAACAACTAATCCGCTCGATCGATCCATCAAATTTTCAATCAAAATTTTCTATCACGTTAATAAAATTATGGGATCACTCTTGTGAAAAGGACAAGCCTGCACATTCGATCCTATAAATAAAAGCACGTTATAGGTATGTACATTAGTTATGTTTTGCCGAGCATACTTGTGATAAAAAAAAGGGGCCATACAATTTGAGAATTTTTTTTTTTCTTCGGAGGAATATTAATGAGTCGCGGCGATATCGGCAGCGATTTTACTCGAGTCTCTACTAGCAGGTGTTGTTTAACAGTGTTGAGTGAAAGCGGACGTTTTTAGAGTCTTACCTTAAATCTTCGCATGGCTCGAGCCTTTCTGCTTCCTGCGGTGTCACGGATATTACGGTTAAAGTAAGCACGTCACCACCAGATTTGATCAAATCCACCACTTGTTTGTGCGTTGCACCCTCCACGTTCACATTATTTCTGAAACATTAACGACGCGCAACAATTAACAATTTTCCTCACCACCATCATCGACGATGACGACAACAACAAGAATACATATGACATCTCTGTGTGAAATTCACGGTACAAGGAAGAGAGAAAAACTTGTATTTTTTGCGCCATTCGGAATGATTTAAAATGACTGGATTATTGTATGATTATTTGGTTGATCGTGAATTATGTAATCGTTGAAGAAACTAACTTGGTAGATTCTCCCTCTCTCTCTCGTGTTCCTCCTTAAGAATTATAACGATTAATTTATTTACTGTATGCAGATATTCGATTCCGAGAGAGACGAGACGTGTGTTATTGGTAGGAAGCAGAAGAGCACAATCACCTGTTATTAACGGCCTTCAATTGTAAATCGGAATTCTTTTTCTTGCGCCTTTTTTCCTTTTCCATCCATTCATATTGTACAGCGGTCACGTAACATGTGAGCATCTTGCAGACGTGCTATTATCAGACTGATAAAAACTAAAGTAACGTTTCGATGATTTGGCCGCTTCAGCAGACACACATCTCTGCCCTATTATCGATTGGCTCTTCAGTCGTAAAAGCAGCTGATAAGCGCCAAGTACATAATTCACAAACTCGCATCCACTCGAATTAAATTTTCATTTCGCGCAAAATTAATCAATAAATATTAATGAGACTCTTTGAAAATCTACCTTCACCTCCTTTCATTCATTATAATTGCATTTCATCGACATTATCACTAGCAGCAGCAGCAGCAGCATTCTAATAGAGTTTAAATTTAATTTACAATTCCCGCCACCACACCCTGTAAATATTCTATGAATGATCGAGCGATCTATTCATTGCTATTTCCCTTCATTCGATATGTAATAACAAAAGTTAAGAGAAGCGGTTCAAACGCAGATCATGCTCAGGGATTTTAATTGAAATATCAAATTGATGCATGGATACATGGTACACGACGCGAGTTGCACTGCAACAAATCACTTTTCTCTCCTACAATCGTCTCTGCTCATCCTCGTTAAAAATCATCGCGAACAGTGGAAGATAATCATTTATTCATCCAGCAAAACGAGAGATGAGAGTTTTCTTGCATTTCCCGGATTGCCAGCAGTTGCTGCTCTCTTTGAAATTCGATCGGCCTAATTTTTCCTTCGCACAACCGTATACGTATACTGCACATATAGCACACCACCATTTTTCACTTTAAACGCGCAATTTTTGTACATTTCTCAAGAGTAATATAATTTCAAAAAATAGCACAGAGTATGAGCAGAATTGTTACAGTGTTCCCTTGCTCTTTTATCAAAATCAGGCACAATTTTTAACTCGCTCTCCCATTTTCTCTAGCTTTGGTAGAGGAGGAGGGAGCGTTTGTACCATGGATTTTTCGTCGACACTCGCCAATAGAGAGAGCTTTGCACTTTAGGAAGACGGGAGGAGGAGGAGGAGGAGAAGAATGTTATTTTTCCTTCGCTTGTAGGAGCAGCAATGCGCGATCATCCTTCATATTTCCTGCCTCCTCTCAATACGAAATATAATCTTTCCAACGTGTTTCGCGAGTGCTAATCCGACAATGCCTGGAATCCTGTGTGCTGCGCGTTTCCCTCTTAACTCAACTGGATAGGATGTCGTTGGTAGTGGCTCTCTTGCTCGGAGGAGAATTTTTATCCATGGATTTTGCCTGCTTACTGATCAGACTCTGAGGCGGAGATTTTCCGGCTAGGTCCAGAGACCGTCTCGTGGTGATTTCCTCGAATGTCGTAAAGTGGAATGTTGGCCTCGCGAGGAGAACAGGTGATTGGCCTCGCTGAATGATCTTTAAATGTTAGTGAAAGGCCAATCGCGCTATTGGTCAATGCTGGAGGCCCGTCGGTCCATCCGTGCGTCGACCAATCGACCGAATCAAAATCTCCCAGATATCACACTTCCACCCCTAACACACCACCATCCATTCAAGCTTTTCTCTCTTCTTATCTTTTTATCATCCTCCTTAATCGCGAATCGTCCTAATATAAACAGGATTCTTTGTCGTTATTTCCTCTCTCTCTCTCTCTCTCTCTCTCTCCAACCCCCACTCTCCTCACACGCACTACCTCCCTACAATCCACATCCTTTTTCTAGAAAAAAAAACTGCAATTCTCTCTCCTTATGCGCACACCGATCATTGCTTCCAATTCATTATAGTTTCCTTTATCGATGAGACGACGCGGTTGGACTATAAAACATTATTGTAACCGATAATAAATATTACAATTTAAATTTTCACATGGATTCAAATTTTTGTTAAATTTTCATTGTGCACAGTTATGACAATGTTGAACTTGTTATAAATTTAGTTTCTTTCATCTCTCCCTCGTCATAGCAAATATATGCATTTGAAATGAGTTGACACAAAAAGAAAAAAACGAGGAATCGCAACCGGATTATGTTGCCATCCAGGATAATAATTAGTATTTGTCTGCTTTGAGAGAAATATCTAACGATCAGTCGTGACTGGAAAACATTGCGGAGAATAGATAATAAACAGGTAAAATAATAATTATTCTCAAGAGTAATAATGTAAAGCAAAGGATAAATTGGTGTCTTTATGATGTACTAAAACTGGAAATTGGGTTTAATCATTTTTAGTAAACTTACTTTTTTGTCAATTCTTACATCACGTAACAACTGATAAATTATAAAACGGTCCAGCAATTACAGGGGAATTATATAAAGTGACAAAGCAGATGGGAAGGAATGAATTGCAGCAGCAGCAGCAGCAACAACACGAGCAAAAGTAAATAACCGGAAGCAAGGCTATTTACACAACTACTAACGAAAACATCATTTTTTCATTGGTCTAGATGGAAAGAAGACGAATAAAATTTCAAGGGCAGATGATTCGTGCCTTGAGGAATTTTTCGATATTTCTGTAGACTATCTTTATAAAAGAAGGCATCGACTGACACGTAAGCAGCGAGAGAGAAAGAATCGGCTCTGTAGAGCGATGAGAGTAAAAGGATAGTGTTATGCCTGCGTATGGCTTCCGGCACAAGTGGACGGACGGACGGATGGACGCGGACGGACGCGTGTGCCTAGCTGCCAGCCATCTCTCGTTCCCTGCTGCTGCTCAAGCTCTTCGCATTTGCCCAAGGTGTCATTGCTAAACTTTGAGCAAGCAAAGTTTCCAAAGACTACGAGATCATTAAATTTTCTTTCCCATGGACATTTATTTCAATGACGAATATCTGCCAGTTTTCGTGACGTGTATGTATAGGTATATAGAAAAAATGGCAATTTCTCTCATTTGAAATAGAAAGATAGTTACGCAGGCCGGAAAGGCCACTTGCTCCGCCTAGAAAATAAAAAGGATTTATAATCTTTGGTGCGTGTAATAGTGCCGACATTAAACCAATGAATGAATATCATACCCATTTTGTGTGGTAATACTGCCAATTCCTTTGGAAAGAAAGAAATGTGCGAAGATTCGATCGAAGGGAGCAAGTTTTGCATTTTCTCAAGGTCATTGCTGCTTTGTTTCCCAGCAACCGAATACAGCAAGTGCCCAATCGATTCTTTAATTGCGATCGCGATCAACTATTTTCATCATTTCTTTTACCAATCTATAGTATAGGCTCTGTACAGTAAAATTAAAGAAATAGAGAACAAGAAGAAAATATTAAACATGATATGGTAGAGCGAATGTATAATCAAACAAAATTACAAATAAATAAACTTTTGATCAACTTAAAAATCTAACGAGACCATTTTTATGAATAATAAAATTGTGGTATGGATTGTTTATGAAAAAGGATAGTTTATAGAGTTTAATAATATAGTTTGAAAATCAAGTAGTTAATACCTTAGAGAATAATTACGTACGTAGGAGGCTAATAATGATTCTCTATAATTAAAAGGGTAAAGGGCTGGCTCATGTCACGAGAAACACGTCAAAGAATTATATCGAAGATTAAAACAAGTGAAGAAGAAAAACTAGACAGACCATTCTTGAAGAATTAACATTATAGAATCGTAGCTTGGCTGGACCAGATAAAAGTCAGGCTGCTATATTTTATTTATTAAATGTAGAATATTTTAATGAAATGTCACTCGGATATAAATAATCTATATATTGGTCATTTTAATTAAACATACATACGAATTACTGTTAATCATCGTCATCGATCAAATAAACTATTATCTTTTTTAATTTTATGGTTTTATCAAATAAAGTAGACTATCTCCACTGGAGATTGTTTATAAAAATTGATTTCTAAATTATTGGAAGAAATAAATTTTATTGATTGTATGTTTGAACATTGTGGGTTTTCTGTTGTCTGCTCGATGATTTTCACTCATTAGTATAGAATAGTTTGATCGATATGAAAATTGCTATGCATACGGAAGCCTAATAAAAAATCGTGTTACGTCATTAAGCTTGGCTTGAAATTGACCAGACGTCCCGATACGTCGTTCCGACGTTCTTTCCATGTCCCGTGAGATACTCCTCTCTCTCTCTCTCTCTCTCTCTCTCTCATTAAACCAAACCCACAAATATTCCATTGGTATATACTATAACGGTAATCAGATTCCAATGAAGAAAAGCCCACATTCGAAATCTATACGTAAACACCTTCTCTCAATCGAGCAGTATTATCACATTTAGACATTTATTACAACAATAATGTATCTGATTGGAAAATTAAATTAAATTAAATATTTAAATTGTCAAATGGAACAATTTTCCTATAAAATGCCAGTAACATTTCCCTCCACGCTTGGATCAGTCTTTAACGTTACGACTTCCTATAGAAGCGGAATTTGTTTAATTAATAAACTAATCACGTTACATCTTACTTTTAATTACCAACTAAGAAACAGCTATCGCTGCAATAATATTTCTAAAATTCTCATCTTAAACAGATGCCAATTAAGTGGATAAAAAATGTTTGTAACGCGCCAATTGTTTTGCTCAAAGTTAAAGTTAACTGATCGAAGAAATGGATATTTAAGGCTGTAACGATAGCATTAAATGCACCATTATTTCTGTGTTTATAACTGTCACGTGACACAACAAATAAACACTTTATTTTTTACTCGAAAGAAACACAAGCAAAGGAATTTACAATAGTTTTTATCATGTGAAATATCACCGAGCATACTTTACTCTTATGTCAGTTATTTCCCAATACATCCGGCAGTTGGCAATTTGTCAAGAATTTCCTTTTCTAAATGGTTACTTTAGAGAGCAATTACTAGTTTTAAGCAGCAGTAATGATTACTCCTTAAGAATATATCTACATATACATATACGCAGTTAAGAGAAATGTGCAAGGCTGAGTGAGAGAATATAGTGTGTGTAAACAGTCACGCCAACTGCCAAGTCAATCCAACTTACTTGTTCAGATGTATACCAGGCCATTTAGCATATATCCAATTAATTTTCGTATGGTGCTAATAAAACGACCCAAAGTACGAAAATTTACTCGCCATTCTTGCCTCTGAGGCACTCTTTTCTTCTTCTTCTTCTTCTTCTTATACGTTTCCTATATAGAATCTTTTACCAGATAGCAAATACATTAATTCCAAGCTACGTAGCAAAAACAAAATAAACATAAACATACAAAAATCCTCACTCAATAAGATATAAAACTGAAAGATATTTAAAGAATCTTTGGTATTAAATTTTTACGCGCGCGCATGCTAATAAATCAATGTAAAAACTCCTTGATACAATAATTATATGATATATGCATGAAAAAGAGTATTTGACAAATGATCGTGTTATTGATTATTTTACGACATTACTGAAAATCCATCCTTTGTGTTCCAATAAATAAATAAACGAGCGTCTCGAAGGTGCATTCTCTCTTGGAGAAATAGTATATATAGTTTAATTCCTTTCTTTTTGTCAGACTGTTTTGTGCATTGAAACAACAGAAAAGCTTGGACATCTCTCGAGTTGTCTCCATTGAGATTACTTTCTCTCTCTCCCTCTACAAATGTATATATATTGCAGATTAGAAAGAATTTGGCTAGCAGTGCCACCACATTGATCGACGTACGTATACAAGCGTAAACAGCGACACGTGTACTTTGCAGCTGAGGAAATAAATGAGAAGGATTGTCTTTGGTTGACCCTTGACCTTGACGAAAAAAAAATCCTCTTAGAATCGAGTTTATATCGAAATTATTTCTCCATGTCTCTAGTCAAAATGTATTAATTAATTGCGCCTATTATTCCATTCAAAAATCAACCGTTTCAATCAATTCGATAATAACTCGAGGGATAGAGAAGACTTTTATTGATTTAATAAGAGCAACGACGTCGATCCACAGATGATACAGAAATGTAAAAGTGTACAAGAGAGAGAGAGAGAGAGAGAGAGAAGGTATAAAAGCTATCATCCTCGCTGCTCGCTCGGTGACTCGTCCGCCCGTCCGCCTGCCTGCCTCGGTTTGTTCGCGACCTCCACAGGATTATTTATAGCAGCAACATTTGTAAAATTACTGTACATTTAATCGTGATAACAGAGCTATTTGACGGAAATTGAAGAGTAACATTTCTTTAGCTAATTTTCTTTTATTGTCAAGCTCACAATGGAAATAAGTTGACAAACACATTGACGCACGAATCTTAATACATTGCACGCAATAACAATCTAAGAAATGTTTCAATAAATTGCGCGCGACAATCTCATTACAATTACTACTTATTATAGACGGGCGATTTCACGTTGAAACAATTTTCATTCGAGTGCTTGTGAATAAAAAATTTAGCAAGAAAAGAAGAGCCGTTAAATCATCTTAACGAGAGTCGAGAGAGAACGAGTAATTTCTTTCAACATAGTTTCAATTAAATTAAATCGGCACAAGAGCATCATAGAATAAATATTGCTTTGTTAAAAATTGACGGACATAGAAAAGTAGCAGGGAGGGGCTCTAGGAAATAAAATTCCAGTTGTATATTAGGCAGTTATTGATAAATATTTAGCACGGTTGTGTGCTCGAGAGAAGAAGCTGAAGAAAGAAGAGCAGAAGAGAGATAAATATATAGATGGTATTGTTGATAAATATTTCAGATAATAGCTCTGTATAGCTGGCTTACGAATAAATACGGAGAAGACGCGCCTGTAGAGAGAGAGAGAGAGAGAGAGAGTGGAGACTATTGGCAGATAGCAATGACCATTGTTAATACAACGGCGATCCGATATTACCATTACCAGCGTTTCTTAAATAGACCAAATCGTTACTATACTCTCCAGAATAGATGAGAGATATTACGATGATTCACTCACTCATCTTTTCCAATCGCTTATCGCACACATTTTTCAACTTCCATCTGTCAAATTGAAATTTGACAGATGGGACTAGTTCACATGTATTCCTCTAATAATACTCTTATTAAAGTCTACCAAGATTCGTACTATTAAATAATAGTTTTGATTTGTGTAGCATTATGGTCAGATGTTGGGGATATTTGTTGATACTCTGACGCGCGCGCGCATAAATTCACTGGTAAGCACAATGCCAGCGATATAATTAGCAGATGCTCAATGATTGTTGATGAGCGCGCTACTACAGCCGAAATATACACCCTACAGTAACTATATATCATAAATATTCGTAGGAATTTCAACTTTTGGCACCTTCTTACACCAGTTCAAGAATTTAGCCAAACTTTTTCATAGTTTTTAACTGTTTTCGTACATTGTAACCGGGTATGATTTAGTAGGAAAATAAATTTAAAGCGCAATCTTGTTTTATGAAATTTCAGCTTTTACCGCGGTAAAGAAATTAAATATAATTGCCAACTATCGCTCTCTGAACGAACAAAAACTTGAAATCCTGTTTCTTTCTTCTTAACATTTCATAAAACAACGATTGTATTTTTCATTCCGACAACAAATAAATTAGACAAGAAAATAACGATACAGCAATTTTATTCGATATGCCAAAACAATGGAAAAATAATTAAACATAAAAAACAAACGAGGTTTAAAGCTATCTTTCCGAGTCAGTAAAAACAATCGGAATGAATAAAATTATATTGTTCATAGATCACTCATTAATTAACTATCAAATATTTAATTATCTTCAAAACACGCAAATATTTTTTCTTTCTTTCTTTCTTTCTTTCTTCATTATAATAGGTACTTCCAGGAAACGCTTCGATAGTCCAGATATTCCAATTTAATCTTATATTAATAAACTAACAGAACCGTTGAAAAAATATACAAGTGGTACAAGAAGTAATGGATTAAACAAGTTAAGAAAGTAGCAAGTGACAAGGGCGATACAATGTAACTATAAACTAATCAATGCTTCCACAAAATTTCTTGTATTTAAAACTGCAAATATTACAAATGAACATTGCGAGAGTGAACAGTGAAAAGAAAAATGTTTAGGAAAATGAAAGATAGTAGCTTGAACAAAATAAGGAAGAGGCAGAAGAGTAAAAGGGCGACGGGGTAAGCTAAGCACTCTCGTATTTCTGGAACAAGGCTGTTTAAAATTATGAATAGTCTGGTAGTGTTACACGTAGAAAAGACGAAAACTGTCAAAATAAAACTATTTGAAAGAATGAATGACAGGCAAGAAAGGAAGCGCAAAGTAGGATAAGAGAAAAATGTACAACTCCAGATTAAGGATGGACGTTTGAGGAGAGAGTGAGTAATACTTACACTTCCAGGATGCGGTCTCCTTTTCGTACCCCGGCTTTTTCAGCTGCTCCCCTAGGTAAAACCGCGCTGACGTGCTGCAAGGGTGCGTACAATTCCCCGTTGATGCTCCTCAATTGTCCACCTTCGCTGACCTGACCGCGTACGTTGAACCCGAATCCCGTCTCTGTCTTGTAAATTGTAACGCATCTTGGCCCCTGACCTTGGGGATTTGACGGGTTGACCTGGTGCTGCGGAACCCGGCCGTTGTTCATCATCGTCACTCCCGTGTTCATCGTATTATCTTCGTTCGCGACTGGCAAGCGCTGCACCTCCGACTCGCAGTCCGCCATCTTGCAATCTGGCCGCCCATTGATGTTCCTGCAGTCCCACAAAGCACCGCGAGACTGCGCACACCGTCCATTTTCTCCATTTTTTCTCACACACACACACATCCATTAAGCTCCTATACAAATATACCTCACCCAAGCAAATTTCAAATAAACTTTACAGTATAAAAGAAGCAATTTATTCAAACATTTTTTCCCCATTTCTTTCAAAAATCTTACTATTTTACTGGAAAAGAGCAGTTCACAACCTTACTAAGAGATGCCATGTATATAATAATTATCAAGTTCGAAATTTATTGTTTGTATCGTTAATTGACAACTATCTCTGCGTTTTCGGTTTTCACTCAGTAATATCGATGAGGAATCTGGTAGCTCTTTAATACATAATAGCGCACTCGCCGACTCGATCGTTATGAGGACTAATATATATTATTTAATATCTTTTGGAACCTCAAAATATGACAATATACTCTACATGCTCCTTTTTAAATCCGATCGAATCTCTTAATTTGAAAACAAAAAAAAAGCTTTTCCAATTTTATTAGCCAGTAAAATTTTATAGCAAACCTATGTTGTATTTCTTTCAACAATTTCATCTACATGTCTTGTCTTATCATATTTCGTTACTTAATTCTCTAGTTGAATTGCTTTTGCACATGAAATATAAATTATTTGATCGCATATTCAGTTTCCCGCTGAAAATAATTGCCAACTTTCCAACTAGAAAAACACCAGATTAAAATTAAAAGGCGCAGTGCCAATGTGCCATAATAATAACGTCAGTTACCACTTTACCAGAATGCATAAAAGAAGAATTCTTAGAAGCTTGCTGCACAAATAAGACATAGAATTAAAATTTTATTAAAAATAAGTGACTTTTTATCACTTTCAAATAGAAAGGGATTTCCAATATCCATTAATTGTCAAAAACTTTTTCGTATTTATTTATCAAATAAAAGAGTACATTATCTTTACTTTGACAAGAGGAAGGTTAAAGTAAGTTGTTCAGAAAAGTTTTTGTTATCATTTCGATAGAATTGTTTTGATTATAAAACGTGCAGATTTTACAGTTACCTAGTAATCCATGCAATCGTACAAATAGGTATCTAAAAGTTTTATAATTTAACTTTTTATTGTAATGGATACAGCAAGGATTACTGCAATGGAAATATTGTGGAAACAAGCTTTAAAAACATTTGGAGGAAGAAGAAACAGTGGTTACAAATTTTCCCAAAGTAATTTTGAGAAATTGTGGAGTCTCATGAACAAAATTACTGCAGAGGATGTTAAATTAGATATACATTTTTTGGATTATATTAAAGTGCAGCCTTCGTCCATGTGTGTAATGGATGTATTTGAAAGTGAAGATTTAGAAATTTCTATATTTATCTTAAAGCAAGGAGTCACAATGCCGATGCATGATCATCCTGGAATGCATGGTTTATTAAAAGTATAACAAAAAGCTTAATATGCATGAGATTTGAGCATAATAATTCAAACTGATTAGTATACACTTAGATTTAAAATTTTCAGGTAATCAGTGGAACAGTGGAAGTAAAGAGCTATAGCACAAAAGTAAGCACAGACAATGTATTAAGGCCAAATGAAGAAATTCCTGCAATCAGGCATCGACCAGTTCATGTTAGTGCAAGCTCACCTGCTTGTATTCTGACACCATGGGATAAGAATTTACACGAGATATCTTGTTTAGAGGGGCCTGCTGCTTTTCTTGATATTCTTAGTCCACCCTATAATGTCAAGCCTGGTAAAGATTCAAGACCATGCACTGTCTTTAGGGAAATCAATTCCAAATTGTACAAAGACTCTGTAGAAGGAAACGAACATGTAAAACTATTAATTATGGAGTCTCCACCAGATATTGATTGCATTAATGTTGGTTACATGGGACCTCCATTACAATAATAATAATTTTTAGCTATAGGAAAAATTAGAAATTTTGAAGCTTTTTACTGTCTAATTACTTTTGTCATTTAATTTAATTTTTACCATTTACAAGTATTACCTAAATGTTTACCAATTTCACAGCAGTATAAGATAATTATAGGAATTGGTCAAAAAGGCTTCTTTCTATGTACAATGTAGAAAACTTCAAATCTAATTAATTCAAGCAAAACCTTCTCTATGCATGGTTTTGCTAATTATTAATTATTCTATGAGGATTTAAAAGCATAATATATATTGTGACTCGTGTTTATATGACAAATAAAATATTTTTTTAATGCACAGTACAAAAGTATTATAAAAAAGAAAGATTTATTAGGAAACTTTAAAAAATATTTTTATTTAATACTTCACTGCAATAATTAAAGACACTGAGTGATTAAAGGGGCAAAAGCAAAAATATTGTTAATAAATTTCACTGTATACAACAAGCTTTGTACAATTTATGTAACAAGTATATTAAGTTAATAATCACAAAAGTACTTACAAATCAATTAAAATATTAATATTCCAAAATATATTTTAATCTTTTACAATTTTCTCATTGAATATGCTTTCTGAAATATATTTATAATAAATATATTTGTATATTTTGTAAAAAGTTCCACCATTAAATATAAGTTTTACATAAAGAAACAGCAGATCTGATATTTACTCAACTTCAATTAAACAAGAATTCTTTTATATTAATGAGATACTGTATTTTCAAAAGTCAAAGGCTTACTGTTGTTTATACGTATATACTACAGCAATAAAAGTGCTTACATTAAAAAAAAGGCTCATAGAATATAGGAATTAGGCATATATAAGTATAATTTCTTTTCTGTTACACCGGTTTACCCAATACTATTTTTTAATAAAAATTGAACTATAGTTACATATAAATACATTACATAAAATTATAATGACGTATGTACGAATCATTTAAAGAAAGTCAACAAAATTTAGTTTTTATGCTGCCCTAAAAAACTAATTTTATTGAAAGTGAATCGTCACCTTCATTGTAAATTCGTTCGAGTTTAGAATAATTAAATTAAGAAAATAAATTTTTTCTATAGTCTTCATTAGCGACTCTATAAAACATGGAAGAGCTCCTTGGAATAATTAAACTTTATTTTTACTCAATTACTCATTTGAATTAATGTATCTAAACTATAAAAAAAATTTTGCATTCAACATATTTGATTATGGTCTATAATACACAGTCAGTCATTCTAATCAATGTACACAATTATTTTGGTAACAATAATTTAGAGGACAAGTTTTCAGTCAAAAGTTTTATGGTTTTGAAAGTAAAATTGCACCACGGGTTTGATCTTAAATCGTCAATCTAAGGTTATCTTAAGTTTTTTAAAAAATACTGTAGTTTCTACATCGCTTAAATGCTTCGACGTAAGAATACACTTATCTCCGTTTCTTATGATCCTTTTTAAACCTCTCTATTTACATCTAAAGAGATATAATACGAAACATTCGTCTTCTTATATTAACGGAGATAAATGAATTCTTAGATCCATGCTCTGGGATGAATTAAGTGGTACACCCTATATAGCTCGTACATATTTATTACGCTAAATACATTAATGCAGTCCACTTTAAATGTTTCACGTTTATAAAATTTAAAAGGTATTTAAAGCTATTTAACAAAATCAATGCGACTTTAAATTCACCTTTTACAGTTAAATTAATGGTACTACCTTCTGACTCTTTCAAACCATAAAATTTGTATCTGATACCTTTTTTTGTACAGAGCTTCGTTTTAAAAATAGTTGTATCCATTGTTTAAAATAACTCAACTTGTATACGTATAATGACTTTTTTTTTATACTGTATTACAATTTTCATAGATTAGAATAATATTGAGAATTTAAGTAGGTATATGTATACGTACGATCAGGAAAAAAAAAAAGAATCATCACTTTTCAAGAAAGAAATTTACAATATCTTTAAAGCTTCTAAGTCCTTTTTACTTTAGCTTGCCTGATTTTCAGAATCCTTTTGCTCTTTGTATATAGCAACATTATGCTTGGTATAATCCATTATGCGCCGCTGGCATTGTCTCACGTACTGCTGTTGTTTATGATAAATCTTAAATGCTCCTTTTATTGCTATAAATGCTACTCCACCCTATAAATAAATATCATTGTTTTATGTAGATATTTAAATTTTGTTATATAGTAACTAATTATTAAGTAATGAATCCTTGACTACTCACTAACAATGTTCGCTGGAAATTGGAATTTATACTTCCAAAAAATATTTTGCCACATAATGTTGCTATAGTGGGTAATAAAAGTGCACCAGTCATAACACGAAATACAAAAGCTGAATCACTCATTGATAATTGTGTAGCTTCTTGAGATTGTGCTCTGTCATTGTCGGAATAACTAAGGAAAGATATGATTATTTTTAGTACAAACAATAAAAGGGTATTTTTTTCTTCTAAGGTGGCATTTTGTTCTAATATTCATATTTGCTATAACAAAAAATAACTACCTGCTAGGTAAGAAATGCCTTAAAATAGGAACTTTACATGCATGTCTTCTTAAAAGGTTAAGAGCTTGATCTTCCCACTTAAGCATTTTACCCAAAATTAACATAATTGGAATTGTTGGTAATCCAACCAATAAAACTAACGGATCAGCCTGTTCCATCATAGTAATGCCATCTTTATGTCCAACCACTTGCATCACTGTTACTGCTCCAAATGTGACAGCACTCCAATATATAGATCCTGCTGTTATACCAGCAACAACGACCGGACAAATTCTATAAATTGCTCCATCTATGGTATCTAATATTACCACCAATGGGCCTAAAATATATTAAATTATATCATTTGTATATGAATATACACAATAGTATACAATTAGTTAAATATTGACATTTACCCATATTTGGATAGACAATGATATATTTTGTATTACACTGTGGGCAACGAACATTGATACCATCACGACCTTTTTGTTTTTCATCTACCCATCTTTGTATGCATCCCTGATGTACCCACTTAGTTGTGCCACGACAGTGACATGGCATAACCCAGGATGCAGTTGCATCATCTTCATCTGTCGCAAAGCATACCCAGCAGTATCTCTTGCTAATTAAACAAAAATATTTTTAGCCATAAGTTCAGAAATAGGCTCTATATATTACAGCAATTATTCTTACTCTTCGTCAGAGCTTAGAGTTGGTAAAGTAGGTGTATTAATGTTTGGTGACGATGCCCCATCGGTAACATCAGTTGACAGGGGATTGTTTGAGGTAATATCAGAAGATCCACTATGAGAAATGTCATCTTCCGATGGTATTATGGCCTGTGTGTCAGAAACATCTGTAAAAGATGGTATTATTTTAAATTATTATATATAAAGTTATAATTGTTGCTTTCAGAATACGTTTATTACCGTTAGTAGAGTCATTAGATTGTCTTTCTGGCCTGGAGCCAGTACCAAGTCTTCTTAATGTTTCTTCTAGACTTGGAAGAGGGCTTATATTTGTTCTTGTAATACCAGATTCAATACGCACTACCCTACCACTACTGTCTAGTCCAAAGGAAAAACTTACTTGTGGTAAATTATTATCTGCCATTATACTTGATTAAATATCACTTGTCTTTATATTATCATCTTATAATCCTGTAAAATATTAATAAATGTATAAAAATTAAAAACATTCTAATTTTGAAAGATAGTACATATTAATACAATTTTTATTATTCAAAATATTTAATAGCATACGTGATATATATCAGCAAAATTGCTATTATTGAAAGAGCTTATTTGGCATTATATTTACTACATTTTACAGGAAAATAACAAAAAGTAGTGAAAGCTACACTTCATATGTATCAACAATAAGTTATGTTTATCTTAATATGTACATACACCATACTTGTAGTAAATGAAAGTCGAAAGTAAAAAAACTTCAATATTGCAAAATAACCGCTAAAGTAATTTTTAAAAAAGTGAAAATTTTCACCTATTAGGATATACAAAAGAACTTTTGGACTTTGCCGAGGTCTAAATTAAAAATCAAAACAAAATTATTGATATTTTAGCAAAAATTTGATTACTCGCCTTTCTCGATTTTATTTCGGAGCTCCCTGTCCCAGTCCCAAGTCTCTCAGTCTCTCATCCTTTTCATCACCTTACCTTATGGATAATTTTTTTTTACATAGGCTAGTTGGTAATGTTGGTATTGTGGTTAGGAATTCCCCTAGCCTAAGACCAGGGGGCCCCAGAGGAACAGTCTTAAGACAGAACTCAAAATCCCTATAAAATTTGTTTCATTATCGCCACATTCAGCAAATTTTACAACAATTAAACTATAATTCTTTAAATTATCGTTCTTGATTTTATTCAATTTTAAGATTAAATTACTTTAAAATCAGATTCAAAATATAATTAGCTTAATGTTTTTTTTTTTTTTGTTGAGTGACAGAGAATAATAGTTCGAATTTAGAAGAAAATGATTGTTTATAACAAATATTTATCGTAAATTTAGAACCTACTAAAAATTTCGTACTGCTCATTATTCATTTTAGTGCTTGTGCCTCATGTCATATATGTCAGGATGTCAATTTCATTATTTTGGAGCAAGAATTTTGTTAAACAAATTTTTACAAATAGAATGACATACTTTTCTGATCGTATGTAAATATAAAGTGAAAAAAAATGATTGGATTATGTGGATTGTTGGTCCTTTGCTGCATCTTATATTGTAGTTTTACATGGTATACTTTTAAGGTTAAGTCAATATTCTATTTTCTTCATTATTTACATTTATTTCTTCACAGGTTTATTCCAGTATTAATAGCTTGGCTGGTGAAGAGACGTTATAGGATTGATCTTAGAGTGGGACATATTTCATTACCATATTTTACTCTCAGAGAAGTTAACGTTTCTAAGAATGGTTTCACACTGGTAAAGAAATGTAAGAATGTTTGTTTTATGAAATAAAAAATAATTATAATTATTTCAGCAAGTTGAAGAAATAACTGTACGTAGCAGCTTATTTAGCAGTGAAGTTGCCAAATTATTGGCAGTAGTTATGAAAGATGTTAGAATAAATAAAGATGTTCCTATAGGTCAAATAAAAAGAAGTAACAAAGAATTAGATTTTAGGGATACAAAAATTCCTCCAGTGTTGATCACTTTTGTACAGGTATCATGGTTGATAATCTTATACATTTTTAATTTTCTTATCATTTCATCCAGTATAAATTTTAGTTTATGGCAGTTCATATAGAGAACTTAAGCCTTTTGGCATTAGGAAATGGTTGGCTAGCTAATGGGAGTGCAGAAACCCTTAGCTTGGATGGAAGCGTAGCTCATGGAGCCAGGAGTCTCTTTGCATCTGCTGCTGTCACAGGTGGAGCAATGAAGTTATTACGTCATGCTTCTGATGCTTGTCTCTCACAAATAACCTTTGGTGGAACTATAGAGGCCACTCTAAAGGCTCAGGGAGAATTATCAGTTGAGGTAAAAGATTAAATATTTAGACATGTGTTTAAAGAACATATTTAGCATTATTCTAGATTAATCAAATGATATATAAAGTAGATACTTACATTTATTATTAATATTAATGGAAGAGCCCAACTTTCTGTCTATCGAAGTCAAGTAGCATTGGAATCAAGCAGGATTTAATTTATAGAAATTATATATCGGAATAACTCAAACTGAGGGCTCTGGAGGACCAGGACTTATTCAATTTTTAAAGGACAGAAAATCTTTGGCACCAAATGATTCTTATACAAATATTCAGACCCAATCTTCATGTGAGCTGTTGGCCAGGCTAACACCTATACTGCCAAAAGTATGTTCTTTTAAAACAATAGCTAAGTGTTAAGAAACTTGTTAAAATTTAAGAACTGGTTTGCTTTTAGGACCTTACACTAAAAATTGGAAATTCTGCAATTATTGCTGGTAGAGAAGATGGAAACATTACCGGATGGGAAGGAACTATGAAGTCTCTGCAAATAAATGCAAAATTTCAACCACACAATCCACAACTTGTTTTTAATTTAAGCTTAGATGGTCTATCCATCCGTGGAAAATTGCCTATATTAACATTAAAATCTCTATCTATAGATTCAAAGGTAATAAGAAAATAAGTGAAAAGGTATAAAAATATATGTGATGAAAGACTGAAATAATAATAAATTTTTTTAGGTTGAGGAAGAAATCTTAATAATAGCTTTACAATTAAACAGCCTCTCTATGGCTTATGATCACAAAGATTGGGAATCAATAATATATAATAATGAAGCTGAAATTGCAAAGCCAGTTAGTAACATGTCATTTGCTAGGAAATTACCTTGGCTGGAAATACGAACGACTACGGAACTTTACGATGCTTCTTTAATTGTAAAACTTCCGGATGTTCATAAGACCTCTTGTGGAGTAGCACACATGAAGTTTTCACAGAATATGTATTCTGGAAACGTTGGGGAATGCAACACGAAATTGACAGTGGAGTCTCTCTATTGTACATTGAATGATGCTGGCATGAATATACATGAAACTTCTCATCAGTGGGGCAGTCCTTTATCCATTGGCGTTTTATTAGCGACAACTCGAAATAATGGTCTGGGAATAGCTGTTGATGCTCTCAGAATAGAATGGAGCTTAGAACTAGCGAAATTTCTCGAACAAGCTTTTAAATGTTACAAAACGTGCAGAAAAGCAAAATCGACGGCAACGTCAAAGAAATTGGAAAATGTAGTCCAACTGAATGCCAAAGTCACAAATTGTAATTTATTCTTCATTGCTGAAAATGAATTGTCGATTATGATGAGATTGGATTCCGCCACTGTGGAACGAAACAACAAACGATTTGTGGGTATGATGGAGGGTGTTAGTGCAATAACGTTGAATAAAAACGAACCAATTGTTTGTCAACATGCACAAGCTTTAACTCACTCGTTCTTGGCTATTAGAAAATTCAAATGTGCAATAAATTCAGATATAATAAACATCAGCCTTGATGGAAGTAGCTTGGCTTGGAGTCCAAATTTGCATCTCAGACTATTACAATTCTGGATGGAATCTAAAAATTTTAGATCTATTGTTTCAAGAGAAACGTCGCAAGCAACAATCAATGAGGTGCAGCAAAAGAAACGAGTTATAGATCTACTTACAACAGGCGGAATCACATTATCGATCGACATTTCACCGCGGCACTTTTTAGAATTGTCGTCAGATCAGTTGAGATGGTCCCAAGGCGAATGGAGGCTCAATTATCTCCGAGCAACGTTAGATACAGCAGATATAATTATGATAGAAGGTTTTGAATTAACCAGAGTTGCCAGTAACGAGGAACTGATACTAGAGAGGCAAAATAACGAAGACTTTCAACTGGATTGGAATGAAACCTGGGAAGTAAATATTGAATCAGCAAAGGCCTGCTTTCCCTATGAGCACCAATTCACGGAAGCTATTCAAAATGAACTTTTTAGCATAAGAAAGTGGCTGAAAGAAATTCATTCTGATGGCTTGAGTAAAATAAAGACCCTTCCATGCGATTTAATTATAAAGATAAAGGAATGGATTTTCGAGGTGAGCGACGATCCATTCGAGGTTCGCCTGAGGGATAATTACGAGTTGTTGGAGGATGAATATAAAGAAAGCTTGAAACGTCAAGCTATGCTAGACGCCAAAGTCCAGAAACTCTTGCGTACTCATATGCTGCTTCCACAAGGTAAAATCGAAGAGTTGTATGCTAGTCTAAATAAAAAGAATGCAGAGATTTATGTACAGAGATGGAAACAAATGCAAAGGGCTGGCCCAGCGCGAACAAGACTTTTCGCGTGGACAATGTTAAATATAGAAATATTGGCTTTGGCTGACCCATCGATCGATGGTACGGAAAACGCAATTAAAACTTTAAGAGATATGGATCCTGAGTCTCCTTGGCCAGAAGATGGCTTGGAATTTAACACCTTATGGGTAAGAGGGATCTCCTTAAAGTGCGCTGAGTGGAAGCTTCAGCTGCGAGACTTTCCGCAGCCATTGTTGTTAGTGGAAAATCTGAGTATTTGGGGGAGATTGGCCGGAGCCGAAGCTCTGGCACCGCCGAGGGCAAGAAGAACTGTGAGAATCGAGATCGGTGCTCCCTGGGACGACATTGTAGTTGAGAGAGGGATGACTTCGTTGAAATATTATCACGACCTGAATTGGGACATAGAAAAATTTAGATACGCCTTTGGACCTTGTTGGGAGCCAGTGATCGCCCAATGCAATCTTAGTTTCGAAAAAATTATTCGTCCTTCCAGAGACCCTAGTCCTCCATTACCATTTTGGGATAAAATGCGATTAGCTTTACACGGCAGACTAACTCTGTGCGTGAAACAATTAACGATACTTCTGCATGGATCGTTGGATCCTTATAACACTACGGAAGAAATGGAGCTGACTTGGAGCGGATTGGAGCTGGATTGGACTCAAGGCAAAATCATCATCAAAGGCGATTTAGACGTTTACGTTCGCACCGCTAGCAAATACGACGATTGTCGTTTATTACATTTACCCAATGTCAGATTAAGCATCAAGCTTGCCTGGGTTTGCTTGGGAGATCCAAGAGATCATCATACAGCTATTCCTTGCGCGCCGGATCGCTTGCCTGAATACTCGAGTAATCAGGAGCACGATTCCTTCAGGGCTTTTCGTTCGCAGAACATCAACGTTAGCCTTGCCCTTGAGACCAAGCCGACTGGCTCGCCGACCATTGCTAGCGCCCCTACAGTCTTGCTTTATGGCAGCACTCTGAGATGGTTCGAGAACTTGAAGCTCATCTTATCGGGGGCAACGAGGCCAACGAGGAAAGGTCCCTTATTCAAAAACATCAGGCCAAGAAAGAAGCAGCTAAGTAGGCATTATAAAAAGTTAAGATTAACCTTGGCCTTTCATCGATTCCACGTGAATTATTGGATGTCCTTCGCGATGCAGCGAGGGTTTGAAGTGACCGGAGGAAGGGTAGCTTGTAGCTCCGAGCACAGTTTAGCTCTTCATCCAATTGACGATGGTTTGATTCACAGACCAAGGGCCGAATGGTCGGTCCTTTACATGAATTGCGAATTGAGCGACGCGGAGATTTGGTTGAAGAGTGCTTTGCAGGAAGAGGAGGAGAGTGCTTCGCTACGTCAGCCGGTGGAGAAATGCTACTGTCTGAGCGTGGCACGGGTCAGCTATGGGAGGGAGGCGATGGTAGCAGGCATCGGTGGAGATAATCCGACGCATCGTCTGGTTGTACACGATCTGAAGGGTGCTTGGACTAAGACCAACAGAGACGTGGCTTTTGCCTTGTTCGACTCTTTGATAAAAAGTCAACAGCTGAAGAAGAATTTGTCTACGGCCGCGTTGAAAGGCTTTCATAGAGAAAGCACTACCACGCCGCTAAAAAATCGGGCTAGGTCGGTCGACGTCCAGAGTACTCCGGCCCAAACGACTCCATCGTCGGTAACGAAGCCGCAGCAGGGCGAGGCCGCTGGGATGCTGCAAAGACTAATTGCAGAGGCCTCGAATAAGCCAGTGGCCTTTAGCGACGATTTGTCTGTTCAGACGAGGGGCCAGCAGTTACGTGGTCTAGCAGCTTGTCAACAGGACGACGTCCTCCATAAGAATTGGCTGATCGCACTGGTAAACAGTCAAGTTTTGCTTAAGGGTATAGAGACTCGTGGCTACGTAATTCTATCAGCGGCGAAGGCGGAAATCTTGCAGAGAATTCATCGTCCTGTTTGGAAGGAACGAACTTTGGTCTCCAAGACGACTTGGGTTGGTTCGTTGGAATGCATGCAGTATTATGCGACAGTCAGTGCAAATATTGATGACAATATCGACGATAATATTATGTGGTTGACCGTGGATAACATTCAGGAAAAAGACTCTACTGTCATTGCCGGTTTGCCCGATGTTCCCGCATTGGTTGGATCTGGTCAGAGCGTCGGTGGGGTGGTTAGTCAAACTGTAGGAGGTGGAAGTGGACCTCAACATCAACTTCAGCGTATTGTCTCGCGTTGTAAATGCGAGTTCTTTTACGTTGGCTATGGTCAAGCTCTGGATGCTGACTCTGTGAACGACATACCACCTCCGCCAAGGGAGGAAGTCAGTCCCTGGGAAAGAAAAGAGTTTTCGGCTGCTGACGCTTTTACGTTGATGCACCATGATCTGGACGTCTGCACGAATTCTCTACAGTACGCAATGATTCTGGATATCGTTAATAATTTATTGCTATATGTCGAGCCTAGAAGGAAAGAAGCCTCGGAAAGGTTACAGAGAATGAGATTTCAGTTACAACTTCATTCCTTCGAGGACCAAAGGAGACCGATTCAACAGCTACAGAATACCGTTCGTGGTTTGGTAGCCAAGCTGAGGCGATTGGAAAGAGAGACCTATCTAGTCCAGAAAGCACTTGTCGATGAATCAACGCCCGAACTTTTGGCAGAAATGGAAAGATTGGAGGCAATGGTATTTGAGTGCAAGGAGCAACTCAGCGCTAAGGCTGACGAGCTTGATATGATGCTGAGCTGCTACAAGGAGACTACAACGCCGTCCAAGCAAGCTACAGCTTCGACTACGCTGAAAGATAAACCGGCAGCTGTGGCCAGAGTCGCTGAAATTTGCTTCAAACATGCTCAGTGGAGGCTCACAGACGCCGATGGTCAATTGGGAATAGCTGATCTTATTTTAACAAATTTTTTGTACACTAAAACTAGTAAAACTGATGACTCGGTTGAGCATCTTCTGGAATTGGGATATGTTAGGATGACTAACTTATTACCAAATCAAATTTATACAGAAGTTTTGACTCCTACTGAGTTGCAAAGTAACATGCCTGTAGACAGGCAAAGGGCTCTTCGTGTTTTTTGCAGAGAAAAAGCTCCAGTTGCAGGAATTTCTGTGAAAGAACATTTTGAAATTAATGTAGTTCCGCTAACAATAGGTTGGTAGTGTTCCTCTTTTATCTCACTATTTCATATTCGTGTGCTGCCCACTAGATAGCCGAGCCTTAATTTACCCTAGAGAGCCGCCGCTTGCCAAAAGCGGCAATAAATGTTTATTTTTCAAAATTCTCCAAATAAGCTTGTACGATTAACATAAGTGCTTTTCGTATTTCGTATTTTTACCTTATATGCGTCATGGGCCACGCGAGTAAGCATAAAAGGCATACCGTTGATGCGCTCACCAGAGCCGTAGGCAGCAAACGTATTAATGAAGCTTATTTCTTTTAAAAGTTGTGCATCAATCATTTGCTTGTGACAGGTTTAACGAAGAAATTTTTCAACACTATGTTGAAATTCTGCTTCCCCGAAAGAGATCCCGAAGGAATAGAAGAACCTCCTGCACCACAACGCGACTCTTCTTTTTATGTACCTATTGAAAGAAGAGATGACGTTGAGAAAATGAAAGAAAGGGCCGATAAAAACAAATTGTTCATTTACATTAAAATACCTGAAGTTCCTGTTCGTGTCTCCTATAAGGTATTGCTTCAATTTTTTCATGAGATAATACCTGCAGAATTGAACAGTCTATCGAATTAATTTCATTAATTATATTATATTTAGGGGAATAAAGAGAAGAACTTGGAAGACGTACGAGATTTTGCTCTGGTAATTCCCACCCTAGAATATCATAATGTTACGTGGACATGGCTGGATCTCTTACTGGCCATGAAAAGTGATTCAAGGCGCGTTATATTAAGCCAAGCGATTAAACAAAAATTGCAAATTAAACCAAGAGGCCCTCAAGAAGAAACCACTCCACAAGAAGAAGACAAAGCTAGACTCTTGTTGGGTGCAAGACATCTCACTGGTGACCCAAAGAAAAAAGGAGTATTCAAATTTAAATAAACTACAAATATTTTTTTATAGAGCGATCTGTCAATCAAGTATTAAAAAAAACACGTCTACAATGTCATTAGTAAATACATTAGTATATTTATTTATAGTATATATCAAAATTTTATTTTTTATTTGTATTGTTACAATAGAAAAAGTAAATCTCATTTTCTATAATATAAATATTTATAATTATTTATTAATAACTGTGAAAATGATGACCAATCAGGGCACAGTTACTTAAAATATTTACAATATTTATAAATGTATAATTTTATGTTATTCTATTTTACAAAATATTTACACTTTCAATTCATCATAGAAGGCTATTTAACTAATTATATTGTAAAAATATTTGAAACAATTAATTTATGATTAAAAAGTGTTGTAAATTATATCTTGAAAAATACAGTGCTTTTACGTGATAATAATACTTATCTGTTATTATATACCCACAATTGTATAATTGCATAAATGGATTTTATTTTAAATGGAAATAAATATTTATATGATCAATGAAATAAATATTTTCATGATTGTACTAGACATAAAAAATAGTCAGAGATATGACCAACTACAATTTAAAGGGTGATTAATGGGGCTTCAGCATTTTTTTTAGCATGCCTCCACTCATTCAAATCAGCTAAAATTTTCCTTCCGTAAGCAGTATGCAATTCTCGGAAAGTAATTCTTGTCCTAGGAATATTTTCTGTTCTACCTGGAGCAGATCTTACACTCTGAGATCGATGGTGAGATTCTGGCCTGTTGAAAGGATTGTGTCTTTGTCTAGGTGGTGCTTTTGGTGACTGTGGCGGTGGGGTTTCTATAGTTTCCTCCTCTGCTGCATCAATCTGACGCTGAAGATCAGCTACCATTAATTTCATATAGTCATAACCAGCGCATGCCAGAGCTTTCATCCATTGTTCCATGGAATCCTATGAAATTTTAAATTATTTTAATTTTATAAAATACAATGTGAAGCTCATAAAAATGCTGCAAGCCATTCATGCTAATTAATTCCTTTAACCAAAATGTCCTTCTAAATTATTTCCACTCCTCATTATAGTGTATCAAATAATATATTGCATGATTATGAGAATTTTCAGATTGAGATAAATAATAGATAGATCAAAGGGCTTAAGTATGCAAAATTTGATACCAAAGTTTATTATATGTGTGAATATTTACTTGAGATTCTGCAGCTAGCTCATAACTTCTGTTATTGGGTCCATGAAATACAATCTTAAAACCAAAAGGCTGTTCTTCATTTTCTGCTAGTTCTATTGTACATCCCTCTAAGACAATCATTCCTACAGGCTCCTTGTCACCACGTCGATCAAAATAAAAAAGAATGTTTCCCTTTAAAACAAACCATCTTCTTTGATAACCACGATTGACCTCTCCACGCTTATTTAACCATCCTTCACGATCCACAGGTGTTGCTGAGGTAGCAAATGCTACCATATTCTTTTCGTTTATTTTCATTTTGCATTTACAAGGAAAATTGTGCACTCAATATCTTATTTATAAAATATCACTAACAGGGCGTTGGAGGTTATCGAAGTATATACGTCAGTAGTCAGTATGGTCAGTATACATACATCTGTCAAACATTGAAGTCGGGTAAAGTTAGGTAATACCATCATGGGCTTGGTTCCGAGTTACACATATTTGTATATACATATGTATGTATGTACATACCACAAACGCGTAAACAAACAATAAATTATATATCCTTCCGTGTGTAACTCGAAATGTCCCAAGATTATAAATTATGATCATAGTTTTTTTAATAATAATAACTGTTACTATTTTATAAGTACATACCCATATTATACCCTTGATGTTCTATTACATTTTATTACTGTTATATTTTTCCTTTTATTCACAAACTAAGGAGATTTAACAAAAGTTATATCAACTACAGACGGCTTATCACTTTTATCTACTTCAATAAGGCCCGATTCCACAAGACTTGTTTAAACTGGATTAAGTTAATTATGCTATATTCTATGTGACATAAAATATAGCAAAATTAACTTAATCCAGTTTAAACAAGGCTTGTGGAACCGGGCCTAAGTTTTACATTCAAAAGTTAATCAAAATCAATATTGGCAAAAATTCAGAAAGATGGAAAATTATTGTAATTACACAAAACAGTCAATGAATTTGATTTAAATTCCTATTTAATTATTTATTTTACGATTACACTTACATCATTTATATCTGCATTCATTAATAAACAGGATTGTGAAAAACTTGATTACTTGAAGGTTAGCCTATACGGCTTGTGGAGTGTGGGGACTGTGGACCCTGTGGACTCGGCTGTGCCTGTAGAAAAGAAACTATAGAAGCTGTGTATACTGTATATGTAGTGACAGTGCCCACTGCCCATTGCCCAACCAAGGCAAGTGCCTGACTCATGCCTGTCATTGCCTGTGTATGGGCCTGCATATGAGCCTGCAGTGCCTGCACTTTCGTCTTTTTCCACTTTCACTGTGGAGGACTGTGGAGGACTGGTCAAAATGAAAATGAAAAGAAATGAATAAATACGAATCATTTATTTATATTGCACGAAAAGTCCTTATAATTTCACTAAAAATCGGTTCATGATTTGCAAGAATTTTTTCGCTACAATTCTCGTAAAATTTTTAAAGGGGAAAAAAAAATTTAGCTTAATAATGATCAGGCTGGTAGTAAAAAAAATTTCAATGGAGAATCATCTGGTTGGTGTTTATAAATTGGTGATTGTTGAAAGAAATATTTTATTAACGTATCATTTATACATAAAGTAAAAATATTTCACTGTTAGGGTAAAGTTATCCACAATGGGAAAAGGTTTTAATAATTACATGTGCAAAAAGTTTTTCCATCCAGCGTCGAGGGACAATTTAAAACGAGTATGTTTCACTTCAATTAACCTAACTTTAATATTTTCTTAACAGTTAATAATAATTGGGATGTTTATCGACAGGTATGGATGGCAGAGCAACAAGCAGAAGCTTATAAGAAGAAACAGGAAGAGCTTCGCGTTCAGTATGAAAAAGAACAGGATTTACACAATAATAAGTAAGTTCATATAATATTATAAGGTATCCAGTTAGCTTATGCCAAACCAAACATTTTGTATAGTGTGTCTATGTTAAATAATAAAATTCTAATATTATCTTTTTGTTTAGTTCTTCATTAAAATATTACTAAGAATTAGAAATTCTTTCATTCAAAACCTCCTATTATTCAAACATAATTGGAGCAATCTCGTTATTAATATAGGAAGCTTTGAAATAAAGAATTATTTGTCTTTAACATTTTTCTAGTTAAGAGCCAGAGAAACAATTGGTAAGAGTATAGGAGTTCCATAATTCAGATACATGAGTTTCTTAATTAGACATGATTTTACTGGAAACTGTATATGTGGTATATATAATCAATATTTTAATTATTCTTTTCTTTTAGAGCTCTGTTAAGTAAGGAGAGTAAAGATAAGCTCAGTGTGAATTTTATGTATGAGCCTCCACCTGGAGCTAAGAAAGAAAGAGAAAAGGAAGATAATGAGCCTGAATACAAATTTGAATGGCAACGAAAGTATAATGCTCCCAGAGAAAGTTACTGCAAAGGCGATAGTGAAATTCGTGACCAACCATTTGGTATTCAAGTACGAAATGTGAGATGTATCAAATGTCACAAATGGGGGCATATAAATACAGGTAAATGAAAATGTACATTATTTGTAATATTTTTTAATATTTAAATGTTTTATTTAATAAATATGGTTTATAGATAAGGAGTGTCCATTGTACAGTCAGGCTATGAGTGTTGTAATGGCAAAAGATGTGCCCCAACCAGTAGCGCCTGATGCATTAACGTTAGTTCAACAAATGAGGGATGATGGGTTAAAACTGAAAAAGTATGTACCTTCCTTAAAGTATTAATATTACCTGAAGTTAATGGTAAGCTTAAGAAATTTTTATATTTTCAAAAATATTTTCATAGATCAGCCTTAAGTGCTCAACAACATTTGAGAGTACCTGAACATGAGCATTTAATGGTTTCTGAAGATGAAGAACAATCTGAAGTATCGTTTTTGAAAACATTAACTAAAAAAGAGAAAAAGAAATTATTAAAGTAAGTACCTTAAGAATGAAATTGTAAGTGTTTATTATATAAGAATAACATGTTAATTGTGTGTGTTAAATCTTATTACTTTAGGAAATTACAAAAACTAGAAAAAAGAAATAAGAAAATTAGGAAGAAACGGTTAAAACTGAAAGAATTGAAATCAAAGAACAAAGGTAAAAGCAGCAAAAGTGATAACAGTAACAGCAGTAGTAGTAGTAGCGATTCGTCTAATAGCAGTGACAGCTCAAGCTCGGAAGACTCGGAAGGTAAACAGAATATGAAATATAAATCAAACCTACAAATGCATTCTGAAAATAAATACAAAGATAAGAAATCAAGGTATCGTAAAAATGAAGAAAATGATAAAGACAGTAGGCAAAAGGAAGGAAGCGGTAAAGAAAAAAGAAATAAAGAAGAAAGCAGTAAAAAGTATAAAATAGAAAATGGTAAAGAAAGAAGACATAGAGAGGAAAGTGGTAAGGAAAAATTCTATAGAGAGGAAAATAGTAAAGAAAAAAGGTATCGAGAGGAAAGAGAGGATTCAAGGCTAAAAAGAGGCAAAGAAGGCTCAGGATATAAATATGATCAAGACCATCGATACAATGGAAAAAAAAGGAGGCACAATGAATATGATGATGAAAAAAGTAATAAGTACATTAAAAAAAGATAAATGTATCTCACTAATTATATCTTATGTACTAAGTGTGTCTTAATTTTTGTTATTTTAACTTTTTAAAATTAGTATATAGATTGCACTTCTGTACATAAATATTGCTATTAATTTAAAGATAAATAAATTTTATTCTCCTCTTATTTAAAACTATTTTCATTTATAAGGTTATTTGGAAATTGAAAGGAACTAAAGATTAGGGAATAAAAAGCTAATTCAAATTTTATATTTAACTACATAATAAATATACAGTGCTTAGAATGTTTTAGATGTGAAGAATTAAAAGGTATCTTATATTATGGTAATATACCTTGTTCACATATCTTTACATAATATCTGCTTGATTATGTACTGGAGAAAATCTTAATATTACAATTATATAAACTACGCTACTATATATATATGTGTATATGTATACACATATATGATAAAAAAATTTTCTCTCCACTATAAATTTCCATTACACTGAAATTGATTTTACCTGCAATCATATGAGACGATAACATTTCTTTGTATCAAATCTATTCAATTTGTACCGCTTGAAAGTAAATATAGATTAATCTTTAAATCTATTACAGTCCCTACTTAAAGAGAATGGTATACGAATCAGATTTCTATGAAAATATATACTATGCAATCTGGGTTTGAATATCTTTTCATTTTCTGAAATTGTAAAATATTTGCAATGCACGTGATAGTGAGAAAATTACGATTTTAAACATTTCTTCTAAATAAATCTTAAAAAGTATTTTTCTCTCACTCTTAATAATCAGCTTTCAGGTTTCGATATCAACAATAGTGTCTTATGCATTACAATATAAGCCCTTCTATGTAAAAAATAATATAAGCCAGCTCTGATTGGCTATGAACACTTGGGCAGTCAGCAATCTGTTCAAATGTTAATTCAATGCGAATTAATTTTATTATTTATAACATTTTTCTCGTTTTTCTAAATGTGTTTCAGTTGGCAGTTTTATGTATAGTTCAACATGACTTTTAACAACATTCTATAATAATGTACATTGTATTCTTATACAATTGCTTGTAAGGAGTTTGCATGCTTCAAGATGATTAACTTTTTATATTAGTTTTACAGTGTTTACTTGCTATAAAAACAAAATATTTGTATAAAATATATATACAATTATTATGCCACACAAAACACGGCGAATTATTTATACTTATAAACGCGCGCGCGATAGACAATGAAAATGTTACCTTGCATTTAGAGGTATTGCAGATATTATTAACAAATGATTAAGTAACCCTAACTTATTATTCCTAAATCATAACGATTGTATTCAGATCCTGTAACCCAAGTACAGGGATTTATAATTTTGCATAAACATTACTTTAAACAATTCATACGAATCTTGTCAATTGGAGTATGTAGAGTTTTATATAATTTTGGTATAAATTGTGCTTTTAAAACGCCAGAAAATTTATGGAATGCATAATGTTTTCCCGTTTCTTTTACAAAGGACAACAAAAGTTTCCTTTCAAAGTTTCTGTACACATTTGATGACATAATTGCACGATAATTAAAGATTAAGGAAGAAAAAAGTACATTCTTTAGAAGATATTTAAACAAAAATCAGAACTAAGATTTGCAAACGTTTTAATGCGATTATGCGATTTTTGGGCTAATCTGTATACAGGGTCTTTTCCTAACGGCGGGACATATGAGATTTCGTGTTATTTGACTATAGTACTTTTTACTATAGTCAAATTACTATTTTCCGTTTAATTTAAGTATTAAACTTAGTCACCAGGATTATTTAATTAAAATGATATTTATAATGAATAATAGAAGCAATTAAACTAAAGTAACCATTAAAGCTTAACTAACTACGCTTTCATTAATTATGTTTATGTATAGTAAGTGCTTCAATGCTATAGTCCAATAACACAATCCTATGTCCCACCGTTAGGAAAAGACCCAGTAGCTTTAATTTTTTATAAATGGGACGGTTAAATCTAAGTTGGGGCTTTTTTTTTAATAATGACGTTAAAGCC
This sequence comes from Prorops nasuta, assembly GCF_024137725.1. Lineage (NCBI taxonomy): Eukaryota > Metazoa > Arthropoda > Insecta > Hymenoptera > Bethylidae > Prorops > Prorops nasuta. The sequence continues at coordinate 8,736,834 of NW_027116805.1, read as the reverse complement.
TGATTAAATCCGACCTTTTTGATCAACTTTTGTATCATACAATGATTTAAATGAACAAAAACATCATAAGTAACACATTATAAGCTCGTCTGCATATGAGAAAATCAAAAACTTTTGAAATAATCAATTATTATATAAATATACGAAACCAAATCTCAGATTTTAAGGTTCAACAGTTACTTAGCCTTGTTTTATGAATAAGGTTTATACAGAAAGATTTAATGAACAGTTAAAGAATGAATTAAGTGAACCTATACCCTATCAGTAGTAACCTTATGATAAAACCATGCAACAACAAAAAAAATCTAAATAACAATTTTATGCACTAGTTTCAGAAGCTTCTGACTATCAACTCTACTTAATCCTTTCTCTTCGAATGAATGTACTTATTTTCAAAACTCTAAGTATATGTACATAGCAGAAGACATATACAATAGTGTTTGCACACTAAATTATTGTTAATTGTATTGGAACAGTCATAGGCCTAAATAAGAATTCGCATGCAAGCATCATTGCTTGATTCATGAAATAATTTTAGTTTACATATTTGTAAATAATTTTAACTAACTCAAACACGTTCAATTAGCTAAATATAAGTATTGAACCTTTGACTATTAATTTAAGAAATTATCATACAGAATTAGGTAATTCTTTATGACAAAACCTTTTTTATTAATGAGTCCAATATTATCCTAAATTAAAAGGTTATTAATTGGCCACTATAAAGGTTGTTGTAGTCGACTAACACCTATCATTTCGGTATCTTCTACTGTATTTGGAGATACTATATGATGCCTGAAATGAACAGAAAATATTTTTCAGTATTTATAATAATATTTCCTTATTTTTTTTAGGAAAATGAATAGATTAAAAAGAAACAAAGTATTATATCGGGACTTTAAATAATTATATAAATTAGATGGTAAGAATAGGAGCTGTTCGTTATTTGTTATCTTGATCATATACGTTTTACGTTGTGTATTTACCTATGTTGCTGAAAATGAGGAACAAGAAGGTGTGCATCGGGTGCTCGGGAAGAGAATCCGTGGAATCCCCCGTTTAGACTAGAATTTAAAACTCCTCTGCGTGGGCTTTTGGCTGCTCCAGCACGTGGCATATTATACATTTCTTCTAAAACGCTAGGAGCTACATACGTAAATCCCTAAAATATCAATGAGCTATTTATATATTTGTCAAAACATCATAGCCCCGCATCTTATAATATTATTTAATGTTTTATTACTTCAAATATCATATTAGCAGATTCGCTCAATGTACTTTCCACTGGAGAATCAACTGGAACAGTTCCGGTAAACTGTTCGTCAAATTGAGAAGTGTCATCAGCACTTTTCTGAAAATACAACGTTCGTTAAAGTCACAGAAATAATCTCCTATCATTTCAGAAGCTTACTAAGACAGGTTTAAATGGAGGTTCTAATTTCCTAGCAATCACATCATTCCAATTAATGTGCTTAAAGAAGTTATGTCTTGTAATCTGATCTGCATCCTCTGGACTAGAACCTAATCTTTGTGCCACTTGTCTCTAAAATATAAATAAATAATTAATATTTTAAAATATATTTATAAAATAAAACTCGACTAGTTAATCCAAAGAACCTTCAATAATTTCCTTATAAGATCTCTAGCATCAGGAGTTAAATACTGCGGAAGATTAAGCTTTCCTCTTAATATTCTCTCTATCGTTTTTCTTCTATCCTCGCCTGTAAATGGAGGCTGAAAAACAGTATTAAATGGTTAAGAGTAGGTTATATAGTTATAAATTCTTAGTTTAAACATAATAAAATAATAATATACCATTCCAGTCAACATGTCAAACATCAATGCTCCAAGACTCCACCAATCAACAGCTTTGCCATGTCCACTTCTTGTTAAGATTTCTGGTGCCCTACGATTTTTTTTATTGTTTTTTAATTATTGCAAAATGGAATTTAATGTACTATAAAAGTTATCTTACATATATTCAATAGTTCCACAAAAAGTGTGTGTCACAACACCTTCCTTTATATGTTCTTTACATAAACCAAAGTCAGTTAATTTTACATGACCTTCAGCATCCAATAATATATTTTCAGGCTTTAAGTCTCTACAAATAATAATTAGATATATGATTTTTCATGAAAATTCTAGGAAAATCAATATTTTTATGCTTTTAGATTATTTACCTGTATATTATTCCTTGTTTATGCAAATGTTGCAATGCAAGAATTATCTCTGATAGGTAAAAGCTGTAAAATATTAAATTTATCTTTGTAATCATTGCACTTATTTGAAGATAATGTATATATACAATTAACATACCAAGCTGAATCCTCCAAGAAAATCCCTTCCCGGTCTAGATATGTAAACAGTTCTCCACCACACAAATATTCCAAAATTAAGTATAATTTTCCTCCAGTTTGAAAGGCATACATGAGGTTTACTATGAATGGATGCTTTCAAATAACAAATAGTATTATTAATCATTTATCATAGCATACAGGAAATATTATTTTCATTCATTACCTTCACAGCTTCCAATATATTTCGTTCAGCTTTTGTATGAGCAGTGTCTTTCTGATTACGTATTATTGATGCTTTACGTAAAACCTAAAATAAATGTTATTCAATGAGAATTAAAAAATATATCACTATCATTTAGAATTGCTGGCATTTTCTGATTTACCTTCATAGCAAAAATACTTCCTTTATCCTGTCCTGTAATTTTTTTAACTTGAAAAACTTTACCATACCCTCCTTCTCCCAGAATTTTACATAATTCAAAATCCTGTGGACCAGTTTTTTCCTGATTAGGATTAACATTTTGCTCTGAGAGTTGTACTCTCTCAACATCTTCTAACCTATAAATTTAAATGAGAATGAGTAAAACACTATAATAGAAAAGTAATGAATAATGTTTCATAAATATTAGGCTAAACAACATCCATGCTGATTAACAAAGATATTTAGTAAACTTAAGGCAATAACATTAATATGATATAATGGAAAATTAAAATAGATTATAAAATTGATTGACAATTAAAATTAATGAGGAATAGATACGTTGGAAAAATTAATTCATCATGCAAATATACAAAATCAAATAAAAAAGTAAGCTTAAAATAACAAACAATTAAAAAATAGAAACAAAAGTAAGTGCTTTATTATACAAATTGAAATAAGCACATGATATGATAGGTCATAGAAGTGTTTATAAACAAGGATATTAGAGTAGAATGCATAATAAACATAACTTACTCTAGTAATGAATTCACATTAGGCTCGGTGTTGAAGTCTTCCTAAAAATGCAGAAGAAATGTTAAACTTGTTTACCTTTAGGTTTTAAAGTGATGTCATCATAGAGAAGGAGCAGATTTGAAAAGTAAAAATGAAGAGAAAATACAGATAATTTGATAGAGACTGAATTTACCTCTGTGGTCTCAATAATGTCGTCATCGGATTCTTCCTGGTTAGTTGTGTCACCATCGTGTAACTCAATATCAAAAACTGCTGCCATTCTCGCAGTACAATCTCATCGAAACCTAACCGAAAATTAAAATAATCCTCTGCAAATCACAAAGAAATGAAATTTACAAACAAACCAAATTTCACGTGTTTTTATTTTCATGAATGGAGAACGTCGAGTTCTTCCAGTGCACGATTAGAGGACTCAAATTATTTGGGCAACATTTTGTAAACAGAATGATAAAATAATAATAAATCATAAGTATATTAATTACCTCAGTTTTTCTAGAACTTTAGAAATTGAAACACTCCTTGTATCTGGGCAAACCAAAAGTGATAAAAGGTTTATCCTCCTAAGTTTGGCTTGCTTAGCTTATGCCAGCTTATGCTAGCCAGCAATAAAACTTAATGGCCCGTTCACACGAAGCTTATTACGTTATTTGTCGTCTCTACTATGCCAGCTGTAGTCAGTCAGTTACGTTAGTAACTACTATATGTATGTATGTATATATTTGAGCTGCTCTATTTAAACTTAAATCCCTAAAAAAAAAAGAAAATTTAATATTTTAAAATCTTGTATTAAAAAGTCCAAAATAAATGTAAAAGAAACAATATGGTGTTTAATAGCTTAAAAAATTGTTATCATATATTTAATAGAAACATTATATAATATATATTGAATAATTGATCGTTAAACGCTAAATACTTTCCAAAAATAATACACAGGGTGTTTCACTTGCTTAATTTAAAAGTATTAAAATATTATCTCCGTAATTATATGAAAGAGATAATGCAACTTACATTTGAAATTATTAAGTTTCTGCTCTGATGAGTAAATAATATTATACATAAAATTAATATATATATTTTTATTATAATTACGGAGATAAAATTAAGAGAATTTTTACTATGGCTATATATCTGGGGGCTAACAAATGTAAACACCCTATGTTGCTGTATCAAGTACAGACATATATACAAAGAAATAAAAATACCATCTGATTATAATATAATATGTATATATACAGTTTGACTAAATAAAATACATTATTATTATAATTAAGCTAAAAAAACAATTTGTATAAACTTGCGATATTATTATTATTATATAAAATATTGTTTAAATTTTCTATGAAATATATATTATGTATTTATATATTGCGCCAAAAAAAAAATAATCTATATGTATTGTATATATGTATAATATTTAAAAACAAGAAATACTTTAATTTTTGTATTAAATGAAAAGGAGATTTGTAAGAAAATAGTGTAGTAGTTGTGATAAGTATTTATTGCGACAAACTTTAACTTCTCTGGACAGGATAAAAAAATATGTAGAGAGATATACGAAGAGAAAAGAAATACATTACTTTCTTTCATAATATTGTTAATTCACTAGTTGCGCGCGCAAGCGCGTAAGTAGTAATGGCGACTATGGTAAGTCTTGCCTGGAGAAGATCAAATTGATCTAATTTTTTCTGTAAATAATTACGTTTAATGATTGTTGCGTGTAAAATCTTCGCTTTTGAGTGAAACGAGAGTCAAGAGCCAATCCTTCCAAGGCCGTAACGTTAAAGCTCCAAGACGAAGCTAAAAATGCCACTGGTAAAGTACTATTTCACATTCCTTCCTGTCACTTTTCTTGTAAATCATCGATTTTTAACATTAATTACGTTAATTTAAAATCTGATTTTTATCAATTTAAGCCTAAGACATGACAGATTTATTTTTTAAGTTAATCTAGCTATTCTTTTTTCCGTATAGTTGTAGGTGCGGTTTTTGTGGTTAGAGATATTTTTAATCAGTATATTCATGTCTTGCTTTTGTTTATCATAAAACTGTTATTTTGATTGTTTAAATGAAATGTTTGCTACAACATAAATCAAATAAGGATGTTCTGGTAATGAATTAGCAAAAATAGGTCATTGCAGCTTCTTGATGCTTTATCGAGGTAAAATTATTTACTCCATTTATTATTTAGGTCAAGTGTAGTAAAAAAAGGTGTTTAGGCTATTTTTAGATTTCCAAGACTTTAATGATGAATCATTCGTAGACATAGAATAATCACTACCAGATACTCTCTAGTCTTTGATATTTATATTTTGTTTTTAGGGCAACCATGCTGCTCTTACGCCGCTGGAAGATATGTCAGCAGGTCGTGGGCAAGCAGGTGGGGGGCCTCCGCAGAACTGTCAAAAAGTTTTTATACAAAGAGACTACAGCGAGGGAACTATGGTTAAATTTCAAACAAGATTTCCTACAGAATTAGAAAGCAGAGTAAGTCAAATTTAATTATTTTTTCCAATCATATTAATGCCTATTTTTAATTGAAAAATTTTTTCTTCAGTTGGATAGACAGTCGTTCGAGTATACTATAAATCAATTGAACAATTACTTTGCCGAGGCTGAGCGTGCTAGCTGTTCCACCTATTGCGAGGGATGTTTGGCATGCTTAACGGGATATCTAATTTATATCTGCACAGAAACGCATTATGAAAAGTGTCTAAGAAAAGTGGCAAAGTTTGTTAGCGAACAAAATGACAGGGTCTATAAGCCCCGTGGATTATTAATAACAGATCCAACTACACGAGGGCTTAGGTTAATAGAGATCTCAATATTAGACAGACCAGCATCGTGACTGCATATTAGCCGATCCACAGAGTTCTTCATGTGACCCGCACATTTCTGCTACTTGGCCAAAATTGCAGACCTGAACTCTCTGCTCAGCTTTTCCGGAGATGACTGGGTTCTGCTCAAACTTGCTTAATGCAGTCGAGCAAGACAAAATATGCCACGGTTCATTAAATATAAATAACGTTAGTTCAATTCCATAACAGAATCATATATTCTACACATATTGCTCAGGTATACTTTGACTACAGTTAAATTCAGGCCGAACGATGATTAACTCCTGTGTTCTAACATAGCGATTAAGAAAATAACGAAATAATGATAAATGAAAAAAGACGAATTTTCCGAAGAAACTTGTCAAAATAATCTTCTTTACAGGAATTAAATTGTATCATTATATTATACGAAAGGAAAAAGACTGGAGTTAATGATTGTTAGTCCGTTAAAACGCTAACTGTAAAACTGGTAAATCTGATATATGCATTTTGCGAAGACCTATCATGTTATAGGGTATAAGAATGGATTAGACCACTTTGTTTCATTTTTCTATGAAAGTAAAACACATGGTCTGCAATACGTATGGCTGTTATTAAAAGTGATTACTCGTTATTTATAAAAGAAGAATGAGTCATCTCTAAGCATCCATCGTTGGAATTCCTCTTGTACGAAATGTGATTAAACATTTTTTTACTATGTACTCAACACATTATAAATATTTGCATTTACCTAAAGGAACACTGAGGGCTTCTCTCGTAAAGCGTTGCGACGAGGATCCATTGTAGAATTTTATATTTATTATTACTAGGGGAATTTTCAGGTCCCACATACGTTCCGAGCTTCATGAGTATTTACGTGGTTCTCAGTTCTCTTCCGCGATATATCTTCCATTTACGTTTAAAGTAAAACGTTGGAGCGAAGCTTAAAGGCTTTTCGAAAATCGAGGCTGTTAGGCATTTGCTGCGTGATGGAAAGATTCGGACAAAATTAATGAAATTGTGTTAAGACCTCCGAGGATTGGTTATGAAAGATTTAGGAGATGCGGTAATAAATAAAAGAGCTACAACATAAATTTGTGGTCAGGGATAAAAAGGAGAAAAAGCTAATCCAACATTTTCTTTTTATATCTGGTAACCAAAACAGCCTCTACTACGGATTAGCTTTGAATTCAGGCAGGAACATAATTATCACTTGAGACGAAAACGTTGATTCGTTTGGACTGTCAGTTCTCTTGAATACGTGACGTACAAAATGCGCTCTTTTTTTTGTATATTTAAAGTCACACGTTGCAATAAGAGTTTACTCTCGTTGAATTCCTTTTCATCCTTGGTCACAATGAATATTGGCCTGCGATCAATGATAATGCGATACGAAAGAATCTTGCCAAATAAGGTCACTGTCTTTGTGTAGTTTTTGTTTAAGCGACAGAGAAGGGGCTGTACAGGGAGTTTAAAGAATCATTGTAAGAAAAGAGTATATGGAATCCATAATCGAAGTGAATTTTTACTCTATGACAAATGGGTTTGATAATACCACTCAAATTATTCTTTCAAAGTGTATTTTCTTTTTTTTTTTTAGAAAAATATTCAAATTAAATAAAAAAAAAGTAAGGAAGGAAAAAAGAGTATGGTTTTAAAAGAAATCAGTACTTTCGATCGAATGGATAAATTCTTGGAATAAATTTATTTATCAACGATTATTGTTTCTTTTTTAATAAGAGTTCTAATAGAAGAAATATAAGCATTGGCTTCGAAAGCAGGACGATGCGTTGTTTTTCTTTCTTTTTGTTATTCGAGGGAATTCTTTGAAGGGCCAGGTGCCGATAGGATGAAAGTGTCAGACATTATTAAAATAAGATTTGTTGGATCAATTAAAAGAGCATTAACGTGTTACGTGATCCTTGTGTTTTCTCTCGCAGTCGCAATATCACGTGCAAAGGCCTTTTTGACTGTACGCAATGAACAATTGCATTACTTGTAAATAGCGAATAAATCATCGACACACAGAGTATGAAAAAGCAAACATTTGTTATACTTAATTTAATAGTAGGACCAAAATGATCGATTATTCATTAATGTAACGGACATAACCGTTCGTCTGTAATTTCTAAATGTTTTAATAATAAAATGAGCAAAAGAGTAATATACGATTTCCTTTATGATTCCTCGTACTGTAATTTATCAGAAGAATAAACGAACTAATTGTTTAGTAATAATGCTTTTTAAGGTCGATAACTGTGTTGGAATAAAGAGGATGTCAGAGAAAAAATGAAAGCCGAATGGTTTCTCGTTGCGTAACGAATAAATTTTCATTCTTTTCCAATAGACGAGAGGTTTGCGTTGAATGGACTTTGACTAGAGATGGAGCAGCTCTTACGCGAGACTCGCATTAATTGAACAAGAAGTTGGAGCGTCGAGCCAATTGCAGCTTTCAGTGCGATCTGTAATGAATCAAAGGGGGCAGAAAACTTACCTGCTTTCGCAACTGTGGCCGTTGACTGGAACAATTAGGGGATGATCTTTGGGGTAATCGGTAGAAAGAAAGTGCGTCGAAAGTGGGAAAGTCTCGAACGTGGCTGAATTATTTTTCTTACAATCCAGTAGGTATATAGGATTAGAAATGACTGATAGAGAACTATTGATCTAATAAATGATTTTAATTTTGGTTTAAATATATAAAAATTGTGCAAGAGAATAATGCCGCTGCTGGACGTCGAGTAAAATAAATAAAAGAGTTGCATGATTTTTATAGATATAATCGAAGGTTGTTCAAGTGCGCGAAGATTTTCTTATATTGCGGAAGAATTGAAACGAGGCGTGAAGAAGAAGGAGAATTCGAGAGAGGATCATTGAGCACATCCAGATTTTTATTACCTCGTGCAACAATAATTTTTGACAAGTGCGTTGATTCGCAGCTATATCAAAAGACTACAAATCAGTTTGAAATAATGATCGAGTAGACGAAAGAGCAGGACTCTGAGACTCGCTAGATCCGTCGACTCGGGCTATTCTCGCATGGGAGGCATTATCCTTTTCCTCTTCCGAAGAGAGAAGCGCGCAACCGCGTTGCAGAGATTTCCCTCTATAATTTACACATGTAGGTATCATTGATGAAAAGATATTATAACGAGCAGGGGATATTTCCTCGCAGCGCTCTTAGCCAGTATAGCAGTAAAAAGTTATCCAACGAGCTTCGAGTCCCACTCTTAGATTCTCTCGCGCGACCTCCACCATTCTTATCAGGCTCGCTCGCGTTTCAGAAAAACAATTTCACTCTCGGCCTTCGGCGATTAAATTTCCTCCTTTCCCTGCCTTCTTTTGTGGGTTTTTCTTCTTCTTGCTTCTTTTTCTTTTATTGCACCGGTTTATTACCGCGGTAGAGAATCGTCGAGTCGCACACGCTTCGCGAACGAGCGTTAATGATTATTCGGAAAATTACATTTATTTTTGAGGAAAGACAGAGTATTTCGTACGAAATTTAAATGGGTCGATGATATCCGCGCCGTGTGTGTGTGTGTGTGTGTGTGTGTGTTTTTGACGACGCGACGCCTTATCTATTATATCGGCCCGGCCCTTCCTTGTCTCGATCGCGAGAGAAGGAGAAAAGGTTTGGAAGAAAATCCTCTCCGCGCGAGAGCTCTGGAGAACGCGCGTGTGCATCGGAGTGTATAAAACTGCCACTGAAAACGATCGGTAGACTCGCAAATCTTGAAATCTCCTTAATTCCAATTAATTTTTCTCTTTAATCGCCCGCCCTGACCTGCACCCAAACAGCACTCGAAGCACTTTACACTCCACTCCGTTTTAAATTCATTGTTATTTTACATTCTTATACATGTGTATGTGTATATGTATGTGTATATAACTCTATTCTTCATTTCTCTCTCTCTAATTTTAATTTCGCATCCGGCTTCTATGTAGCAATTATCGTAAAATTTCATAAAAGCAACAATATCGAATATTCGCAGCGGATTTCTCGACAAATATATCAATTTCTTTATTTCAAACATGAAAACTCTTGGAGCTTTTGCTTTTCACGTTCGTTGTTGCGATATTGCATATTGTTCGTTACTTTACTTCTTTATACACATTACAATTATGTACAAATGTTTTATTCGACGATGCTCAAATGTGAATTCTTTAGCAGATGTGTTTCGCATACTGATGATTGCTATACTGTATATTTATTTTCTCCAGTGCAATTGTTTTTGGTGCTGCATGGGCGATGTCACTGCATGTTCAAATTGCAAGGTAAATCTCCTTTAAAATTCTTGCCGATCAATCGCCACTGGTTTCTTGTACTTTGCGAGGACACCGATTCTCATTCTTGCAATTAGCCTAAGATATCGAGATATTATACAAAAAGATTGTCAAAATTGAATTCATGGCCTCTCTCTACTCGCCCCCCTCTCCATTTCTTCTGCGACTCTCGCCTACCACCACCACCACGGACCACAACCAACCAATCGTGAGCAACGTCGTCGGTATTTATAAAATATGCCGTGCACCGGACAAGCCGAGTACTCTGCTCAAGCTTTTCCACATTTTTCTCTATATTTGTATACCTCTCGACGCTTACAAAGAGAAAGGAAAAGTGGAGAAATTCAATTGACGATCACAGATTACGAAATATTCTCTAATAGACCGATATACATTTACATTGCAGTAGTTTTCCAGGAATATCCTCTCGAAAAAGAAAATCTCCTCCATTCTAATTCCAAAAGTACCTACCCTCGTTCCTTCAAGGACACGAGCCATATTAATTTCATTTTATGCCCTTTCCTCCACAGTCCAGACCTCATACTCGTCCCTTCCGTCCTATTATTCATTCATTCATTCATTAAGAATACATCGTTCCTCGCGCGTGTTTCTGCCCCTAAAAGATCTATACACGTACCAACCACCGTTTCCTTCCTTTTTATCCCGAAATCCCACGTGTCCCATTGGCGCGTCTACTCAAACCTCCTCCCCCTCTCGTTCATATAATTCCACTCGCGCGAAAAATATCTCAAATAATTTTCACTCATTCGCTGTGTGTGTTATACATTCGGATGATCTAGGCCTTTTCATGGATTTTTCCTCCCCCCGATTTCTTAAAGAGAATCACGAGGATCGCGCCTCGGCTCTAAATCCTACACCTAGCCATAAACTAATTACATCTTTTCTATACAGCATCGTCTTAGTATCTACGAGCGACTTATCGGCCTATCAGACTATTTATACGACGACACGAGACGCTGTCGTAGTGTCGTACAACTAGTTTAATTTACACTTGCCCTAGCTTTATCACATTGCGAAAAACTCGCGCTTTTAGCCCAGCAAAACTACTGTCTTTGTACGAATAAACTGGTCTTTTACTCCCTCGACGACTCGCGCTCCATCAGTGGCCAAGCTCAATGCAAGGACCAACATTCTTTGTTATTCTCGCGATAGCCCACTGTGTGTCCTCTGATATCGAATATCCTTGAATTTCCTCCGAAAGGGTGAGGGGCCACCATGAATCGGTAGCTTTCCAATATGTGTGTTTCAAATCCTTCCTTCCTTCCTTCCTTTTTTCTTACAACAAAAATTGATCTCTTTTGAAGTTGAAAGATTCCATGCCATGCACGAATCTTTTATTCTTCCTTCTCTCGATCAGTGTTTCCCTGTAAAAAGTGCCCCTTGAAGAACCCTACCAGAATCTAATTATACATCCTTCATACCGCTTAAGAATTCCATCATCTCTCTCTCTCTCTCTCTCTCAGTAGCTCAACTTTATTTCTCCTAGCTCGATGGCACTCAAACTTGATTTCTTCTCTCTTCTAGAAAAATGAACAGACTCTTCTCGAGATTGAGAAATATCAAATATAAGAGTTCATCCAGTGCCACGAAGAATTGCAATGTATAGTACACAGGGCTCCAGTATAAACTAACTTTTCATCACACTTGGATGACACTTGTGGGCTTTTATCTCGTTTAAAATATAAACTGCAGGTTCTCGCAAGTATCAAATAAGGTGCACGTTCCACTGTTCGTCGCCAAACTGACGAGGCAACGCGCGATCAGTTTTGACGAATGGGGGGATTCCAGAAGTTGCAAGTTGCGAGTTGCGAGTTGCGACCACCATCCTGCACCGGTTCAACCCATTGAGAGTTTTCGTTTGTCACTTATTGCCAGATGATGCTTCTACGAACAGGGTCACCGAGGAGGGCTCGCGAAGTGAGTCGTTCAAACTTTAAAGAGTTCATTTCTTTAAAGATATATATATATATATATATGTATGTATTAAAGTCAATGGAAATGTAGCGGCCGGCAAGATTGCAGCCGGGAGCCTTGTTGTACGTATTATACGTTAACACATTGCATTGCAGTGGAGCAGAAAAAGTTGAAAAACGAGACGAGGCTCCTCTTCCGTTCCAACGATCGATTTCAATATATTGGAATGGCCGCGCTGCTGCCTGCCATTAGCCTGCTGCGCGCACGTGGATGAAATTGATTTTATTCGGGTATACTTTCCAGGGTGGATGAAGTCAGTCGTCAAATGAGCAAGCAGAGTTTGTTTCTGCTCTTCCTTTCAGGAATGAGAGCCTTGGCCTTGGCAGCGTCCTCCGAAGAGCTTCTACCGTAGAGGGATCTGCTGATCCTATTTCTCATACCTTTGCCAATGGTCCTGCTGCCCTTTCTCAAGGACGCGAATCTCCCCAACGGCGACTTGTCCGGTAAACTCTTGTCGGGCTGCGAACAGTTCAAGGTGGTGACGGTGAACTCGATGTCCTTGGGCTCGTAGGCAACGAATTCCTCCACGGGCTCGTCGATGGTATCCCTGTCGATCCACGTGAGACCCATCTCGACCTTCTCCGCGAGATCCTGCCAGTGCTTCCTATTGTCGAGGGTCCCTTCGTACAGCGGCATGATCCAGGGGAAGGTCTCCGATAGGACTTTGTAGAGTGGCAGGCAGATGTCGTCGATGAAGCCAACCTGCATCTGCGGTAGCTCGTCTCGTCTCTCTCGGTCCATCATGGCCACCGGCTGCTGATTCAGCTGCAACCTCTCGAGGTCACCCTGGTCGAAGAACTCGTCGGCCACCAGCTTCGCCACTCGGTGCTGAACCTCCCAGGGCTTCGCGATCGCGCTCACGTCACAGGCCGTCATCATCATTCCGCACAGCACTGAAATTTCATCCATTCTTGTACCTTATCAAAATATATCATACATTGCACCCGCATGAAAACGATCAAGATATATATTGTCAAGTGCGCGCGAGCCTCGCATTTGATTGACCAGGAGCAGGGAGTACCGTGTGTTATTATAAGCGTTAAAGCTCTTCCAAATCTCGCTATATACATATGAATTATCTAATGATGAGCGCAGTGGGATACGAGAGCTAGGATTTTTTCAAATGACTTTGCGAAATCGGTGACAGGCATCATTGCGCGCGTCGTCGATCGACGAAATGGCGGACAATGCAATTTTATCCCCTTCGATGAACGATTGTATCGATTCTTTCGACGAGTATATATATATATATATATATAGTTAGAAATTGGAAGCATTTTTGGAGTTTTTGTGGTCGCGAGTGCTGTGCAGCACCTACACAGAGACGCGGGTGTAGTGTATCTGTATAGGAATTAAGGAATTGAGAGATGGACGGATCGATTTGAATGTCTGAGGGCGAAGGATCGCTTGCGCGGTGGGTGCGGGTCGCTGCAGACAATTAGTGTGGTCGCGAATAGATGAGAAAGCGAGCTTACGTTCTTTCTTCTCTTCGCTCTGCCAGTCGAATTCTCCATCGTCGATCAGCTCCATGAATTTGCTCTTCTTCTTGAAGTACATGGCAAGGTCCGTGGATAGAATGGCGTTCTCCACGACCCTCATGACCTTCCGGTAGTCCTCCATAGAGAGACTCTGGAAGATATTGTTGCTGTCAGAGTTGAGGATCATGACGCACTGATCAAAGTGATGATGCTCCATGGTACTGGTGGAATAGAGAATCGCCAATGGTGATTCGGTTTTCGTCTGAAAAGCGTTGTTCGTTCCTCGATGGTCCAGATCGTGGCACAGGCAAGCAACCAGTAAACCTAGTATCTCAATGTCCGTCATGAACTGCTCCATTTTTCCAGTCTTCAGCATGGCGAACATTGTCTGGGCTACGTTCAGTGCGTGCCTCCAGTTGTGGTATTTCACAGGCCTGCCAAAATGCCAAGGAATTAATTCATTCGTATCGATAAAGTTTAATGGCCGCGTGAGATGTATAATTGCACGAATGGAATTTAAGGAAGGAGACAATTGAGAGTGCTGGGGGAGAAGAGCGAGCCGAACGGACCGCGGACCATACCTGTAGTTCTTCTTTACACTGAGGATCCATCTGCAGAGGACGTCATAGGGGATGTGAAACTTTTGGATAAGGTTGCATTGCTTGAACATTCTGATGGTCGCTCTGCAAGTGTCCTCGTCGCTCAGGTCAAAGTCGATGAACGTGAAACTGAAGAGATTGTACTTCTCGGCGGTTGGTATCGCGTCCGTCGTCAATTTTAGGGCGTCCTCGTTACTGGCCGTAGCGTGGTAGCTCAGACACTCCAGTGCCACCTTCTGCTTCGCCATTAATTTGCAGGCCGATTCGTACATTTGCGTGTTGTGGATCCCCAAGCCGCAGAAAATGGCGAATGCCTCGAATATCGATACGTCCGAGTCGGTGAAGGAACTTCCGTTGTCCTGCTCGACATTCAATAACAAACCTCCAGACAACGTTCCACCAACCTTGGACCATAATCGTGCAACCGGTGCATTCCGAGCTGTACACGCATATACATCCCTTCCTCCCCCTGCACGCGCGCGTATCTATCCGCGCATAAGTCCCTCCAATTTTCGACCATCCACAGAACCTAGGGGAAAAACTGTATTCTTGCAGCTACAGTCAATTGTAAAGATATATAATTTCATAAAAGGAGCAATGTATATCGCGCGTCTAGCCAACAAGCAGCGGCACTGCATCAACTCCAAGGGTATATGGGCCATGGGTAATATCTCGGACCAAACGGAAGGAAATGCACCAAAGCTCGTAGATTTTCCCCGGGAATAATGAGAGATTGACAGCTGTACGATTGTTTACCGAATAAATCAAGTATAGGAAAATTGTGCATGGCCATGCAAGCGAGCGAGCTGCACAGCAATCTTTTTCTTTGTCCTATATCTATAGCTGACACGTCTATAATATTAATAAACGCATCATGTATATACGTATCACACTTTTTCTCGTGTACTCCATACTTAACTCGAAATGCACCAATCATTCCCTCGCCATCTTTCCACATTCCATTCAAATGTCTTATTCTTTTAATTGTAATCTTTTCGAACATCTCGTCTCTCTCTCTCTCTCTCTCTCTCTCTCTCTCTCTCTCTTCAAATCCATCTGTCGTCTCGAATATTTCTGTATTTTCCTTACGTACTCAAGGAAGGTTAAAACTTTATTATACATATAATCTTTCCCCTCCCTTCGTTAATAAGCTAATTTAAAAATATCAATATTTCGAAAGAACATTGACAATTAAATATAAGCCATGAATGTTTAAGTTTTCAAAGTACTCGATACAATTTTCATCGATCGTTTTACATTTATTGTAATATTAAGGAGAATGTGAGTGCATGCGGGGGCTTTCTCTTGTTTTGTGGAAATTGCCAGAATTAACGCGTACTTCTTGATTCTATACGTATAGATTTGTTTATTCGTGAAAAGTTTTGAAATTTGTGGAATCAACTTACTTTGTTTATTAATTGAGCAACGCCAATGACAGTTCTTTGGCCATTGGCAATTGGCATGCAGAGGATGCTCCTTTCCGGCTCGGTGATGTCCCTTTTGAGCCAACTTGCCACGTCACCGATATTAAGAATTTGGCCAGACGTGGCGACGTACCTAGCAATTTGGCCCAGTGGACTAGAAAGGTCAGTGCTGCTTGGTCGATACACCCTGGCCTCTCGCATCTCGTTGTCCATTTCGAAAACCATCGTGAACTTGCTACTTTCGCTCAAGCCCTATGAAAAAATATCGCCAAACTTTACAAATCAATCTCACCCCTACCTACTCAACCTGAAAAATATTAATCAGCTCTTCTGCAACACGTATCATCCATTTCAAATTTTTCTATTACAAATATATATATATATATATTTCTTTATGTTGCTATTATTATTGACAACGGCTCTTGCTTTCAAAATCATTTTTCTCCTCTCTTATTCTTACTCGAGAGGTATAGTCTTATTATTAGAGGGGGGGAATCAGAGGGAATTTATATTATCCAGGGGCTAGTTTAATATTCTTTGTTTTTACTAGTACTTTAACGTGCCTTTTTGGGGGAAGTACTGCAGCATCTAATTCGGCAAATGAATGGTAATTGCAAGTGCCACTTGTGTTTTGCCAGACAGTGAATTTTTATGTAATCCTAGATAATTTCAGAAATGGAAGGTACTATCCCGTAAAACAGCCACTAAAACAGCCATAAAAAGTAAATTGCCAAAGTTCAATGGGCAAAATGTACCATTTGCTACGGACTAATTGAATTTTCATGGACTCTCCTCAGTCCCCTCAAGCGCGACAACGTGAAATAGGAAAATCTTTCGCAGGATCCCATCGAAATTGTCGGCATTT
The DNA here is from genome assembly GCF_024137725.1 of Prorops nasuta. Lineage (NCBI taxonomy): Eukaryota > Metazoa > Arthropoda > Insecta > Hymenoptera > Bethylidae > Prorops > Prorops nasuta. Next base: position 8,720,124 of record NW_027116805.1, on the reverse strand, counting down.
CTATGTAGATATACTATTTCTTAACCCTCAATTGAATATTAACATTAATGAAAGATATTTTCACAAAAGTCATTCAAGAAAATGCTCTTCGTAAAACTATAGCTTTAAATTTGAAGCAAATATGACAAGTTTCCTCTGGACATTATTAAAATTGTACGTTTCGGTAGAATAGATGGCTAAAAAACATGACAATAGTCTAAATTATTGATTTAGATCATTTTTGCAAAATTTCACACGAATCAAACAATGCTTAAATATGTTAAATTGGTTGAAATTATGAGGGAGGATCGGTATATAAGGGTTGGAAAGTTTGATCAAGCGTGAGATAAGAGGCATTTATAGATCGATATGCAAATGTCAGGAATTAATCAACTCCTAGCTGACATGAAATTTTTACGTTTCTCTTGGATCGCGTTCATATCCAAGGATAAGAATAAAGCGAATTATTTATTCAAATGATTTGGATGATCGATGAATCAACGGCAAACTTGTAAAATTATCTTGAAAAATGAAGTCTATATAGGGATTGTTGAATTTAAGAGAAAATCGATAAGAGTTTAGCTTAAAAATAAGCAAAAAGGGTATTGTAAAGTTTGATAGTATAGTAGAGTAATAAAGGAAATTAATCACCTTCTGCTATGAAAAGTTTATGCTTCTCGCTTGAATGGTTCATCCATCCGAAAGAGGGGAAGGAAAGAAGAGAAGAGATGAGAGTAAAGCGATGTGTTTGTCAAAGTTGTAAAATTAGGCGCGTGGGTGCGATTAAAAATGAGGAGATGACGAGACGAGGGCTCCGACGATGCGGAGCAGCAAGAATTTACTTGGAGGAGAAAAATGACGAGCTGGGGCGGAAATAAGAAATGGAAATTGAAGTTGAATGGAGAGCGAGTGGTATATGTGTTGTGTGTATGTGTGTCGAGGAGATTTGTGTGGAGACGCAGGATATATGGACATTTTGGGAGTTGATCACCTTTCGTTGGTAGGTATATACGTATACGGCCGTATACGTACACCATTGATGGACGCCGCGCGATTTTATGCTTCCTGTGACCCGGTTTCTTTATCGATTTGGCAAAGTTCGCTCGCGACACGCACACTAGCTGCCGGAATGTTTCATAGGACACGTATGTACATCTCTACTGGCTCTTTTTCCGCAGCTGCTTTTCTCTCTGGACTGACGCGTCAATATATATATATATATATAAGGGATAGAGTTTTGGGGCTTAACGAATTACTTACGTGCTGCTGGAAGATATCCTCCATGTCGATATTATTGCTCTGAGCCGGCAGGAAAGAGAAAAAAGGATCACACATCAGATGGAGTGAGAGTTAGCCTAGGAATTGTGGAGTAACACGTGCCGCAGCTGTGCCGGGGTGTTACTCACCTCTCTCCTGGACAACGGTTTCCTGCTCTCCTGAACGGATCTTCCCGGACGTTCCACGATCTTCTCCAAATGACCCTGAAATAATCCATCCTTGACATTTATTATTTTCCCCCACCGCCAATATCGACCATTAAATTCTACAACTTTTCCTGCTCTCTCTCTCTCTCTTTCTCTTTCTCTTACACAAGTATAAGCTATTTTCCCATCTTTATCTTATATTCATAGTGCATCTATTCTTGTATCGGCTATCTATTATATTTCTTTCTCAGAGATACAACACCCTCCCTCTCCACCTCCTCCTCCTCCCACCTACACGCGCAACACAATCATTCACGTTGCCACGAGAGAAAATCTCCTTCCATGTACAAATCCTTTCAACGCGAGATATGTATATATATATATATATATATATATACATATATGTGTGTGTGTGTACTGCACACCGGTTAAAGATGAAAAACGAATCAAAGGTTCGTTGACCCTTCATCAATTCACACACATTTCTTCATATTTTTATTCTTACAAGATTTCAACTCTAATTAAACGTCTATAGAGATGGAAAATCTTCAATCGGTCCATTAAATTCTCATTATTAATAGAGTATATTTTTGTCAGATTATCGATGGCATTGGAATTATAATTATTTGGTCTCGGCTGTCTATAAATTTTTTATCGCGCGCTATTCTTGGCACTCCGTACAATTACTCATTCTTGTCAATTTATTTTAACAGATAAGTGTTTAGGTAGAGCTAGCAGAGGGAGAGGGAGAGGGAGAGAGAGAGAGAGAGAGAGAGAGAGAGAGAGAGAGAGAGAGAAGCTCGCGCTAGCTCTCTCCGTCGATAAAAGTCGAGCAGCAAAACCGCGAAAATCAAAGTTTATACATTTTTTATAGCCTAATAGACACCTTTGACGAAATCATCAAACTATCCATTTCCATGCATTTTCTCTTTATACTCGAGAGGACCGATGGAAGGCTTTTAGGCTGAATCGCCAGCTTTTTAACCTGTAGATAATGCCTAATCGTCTCTCTCTCTCTCTCTCTTTATACATATCAATTAAAACATGAACGTTTCATCCTTTGCACAATTTTTTAAATATAATCATCCAATATATGTAGCACAAGTTATCGAAAGTACTCTTTATTTACTTGTGAAGAGAGTAGAGAGAAAAAATGTCTTTTTGATTTTACGTATATACGTATATATATATATATAAAGATTATTGATTTTCAGCCTTGAACTTTAATGGACCAATGCGTATAAATGATTTATTGCGCAATATTCTTGGCTTTCGGGTGAATTTGATTCCAATCAATTTCTCTACGCGACTTCTTTATCCTTTTTTCTTTTCTATAACACGTGCAGAATAATGGTCGATGAGAAAGCATGCAATTATCGCGAAAACTCTCAAACTCACGGCTTCCCCGCAATCCAAGTCGAGCAGGTAAACTGAGCACCTTTCGCATTTCAACAGTTCCTTGGCCTCCCTCATGATTTTCGTCACCAGGCACTCGAGATTGTTCTGCTCCTCGAAAATGTTCCTCGCCAAATTCAGCAGGATCTGATTCCTCTTGTACTCCTGGACCGAGAGCTCGAAAAGCTGAGCGTTCTGAATGCCAATCCCACAGAATGTCAGGTACCTGTAAAACGATTCGATCCATTAGGAATATTTCGAGGACTCGCAAGCTGCAGTCCTCTACACACACACACACACACACACATATATATATATATTAATTTCGACGCATATCGTTATAACTGCGCAATATCTCTCTCACAGCTACAGTATTTCATCACTCGACATATATAATTATATGTATAAGTATAAATTTAATATGATATTATAGAAAAATTGTTCTGCTCAGGCCTCCTATGTTTTCTCGGTTTCACTCATTTGGATATAAATAAATGCAGGTATATATATATATATATATGTATATATATAGCTTATATCTTTGTTAATAGGAAAATGTTAGGGGAAAAATCTCGTGTACTTATCGGTTAAGATTGGCGGCTGCGGCTTACCTTTGAAAAACTTCGACGTCCCTGTCGGTAAACTCGTTACTGCCATTTGTTTTATTGATGATTTGAGCGACACCGATGACGTCACCCTCGTAGTTGCAAATTGGCATCGACAGGATTAACGTCGTTTTGTATCCTGTCCTCATATCGATGGCGCTATTGAATCTTCGGTCCTATCATTCATTCATATCATCGAATCGTTTAAAAAAAGTTTGCTTATTTTTTGCCACTCTGCTTTTCAAATATTCCATACATGCTCTAATTCGCCTTTTCATAATTCATCGATATCGATCATCGAGACCTCTTTAATGAATTTTCAAGCCCGAGTAGAGGTATACATATATATATGGGTGGTCATTAAAAAAAATTTTTTGACGGATCCCCAAAAACCACTAGTATTTGATGAGAAAGTACAGTGGTTGAAACCTGTGGCCTGACAAATGATGGAAACACGTGCCTCATTGCGATCAAATACAATTTTCCAAGAATTTTACAGTTTTTTGCAGATAACTCATTAAATATTCGATTCTATGAAAAGATGCATATAACCTTTTCTCTGAAGAATTAAATTCTACACAATAAAGGTTCTATACATTTTTCTTCTAGAATGCATACAAATCGAGATATTCTTGAAAAATCAATCCTCTTTTTCGTTTATACACATTATATTGATATGTTTATATGAATAATTATTTTTAGTTTACCGTAAAATTAACATATTTTATTAAATTAAGAGAAATAAAATGTGTTACTACAGCGAAATAAGAATAACTACTCATATGAGCATATGTCAATATAATGTGTATATAAACGAGAAAGACGATCAATTTTTCAGGAATATCTCGATTAGTATGCATTCTAGAAGAAAAATGTATAGAACCTTTATTATGTAGAATTTAATTCTTCAGAGAAAAGGTTATATGCATCTTTTCATAGAATCGAATATTTAATGAGTTATTTGCGAAAAACTGTAAAATTCTTCGAAAATTATATTTGATCGCATCGAGGCACGTGTTTCTCTAATTTGTCAGGCCACAGGTTTCAACCACTGTAGTTTCTCATCAAATACTAGTGTTTTTTAAGGATCCGCCAAAAAATTTTTTTTAATGACCACCCTAATGTATATATATATATACTTTGAAGAAATATCAAACTTTTCACAATCCCATGCAAAGCGTTTTCTATATGTCAGCCGAGAGGGAGAGAGAGGGAGAGAGAGAGAGAGAGAGAGAGAGAGAATTGTGTAATCGGATATTTTTTTGCAAAGTCCACCAACCAAGTATCACTGATTCATTCGAATTAAATATAACACGTAGCAGATCGTATTTCACCATGGGGAAAATAGTATCGATTACTTGCATCTCTCTTTTTTACACGTGACGGAAAGCGAAACGTAGATGTAATTGTTCGAGAGAAAAGTTGTATATTTTTGCAAAATAAGTATATATATATAGATAGATAATTTTGTCCACTTGTGTGAATATAATCTCTTTCAATTAATTTGAAAAATGAACGTCATGTAAATCGTGCGACACACAATGGACTAGATAAAAAAAGTGTGTAGGGAGATATATAATTAGAGTTATAGAAATAAAGTACCTTGTAAGCATCCTTGATATTGATGATTTCTTTTTTTTCCGCGACGTATCCAGCGATACCAACGCCAAATGGTATTTTAATCTCTTCGTTTTTGGCCTTTTGAATGGCCTCTTCCAATTCGGTGTCCTGCGTGACATCGAACAGTTTGGCCACGAGGTACCGATCGTCCAGTGGTCCTTTCGCCAGGAACAAACTGCCCCTATCTGCATGGGTCAGTAAGCCAACGTTCACCAGGATCTTGTGGCATAGAACGTTAATGTCCAATTCGTTTGCCACGTCCCTTATCAGCTCCATAAAAAGCTCACCCTCGTCCAACCTGTTCAATTCCGCCCGTCGTCCAATAATTGACGTTGAACCTCTGAAAAAAGATCCTTTTACCATTTCACCATTTATCAGAGTCTCCCTCCGAACCTTTGCAAGTTGAAAAAACAGAAAAGGAGAGAAAAGCACGAATAGGGCGAACGAATACCCGCGAATCAAATTATTAATATACGAAATGTATATTTTGTTGATACCTGCTGGGGCTTTTACTGCGTTTGGCAGGTGAGCTGGACGCCAGCCAGGACTGGAAGAGATCAGAAGTCACGCTGTTTCGTTTCCCCCTTGCCAAGAGGCCTTCCTCTTGATGAACGTTAGACTTGGAGGGTTTCTTCTGCAAAATACTCAAGCCCTGTAGTCGCTGACGTAGCTCCGGACTTGCTTTGTCTCGCAGCCAGGACTCTACTACTGCAGGATTAGCCTCGAGGTATCTGAAATATATATTGATGGTCAAAGATCATTCGATACCTTCCCTCTCTCTCTCTCTCTCTCTCTCTCTCTGAATAATTCCTCTTCAAAATTAACCCACGCAGCTTTCGATTAGATTATAATGCAGGCCTTTTTTCATCAGTCTTTCTTGTTAGGGAATGGTTCAATTTAAATTCTATTTTGTCATATAGATATATATAGCTTAACAATAAAAGCATATATATTATTATAACGTTGAGACTATAGGAATTATTTGCTGAAATATCTACTCGTTACCTCCTGCCATATTTTGCATGGTGGAATTTTAATATAGTGTACTACATTTCTGTTAATTCTTCTTTAATGCAATATTAATTGAGTTATTTGATTTTTGTTTGCATGCATGTGTCTCGGTGAGAGCTCGAATTATTACTGGGAGACATGTAATAAAATATATTATCGCATCTATAATTGAAAGTAAGATTGAAGCGAGACCTGCCAACTGCTTCGATGGTGAGGCCGTTGTCCTCCTCGTGTTCGGGGATAGTATCCTGGCAGGAGACTCGTTTGCTCCTGCAGAGCCTGCTGATATCTCCCTCGTTTTTATCAGTCTTCGTACTCGTACTTAAAGGTAATTTTGATTCATCTCGCGCGTCCTTGGCCACTCTGCCCAAAAGAGCCTGTTCCTCGGGGTTGGACGAGCGTACCAGCTGACACTCGTCCCTCTCCGGCGACTTGGAAGACCTAGCCTTCGTCGAGATCTTCATCGTCTCGAAATCCGCCAAATTATTGTTATGATTTACCTGCGATAAAATCATTCGATCCATCTCTCTCCTTTCTTTAATGCCTTCCTTCCTTCTTCAAATTAATTCGCGATCACTTTAAAAACACCACGAGTCTTAACAGCTCCGAATTTTACCGAAAACCAAAAAACATTCATCATTTTCAGATTTTCCACCTTTTCTCTGAAACCGCATCGCCTTGAATTGTTCATTTATAAATTCAAAAACATCAGCATGTATGTTCACAATTAAATTTATCAATTTATTCGACATTACTGCATCGAGTATATTATTTCTTGTAATTATTTAATATAATGATAAGAGCTAGAGTAGGATTCATGTTGTTTTTAAAATGTGCATCATTGATTCAATTGCAGACTACATCAATGTAAAATTATTATTATAAATCTGTTTTTTATAGTTGCTCAACATTTCTCAAGTTCTATATTATAGCATAAGAGAAAAACCATGGTTAAAAAGTAAGGCAGAGCAAAAAGTGATAAAAAACGTTAATCAGGATAGATTTTTTCTTTCATTTTTTCTACCGTAAGAAAGTTTTTCATCGACAGTTTAATATCATAATTATTTATAATTAATACTTTAGAAGGGAAAAGTAATTATTTGACAAATAAAACTATCCGATAAATATTTATAAAGGGATCACTATAGGAAATATAGAAAGTACAGACGAATGAAAGTGAGAGAAATGCATGAATTTGTGCATAAATATAATTCAAACATTATTATATTGTACGAATCCCCTAAAATGCAAGAGACCGATCGTCTTTATATATAGTTATATAAATGTGTGTGTACAGAGAGTAGTGGGCGCGCAAGCGCGATTACACGCACACAAGCTGCATGGCAGTGACTTGACGGTGGAAAAGTTAAGCGCGATCGAGAGAGAGAGAGAGAGAGAGAGAGAGTGTGTGTGTGGGCAGAGTGGGCTGTCCGTCCGTCTGTCTGTGGGATAGGATATAGGATAGGGTAGGATAGGGATCAGAGCCGACAGCATCGGCTGGCGTGAGAGTAAATAAACATGAAATTTTGTGTCATTCGACCTATTCACCTTTAAATGCATCGTGTGTCAAGTCAAAAGCGAAACGTCGCCTACATGTATGTGTGTCTAGTCGTATTCGACGTACAATTGACAAGTCGAGTATTAATATATTTCAAGCATAGTTAAATAATTATCGGAGGAATGAAATTTTCTAGGGAAAATTAAAGTTGAATAAGAATCAAATTGTGTTTAACGATAGCTGCAGAATATATATAAATATCTACAATGGAATGTAGAGGTATCTCGATTAACGCACCTTGGTGTTTAGACTGTGATATTACGAGATGGTGTGTGAGACAATTAATTGTTTTTGGACCGACGAGAGTTTTCAGTTGAATTTTTATGATCGCTGAGGTGTGTGTGTGAGGGTCGGCTAAATTTAGCAAGCAAGCAAGCAAGCAAACAAGCAGGGTCCATGCACTGACCGTCACCGTCTGTGCATGGAATTTTCTCCGTGGATACGAGCTATTGTGTTGGACTACTTACTCTTCATTAGCGAGTATAATTACCTCGGTAGCTGCCGCCTCCGGCAAATCCTCATCCACTTCGTCGTCTGCTTCCATATCACCTGTGCTTCCTCCCAAATATCATCGAAGCAACCCACCGTCCCAGCGTTCCAACTTCACCACCAACAACCTCGAAAAATCTTGTTGTTTATGTAATATCGGGCTGAATATCTCTCATCCTTTCAGAGTCGCTTCATTCCGCCGGCCCCTGAACCATCTGCACGAACCTTTGGTCCTTGGAACGTTCGAGAAAAATCTTAAGTTGCGCACATGGTACGAGATATGTCAACTCTCCTCGTCTCTCATATATATCTAGCTCTCTCACTTGAATAAATACATTCGATACATTGTTCTTCTTATTTGTATAAATAAATGTAGGCGCGAAGCGAGCTTATTGTCAGCTGATCAATGCATGCCATCCACTCTGGTAACACGTTTCGTCTAAACGCAATATCATTGTTGAAGCGAGCCAATTTGTTTGTACAAATTGAAATATTACGGGAATTGATGTTACGCGAGTATATATGGCCTAGCTAATATATAATATGATGCCTGATGAATCGGTGCATTTTGGTAATTGGCGTGTGCGATGTACACCAAGTTAAATTAATTGAGTTATCGCCATTTGGTGGGTTGCTGTGGAATTGATTAATCGAACGAAAGAAAAGAATTAAATAAAGAAAAAAGAAGGGGATATATCAAGGCTTATTATTGAAACGCGTCGAGACTCGAGGATTCTCAGTGCAATTCGAAAATTGGAATAGTCGAGGAGGTAGGCAGCGTGCATATGACATTCGTGTAAATTTAGTAAAATTACCCTAATTAAATAAAGTCTGCAGATTAATTAAGGTGAAATGCTTGGCAAGATGGCGACTATATAACGATTTAACTCGAAGCGAGAAGGATGGAAATTACGAGTTTCGAGAGTAATCTAAAGGTCGTTACGAGCAAAAGTTGCAGCACAGCTCTTCTATATTAATTTTTAGCATAATCTTGAAAAGATGAAGGAGCATTTATATAGTATATCTGGTTTGTAACAAAGTGTCGAGGGTGGATAATGTTCGAGTGCATTTCCGAGAATACGTGACCCAATTGTTCCAAGATGAAATAAAGGGATCCGCGCGTGAATTCCACGATTGTACGACTGCATTTAAATTTATAAAAGCGAGAGGGGATGAAAGTTGGTGCATGGCAACTCCTCTCGCGTCCTATGCTGCACCTATAAAATGCTGCAGTCCCCTACACGTGCATGTATATATGCGCACACGGTAAGAAATACTAAATAGGGGGTGGGGGTGGGGGAGGACCTATGTGCACACGGTTCTCGTGCGCCGTGCAACTATATATATATATATAGATACTGATGATATTTTGCATTATCCGGCCCGAGAACGTAAACAAGAGTCTAGCTCCTCGGGGAAAATTCAGGGATAATCGTCCAGTGATAAAATTTCCAGGCTGAATATTCAGGAGAGCGTGCAAAGAAATGGGAATAAGCCGAGTTACGTAAGAGAGTATATAATGCAATCTATTATTAATCAGACCATTTCCATGTGGATATCTTTTCTACGTAATAAAAAGACTCGGATTAAAATTATACCAAGTCGCATGATGCGTCTGACGAGAAAAGAGCCATGCTCTTTCTCAATATTATTTTCTATCTTGTATTATATTCTAATTATGCTATTGCAATCGTATATATGAAAATGTCCATACCACATGGTTACATTGTCGATACTTGGATGGCATTTGTTATATATGGACCAGCAAACGATGTAACGGGCTCGATTAAATTTTAGTGATTGACTGGTTCTCAATTTAATTTCACTCTTTTATCAATATTTACGCTCTCCTTTAATCACAAATGTTTACAAAGTCGATCGTTGATTTAAATGGTATTTTTAAGTCGACGTGTGGACATTCGACTCTTTTTTATTATTAAATTAATTAATTTATGCGTATATCAATCATGTACGCGCGTATATACTATACATATATATATATATACGTGCTCCACTGTGTAATCGAGAAATGCAATTAAGTGGCGAAAAATTGTCAAAGAAGCCGATATCCTGGCTTCTCGGTTAATACTCCGCATCGTTCAAAGTATTTTCATCCAAGATCCTAGACTAGACTCCTCGAATATTCAATTTCCCTAATTCAGCATTCAATGATTATCGAGAAAGTTTGCAGAAAATTCTCTCAACCCTCTTTTCACCGAGAGTCGAGTAATGAAAAGCTCGCTGATTTGACGAAAATGTATAAAAAAGATTTCGTTTTTTCTGTTAAATATTTGTATCAGATTTTAAAGATTTTCTTAATTAGCCGAGAAATTTTCTCAATTGACGAGCGAGTAAGATTACAAAGCTTGATTAATTTAAATCTTGACGAAGTAATTAATAAAGTGGAAGCTAGGAAACGAGATTTCTGAATAATTTCATCGAAACCAACAAATAAAGAAAGAAATTTGTTAACGAAGGGAATTAAGTGGGTCGTTTATCGTTCGTGCAGAGAGAATCGTGCAGAGAGTTGTGGGAGGAGATTAAGAGTAGAGGGAGAGACAAAGAAAGGGTTGGAAAAGCGCGAAATACATATATATATATATATACCTATATGTATTTTATCTCCGGTGTGCGATTTCTAAAAAGGAGCTTTCTTGACGAACGAATTTAAATGCGAAATGATAAATGGTAGTGGGGGAATATCAGATATAGGAATATTATACATGGATGAACGTATAATGAATTGAAGAGCATACCTGAACAGTTGTGTGGCCAGAGATTAATTGCATGGCGTTGGTAATTAAAAAGACAACTGTTTAAATGGCCCCCTTTATCTTCTTCCTTGACTCTACTTTGGATTTTTTCGCGCAACTTTGTATCCTCTCGACCCCTCTGCTGCTGCTGCAAAACTTGCTTGAATATAGCTGGAGAAATGATCTTTTAGCCAGGAAAATGAGAGCTTTCTTACAAAAGGAGCGATTCGACGCACATGTACATATGTATGTATGCATGTATGTATACTCTCTTCTTCAGTCTAGCTTCTTCGGGCCATTTCCTCCAATACCCTAATACAATAATTCCGATTGTTTTTTCTTTCCCAGCTGCTATCCCGAATTTTCAGCAGGAGATTTTATACCGATGGAAATTGACGTACTCTTCTCGCGTGATAAGAATTACTTAATAATTGCTATTCCTCTAAACTTTATTTCTTCGGATAATCTTTCTCTAGAAAATTTGGACCTTTATATTGCAACATCATTATACAATTGCGTTGGTCGTGTGGTGTTTCTCAAGCTTTGGTCAAATAATAATACTTTCTTCGACTATACATTTCGATTTTGAGCATCTCTTTTCCTTTTCTCTTCTTTTTCCAGAGATTTCATTAGGGTATTATTATAGAATTAGAGAATTTTTATCAGAGGCGCGAATCATATTGTATAGTTAGATGCATGGATACTTGTATATACGAAAGATTTGAAAGAAACTATAGCTCCGGCTCTCTTGGAAAATGTTGTAATTGTCCCGAGAAATGATCTGACATCAGTGGTGAAAAAGAGAGGTAGGTCGATGATTAAAATATGTAAAGTAGTACCACTTTTCGCTTTCCCTGCATGGGAATTTTCCTTCTAGAGAATATTTCCTGGCCTTTCTTTGTCCTTTGAAAAATTTATCAAGCCACAAGGAAAATTAATTTTTAGCTGGAAAGCAAAAGCAATTACTTGGAATTTTAAATCCTGTACATATGTAGTAAATGTATAGGTATATATGTATATGTATCTTGCTGCGCGTAGTTTCTGCCTGAAAATTTCCACCGGTCGGAGCTTCGCAGGTTGTGGTCAGTTGGTTGGGAACAAATATCGAAGCAATAAATTATTATTATTAAATGTAGGCAAAGACAGCTTAATTTCGCGAGCGTTAAAAATGCGAATTGTTCCTTGGCGGAATTTTTAAATTTACCGCGCATATATATATATATATATATATATATATTTTTTTTGACGAGTCGGATGACTATACTGTTGATAATTAAAAAAGCATTCTTCTCGGGGCAGTTTTAAAAAATGTCCTTTTGCCTATTTTCGAGAGCACTATGAAAGATCTGGCTGGGGAAGCTCGCGAGCTATCCAGCGAAAAGAGAAAGAGTCTTTTTGATTAAAACTCAATAGAGGGCGAGAGTCTCCCGGTGGAAATGTTTGTTTATTCTTGCAAAGATCCTAATTGAGATTCTTCCGGGTTATAGTGTCTCTCGGTCGGTCATCCGCGTGAATTTCTTTCTGTGCGAATAACAATTAATTCATTATTGTCAGAGAAGAGAATTGAATATTATATAAGGTAGAAATGTCGTTGGAAGCTATAGCAGCAACGATTAAATTTTCAAACTTTCCTCCTGCCTTTTCTCTGTCCTGATGTACGTCGCTCTCTAAGAACGTTTGCTAGTTGATCGAAAGATTTAAAATTTATATCCAGAGCCTTGTAAAAATTGTTGGTGCGACGAAGAAGAAAAGGAGTCAGCCAGCGAGATGTCGATCTTTCGATTAAATATATAAATGATCGATGAACGACTGCAGGTTCGATCTTTTTATAGCCAATAGTGGATGGATGAATTAATTTGTTGAAAATTGGCTTGCGCAGAGGGGGCATCAGCGCGAGGGCAAATTTCGGGACGACGAGCGAAAGATGAGCCGCGTTAGAAATCTTTTCCCCTTCTCTCCATTTAGCGACGATATAAAAAGGAAGAATGGTTTTCACCGCAAGTTTTTCCTTCCTTTCTCTCCTATAGCTGCCTCTGCCACTTTATCCCGCAAGCTTCGTGATTCTCCGAGGCCTTTTCAGTTTATCCCCAGGAACTTTCAAGATGTTTAGTACGAAACTATTGTTCGTTTCGCTTGGGGGGTTCGTTACTTCATGATATTGCTGTGAAAACTGCTCTCTCTCTCTCTCTCTGCCTGTACCGCCAAATTGTCGAGTTTAAAAAGCGACCGTGCTCGAAGGATCCCTCGAATATCCCGAGGGAATCGATATAATATTGCCCTTTTTATCTGCAGATATATATATATATATATATATGTATATAGATGCATATAATACGCTAGCTCGAACCTCGACAACAGTAATCCTCCTCTGATTGGAGCGGACTTGAATTTCGGCCACTCATTATACTGCACAGCAGGATCTATCTAGCTAGAGCTATTTCCCAGCCAGCCAGCCTAGCCAGCCAGTAGCCACCAGTCAACCCGATACCTGAAACATTCAAAATCCCTTTGTTAATGGATTTCTGTAATTTAATAATATTCCCTATCGAGGATATTCCATCAATTTCAATCAATCCACGAAATTTCATACTTTCCTCCATGTATGCATCTATGTGTTATACATGTATATATGCAGGCTACTATACATTTACTTGCATAATACTCGCTCATTGTAAGCCTTCGTCATATCAAATCTCCCCCGTGGTGTTTCGCAGCTTATTTGCACAACTAACTCTGTCATTTCCTATACTGCTTACTGCTAAATTATAGAGTAGTGTGAGCCATTTAATATTTATAATCATATACCCCTTTCCCTCTACGTATACGTATATAGTTAACCTCTTTTTGGTCCGATCCATTTAACTGCTCCATCACTCGCGTACCTTCCTTTCCTTCTTCTTCTTCTTGACTTTTCACCTCGAAAGTATATCCTATCAATTATCCTATCCAGCCAATTATACAATTTGGCTTACTTTAGCCGACTCTAAATCAGTCAAAGAGAATGCAAAATGAGTTTTTACGATTGGTCATGCAGTTGACGATTAATCGCTGTTCATTCGAGGGCAGCCGGAGAGCAGAGATCGTTTGAAACTTTTGATTCGATGCCCAAATCGATTGCTGATTAAATCCCTATTAAATAGGAGAGAATCGCGCCAGCGCGCCGTTTCGATATAGCTTTGACTCCTCCGATTGGAAATTGCTGAACAAATATATCGGAAAAAAATGTTAGTAACGTAGATTTTTTCTTCAACCTGCAGGCTAGCTTCCCTCCTTTATTTCTATTTTCTATTTTCTATACATTTCATCGTGCTACATGATTAGAGCCGTTTCAACATTTCTTTCATTCCTACATATATTTTGTACGATATATCCTTCTCTTTTTTTTTCAAGAAAAGTTTTGGTATAATAAAAGTTTATTAGGCGAGTTTTTGTTCACATTTTAGCAGTATAACGCTTCACTAGAGTAATATGTTTCTTACAAAAATGTTGAATGAAAGCACCGTCTTTTCATGGAAATTGGAAAATTGGAAAATTGGGAAATTGGGAAATTGGGAAATTGTCATCAAGATCAAAGTGTGATCGCTCTGCTGGATATTACTCCACCCCCCACACCCCCCATTGATATTCATTCAGAGCTCTCATTCACTCTGATTGTGTGTACGAAACAGTATAGTAACGATATAAATTCCCACTGACTCAATCCGAATCAATCGACAAACGTTCCAAAATACAACTTTTCTCTCACTTTACTTCCAATTCTCGCCAATCAATAAATCTGTAAATTGCAGTGTACCTTTTATTTTATTATTTCTTTTTAATATATTTTTACCAAAAATTCGAATGATATCAGGTGGAAAGAAAATGGAAAAAGTAATTTAAAAGTACAATAAGCTATAAACTAGTATGTATATCTATGCTGGTTGATGGAAACTTAATATAAGCAAAACATCCAAACTTCTAAATGAATGTGAACAGAAATAAATGGTGAAAAGTTTGAAATTTCCTCTTATACTGATGAGAGCTAGCTGTAGGCAAGGAGAGATGCAATTTCTCCACATAATTTGTACAAAAAAAAAAAAAAAAAAAAAAAAAAAACAATGTGAATAATACAGTATACTAGCCAAGTATAATGCTTGATAAGGCAAATAACAAAATTCACCGGAGCCTTTTATTAACAAAATGTTAAATAATCGAAAGAGCAATTTCATAAACAAATAATAGGTATTTTGCAGTTCTAAAGCACGTAATTAATGAAGCTGTGATTTTGGATATAAAAAATTTCAGCTTTTTATTTGGAAATTTCATGATTCAAATAGAAATTTTATAAATGAACATTATTACCTGTGTAAACAGATAATTTCGAGGATCGTTTTACCAATTTTCCAATGTGCGTGTATAACAATATAGATAAATTTATTTATGAATAATAACAGTGGAGAGAGTGCAGGAATAATAATTATTAATTTCCACTTTTATATAGAAATGAATATAAAAATATATTACCAACTGATTCTAGAGTTTCCTATATATAGTCTTGCTTAACTGCACAAGTAAATTACATGGAACGAAACAATTGGAAATCTTTATAAAGCACGTATTTGGTTTTGGCAATGCAAAAACTATAGGTTCTCTGTGTGATATCGTCAAAAGCAAAAATAAAAGTCATGCATTGTAGCTGAAGAGAGAGAGAGAGAGAGAGAGAGTTGGTGCTCGATATATCGTCATCTTGAATAACTCGAGCAATCTGTGATGTAATCGTTGTAACGTACATGAGTGTTATTGGTGAGCGAGTGTGTGTACTGCACGCTACTGGCATGCAGTTTTAAATCTAGCTCAACGATGCTTTGCTAGGTCTTCAGGAACTTTTTACACGTACTCTGGTCGCATTCTCCCCACCCCGAAAAGTCTTCTTTGATCATGCGAGTGATATTATTGTGTCACGATTATTAAACTCCGGTCATAAATAAATTTATCGTCCAGTTATGACTATATCGACTTTGCTGCATCAAATCCATCCATTATAAAATGTCAGCTGCGTCTCTCAATATTTCTTTATGAACTCTTTCTACGATGCAAGCACACAGAGAAACTTATATATCATGCACTAAAATATTTATTTATTTTTCGTGCCACATATTCGGATACCGTTTTTAATACTCGAATAGAATTTTCATGATAGCAAATATAATTGCATATCCTTTATTGTTCATTCAAAGGAGAAACCTTATTTATCATTGAAACGTTTAAAATTATGTGACGTCGAGCATCCTCCCTTGTACGAGGGAACTGATTATCACGGGCAAATGCTTTGCCGTAATCCTGCAGACTATCCTGAGTCGCGATCGAGCAACTGATTGAGAAATGATGAAATTCTTAGAATGGTTGCATGGGTCTCTCAAAGATAAGGCTCGTTAGTGCGCGCGCGCGCGGAAGGACTTTATAGAAAAGGATGGAATTTATTTTAAGCTTGTGCAGCGAGAATACCGATTCTCGAGGTACTTGTATAAAGTATATAGATCGAGAGTCGAGCATGGCCATTCGGAAGATCGGATTCGCGTTAGCATTGGCTGGAAAAGATCAGCCGCAGCCTTTAATCGACCTAGCTCCAAAGACAAGATTGTGATAAGCCGCGCGCGCGCGCGAGAGAGAGAGAGAGAGAGAGAGAGAGAGAGTGGAGAGAGACGGCCGGAGCTATTGGAGAGGCCAGCTTCAAACATAAAATTCATCCACGCTTCACCTTTACGTGAGATATCAGCTCGAGCTGCTCATTAAATATCATTTAAGCAGCTCACCTTTCTCAATCCTTGAATATTAGACTTCCATAAAGCAGCTTCTATGCTCAGCTTTCACTTTCTTAACACGACCCCTTTTTAATCTCATCTGAAAATCAGTTTTCATCAGCGTGTCTTTTATCCAAATCCTCCTGCGGCCTAATTAGTTGTTGAATTTTCTTTATTATACATCGCGCCCGCGAGAGCTGTATTTTCATCCACCGATACCAACAATGCTGATGCCTATATGTACAAAGAACAGCTCGCGCGCCTTATTGTACCGATCATTCTCTCTTGCATGTAAATTCAACTTGTATGAAACACACCATTTGACCTAAATATAATGATTTTTTAAAAAAAGACAACAACAAAATTATACGCATCTAGCGTAGGCTTTACGGCACGTATTATTTAAGTATTAGATTGGCTGGCGATGAATCAAAGCGCAGAGCTTTTTTAATTGCTGCTCTTCTCGCTGGACTGGATCCCATGCATTTTTCTACACACACGCATATATATATATATATATATATAGCGTACAGCTTATATTATAATACCATTAATAATGAAATCAATCGGAATATTTCTTCGATGTAAAACAAGGCAACATTTTTCAGGGATTATCGCACAAGCATTCTCTCACGCGATACCTAATATATACTGCAGCGACACAATAGGAAAAATATTATATTGTTGAATCTCGTGTATAATAGAGATACGTGACGCGCGAGTTTTGTGCGAGGTTGTTAAATATCTTAAATATATCTATTTAGCCCTTTTGCCGACACTCGAGCAATCTCTCAGATTTCGTCTCTCTCTCTCTCTCTCTCTTTCTCTCTCTTCATCCCCGAGTGTGTAATAATAATATTGATTTTATTCTCAAGTTAAATTTTAATAGACAGCAGCAAAGACGTTTGCATTAAAATATCGATGAGCTTTAGTATCTCTTCTGGATTTTTTCCACTGGATTTATATAGGAGACATTTTTTTCTTTCACAATTTCCTATTCCTGCGAGCAAGGGTCGAGCTTATCGAGCTTTCCTCAAGGCTGAATATTTTTTCCGTCATCATTTTTTTGTCATCTTCAAAAACTGCTACTACAATTGATTTTACTGTGAAATTGAATTTCAGACAATATAATAGGAAAGATGTTTATAAGAAATCTTGCCTAGCTTATGTAGATACATCTTTGTAGATTTTTCCCATTCGATTTATATATGGAAAGAGTTTTGTGTGCTTGGTTTTCCCTCAGTTTCTATATATATATATATATATATATAGAGAGAGAGAGAGAGAGAGAGGGAGAGCTCTCATCGAGACTCGTTGGGGAATGGCAAGAAAACGGCTTCGCTCACCATTATCTACTCCAACAGTCCAACCTGCTTTCCTATCTCTTTCCACATCTCTAATCGTCCCAGCTAGCGCTTCGCTCCTTCTTCTTGGTGCGGACAATTTGTTCGACTCTCCAGTCCCCCACAAACACGTACACTTTTCCCTGCTGGATTTCATCATGCTGCAAGCTCGCCAAACCATGCAGACAACGGCAGATTCCCCTTAGACCGTATATGTACGCGTCTTACCTTGCAAATTTAAAAATCCAAAATTCAAGCCTGTGCACCTCGCCATGCGTATCGTGTCCCTCCAAACTAAACTATCAGTGGAAAAAGTCAAAAAGCTCGAGTTAAAATTCTCTCGAACATTATTTACATTTCACTCTCTCTCTCTCTCTCTTCCTCCGTAAATCTATAGTCACATCCTTTTCTCCTTTTTTTTTTTTGCATTTTCGATGCATACAATTTAAATGAGATACGATTATAAAATAATTGTAAGATCATATTAAACTCCCTTGAATAAGGAGGGAGTAAAATATAATTATTCGCAAGATGTTATTATTCAAAAGATAAAGTAGCTTAGATTTTTATTCTCTTTGTTGAATAACAGTTAATCCAGCTTCACACTGAAAGTTTACCACGTGTTTGCTCCCTCAGCTTTTACGTTCAGTGGGTAATATAGTGGAACTCATTAAATATCCATCAACGTGTTCAGTTTTGTACGAAAGAGAGCTATACTCGGTCTTCTCGGTGCTGGTGCTGTGTGTTTGGTTTTTTCCAAGGGTATACATGCAGAGACTGTTGGAGATACTCTCGAGAGATGGCCAAGCAAAACAAACCCCTTCGATTTGTGCCACTATTTCCAAACAACCTGTCGTTCGTTTCGCCACTTTCTTGCTGCAGTGAAAAATATCGCAAAGGAAAGGTTCGCCTTTCCCCTCGACTGCTGCGCAGCCATTATTGCACGCGACTATATTTCTCCAAAAATCAATTCAAAAGCTCAAACTCGCAACTCTAATGGTGAAATTCATCTTGACACACGCGCGTATCTCGCTCCACTTTTTCTTCCAATTTTCATTAATGTCCAAAGTTGACTTAATTTCTGCGAGGGATACCATCTTCTCAGCTGACATTTGCGCACTATCCGCTTCAACACGACTCTCTCTCTCTCTCTCTCTCTCTCTTGCACACTCTTCTCTACTAAAAACTCTCTACATCTACTCACTCGAAAAACTTGTTTTTTCTTTGAAAATCCTTTCTTAAAATGCACTCTTGCTTTTAATTGCTCATTAATATTTGTGCCTGAATTGTTGTTGCGAAACTCTCCCTCTCTCTCTCTCTCGCTCTCTATTACAATATGTACGTTTCTATGAAGCCAACAGCCTAACCATTAAAATGTCACTGCATGAATATCGGCCGAGATTTTTCTAAAAGAATTGAGGCAAGTTGATTGGAGAGAGAGAGAGAGAGAGAGAGAGAGAGGAGTGGGTGAAGGGAAGGCGAGAGAGCATGCAGGCTTCAGCATCCCCTTAAGTGCGAGAGTTTTCTACTCCTAATCGTCTCTCAGCATTTTTTCCTGCACCATTTGTTCTCACCTGGAACGAGACAGCAATTAAGCTCAGACTCGTTAATTGAAAAGTTTAACCTCGCGCACACATTGCACCGTTTACGGTCCAACGATCCCTGCATGGCAAAACTTGAATCTCGCGCACTACAATGTATATACCATTTTCCTTCATAAACTTTATCCCCTTACAGCCAACTTTTCTAAAATACCCAAAGTTCATTGCTCGCGCGCTTCTTATTTCTCCAAACTAAACAGCTATTACGAAGCCTGAAGACTCGAATGGATCTCTTCCTTATCTACTTTGTAGCACTTTAGTGGTAAATCTCATTTGTGCTCAGGCTTGGACCGAATTCCACAAATCTATATAAATATATATATATCGACCTTTGCTTTCTTTGCCTAAATCCAACAGATTGTTCAATCTTAAAATTTCATCTTATTTTATCCACTGTACGCGGTTCATTAGTATAGTCTGCTTCATTCATTCTTGTTGAGAATCCACCGCGAGACTCTAAAAATTAAAATACTTATCTTTATTTGATAAATCATGCGCATGCAGATTCATTTGTTGGGGTAAACGCGCGCTTATATAAAGCTTCTCTTTATACAAAATAACTCGTAGCTCATCATCATTATACTGCGTGCTTCGATATGTTTGCAAGTAACTTTAAGCTCCATCCTACTCAATTTTTAACCTCAACTTTCAACTTTGTTATTCACAGACTGATTCTTAAAGTTGGGCTAAAACTGCGTCAACTTAAGGACTTGAGTTTCACAGCTTTTAGGTCTACATTATAAAATATTTCTCACTTTTTCTCTTACCCTCTCACACGCGGGCGCTACGTGTTTACTTTTTAAATCCTCCGAGTCAGTCCAGCTTTATCTCTGAAATTTTATTTCTTCTTTTTATGTCTTTCCTCCTATACATTTTATCCGCAACAATATATTCGATTTGCCTTTCAGCTCATCTTTTTCGGAAAAACGAGTGCATGAAATTGATAGAAATTCAACTGGTATCTTTGCTTTGCATGGTCTCTCCCTTTCAGACTAATTTTTTCCCATTCGCTTTTGCAGCTTTTGAGCGATTCGATTTTATATACGTACAATAGATTCATAGATTGGCCTCTCAGCTTTGATTCACTGGATCATCTTTACGATTCTACTTTTCCCATGCACTCATACTTTGTCGCATTGCTTTAAAATAAGTTTCCACGAAAAATTTGTAGAGCGATTTATACCTGGTAGCTTGGCTTTCAGGTCTATTTAATCGAATTATAAATGTTTCAACTAGTCAATAAACTTGCAGTGTACGCGAGCTTTACTTTGAACGCGTATATGCTTTGAAATTTTGCCATCCAAGCCACTTTTATTTTATTAAATTATATATATTTGGGGTAGCTACATGATACAAGCTTATTACCTTTATATGTACACAACTTTTTAGACATTTCCTCGGGGTCGTTTTACGTTAGATTATTTTTCTCCGTTACTTTCTTCAACTTATTTATTCCTCGCATGTCATACTAATTTGTTTTCTTTAATCTTTTATCATATTTTTGTCTCGCACGAACGTTGATCATTCTACAAGAATAATATGTAAACGAAGTAATAATATACTACGGTCGAATCCCTTTGATGTTAAAATAGTTGCGATTATTTCTGATAATCCAATCATTTTAATTTCTATTTAACACAGAGTAATTTTAGCTTTGGGCCATATTAACAATTATTTTCTTACTCGCGTCTAGTCCATTTTTACGTACGTACGTTTCTCCGTAATAATTGTGAGAGCCACGTGAAAGTATATAGCGCAACTAAAAAATTTATTTCTACCCTTGGAATCTTTTTGATTAAAGTTTTAATTTTTCATCAAGGATCCAGCAAGGTGAATTAATTCAGTATGTTTAGGTTTCGTAATAAATTGCGTGTCTTCTCGATGTTTCGCTTTTTCTCCCACACATGTGTGCAGCCCGATTAATAAAACTTTTAACAATTAAACAAATGGGTAATCAGTGCGCTTTGACAAGTAGGTTAATTAGATATAGGCTTACACGCGCCTCTACCACCCAAACTACGCGTCACGTAAAATCCCGATCAAAGTTTTAGTCTTCCAATTAAAAAGGAGGAAAAGGAAAAGGAAAGAAAAGCTCTCAAGTTAAATAAACGCTGAATTCTTGATTCGACATTTGCAGCAATATAACACAAGCTCATATTTATATATAACGAAAGGTGAAATCTAGTGGCAAACCCTCGACTCTCTCCCCCCTCCCCGAAACTTGCTACCCTTCGCCCAAATCTATCATTCGGACTCGGCATCCCCCCGACTTATCAATAAAGCTAACAAGTACCAATCGCAAGTCCACCATACACATATATGAATAATACAGTTGAATTTATTACAAGTGGAAAAAAGTTGGGTAGAAAAGTGGATTTACACTCTTCTGATGAAGCAATAAAATATCGAGCGAGGCCCAAAGGTTTGACCTTCCAAGTTACGGATCAGCAAAAATAATCATAAGAAAGAATTCATCTTTAATTTACCTCTCCCGCCATTTCACATCAACTGGAAAAATCCAATTCGCACTAAGCACGAAAAATCCGAGAATCACAGTTTTCTCCACTGTGCAGGGAAGCGGTAGGTAAGAGAGTAAAGGAGGAGACTGAAGAAAAGAGACGAGCCAATGGGAAGCACCAAAAAGAGGGACTGGAGAGGTCTCTTTTCGACTTTCTTTCTTCGGTTGGTCACAGGTGTCTGGCTGGCTGGCTTCTCCTTCTCTTTGGTTCTCAACAATTTTTATCGTAGCTCGCGCGAAACGTTGAAAAATCTTTGTTCGTGCGCTGGATATAGGTGTGTGTGTGTGTGTGCGCATATATATATATATATATACCGGAATAGCCGCAGTATACGCACGAATCCCCGGCGGCGTGACGCGAAACCGGGTAGAATTCAATGGAAATAACGTGGATAATTTGAGGAAAAGGCTACTGGTTAGATTGGCTGCGGATGGGGAGGGGAGGAGGGGTAGAGCACGGGTCGTTGGGGGGTTTTCAAGGTCGAGGGGGGCCCGTGTCGGGCCGGATCGGGTCGGGTCGGGTCGGGTCGGGTCGCGTGCCCCGCGGCGTTCGGCTCGTTCCGGGGACGTCGCGACCGTCCGAAAGCTCCGAGCTTACTGGTCTCCTCAGCCGTGCTCCTCCGCTTGGCGCTTGCCCCGAGCTCTTCCTTCCGTCCGTCCGTCCGTTACCTCCGCCGCCGCCGTTGCTGCTGCTGCTGGCTCGGCCGAACGAGCGAGCCACGGCACGGCAGGCAGCAGCGTCGGCAGCCAGCCAGCCAGCCCGACTCGTCAAACTCCCGGCTACGCGTTTATTTTCCCCCTCCTAGCCAGCCCTCCCAGCGCCCCTTCCCCTCTTTACCTCCCCTAACACCACCCACGCCAACCCCACCACCTTTCTCCATTAGGAAAGATCTCCCCACCCCAAAAACATCATTTCTCTCTTACTCCATGCATCTATGCGCATGGCTTTCCTTCGCACCTTATTTACTCTGCTACCTTCGCTCCCCCTTAATGCCCAAAGCCCTTTCTTTTATATTTCCAGCCCCTCCATCACCTTTACGAGTCTCTCTCTCTCTCTCTCTCTCTCTCCGACTCGCACAGCCCACCCAGCCCACGCAAGATCTCAAGAAATTTCCTTCGTTCCTCCTCTCATCCTGCAGTGGTCGGTCGATCCTCTTTCTCCGCCTTTCTCCTCTCCATTCTCATTTATCCGAAAGATTGAGAATTCTTTCTTCCTCTCGATATCTCATAATTCTTCTACGTCGCTTCTCATCCGACTGTATAGTACTTTCTCGTTAGTCTTTGTTCCTGGCCGTTAAGGCTACATCTCCGTGCTGCTTACCTACTCTCGAAGCCCTCAACGGAGCTGCAGTCGTTTCTCTCGAGCTTTCAACCCCGGCCGACCGGCCGGCCACCATGCAGCCTTCACCAGGAGACTCTCTCTCTCTCTCGTAGTACCATGTATAGCAGCCTTGGGGGATGTGGTTTCTCTCCCCCCTTCCGGCTCGGTTTGCATGTGGTTCTGGCTGCAGTGTGCGCGTCTCCCTTGCTCCGATTTCTTCGTTTCCCCGTGGCGTCGCCAGGCCTCTCTTGCTTCCCCTCTCGTCACCGTTCCGAGGCACAGGCGCGCGCAAGCCTGCCTCGTCGCTCGCCTCGCAGCAGCAGCTGCAGAGATCGATATGAGCGCCCGCGCCGCGGCACCCGGACGCAGCATCCATCCCTCCCCCTTTTCCCCCAAACACATCCACTCTTTCCTCGCGCTATACTCTCGGCTCTCCTCCTCGTTTCTTCACCTCCTCTTTCGACCCCTCTCGCTCTCGTTTTCACTATTCAACGTTTTCAGTCTTATTTATCCTTCTCCCCCCTCCCCTCCCCCCCCCCCCCGCTAGCCTCGCTCGCGCTTCCATCCCCCAAACCCCCAAACCCCCTCTCCATCCTTTTCATCGTTTTTCTTTAACGCTATATAGCTGCTTCTTACGTCACTTTCGTCCTTCCCTTTCTTTTCTTACATGCACACATATTTCTCTCCTCTCGCTCCTTCTCTTTCCAATTTCTGCATCTACATCCATGCGCATTCCACCCCCTCTTCCTTGTTTACTTACGTCCAACCCGTTAATTTCAATAAATTTCTCATTCGCGAAGCAAAAACTCGAGGTGAAAAACGCTCTCACCTGAAACTATTGCGCTTACAGGAAGCACGTATTCGTGTTGCGTAATTGGAATTTAATAAGGTTTTTTGCGAGCAATTCCGCTGACGCTAGTCGCGTATTATATAAGCGAGCGTGGCTCGCTTTTCTTCTTTTGCAGAGCATGCAAGGCCTGAGAGGAGATGGTTCGTTGGTCGTATCCATATACATATACGCGCACGACTTATATATATACTGCAGAGTGCAGCCTGCACGACTTTTCTTGGAGCGTCGGATATCTTAGGATATATCACGGAATGTTTCACGAAGGAGAATCTCTTTTTCTTTCCCTATATTAACCACCTTGAAACGCTATAGAGACCGAGTATTCGCGATATATGTATATATATATAGAGAGAGAGAGAGAGATTGACTTTTGCGCCATCTACGGCAATCAACATTTTCTTCAGGAGAGCAAGTACCGCATATACGTATTATATGTATATACGATGCATGCATGGATATTAAGTTGTAAGCAAGGTATTCGGCTACTTGTTTTCACACAACATAAATAATCTAGGCTCGGCAATAAAAACCAATTAGAAGACAGCTTCGTCCTAAATGGACCTTTTTGGCCCCTTCTCTCATATAAGCTGTAGGCTACGATCGACTATACAGCTATACATATAGAGAGTACAGCTTTCCCGCACGCGATGATTTATTTTACTGGTCTGCCCAAACCAATATGAAATCCCAGCGACTTTATCGAATCTCGAGGTATTAGAAGCCCCTTTGCTTTATGGGAAAATTTTTGAGAGAACTGGCAATGGATGAGCAGCTTGTCGGAAGAAAAAGTCAATTTTTTGCAAAAATTCCAGGCTTTCGACAATGATTGTCACCTTGATTCGATATTTTGGGAAGAGTGGGAAAGAGATAGAGATGGCAAGTAATTTAAACTCTCAAAGGATTTAAAATATCTAAATCCAATATGAAACATGTGAATTTGGTGTTGGAGAAATATCAAGGTCATTTGTGAGAAAGATTAGGTTACGTACTAGCCTTCGTGGTTGTACATATACATAAGTGGAAAATGTGTTAGAAGAGCATGTGGGAACATTGAGTTATTTCAATAAATTATCCTTAACAATATTGTGCAATTGTTGTTACAATTGCAGTGTCATTTGCTGCCAAAAGGATGAAAGATAAATTATTCTTTCGGCCGAAACATACGTGTTTCATCAAGCGAGAGAAATTCTATTATATATAGAAGTCTGGCCACGTTTGGTCCATAACCACTGGTAATAAGAGCTATAAAAGAGAAACTAGCAAAAGTCCCTACGGATTTCCCGCATAACTTGGAGCGAGAGAGGATAATGTGTGTGTGTGTGTGTGTGTGTGGAAGTGTGAAATATTATTATTTATTTTTTGAATATTGCGTTTGGAGGTGGACATTTGTCTGGCCACTGCTGGTCCTTACTACTACGAGATAGAAAAAAGGTGAGAAACGCAAGTGGCAAAGCCAATTAAATTTTCATTGGCTCGTTCATATGCCTGTCTCAACGGGCCGACCAAATATGGCCCATTACTACTGAGGTTGAAAGCCATGAAAAAGAATTAAAGTGTGAAAAGTCCCTTTCAATTTTCCAGATTACCCGAAGGAAGGCACTGTGAAATTTACGAGATATAAAAAGCACCGGAGGGTGCCATTTTCTTAAACAATAAAGTCACCCTGGTACATTGCAGTATTGTGCTTCGTGGATATGTTCGATGAGAGCTTCTATATATATATATATATAAAGCGCGATCATTTCATCTTTACTCGCACAAGCCTTATTATTTATCAACGTGCGTTTATACTCTGATGCGCGCGGTGCCCCAATCGTAATTGATTTTAAACAACAAGAGAGGGAGTAAGCGTATACTTTCATTGATCGATTTTGTCATTTAATCAATTTTAGCTGACGCCCGGCCTATAGCGCCGCTTCAATTCTAGTTTCATTCTGGTGCAGCTATATAAATGCACCAGAGGGATGAGGTCAATGGCGAAATTGTAGAAAGAATGGAGGTGGGTGGGAGTTAAATTGATTAAAAACCGATGATTTTTATCGAGTGTCGCGTGGCGCGGCGCGGCG
Source organism: Prorops nasuta (assembly GCF_024137725.1). Taxonomy (NCBI): domain Eukaryota; kingdom Metazoa; phylum Arthropoda; class Insecta; order Hymenoptera; family Bethylidae; genus Prorops; species Prorops nasuta. The sequence goes on along the minus strand of NW_027116805.1, from coordinate 8,693,811 downwards.
TATCTGATGTTATACGCCTTGCTACTAAATGAAAGTTTTGCTTGGCCAACCATCGAGGGCCTCGCACTATATGCAGGTAGGTATACATATATAGTACATAATATACATGGCGTGAATCGAATCGCGCGCGCGAATAAACCTACTTCTCTTTATTTTCTCCATTCTTTTATCGACATGCATCATGCACGTATATAGCCGAAACATCTCGGATTTCGATCGAGCCACGTACGCTCCTTAATAACCGCATCAGCCTCGTTTAAATTAATGAACGCCATGCAGCCTGGCCTGGCCTAGAGCATAGCTCCATTGGCTCCAATAGACTATAGGTTAATTCTCACAGCCACGCAGCAGCCTAAGCGAACACTGCCATGCTTTTTTACATTCGATCGAGAGAAAAGCGTTATTATTCCGCTCGGGGAAGATGGTGGGGGTAGTGACAGTTGTGCCTGCGTGTGTGTGTGCGGAATAGAGAAGCAAGTGTGCCAGCGAAAATAATAAAGAGGAAAATGAGAAACGTGGCGAATGCTGGCTGCTGTATATAGCCAGGATTATATCAGGCCCTCCAAGTCAATTATTAAACCGATCGATCAAAATCGAAAGGATACTCGTAAAACTTGAAAATTTTATAAACGACTTTTAACCTCGCATCTATCTACCTCTTTTTATACAGGCTGTCTCTTGATAAGTGCATTTCGGAGTACCTATACGTATAGTATATATACTCTTCAAGATATTAGAGATATATAGCTAAAATTATTCTGTACGCCGCGCGGAGGAACAATATTTAAGGAAATTTTTACTTTCAACTCTCGTGCATGCAATTGTACCCTCTCGTATATTTTCATTGCTATAGGAAAAATGATTGAATGTAGACTTGAAATTACCGTCCGACCATTAAAATACACCTGAAAATCAAGCATGCACGCGCGTACCTTAGAACAGAAGGCATGCGCTAAAATTTACTTTAATATTTTCTCCCTGTGCATAGTGCATGCGGGCATTAATTATATTTGCGAAAGATTTTTATTAACTCATGGAAATCATTTTGAATTGATTTAAAGTTTTGTAAAATGATATAACAGTATTTTTCCGCTAATAGATATAAATGTTAGAGCTATAGGCTTATTTTAAAATGTTTGGTAAAGAAATATAAGCATACGCGAGAAGCTATGGTTTAAAACTATTATTTTCCTCTCCGCTGCTGGAATATTAGTTGAGAGAAATAAGAAAAATACGTACCTATATATACGTATATTAGGGTGGTCGTTAAAAAAAAAAATTTTGACGGATCCCCAAAAACCACTAGTATTTGATGAGAAACTACAGTGGTTGAAACCTGTGGCCTGATAAATGATGGAAACACGCGCCTCAATGCGATCAAATACAATTTTCCAAGAATTTTACAGTTTTTCGCAGATAACTCATTAAATATTCGATTCTATGAAAAGATGCATATAACCTTTTCTCTGAAGAATTAAATTCTACATAATAAAGGTTCTATACATTTTTCTTCTAGAATGCATACAAATCGAGATATTCTTGAAAAATCAATCTTCTTTTTCGTTTATACACATTATATTGACATATGCTCATATGAATAATTATTTTTAGTTTACCGTACAATTAACATATTTTATTAAATTAAGAGAAATAAAATGTGTTACTACAGCGAAATAAGAATAACTACTCATATGAGCATATTGCAATATAATGTGTATAAACGAAAAAGAGGATCGATTTTTCAGCAATATCTCGATTTGTATGCATTCTAGAAGAAAAATGCATAGAACCTTTATTATGTAGAATTTAATTCTTCAGAGAAAAGCTTATATGCATCTTTTCATAGAATCGAATATTTAATGAGTTATCTGCGAAAAACTGTAAAATTCTTGGAAAATTGTATTTGATCGCATTGAAAGCACGTGTTTCCATCATTTATCAGGCCACAGGTTTCAACCACTGTAGTTTCTCATCAAATACTAGTGTTTTTTAAGGATCCGGCAAAAAATTTTTTTTAATGACCACCCTAATGTATATACATATCTACGTGTTTTCTCAACTCGGCAATGTTTTGAAAAAAGAGATGAGAATTTTTAAAGGTAAACCTATAGTATATAATTAGGTAGATTTTTTTATGGAAAAGCAACGAAAAGGAACACGAGGACTTGTGTGTTTTTGCAAATTATAACAAGTGTGGGTGGAATTCTAGTTTGAGATTAGGTCTATATAGAGGGAGGATTCGATAAGGGGATTGATAAAAAAAAAAGAAGGGAAGCGCGGGGTGCGCTAAGGAGATTTTAAATAAATTTGACAGTAAATTCTCTTTGAAGAAATGAAGTTTGTTGGAGAAGGGATCGAGGAGGGATCGAGGTGGGGGAATAAATTAAGGCGAAATCGATTCTTTCGAGCAGTCTTGAATATAAAGGCGCAATCAGGGTGTTAGGTTGAGGGGGTTCGTGGTGTCGCCCGGTTAGACAAATTGTCCGATGGAACTTTGCTGCATTAAAGCAGATCGAACGCCGCAGGGGCTCTCTCTCTCTCTCTCTCTCTCTCTCTCTCTAGAAAAGCTTAATTATAAGCAGTAGGTATACACAGGGTCACCAGCACCGCACGCGCGATCCGTAGTCTCAGAACTCACAACATTCCTATACCATCCTTCCTTACTCGCGTACTTTAACCAGACACGAGATGCTTTCGTCATTTCCGGCCCGTACAACTTTAACCCATACACTTCGACAATATTCGAAATTAATCTCTTATATGTATAAATATAAAAAGAGACGGGTACAATTGAACAAATGCTTGAAGGAGAAACAAAAAGCTTTTCGTAATTACTTTTACCTGGTAAAATGTCCCTTGAAAATTTGACATTTAATACAGTCGTGTTGTTCTTTCATCTATATGCTAATTTATTTATCGAGTAAACTGAGTATTGAATACTTATTAAAAATTTAATATTAATAAACAGTTTGAGCAAGCAATGGGAAATAAATTAATGAACTTGTATATATTCATCTCTAATGTTATTTTATTAGCTACATTTCCTTATTATTCTCTTTTCACAATTTTAGTCTCTCGGAAAGAAATTTGTATAGGTATAGTCAATTGTAATTTTTATAAGGAAACATTTTAACCATACGAATATGTTTTTTACTCTATACATACAGGGTGTATCAGCAATGATGCTTTTAATTTTAACCACGTATTCTTGGGGCTGAACCAAGTCGAAAAGTCATGTACCAATAGTACCGTAAAAGCATCATTGCTGACACACCCACCCTGTATATATTAAAATGATCGATTAAAGTTATATTTCTGATATTTTTATCGATTAGCTGGATAAAGAAATTAATCGACAGAAATGCTGTATGATTTCTTTGAAGTAATATATAACTAAACAGGTAGTTTGGTGGTGTGAATAAACTTTTGTTAAATGCAAATTGGCTGGTGCATGCTGGTTATAAGAGTTACGTGCTAATCTTATAAGAGCATCGGTCAACAATTATCCATGTTCTAACAATAAATTGTCGATAAGTATCACGTGCCCTTCTTATTTATCTATAATAACATCTTTTCCCTAGAAAATAGTTTTTACTCCAACGGACATAATTCTTTTTATATTCACTCCCTTTCTCTATTAAGCACACGTGTTTCTTCCTGATAAACTTATAATTTTCGTGAAATATCTCATCGGTCATCTTCCTGTAATATTTACTAGGCCTACAATAATTGAAGTATAACTCTCTGACATGTCAAATGTACATTTTCCATTCTTTTACCATTTGACTAGTTTACGTATAGTGGTTTTTTTTTATAGAGAAATTGATAAGAAAATGACTATAGAGTGTTTTAAAGTGAAAATTGTATAAGCAGTGGGCCTACCATTATAGATTTGTCGAAACATACACGTGCTGTTGACTCTTAATTATATGTACGTAGTAGAATAGGCCCTCTTTATATAGAAATTGCAAGATAACTCGTGCATGCTTTTCAGAGTCGAAGTTTTAACACGTACTGAACTCTGAAGCATATGCAAGCAACAATCTTTTTACAAGCATCTTTTCGCTCGGAAACGTTCAGTTTGAGCGGAAATTTGTTATACTACAAGTCTTTTACCGTATTTATTATATAAATCCGACATGCGTCCATATTACAGCAGAAGCGATAGGTTTTTTCAACTTTGCACGGAATAATGTCTTATCGCACGCGCGCGCGCATCGATTAATTTAACAGTTTGTTGCAATTTAATTGCGGGAGAGTGAAAGTTTTAACGCTATAGTTATTTTTACTGCAGGTATTATACAGAGTATTTTAATTGAGGAATATACGATGAATGGAGCGAGGGTGTGCAATGCAGTGTTGGCGATACAGTTTCGGTGTTGCTATAACGCGTACATATACTACACAGTTTAATTCCTTTGGATTAATATATATATATATATATATTAAATTGGTTGGCCGTGAGGACGCGCTCGCTATATTTGGTATGAAATTTGGCTTTCGAGGGGGAGGAGAAGCCGAAGGTTCTCAACTCGAGGGGGTACGCACAGCACGTACACTATACGTCGACACTGTGGGCCGAGCGCTAGGGATTGCGCTTGCATGCGCGCCTCAGAGGTATAACGCCGAGCCGATAGTCAAGACCGTCAAGCGACTCAGCTACGTACGTACATACGTATATTGGCAATGGGAGCTACGGAGGGCGGATGGTAATTTACTTGCTTACAAGTTATAACATCGAATTACGGTTGATGTCGCTGCACGCCGGGATGCAATAATGCAGCTAATGCAATTTCTCCAGAGTATCTCCATCGATGCATGCGCGTTCAATGGAAATCGGAAAAGCTTCAAATTCAAAGTATTAACCTCCAATGCACGGACGGCTCAATTTCACCTTTTTCACCTTTCTTCACCTTATCCAGTTTCTTCATTTCTCCACATGCACAAGAAACATCATTAGTTACAACTGTTGGGCTGTTCCCTTATTGCTCTCATGCGTGCTATTGCACTCGAAACAAGTTCGTCCCTGCAAATATGGTCCGCAGTGATCAAAGTGATCTGTCGTCAGTTTTTCATCAAATATCATTCATCATTGTAATTCTCTCAGGAGTTTTGATCATATTGTTATGTGAAAACAATGGACGATGACAATTATTCCAATGATATAATCATTATTAATTAAATGACTGTTTATTATCAGATTAACTATTATTACGATGAAATTTATTATAGTATATAACATATGGGTTGTGTGGGAAGGTGCGATTGATTAATTATGATATAATTGTCGCAATAATCACTGTTAATCAATTGGAAAACCCTTCATTATGAAAATAAATTGTACTTTTGATTAAAATTATGTTAATATAGCATCGCGCAAACAGATATATTTACAATATCGACCGTCATTCTATCATTATTTTTTCAACCTTTGTTATATAACAATACAATTTTTCGTCATGAAATTAGTTAATTTAATCTCTGATAATCCATTGAGATTTTCAGTCAATGTACGGAACACGATAATATATCAGTAGAGTCGAGGGTTGGTCAAACGAACAGTCCCAAGCACAGCAGGATACAAAAGTGGCAAAATTGCCATGTCGGAGAAAAATAAGCATATTATTGCTCGAAGATGGAAAGGGAGGGACGTTCGGGTGGTTATCTCGCCGTTTCTATCTCGCTTCTGTACATATACATGCATATATTATAGATAGTATACCTCCCCGCGCGTCCCGTCCGGGCGCCCCCTTGCATCTCTTTCAGTTTTAACCAATAATGCAGGTTTGCTTGGTTTCCGACATGGTGCTTTCGGCACGTTTATCTATATGTATAGATGTCTGGAGCTTAATTTCTATCTGACGAAACCTCTATACATATATATATACACGTATATATAATAATAATAAATGAAACGAATAATACATGTATGTGCTAAATTGTTGATTCACCGGAGCCACGGAATTACAGATTAGAGTTGGCGAAAGCTGATTATTAGATTAATGCTGAAAAATAATAAAGGCTTGCTTGCAAGAAGAAAAGATTTTAATTATAGATATCTTAGAGATAAGATGTACATTGAGAGAAATTATGGTCTACGGTATCGTTCTGAATCTCATACATTATGGATAGGATTTCATTGGCTCGTCCTCGTTTCTCGATCTTGTTGAAAATTGCCTGATTGGATATTTCATTAGAGGTCATCGTCAGAGTTTTGAAATCTCTCGTATTTTGTGCCAGGTTTTTGAAAAGTCTCGTATTTCTTGGTCCCATCCTTCAGCATCGGCGAACAAGTCCTTCTCTCGATGGCCAAATAGATTAATAAAGGACAGTAGACGATATTCAATACGCCTACGATTTGCATGACCCATCGGAATCCGATCGATCTCACCATCTCTGCCCCCAAAATTGGACCTGAACCACCAAAACAATAATATAATATACAGTCGCGCAGAAAATCCTTTAAAAAAGGCATTGGTTGGTCAACTGGGGCATGCAGGACAATTTTACAAATAATCAGCTCTCTTAAATCATACAATTCCCTATTCGTGGATTAATCTTGAAAAAGCAACGTTTCCCACGTCATCTGGAAAATTCTCTATAGCTTTCCCTTTATCCCATTGTCACAAGAGAATGTAGAAAAAAAGAAAAAAAAAACTACCAGAAATTCCACAGAAAAGATTACATGTTATTTATTATTAAAAAGAAAGCTCTCGCCTCTATATACTTATAGCTATAGTCATCCCTCAATTATGAGATTAACTTAACCGTTCGCAGTTTCTAATTGCAATTTATATAGCGACATATCGAACCAATATAAATGGGCTAAATTAATTTAATTGAAAGCTTCCGTTAAAGTAAAGAAACCATTTGCTAGAAGCAATTTTTAGCGGAGCAATTTGAATGGCTTGGCAAAAACTCGTGAAAATTTGAAATTCAATTGACCGGAGGGGCATGGGCGGCCGGCTATTTGGTGCAGGGAAGCGAACACTTGGAATAAGTGTGCAGCAGGAAGCGAGCGTAACCGCGTAAATATCGTTCGTCGTCTTTGAAACGGAATTGTGGGAGCTGGGGAGGGTGACGATAGATCGAAATTAGAAAGTTGCAGGATTTGATAGGGGCAGCCTGAGAGAATATATCGATAAAAAGAATGGAGATAAGCTCTGCAGGAATCATAAGAAATAAGCCTTTAATTTTTGGATTACCAGTAAAAATATTGGCATTTGGAGAGGAAGAAGGAGAATGAATTGCAGTGTGAGCGAGCGAATATGAATTATTATTACATTAATAGAGAAGGGAGCGAGGGTTTGGCATGCAGATATTAGTAAAGGCGTACCAAGAGAGTAGGCCAGACTGACAGCCACCTGTTGAATGGAATAAACCGGACCGTAATTGCCATTTCGGTCGACCAGGCTGGCCAGCAATGGAACCAGAGCTGCATCGGCCACTCCGATTCCCAGGCCCATTCCCAAATGTGGAATGACCAATTGCGACATGCTTCCAGCCAATGGGATGAAAATGCTGCTCATGCCTACCAGCAGCATAGCCACCACTGCCACTTTGCTCCTACCATAACGATAGGCTACCATGCTGAAGAAATTAGTCCCCACCAAATATCCCAAACTATCAGGGATAAAAACCGTGCCGAGCTGCCATTTCTACAAATGTCAAAAATTCCACGATTATTTCATATCAATGTGTAGACTATGCATGAGATTAAATGTTTCTCTCGTAAGTGTCGGGCAGTTGCGACTCGATGACGATCGAGCGAATGATTGATGATTACCTTGGGTTTTACATGGCTCCGAAGCCAAATTGGCAGGCAGGGTTCCAGAATGGCCATCGGTGAGGTCGAGCACCATATAGCACCAGCAATGATCAGTATGTGACAATTCGATAGAAGATGAAGCCATTTCGTCTCCTCGTCTACGGACTAAAAGTTCGCCATGAATCGCTATTGGTAAAGGATTAGACGATTATTTTGCAACTGTACCTCTGTATTTGTCTGTATATCAAGAGTAAAAATCTGCAAACCTGGAATAACATTGAGTGTCGAAGAGAATGTATATATCGTTGTATGAGAGAAACGTATAATATATGTTATCGTTATCTTATACATATTAGTGGGTGTAAATTAAACTCTTTCGAGCTTTCTTATATATTTATCCCTTACAAATGAGAAGGACGATAAGGCAGGAGACCAGCAGGAATGGCGCCATTTTCCCTTGTAGGTCGTAGAGGACCGATCCAATAGGGTATCCGAAGAGGACGCCAAGAGCTATGCTTCCTAAGACAAAGCCCATAACCTTTGACCTTTTATCCTCTTCGGGATATTGAGAAGCCACCAATGACATTCCGGAGACACCGATGCAGGCAGATGATATACCTTGAATGCTTCTGGCCAGGAACAGTATCTCGTATGTTCGCCCAATTGCAAATACTGAAGAAGAAAAAAAAGAAAACAAATCCCATGCATTGATCCCCGTCAATTCTCATCGGTCATTCGGATCATTCGCTTTACACTATATATATATATATATATATATATATTAGGGTGGTCGTTAAAAAAAAATTTTTGGCGGATCCTTAAAAAACACTAGTATTTGATGAGAAACTACAGTGGTTGAAACCTGTGGCCTGACAAATGGAAACACGTGCCTCAATGCGATCAAATATAATTTTCGAAGAATTTTACAGTTTTTCGCAGATAACTCATTAAATATTCGATTCTATGAAAAGATGCATATAACCTTTTCTCTGAAGAATTAAATTCTACATAATAAAGATTCTATACATTTTTCTTCTATAATGTATACTAATCGAGATATTGCTGAAAAATCGATCCTCTTTATCGTTTATATATACACATTATATTGACATGCTCATATGAGTAGTTATTCTTATTTCGCTGTAGTTACACATTTTATTTCTCTTAATTTAATAAAATATGTTAATTGTACGGTAAACTAAAAATAATTATTCATATAAACATATCAATATAATGTGTATAAACGAAAAAGAGGATCGATTTTTCAGCAATATCTCGATTAGTATGCATTCTAGAAGAAAAATGTATAGAACCTTTATTATGTAGAATTTAATTCTGCAGAGAAAAGGTTATATGCATCTTTTCATAGAATCGAATATTTAATGAGTTATCTGCGAAAAACTGTAAAATTCTTCGAAAATTATATTTGATCGCAATGAGGCACGTGTTTCTATCATTTGTCAGGCCACAGGTTTCAACCACTGTAGTTTCTCATCAAATACTAGTGGTTTTAGGGGATCCGTCAAAATTTTTTTTTTAATGACTACCCTAATATATATATATGTATATATATTTGTTGCGTCTTTTGGCTAAATGATCATTTTAACACCAAGAGTATTATCAATGTTGATTAACTTTTGTATCTTTTTCTACGCACGTATACATGATAATGTATATGGCGCGATGAAGCTGCTTTTCCATTATTATTGGTATGCACGAGAGTTTTGTCATATACCAATGTATATAGGTATAATAATTGAAATATGCTATTTGTTGGTCGAGTGTATGAATATTGATTGGTTCATGGGGTGACTTACAAAGTGCTGATACGAGAAGGCAGAGATTGCCGAGGAAAAGGGGCTTGACGTATCCCAGGGTGCCCGTGATGGTACCCACCGCTGGGTTTAGGATTAGCTGCACCAGAGCTTTCGAGCTTAATAGCAGACCTACCCGTCCATTCTCGTCATCCCCACAGCTTGTACTCCCATTCCCATCCCCGTTCCCGTTCCCATCCAGGGTGCAAAGATAATCGGGAATAATTGGCACTACAAACATTTTCCACTCCTTTCATTCTCCAGAACGATATTACCAAACGTAAATTCAAAGGCCAACAATTATGTGTAATATACTTCCGAGGAAACTTATTGACAAACAAACAATATATCATATCTTTGTATTTTTTTATAAATAATTCTATACACATACATCTATGTGGGTTGTCAGATTCTAATTCTCCTACATATGTATATGTATCACCAAGTAAATCTAATTTTCAATCAAACATATTTATATTGCCAAAATTTTATTATTTATTTAAATCCTTATCAGAATCCATATTTTTTTTATTTTTATCAACTGTGTATGTATATATAACTTCAACTCAATTGATAATTCGAAAACAAACAATCTATGTTCAAGGGAGTTGGCTAGCTCGATAATTCTAATGCTAGTCTCATAACTATTAGAGTCAATATATCAAACAATTTCGGCCATTCTTAGCGCAGAAGATTTGAAATATTTTCTTCCTTACCAACCACGGTCAGAAGAATGTTATCCAAGAAAAGACTGAGATACACCACCGTAACTATTATCATTCGACAAACATCCGAACTAAAAACTGTCATTTTTAAATAAAATTTCTCATTATCCACGGGTTTAAATTAATATTTATTCTCAAAGCATCGCGTTAAAAATTCTCCTTTAGATTTTCCCCCAATTTCTTTTTATATATATGTATATATAATTGATAGTTTTTAAAAATGGTCAAACTAAAAAGTGACCTTTACGAGTTGATCGCATTACAAAAGTAGCCCCGAAAAAGTTAATCTTTTATTTCTTAATACTTCCATTATTGTGCCAAAATTCGACTTCTCTCTCTCTCTCTCTCTCTCTCTCTCTCTCTCTCTCTCTCTCTCTCTCTCAAAATCAATTGATACTCTCGATTGTTAACACGTTCTGCCAAGTTGCTGTCACTAATTTACATCGAGCATGATTATTATTGCGATCGAAAAGAAGCGATAAAAAATTGTAAAGTTAGAGAAATGGATGGCTGGATCGGAGATTGTTGGTTTTGATTGTTATTATTGTTGTTTATCGTGGTCTCTGAATTACTGGAGGATGGTGCGATTGAAATGAGAAGTAGCAACGTGACTGGAACAGCTAGGAGTTCCGGTGGAGCTTTTATAGCTTTGAAAGCTCTTGCTTGCGCAGAAGGTTTTTCACGCAGGACGAGGTCCGGATGGCGCAGAGCTTTTCACGAGCCGATGCACTTTTCGATTTATCTCCATTTTGCAAGCTTATCAAAGGCCGCCAGACTCTCTTTTACTTGTGATTTTCCCCCAGAGCCTCATCGTCTGGAAGGAAGCGCAAGAAGAAGGCCTTCCAACCTTCGATTTATATACCCTTTTAAATTATATTTTATCTCCACGAAAGTATATCAAATTCGCTCGACTAATAAACAAGCGGCTCTTATTGTTATAGCTGGTGTCGAGAGAATAAAAACTCTTTTTATAAATATGTATCATGTTAGAGAAGAGAGAAGAGAGAGAGGAAATCCCCTGCGTGCATTTAACGCGAATTTGAAGAATTAATTGCAGAGTGTAAAAGAAGAATGTGGAGGATTCGCGTTGTGTATGCACATGTACTCGCGAGCAAGGGACGATGCTTGCGCCGAATGTAAAATATTTTATTGACTGATGGATTACGGTTCTCGGATTCCCTTGGGCACTGGGAGAAACCGAGTGTACTCGTTTCTGTTCTTTGTTTCGTGCGGTGAGATTCAGAGAGAGAGAGAGAGAGAGAGAGAACACCATCGATATTCCCTCAGAGTACACACCTGCGTCCCGATTGCAAAATTACGATAGACCATAATGCAATTTCTACGAGAACACGTCAAATTGATTCTACACTGCGCAACAACTCCTTTCTCCACAGTTTCTAACGAGAACACCAATCTATTACATATCGCTCTAAATTCATCATTAACAAACCACACGATTCGCACATTTTACTTCTATATATAATATATATATATTATTTTTTAATCATTTATACATTTGTCCCAATTACAAATTTTAATCGATTCGCTCGCTCTGTACGCTGATTCAATTCGTGCAGCTATAAACTTTATAATATATAGATGCATGCACTTTGGATAATAAGTTGTACAAGTTTGGTGAACGGCTTTTTCGATTGTCCCCCAAGTTCCTTCTTCTCGACGTTAAATGTACACTTTGTAATATAAAAAGGAGAGAAAAATTTGACGTTGATAAGCTTGACGAACGATTTGGAGTATCGAGAGACTGCACGCGTGTGTGTTTGCTTTTCCTCTCTGCTTCTGCTTTCATGGCATCGTGTCCTATATAGCTATCCTCCTGCGAGTATGACAAGTTGGCGAAGAATTTAGAATCTGGTAACCCTGGATAGGTTGTCCTCTTCCACTTCTTTTATGGGTTTCTCCATTGGCCCCAGCTTGGGGCTCGGTGACCTGGAAGGATAACTCTCATCCCGTGTCCGGCGATTTGGCGAGAGCCTTCCCTCCACGTATACATCAGTTTCGATACAATCCTTTTCAGCTACAACTACCCTTCTTCTCCTTTTGCTTCGTGGCCTTGCGTGTTCCGACCTTGGACCGGGACTATTCTAAAATCAATCACACTTGACTCCTACTTTTCCACTTTTCCACTTTTCATCATTTCAAACTGCCAAAATGATAAAAAATTACTCAAATTTCTTAAATTTTACAGCTCAACTCCATAAAAGATTATTAAATGGGAGAGAGAGAGAGAGAGAGAGAGAGAAAGATTAAATAGATCTGTATCTATATTCTCTTAATGCATTCACATTGGAGACTATAGAGAAAAATTTATATAAAGGGTTTAGAAATATTAATGTTTTTCGAGTATACTGACGTCGGCATCTTCAATCCTGACGCGAGGTGTCATGTAGTAGGGGGAATTTTCCATTTCCTTCATTTCCGCGTTGTAGCCATAATTATTATATCCTGGTGATCTTCGAGGATCCGGACTTGGAGCCCTTCTGGGATATCTACTTTCCGGACTTGCACTGCCATAATAGTTTGGGTAAACCGGAGGAACTCGAAGGCTCGATATGTTAACCGTGCCTGGTCTTCCTGGATGAATGTAGTCGTAATAAGGTCGATACTGCGCAATATTTATATATACATATATTAAAGAAAATAAATAACACTATAACATTAAAGTTAGCTATAAAACTATACATTTTTATAGCAGCGTTGGATAAAGTGAAAATGTGCAATTGTGGAAGGCGAAAGAAAAGAGAGAGAGAGAGAGAGAGAGAGAAATGGATGGAAAGAATATACATATGTACCAGCTGTCGTTGCAGCTCTCTCACCTGTCTGGCAACGGCGTTGATTCTGTGATCGAGGCCATAATCCGCAGGATCAATGGTATATTTACTGATCCTGCTCCTAGTCAAGGACGCTGTCATAAAATAAGTCCTTGGAATAAGAACGCCTATGATGATGAGGTAACTGGTAGCGACTATTCCAGAACAGACGACAAGATCGCGAACATTCGGCTCCATCAGAATGAAACAAGTCAACCAAACAGTCCACGCTATTAGGAGAGCAATTGCAGTAGCGAAAAAGCATTTTCCCTCGTAGTAATTTCGTTGCAATTGAGCGATAAAGCAGCACACCGCGAAGAAGCCTATCAGCAGAAATATGTCGTAACCTTTGCAATGGAAAAAGTACAATTGAATTATTAATTCATACTTGTATGACCTTTGCATGTCCATCGAGTCGATGTGTTTAATGAGATGCATGGAAGCTTATCGGGGGAATTTATTCCAATTGCGGCGCTCTTATGTGCTCCGCGCCTTATCGTACATGTATATACTTACTCAGCAGAGCAATGTAGAGCATACTTCTCAGAGTGCTGGCGGAATCTGGCGAGGCAAGGGCAAAGTAAGTGATGGATATGGCGAGCTGGACTCCCAGCATGAAAAAGATCATTAAACTGAGCAAGTAGCCGTTGATGTGTGTGCTGAATACGCCTTCGGTGGAGAATGCGAGAAAAATCGCCCTGGCCATCATTATGGAAAAGTCGAGACCGAAGGCCAAAGTGGTGACGAGGATCTTCCGGGAGTTGAGGTGCTCCGAGCCAAAATAATCATCCTCCATGCAAAATGGCAGCACCGTTTGCAGAGTGAACATTGTCGAGAGGATCAGGACGATCGTTAATATTGGACTCCCATCCAGTATGCTACTCTCCAGCAAGTAACGATATAGGATAAAGAGCAGAATCATCGTACAGGCCAAAGTACCACAAGCCTCTATCGTCAGGAGAATTGGGACCCAATTTCCTGCCTTGAGGACACCCTTCTCCAATATCCCTGCCAAGACAAAATTTCACACTTTCTTTAATTAACTTTAATATTTATGGAAATTAATATATAAGGCTTCTCGATGTCGTTCGTACTACAACGTTCCAATGTATAAGGTATATACATACTTGAACATTAAAATAAGCAATCAAAGCTCCTCCCTTTGATTGATATTCATTTATATATATATATATATATATATATATATATATAGTGCAGTCAAGAGCCAGTCCACTTTATATTTATAGGAGCCGATCGTTATTCTTCACAGCGAGTGTCAATTTAGCGTGGAACTAGCATGAATATATATATATATATCGCGGTACTACGAAATTTTCTCGCAGTCGTAATTTCACAGTACTAAAAGTGTGGAATGGATAGTAGGCTAAAAATCTTGATGGCCTGAGTGATAATAACAGCTTTATAGCGCATACATGCATGGTTAGAGCTGTGGAATTAAAGGACGAGAGTCGATAGGTACGTATATATAGAGTCGCGGGAACGCCGAGATGCTGCAATTGGACCGATTTACATTGTAATATTGAAAATAGCGAATAGTCGTTGGAAAAATTTGGATAATTAGCAGTTTTAAAGGATGAGAATGAAAATGAGGCGAATATATATATAGATATATATGTATATGTTATCGAGTTGCATGGGAATGAAATAACCTGAGAGGAGATTGGATCGTTGCCAGAGAAAGTTGTCGCACTTGGCGCAGTTGTTGATTAGTTTGTTGATGCAGAGTCTAGGCATTTTGGGTAGCCTCTGATCGGGGATCGGTCCAAGTTTCGAGGGTTCCAGGCCGAAGGTGGCAACTTGGACGTATGCTTCCTTATCCTTGGGCCCCAGCCTCATGCCAACTCGATATTTGATCCTGCGGTGTTTGGGCAGTGTGCGAAGGTTCTCGTATACTTGCTGCTTCCTCAGCTCCTGCATGCCGCGTGGATTGAAACGCGGTAGGGTGCAGTTGGACTCCTGGGGACAGGCTCTAAGCTGAAGATCCTGCAGGTGTCCGGCCAATTGGAGGATCGCCTTGCCAATTCCCAGCACGTGCGGTGAGCGTATCACCGAGCTCGACGCTATTTCCGCCAAATTATCCAGTCTGCCCAACTCCTGCAGGACATCAAAGTCGAATGGAACTGCGTTAATAATGTAGGACCCTGGAGGCACCAGCTCTGCAAATTAATTGGTCATCCAGTTATTTCATTCGAGCCAGCGCACCCACACCGCACTCGATCCCACCCCCCCCCCCCCCCACTCCTTTTTCCTATATATATATATATATATAATATCCTCGCAAACTCCAAAATAATTCTATATATGTAATCGTTAAATCAATGTAAACACCTGTGCAATAATTATATTACTTCAATTAGTGCATGGATATATGTGTCTACTGCAAAAGTGTTTACATTTTATGACCGAAGAAATTGCACGTAGAAAAGATAAGATATTTGATTAACGAACCATCGACATTGGAGCCATCGATGTCCAAAACGACCCATGTTTTCCGAGGTCCGTCGATCTTCTCACCCCCCTTGATCCAACGTGCGATGTCCTGCCGAGTGCCGATCAGGCCAATAACAGCCTCCGTCACGTTACGATCTATCCGAGAGACGTCTCCGGCACTTTTCACGCAGATCCCAGCCTCCTTGCTGCCAAGCATGAAATAATCTAGAATCTCTTGGGTAGTGGCCATCGCCAAATCGACTCTTTCGAATCTCGTGCTGAGAAATTGCACCAACAAATTAACGAGGGCCCTCGACATATCCTCGTCCTTGTACAAACTTATCGAATGGACGCTGGAATTTCGCAAAGGTTCCAAAATTCCTCGATAATCCCACGGTGCTAATACTCCAAGGTCATAGTACTCGACACATTCGGATTCCACCGATAGTCGTAGAGTTTCCTTGTACACTCTCAACGGGTCGTTACACGTGTCGTAAATCTTTAAACCTGTGACAGTTGAGAAAGAGAGAGAGAGAGAGAGAGAAAGAAGCGTCGCTATTAATTTGCTCTTACCCTATATGTATATAATGGCCCAAGGCCTACACTCGACATTCTTAGATTAAATCGACCGTAAAAAGTTTTCTAATTAAAAAATTGTTAATTAATAGAAGAAAAGTCTGACCTAGCGTAAGCCCAGGTAGGTAATCCTGCTTGTTCAAGGTCTCTGCGACGTACAAAGCTGTAAAGATCTTTTCATATCCTTGAATGGAGGAATCGTTGCAATTTGGTCCACTATTGGCATCCACGAAGACTGCGGTACAGCGGAAAGAGAATGATTTTTTTCTCTATACTATATTGTTTTGTTACATGTATATGTGACGCGGTGTGCAAGGGGGATTCGAAGTAAGGTAGAGAGAGAGAGAGAGAGAGAGAGATAGGAAGAAAAGATAAGGATATACGCATGACGTATAGAGTTAGAGGTCGATGGGGAATGATGAAAATGATAATGCATCTAAAATGTATATATACATATATATACCAGATAAAATAACGTTGCCAGGATATTCGAGAAGCGAATAACTCTCGGAACATAAAGTTTGAGGATGCTCGAGAGGTGTCGGTGTTACCAGCTGCAGACTAAAGTCAAGGATGAGCAGGAGGAGCGCGACCTTGGCTAACATTTTAGCTTCCTTTTGCTCGGAAAGCAGCGGTCTCAGAAGGGAAAGACGCTGCTCGTCGACCAGGAGAGCACGTTCCGACAATAAGTTAGCTGTTGCAGCGAGTGGCAGTGGTGGCAATGGTGGCAACATCCGAAACAACGATGATCCGACGACAGTTTAACATTTCTACCATATCGTATATACTTGCATGTATATCATCGAGCTTCGCACTCGCCGCCCACGCAATTTAATTTTCACTGCCTTTGCTTTTCAACACGTCACTTGGCTCAGCCTCCATATTTCTCGCTTTTTATCCCCCTATATAGCTCCTATTCTTCCACTTGTTTTTATTCTTCTCTCTAGAAAAACAGTTTACTCAATTTTCTCTTCCTTTCCCGTTAATATATATATA
Source organism: Prorops nasuta (assembly GCF_024137725.1). Taxonomy (NCBI): domain Eukaryota; kingdom Metazoa; phylum Arthropoda; class Insecta; order Hymenoptera; family Bethylidae; genus Prorops; species Prorops nasuta. Next base: position 8,676,653 of record NW_027116805.1, on the reverse strand, counting down.
TATATATATATAATAAATATCTATGATGTATCATGAGAAATCCACGTCCGTTTGTCAAAGCTGCAGCTATAGGGAGAGAGAGAGAGAGAGAGATAGAGAAATTTGTCGTTGTGATGGCCACCGCGCTCTCTCTCTCTCTCTCTCTCTCTCCCACGTATATTAATTTTCATCTTATGCATCGATTGGCGCGTGACTGGGAGCACTGTAGGAGCTAGCTTATGGCAATTGCGACGGAACACGCTCGGTTTACTTCCTCTTTACGATTATCGCCCCGCGGAAGCTTAAAATCCCGGCCGCCCGCTCGTCCCTTTCAGCCGTTTCACCCCCGAGCCAGGATAGTTCCGTGCTATTTTCCCGCCTACTATAAGCGAGCGCTATTTCCAGCCAAGCGAATCATTAGAGAATTTCCACTGCTGCTGCTGACTTAACTTTAATGAAGAAGCGCATTAATTGGAAGAGAGACCACTAAATCTCTTTAACCTTTCTAATCAACCACTCTCCATCCACGCTTTTATTAGTACAACATTTCTACAAAGCCTCTAAATTTCCTTATTGCGCGCAAACAATTTACTCATTTATTCCAATTAAATCGAACGCGTAATTAATTGCAGGTTATATCCGCGACGCACGACTGACATATCCCTCACAAGTTTCCCATAATGATAATATTAATCACCTTATACTTTCCCTATCGTGTACTTTGTATATATACGTATATGCATGCATCTATATACTTACCAACTTTATTAACAGGTTTGTCAAATTGATTCAATCTTAATTTTCATCACTCGGCTCACTCGCGTCTATATTGAGTTTTCCTCGAAACTCGCTCACAAATCGGTTCAATTGTCTTCAAAAGGAAAAGAAAAATAATTACATACACCTTATAATAGAAGCATCGATCGATTGCTTTTTCTATAAAGGTCCACTCTCAATGACTTTTCTACGTAATAATAATGCAGTGTATATGTATATAGAGATAACTTTAAGAGGTGAGACTTTATTTTGGAGCAAACTGTGGCAGTATATATCGCCTGCAGGTCCGCGAAATCTGCCGTTGGTCAATTGTTGCAATAATTGTGCATGGCTGGAGAATGGAATAATTCCTATGACACAAGTTTCAACCGATATGAATGGTATAGAAGCATCTTTTAAACTGCGCCAAGTTGTCCATTGGGGAAGCCATACTTCTCCTAGCCCGACTCCCCGTCTAAACGAATTATAGACGCAGTCACGTTGTATTCCGCAGCCATTTAAGACTGCATGGGTGAGATTTCATTGACAGCGCCAGTGTAGTCCTCCTTTTCTTAATGCCAATTGAATTAGGTGAATCGCTGCATGACAATGACACACTTGAACATCTTTTTCACTATAGCTGTATAATTGATCGATCGATCCCATTTCTTTTTTAACCAAGTAATCGTTAGCTCCATCCTCTCTTGCTTATATATGTATAAGTATATGTATACCTGCCTTAAAAATCTCATTAAATATTAACAACTAATATATTACTCCCTCGCATCGACTCGAGTGCTCGAGCAATTATATGTCAATGAAAGCATTAAAAATATTCCTTAATCCGTGTCATCTCTTCAACTTAACAACTTGTAAGGTAATACATCTTCGTCTGTTGCATTCTTTCGAGTTCTCTCATTAAATTGGTAATGAAATAATGGAAAAGAATAAATTCACCGTGTATCTCGAGAGGAAACTGAAAAATTTCCTTCAAATTTCGTCGATGACCGGAGAAATTTAAATATTTAGTTAGTAAACATCCGAATATAGATATATTTATTTAAATTAATTGGCCAGAATATGATATTGTAGAGAATTTAGTTTGAAGAGTCGCGCGCGATCCTCATAATCTACTTTTATTCGCGAGGAACATATGCATGGGGTTAAGCCTTGCATGGGAGTATTGCTTACCGCATGGTCCGCACGAGAGAGAAAGTCTATCCTGATCTAGGCTAGAATTGTTCCGATGAATAGGAAATTATAAGTCGAGCCATATCTGGTATTGCCATTTGGCATCTTTTCTGCCTCGATAAATGCCAAGTTTCTTTTTCACAAACTGTTGTTGGTGCTGTATAAACATTTATTTATGCCACTTGAACGTTACATTAATCGATTATTATAGTAATTGTTAAGTAGAATTCCCTCCTCTAAAAATATCTACATATCACTCTGAGGAGAATATCTCAATGTATATATTAACTATACATGTATAGGAGATGTCTCGACTATATGTTATACATATATTGGTAATATGAAGCTAGAAGTGAGAGCTAGACGATATCCACGTGTTATTTTATAATATTCAATGAAAACGCGTACACACAGAAGGATAGGATAACAACAACTATTCGACAATTCCTAAAATATTTGAATTTCACAGTGCTCCAGGCTAGGCCAAGCCTTCTTACGAGGAAGCGTACTAAACTTCCTAGATCATTTTCATCACATTTTTCTTTATAGAATTCATTTAAAAAACTCTACGTAATACACACGAATATTTCTAGATTAAAACTTTTATTCCACGCTTTTAAATGTTGCAGCAAAGTAAATGCTCCCTCGCGTTGAATGATGAATAATCCTAGATAATTAGACGTCTATCATAAGATATCCGTTGAAAAAAATTGTACCATGAAACAGCACTCTCGATTAATTCAATCCTAGACGACAATTTTTCCAACTATTATTTGTGAAAAGAGAGAGAATGAAATGGACAAGAAATTAAGTATAGGTAATTTTGAAAAAAAGAATAAGCGAGGAGGATCGGTGAGTGAATGAGAGAGTGCGAGTGAGAGAGCGTGAGAGAGAGAGAGAGAGAGAGAGAGAGAGAGAGGGAGCGACATCAGTCGATACTGCAGGCAGATCTAGGCTAGAGGAAGCGTGAGGAGGCCGGGGGAGGTAAAGGCATCATCGGAGGTTATAAACCGGGTTATTTTGCGATCCTAGAAGAAAATTTCCTAGACAATCGGATCCGTCTATGGTGGTATGTACGTGCGTCTGTTGGCAATCGTAAGGTGGAGGAATAAGGCAGAGAGTATCGGGTCAACGTCTATAAATTCGGTCCTAGACTCCAAAACTTGAGATTCCGTAGGCGGCTGTTATGAAGCAAACGGAGGTGGCACGCGTTCGCCCGCTCGAGCAGTCGCAGCGCAGCCTGCTGCGCCTGGTTAGTGTGTGTGTGTGTGTGTGTGTGTAGTATAGTACGTCGAGCGAGCGAGGCCGTGAATAGGCTCGCGCTCGACGGTTGCCCCCCCCCCCCTCCCCCCCTTAACTCCCCGCGATCGTGCAGTAAGTTGTATGTACATACCATACCACCGGCAGGCAAACACCGTGCGCGTATAGTCCGTCCGTAGCGGTATACCGGCATCGGCGCGCGGAGGCGCTCCACTCAAATTTAGAAAGCGAAAGTTCCAATGTCGTAACGGGAGATCAGAAACGAGCTGGAGCCACACTGTGACAAAATTCTCAAGGTTTTCGCCCGGCCCGCACTCGCTTGATTTCGACGGTTCCGAGGTTTCGAGCAAGCCGCGATCCTCCAATTAGCCCGATACACCATCCTCCCCCTCCTCCCCCACCTCCTCACCATTCCAAACTCTTAAGCTACTCCCCCTCCCTCACGAATTTCACTTATCGACCGAGCACAAATTCCACCAAGAAATCCTCATCTCTGTTCTTCTCCATATTCTTCGGCATGAAAATTCATCGGTTTTCCTTTACTTGAAAAATGTTGCACAGGCCAACACTATTCTCGACTGCACTTTGTTCAATTTGTCCAATCCCTCTTTCGAACGGTCGACTCGTTACGTGGGATAAAATTTGGACATTAGAAAGTTATCATCGGAGAGAAATCTGAGAGGCGGCCAGGCAGTCAGGCAGGCGTTTTATTAAACATATGCTATATACATGTATATATAGATATAGTAGCTAGTGTACACATAAGCACATCGATCGCGAAAGATCAGATTGCGCGTAGTTATTGGTGAGATTATTTTCTTTTATGGATCCGACGAGTATTAGATTGCGGACTGCGGAGAGCTATCACCGTGCACGTATAAATACCTTTGTATATATATATATATATATACGTAACATACCACAACATTGCCATATTTTCCTCGCAAAGCAATCTATCCTCGTGATAAAAACCTTAATATGCAATCGTTATCGAGTAATAATACATAACTTTTTTCATTTCTTCCGTTAACACGTCTAAATAAACCTTTCAATACTCTTATCTGTGGCACGATAATTTATTATTATCGCGCCGTAAACAATTGGACCATCAATTTCACTTATTTCGATGAATTATTTCTAATATTTCGCGACGCGCTGAATGAGAGGGATCAATTGAATTACGTCATACGGCCATATATATATTTATATATACAAGAATAATATACAAATACACACATACATTAATTATTGTCTCTAGATTTGCCAAAGTTTTTCTCGCAGTCCCCTATAATTCTTTTCCTATACTCCATATATTCCGCTAACAAGATTTTTCCTCTCAGCTTGAAAAGAATTTGGAAGATGCATGGATATTTCACACTCGGTAAAAAGGTACTTAACAAATAACTGCATGTATACAAAAAAATTGATGCTTAAAGTTTCCTCGTGATATCCATGCAATATTTTCTCTCTCCCCGATACAACTCAACTATATTGCAATATTTACTTACTTTCCACTTTCTTCCTTGGCTCGCTTGACAATTGGTCAATCGAGTGCTCGCATCCGCCTCCGTGGCCAAATTATTGCAAAATTAGTTTACACAGCTTGTACTTAATATATTTGTACAGCTTACAAGTTAAAGGAGCTGATTCGCGCGATATTCAATTCACGGATTTGTGCTTCTCGCTGATAAGATTGAATAAATTATTAGCCGATGGAAGGACTGACGAGAATATGCAGTACTATACATATAGGTTGCATGGTGATGCGCGTACGCCGCGTTTATACACATATGGTACCTGGAGAATAAAATTATGGAACGACTGGATAATACTATATACGTATATATATATATATATATATATATAGTAATAATTGGATGAGAAGAGGCGCCCCGTGCATTTACTCAAGGTCTCTCCATGACGCAACTGTCAACTGTCGCAAAACTTTCGGTGTACAGCAAACGGCAAATCGCCGCATTATTGTCAAATGACATTTCTCCCACTTTAAATTCTGGATTGACGGCTACCTGAAATCACAAGAATCCCCTTATTGACAACCTGTCAACTTTACTGGCAAACTTTCCCCAATATTTCGCTCGAGAGTACCGCCACCGCCAATACATCAATTCTTATACCACATGTCAAATGCAAAATTATCCATGTGTATATATACTTGAAAAAGAAATCACACAATTATGAACATTTAACAATTGTGTCAATTTAATCGGTCACTTCTCAAACAATTAACTCTCTCTCTCTCTCTCTCTCTCTCTCTTTCTGCGCATATTAGCATTTACCAGATAGCCAATTAAGCATACGCGTATACATCTTGACAATTGCAACGTTCCATATACTTAATGTACATGCAATGCGCGTATGTTGTAATTGCCACGATATATTTTAGTGCGATAATTTAATAAATTTGGTGAATGGTCGAAAGAAAAGAGAATGTCCAGTTGTATGAATATCATTGGAAGACGGTTCGTCCATTGTGACATTCATATAGCTGATAGCCCGAAGCATGCGTTATTGATATAACGGATCGAGTTATTAAATGTCCATGCAAGAGTGTACGTGCTACTCGAAACGTGCAATTTCAAGCAACTTGATAAACGTCACTTGATTATAATTGAAAAGAAAAAGAATCTTTTGAGAATTTTATGCTAATGTTGAAATTTTGTAGTTGGCAACCTTGAACGTGTATTGGCCCGGTTCCAGCTCGGAGATGTCGACCCACTGGCAATCGATATTGTGTTTATATATATCACTGCAATTAACGGAAATTCCTTGGTCTCCGTAATTGGCACATTTGTACCTAAAACAATGAGAGCTTCTTAGGTAAGCTTCGACTAGCTTGAACATTCTTATTGTAGTTGGTCTCCGCTATAGTTTGCTGGCTTGCCTCGTGAATCAAACGAGACTTTCATCGTGATTAATTAGACGATTAATTCCCGCCGCGCGCGCGTCGAACAAGGGTGGGAGAGGGAGAGGAAGGACAAACTGAAGAAAGCAATCTCTCCCCTCCCACTCCCCCAACATCCCCGGAATAACCTATGTATAATACGATGCCAAAGGCAATAAAAATGCGGCAAAAAAAGAAAAGGAACGAGATCGAAAGGTTGGGTGAAATTTTTCACGCGGAATCGAGTGCTGAATTGAAAATGAAGGAAAAACAAGTTGAGACGCGAAGAGCAATTCTAATTACGCTCTGTGATATCGAGCAGAAGGACGCAAAGAATATAGCACTGTATATATGCATGCATCTACTGGAGAGAATGCTAAAGTCAAGAAATAAATCTTTTTACACATCTTTCTCAATAATCATCACTTTGATCGATTATTTAAATTATTATCGCTATTACAATGTACGTCTCGCCTTGTATTTTCAAAATTGTTATAATTTCATTACTCTCGCTGCGATGCTACGTCCTGTCATATCTTTTAAATTAAAAGTTCATATACGGGCAAATCCAATAATTTCGTCCTTATCTGCAATAGTTGTGTGTGTGTGTGTGTGTGTGTTTTATCTTAACATTTCAATAAATTTACCAATTTTAAGGGAATCGAAAGAAAAGGATTAAAAAGATATTTTAGGTAGAGAGAGAGAGAGAGAGAGAGAGAGAAAGAGGGATGTTTTTAGTTTATATATTTAATGGCACATATTCTGTAGCGTTTAATCCAGATATTTATGCGAGATACTTGAATCTGAAGTTGTAGGAGGTAGCGAATATACTATAGGTGAGAGAATAGGTCTGCATACATATATGTAGCGGTTACTCTCGTCACTCGAGTCAAACCCACACCTATGTAAAATTTATGTATCATTCAAATATCTCGCGAACGCTTCAATTAAACAGTACATTAATTATTATTATGGTATGTTTGAGAAAGCTTTTGAGAGAGAGAGAGAGAGAGATGGTAATAATTATTACACTGGACCACCCTGTGTATATCAATAGAAGCTGACGATGATTTGTTATATAAAAGTATAATTTCCGAGAGAGAGAGAGAGAGAGAGAGAGAGAGATTTGAAAGAGAGGAATGGAAAATGTTGATTGTGTGTGTGAGTGTGTGGATTATTGAAAGTTACCTAGGTTTGATTCCAGGCATACATTGGTTGTCCTCAAGGCAGAAGGAGGCCTTGTGGCCTTCGGCCACTCGATTCCCCATCGAATCGATTATATCGAACGTCGCAAACACTTCCATCGAATGGTAATGCCTAAAAGCAAATGGTCATTTAAATGCTCCATACTGCATTATCCAATTAATTTCTCTTGCACGGAGATCTCGATCTCACATGCAATTCGTCTTTTAAAACATTATTACTACCACTAAAACAATCAATGAGGCACTTTAAATAAACTTTTAATGCAATATTCCAATAAAGCAGTCGACGAAAAAAATAGCATAAAATCTACAAAGATTTACATTGAAACGATAAAGTTGATTGTTAAAATGCCGTGTAGTGGCGCGATGCATTTTATGCATATACATATACATGTGTGCTCGATCTGTCCGGACAACTTATGCCAAAGCTATAAATTCAAATGGGAGTCGATGATTCGAAGAATAGCATTCTTGCATATATTTATTATCCATAGATAAGAAATATTGTAGCTGTAGGCTTCCTAAATCCTATTGGTGCAAAACTATCCAAAGACTCGATTCTCCCATGCATTGATCGCGGCGATGCATGCGTATATATACGCGCACAGAGGTGTCTGTGCACAATAAGATGTATATAGGCATAATACATACATGTGACACATGTGCCATTCCCAGAGATGCTTTGGCACGGCAGGTCGAAAATCTGCTTTGCCAGCGTTGAGGATCCTAGCGGTGAACCTGAGCAGCCTTCTCGTCTCCAAATGCCAATTGTCCGACTCCTTTTGCACTTTGTAAGCTTGCGATCCGACGCAATTCTCCTCCATTGCGCACTGCAGCCAGTAAAGTTGTCTATCCTCCAAGTGGGCGGTCCTCATCAGCTCCAAATGATCCAGCACCAGATCGGCCATTTCTTTCTGGCAAACCACGCTGGCCACGTTCTCCCCTCGACCTTTCAAATTTCAACCAAATTTCAGCAGAACCCATGAAACATATCCGATCCTCCACCCCAGTCATTCGACCACCGATCAATGGCCATGCAACGATCATCCTTATTTCAATTTACGAGAAATAATCAACTTGTCAATTGTGCAATAATTGCAACAAGGATTTCGAGCTCGATCGGTATCGAGTGTGACAGAGGAATCATTATAATAGAGTCTCTCGCTCTATAGAAACTAATAAAAAAAGGCTTGTTTCATTCATTTTGCACGACGATTGGTCCTGCAGACACGTGCAGCTATATATACACGTAACTAACCTATATATCTATAGAAGAATATGAATTTATAGATCGATATTTGCGAGGAGGAGGGAACGATTGTTGAATACATAAGCGAAGCATGGGCACAGACAGACCTGGGCAGTATGGATTTTCATCGTGGAGGCACTCGGCAATGTTTTCTTCCTTTCCGTCACAATGGATGCCACTGATGAGCATTGGCATTCGAGGACCGCCAAAAAAATTCGTTTGAACGGCGTCAGCGGCATATCCAAGTCCCAATTGCCGACAGACGACACCTGCTTCGAACAAAGACCAGCCATCCCCGCAAACCACACTCCAATCTGTCGGCCAAATATTATATATATATATATATATATTAGTTTGATGCAACGTCCAATTACATCTACAACTTTGTTCCTCGGAAAAATTTACATGCACCCAGCCCTATTCTAATTCTCGCTAGCTGCACATGCTTAAGGCCCCCTATACATATATACAGCAAGTATGATGCTGGTAAATAGTTATACTTTTCACAACTCCCGCACATTTGTATTGCCGCAGCCATTAGCAGAAAATTAGGTTAATGCAACCACTGCAACACTGAAAATTAAAGGATTCGCGTTTATGAAATAGAAATGGCGGAAGGGGTGTCACTGTGTGCGATACTTTATCGTCCCAACTCTATAGCTATGCAGGAAAATTACTAGAGAGAACGATTGTATTATTGCTATAAGGTTACACAACGGCCAAAAGTTTCATCGGTACAAGTGCGCGAGATCCTCGTACAATCTTTTCTTTCTGGCCAAATGCGCTTCAAATTGGAAGATTATTTGCGTTATTTGGTGAAAGGACCAGAGGTTAAGTGGGCCAAGGGGAGAAGAGGGACACAGCTAGAGAGGTATATAAGAAATGAACGAGGGAGAAACATGTATAAGAGACAAAGATTTACCTAATGGACTGGGGGAAGCGAGAGACGAATAAACCTATATAGTCATATGAAAAAGGATGATAGGAGCATTGAAAGTGATGGCAAGAGCTATATAGAGGGAGAATGATAGCAAAATACAAAAAAATTGAACAATTGGCTAATTTCCCAATTGCTGCGAGGTGAATAAAAATCGGTAAAACTTAATTGATAGGAGCTAGCTGCGCGAGCTACAAGGCCGCGCGAGGGTCATGAAACAATTTATTATTAACATTTCTAACGAAGCTCGGAGTATTACTTTGAGGGGGGGGGGGGAGCGACTATTTAAGGAAAAGAATGAGTTGATATTATTTCCCTATTATATATTATAGCCTGCAACAATTGAGCTCGATCCTTTTTCGGTGGGTAAACGGACATTTAAGGAAAAAACATGATGGAAAAGGATGATTATTGAAACGAAAAAAAAAAGAAATGGTAGATCCATAGAAAGGATAAATTGAGTAGAAAATGGTTGTGCAAGAGGTGGAGGGATGAAGAAAAGTGGCAAAAGAGAGAAGGTCCGTTGATATATTCCTGATGAAACTCCAGCCTTTCTCTATATGCTACGACGTTTGTGTGGGGCGAGCGATCATTTAAGGAGAAGATATCACGGAAAGGAATGAATATGGGACAAATGTTATTATAGTAAGATGAGGGGGGCAGAGTGAGAAAAAGAGGGGGAGGATGAGTTTATACGGCCGAATCTTTTAGCTGAAAAGTATGTACAAGTTGGGGAGTAGCAGCTACGTACATTCGGACAATTCATATATAAATGTACCTATATACCTGAATTTCCCAGCTTGAGTTCTAGTCTTCCCTCGGTTGGTAATCGACCAGCCGTTAATCTCATGGCCAATCCTTGCTGATGCACATCCTTGATTCTTGGCTTGGGCTTGTTTCTTCCGGGGGCTTTGAAGGTTGAATTTGGAGTTGAGGAGGGGGAGGAGGAGGCAGGTTTAGCCTGGTGGTCCTCCCTCTGGGCACAAACTACCCCAGCAGCCTCGCCACTCTCGCAATCGGAATTTCCCCATCCGTCGAAACGACACTTGGCTATCTCCTCCTCCGTACCGTCGCAATAAATGTTATCCATCCAAAAACGTCCTTTAACACCGTGCAACTTCTTTTATTTTCAATTACATTACGTGAATAAGAATGCGTACGCGCGTTTGTGTGTGTGCGTGCGTGTGCGTGATTCTACTAATATACATACTCTTACATGTATGTATAGGGGACAATAAACACACACACACCCACATACACACACTATTAATTAATCTGGCTGCGTTAACGGTGGAAATTGTTGAGAGAGTAAATGGAAATTCAATAGATTCTCACTTCTGGCTTGGCCGAAACGTCCATTTGTCGTTGGTTTAATTGGACCGGCGAAGCCTAATTGTCTACAAACCACCTTGGCCTCCAAGTAATCCCATTCGTCGTCGCAAACGCTCCCCCATTTCCCGTTGTGAAGTATCTCCACGTTTCCTGTTTACACGTAAATATCCATAGTACATCCCTTTATTTACATCCGACCAACACTTAAACCTATAAGCAGTGTACACACATATATGTATACATGTATAAGCGTAACCTTCCAACCCTTACCGGTAGAGAGCCTTATATTTATTACACACACACACACACACACACACACACACACACACTAGGGCGCGCGCGCGCGCTAATTTTAACACATTCACCAACACGTACCCGTACATACAATGTATACCTTCTAACTGTAAAACGTACCAGATTGGATATTACCAGACAATCTCTTCTCTCGTCTTTGTTTCTTTTCTTAAAAAACGATAAAATCTCATAAAGAGAATTGACTTAAACCCGCGATTATAATATAGTCTTATTAATTAATTTGTAGAGGAATTTTAAAAAAAAAGATGGAATAATGAGATTGAACGCGTAAGGGACAAAAGAGGGAAAGTTAATTATAGGTTCGTTTGAGAGCGACGACAAAGGAATGCATTGCACGGCAGAGGAATATCTCGTCTCTTTTTCATTTTATGGATCGCACCTCACAAGTGGAAACAAATCAAAATATAAATCATGCAATGTTCTTGCAAGAGAAATAATTTAGCGCAATATTTTCAAGGTTCAACGCGTGCAGCTGTTATGTGTGATTTATGTAATATTTCTACATTATTAACGCGGCCCAAAGTAATAAAGCGAAGGAGAGAAATTAAGAGATCAATTATATTTCGTCCATTTCGATCATTATAATAATAATAGCCATGCAAGTATAGTGAAGATGCGCCGTACAGAGAGAGAGAGAGAGAGAGGTGATGAGTGTTTCATTTTGAATTTATTCAGATCGATGATCGAGAGTGCAGAAGGGACGGAATAGAATGAAAGGGTTAAGGGAAATTAACATGCGTGCATGCAAATATACTATATATATAGGATATAGCTCGAAGCCGCGTGAATTCTCAACACGTGTCGTATGGTTTTTAAATAAAGGGCTGATCGCGCGCGCGCTCGATGTACGAGCGGGGGATGAAGATGATCTCGGTGCATGACGTTAAATCACGCAATGACAATCTAAAGGTACGCGCAGCTGCAGACATTTTGCAGAAGCGCGAATAACGGGGGGAAAAAATGCATGTGCTTCGGGCCGTAAACGCCTAACCGTTCAAGTGTCGCGCGGAGATGCAACTATTCTCTCGAATCTTCTCGTAAAACTCTTCGAGTTTATGTCTGAATTTCATGGTGACCATATCATGCAGCTATATAGCCTCGCGCGCCATAGGCGGCACAGTCCCTCTATAACGTGCAAGATGCTTGCTTCCATCGCTATTCGCATAGGCGCACACGCACACACGGAATCATTGACATAAATCTTCCGCGAGTTGACCCCTTTTTAATCTACGTTGCACAACGAATACGGAACAATAAAACTCGCGCTTATTTCACATTTGCTCTTCAGTGACTAATTTTTCCTACTCCGCGCGCGCTCGAGATCGCGTCCGATTTTCTCTCTCTCTCTTCTCAAATACTCTCTTATATATCTTTGCTTTTCTATACACATATATGTACACGTTGTCATTTCTCCCATCCTTATATCTCTATCCCTATTAATATATATAGTGTCTCGATTGTTAGTCTTCCCCCTTATCCCTCACGCGCCCTTAAAATTCATCAGAGATCATCATGGTTTTTCGACAACACTCGCCAATTTTCCTACTTTTATTCAATGCATTTATTTTTTACCATATCACTATACGTGTAAGGGTGAGTGATTTAATGTCTCACTCGTAAAATAACATTTTTACATGTGATTCTCGAAAGAAATGGTTGAGAGTAATGTTTTGTGACTTTGAGGGGGGCAGAATATACATACGTACCTATTATATACCATTGGTTTTATCTTGGAAGATTTTTTCAATGTTACACGAAGGTCAACTTGAGTTTTCCAAATAGACCACCTTATATAAAAAAAATATACCATCTTCTGCAATTAATGTCAAATGTTTCGAAAAATGAGTCGTTCCTCAGATATTTCAATTTGAGATTACACATAGCTGTGGGCTTACTGAAATAGTGTGCATGCGTCTGCAACTGCTGTGCGCATATACGCGCACTTGGTCGCTCACCTATTTAGAATTTCAAATCAACATATCTAATGTTTGATAGAATGAAATGATAAATCACAATAAAGAGTGTTTTGGAAAACTCTTGAGAGCTAGATCAGCAACGCACAAGCTGGAATATGCAATAACTTACATGGTGCTCCATTTAGAAAACTCAACTTGACCATCCTCGTGCATCCTTCGAATGACCTTTCAAGTTAAACCAATGGTATAGTATTTTTCCCCCCTCGTAGCCATAAAGTTATGTTCTAAAGGTACGTACAAATGACAAAGTTATTAGGCCTGGTACACATAAAAATTACTCACCCTGTAAATTTTACTTCAATAAATGATTAAAATATATATATATATGTGTGTGTGTGTGGGTGTGTGTATTTTTAAGAAATGCGTTCCTTGACCTACCTTCGTAATCAGCCGTTCCACCAACTAATTTTATCGCACCTTCCTGCTTCTTCAATTTCTTGTAGTTCTTCAGCTTTTTAATCATTTCAGCTTTTCTCAAACGCTCTCTGTACACGTTAGAATAGTTTGCGAAAGAAAGATCTATCAGAGTGACGAGTAGGAAAAAATGAATAGTAAAATTGTTAATGCATCTTACTCCGAGCATCATCTTCCTCGATTACTTAGAAAAAAAGGAGAGAAGATAAAATCCGAAGAAAGAGAAAGGTAAGGAATCGAACGACTATAATACTATCGAAGGACAATGATAAAGGGATTTTATGAGAAAGAGAAATTGAAAAATATATATTTTTCGAGAAAAGTACGTGTAAAAAATTTCTCTAGCTACGCCGGAAAGCCTCTTGTGCAATTATTCTTAATAATCATGTTGGATATTTTGATTGGAGCAATTAAACGAAATGCTATATAAGTGAAAAAGAGTAAGATTCTGCAGGAAAGTTTAAAATCTTTTCAATCACACTGATTCGATATAGCGCACGTGTATTTCGCTTAATGTTCTCTCGGCTACTGATGCGTGAGGGCCAATCACGCAATGTAATATCTTAGCTCTCTGGTGCATGTAACGCAAGCATCTTATACGTAACGCACACGAGAGAATACATACGTATAAATATATATGTACGTACAACGTGACCGGCACAGATGGCTAATCGTTTCTTTTTTCCTACCTTTTACACGTCATTTTCTATTTATTAACCCTTGACCTTCTCCCCATTATTGCGTGGGTGCATGTGAGTAGTGCTGGATGGAAGCCCCTAAGAAATTGCTTGATCCGAATCACAGACATTAGCCTTGGCGAGTCTCAGCGCTAAAACTGCAATTTCACATTGAGCTGCAATGCCTAATCTCTCAAATTTCAACCTTCTCTCTCTCTCTCTCTCTCTCTCTCTCTCTCTCTCTCTCTCTTAAGTCGCTCCAATTCCCTTTCATAATAATTTCATCCAGCCTGCTTTTTATCACTTTTATTTCTTCGTTTTTCCTATTTCAATATGATATATATATATAAATTCATTTTCATCCCAATAACCACTGTCCTTGGTAAATTTTTATTCCTCATATCGCGCGCGATACGTGTACATTCTCTCTCTCTCTCTCTCTCTCTTTCCTCCTTGTAATTCCCCTTGTTGCATCATCGATTACTCGATCGTGTCGTTGTAAATGAGTTTAGCCTTGATTTTCAAAAAACTCCATTTTTATTTAATCGATAGATTCACTCTTAACGATTGCAACGGCGAATATTGCTGATACTCCGAAATGACGCGATCGGCTTTAACGAATCAAACGTTTCTTCCTTTATTCCGATTATTTATTTAAGAAAGTTTGTTTCGTCGAGCAGCGTCTGTAGCGAGAAACTCGATAATAAAAGAAGCCTTTAAAAGACTGCTCTATTGGAAGGTAGATTTTTTAATTATTTTCTCAGCCATGCATACTCTTACCTCTCGCGATTCGAGTTTCATTGCACGCTTACCTCAGCTCCATTTACTTTACCTCTTCTACTTTATTGTTTATACTACCCCCACCCCCCTGTTTACTTCTACTTTTACTCTATTTACCTCGTGCTCTCTTCGCTCGATCCAATTATATCTCTAATTCCTTCGCATTTACTTTTCACCATGCATTCCCTGCACTTTGATTAATTTTACGAAAAATCCATTTTTACTTTCCTACGCTAATATCCTAATGAGCATGCAATTGACTAATATAATTTACTTGCAAAATAATGTTAAAAATCAACTAAATCTTGGATTCCTTATCCCTTTCACTCGTTACTCTTTTTACGATAACTCTTGTCTATATTTATGAAACCTCCACAGTCGGTAGAAGATGTAACGATCGAGGTTAAAATTGATCGGCAGGTTAGAAAACGGGGGGAGGGGGAGGGGGGGGGCTATTCTACATGTATAGAAATAATAAGCTGTAAATAATTTCATATTATAGAATTGTGATTGGAGAGAGTGCGGGGAATGTGTCTGATGGGGTCCTTGGATGGTCAGGGCCCGAGGATATGGGGTCCGGGTTATCCGAGCGGCGCTTTCGACTGCAAGTACATTTATCTATGGTCGCACGTTGCATGCGCATGCCTTTGAAGTTTTTGTCGATGGCTCTATCAGCTATTGGCTCCCCGGCTCCTCGTGAGAATTCCACCTAGCACCGTCGAGACTGTCGAGTGGCAACAAGGCAACTGGGGCAGTTTTTCCTCGAAATGTACGAGTGAGCGAGCTGCAGGAGTGTACCCCCCGGGCCTCGAGGAAGCGTCTCTCATCCATCCTATACAGCTGATTGGCCGCGAGTATAAATCCACCTTAAGGAGTGTGATGCACCGAGAACCCTAACGGCCGGTATAGATATCCTGTCCTGTCCATCCTGCCCCGAGCTCCCTATATATAGGTATATATTTAAAAGTTGCTGCATTAGAAAGCCTCTGCATTTTTCACGGGCGCGCCGCACAAAGCGCCCCAGCAGACCGACGTTGTACGTCATTCGATACCCGATCCGTTGCAATTCGAGTTGCACAATTCTTCCATGCGAAACCACTGAATCAGTCGAAAAAGTACAACCATTCCGAAGCAAAAGCTCAATTTTACTGCAATAATCTACGTAGCCTTAACGATCCTTTTGAAAATTTCTTCCACTCGTCATATTCGCATGGGATTCCTTTATATTAATCATGCTACTCGCGTTGGCCAGTATCAGAAGAGTATTCTTTTATAATTGGAGAGCATAATACAAACTTGATCCCATAATTAATTCTCCTCGATCCTTAACAATTATATATAGCGATAAAATTATGAAATTCCTATATAAATCGTTCCACGCACTTTTAGCTCATTTTATTTGACAAACAAGACAATAATATGATAGAATGTCCATCTCTTGTGTTGAGACGCAATGAAAATGCCAGAGGAAATCATCATATCCCTTTTTTAAGACATATCAATAATTTTATTACGTGCCTATCGCAAGTCGCGAATACCATGTGTGTACAGATAAGATAGGACAATCGTATACTGCGTCAACTGTGTATGAATCATGAATATAATCAAGAGCAGTGGTGTAAAAAAATATTAATCGCGTAAAAAGCTAGAAAATCTACTGCTGCCTTGTATAATTTTCTCTCTCTCTCTCTCTCTCTCTCTCTCTCTCTCAAATGTCCCGGCCTCTTGTGTTTTTTTCACGCGAATGATTTTAGGATGTACAAGCTTTGATAATCTGAATGAGGGATCGCGGCGACGGAGGTTGATCCTGAGCTCACCGATATCGAACGTATATATATATATATCTAGAGAGAAGCACGTAGCGCGCAAAAAGCCTTATAATTCATGTAACAGGCTACTTTTGACACACTTCGTTTCCTCGGCTAAGCACAACGAGCGTGGCCAAGCAATTATCCCGAGTTGCCGAGGCATTAGTGAAAATGGCCGTGTACGCCGCTACCGCACACGGTATGTGCGTACTCGCTCGCGCAATTCTTGACATACTTGCGGACAATGAGAGTCAAGGGACGCGCTGCGCCGGCATTCAGCATCGTCCAGCGGTCTATTATCGCGCTCTCAACCCAACCCAACCCAACCCAACTCGAAACTCCTTTTCGATCGTCGCACAATCGTCCGGATTCGACAAGCCCGGCCGCTACCAGAGCCAATCTACTTCCGCATCCATTCGTTCTTCCTGACTCTAACGTTCCACCAACGAGCAAATTTGTATGATAACAATTATACCACTTGGATTTAAACATTGGGAAAGAAACATTATTGCAATTATTACGATGAGAAATTTGTCATAATGGAGAATCATGCTGATTGATAAATTAGCGATATGAAATATTTCGAGGAAATATTGCAAGTGGAATTTTTTGGCAATGGAAAGGTAGAGAAAATGAAGGGAGAAGGATATGGGTTTAAATTTTGGCGGGAGACGCGGCCGCACGGCAAAAGCACGAGAGATGTCAGCACGATCGGCGCGCGTCAGGTGCGATATGTGCGGGAAGGGTAGGGAGAGGGCGCTAGGGTCCCTAGCACCACGCCCAATCACCTTCGTCCGCGCATCTGAATTTCTCTCTCTCTCCGTCCAATGGTTGCGCGGGAATGCGGATGCTCTCTCCCGTGCGCGCGCGTGTATCGCATAGCCTCTCGGGAGCCTCGCTTCTCGCTCGACTCGCGCTCTCCGCCACGATATTCCACAGTACAGCATTTCCAGCCAGCTGCCAGCAACCAGCCAGCGCCCCCCCCCCCCCCCCTCCCTCACCTATCTCTCTATCCGTCGGTCGGTCGGACTCGTCGGCCGGTGCATCGCTATCGCGCATTCGCGCATCGTCCCCATCGTCCAATTCTGCTCTGGCTGGCCTCTGACTCTGCCAGAGCTCGCGTACACTCCAAAACACTGCCGAGTGCTGGCTTCTCCACATCTCCATCCATGATAGTACGCCGTATGTACGGGAGTCACGCTCACGCACGCACGACGACACGACGGACGGGACGGACGAGAGACACAGCCGCGCCGCGCCGCGACGGGACGGGAGAGTAAGGGAGTCGGGTCGTGACGGGAGTACGGTACGGGAGGCACCGGACGGACGGACGGAGGCAGTCGGGAGCATGCCAGTTGAGCCAGTTAGCCTGGCAGTATTCGGTATTGTTGCCAGTCGGCAGTCGGTTTTTATCCATCGCGCGACTCGGTGCTGCACGGGGACCTGGTGCAAGTGACAGAGAGTGGGAGCACCGTGAACAGACCGTTTTCCACCTGTGTGCCCAGGACTGTCGCGCGCGCATTTTACTCGAACGATTCGTCCAGTTGTTCGAGCAGGGATCCAGGATTAAGCGGTTACTCCCGAGGCAGGAAACGGGCCAGCTCTCTCTCTCTCTTCCCGTTGAAGGATCCAAGCTAGTCGGCCATTGCGCTTCTTAGGATCGCTAAAACAACCGCACGGTGCTCTGCTGTCGTCTCTTGTGTTGTGCTATACCCAGTTTGTGTGCTATACAGTACGTGTCTTTTGCCCGCAACTGCACGGAGCTTTCCCAAGCTCTTTTCCCGTTTACGCCTAGTCTCGTGCTCTTTTTCTCGCATCGGCTCGCAGCTCGTAGCTCGTTCGGCCATCCGCGAGTCCCCGTGACGTGGGGAGAATTTTCTATATAGCTCCGTCGGTAATGGCGTCTCTCTCTCTCTCTCTCTCTCTCTCTCTCTACGAACCATGGCCCACCAAATCCCTGTGTGCGTGCCTGTGCTTTCGCGATATTTCGTCAATTATACCTCTATCGACGAGTTCCCTCGACCTTGACTCTCTGCAAATTTCAACTTTGAAACGTCTCTGTTTCCCCTTCCTCATTCTTCTCTCTCTCTCTCTCGTATCCTCCAATACGTATCTCGAGGGATTTCCATGTTCTTTGCATAGCGCAGAATTTTCTACGAGATAAGACTAGTCTGAAGCTGACAAGTTGCAGAGAGCGGCGTGTCTATGTACAATCACACGCCTTGCCTTGTTCTGCTAGCTGCTCTGACAGATTTCACCGGTGTCTCGTGATCACGAGGCTATCCCAAAGACATAAATCCTCTCTCTCTCTCTCTCCCTCTCTCCCTCTCTACATAGAACCCGTTCCACCGCTAACATTCCTCACCCTCCATGTTCTTCGCGCTTTCTTTCTCATTCTCCCACAGCATGGACTTTTTGCCGAATTGTAAATATTGCCTTGCAAAATACTACGACACGCGATCTTACCAAATATTTCAAATTCTTATTACACTAATCAAGTGACACGGTAGTGTCTCGACGGCAAGTACGCATATATATCGTCGGTTACCAAAAGTCAGCATATAATGCGATCAAGAGACACACATGGCTGTGTCTTGCGATGGCATGTAATTTAAGATAAGAAAAAAATGCTGCTCGGACACCATGTACTTTTATTCCAACATTCATCGCTCCCCAATCATTTTCCAACTTTTAGCATATATATATATATATATATATATATATGATTTTGAAGCCAGTTTTCGTATTCGAGGGGCCAAGCTATTCAAGAAGCAGAAAAGATTGCTGTACAAGTACTTTGGAAATTTTTCTAGTGAAAAGTTGTAAAGAAAATGGAAATTCTTAGGTAATTTCTCTGCTATAATAGTGCATTGATCGACGACTGATGATCATTGGCAGCACCGTTTTACTCTCTATGAACGTCCTCTTTTTAACAAGTTGGTACGCTGAAAGGCTAGCTGGGCAATTTTCGACCCAACTGAAAAGCTATCATTTTTTTCTAATACTTGTAAAAAGAGCTAAATAAGTACATAGGATATTTTTATTTGGTTATATTGATGTTTGTGGCAATGTGTGACGCAAGTGCTAAAGGAAATCGGTGAGAGAATCAACGACATTAATTGTTTATAACGATGACTCCAGATACTTGTGGAATAAACATAGTTTTCAGTGTATACACGGTTGATAAAAAGTTTGAACGGCGATCAAGCAAGGGTTAATTCGGCCGTTTTCGGTCATTGGGAAAAATGTGATTTTAGGAAAAAGGAATTTATAAATTTTCGGTGGTATAAAACTGCGCGCGCGTCAAGTCTGCTGCACCACGCGGACCACGCGCGGACCATGCGGACCACGCGCAATAATCCCACCTTGATGTCTCCCGATCCTTTCTTTGTTTTCTCAAAGCTTTTTCCGACTCCCTTGCAGCTTCGGACAGAAAATTTGTCGAAAATTTGTCGAAAATTTGAAACTTTTCGCGGATACTTTTTTAGCCTATTTTCTTAACATTTAATTTATGCACATGTGACGTTATATGCGAGCGCGAGTCTCATTCTTGAATGGCTCGTCTCGCTGTGCGTCTCCCCCCATTTCTCTACCATAAGTAAAAAGCTTTACCATGTTAAGATGTCCCTTTTTCAGAAATTTGCCATAATTGCAAAACCCAAAGAATGAAGAATCGATGGATTAGCAATGTCGCCTTTTGAGGAAGCCAATAAGCGGTCGAGTTAAACATGTAGCTATCAATGTTCCTCGTCAAATGAACAAATTTATTTCTCTCTTCCATTGTGTGAACTTCACGCACACACATGCACATATTCGATTTGCATTCCTCGCAAACAGTAAACTTGTAATTAAGCGAGAAAATTGGAATAAAGCTTAGTACGGGATAATCGAAAAGGCTGTCCACTTGAATTTCATTAGATTTAGCCAGATTTGGCATGCAGAAATTATTCTTTTACGGTGAATTATGAGGAAAACGCAGTGAGATAGAGGGCGAGAGACCAATGTGCGATGCGTCGCGACAGCTTCGAGTCTGCGGTGTACTCATAGAGGAGATGTGAAAATTATATTTTAACCTGTTATTTGCCCAATGATAAATGACCTTTGAAACAATTTCAATTTCATTGTTTGTTTGCATGTTGGTTTTTTTCTTGTGGGATGGGAGAATTTCTAAAGAGTTGAATTAAAGCTTTGCGCCGAGAGCGAAGAGAATGTAATGTACGCGTAATGTTGGCGCGAAACGAAATTATTATTTTAGCCGGTTACTCGCGTTTTGTCTGGACCTCTCTTGTTTACACTGCGCGCTCTATAACAACTTATTGAAAAAAAGAATATATATATATATACATTTCCATCATCTTTCGACTTGTCGTTAATGATTTTTTACAAATGTATGCTTGATAATTATCCGGCCTTTTTGCTTGGTCAAAGTTTCAACGGAATGCTTTTGTCAATGAATAAATTATCTTGATGTAATGGACGATCAGATGCGACTTGTGTCGTTTTCAATTAGCGCCAGTTATATACGTCCAATAATAAATAAGTTGTACACTTGAATCTAGAAATCCTGTCGGCAATTGTGGCTTTTAATAACAGTTCCAGCAAGACCTATAAAATTTTACCTCGTAAAGTAATTATTGCATTATGGTTGAATTAATATTTAATTTCTTTATTTCTTATCCTTTTCCCTCCTAACGTCATCGTAAAGTCTGCCATCGCCTCGACATATACATGTATATAGCTGAGGTATCTTCTCTCTCATGTCAATCTAATTTATTAAGGCGAATGTTCCCATTTTCCTGGGACTCGAGGGAGAGATGACGGGCTGGAAAGTGAAAATTCAGTTTTTCTGTTGCTTTGAGAAATATTGTAGTGTGTGCGTGTGAAGAGTGGACTGAGAGAGAGAAAGAGAGAGAGAGAGAACTGCGTAGAGTGCGTATATATGTATATGTACATGTGACATTGACGGTTGCTCAACGCGCATAACTGGGCTTCCTTCGGAGGAGTATAGCGTTTCGTTTACTGCAGTATTTATATGTATGCGTGTCTGAAAAGTACAGTCGTAGATGACCGTTGATCGCGTTCTTCTCTCCTGCACCTGCACATTTCTCTTCCCTCTTCTACCATGGAACATTGAATAAAGTAAACTAGTGTACTCCCCTCCAACGAATAAATGGTCAAATGACTTTGAAAGAGTTTGAAACTTTTGTTTTTGTTTTTATTCTCGACAAGAAAGTGCTGGATTATCGATAATTAAGGTTAATCGATATTTCCTCTATCACCTTTCTAACGATGATGCGAGCCTCATCATTTAGGGACTGAAATTAGCGCATCCTGTTATTGACATAAGACGCGAGGCATTTTCCTGTCGCATTCTTTCGTATTATGCGCCTCTCTCTCTCTCTCTCTCTCTCTCTCTCTCTCTCTCTCTCTCTCTCTCTGCGACACACACACGGCTGCTTTCACCGAACATGCCTTCAAGTCCCTCAACAATATTGTTCCTATTTCTCAAGGCTTTCATTCAATCTATTAAATCTGCCGCTCGAGCTTAGTTGCTAAATTTAGTTGTTGAATAAATCCATTGAGTTGGTTAAATGATTTTTTTCCCAGTCCTGTATGATCCCTTTGTGTCGATTTATCAAACCGAGCCTAATCGGCCTGATCGGTCTAATGGTCGACTCGATTTCATTCCCAGCTTGCAGTGTGTGCATCTTTAAAAATCTCTACACTAGCCACATTGTATATGTATATATAGAGAGGGAATATAGAAATTTCTGCGTATGTGCAATTTTTGTACGAAATTTAACTTTCTTTCCTGAAACTTGCCGAGATTCGAGACGCAAAAGCTAATTGTTAGGGGATTTGTTGAAAGGGTTAGCTTGGATAAAATCTTGATCTAGCTCTATTTTTATAACCCGCGAGTTTCCCTATAGGTATAATATTTCGAGGAAAAGGTGTCGGCCTGTCGCCTATTTGGATTCAGGACGACGCTGGAGGATAATCATAGCGGTTTATAAAGTAAACAAGCATTGTGCCAAAGGTCAAGATATTCATCGAGGATAAATCATCATATGAGCTAGAAAATCATTTCAAGTTGAAATATTGAAAGCTGTCGAAAGACGCGCACACTCTGCAACTTTGGTATATAGTAGCGGTTTGAACGTTGCATCTGGATAAAGAGATCCTTCCGTATAAATGTTGTTGATTGTCAAAGAGCCCAATATAATATACGTATATATATATATATATATATATATATATATATATTAAGGTGGTCGTTAAAAAAAAAATTTTTTGACGGATCCCCAAAAACCACTAGTATTTGATGAGAAACTACAGTGGTTGAAACCTTTGGCCTGATATAAATGATAGAAACACGTGCCTCAATGCGATCAAATACAATTTTCGAAGAATTTTACAGTTTTTTGCAGATAACTCATTAAATATTCGATTCTATGAAAAGATGCATATAACCTTTTCTCTGAAGAATTAAATTCTACATAATAAAGGTTCTATACATTTTTCTTCTAGAATGCATACTAATCGAGATATTGCTGAAAAATCGATCCTCTTTTTCGTTTATACACATTATATTGACATATGCTCATATGAGTAGTTATTCTTATTTCGCTGTAGTTACACATTTTATTTCTCTTAATTTAATAAAATATGTTAATTGTACGGTAAACTAAAAATAATTATTCATATAAACATATCAATATAATGTGTATAAACGAAAAAGAGGATCGATTTTTCAGCAATATCTCGATTAGTATGCATTCTAGAAGAAAAATGTATAGAACCTTTATTGTGTAGAATTTAATTCTTCAAAGAAAAGGTTATATGCATCTTTTCATAGAATCGAATATTTAATGAGTTATCAGCGAAAAACTGTAAAATTCTTCGAAAATTGTATTTGATCGCATTGAGGCACGTGTTTCTATCATTTATATCAGGCCAAAGGTTTCAACCACTGTAGTTTCTCATCAAATACTAGTGGTTTTTGGGGATCCGTCAAAAAAATTTTTTTTTAACGACCACCTTAATATATATATATATATATATATATATATATTGGGGAGTCGCGGTCAGAGTCCGTCTCTTGGAGATGCGCGCGCCTTTTAATCCAATGTGTTTCAATTCTATTCTATATATTGTATATGTGTGTGTGGATAGAATATCCATGGTGGGTCCCTGAGGCCCCTATACATGTGGGGGGGGGGGGAGGAGGAGGAGGAGATGATTTTGCGAGATTCGCGCAGATCTATTGGAATCTAAATGATATTATTGACGCCAGGAAAGATTGATAAATTATAATTATTAGAGAGGAAAAAATCTACGACATTGGTGATTGTTGACGCAGAGCCAATTATAAAGTAAGGCGGCGTTGGTGGCGACTGGCGGCGACAAAACGAGTTTTCCAATTATTTATCAGGCAATGGTGCATGCGCGATCGTTGATTCTTTAGCATCGTTGGCGTTTTTATAGCGTAGCGATTGGAACGTTGGAAGAAGGGTTGATTATCGATATGTTGCAACCCTCTGCATTAAGGGGGGAGAGAGTACGCATCTTCTTTGACAGTTAGGCATATCAAACTCCCGGTTGGAATGATCCATTTTCTATTCGAGGCATGCATTCGTGAAATTTGCATCCAATTCCAAGCAGAGGCGAGCTCTCGCCTCTTCTCTCTCTCTCTCTCCCTCTCTCGCAAACGCCCCCTTCCAGAGAGATTCCTCGAGTGTGTCGGTGCTGAGCCAACCCCTTAATAGCGCGTTTGATAGACGTCTAACGTAACCACCGACCTGTGCATGCCATGCAGCGCTGTAGAAACGTCTCGAAAGTCTGCACGAAACATGTCATCGCGAGCTACCGGCTACATTCCATACCAACGCAATGACAATGTGCATTCTCACCCATATACGCGTTAGATCGGTCAATTTTCTCACTTTTTACCCTCTACTCTATATGTTACGCATTCATTCTTGAATAAACATATTGCACTAAATTTGCTCGCAGGATGAAAAATTCACGGTAAATGATCGATTCGAAGGATTATCGAGCAAATGTTTGATCAATTTTTTAAATAAATTGCAATTTGGATGAAGATGCTAATAGCGTGGGAAGGAGCAGTTGGCTCAAGTTTGTATATAGAGATATACGGTTGAGCCAGCAGAAGAAATCTCAAGATTATTATTATCATCGTTTTATTTCTCAATTAAAGCTACGATAAAATGAGTATTATAATTATATATATATATATAGAAAAAAGTAGCGTAGCTTCGCGTAATTGATATTCCGCCGAGAAATAATTGTAAGCGAAGGTGAGAAAGTTTTTCGAGCGACGCGACGGATAGGCGCAGTCTCGTCGGAAAAATTTATAGCCAAACGTTATTTGTTTCTCTTCGACTAAAGTTGGCCTCTCCAAACACTATTATCGGAAACTAATTAGAATGATAGCCGAGCGAGCAAGTATGGATGGGAAATTTTCTTTAATTTACGAGCGGTGGACGGTGCACGGTGTCGCATGGAACAAGGCATATATATATATATATATATATATTCGAATAATTGTATCGTGCGCAGTTACACGAACGAAGGTCTTGTTTAATTAAAGCGTTAATCGATTACGAAAAACCTCGTGTTAAATATACCTGACCAATTACGTCAGAAAAACTAATATGCCAACCTTATCTTATCTAAATTATTCAATTTTATCTACTTTTATAAATTCGTCGTGGAATACCATCGCGCGTTTATGTATGTATTGCTGCACGTTGATCGTCGCGATGAATAATCGGGATAAGATTTCACACACATTTCGATGAACGATTGACCGGCTACTTTGTATATATGTCATGTATGCGTGCGCGCGCGCGCGCGCTCTAGCTGCACCTCTCTATAATTGCCTTTTTCCTCATTCATATATAATATGGTCATCTTCGTGTGTGAGCAGCAACACAGTCTTAATTATCTATATCTAATTGTCTCAACTTTGCGATATTCTAATTTTAGTTGAAATTCGAACGTATTATCGCAAGTGCGCGCGCGCGTCTCCGTTTTGTTGGACTCGTTTATAAGCGTTTAGAAAAAAAGGAAAAGATAAGCGCGAGTATCGGATAGCGAGAGGAGGAAGATGGTTGGCGCTGGCGCGTAAAATTGATCCTACGCAAGTTTATATCTGTGTGTGTGTGTGTGTGTGGCTGCACGCGCGCGCCTATAGCCTCTCTCTCTCTCTCTCCATCCGATATAATTATAAAATAGATATTCGACTTTAATGTCCAGCAATTATCTTGTCTCATCAATTTAACCGACAATCTTTCTTTCTCGCTTTTATTTAACCTGCTACATTATAAAGAAAATATTGATATTTCATAATTGAGCGAGTGTATACGAGCGCTTATTTAAATAAAAAGTCCAATCTCTTGTCTCGTTTCAATGTTGTTTTTTGTTCGTGCACTATATAGCCGAGTTGTAAAGTGCTCGCTCGCTCTCTCTCTCTCTCTACGCGCATCGCTCAATGTTTAAAGTAAATTATGGATCTTTAAGGGAATTAATGTCCGGAGGGTCGAGAGGCAAAAAGAGTGTGCGTGTGTGTAGGCGCAATTATTGCATTATTTTGACGAGCTATACATCTAGATGTAGTATAGAAAAAGCGTTTGGAGTATAGTAAAGTAGTGCGCGCTTCGTGCAAGATACACGCAGAGACACTACTAGAATGTCAACTATGCGAAATATGCATGCATCGTTATATGCGCTAGCTCCTGCACCGATTACGCGCGTCTAATCATCAGGGACGAATAAATTATACGTTCTCGGTCGCCGCTCGCCACTCGCCCCGTCGCGCGGTCACCAGTTACAAAGTACACGAAATTTTATCGCGAGCGAGCAAACGCCGAGTAAACACCCGCCATGCAAATTTCATTCAAGAGAATGAATGAATTTTTATAGGTAATCGCGACAAAAAGTTCTCCATCAAAGATGCATCCTTTATTTAGATTTCCGCGCATTTCTATATGCAAACACGGAACCCTTCCAGCCCTCTCTACCCCGATAACGCGTCAAATGCTATATATCGCAAATATATCGCACGAGAAATTCGAAATTCAATTGCTCGATGCTTATATATATATATATTCGATCAATTATCATGGTGCGCGCAATAGGCCGCGCGTCGCGCCCTAAAGAATATTATTAAATTCCAATTGCGCGCGTACCTCCAACGCACAATCCTATTATTTACTTGATATTACGAGAAGAAACTTTATAGTTTCGATCGATTAAACCTGAATAAATTATTTCCCATCATGGGGGATTATTGGAAAGAAGTAATTTTTTTCTCCATCTATATCGCTGCATGCATTTGTCGATGATTTGAAAAAGGTAATACCAATGGAAAAGAGCTTTTCGCGGATAGAATATATAGTTTGATTTATATTTCGTTGAAATAATGGGAGACTGGAGGACGTATACGGTTTAGATGATTACGGACATATCCTACTTGGAGCGAGTGCACGTACATACTCGACTCGATCGAAATAATATAGGCTAACGGGCTATATACCGGGGCGGAGAGAGCGCGAGAGGGTTAGAGCCTGACCGGGCGTGACGCGGCGCGACGCGACGCGACGCGACGCTACGCGGCGAGGCACCGACACAGTCACGCCGATCAGAGAAATGCTAAATAACGCTGCAATCCGCTCAGAGCGTACGCCTTTACGTCCTTTCATCCATCGTGTCTCTGAAATTCTATCGCCGCAAGTGTGATATGCACTCTCTGAAAAATATTCTTAGCTTTCCGACCTATCGCACCTTAACCGCAGCTTTTAATCTTTGAGCCTTCTCAAATATACCCTATAGATACATATGTAGCTATACGCATTAATTAAATAAATATTTTCACGCATTTTATTCATCGGCTCTTTGCCGCAATTTAAATTAAACTTCATATAGAGAAGAGAAGATTGTACGGGGGATTATTCGAAAGCTGGCTAAAATGCCTGAGAGATTGATGAATCGAAAACATGATTGCACGTACGGTAGGAGAGAGCGAGAGAGAGAGGAAAAGGAGACGGAGAATCCAGTGCGAACGCGTCAAGTTTTTAACGACGACAGAGAGTTGACAAGAGCTCGTATTATTCGTTATCTTTATAACCCCGTTACATCTGCTTTTCGTTTTCTAGATGCGAACGCGACAACGCGAGGTGTAAAATTTAGTGCGATAAGTTGGCGCGCTTTGTTTGCTCTCGGTGGTACATACGGCAGCTAGAGTTGTCGCGTGAAAAATTGCAGGCTCCGTCTCGGGGTCGTCAGCGAGTTTGGGGGGTGGGGGGGGGGGGGGACGCCAGGAGCCTCCTTGCTGCATCGCGAGCGTCCAAGGCGTCCGAGCTCTCTCTGCTCCATCGATATAGTATAGTCGGTCTCTTTCAAATATTCCCGGCAATACGTACTTATTGCTTTGCAGAGTCGACGCAACTCTCACTCGTATACCCTCCACCCACCATGACCAATGTCGAACTTGTTTTGTTGCAGCTGTACGAGAGAGAGAGAGAGAGAGAGAGAGAGAGAGAGAGAGAGGCGAGCAGACCCCCGGCCTATATAGCTATAGCGTTGCCGGGAGCAAATGCCAAGAACGATATAAAGCCAGTGGGGGACTGTGCGAATGCCGAGGAGGAAGAAGAAGGATGGACCTGGACCAATGCTAATCTTTCCCTGCAGCCTGGAATTTTCATTGGACAAATCGAGCCGGTGCCAAGGCCACGGCGACGCTCGATCGTCTCTCAGCCTCGCACTCGCGTTAAACGCACTCACGCACCACTCGCCACCCTCGATGTCCACCATCGTACCCTAGACAATTGGCAATCGAGCGCGCGCGCCCAGGGGTTTTTTCCGCAGAGAGTCCATGCGACTCGAGGGATTACTTGCGCAACATTCTGCGCGCGTCCTGAAGAGACAGCTGCTCGATCGCTCGCGCCGACCATGTGCAATCTCTCGGCATTCGACGCCATTCGCTCGCTTTGAGAGTCATCACCGCCGGCAACTTTGGAGCGAAGGCGCGCGCTGCATCTCTATACAGGATCCTCCGCGCCTAAGCGGAGCAGTCAGAGTCTAATACCTCCGCAAAGAGAGTCCTCCGAGGAATAACTGTGTGCGTGTGTCGGGAGCACGAGGACGGTATTTCTTGCCGATGATCCTATTTTGCCATTGGTATCTTGGACATCCGTAGGATCGGCTGGTCCCTGGAACCAGCTTCAACCTTGAACGCGCGCGCGCGGATCTCGGATTTATCGGCACGCGAGAGAAAATTGTCCAGTCGACCGCGCGTCCAAGCAACTATTCTTTACACGGGGACATGCGTCGCGTTCCACCAGTTCTTTCTGTCCATCGATCATCGTCTCAGCGGCATTGAACTGTGGCGCGCTCGTCCCGAAAATCCGGCCAAAAATCAAAGAGCCAAGACTGATCGCGAAAGTGCGGAGAAGAGGGAATTGAACGAGTACGTAGGATATCCCATCACAGGTGGAGCAGGCCGAAGAGACTTTCACACCGTGTGCGTGTGTTGATTCTGCTGCCAGAGAGGTACGTGCGCGCG
The DNA here is from genome assembly GCF_024137725.1 of Prorops nasuta. Taxonomy (NCBI): domain Eukaryota; kingdom Metazoa; phylum Arthropoda; class Insecta; order Hymenoptera; family Bethylidae; genus Prorops; species Prorops nasuta. Next base: position 8,647,286 of record NW_027116805.1, on the reverse strand, counting down.
CGCGCGCGCGCGTCCTCCTCCTCCTCCTCCTCTTCTTCTTCTCTTTGCTGCTACGCGCCTTAGGGCCGCAGATGGGAAGAGGGCTGCGAGAACTCGGCAGGGTGGTCAAGCCCAGAAAACACCAAAGGTCGGCCGAGAATAAAAACTGCGCAATCTTTCCCTCGATCGCTTCGAAGAGGAAGGTTCGTCCACTGCTCTCGTCGCTGCTTCCACCTCCAACGCCGCCACCGCCGCCGCCGCCGCCACCACCGCCACCGCCACCGCCACCGCCGCCACCTCCACCTCCGCCAACTCGCCTTCTGATTCGGCTACGAAAACTCGATCAAGCTGGAATTGATGGAGTTGGAGAACATCGTAGCCAATACTGTTTACATAAAAGCCAGAGAAGGTACGTTCTTCACCTACCGCACACACTTCCTCTCTCTCCATCGAATATCCTCTATATACCTCTTGTCTATCCGTGTCTGTACTCTCGTACTCCATTAGCATTTCCTCGACTAATCTGGTTAACAGGGATTATGTTGCTTTTATGCTCTGTACCTTCTTTCATCTTTATTTTGGTAGAGACAAATTGTTGTTTATCGCCGTGTATATGAAAGAGCTCGATCAAACGTCTCTTTCTCTTTTATTGCTCCCTATCATTTAATTGTTAATGCCAAACAAATGGTTGGATATTTTTTTGTTTCGTCGTATATATAGCGTGCTCGCACGTTCCTGAGAAATTTTTGCAATTTTTTCTACTAATAATCCCATATTATCCTCCTCTGGTTAATCAGATTCCGATAAAAACGTGGCTACTCGGGATTTTGCCGTAAGAATTTATGGTAATTTCTGAGATGGGGCCATGCACGAGAGACTCGGCAAAAGATTTTTCAATAAAGGACGAGGCTGTAGAGAGAGAGAGAGGCTCTCGTCAGAGATGGTTGCACGGAGAGTCGCACAATGATGAAATTGCTGCTATCCCTTTAGCTCCCTGTCGTCGGCTGTAGTCGGACGTCGTCGCCGCGACCCTGTCTCGCGCGCCGACTTTATTATCGTGTCGTTAAGCGGATCGAAAGCGATTGATGGGTTACATTGTTCCCCTTATAACCATTAGCAGCAAATTCTTGTCCTTTATTGTTTTTCGAGTAACAACGATGCACGTCTGACCGATCAACTTGAATAGGAATTTTGCTATGGAGAGATATAACCAAGGCCATTTCTTCTTCCTCTCTCTCTCGTGAAATTCAATGGAACCTCGTAGGTTGCTGCTTGAATATAATACAGCTTGGTAATTTAACATAAGAATAATCATCTAATCGATCGATGCAGCCAATCGTATCACTCGATAAAACGTGCACAACATGGAGTCTATTGTCTGAAATAACCAGCTGCTGTTTGAATTTCGAAGATATGCCGTATATGTATACACCTAATTATGCTTGGGTCTATGCAAATGTTTGGATTTTCTCGGTGCGACACACACACACACACACACACACACACGCTCTCTCCAACTTGTCTTATCGCGATGCCTGATTACTTTTTCGAGGAACTTGTTAGTAATTTTAACAGCTAATTTTAGTCACATGTTACCTCTCTGTCCTAGTTTTTATTTTCAACTTTTCCATCTAGCGATAAGATCGTAATGCTTCCAGCAGGAAGGGGGGAGGGGGCTTGCATGCAGACGCGCTTCCCCCCTCTCTCCTCTCCCATACTACCCCCTCTCACACTATTATTATGAAATAACTTTGGGCGCTTTCGCGGAATCCTTTAGGCTTATATTATTTATGGTGCCTTCGTGGGATCTTTTATGCAAAAACTTGTGCAAAGTGTCCAAAAGCTTGAGCCTTCCATTTGCGTGAGAAAAAAGAAGCTTCGTGCTTTTTTCACGTGAAAATTTGCAGGAAGAAACGTGTGCATTTTGCGAATTGCACAATGGGGGGAAATTTTTCTGCCTCTTCGTAGAATCCGTTAGGCTCGAAGAGAGGCCAAACATGCAGGGAAAGACGAGAGGCGAATGCGGTAAACTCTAAAGGAATAAAAGCAAGGGGGTCCGTTTCCTCGCTTATTCCTAAATATATATATATATATATATATAGGATAGATTCCTCGTCGCTTGTTTCGCCCGCACCACGACAAAAGTTTACTAAAAACAACATCGTTTCGCTTGTTTACCTTATATAAAAACTTTTCATGTCTCTCTTCCGAAGAAAACTTGGATTTTGCATGAGAATTTTTCATCAAACTTTCAGTGGTTTTCGCAAAAATTCTACTAGAAAAGTTTGGATTATAAAATTGAAATGAAATAAATGTTCTCTCAATGCGCGTGCGTGCTTTTGGGGCTCTCCGGATAGAGTATAGTACACATAAACTGTTCCTAGTGGGGAAACTTTTAAAAACGATGCTATATTGTACACGGCAAAGGTAAAATTTGAAATATTTGGATTTTATTAGTTTTTCAAGGGGGAAAATTCTGCTTTTTATTGCGCGCGCGGTCCATGAAAATTATTGTAAAAGAAAATAAAATAGGGAGAAAGGAAGCGAGCGTCCAAGGGCAGATCCGATTCCTCCGAAGAAAACTTTGTTGATTCGAGGGAATGAATAAATTTGGACATTTCACAACGACAGATTAGAGTTTGTGTGTGTGTGTTAAAAAAGAGCGCAAAGGCTCGATACGATGGTTGTGCATAGGCTCGCACGCACGCACGCACGCACGTCACAACGATCCTCCACTACTCATAGATGCTGCCTGCTCGATCCGCACAATGTTGCGAATCATTCAATTGCATGCAGGGAGTAGTTATTTCTAAAGGGTTAATTGTATCTCGCGGTTAATCCCCCTTAAATTTGTCATTTCTGCGTGCACGATAATTTCAATGTAAGCGCTACATTGCAGAGCTTGCAAGTACGTATTAACACATGGGCCCGTATAAAAGAATAGTTGAGGAAAAGAGTGGAGCCGTGGGCGCTGCAGTACTTTACACGCGATGCGGGCCCTCGCCTCTCTATGGCCGTATAAGTACGTTACAAAAGTCGACTCTCGATCGAGTCGAAAGCTACATGCTTATAGTTTGATTTTTGAAATATTGATTTGAGCAGAGACGCGATGTAGGAGCCGAGAGTTATGGTTCTTCGTGGGAATGAAATGGCTGGTATTTGGCCATAGGAAAGAAACGCATCGATCGTAACATTTCATTCCTCCCTTGCCGCGCGCGCACCGCGGCCTGCCAGCTTTCCGCGCATAGCAGTGAAGCAAGCGAGGCTCGGACGCCTTATGCCACACAGCCAGCATATATCTATAGCTATGTGTACAGTATACAACTACACCACCCCCTTACCTCGCGCATTCTCCACTTTCACGAAAAAGCTTCATTTCCCGCAGATGCATAAACTTGCCCGCGTGACCTTCCTTTACCCCTCCTCTCCTCAACCCCCTCCAAATATATATTTCTTCCTCTTTCTTTCGAGCGGAGTAACAAGAAACGTCCGATATGCCGCACGAGAGACAAGATTTTTCTACTCGCACGACTTTGCTAGGCGCGAGTATACGTACCACTAAGGTACACATATACATGTACATATACTACGCACCACCTATACTTTTACCTAACAAACCAAATTATGCAGTGACCGCGTTTGCTCGCGACTCTCGAGAGAACTCGTCTCTTCGTCAAACGCTCAATATTCATTTTCCAAACAATACAATTCTTACCCCTTTTGTCGATTTAGAAGAGGGAAGAGAGATATTTCAATAAGTATATATCCTTCCTTTTTCGCGTTAACTCTATTGATTTATAGTGGAAAATGTGCCTTGTGTCGCGGGCAGACGACAGGCCCTCGCGACATCTACCCTCTAATATTAATATATTATGTAGCTATTTTTATTACAAACTTGTGAAATTCTCACACACACACACATGTAAACTTTGTTGCGTAGATGAGATCGATGAATGGAATGTAAAAAGATGCAAGTTGGATGAAAATAAGATGACAGAGAATTATTGGCCCCATCTCCCCTCCCTCCCCCCCCCCCCCCCCACCCGTACCTTTTCAACTATAGCTGCGCTACAGCCCACAACACCGTCCGTTATATTCCCTTTCATTTCCATATTTTCTTCTCTCGATGCTTCAAACTTTCTCCCATGTCATTTACTTTTGTCTTTCCACACTCTCTCAACTTTTACCCCTCCTATCCTTCCTATTCTCTCCTTTTTTCTTGCTCCAGCGCGCGTGCGTTTCGATACTTTCTTCTCCATTCCAGCTCTTCAACATCTTCGAGGTACATACATGCATGCACGTTCCGTCCAATATAATAGAAAGTATTGCCCCTTTTACTTGTAATTCTCATCCCCCTCCCCCCTCCTCTTCCACTACATATATATATATATATATATATATATATACGCACGCCTGCTTGGAAAGATGATTCGACGTAACAACTCGATTCACCTTTCTTCCGTAAGAATTGCCACATGCCCACCACCCCTAACCCAACCACTCTTATCATCCCGCCACGATGACACGTATTATAATAATGGGATGGGGACGGATTCCTTGTAAAGTGGATTGAATTTCATGAACAAGCCCTATAAAGGGCTTTTTGCAGCTTTCTTATTTTCCAGTATCCAGAGAGACACCTTTGTCTCCTCTCTTTTCTACACTCCAGCTTTTTCCCCAAGTTTTCTCCAATTTCACCCAAGTCTTCTCGATCATTGTTTAAGACTTGGAACAACCCATTAGAGACAGTAATTTTATTCCTTCCATTTGTTAGACCCCAGCCAGTAGCAGCACTCTTTTATCGAGACCTGTAAAATTCAAAGTGGACTTAACCCTCCGTGTAAATAAACATTGGAAATAGTAATTTAAGGAGAATTTAATGTGTCAAGAGTGTATTATAAAATTTCTAGAGGAAACTGTATAGGATAAAACTGGTGAATTTTCTTTATATTTTATCCGAGGAGTTCCCCCCCCCCCTCCCTCAACCCTGCACCAAGCACCGCGCGTGGCCGCGTTCCTCAGTCCCTCCTCCCCATTTTTAATCGCGATGCCTTAAATTCCGCTTCGGTCGCTTTCTTCTTCGATACCCCCTGGACCATAAATTTCAACAAAATTTACAATCATGATACACACCTTGCATCAGCGTTAATTCACGGTTCTTCTACGACGCGGACGATGGAGGGAGGAAGGAAGGGAGGGGGGGGGGGGGGGGAGGGTGATGTACGCGGCACAGGAGACAGCGATGATAAATCATATCGGATTTTATCCAAAATTCGGAGAGCTGTCGAGACGATAAGAGGCCTAGCTCGGATGGCATATGCAGAGTGAGAAAAAGAGAGGGGGGAGGGGGCAAGATATCGGCGGCAAAGCCATGGACTTTTGCGGACGACACGAACTAGCGACAAAGATTTTCAACGCTATTCTCTATATATATATATATATACCTGTGCTTTATTAGCAGTGGAAACACACACAGACCCCGTGGGTAAAACATATTATATGCATGCTAATTGATGCATCGCGATTTTAGCAATATATTACTATTATTTCGACTATCGATCGGCCCTACGCATTTTTTTTATCACCAATTGCTTCTCTCAATAGATCGAATAAAATCTCCATTCTTCTCCGTTTTTTTCTACATTTATTCCTGCTCAATTATTATATATACATTTTTCTTGTTTCCAAGTACAATAATAGTGGTAGACGTTTGCTCGTATATCAAGGTTTTTCTCTTTATTAGCCGGAGACATCTCTCTTTATAAAATGTCAATTCTTCTATCCCATAAAATGGCGTTAAAACGCGAAACGCGACTCGAGCATTATTGCTACAATGGCAAATGTTTACTCTGAGAATTATCGATTTTTACAGTGCAGGCAATTAGGAATTCCGAGGAAAGATAATATTATTCGACTGAGACAAACACTTGGTTTCCACTTTTTGAATATTTATGCTCCTCGCCGCGATAAAATCCCATTAAATTTGACATTTTTTTAAGCAACCATTATTCTTATATTGTGTAAAATCGTGCTTCTCTTTCGTTCTCTTTTAACAAATAATTCAAGAGAATGAAAGAAGAGAAGGAATGTGCGAGAAAGGGCACGATTGATGATTTGCTTGAAAGGAAGGATAAATTAAATGCAGTTTCTTCTATTTTCTTAAAGGCGGTGGTGACAGCAATAAAGGGAAGAGTAAGAAATGGCGGAAGATACTTCAGTTTCCGCATATTTCGCGCTGCATCGGACTAAAAGATCAATTAGGTGAGTATAGTCCATTTCTTTTTTTTTTTTTTATTCAAAACTTTAATCATTTCTCCATAGTGCGCCCCCCCCCCCCCCCCCAGCGGGCCCCACTCGTCTCTGATAATCTCATCATGTAACTTTAGCATTTCCATCGTGCAGCTAAATTAGACGTTCGAATACTGGCTCAATTGCTTATTTCTATACATTGGAATAAATATATTACCAATTGATAGCTGTGCCTTTTTTAAATCAATTCATAAAAATCGATAATGATCAATTTATACGATGATAAATATTAAAAGTTGGGATAAAAGATAAGCGTGTGTGTCTTATTTTCTTTCTGTCTATTCATCAGTATTTTTTCCGGATGTTTTGATCGTCGCTTTAAAAAGCGAGAGAGAATAAATCGTGCAATGAAAAGGAACAATAAATTTGCATAAATATCTCGCCTATGTTACCTATTCGGTTCTCTCTCTCTCAACAGCTTCGTTGCAGGCCATTAGAATAATTGTTGGTTACGGATAGTCGAGTCGGTCGTGACAATAACAAAAGCTGGATATAGGAAGAGTATATGTGAGAGAGATGCACGAATCGATGAATCAGTATTGAAAGGCCCTAAGTGGCATAACAAGGTAATCTATCACACTCGCTCGCACCATCCGCAACCTTTCATTCTTCCATCCTCCCCCTGTCCTTTAGCCTATACATATATATATACGCACAACTCATTCATTCATCATCCATGTATATATATATATATATATATATATATATATATACATATATACGTGTGAAGATACGTATTTATGTGGCAAATTAAAATTTCAACCAACCTCCCCCCACCCATTCGCAACTCAATCATTTTTCTTTCGAGATTCATCTTCACAATTTTCCATTGTTCAATAGAATGACTGTGAAAATTTCGCAAATGCAGGAATATTGCTGAAAGATATTTTTGTCACATTATAATATTATTTTATACTTGAGAGCTAATTAAAAAGTCGCGTGGAAAAAGTGTATACAAGTTTTTCAATATAATATTAAACTCCGTCCTGTGCTTATACCTATATACTCTGCACAATTGTTTGATATTTAGCATCAGGTACTATGAAATATAAAAAATATCTTAGGTAAAATTGTGCGATGGTACAATTTTATAGCTAGTAGAGAGAGGGAGGGGAAGCGACATTAACGTAAAAGAGAAAGAAAAAGAGAAAAATTGTTGGCAGAGCTTTTGTTGGCTGCATCTTCCGTAGCCATTGAAACGATAAATTATATCTTGTTTCCGTCACTCTTATCCTCTAACGTCCATCACTCGCATATGGCTCGCTAGAATAAGCAGATTACAATTTTTGCAAGATTTAATGTTATACATTGCGTGGATTTCACGTTGAAGCTTTACATTTGAATTAAAATTACACTAAGGAAGTACCAATCGGATTGAAGAATATTCTTCGGCACACGTATAGTCACACACAAGAGTTGCATCTTTTTATCCAGCTGGCAAGCTAAACAAATTCAAGAAACTAAAAGAAAAAGTCTGGAGGATAAAAGCCCTTTTCCTCTGCCTGTATGGTACAATCCTTTTTGCATGGACCGTTCTTTTAAAGGTAAACACTGTAATCGAGTTTCCTTATCGGAAGCATTTTTTACCAACAATATTTCTATATGAAAATTCCCTTGAAAAATTGGGCAAATGATCGACCTTTCCATACAACGAGCAATTTTAGTGCGAGATCGTAAAGATTTTAATTCAACTGTAATAAAACAAATACCAAAATAGATCAATTATAAATATGAAGAAAGAAGGTAGCAATGAGATTTTCATGAGCGAAAAAAATCAACCATGAATTATCTTAAATCATCTTTTACCTATTATATATATATATATATATATAAATATTAGGGTGGTCGTTAAAAAAAAAATTTTTTTGACTGATCCCCAAAAACAACTAGTATTTGATGAGAAACTACAGTGGTTGAAACCTGTGGCCTGATAAATGATGGAAACACGTGCCTCATAGCGATCAAATACAATTTTCGAAGAATTTTACAGTTTTTTGCAGATAACTCATTAAATATTCGATTCTATGAAAAGATGCATATAACCTTTTCTCTGAAGAATTAAATTCTACATAATAAAGGTTCTATACATTTTTCTTCTAGAATGCATACTAATCGAGATATTGCTGAAAAATCGATCCTCTTTTTCGTTTATGCACATTATATTGACATATGTTTATATGAATAATTATTTTTAGTTTACCGTACAATTAACATATTTTATTAAATTAAGAGAAATAAAATGTGTAACTACAGCGAAATAAGAATAACTACTCATATGAGCATATGTCAATATAATGTGTATAAACGAAAAAGAAGATCGATTTTTCAGGAATATCGCGATTAGTATGCATTCTAGAAGAAAAATGTATAGAACCTTTATTATGCAGAATTTAATTCTTCAGAGAAAAGTTTATATGCATCTTTTCATAGAATCGAATATTTAATGAGTTATCTGCGAAAAACTGTAAAATTCTTCGAAAATTATATTTCATCGCAATGAGGCACGTGTTTCCATTTGTCAGGCCACAGGTTTCAACCACTGTAGTTTCTCATCAAATACTAGTGTTTTTTAAGGATCCGCCAAAAATTATTTTTTTAATCACCACCCTAATATATATATATATATACGCCTAGCCAATCCTATCGTTGCATTCCACCCCTAAATTTTACCCTTAACATTTGCACGAAATAGAGAGAGCATAAGGCAATCATCTGACCGATGTAGATATATCATTTAAAATCTCGCTCCTCGTTTAGCAATATCTATAAAATATTATTATTTCTAGAATGAAAACTATCAAATTAATTAAAATGTGGAGTAAGAAGAGATGTATCGGATGTGCGTGGTATTTTGTTAGGAGATAAGTAAGAGTGAGAGAGCTGGATCAAGAGCAACAAGTGCAAGCGAAGGAAAATTTACAGGCGCGAGAGCAAAAATGTTGAAGAGGAAGAGGAACGGTGGGCTGGCAGTGTGTGTGCACGGCACTTGTTCCGCGGATAACAAAACACACATACATGCGCACAAGATACGTCTCTTCTCTCTCTCTCTCTCTCTCTCTCTCTCGTAGTCCTTTGTCCCCACCGACTACCACCCATGTTACTACTACTCCAAACCAAACCACTACTCTTCTCGGACTAAACACGCGATAAAGATTTCCCAGCATGAAATATATATATACGTAAACTAACGAAGAACCTACTCCAGAAGGAAATATGCTCCTTACAATGGCATATTGGCAAATGTTAAACTTAAACTTAAACTTATACACTCGACGAAGAAGGGCTCTTTCATGGCAAATTAGTGAAATACAAAACGTCCTACACACACTTTTCTTCAATAATCTTTTAATATAAATTATCAATTATAAATCGATACAATCTTTTTCTATAATATTTAATAACATGTTTGTCGGTCTTATCAATATAAAACCCCTATCAAATAAATGTGATAAACAATATATTTCTTGGATAAACGAAACAAATCAATTAGGATTAATAACGTTAAAATAATCGTCAAGAGGACATTTTTCTTAGGAAGAAAAATTCATGGGTCATCTTTCCAATTTGAATTATCATTAATAAATATAAATATCTGCAAGTTGTGTGTAGGACTGAGAAGAAAAGATAAGACAAAGTGACAAAATGCGCGCTTCACAGTTTTTCTCCATAGCTAAACTTGGCTGCAGAAGTCAATATAGAGATGTGTAAAGTGAATCGTGTACGATATAAAAAGGGAAAATGTATGAAGCAATGTAAGATGGAAATGAGTCGAAATACTTTTGTGACTAAAAATGCCGAGATATGTATATATTTATGTGGAAGTTAATATTAGTCTTATCGCAACTCGCGCGCAACAATGGATTTAATTACTTGGGATATGCGATCTGGTTTAATAATAAACTCGCTGCAATCTTATCAGATATTCATATGCATATAGGTACACATATATACATGTATTTATATATATATTTCGAAGAAATGAAATGTTTGTTTGTTTGTTTTTTTTTGTTTTTTTTTACAATTGTTTTATATACAAAGTCCTGGGGATTTACAAATTAATGGATGGGATTTGTGGTTTTTGTATTTCAGATATAAAGTACAGTTATGTGGTGGACCAGCAGCCAATCGGGAGGCTGCTTTTCCGGCAGTTTTGCCAGAACAAAAAACCAGCTTATCATCAGCACAATTTATTTTTGGACGCTATCGAAAAGTACGAAATCGAGATGGACGAAAATCGAGTGGAGCTTGCAAAGGATCTCTCGGAGCAGTACCTGAAGAGGGAGGGCTCTCAGGTCATTGACATTCTCAACGACTCTCTGATCGCTCAGTGCGAGGAGAGACTCTCTTCCGGTGGGAAGGAACTCTTTGTCGATATAGCACAGACCGTGAAGAACTTCCTGGCTGGCGAGCCTTTTTCTGCCTTCCTTACTAGCTTCTATTTCTATAGGTATGTCCACACACGCCCTCCTCCCCTCCTCTCCCTCATCCCACGAGACACACTTGCCACTGATCGAGTGCCATGCATCAAGCATCAATTGTACCTATATAAGCGCCAATCCAATTCAACTTTTACTTAGCGCGCGCGCGCGCGCGCGAATCCATCCCTCGTTTGCTTATCCAAACATTTCTCCTGCACCTTTAGCTATTCAGCCACTCTTAAGAAATTTCTTCAAATGAATTTTCACTCGAAACTTATCCGCTTGGCACGGAAACTTTCCCTTGTGCATGTCCGTACATGTCAATTGTGCGGGGGGATGAGTCAAAGGTTTAATTCTTGCAAGAAAAAACTTTTATTTATCGTGACACTATATTTTAAACTTGGAATCGCGTAAGATGAAAGCGGCACTTGTGGAAATTAAAATCATTGGCTACTAATAATGTACGAAGAGGAATGGGACAATATTTCACTGCCATGCAGTTGTTGCTTTACAAACGATTCCCCCTCCCCCGTGCCGACATTTCATTTTATTGTATATACAGTCGCGCGAAGCCTCGCCACTATTTAGTTTTAAATTCTATCATGAAAATTATCTCGAAAGAAAATATTGTTGAAAGGCTCTTCTTCTTCTTCTTCAACGTTGTAATCATGCACATGTTTGCAAAAAATTCAATAAGAGTGATCGAAAGAGAGAGAGAGAGAGAGAGAGAGAGAGAGAGAAATTGTTGAAACTATACATGTACCGTGTATTAAAGAAAAGGGTTTACATTTGTATACGAGTTTAAAGGATAATCAGATTTTGGCATATAGATTTTAATGTGTAAGCTAGTATATAATAGGACGAAGGATAAAGCTAACAAAGAATTTGTTTTGTGTGCCCTTGTGGTTGTTAGGTATCTACAGTGGAAATGGTTGGAGGGTCAGCCAGTGACTCAAAAGACTTTCAGAATGTATCGCGTGCTCGGCAAGGGTGGTTTCGGAGAAGTTTGCGCGTGCCAGGTGAGGGCAACTGGCAAGATGTACGCATGCAAAAAGCTGGAGAAGAAGCGAATAAAGAAACGGAAGGGCGAAGCCATGGTCCTCATCGAGAAGAACATTTTGCAGAAGATCAACTCGAAATTCGTCGTATCGTTGGCCTACGCCTATCAGACCAAGGATGCTTTGTGCCTGGTGTTAACTATAATGAACGGTGGAGATCTCAAGTTTCACATTTATAACATGGGTGGGGAGCCTGGATTCGATATAAATCGAGCGAGGTTCTACGCCGCTGAAGTTGTCTGCGGATTGGAGCACCTGCATCATCAGGGAATCGTCTACAGGTAATGGATAACTTGACACTTTTCGCATGTTCATGTAGGATATGGCGAAGCATACTTGAGAGAGAGAGAGAGAGAGAGAGAGGGGGGGGAAACTTGTCTCTTTCGTCTCTCTCTCTCTCTCTCTCTTTATATATATATATATATATACATGCAGTGTGTATTTATGCGTATTTATGTAAACATGCACACCAGGGACTGCAAGCCAGAGAATATACTACTGGACGATCATGGACACGTGAGAATCTCCGATCTAGGATTAGCCGTGGAGATAACGGAAGGTGATATGGTGAGGGGTCGAGTGGGTACAGTGGGATATATGGCACCGGAAGTGATAGACAACGAAAAGTACACCTTTTCCCCGGACTGGTTCAGTTTCGGTTGCCTCTTGTACGAGATGATCGAGGGTCAGGCACCGTTCCGTGCTAGAAAGGAGAAGGTGAAGAGGGAAGAGGTCGACAGGAGGGTAAAGGAAGATCAGGAGAGGTATTCCACGAAATTCACCGAGGAGGCCAAGAGTCTCTGTCAGCAGTTGCTGAAGAAGAGCCCGAAGAACCGACTGGGCTGCAAGTGTGGCAGGCACGGAGCCAAGGACGTTAAGCTTCATGGCTTCTTTCAGTGTCTCAACTGGAAGAGGGTCGAGGCCGGTATGTGGGAACCGCCATTTGTGCCGGATGTGAGTAGGTGTCACTCTAGTCCTCTCCTCCCCATTTTATACATTTTTATGGTGTATATATTTACCTATACTATTTACCCCTATTTCTTCTACATTGCATGCATCATTATTATTTACTTGACGAAAAATACCCCTAAACTAGCTACTCTACTAGACTAATGCCACCCTCGTCTCTTCTTCAGCCACACTCTGTCTACGCCAAGGATGTTCTGGATATCGAACAGTTCTCCACGGTCAAAGGTGTCAACTTGGACGCCACGGATGATACCTTTTACAGTAAATTCAACACTGGTAGCGTCTCCATTCCTTGGCAAAATGAGGTAAGAGGCTGGGAATCATCCCCCCCCCCCCACACACACACACACACACACACACAACCACCACGACGATCGTGTCGAAGGTGCGCGTGTGATGAATCGTACATACCCATGTGTGTATAGAGGTATTATTCCAAGGCATGGTCGTGCGTGTGTGGCATGCACATGCATGTATCACCCCGTCCGCCCTCTCTACCTTTCCAAACCATTTGACCCACGAGCAATAAAAATTCTTAACCTTCGATACTATAGCTGCTCCTGTTGGCTCTCCTCGCTCTGCCCCTGCTATAGGAAATTCATTAAAATTCATTTAAATGGACAACGCGCTGTAGGAAACGCGTTCACCTTTCACCCACATTATACACGGAATATAAACATTTCAAATCATCGTAATTATTGTATTCTTTCTTCCATCATCCTTTAAAAATTCCACGGATAGCACTTTTTATCTCCAAAGAAATTGTCTAGCGATCATATCGATCTCCAGCATGTAAGATCAATATGAATTGGAGCTGCGAAAATAAGTCTGGGTAGAGGGTTTAATAAGCAGCTTTAATATCAGTCAGTGCGGAGCGTGTCTGGAGGTCAGTCCAGTCACTTAAATTAGAAAATATGGGTGCATCGAGTGTTTTCCTACGTCATACCACTATATACATCTTCCATCAAAACATCTACTATTATTAAGACTCTAAAAAGCAAGGAAGAACATTTCTTCTCCTTCCAAATGTTGTACGAATAAAGGTTTTTTTTCTTGCTTCTTCTCTTCTTAAAGAATAACACGCTTCTCATTTGTCGATATTTCGGAATAATCTCATGAGATATATTACTACACCGCGGCCTTTCTTTCCTTATTCTTCTTAAGAAATTAATCTTTTTCCAGATGATAGAGACTGAGTGTTTTAAGGAACTGAACGTATTGGGTCCGAACAACACGCCAACACCAGACTTACTCATAAATAACCCACCAGCGAACAATCAGAATAGAGGCTGTTTTCCATTTCGGAGAAAAGTGAGTAGTGCACTGTATTTGATTGGTGCAATTGTGTGCCATTGAACCAGAGAGAATATCTTCCTTCTTCTTTAGCGTCCTCCCCCCAATTAGATCTCTCTCCCAAAGCTTGGTAGCAGCACATGTTCTAATAACCGTTTTCCAAAATATTTAATAGAAAAAACAGAATTCACGGACCTGCGAGATTCCATTGTCAGAGTGTCATTTGTTGGAGTTGTCGCAGAGCCAGAGTTCCGAGATGCCAGCCAGCTGATCCAGGATCAACATCGGCCCTTTCAACCAAGCATCGTCGTCGTCTATTCGACGTCACCGCCGGTTAATCATGATGAGATGCTGCCCAAAAAGATTCTAATCCAATGAATCGTTGCCAGAGGAAATCCAACCGCAGTTTTGTTCGATCGCTTCGATAACGTACGAATGTGTACACGAATTGCGAATATAAAATAAAATGGCGCCATCTTTCCATCACGCCGCGCGCGAGATGGAAAATAATCGACTCCATCCTCCTTGCCTCGCGCGCGTTGCAATTGACGAAAAGCCACAAAACTTGGCCAAGCTACCGGGCACACGCACACGCACGCACGCACGCACACACGGGCCGGGGGTCATTGAAATGTCTCTCGTCTCGCTCGATACCTGCTACTACTACCACCACAACTCCCCCCTTCCTCACCGTAAGACTCTACGGCTCGTACTCTACTCGTATGTACTACAAGCAATTTTATCCATATACATACATATATAGTGTCGATGCTAAACAATTACTTTTTTACGTGCGACTGAAGTAAGATGATAAATTTAGCGTTTAAACTTGGAATAAAGTCGAGTACACAAATTTCCATGCACAAAAATATATATGTACATAATGCATACAGGTAACACATTAATGTTTTATTGAATTTTATTAAAGATAAAAGGGAGAGGAGGAGGGGGGGGGGTGTGGAATTAATTTAAAGACTAGGAAGTTGATGCGTCGAGCGAAAGGGATAGGTGATTATAACGACTGTAGAAGGGCCAGTGTATTTTTCGACACTTTTTCCAACTACACAGACTGCTTATCTCCTATTGTATCAAGTTTTACGTCTGTGTACACCGTGTGTATCCATGTGTGAGAGAATGAGTTTGTAGAAATGTTCTCGGACACACGAGATAGGAGAAGAGATGAGAAACGATAGCACGTGGCATGCAACTACGAGGGGAGTCGATTCTGTGCAACGCCGTGGCCGTCTGTGGCCGCAGTACATACGCCAGGCTATGTTCTATTTCTCTGTGAATTCTCCATGCTCATCTGAGCCACTCTCCGACCTTTCGAATCTCCTCTACGATCTTCCATGTGCGAACGAGCGAGCGGGCACGCGTCTTGTACAAAGGACCGTTACACTCGAATCAAATAAAATGAATCATCAGGATCGAGCATAAAATGCTTTCGAGGAACAAATGAAATTTAGCTAAGGAAGAATAGAAATAAAACACTATCCCCACACGAACAAAAGAAATATATAGGAACAAATGCAACACTACTACCGTAGGAGAATAAATGAAAATCGAATGATACTGTGAAACATGAATGAGTAAGAAATATGGCGTAGATAATATGAATATGTAAATGAATATCGAGATGAGATACGATTGAAACCCAAGTAAATTATAAATGAGTTGCATCTGGAGGAGCAGCGTGCACATTGTAATGCTTAATATATGCATCCGTTTAGTTAATACTTCTTGACTAACGATGAAAATGAGGCTAAGGGAGCCCTATTGGTCTTGATCAACACTCGAAGAGTTTCGACAATTATTTCAGCTTTTTCGCCCAAACCAGATTTGTACTTATTTATTGTCCTTGACAAATATCCAAGGACTGTGAGAAAGGTTTAACCCTAGGGTAAACATGGATATGATTTTATTTCCATTATAAATTAGTATTCTATATTTTTATTGACCGTGAAATTTTAATCCTCTCTTTTCAGCTAGACAGCTTTTTTATAACTTAGGTATCTCTGAAAATAAAATGTATTCTCGTTTAGAAAAGTTTAAAAAAAAACATATATGTATATGTACATATATATACATATTATCTCCTGAAAATGTAAAATCTTTAGACAGAAAAACAATTGTTTTTTACAAGTGATATGTTTCATGCTGGTGGAGAGATATTTACTGGTGGACGGAGATGCTTTTCAAGGGGACGCGTTATCGTTTTACGGCAGGAAATTCGTTCGTTCGTTCGTTCTCGGGTAAAAAGTAGAGGGCGCAGTAATAAGAAATTTGAGAAAAACCAGTAGAGGCAATGGAGAGCCACTACTTTCATGTGGAACGCTTTGGCCACCATCCAATTTTCAAATATGTGCCAAGTATCTTTAAGTTTTGCTCAAACTTCTCTGAATTAGATTACAATTTGGCTGTCGACGGGCGATGCTATGCTCGGAACACAAGTAAAATTGCTCTTTTACACTATAAGGGAAAGTCCAGAGAAGCCTTGCATTAATCTGATAAGTTGACAGAATTCGAAGGAAAAGGCCAATGAATAAGATCAATAGACTTTATTTTATTACATTTATACAGGATATTCTATATTTTAACGAGTACCTGACTATTTTCTTCTATCAAGGTTTCTTTATAAAAGTCTTCGGATGTTTCTCTACCGAGATTCAGCAATGTTCAACTTTTGTCCGAATGTATAAATTTAAGGAAAATAATACGAGGACCGTCGCCGTCGTCTCACGTTTGACATATGTTATACACTTTTGTTCATTTATCCTAAGCGTTTTTTACATCCCGCGTAACTAGTCTGTACCGAGTATTTCTAAATGGGATGTAAAATATATAGAGGAAATTGATATTGAATAAGCAAGCAAGTAAGCGAGAGAGAGAGAGAGAGAGAGTGCATGTGGAAGAGAGCGCTAATGGCAGAAATATTTAAATGCGCCATTCTTCGAGTCAAACTCGATGCGCCGAAGAATGAATGAAAACGTAAGGAATATTCGCATTGTACAATAATCAAAATAATTTCTAGGATTAAAGATATATTTGTACAAAATTGTTGACGCGCGCGCACACACACACACACACACACAATTTGAAAGATATAACTTTGTTTTTGATTTAGCAAGTGCTCTTCTAGCGCCGATCATTTTTTCACAAGAAATTATTACTGCCTACTGTACGATCGCGCGTCATTACCAAGAGACAGCGTGCATGTGCACGTGCATATAGCTATGAATTTTTAAATATCAAACAGCCTCTGGAAGCAATTTAACTCGAGGCTAAAAGGCAAAGCGCAGGAGCCGATAATAAATTCTCGAGGAATTAAGAGAGTATTTAACAAAGTTTTCTTTACACGCCTACCTATACTTATACCGCGACAGAATTCAAAAATTTATTTTCTAAATCAATTTATTCTTTCAATTCGGGCTCTCCCGTGTAATTTATTATCGTCAAAAAAATTGTATTTTGCAATCAAGAGGAATTCATTGTATTTTGAATAGGCTGCCAATCTGTAAAATACTAGCGTGCCGATACATCTACAACCTCGAGCAATAGTGGCTAAGAGAAATAAAATTCATTACTTGACAGGACTATCGAATATAATTTAATTTCCAAGTCGGATAAATTGAATTTATATATTTGTCAATTTTTATAATAAAATTTTCGGTTTATCCTTGATAAGTGTAGAAATGGATGAAATTAGAGGTAGCCCGGCAAATTCTGATAATTTTATTTAGCAATAAGTTGAAAGTCTATAGGTTATATTGCCAGCTTGGGCGGAAAGAGCCGGCCGGCAGGCCCTACCCCCCATCCACGGATAGCCAATTCTAAACTCTACCGCTCTTTTAATCCTTTGTATGGATCGAAGCCCCTTATCTCTTCTCTGCTGAATACTGTATAACTCGGCACATATTTAAATAACGATTATATATAATTATATGTTTAAATAAGTGATAACGACCTATATAGTCATTTGAAAAATAGAGAAATAGAAAAAGAAAAGTACAATAGTGATGTGTAATTGACGAGAAGCGTCGTACGGTTTCTCTTCTCATTGGAGAGGCGATACGTAACATGCACTGTCATCAGTTATCGCTTTACATCGTCATTCGCATAAAGTTGACTGTATAGTAATTCCCATGGGGTCCGCGCGCTCATTTAAATGATATTTTCGAGGATCCCAACTGTAAATCTACTATTTATCGACCCGTCGCGTCCCTAGAGATATATATACAATTGAAAAATATCATTGAGAGACATTTCTCATATACACATACATGTATATGCGTATACCGGCCTCCATCTACATTTACCTTTATAAAACAAATGGCTTCTTCTCGAGTTTTTCATACATCTTGTTGTCGAAATTACTCCCATTTCCCCGTCAAGTTTTTATCACATGACGACAAAGCGCAAACTCCTCGCCACATGTTTAACTGTGATCGGTATAAAAGTCCTCCAAACGCGCACACATGCATTTTATATAGTATATATTTGTTGGTCGTATTCCAAGCAGCAGTAGAGCAGCAGCAGCAGCAGCAACAACACAGCAGCAACAGAGATGCATGCTCACGCGCTACGCGACGATATCTCATCTTTGCTATACGCATACCAATTTTCCTACATTCGCCGAGAGAGAGAGAGAGAGAGAGATACATATATATATATACATACCTCCACGCGCGCTATTTCAAAGGTAAATTTTTTTGCTTTTTTCCTTCCTTCCTCTCTCGCTCCACATACATAATCCATTATACACCTGTCCTTGGCTCCACTGTCATCTTCGACTACATGTATATCGATATATAGGCCAAAATTCTTCCACGAGAAATGCAACGCAAGATCGAATGTTCTTTAAATATCCCTGTCAATTATTATATATATATATATATTGTATAATAGCTCGTATATGCGTACAGTATATCTATTCCGCTTTTTAATCGAGGCATGCAAATTTTAATTTCCACTACTCACCCATCTCTTATCATTGAAATATACCGTATGTCACGTTTGACCATAATTTTCGCGTGCGTACACTTTTGCTTCTCTCTTGGACAATAATCCAAAGATGGACAATTTGAAGAGGAGGAGTCTCGTGATGGCATAATTCCAAAGGAAACATAATAACGCAAAGATTTATTAGCTGTGCTGTTCTATTCGATGTAATATTGGTTGGAAAAGAGGGAAATATTCTTAAGCATTAGTTATTGGGAATTAATTGGACAGGGGAAGAAGAGGGCATGGGGGGAGGGGGCGAGAGAGAGAGAGAGAGAAGAGAGAATGAAGGTATACTTAAGAACCATTCCATTTGATGCAAGTTTAACGCTTGTGACAGCCTTTTTCCTTTTCTTTTTTTTTCAGACGCCTTTTAAAACCAGCGTGCAATTTCGTCGTCATAAATTAAACTTATATTGCAAGCGGTTACACTGAAATTAAGAAACCATCGAGGAGCGACTTTCTTCTATAATAATCGTTGGCTAGGAAAGGAAACTACTATAATTAAGCGGTTGTGCGAGAAACTTTTTTGTAAATATTAATGATTATATGTTTCCTCCTAGAGATCAAGCGTATAAATAAAATTATAATGCCATGTAAAACAAATCTGTAGATTAGGAGTAGATTTGTGTTTTTAGAACGATTATCACAAATTCCTATAGAAGATTTACTCCTCCAACTTTTTAATTGTATATTTATGAAAATATTTCTTCCCTGATTATAACATCTCCGCTAATAGATAATTCAATCAACAAAATAAGACGAGAAATTACAAAAGATGTTTCTAATTTATAATAACAAAGCTCCTGTATTAGATCTTATACGTTTTTACTATCAATGCACACGATTCTTTCGATTGCTAAATATTTATTTATATGTATTTTTAATGAAAAACAAGCCAATGATAAAATTTAGCTATGAAAATTCACCATTGATTCATCAAGTCTTTTGTAATATTGTAAATATTTGCATTTGCTCCTTTTCTTAAATTGTTGATAAAATTTATTTCTGATAACTTTAGCGCAGCTTTGTAGGATCGTCATTTTTATTGGTATTCAGAGGGAGAGAGAGAGAGAGAGAGAGAAATAATAAATCATTTTTGCAATATGCAACCAACTTCTAAATCTTACACATATACATATACATATATAAATATATATATATATATATATGTATGAAAACAGTATTGATCGTAAGGCCAGTAACAACATTCTGAGACAGACAAAAATTTCTAAATAACCACTCCTCTGACTCGATTCATTACACACAGTTTAATATTAATATATATTCTTACACACATTTATACGAATTATAATATTTCATATTATAGAAAATTGTATTTCTTTTCTATTCTCACATAAATAACTCGAAAGAAAAATCTAAAAATTTCACCAAATATACAGAATTGATTTAATATTACTTAATTAATATGACATAATGAACAATTTTTTTACTAAATTAACATTAATTATAAGGTCTATACTTATGAAATATATATTTAAATATTCCCAATACTTATATAATTGTTAAAATATTTTTTTTTATAATTGAATTTCTTTCTAAGAAAATCCATGTAAAAAATAATTATTAATTGAGGTAATTATTAACATTGGTAAAAACTATAATAAAGACTTATCAAAATTCATTACATTATTTTTATAAGTATTAACCCATTTACAGAATAAAAACTATAATAAATATTTTATTATAATAATAGCGAAATAAAATTAAATTCTGATCTCTGTCACGATCCTCACAAAATTTCGTCATTAGATCGTTAACATATTATTATTTGCAAAGATGGCCTTTTACTTTTTATACAATGCCAGTGATAACGCACAAAAAAAAACAATCAAGTTGGATTACGTTCGATTTTCATGTATAAATATATATATTAGTAATATAAGCTAATGTTCGAGACAGTATGCTCTTTCCTTCCTGCATCACCAGTCCAAATTTGTACTCTATGAAATAAATATTACTTAGTTTCTCTCAATTTAAAAGTGAAGACTATCAGTGAATCTTTATCTAGAAAAAACAAAGATTTCTTAGCAACCATAAAAGAGTACGATAAAATATTTTTGTATTTATCAGTTATAGGAGTTTTAATAAATCTAAATAATTATTGAACGAATGATAGCTATAAGTGAAATTGCATGGTTATATATGTATTTTTTTTTTATTATTAGGACTTTAAGGTAATCTTTAATAAAAGTATGTTTAACGACAGAGATATTAATTTACAAAATGGAAGTAGAAAACCCAATTTTGATCCTAATACGTCGACAGAGCCAAATGGCATTGCAGATTTTTTCTTGTACAACCACTGTGGTCAGTTATATTAATATTATACGTGTTGCATAAAAAAATAATTTGCTGCATCGCGGCATTGTGCTAATTAATTCAGCTCTGATTAATAATTGATTTGATACAGCAATAATATATGTTGCATACGTAGAAACGATTTCTTACATATTTAAAATATTCCTGCAGCATTGCTATCAATAAGTCTTCATAAAACGGTGCGTCATGATTTCACGGAGCTATAAAGATTTTTACATTGCTGCTAAAAGTACGCGCTTTATGTTGAAAAGCTCGCAGCTTTATTAAAATAAATCTAAAATAAACATGAAAATTAACGTAGCTTATTTGAGATACTTAATGGTTTCGTTCAATAGAGTAGTATAGCAACGCTTTATATGCGACCATCGCATCGGCTGCTGGCGTCAATATTTTTTTAATGAATAATATACATATAGCTTGGATGCACATTGCACACACACACACAAGTTGCAATCGAAATTGTAACTTTTGCCACAGTGAAAATAAATACTAGCCTAACATTTGGATTGTACTAATTTTTTTTACTAATATTATTTATGCTATAGATGAGATTTATGTACTAGCTGTGCCTTTTTTATAGGCGGAGCTGGTTTTTTGTGAGATACACTAAATAGCTTGTGTGCACAAGTTGCAACCAATAAATATTTTCGGTAGATATTACCTTTGATCAAACTTTACAATCTAAATTCAAGCTCTTTCTCAATAACATTTGTTCATTATATTAATTTAATGAAATGGAGAATTTTCGATGACGCACATTTACAGAAGATTCGTATATATTATAATTAAACGGAATGTTAGAGGGATTGGATTAACTTGAGCGGTAGGAGCTAGATTGTAGTACTATTGAATTTTTATATTATTTTATTGAATTCAAAAGTATCTTAGTTTTCATTCTTTTTTTTTTTGGTTTCTTCCAAACGACTACCTTGGTATAATGATATAAACTTGCTGCATTTTGCTGTAATACATAGATGTATATAGTTTTTAATTCAGAATCGGAGAATAAAACGGACGAAATATTTGATATTTATAATAATAGAAGGAAGGAATGTCGCGACGAATAGATGCATCGTACTTGAGGATCGTTCTCCTGAAACTTAAACCCCGTCAGCAGCATCACTGGAAAAAATGGGCGAGCACGAGTTTGCATCTTCGCCTGAAAATGTTAAAATAAGAGGCATAGGTATTATTTCCTATTACTATAACATTATTCTAATATTATGAGCAAAAATGGTGAGAATAACGTACAATTACATGGGTACGATTCTTCAAGGTTTCCTTCCGTTGTACAACTTTGAGATTCTAATGGGTCAGCCATGGAACTGTTCACCAGATATACGATGAATACTGCTAGAAGTAAGAACACTGGTAGCTTCATGATGATGACCCGCAATGAAGCTTTTCGAATATTCAAAGGCTCTGGTATTTATGTATATATATATGTAGGCCTGTCAAAATAAGAACCTTTTCTTATCAGAAAAACACTGCGTGACGTACAATTCTATTTAATGTCCTAATCTTTTCCCTGTTAAGCTTTATATAATCATGTGCAATTTAAACTTTTTTTCAACCACTTGTAGCACCAACAAATCTTCACGGGCCGGCCGATCAGTCACGATTCTCGGAAAAGCAATATACTTTTATATTACTGCTACTTACACGTGTTTCATTTATTTGATAGGGGAGTAATATAAAATACTTGGAATATATATTATATTTTATTTGTCTCGGTGTATCTATTTTTTCTTTAATTTTAAAATATAGCCAATTGTTTAAGGACAAACTGTTAATAAATTAAATCATTTTCTTTTCTTTTCCTATATATAATCCAATGGCTCAAGTAAGCGATGCAATAGACTTTTCTAGCTTGTGCGATGCCTTATTCCTGACCGATCTTCTTATAAACAATCGCGGGTTTATATAAATTTATAGAGTCCGTTATAATATTCCACTATGTTGTTACATTGCTGTTAAAAAGCTCAAGTTGTTAGCTTCATAAATATCTGCTTGCATCTATATAAGAATAAAAGAGTAGCTCGCTGCGATATATCATGAAATCAAATCATTCGTCATGTTACTTGTATAGTATAGTGTTGGTAATAATTGTACTGGAAAATTTACTATGGTTGTGTAACGTCAGAAACTGATCGAAATGAGTTAACTAGAGAGAGAGAGAGAGAGAGAGAGAGAGAGAGAGATGAACATAGGACGCGAGGAGAAATTTCCCTTCTTGTGTTATTTGTATAGCTATTACATTCTCTATCCCCTGCGCTTCTTTTATCATATTAATTAAATGGTGGGGGAGAGGGGAGGGGAGGGGGGGGGGGGGCAAATTTTAATTGAAACACATGTATAGTCTGAAATTTTGTCACATTTAGGTAATCTTGATAGAAGAAAATGCCATTTAGTAGATATTAATGATCCCCTCCGCGGCTGTAGCATTCTAGTGAGCTAGACTGAATTTAAAGCTTTTATCGAGCCCAATTCAATAATAAATATCGACAAGATGACACACGCGAGATGTTCAAACTATTTGGCAATGGATCTCGTACGTATTTCCATTCTCTCTCTCTCTCTCTCTCTCTCTATACTGAATTACTCGATACAATTTTGATGAAATTATATTTTTTTAGTATTCAAACCAGACTGTAATTGTGTATATGTTTGTACGGTAGGTATACATGTGATATCTCTATATAAATAGGACGTGTAAGTATTTATATACATTTTTACGGATTACTTTAGACTCGGAGGAATAAAAACTTTTTCGTAGCTTCATTTAATCGCGTGCTGGTCGCAATGGTCGCACAAGAGACTGATAGTACTAAGTTTATTTAAAAGAAGTTGTTACGACCACTTTACAGGTGTTTTTTTCTTATATTCTAATGTAGTGTGTAATGTAAGAGTAGGTGGAAAACTTATTGGTTTCATATTAAATTCGTGAGCGGTTTTCGCTGAGAAAATGTCGATGTATTACGATTCGTCTCGACTCGATGAAATAGGTTATATAAAAGTAAAATTATATTGATATCGACTGTTACATTTAATTTACACTAATTAGGATAGCGGCTAGCTGATAATAATCCAAGTATACGTCGTAAGCGTTTTTATTCTCTTATTCCATCAAGTTTGCACGATCCCATGAAATAATTTTCGGGATAAGAAAATTACGGTGATATTTATTCTCTAAGAACTAATAATTTATAATATTGCCTCGAGTGAACTGTATGTATAAATTTTGATTTCATATTAGTTTTCGAGTGCTGAGAATAAAATCAGGTTTTAAAATCCTTGTGCTTTGCTCTACATTGGAGTTAAAAATGGGAGCTCAGGGTAGCCCGTGGACCCCTTATAGATGAGCTACAGCAAATATACCGCAACGCGCGACACCGCCATCCAAGTCGCGCGCGTCGCTCTTTAGGTTATATATTCTCGAAAATTTCAATATTTTTCCATAAAAATGAAGCTGCAGCATATTGGCCATTAAATATATATTATAAGGAAAAATATCTTATTTATTTCAACGAATCATATATAGTAGGTACACATAATAATTTTGGTTAATCAAATTACTTTCTGCAAAAGTGCATAAATATTTATGTACAAGTTTCAAGTCTGGTTTTAATACCGAAATTATATTATTTTACCAAATTTCATTGGTATGGAAGAATAATTCAATAGAATAAATATATAGATACAGGTAGAATAGGGCCAACAGCAGTACAGTCCCTGTATACTTGATTGATTTTAATAGCTCCTCGACACATCCTTAGGCCAAAGTACGGAACTATTATATATACATCAATCAATCCATCGCAGCTAGACTCATCCACGATTGTTCTCTATTTTCAGACGATCATCTTTCAATGTACTCAAATCTAGGTTGCACTTGGTCTTAGAAAGATTACCTAGATGTAACAGAATATCAAATAGAATGGTGTTGGATTAAAGAATAATTGTATTAATTGCAATAAAAGGAAAAATATATATGTGTATAACCCACAAACACAAGAAGGGAAAACTTTTTTCACGTTTTGTGGACATCTATCTGCAGTTAACTCGTGTGGATCAAATGGTGAAGCCATAGCAATGCCTACTACGATAGCAACGAATACCTGCACTATTATGACTAAGATCACTGATTTCTTCATAACGATCGAGATTGAGAGCAACTGGCTATACTACAGCTGCACAATGCTACCTTTATATATTACACACAATCTTACGGTCTACACCCAAAATACAGGCTATTTATGCAGCACCTATACACATGCACGATTCGAGCTCTTTAACAATAATAATAAAAGGAATTAATATACGAACAGAGATACCATATCACTTGGGCTCTTTCTGAGAAAATACCTCACGAATCAACCATCAAATTAATAAATTGTTTATCGTATGCTCTTTGCATTAGGTATACACTATATATATATATATATAAGTACTTTAGGATAGAAAGATAATCCACAAAATTATCATTATTAATTCCATTTCTCTTTAAATAATTTCTTGACACTCACTTTTATAGGCTAATATATATATATATATATATATATTAGGGTGGTCGTTAATACAAATTTTTTGACGGATCCCCAAAAACCACTAGTATTTGATGAGAAACTATAGTGGTTGAAACCTGTGGCCTGATAAATGATGGAAACACGTGCCTCAATACGATCAAATACAATTTTCGAAAAATTTTACAGTTTTTTGCAGATAACTCATTAAATATTCGATTCTATGAAAAGATGCATATAACCTTTTCTCTGAAGAATTAAATTCTACATAATAAAGGTTCTATACATTTTTCTTCTAGAATGCATACTAATCGAGATATTGCTGAAAAATCGATCCTCTTTTTCGTTTATACACATTATATTGACATGCTCATGTGAATAGTTATTCTTATTTCGCTGTAGTTACACATTTTATTTCTCTTAATTTAATAAAATATGTTAATTGTACGGTAAACTAAAAATAATTATTCATATAAACATATCAATATAATGTGTATAAACGAAAAAGAGGATCGATTTTTCAGCAATATCTCGATTAGTATGCATTCTAGAAGAAAAATGTATAGAACCTTTATTATGTAGAATTTAATTCTTCAGAGAAAAGGTTATATGCATCTTTTCATAGAATCGAATATTTAATGAGTTATCTGCAAAAAACTGTAAAATTTTTCGAAAATTATATTTGATCGCGTTGAGGCACGTGTTTCCATCATGTGTCAGGACACAGGTTTCAACCACTGTAATTTCTCATCCAATACTAGTGTTTTTTAAGGATCCGCGAAAAATTTTCTTTTTAATGACCACCCAATATATATATATATATATATAGGGTTGTTCTCAGATAAAACGAATCAGACCATGGACATAAAATGCTGTTTAACTTTGTAATTAAAAGAGATAGAAAATTTGTTGCTATAATACATTTTGAACGTAATTCAAAAGACTCTTGACAAAGGTTTATTGCAAAAATTGCCATCTGTCCTATAGTTACAAAGTTAAAATGCATTTTATGTTTATGGTCTGATTGGTTTTATCTGAGAGCAACCCTGTATCTATATAGTAACGCGATACATCCCACAGTATCATCAGTTAATTATTTATCGCATATAGCAAATCGCTGAAATCCTAAAGACTACAGCCAGTATATAACTGCAGATGTCGAAGCAATCAATGCTCTTATTCGTTGTATTATTATTCATAGTGTTAGTGATCTACGTTGTTATGGTTCTATCGAATGATTCAACTGACGATTTAATCATAAAGCGAAAATGTTTAAGAAAAAATGGTGAATCTTTAGATTGTCGCTGTACGTATACATAGACGCGTGACAATATCTAACGCTCTTTCTATCTTCACTGTAACTATACATATTCTTTTACATTTTCCTGCATTCAGGTAGGAGAAATGAGACCAAGTGTTGGAAGAATTATGCTATAAACAATTATGGATATTTGTTTTTTGGAGGAGGAGGATTTAGATGAGTCTGTGCGGAGTCTGGCTCAGAGACACCTTATACATATATCAGCAAGCCATGAAAAATGGTATCTGCTCTCTTATATTTCAACTCTACTCAATTAACCCGTCAAATTAGATAAAATAATAAAATTTCACTATTAAAAGTAGAGTTTCATTGTGCGCCATCCTCCCTCTTATACACATATTAAAAAAAAAAAAAAATACATTACTTTTTGGTTTTAATTCTATTCTGATTTACAGAATTTCATCTATATAGCCTTTTGCTTCATTTGTACAGCACCGTTTAATAATTGAAAATACTACTAGGTTACTGAAACATTATTAGTATTCGTTATAAGGCTCATTCGATCCAAAGAATATGTATGGATTGTAATTTTATTAAATCAAATTCGTAAGGATCTTGACATAACCTTTCAGGTGAGACCAAGTAAACTTTAACTTGGTTCCTCCAAACAGAGATACATAAAATTATAGAATAGGATCAATTTTCACTCTGTTGAATCTTGCATACTTACGGTCGACTAATGTGCATCAGACTTCTTTTTATGACAAAAAAAGTGTTATCTATGAGTGTGCACATTCACAAGAATAATACTCCTTTACTTTCAATAAAAAAATGAATATTAACCTTTTATAGTTCAGCTTCAAGCATAATAAAACGAAGATAATTTTTATTAATGTAATAATTTTCTATATATTTAAAACTGTGTGTGTGTGTAAAGTACAAATTATTGCTAAAAAAACATAAAATTGTAATCGGAGACTTTTAAGGTTAATTTTTGTAGATGTATACAGCAATAAGTATCAAAAGCTTTGCTCGTGTGTTGAAGATACCATATATTCCAGCATATATTTAGAAAAAGAATTGTATTCTTAAATAATAGAAATTCTTGTAAATTCTCCAATTACTCTCTTCAAAAACTAATGTGAAGCTTCGATATATTGAGTTGACTAACATTTTTGGTTAAAGAAGGTAAATTTGTACGTTAAAAGATTTTTGATAAAATGATTGATAAGACGAATACCGAAGGGGGTGAGGGAAAAATAGTCACAACAACCATTTATACAATATAATATTATATTGTCACAGTTCACTTACTTAAAAGCATAAATTTTTCTCGTGTGTTTAGATCCTACGCTACCTTAAATCGTAATATTAAAATTTCAGACACATCTGTCGGAACATGACGATAATTAATTGTTCAATTAATCAAGTCATTATATAGTTTTCTCGTCTTCCCCGAGAAGATTACACAGTACACGTAACATTGTAAACATTTCAAAATGCGCTCAGACATTGTAAAATGTAAAATAGAAAATGAATATAATATGCACTAAAGTTTCGTCTTATTAATTAAATTTATTTAATGAATTATTGTCATGAGATTCAGGATCTTCAGTGAAACGTTGCATTTTAAATCTGTTAAAGTGCATACAAACTATAACAAATATTCATAGTTCTTACGTAAAACTTGGAGAAATTTTCTTAAAATTTTACTCTAGGTATATTTTTCCACATTATAAAAACTTTCACGTTAAACTTATTCTTTGATCAAACTTTTTCTTACACAAGCAAGAAATATTTTCCAAATTATTATTGTCTAATAGTATAATGATAACTTATATGTTTAGGGAGAGAGAGTCATCAAGCACAATTTTTTTTTTTGTATACTTATACAAATAGACGTCGCGTGGGCCACGTGGGCCTCGTGGGCCTCGCGGGCCTCGCGAGCTACGTACGGGAAAAGTCTATACGGCCGTCGCATCATGAATAATGTACGTTGTTTAGTACACATTAAATTACAATTTCATTGATATGCAAAAAGTCTGGAATGTCAAGTCTAATTAATATAAACAATGATTTCTCGCGTCTCAATAAACACCCTGAAAATAATTGATGGAATTGCGTTTTATTAGTCATATATCAAATGTGTATATTATGGTGGTCATTACAAAAAAAAAAAAATATTGCGGATTTTTAAAAAACACTAGTATTTGATGAGAAACTACAGTGGTTGAAACCTGTGGCCTAACAAATGATGGAAACATGTGCCTCATTGCGATCAAATATAATTTTCGAAGAATTTTTCAGTTTTTCGCTGATAACTCATTAAATATTCGATTCTATGAAAAGATGCATATAAGCTTTTCTCTGAAGAATTAAATTCTACATAATAAAGGTTCTATACATTTTTCTTCTAGAATGCATAGTAATCGAGATATTCCTGAAAAATCGATCCTCTTTTTCGTTTATACACATTATATTGACATATGCTCATATGAATAATTATTTTTAGTTTACCGTGCAATTAACATATTTTATTAAATTAAGAGAAATAAAATGTGTAACTACAGCGAAATAAGAATAACTGCTCATATGAGCATATGTCAATATAATGTGCATAAACGAAAAAGAGGATCGATTTTTCAGCAATATCTCGATTAGTATGCATTCTAGAAGAAAAATGTATAGAACCTTTATTATGTAGAATTTAATTCTTCAGAGAAAAGGTTATATGCATCTTTTCATAGAATCGAATATTTAATGAGTTATCTGCGAAAAACTGTAAAATTCTTCGAAAATTATATTTGATCGTGCATTGAGGCACGTGTTTCCATCATTTATCAGGCCACAGGTTTCAACCACTATAGTTTCTCATCAAATACTAGTGGTTTTTGGGGATCCGTCAAAAAATTTTTTTTTAACAACCACCCTTGTGTATATATGTATATTTATATATGCGGTTACCAATGGCGCGCGCGCGCGTCCATCCATCTGCCTATACACATGTATAGTTTTCCGTAACATCGCCTATACTATAATGTGATCTCACACATATATCTCATTACAAGAATAACCTTTGGTTGGATGATAAAGTAATATCAGTAAAAGCTGCGGTATATACAAGGCTATAACGGTATTCTGATTCATTGTATAAACAAATGCTGAACACTGTGTGTATGTGTGTGTGTGTGTGTGGACTCATCAAAGATAAAACTGCGTGAAATTGTTGAAAGATTCATGAAATTATTACCGCTTCATCGGATCAACATTGATTTGAATCTCTTCGTTACGCGCGACGCTGAAGATTTTTTATACCTAATTCACGCAATTTTATACCTATTCATCTTTTTAATAAATTAAATGTAAAGCTATACTTATGGTGCAATGATTCAAAGTATTAATTTAATTGGCTAATTCTAGAATTTATAATATTTTGCAAAAAGAATTAAAGAACCGAGTTGGATGAATATCAATTTATGATATATACAATTGCTTTACATATAATTGTAATAATTTTACTTATGACTAAGCAATGCTTTGGTTAATTAATAACAGAATGAACTATAGTAATCTAGAACTTTATTGCAAAATATTTGAATGACTGTATTATTTTTATTTTGCTGTTATAAACTTGTTCCATTGATTCAACAATAATTAAACTCTTTTGCTATCCGCAATATTTTAATTCTTAAGTTTCTATCAACTTGGGTATATATCTTTCTTTGTTTAATATTCCTTTGTGTATATATTAAATGAAAGTTGTGTGTGAGTACTGGATTATCGAGGACTATGAAAAATAATCTTGCAAGCTGCCTTCGTCCATTTATAAGAATAGCTTAGTGTGTGTTTTCCTTTATCTCTCATAAAAATATTCCAAGCTCTATGTCTATATCGTTTCGTTTTACATTAATGATTTTGCTTTACGAGTACATTGAAGCATTCCTTTCATATTATTTATATTTCGCAAGAACATTCCAAGTGAAACATTTTACTTTTGTTTTCTAGAACAATTCAACTACGGATATGTGCAACAATTTACACTAATTATTTGAGAAAAGTCGATTCAGCAACAACATGATAGGTTATCTCAACCTCACAATAATGGTTCTGTATGTTCACGTTTAGACAATAACTCATTTTTCTCGATAAGCACATAAAATTCGAGAGATTTTAAGCTCTTTTCTAGCCTATAGAAATTTAAGAGAGATGCAGGTTATTACGACGGCCCAACTGTGGAATAAAAGAGTCGACGCGGGGCGCGAGACCTTAAAATTAAAAATACCTGATATATTTAACTGGAGTAACAGCATGGAAAACAATGCATTCTACATTTGTTTGTATGATCAAATAAATATAAACCATAACATATTTATTGTTGATTTTTATAATTAGCTCATAAAAGCATTAAGCACATTTGATGGATGAATGTTGATAAAAGAAATAAAACCATAAGATATACACTATTAAACTTACAGTTGATCGTAAAGTTTTGTAGATTTTACACATTTTTCTGAGGTATCGTTATGATAAAAGGAATCACAGGAGAAAGAGAACGTAGTCTAACACTAAATTCACTGGTTTCTAGCTTATAATTCAATTATTCAATCGAAATAAAAATCTATTATGCGATCAATGCCAGTAAATCTAGTGTTAAGGTACAATCGTTTATTACATTTGTCTTATACAAGTTAAACGATTTTTCTTTCAATATTAAATAAAACTAAGCTATAAAAGGGTACATAAATGCATGCAATGGAAAATTCTATGAATATTTATTAATCAGTAAAGATGGTCTGCGTGAGTAGTAAAGAAATTTAAGTTGAAGATGATGGAATAAAAGTTTTGTGCATGATTAATTATTTATATGTGTGCATGTGTGTGTGTATACATGTATAAATTCGTACTTATCAAAATCTATAAAAAAACTAAAAACTTGTGCAGAAGTGTTAAAAGGCAAATGAGCTAGTTAATTATAAGTTATTATATATAACGGCTCATAATAGTTTTTAATCTCACTGTAAATGGGCAAAGAAAGGCTGCGCATAAACAAATGATTATTTATTTGATAAATTATTAAGGCAACAGGGGACTGAATATCTGATTTTCGGCAAATCAACTAAAATGTCCCTTAATTAGCAAAGTTCATATAATGAAATAATAATTTTAAATTGTAATGTAAATGACGGTAATCGCGCGTTGCTAGCATAGAAACGTAAGACTTAAAGATTTATCTAACGTGACAAGTGTAACCCTGTGACATGCGTAAAAAGACTATTTGTAAAAAGAAGCATTCCTAAAAATCTTAAACATAAAATTAAAGGATATCCTAAATTCAGTATTAATTTCTCTCGTTCTTTAATTATATCCCATTGGATATCGGTTCACGTCTCGCGAACCGGCTTAATAAATAATTAATATTTAATGTCTCGAATTAAATTTAGGAATAAAAAGAAATATATATACTGATAGAAATTTTAAGCTTACTCGATAAAACGTTTGAATAAAAAAGTACCTTGATTAAACCCTAGCGGAAAATTCTCTCCAATTGTTCCCCATCAATTTAAATGTTCATGATTTCACTAAAAAACCATTAAAAACTATATGCTGGAGTATTTTGTTGAAGCAAACAGCTGATTGTAACTCAATTAATTGACTTATTTAAAATAAATATATATTGCATGTGTGTGTGTATAAAAGAAAGGTGATCTAAAAAGGGGATTTCCTTCGATTGTGTGGAAAGGGTCGACTCCGAATTGCAAGATCCCCTTTCGTGATAGACCAAATTGCAGAATTCATGAAATTCAGGCAATAATGGAGCTTCTATATACATATATATATATATGCTATAGGTAGATCGCGTTATATGATTTAGGGCCGTTTTATCTCTTTTTTCCCCTTTTTTCTCTCCTTTTTTTTCACTCTCTCTCGTTGTGCTCCTTTGGAACGTTTCGACCAATGGGTAGATATATGTACGTGTATATATGACTTTAGTGGCAGTAAATACAAGCGAATCGATCGACGTTAGAACGAATGATCAAAGCTAACGCAGGTTAAATAACGAATCGATAATGGAGGAAAGCTTCTCTCGAAAATCTTCATAATAAATAATGATAGAAATTATGCGAGGAACGCACACAATCAGCAATGAATGATAATAGAATGTAGAGAAATTCACAAATCAACGTTGAAAAGAAATACTGTAGCAAGAAGTATCTAGGTCGACTCTAATTATTTTCAATATTTACTCATTTACACATTTTCTCCGCTTCACCTTTATCCTGATTTTTCTCATCTCTTGACATTGTTAGAAACTGTCGATATTGTTCATATATCGCTACTACACAATAAATTATACTCGTTTCTTCATATATTTTATTATACTGTTAAAAATATATATATATACCCAATAAAGTGAATTCTTCTCTCATCACAAATTTGCAACAATAATTAAGTTACTATTATCCAAGCAGACAATTATTATTGGTCTTGGACAGAATTCAACATTTCGCTTCTACTTCCTAATTCGAACACATTTAATGGTATTTTTATTATTAATAATTATTGCAAATTGGTGATACCATTACAATTGCTTCATTTTGGACATGATAAGTTTTGCAATAAAAATATAATACCACAGTAATTATAGTATATCGATGACAGTCATAATAGAATATATAGTAATCGCACAAACATTGAGAGTATAATTTATCGCAGGATGTTTCAGTTTGCAGTGATAAAAATGAGTGAATATTAAATAATTGCTATTGCGTATACAGGCACACATGAGTATATGTGTCCATTGGCAAAAGATAGCATCGTGGTGGGTGGTGTTTGCTCCTAGTTGAGCTTAACCATAAGGAAGCACCTGCGCCTTAATATGGATTGTCCCCCTGCAGGGGGCTCTCGAGGATAAGCAATATCTTAAGAGGGTTTTGTATCGCAGGTTTAAAGAAACCTTTCTTTAAGCTACTTATTGGTAAGAGAAAGGGGTTATGGCCACTGGTCGATCTCTCCCTCTCTCTCTCTCTCTCTCTCTATACGAGTAATTCTGCTGACGAACGGCGTACCCAGATCTAAATAGCTGCTCGACCCAGAACGCTATATCGCCGTTTTTCTCTCTCACCGGACAATCATCCCCCGTCGCATCGTCGCGTGGTCGCTCTTAAACCTGAGCCGGCTTAGATTTACCGACGACCACCATTATCTTCTGCAGGAACTTTGTCGCGCTTACTGCAACACGCACAACAAATACATATTTAATTAATCGCCACGCGCCACATGCATCAACAATGTTTTAATCAATAATAATAATAAATAGTAATTATTTTCTAATTGTGTTTCTCACTAGCTTTTACGCCCTTATTAGCCACAACTCAATACTTTATGCAATTTTTATTTGCACCTGTGGCCCCATTCTTTCTTAGCCGTGCGTGTGCTGTTTAGTTAAATGTTGTACATGATGACTACATGCAAAATCAAAGTTTAATCTATGCTCTACTCTACTTGTGCAAAATAATCAAACGATATATCGATATCTTTTCAGTCGATACACTATTCAATTTGGTAAAGAATAATTGCTGTGTTTATTATAAAGAAAGAAGCAACGAATGTGTTGAAATGGCCCCTGACGGTTATGAGGTAAACTTAGAGGCAATTCTGATTAGAAAGAAATAATAATTTTCAAGTACAAGTCCATGGAAAAATCATTTGACTCTTATCGCACTGTTCGATAATTAGTAAGAAGCTTAAAAGTATTCAAGTGCTACTTCTAAACCATTATAGAACATTACTATGGGCAGGTGTGACAGTCGGAATTGCGTTAATTGCCAGATTTTACTTGTTCAACTTTGATGAAAGTATTCATCAACACGAGTGCTAAGCATGCGTGACGTGACGTGACGTGACATGACATGACATGATAAGAGTAAATTATGTATAGTGTAATCTAAACCTTATTCTTAGGTCCGACGACCACCATCAACTTTTGCATTGCTTTGGTAACGGCGCCTGTTGGAATAAATTAATTGCAAAAATCAAACGAAATAATAATGGAGCAATTGTCGAAATGACAGTATCTCTCGACTCTCCAGACAAATGTGTGATTACATATAATCATTAAAATCGTATACTTTTAATGATTGATGCACGCATCTACTTACAGACTCCTTTTTGGAAGAATCTCGGTTTCCTTTTCCATGAAATGAATAGAAAGTATACAGGTATCGACGAGAACATCATCAAGCAGCCATATCCTGAAAGCGAAACATTCCACTGTAAGGGAGCAAACTGAAATAGTCTTAAAAATAATCCAATAAACTAATCAAACATTTAACTTTGAGAAGGACTATTGGTGTTTGTGCGTGTGAAAAGAATATCTTACCAGTTTCCAAGGGACTAGCATACATAGGTACCACGGTGACGAATATCGTAGCAATTATGTAAATTATTGGGAAAAATAAGCTGACTTTTAATGGCCTTGGTAGATTTGGCTGGGCCCATCTAAGCCAGGGCAAGCACAATACAGAGACACCGATACTCAGCTGAAAAAAACAAACAAAGTAAAAAATCAATATTTTACTCGATGTTTATAACTAATGAGTTTGTAAGTATATAGAAACAGTTTTACTTTATTGCTCGAGAAAAGGAAGAAGAAGAAGAAGACTCACCCAGGTAACAAAACCTACGTAGTTGATCAAAGCTATGATGTCGGAAGAGCACAGATACAACAAGGACAAGAGAGCCTGCAATTACACAGAGAGCAAGTTTCAAATTAAATGATTACCAGAGCAATAATTCCTACCTCGCGCGCCACCCTCTCCTTGCTTATTCCTATTAACTATAATATTATAACAATAAAACCATGCATTCTCATACCAGCAACATTCATTTGTCATCTTTTCCAAAAGACGCACGCATGTATACGCATACACACACTCGAGTATTATCGAAAATTAAAAATGAAATTTTCAGTCATTGTCAGCATTTGTTATTTGGAAGCCTAGCTCATACACTTGCATCGCTAGGACAGTTCCATCTTAATTGAATAACAATAAAGCCGCTGAATCTCGCGTTTAAAATCTTGTCGAAGAATATATAATCGAACGCTTCGAGTATCGACGACCATTCTTTGCGCGCTCTTGCATTTGTTTTTCTATAGAATCTTTCGCAAGAAGGAATAAGTAGGTGTGTATACCTATATAGGTACGTGATAATTAAATCGCGCGCGCTCCCGCGCGAGTTTTGGCAAAAATGAATTTAGCTTTAAAATGATGCCTCGAGGAATAATCAACTGGAGAGATCAGTTGGATGTGAATAAAATTGGAGAAATTGATAAATAATATTAGATTTGTTTACCATGCATAGGACAGCTGGAGTGGGCGTGAGCCTCGAGGTTTGAATCATAGTTAAAATTTCTGGCATTTGTCCTTCACAGGCTCCGGCATAAAATAGTCGAGAGGACGTTAGTAGAATTCCGTTAACGGCACCAAAAGTCGAGAGAGCAACGAACACTGGGATCGTCCATGCCATAAATCCAAAGATACGATTGGCGAATGTCTGTATAAAACGAAAATACATACTCTTTCTTTAAATATTGACACGTATGTACATTTACATATTTAAAAATGATAGAAATCAATCTAAAGCAAAATATATATCGCACCTACGAAATATAAACAATAAGAATATATATGCGTATACTTACGACTGCGACTGCCTCGCTTCCCAAAACCTCAACAGGACTGAGAGTAGTATAGAAAGCTACGTTTGTCAAAACGTACACAACCGTTACCAAAGTGCAGGAAATTGCAATAGCTCTCGGCAAATTCCTAGAAAAAAATAATCATGCTTCTTAGCTTCCTTTCCTTCTCTCTTATCAATTTTCTCCCTAAACTGTTGATTCGATTACATCATTTCTATATTCTATATGTATAATTCTTCAATAAATTTCTTGAAAATCTCAATAAATGAAACTCCAATAAGCAATCGTATTCGAGAAACGAGTAGCTATAGGCTTTTATAAAAACCAAAGAAACGGAATTGTGTGGGAATCTATACTGATTGTTTAAATAATAAAACTATTTTAATAGCACACACTCTGGCATTGACTCGTACGTCTTTGCCAAATCTTCGTTTGCAATTAATCGAGGTGAGAAAATTCTCATCGAGCCTATATATAAATATATAATAATTAGAATTTTATCAAAATGTGATTTTACAAATAGCCAGTAAAGAAAATATTAAGCAAAACTTAACATTATTTAATTTTAATCCTACGTTATATATTATTACACGTCACGTCTATATTCTTATAATCATCACGCATCTCAAAAACTAGATATTTAAGAAAAATATAACAGTCTATTTAATAGTTGAATGAGATATGTTATATGTAATTTTTCAATACTATATAAATGAAAACCTATTATGAATGATAGTCATTAAATTTGGAAAATATCTTTACCTGACTGGGTCCTTCAATTCTTCGATAATGAAATTCAAATAGTTCCATCCGTTATAGGCGAATAAACCGGAATAAAAACTAAGAGCTATGGACGTGACTTCCGTTTTCGTTTCATTGAAAGTGAAATGCTCAGTGTGTCCTGTACAGTCGAATTTTAAAATATTTATTAACTGAATGTGTGAGGATCGAAATGGCATCGTCCATAATTTAAAATTGATACAATTTTTGCTATTAATGATGTTTTTTCGTGGGACTCTCGTGAAAGCAGGAGGGAGGGAGAGAGAGAGAGAAAGGATAATAGGAAGGAGAAGAGGCTTGAATTTTTCTCCGAGAATGCATGGATCCTAAAGGAATAAAACTTGGCTTTTGAATAAACTATATAGATCTCTGCCACTTAATAAGCTGAATGCTCCAATTGAAATCTGTATTTAGTCCACCTTTTTCATTGGGCAAATTGTCTCGTCCGGCAAGTGGGCAATCTTCAAAAGCTCCTATATCTTATACAGTTATATAGTCTTGTGTGGTTTTAAGGGAAGCGTGGGATGACAAGACACTTTGTTAAGCATTAACGCGCGCGGCCGCCTTAATATAATTTTATACTTTTCATTTTGCAACATCCACTCGAACGAATCGTCTTTAAAGTTATTTTTATAACCAACATTTGAGCGAGCGAATTTTAGAAAATTTAATACAAATGATCTCTCGATACATCAATCTTAAAAGAATAATCCTGTACATATATGCATATAAGAAATTCAACTACTAATAAATTTTTATAACAGGAATAATCGTTCGAGAAAGATTGCGATAGCAAGAGAATCGAAGCACGTATGGACGAAGCAAAGAAGGAAGTTTTAAAGAGGATGCATGGACTTTGGTATACATGCAGGATAAAGTTTCGATATTAGATCCGAGTGTGCAGTTATTGGCACACAGTGCTCTCCGTAATCGTCTACTCGCTCGTACATGTACGTTGCGATTACGCAAGATCGCGCATGGGGATTCTCGTATCTCGCGAGGAGTCTTGAAAGAGGAACGAGTCGTTCGACTCACCAGTGAACAGTTGATAAGCCCCGGCGAAAATGATGATGAACAGAGCCACAAGTTTGGCGTAAGTGAAGATATCTTGGACCCTCGTTGCCCATTTCACGTCCCAACAATTGATAAAAGCCAAAATACCTGAAGAAAGGATTTAAAAAGGTGTCAAAGTCACACATAACACATGGACAGATATCTAATCTCACTAATTCTATTAATTTACTATATTTATTCAAACCAACACCTTCATTAACATCATTACAAACTGCAATATCACACACACACACACACATACACAAGCAATTAAATTTATACTTTTATCTTCTCTTGGAATTTCTCTCAATGTATTTCAATATTGCTTTTCACAATACTTATATAGGCTGCACATTTATAATAACAGCTCTCTTCTCAAACCTCCAGCCATTTTCTACCAATTTGCATAATTGACATTTCTATATCTTTTATTCCGATTCCTCTCTTGGTCCACACAATTGATTTTGTCAATCTTATAGACACGTATCAGACCCGAGTCTGCCTTTCACCCGTTTGATTTCCATTAATTTGCATCGTTCAACTCGACTATCACTTTTTATCCAAGTTGATTATCTTGCTTGATTGTAGGACACATCAAATTTATCAAGTCAGATTTCATTAGGGTACATGTCAAGTTTTATTGGTTTTCGACTAATTGCTTCGACTACACGCGCGAGTGTGCTTATGCTAATTTCTGCAGTTTTTCACTACATTGATTTCATTATGCCTATATCACTAATAATATATATATATATATATATATACATATATGTGTATATTGTCAATCGCGTGCATCAATAATAATTCATAAGGTTGATTAGCAAGTTTCGACTGTAATTGTAAGTGCAACCTTATTATTTTTTCAAATCCCATGTCCGCAAGCGCGCGGCGCGACTTTTTATAGGGATATACACTTGATATTCCGTATTCTCCATACGTTATATGGGAGCGATAATTTACACATTGAGGCTATATATTGATATAATTAACAATGAAATTAATGTTCTATTAAAGATTTTGGAATAATCGTATATTGACATGACTATAGCTGTTTTGACGATAATTCATGATTATTTTTGGCTGATCTTTAGAATTGGACAAGTATTTCAGCCATTCGAGCCATTTCAGGTTCAGCTATAGTCTGCAGAGTGGGCTGTGGTACCTTGTAAGGCTTGAATAGAACCGGTTACCTCGGTTTATACGCCACGGCACGGCACACACAGTAGACCAACTGGCACCAGCCGAGTTAGCAGAGACAAGGGTGAAAACACACAGGCGAGATATGGTTATCGACAACAGTGCATTATTTACAATTTACGTCAGATAGCAAGTCATTAAATTATCTTCACTTTTTATCTACATCGCGTAGCTACTCAATTATTGTCAACCTGAACATTTTTCATAATTTTAAGAAGAAAATATCATACGCCACTTTTATTCTACTTCGCACCAAGCATTAAACAATCTTTCATTCCAAACTTCCTATTGGTGCCGCTATGGATGAATTCGCATGCACCTCAATAGACCCTCGCCTATCACATTTGCATCGCTAAAACCATCCACTTTCCGATAGAGCGTTTATTGGAACCAACAAGTATCGCAAACTCGTATAACTTTTTAATTAAAGTGCATGCGGCTAACTTTAAGATTAAGTGGTACACAAACATCTTTTTCTTTTCTATCATCTGCACCTAATGTCAGCTTTTTAGCTCGCCGATAACTAAGCAATCGCTCATTGCACCAAAAATTCCCACGCCCCTCTCTCTCTCTCTCTCTCTCTCACTCTGGAAACGATAAATCAATTACACATCTGATTTTTCAATCTGTCTTGAGAAAAACGAAAGAAACAACCGCGCGCGACGATCGAAGCTATTCCACATCTAACCTGAGAAATGTAATATAAGAAGGAAAGAAGAAAGAAATAACGGGGGTTTAGCCAAAGGTGCATGATTATTCAATAAAGATTCGTTGATGGAATTACAAAGGTTACAAAGTAGGAAAAATGAATGAATGATGGACCTAGGCGGAACATGGCCAATTACATTTTCGATTGAAAAAATTCTATTCATGTGGATTTTTATTGAGTCATGCTAGCATTAGTACTTGTAATTATTAATAATAGACAGCAGTATTGCATTCATTCAATTGAATAAAATTATATATGAACAATCTACTAATAGACTAGAGAAAAGATTCTCGACTGCGAGCTACTCTTTGTTTAACCTATGCTATATACGCGCATATTGAAAGACTCGCGATTTTGGCCACAATAAAAGATTAATTATATATATGAATGGTAAACGTCTTTGGGACCTCATCCATTGGATACTCGTCACAAGTTTGCGCGAGCAACCTTGTACGAGTGGCTGTCCTTTGTCCTCGACGATGGATTCGATTCAGCTGAACGAACGACCAGAGGAACAAATGACTGATGCAACAGTGGAAAAGAATTTCATTCTCGACACGTGCCCCCTTCCCTCGCGCGGTACCATATCGCAAAAGGATCATCTTTGCGCGCGGCGTCTAGTCGGCACTTTTCTCTCCCCTCGCTTCCCGCTTATTCTCGCCTACGAATCCTAGCTCCGTGGTCTTTTCATTTACCCGCATCCATGCACGCATCATCCTCTACCCCTTTCCACTGCTTTTCTTTCTTTCTTCAATTTTTCATTTATTAGTTCAATTAGCAAGTAGTCTAGCTTTTTGGCCATACGCATGATTTTACTCAAGTATATACCACAGCTCTTTCCTCTCCCCTATACTTGTTTTCCTGCTATTTCTGCTTTCCTCCACTTATCTCCGGTATTTTCCTCTTTTTCTTTCTCCCTCCCCCATCGCTGTTCTTTATACTTTTTTCCCGCCTCTCTCCAGCCAATCTCTTAGCTAGGCCCCTCCAGGGTCTAAGTCTAACTGTCCTCGTCAAGCCCTCTTCTCCTCCTTCCCCAATATAAATCTCGCCGTTCAGCCAAGCTAAATTGTATTGCCACGCGATTCGTTTTTAAACTATCCCTAGACCACACTATATGGAGCATCAATTTTTTTATTATTTAACGTTTTCATCCATCTCTCGTCTACCTCGAGTAATTCCATGCACGGTACTACAAAGGCCCCTTTATAATACGATAAAACGTAGCGTATTGAAAACAATGTTATTCTTCGTGAGATTGACGCAAGGGCCGTCTATGTAGACACGACTAATGAGGGGGGGGGGGGGGGGAGCGTATTCGGAAATGTGCAATTTTTTAAGATATTCGTTAGGAAAAAAATAGAAAATTTCATCTCGGGCCTGCATTGAAGTTTTTCAATGTTGATTCGCGACTCTCCATGCAAGATTCAACAAATTACTGGAAAAAAAGAAAAAGATGGTTGCATCGTGTACTACACCTATATGTATACGGGAAATATCAGGCTGTACATCACCTTCTGACTTGACAAAATTTGCTTGGACCGTTCATTACACACAGCTTTGATATAGTTTCTAACGTTTCTCACAGTTGAGTTAAATTGAGAATAAAGAGGAAAGCATGCATGGGCTATCGCGTTTTACGGTTAGTACACGAGTGTATAACCTGCTATATGCATATACACAAGCATGCGGTTGCTTCTATACTGTATGCGTGCGCGTATATCGCATCGTCGTTTTACAGAAATGCGCCGGTATACACATAATCCAATGCAAGTATTATCGCAACACGAAATAATGTCAAATCAAGCGAATCCTGCAAAATGCGTTAAACTGAATGAATGTTATAGATAAAATAATAAATAGTATATAATGTATGTATACTAATGAGTAATGGCCCGGGCGATAATTATTGGGGAAAGGGGAAAGGTCATACATGTCGGCCTTTATAGCTGTGTAAGAAAAATCCCTATGGACGTAATTTAAAGTTAAGACGATGAGGTAGCTCGCGAGGTTGCTCGGAGGAAATTGTTAGTCCATGGAAAAATGTGAGTTTGAAAGAAAAGAGTCGAGAGGAGATGCTTGAAAAAGTTGACTTTTCCATCTGTAGATAAATCGGAGCAGAGTTGCCAGAGGATTCTCGTTCCATGCTTTCCGATAAATTGCGGCAATGTCATTTCCTATTAACTAACACAGTCAACTCACTTGCTTTCTTTCTTATTTTTACCTCATTACTCGCGACGATCCACAATATACAATACGCCACGCCCGCGCCGCGCCGACTCAATCTTTTTACACAGAATTCGACTTCCTTCTTGTCCCAATCATTATATATATATATATATATATATATAGCTTTCAAACCTCTCAATCCTCTTTCTAACTCTACTATTATTAATACCTAATCGCTTATCATGGAAAATAAAAAATTTTCCTTTATCCATGCACAAATTAATTTTCTCTCGGCAATAAAAAGCAGCACATGCCTTTGAATTGGGAAATAGCTCGGTTGTGATGCGCAGGATAATATTACTGGACCTTGAGTTTGGATTATTATTTTAAATATTATATATTGTTATGTGCTTTCAAAGAATCATGCGTCTGTAATTAATATGAGCAGGTACACTTTCTTAGATCAATGTTAAAATTTACAGAGATATATGCACACAATGCAGTGTACAAGAATTTTTTTATGAAGAAGGATGATTGAAAGTAAAGTTGAAATGAGATGAGAAAAGGCACTGCAGGAGAACGTACTTGATCGAAATATTTGACATTCGTCAATAATTGCTTCCTAGTATTTCGACAGAGAATCCTCGAGATATTCCTAAGGCG
The DNA here is from genome assembly GCF_024137725.1 of Prorops nasuta. Lineage (NCBI taxonomy): Eukaryota > Metazoa > Arthropoda > Insecta > Hymenoptera > Bethylidae > Prorops > Prorops nasuta. Next base: position 8,603,867 of record NW_027116805.1, on the reverse strand, counting down.
TATAACGTACGAGACGGACTCTATGTTTTTCCCTCATCTAACATAATAGCTAGTCTACAACACACTGCAGGCTATTACAACTCCATTTCAAATTGGCAGTAATTTTCTGCTATACGATCCTTCCTTTCTTCCCTGCATAAATTTACCATTTTCATCTCACGTAAGCATATACTATCCTTTCGTTAACTTTATTCAAGAAAATTGGATGAAAAGGCGAAAATGTTAGTACTTGTAATTCCGATTCGAGTTGAAAGTGAAAGCACGAAGAGGAATGACAAATTTATTTGGTAAGAGAATAAATGAATTTGGGATGAGGAGCGAGAGTAATAAAAGCGTATCTGCTCTAAAAACTTGGATATAGTTTGCTATAGGTTTATGCGAGGAGAAAAATCTAGTTACAAAGCTATATAGTAATGAGAGAGCTTTTTAGCTAGAGCTAGCTGATCGTGCGAGACGTTAACTACTGACAGACGTCGCGGCGGAAGAATAAACATATACCATCCCTTACGTGTCGCGCAAGCGCGCGCTAAGAAGAAAATAATGAAAAAACATATAAAATAAAGGTATAGCCATTAGAAAATTCTCATCATTCTTCTAGCCCCCAACTCTATCAGAACTTTTCCTACCTAATAATTTCCATTTTCTACTGCAGCTTAGTTCAAACAACATTTCAGCTTGTGAAAATTCTCTTTCGAACGCTTAACGTTAAGCCTTATTATTTATTTGTTTCTTTATATCGATAAAAATAAAATCATTTATTTGATATGCAATTATTTTGTACACAAGTCGCACGTTAATAATACCAATAAATGTAGACAAAGGAAGAAATTTTAAATGGTGAAAATTATGTGTCTCAATTGTATAATTATATAGTATAAAAATAATCAATAATAGGTTTTAATAAAAATGTGAGGTAAATTAGGAATGTAGCATTTAAAATGGAGAGAGAAAGAGAGAGAGAGAGAAGGGGCGATGAAAGGAGAAGAGTGCGGCGTGTGCAGGGGGAAAGAGAGAAAAAGTGTAACGGTAGCCGCATGACCGTTGTGTGTGTGGATCTTACGACCATTCAAAATGTAATAATGCGAGCTTATTGTACGTAACGAGTGAAGGTGAAGGTACCTTAACGAGTTAATGTGTCACAGTCAAAGCGTCATACTTACACGTGTTAGCAGCCAGCAACTTTTGCCTGCTCCCTACATCGCGAATCCCATCAAATTTAATCAAAAGAAATCTATAAATATATACATAGCCTCAGCTAGAGATTCCACTCCTTCGTGGAATATCTCTCAGCAATCTTTTTATAAAATTCAAATCTCTCGATATTAAAAATATGACTCTTTGTCGTTGCAACAAAATCATCAAATTAATCGTTTGAAATCGTTACGAGTATAAGTGTAACCATTGCAAGTGCATGAATTATGCGTGTATAACGTGTGTACGAGGGGGAAAAGGAGAATCATACGCATCTACTTGATGAAAGAACCCTAATCACATAGAGCTGCTAATAAAATGATATCAATTAAAATAATTCGCTTAATGATGATCTCCATCCAATCAGAGGCAGCTCCACCCCCCCCCCTTCCTCCAGCAGCAGTAGAAGAAATGTTAGAATAGTTCCCAATGGCTGGGGCTGCATTATAGGTATACATATTGATCATGCCAGGCAAGAAAATTGACGATGTTGTTCAATCATTTTTCTCTATCATCAGCCAGATTTCTTTTCATAGGGAATATTAATTCAGTGCCATTGTGTGCCGCGTCTATAAATGATGTTCCGGTGCTTATACTTAGTATATATATATATATATGGCTAAGGGCAATCATGGAGAGAAGAAATTTACAAGAGAGAGAACAAGTGATGAGGTGTAGTTGTATAATACATAAAGGGGTGAGAGAGAAAAGATTGTGTGAAAAAAAGAGTGTGTGTGTGTGTGCATGAGCGCACGTGCGAATAAATAAATAAAAGGTAAAGACTTACATATGCAGCAAGCAGCGAGCAACCTTGCAGCATCGTCCGGTGGGGAGCAATCAGGAAACATTGGTTTCAGGACATAAATACTGAAGGTCAGAGCAACGATTGCCTGACTGCAAGGTCGAACTATCATGCACTCCACCCAGAGTCTAATAAAGGCCAAGAATGGACCAAAAGTCTCCATGATATAAGCGTAATCCGCTCCAGATTTCCTTATCATACATCCCAACTCTGCGTAACAATATGCTCCAATCTATATGGTAATAATATAATCGGGTAAAATAATTTCAACACTATATAAATGTGTTTGCCGCGCGCGCGCGATCGCGCTTTCGGTTGCAGGTTAAACACTCGGATGGATATTGCGCGCGTGGCGTTTAACCTATTATATATTTATATAGAGACTTTTTAATATTTGCAATTTTACGACCAAGCTATATTGAGATTGATGAAAGGTGAAAACTGACCATAGAGAAAATTCCTGAGGCTGTCCAGACGAGTAAACTGGCGTTGACGCTACCGGTGTACTTGAGGACTCCGGTCGGGCTGATAAAGATGCCGGAACCAATAATTGAACCAACGATCACAGTGATACCGTTCAAAAGTGACATTTTTGCCTCTAGCTTTATCTCGTCTCCGCCATCGGCTGTTGTCACAGGATCGTAAGGGCCTTTTTCTCCCTCCTTCTCCCCATCCTTCAGACTCTTCACGCTTCCACTCTTTGACATTTTATCTGTAAATTTGAAAATTCAACAATTTCATTTCTCTCTCTCTCTCTCTCTCTCTGATCACAAGAGGCACGCATCTCGCTTTTGTCATGCCTACATTCATTTGTTGGTGCGTTGCACCGCGTATTAAAAGAGAAAGCCTCCAGGGATTTTTATTCTAGTCAATTGATCAATTTAAAAAATTGCCAAGTATACGCGAGTAGTTTACGATTGGCTAGAGTGTACAAGTGAGATGGTATCAATTTTCCACCGTTGAATTTTTATCGTATCGCTTTGGTCTTTGAATAATGCATCGAGCCAGTTGCGAGTTGAGCGAAACAGCAAGTTTCGACGTACTCTTCCTTTGCTGCTGCAGCATGCACTTCATCTTGGGAGCGGATCCTACCTCCTTTTTATTGATAAAGTGTAGGAAATAAGAGGAATAGGACAATGGATGCACGGTAGCTGATGGATTTTAATGTCCTTTCATGGAAATTGGAAAAACAAGTAAGTAAAAATTAAAACTCGATAGCATGAAAGAACATTCTTATTTTTTATCAATTCGCTCCGTTTTCTCCCTTCAAATATCACGCTTGATCAATTTCAGTCGTTTAGCCATGAGAAGGAGAGAGCTCGACAAGAAAGATTCAGCTCGATGGAAAAACCCATGATAAATACCAAGTTTTCGTTGTAAATACATTTTTTTGTATAGAGATATACCTAGATGAGGTTAATGCGAATAATCTAGCTCCACGGATGAGATATGCTACCTTCACATTTTTACTTTATAGCATTAAATTATAAATATAAATGTTTAAGAGGGAAAAGACGCGACAAGAGTTTATTATTATATTTATATAGAGGAGACAGGGGAAGAAATCACCCACACACATGCATGCATGTATATTGGGGTGGTCGTTAAAAAAAATTTTTTTGACGGATCCCCAAAAACCACTAGTATTTGATGAGAAACTACAGTGGTTGAAACCTGTGGCCTGACGCAAATGATGGAAACACGTGCCTCATTGCGATCAAATATAATTTTCGAAGAATTTTACAGTTTTTCGCAGATAACTCATTAAATATTCGATACTATGAAAAGATGCATATAACCTTTTCTCTGAAGAATTAAATTCTACATAATAAAGGTACTATACATTTTTCTTCTAGAATGCATAGTAATCGAGATATTCCTGAAAAATCGATCCTCTTTTTCGTTTATACACATTATATTGACATATGCTCATATGAGTAGTTATTCTTATTTCGCTTTAGTGTTACACATTTTATTTCTCTTAATTTAATAAAATATGTTAATTGTACGGTAAACTAAAAATAATTATTCATATAAACATATCAATATAATGTGTATAAACGAAAAAGAGGATCGATTTTTCAGCAATATCTCGATTACTATGCATTCTAGAAGAAAAATGTATAGAACCTTTATTATGCAGAATTTAATTCTTCAGAGAAAAGGTTATATGCATCTTTTCATAGAATCGAATATTTAATGAGTTATCAGCGAAAAACTGAAAAATTCTTCGAAAATTATATTTGATCGCAATGAGGCACATGTTTCCATCATTTATCTGGCCTCAGGTTTCAACCACTGTAGTTTCTCATCAAATACTAGTTGTTTTTGGGGATCCGTCAAAAAAATTTTTTTTTTAACGACCACCCTAATGTATTTGTACATAAAATTTTTTGTTCAAACTGGTCAGTAATTTATATATTATTGTTTTGACAAAAAGTATTTCGGAAAGCTTGCCAATGTAAATTACATGTTGTATACAGCACAAAAGGCGGGTTAGGATATTTGCAAACTGCGAAGCGATAAGCCAAATGAATTAAGGATAGCAAAAAAGAAAAAAGGCATTTTTCAAATGACATGGGAAAAGAATAGCGCTGCTCAGCTTGACGGTTTTCAATTATCCCTCCAAATAAAAATTATTCCATCTCTCTCTCTCTCTCTCTCTCGATATCTTATTGTATCAAACTTTAAAATAATAGGTAAGTACAATCGTCTATAATTTTATAGCTACGAACAACAAACCATAGGTATATAGTTGTTAAAAGCACTAAAATACATTATTAACCATAACTTGATTATTATTGATCCATGTCAAGTTATTCCTGACGGGTCAGCGGTTATAGGCGATAATAAACTTTTGATAAAGCCGGTCTCGATAAATTCTCTCTTTCGATCCATAATTAAGAGAGCTTACAAACTGCCCAGATAGCACAATCAATATATTCTTTTTCGACAGTTGTGTGCATGTAGGTATATTTGTTCCCATTTTATATGAGCGAGAGAGAGAGAGAGAGAGAGAGAGAGAGAGGATTCTCTCGCTTCTTCGCATCTAACAAGCCGCTAAGACATTTTCTAAATAGCTTCAACAGTTGAGAACGATACTTTCCTTCTCGTCTGATGAAATCAAACTCCAAATAATTCATCTCATACTATAGCTGTATGTATATGGAAAAACAAATTATTTCCTTTTTACATATTTAAATTCCTCTGTTATCATTATGATAACTATAGCTATACTATATATTGCATCTGCTGATCAATTAATAGGAAAAAATCCAATCTACGAGCAAAATTTAATGAAATGCAGTATACGTCTCGCGTTAGAATAAGAATTTGATTAAGCAAATTAGGTCATTTATACTGATTTTTACCATGCACTGTAATCTCGATAACTGGACCATACAATGTAGCTTTCCATCTCGTGTGCAACAAGCAGTATATTTCATTCGATTACCGTAAAAAATGCTTTCTTTGCATTTCTTATATGCTTAATTTAATGTCATTAAGTTTCACTGTAATTACCGCAGTAAAGTATAAATTCCCGTAACATTCTCAATTGCTATTTTTCAAACTCTTTCCAGAATCTCTTATCCATTGCTACAATCTCCACATTATATACATATACATTTTTTGCCTAAGCAAAGACCCCCTGTGTTTTTAGAGAGACTTGCAGAGACGTGGAGAAATTCTCAAGTTTAAAGCGTGACATTTTTAATTTAGCAATATATATGTAGAAAAGAGAGTCTTTGCTATATAAATATTGATTAAGATTAAAAACGAATCTCCCGGACTGTTTGTCAGTGGAGATTAGTTAGCTTCAATCTTGCTTACAATGTTTTCTCAACTAAAAAGAGTTGATCTGTCAACACCAAAGTCTTGCTATCACGATCAATAAAACCGATAATGATTAGTTTTGCAGCGTAGCTAATTTCCATATCCATATTTAGATCGCTAAGGAATCGACCAATGAGAAATTCGTTTCTGGGTACACACCTTTCTCTATGTTCCGTGACAAAAACCTGTTCTCCACACATTAACCAGTCAGCTACTTTTGACGTTTATGAAAAAGTTATAATATTTTCTATTACGACCAGTGTAATTAGTATAAAGAAAAAACATTGTTATTAGTTACCGTCGCAACATTAAAATTTTAATCTACGCGTCTAAAGATTATTCTAAATAATATCAAACTTTCGAATTATTTAGAAGCTTGGGCAAAAGAGAACAATTAAAAGACAAAGATTAATAATAATTATTCTGTAAAAAAAAAAAATAGTTTTCTATCTAACGTTTTTTATTATCCCACAATAGTTTTAGATGATTAGTATTCGTCGAGTAGCGAAAGCTCAGCGCGCTTCCTGCAGATGCATGCATGATTTTACAAATCCCTTCATCAACAATGACAATAATTTTCAATCGAAGAGAGAGACTTGATAGGATCTTATTATTTTAAATGGCTATATACATATACAATTATACCGATAAAAAGGGGGGATATAAGGGAAGCCATGCTTTATTCTAACGATCTCACAGTATAGATTTTACTAGTACAGCAATACAACAAGATGTGTGGAAATATCTAACGTGCATTGAGTAACAGTGAGCTGCCTAGTTAAAAAATTGCTTTAAAAGTCTTCGAAATTTTTCCAAGTATGCTGAATATGGTATACTTGGCGGTATCACCAATAATAAACATCTTCAATTTGCTGACCCAAACTCTTCTCTGATTCCGGATCAATTGCACTCGCGAGCAAAAAAATACTTAGTTGAAAATAAAAAATATAGCATGCACAAATATAGCAATGAAAAAATGGAATAATTGAATGTTAGTGACATTTTCATGCTTTTAGGAGAATTCAATAGAAATCTCCGCAGATGTTTCGGGTCTGCGGGATAAAATAAAATTTAAGAGGAATCAATGGAAATTTGCTGCAGTTGGAAGAAAGTGAATGAAAATTGACGGATATACGAGAAATGGTGGAATTGTTATTTCCCCCTAAGACTTATATCTCTTCTCTCTTTATAGCTTCGCAAATTTATTCAACAAACTTTCATTCCTAAACCAATCGATAAAATCCACAATGCTATCTACAGCTAAACGGGTCAAAGTTACATTCTCTATAAATAAATAAGAGAGCTAAATTCCTTCAATTCTATATTACACATAATAGGAATGACAAATGAGTATAGGTAGGATCGTAGGATATATACTCAACAATTACAATGCGCGCGAATCGAGTCAATTATATCTGTGAGCCATTAAATCAGACGATTATACATTACAAATATTAACGAATAATATTTATTCTTTTAAAAGATATGACAGTTTTGCGATAGCACAAGTACAGCTGCCTCCAGAGAAAATTCCAACCACTGTAATTCAATTGAAAAAAAAGAGTATTGTGCAACATTGGTTAAACTGGAAAAGCATAATAAAATCCATTTTTCACAACAGCTTTAAGGAGGCTGTGATTAAACATTGCATTATAATTGAGTAATTTTTTCTCGCCAAATCGAGCCATGCACCACGCTCTAACAACCATCCGCAATATCAGTCGAATGACTTGTCATTAAAATTTTTCTACTTTCCATAAAACCCCTCGCTCTACTTTTTCTTAAGAACGAGAAAAGAGAGAAATACTCAAAGTCTACTGTCCTATCGAAATTTGTTTAACATACACTTGGAAAGTCTCTCGACAAACAGAGACACGTACATTAAAAGATCTACACACACAAATGATTCGCAAGTGAATCATCAAACGGAACGTTTCGAGATATGGGAATACGTGGTTTTCGCACCAGAGCGGTAAGGTAGGCATATTAGGTAGGATAGGGGTGGGGGGGAGAGAGAATTTGAAACGTGTGTGGATTAAAAGGTGCAGCTTGTTGAAAGATTTCACGGAGGGCTTTTTCACGGGCGCCGTAGGGTTTCAGGGTTTCATGGGAGAGTACGAGGGGTGACGTCCCGCCCGGGTCTCCCCTTGTGTTCAACGACGACCGGCAACCCAAGTCTGGCAGTTGTGCCGCTTCGCACAGCTTTTGCTCACCAATACAATCTCCGCGGCTAGGCTATTATATATATATATATATATATATCTGTGCTCGTGGCCCTTTTATTCACGTGCGTGCATGATCCATTCAGTGAAACTAACCGGGCCCCCTCACGCACATTTCCCCCCTTTGCGCTCTCCGCTCTTCCCGCCAAATCATCAGCCTTACCAACCACGCCGCAATCTTTCTCAATGTTCATCGAGAACACCAAAGATTCTATACGAAAGTTAAGCACTCGGGATAAAATATCATTTTTCCCTTTGACCATTTATAGTGAAATTTTCGTTCCTAAGTAAATAAGAGAAGGAGATTTGTGTGTGTGTGTGTGTGTGTGTTAGGGTAGATAAAACTCCATGGGATTGGTAGCTATGCTTCGAGAAGAAGGATAAGAAGTTGCAATTTTTCTGCCCGTCTTCCTCCTTCGAGTATTGCGTCATGTTTCATTGATCTCGAGTCAACATAGACAAGCTTCGATCCAAGTACCAACTGTATTTAAAGTAACGACTGCATGGACGGACAGGGCTAAGATAATCTATCATCGATCCGATTCGCTAGAAGCATGTCTATAGAATTTTGCCTATCCTCTATATGTACAATATACATGTATATTTGCCTTGGATATACAAATTAAAACTACACCTTATGCCACTTTAATTTCTTTTTCCAATTCTCAAATGCAACAATAATTGCAATGCTTTTCTATATTCAGGACCTCCGATCAAATGTTTCTCCCCAACAAAATCAACACAGTCGTGTGTATGATAAATATTAATGTAAACATTATATCGATGCTATAGAATTAATAAGAATATAATATGTATAAATAATGTAAGAGAGAAATAATTGCACAAATTATGCAATTATCTTGGTAATATTGTCCATTTCAATAAGCCGGAATAAAAGTTGGGAGCACACGTGTGACACGGTGGAATTCTTGTTACAATGCAGGGTAACCATTTAAAATACGACACATGCGAGAAATATGTTTACAAGCGATGATGAGCAAGGTCGAGAATAATTTTGATAGATACTCTACATAAGGTTTGGCAAAGATAGGTGGCTTGGATTAATTGTAAATAGGGGAAATATTTGGGAAACATGTACCTATACATGTATATATATATACATATAAAGTAGAAAGGGAAGTTTCATGGCGGCCGAGAAAATCAATAGACCACGTGGGTCGCCGACCGGATTTTCCGCACAGCTCCTCTATACCTTCCTGAACCTACCTTTCAACCACCGTTCCAATCCCTTTAAACATTGCATTTTTTTATCGATATTACACCAAATTCCCTGCAATCGGTAGTAATTCCTTAAAAGGCGATTGCCGCTTGACGAAAAACTAATGCTCCCCACCGATCTTCCACGAGTCTTAATTCCTATTCCTTTTCTGCTTTATCATTTAATGCCCCTTTAACACGAGATTCTCAATTGTCACATCGCATATTTATCTCATCGATTTCAATGAGACTGGCACGACTTACATTTCCTCCAAGGAGTAACGACAAAAACTGTTAATTGAACGTAGAGCGTAAAAGATAGGAAAGGGAGGGGCTAAAGTATTGGTAAAACTGAATTTCCAACTGTTAGTTTACTTGTTAAACGTTGGAAGAGAAAAAATGACTCTGTAGAATGATGTGAATGAAAATATTTTGATTACATTCAGGTATTCTCATTAGATTTCATCTTGAATGCGTCTCGTTCCGTAAAAAAATAATATTAAATATTTCAACAATTTGCTAGCTATTCGTTGTAAACGTACTATTATTATTAGAGCTGAAATAATTAAAGTAACGCGAGGTCACGTTGAAGCATAAAATAAAATGCAAGGAAGCAACAGTTGCCTGCAGTAGCTCTCTCTCTCTCTCTCTCTCTCTCTCTCTCAAAGGCCCAAGATAACCAGCCGTAAAACAGCCCCTTTCTTCAACCTCGCGCATCTCCTCAACGTCGATTGTTAGTCCTTCTCACGAGAAGGACTAGGATGAAGGATAAATTATAGCAATATTATCGAAAACTTGGCAAAAAATATGGTGACTCGCGCGTGAAACCAGTTCTCCCCTCCCCCTAATTATTCATCTATCCAAAATCACAAGGTCAAAACTTTTCAGTCAACACTTTTGAAACGAGCACAACGCCAGTTTATCGAAACACCAAACTTTGTGGAATTTTCACGCCTTGTATCATTGTCACATATTCTATATAATAATAAAATCAATCCAACTAGTTTTCTCGACTAAAATTCAAGGATGAGAAAGATGAAAAACTGGACGAGAACAGATGGAAGGCTTGTGAGAAAATATGTATAAGAGAAAAAAATGAAGAAGAAGAAGAAGAAGATTATCCCAGTTGATCTTTCAACCGTACTCATCCTTTATACGTTAAAATTCGATGGCACACAGATGTCACACTAAGTCACCTTGATGGAAGAGAAAGAAAATATATGGCATACTTACGTAAATAGATGCGCGAAGGATTTGGTTGAAGAAGGATCTCTCGTGACGTCAGAAGGGGTTCGTTCGTAGGGCTGAGTAGAAGGGTAGGTAATAGTGTAGTTGCGGAGTTGAGAAAAATTGGTTGGGATGTGAAAAATGGCTAAGCTCCTCTTCGCGGTTCTCTCTCAGTGGCTCTTCATGGTTTCGGGCTTGATATCCTGCGGGACGTTCTCGGTGGTATACATGTACAGTCGTGCGCGGTAAGGCGAGGCGAGGCGAGGCGAGGCAAGGAAGAACCTCGACGCGGCACGGTGGTCGAGTCTCGAATGACTCGCTCGCTCGCTGATTGCAGGCTGCCTCGTTCGTCGTACGTACGTACGTACGTACGTAGTAAGTCCGTCCGACTTCCGCGAGTCGTTCGTGCCGTTCGTGGACGTCTGGCTGGCTGGTGGCGCGCGTGCATCGGTCGGTCTGGGCGGGAGGGCGCGCGCGAGAGCGACCCGATCGGTAGTCCCCGACGACGCGACGTCCCGGCACCGCGCACACGCACACGCGCAAAAGCGCCACGCTCGCTCCAATCCTCTACGTACATATATATACATATACATGTGCGCGCGCCTAGAGAATCACAGTAGCGCCCTCGGCGCCCTCGCGTGCACACGCAACTCCCACCAACAACCCCAATTCGTTCCCTTCCTTACCCAAGGCTCACAGCGCGCGCGCGCATCTACCCAGGTCACCCATGCTCTATATGCTTGCGCGCCTTATACTACCCCCTCGTTTCACCCCTTCCTAATCTTTCTTCCTTTTCACACATTTCCTCCCATTCATCTTCCCACTTGGCTCTTTCCACACACACACACACACCCGCGCGTGTGTGTCAGCCACCCCCCACACCTCATCTTCAGGCCTATTACGCTCTTGGTATCAGAGTTCCTTCTTTTATCCAACTTAATCCCTCCAGCCCTTAATTCTCTTGGCAATTTCCTTCTTCAGCAAAGTCTTCGTCTCGTTATAATTATACTCGAGGACTCTCTCCTCTTTAATTCTATATTCCTTCAGGCCTCTATTCGCCTCTCGCGCGCCTCAGCCTTTTTCTCATTCCTAGTTTAACTTAACGAAATTTTTCGACTCTTTATTTCTACTACTGTTTGGTCTTTTCGACCCCATTCCTCCTTCAATTTCTTATCTCCTCTACCATTACTTCACTCGGTCTTCTCTTTCTTCGTTGGCTCATATCTTCCCCTCCTGTCTTCTCCATTCGTAAATGCAATCTGCCAATCAACAAATACAGTTTTTTAACAAGTATTATTGATTAAAGGTACAATTTTAAAAATAACAATCGAATAAATAAAATTGTAAGAAAGTATTGGGATTTTTCGAAAGTACGCTCCTATACAACTTGCCCCATCGAATGTTTACCTTCTTTCAAAATATCCCCCATAGCCACATTACGTGTGCGTGTGACATTTATCCCTTATAGATTCTGCATCTCTCAGCTGCAGTTGCCAAGCAAATGTTATCCAAGGGTGAGAAAAAGTAACACAGTCGTACGTGTGTTACGTCACGATGGCATTGCTTGTCAACATTATTATCTTATACGAATCGTCGAATATATCGATGTAGAAACTCGTACAACTTCTTTCTTCTGTATAAGAAATATAATATGATTAACATATAAAACTTTTATTTCATTAGAAAAATATAATATAAGAATAATATATAGATTTCTTCCAATAAAATTAACCCAAGCTACATTTTCATTTCAATTAGCATCAATTACTTAGTACTATCGTTTTATAGAAACACATGTTAATATCATAGATAGATGCATCGACGTGGGTTTTTTTGGCTGTGTGGGCGAAAGCCAATCAATTTTGTATATATATGTATACATATCGTTACTTTATATTCGCGCGTAATAGCTCATCGAACCCGTGTATGCGCGTGCAAGCAAGATTAATTCCCTTTAATCATTTAACTTGTACAACAAAAGATGAATTTAATGGGCAAAAGAAGGAATAGAGAATATAAAAGCGAAAAAGAGCAAATTATAACATATAGATCAGGCATTCAAATATCGCGGATTGGAAGAATTTCAGAAATATTTAGACAAATTGTCATAATTAAGGAAGCAAATTGTGCATGTCTTTTGTGAAAGATAAATCTGAAAATTTCCAGTCGATTTGTATCGTTAGGGAGTCTAACGAAGCCCCCCGGAAGTAGTTATATACGAATAATCTTATAACGCGCGCGCCATGTCACGCAAATCTCATATTGTGCAGTCGTTAACGATGTGTATATTTTATTTGCATGCTTTCGTAACAATTTCAAATCTTCTGGTGTAATGCTAAAAATACGTCTTATGAGAAATAGTATAATATATACGCACCGCATGGTTATCTCTTTTTCAATATTTCCATCTTCACTTTACTATTTCGCAGCCCGATATTCGGTGTAAATTTTACACTAATATTCTCTTTTTACAAGATGAATTAATATGCCAACTCACGAGTGTTGTAGCCTACAAGCGACAAACTCGTATGAAAAAAATGAGGAAATTTTATTATGAATTGAAATTAACATATTTCTCTGATATTATTATTTTGTTCGCGATAGATTGTTCTAGTATATTTTGACAAATAGAAATGAATGGATTGTTCTATCGCGCCGCAATGTCAATAGCTGAAGCCACTGCACAAACACAGAGTTTTCTATTGAAAATCTCTGGCGCTCTTCTCTTTGACTCGCTCTTTTACAGTTTTTTTATTAGACACCCCAATGAACCTCGCTCGCACACTCGATATACATATATCCAAACGTATATCTAGGGCCAAGCTCGCTCTCGTCTTTCTCAATTTACCAACATAAATCAAAATACAATAGACAAATGTGTGTATTTCGCAAGTAACTGACCCCTCTAACCCATACCCCCTGCCTCTTATTTCTACGCATACCGTCTTCTACCAACCAAGCAAACTATATTATCTGACCTGTCATTTATAATGGATGTTATGCTTATAAAGATAGAGAGAGAGAGAGAGAGGCGCGGAATAAAATTGATATAAGAGTAATCTAATTTTATCAAATGGTAGAAATAAAAAAAAAGTCGAGTGTAAATGCATGGCAAGAATAAAACTGGGGTGCATATATGAATGAAAACAAAATAGGACTAAAAAAGAAAGGCATTTCATAATCGATAATTTAGTAAAGTGAAGTGTCAGGAAATTTCTGAGTTTGCTGCGAATAAGGCTTTCTCCGCGTTCCTCTTATTCGCTTATTGTGTGTGTGTGTGTGTGTGTGTGTACGAGCGGGCAAAATGGGTTGCACAATCTCGCTCTACCAATTATTCTTCGCATGCTCTTAGACCCAAAGAGAATGTAAATGTTACTCTGCGAAACGAGGATTATGAACGAATCATAACAAATAAAAAACCAAAGCAAAAAAAAGCATTGAAATTGAAAACCTTGAATGAGCAGAGTAAATTCGAATTTACTATATAATTATTTCTTTACGCTTAATGAACCGTGTTAACGAAGCTTATCTATTACCTTTTTCATATTTTTTTGTATAAACTGCAACACTTAACTTTTATTTGTTTAATCATTAATTCTCGAGATTCTCACCTTCGTTATGGTTGCGATTGATTTCCATTTCAAAAGTACGTCAATTACTTTGATTCTATTGTTTGCAATTTTATTTCTTTCTTGTTGATTATTCGTATATCGTTATATAGTAATAGTTTATTGGTTTGTGTCGAAACTAATAGGGGTGTTTAGGAATAACGCAGGAAGGCGCGCGTTAATATATATATGTATGAATATATATGTGCAAGAGCTCGCGCTCCAAGCGAAAGGGTGAAAGTCTGCTATATTTTAGGATCGCAACCATTTGACTTTTCTTTCCAACCAGAAATGTAGAAAACGTCTGAATTTTGACCTTATATACAACCGCACGCAGTTGACAACATTGCACCGATCAAGGAGATGTGTGACCTAATGATCAGGCCGGCTGCGATCAGAGGGCAGAGTTGCCTTTTGCCTTTTGCCTTTTTCCACATCCACCCCGGCCACTATATATATATATATAATATAATAACGCTCGAATGGTGTACATGAGCGCACGTGAGAAAAAAATGCGATGCTTGCGTCCGACGCACCGACGAACGGCGACGACTCGCACGCAAAAGCTGACGAAATTTTCGGTTCAATTTCGTTGGAAGCATTCTTTTCGTTAACGATCACAATCGCAGCCGCGCGTCCTTTTCTATATAATTTTCTCTCCTCGATACCCGCACGCCTTAATTCTCGGCTCGCCTCTATTACGTCAACTGGAAATTATTAAAAGCGTGTGTGCGTGCGTGTGTATAAAGCAACCTTTTTTCTCACCACCTACACGCACTGCAAACCATCCACTCTTGTCCAGTCGAAATAATCCAAATTTTCTCATCCATCTCCCCTGCAATAATATTCTATAAATCGTATATAGAGAGACATTTTGAAACTTCATCCCTCATATTTTCGCTCCAATTTTAAATTATTATTAAAATCTAATCAGTGCAAGTTCCAAGTATTTTTAATCATATATCTAATTTCTGATTATATTTTTATTCAAGTGACCAGATTCTTCTCTTTCCTTGCATTAAAATAATGATAACAATGTGACTGAACAAAGTCCATTGATTAAAAGAAAACCTGTAAAATGAGCTTAATGACCACGATAAATTAGTAATTTTTTTACTATTAAGGATTTCAGATATATAATTTCCATTTACTTTTCTCAATATCGCCACTAATAATTGACAATTATAGTATAGATATTCTACACACTTCCCTATCCAATGTTTTGTTAAAATATGATGCACACGCGTATTTGCCAGTAAATTTGATCATCGATTAATTACATTTCACTTACTTAATCTTTCATATCTATATGCTTTTAAGAAGAAGGAAAAACTTTTTAAAGATTGTTTCATGTAAAATGTATTATTTTCCAATCTCTTTATACGTGTTTGTAAAGAGATTCGAATGTATGTTATTTTTGCGCTAAAATTAAGTATAACAATCAGTCCATTATTGTGCGTTTCTACTATACATATAGTATATGGTGGTAGAAGTATAATTTGTGCAATAAAAATTTAATATAAAAATTGTTCACTCTTTCTCGGCAAAGCACGCGCGCGTGCGTGTGTGTGTGTGTGTGTGTGTGTAACTAATCTAAATGAAAAGAACAAAATAGAACGAGCCTATAGTAGTGTGAATGAAATCATTAGAAATACGATATGGTGAATGTTGTGGTAATATTTGGACGAGATCGATGGAGAGAAGCCTGTTGCGTAGGACTTTTCTGCCGCCGCCGCCACCGCCTCCCTCAATCCTCAATGACGCTGCACGGACGCAATGAAATCAATAGGGGATTCAAGGTCTGGATCTCGCTCGCGCTACGTCATTCATGACATCCTACTCTCGAAGCACCAATCAGCACTTTTCAAAAATTCTACAAGACTCGATAAAAAAATAGATAAGGCTAACCGAACGAAAACTAACACGCAGTTTTGTCAAAAGTCAGCTATGGATATATAGCTCGAGTTATATAGGCCCTTCCTGTATAATTAATTTATCATTAAAGCGTGTGTTAAAGATCTTTCTTTCCTATCTTCTATCGTCACGCCGTTTCTCTCTTGTTACGAAATACACATACTCGCGTCAACTTTATAAGGAAAACGTGTAATTTAAACTACGGTAGATCGCCTCGCGGAAAGTAGCTGATACGCGTATACTATAATATATTATAGATGGTATGTAGTACACGCGGAGCCTTTTATTGGTGTGTGGTATACGTATCATGAACGAATTAATGACTAGTAATAAGTAGTGAGCAATTCCATTCTTCTCGACTATGCATAACAATGGTTAAACTGCACTCTCCTAATTTGTTATATTTATCAATATTCCAAGAATCCTGTTTAAATCAATTAAAAAGAAGCAAGAAAATTTATAAACGGGTACAGGAATAATTATACTGTCAGATAACTAAATAGATTAAAGTAAGCTCCAATATAGTTACTATTATCATGCATCCATTATATACATGAAAGAATGTACTTTAAGAACATGTCATTTCGATCGTTTAAAAAATTTAATATGACCTTGACACGACATCATCTTTGACATATCGAATTTAATCGAATGTCAAAAAATAGAGGGTCACGGTAAATACAGGTTTCTTCAAACCCTCTAAAACTTTAGAAAAAAAACATAACGAGTGCTTTGCCTTTTAACTCACTGAACGCACTCTGGAGTCTGGACTTTCTCTGGTCAGTACTACGGACAGTTAGTACTCGGTACTCAGTGCCCACTGTCCAGTAGTCCGACTGCTCCGATCAGTCCGGAATTTTAAGACCATGGGCATTTTATTGTACGCTGTAGGAAATTAATCCTCGCAAAATACCTATTACTACAGACAAAAGACAACGATTCAATTTCCCCCATGTATGTACACTGCACAGTGTACTACAAAGCTTCAACCGCTTCAACTCAAGGAATAGTATCTTGTAAGTCAATAGTTTACGTCACATGTATTATACACATTATACATGATTGTAGATTCCAAGGGTACATGAATTGGTATACCAATCTTGATTATTTACCGGTGTATGTCAATTGTGTGTGTGCGTTTACCTTTACCTTCGATACAAATTTTTATAGCTCGGTAATTGAGCTTAATTTCGTTTATAAATTCCAGCCATTATTTTGTCACTTTCGATTGTCACGCTATTTAGCGGTGAATAGCTCAACTAAGATTTAATCAACTCACAAGTCATAACACAACTACAACAACACTGCAGTTTTTTAAATTTTTCTGTGATATACACATGTACTAAAGTTGCCTGAATTTATGTCTCTCACCAGGTTAATTTATTATGTATCTATTATCTATCAATCATGAGCACGATTATTCCATTGTTATTAAAAATTGAAAAGTCAATTTGGTCGATCGGCTAGATTCCTGTATTCTGCAGGTGAGTAGCATCCGAGATCCTATTTTGTTGATCTTTAATTACTAGCAGAGATATACATATTTTAGCCAATACTGCTCTATGTCTGTCTGGCTGTACTATCTTCTATATCTTTTTGACAGGTGCTGGAAAATGCGACAAATGTGAAATAAACATTTTTGATATTATGTATATATGAAATGGCATAATTAATAATTAAAATGGAATCATACAAGGAAAACAGTCATCGTCACAGAATTAGTTCTCAAAATATAAGTAATAGTAGTTTCTTCATGTATTCTTCTTTAACTTCTTTTGCTGGTAAAATTATTAAAATTTTAATCCATATAATTATTTAAACCTATATGTTCATTTATATTATCATAATGTCATTATTTCTTTGCAGAAATGTGGTATCAAATTTTTTTATGGGCTTTGTTCTCTTCATTGTTCGTACATACTATTGCAGGAACAATTTGCTTTGCTACATTACGTCAACATAAATATGGAAAGTATGTATTCAAAACTATTGATATTCCCTAAAATAACTTCTGAATTTCTATTCAAGTATAAATCAGTATGATCGTAACAAGAAAATTTTCACATATTATTTTATTTATTATCCAAATAGTTAAAAAATTATATATTCGTACTTTCCAGCTATGGCTTATTGACTCTCTATAGGTTGTACGGTAATTGAAAGCCTAGTACCCTGGGTTGTGTGTGCTAATTCATACTTTATAGCTATATTTCAATTACAATAAGCTAGATAATATGTATAACTATTGTTTAATAAACGAGAGCTGTATAATTTGTTATTTATTTGTTCTTTTAAATACTTTGAAATAATAGGTAATTACATTAATCGACTGTATATAGAATTAATGCATTTCTATATTTAAAAACGTAAAGAAATGATTATATTTCTTGCAATTCCTGTCATCGATCATTTCAATAAATGCTCGTTTAATTGAAGGTCGATCCCTCTTTGCCAATTTTTATTATACTAATGGCAATATATTAAACTTGGTGTCAAATAAGGTACATAAATAATTTGTATAAAATCAATGTCAAGCTGTAAAAAAACATTCAAGCTTGTGGAAATGTATCTTTTTAAATAATACAAATATCTAACCATTTCTTTGCATTAAAAGCTATGCCAATTATCATTGTCTACAATTTTCTGTAATGTTTTTCAGGTTCTTTCCATTGTTAATTATAATAATGGGTATATTATTACCATTAACTTCAGGAGTTCTCAGTTCGGCTGCTATAGCTTTTGTTTATCGAGCATCTAACTATCAAATGCCCCCTTTGTATGCCTTATTTTGGGGCATTGGACAAACTATTGTAGCAGCTTGTGTTGGATTTACAAGAATCTTAGCAACTTTATAATAAAATACTGAAATTTTTCAAGTTATAAATATATAAAAATTAGACCAATGTATATCATAATATACAGTTATTATAATTTGTTAAATAATATATCTGTACTTTTAAATTATAAAATAACCATTTGTTTCTTTATTAACACGAAGAATTCCGACAATTTGTGCAAATTATGTGAATCTGCTTTATAAGTATTTTAATAATGACCAAAGTGCAAAAGAGCAGAGTGGCGCAGTGGAAGCGTGCTGGGCCCATAACCCAGAGGTCCGTGGATCGAAACCACGCTCTGCTAATATATTTTTTATCTGTATGTCATCACGAAAGTTGTTTTTCATTAAATAAAATATCAGATTTAGTAATACACATTTTCCACTGGGCTGTCAAAAAAAAAAGGATACTCTTATGAAACCTCATATTTGCGCGAACGCGAAGTCACAATCAACGGCCATGGCCATTGGCCATACATAAGTATGACCTCTTTGTTCTGTATACTCGACGCCATATTAAAATCGTTGTGTTGCGGTGATATATTTTCTATATCTTGTATACCTTTAGCTGTTTCTGTTTATCTTCTAATACTACGAATAACTTAAGCTTATAGTAATACAGTCATTAAAAGTATTGGTTGTATGTGAAAATCATTCAATTATATCTTTCAGAGAAAAGTTGAGAAAAATTATTTCCTTATATATATTTCCTATATATGTATATATGTGCGTATGTGGCTTTCTGTCGGACTGCTGGATACGTTTCTCTGTGTTTATCTAGTTAATATTTTATATTCAAAGCAAAATAGATCACTCACAGAAATTTATATATATGTATATTTTTTATTTTCGTTTCAGAACTTCATTCTTACAATTGTATATTTGACGCATTTTAAACACAAACATTCTTGTGACCATAACCTGAAAGAACGTCTGAAATTTTTTTATTACAAGCATCATGTCAGCGTACTTTTGATATAAAAGTAAGAATTAACTCTTTTTTAATAACTATTCTTTAAACTATTACAAATATACACTAATTTACAAATTAATGTGTATTGTCTTTTTCATATGGATTAGTATCTAGTGATCTTATATTCCTCTCTTAACTCTATACTGTTAAAATTAACAATTTAGTAGGTACTACCATAGATACAAAAATGTGGTCTACGCAAGGTAATAACTCTAATACAATTAATTCATCCAATGATAAAAGTTTACGTACTCTTGGTATGACATCAGCTATTAGTGTAGCAGAGCCAAAACCAAGTGATTTGACAAGAACAAATGAATTGAAAGAAGCATTAAAACCTTATAATGTATTTGAATCCGAGGAAGAATTAAACCATAGAATGGAAATTTTAAGGTTAGTATCGACTAAACTAATACCAAAATTTTTAGAATAGATTATATATTTTAAAAATTTTCAGTAAACTAAATACGTTGGTTAAACAATGGATAAAAGATACAAGTATAGCCAGAAATATGCCACCTAATGTGGCTGAACAAGTCGGTGGTAAAATATATACATTCGGTTCATACAGATTAGGCGTACATCATAAAGGAGCAGATATAGATGCTTTATGTGTTGTACCTAGACATATTTATAGGTCAGATTACTTTACATCATTTTTTGAATTACTAAAGCAACAGGAAGAGGTTACTGACTTACGGGTAAATAAGAGTATTTAAAGAATTATTATTTAGAAAACATTTTCATTTCTTATAAATTTAATAATTTCAGGCTGTAGAAGAAGCATTCGTGCCTGTTATAAAAATGAATTTCGATGGTATCGAAATTGACATGCTTTTTGCAAATTTAGCTTTAAAGGAAATTCCAGATTCAATGGTAAATGATTACTTCTTATCCAGATATATAATTGTTTTTAAAATTTTCCTTGATATTTTAATATGGCTACAGGATCTCCGGGACGACATGTTATTGAAAAATCTTGACCAAAAATGTGTAAGGAGCTTAAACGGCTGTCGAGTAACGGATGAAATATTGCGTTTAGTACCTAATATAGAAAATTTTAGGCTAGCTCTTAGGGCCATAAAACTTTGGGCGAAACGTATGTTATATTGGTCTTTCTTTTTAATTAATAGAAAATTAATAATTCTCTATTCAATTTATGTAGCTTTTAAATGTGTTCATATTTTTCAGGACATGGAATTTATAGTAACGTGTTAGGATATCTTGGTGGCGTTTCCTGGGCGATGCTTGTAGCTCGTACGTGTCAACTATATCCTAATGCAGTTGCTGCAACCTTAATTGAAAAGTTTTTTCTTGTATTCTCCCAATGGAAATGGCCTCAACCAGTACTTTTAAAACCACCAGACAATGTAAACTTGGGTTTTCCTGTCTGGGATCCAAGAGTATGTATTTATTATCCTTTTCTTATTTACCATTGCTTCTGTACTTTTATCAATAGAATGAGGAGGTTTTATATAGCCAAGCATACATTCCAAATTAAGTGTTGAAAGAGTACAGGCAGCTTGAAATATCCGTTAACGTTACAAATTTCTTTATGGTATTATAAAATTGATGTATTTAATTCCATAGGTAAATGTATCTGATAGATATCACTTAATGCCTATTATTACTCCGGCATATCCCCAACAAAACTCTACTTTTAATGTATCTGTATCCACTAGAACAATTATGCAGGAAGCATTTGAAAATGGTCTAGCGATTACCGAAGAAATAATAATGGGTAAAGCGACGTGGGATAAGATGTTCGAGCCACCAAATTTCTTTAGTAAATACAGGCATTATATTGTACTACTAGCTAGAAGTTTAAGTGCTGAGGATCAACTGGAATGGTGTGGACTTGTAGAATCCAAAATACGACATTTGATAGGTAAAACATGAATTTTTAATAAATAACTTTCATTAGAAAATAGCTTTGCTTTTAATTTTCATTTTATTTATATAAAAGTATGTATGAACTGTGTATTATAGTGTTGTGTCAAGCATTTATCGAAAGTGAAATTATATTTATTTCTTATATTTGTGCTTCTTAATCTCTGGAGATAAAAATCAAAGTCTCAAGCTAAATAATTGGAAAAACAGTATGCTGTTATTATAAGCGAAATAAGTATTTTTTATTATAATATTTTGTTTATTTCTGAAATGATTTGTATTATTCTGTTTAACTCACCTTATGTTATTTACTTTCTCAAATGTATAGATTAATTTTACATTTTAAATATAGGAGCTCTAGAAAGGAATCCTCACATCACTTTAGCACATGTTAATCCAGAGGCATTTCCCCCCCTTGAACCTGAGCCTGATAAACATTGCTCAATGTGGTTTATTGGCTTGCTTTTTCCAAAAAGTGAAAATTTAAATATTGATTTAACGTACGATATAAAATCTTTCGTCGAAACTAGTAAGTTGCCCTTGTCTTCTTTTTCCCCCTCAATTTACTAAAAATAATCCTAATTCGAAAATATTACATATTTTTAGTTGAGAGACAAGCAGAGCAAATTAATATGTTGAAAGAAGGTATGATAATTGAAGCTAAGCATGTTAAGAAAAAGGACTTACATACATATGTTTCATCTGCAATACTCAAACGAGAAAGAAAAGTGAGAAATCTAAACCTTCATCATTAATCTTATAATTTTTGTGAAATCAGTATTATTAACAGTGCTTCATTACTTGGTATAGATTTCCGGTGGTGTTCATCGAAATGGTATTATTACTGGAATTGGGAATAATGGTAGTGTTTCGCCACGCAACCAAATAGATTTGGTTAATAGAAAACGACCATCAGACCAATCTTTGGACAATTATGGGAAAAAACGAAAAGCTAATGAAAGTGACCAAGCGACGCAGGTATGTAGAAACTGTTTTTATTGTAAGTATTAAGATTCTAGAAAACTGATAGTAAAGAATAAAGAATAGTATTTGATAGTAAATTTAGTGACATACTGAATTAGAATGCTCATTAAAATATTACAATTTGTATCAAGTTGACATTGGAATACTTATTATTTTTGCTGTCAATTTCATTATGAAATGTTTGTTAGATTATTCTTTTAAAATGTTCCTTTTGAACAGACAGTCTCTAGTGTTTTACCGAACTCACTGTTTTATGATTTTACAATATATGTATATTAGGGTAGTCGTTAAAAAAAATTTTTTTGACTGATCCCCAAAAACCACTAGTATTTGATGAGAAACTACAGTGGTTGAAACCTGTGACCTGATAAATGATGGAAACACGTGCCTCATTGCAATCAAATATAATTTTCGAAGAATTTTACAGTTTTTCGCTGATAACTCATTAAATATTCGATTCTATGAAAAGATGCATATAACCTTTTCTCTGAAGAATTAAATTCTGCATAATAAAGGTTCTATACATTTTTCTTCTAGAATGCATACTAATCGAGATATTCCTGAAAAATCGATCCTCTTTTTCGTTTATACACATTATATTGACATATGCTCATATGAGTAGTTATTCTTATTTCGTTGTAGTTACACATTTTATTTCTCTTAATTTAATAAAATACGTTAATTGTACGATAAACTAAAAATAATTATTCATTTAAACATATCAATATAATGTGTACAAACGAAAAAGAGGATCGATTTTTCAGCAATATCTCGACTAGTATGCATTCTAGAAGAAAAATGTATAGAACCTTTTTTATGTAGAATTTAATTCTGCAGAGAAAAGGTTATATGCATCTTTTCATAGAATCGAATATTTCATGAGTTATCAGCGAAAAACTGTAAAATTTTTCGAAAATTATATTTGATCGCAATGAGGCACGTGTTTCTATCATTTGTCAAGCCACAGGTTTCAACCACTGTTGTTTCTCATCAAATACTAGTGTTTTTTAAGGATCCGCCAAAAATTTTTTTTTTAATAACCACCCTAATGTATATATACAAGGTTATACTTAAAATGTACTTGAGGACGATTTGTATAAACGGGCTGATATAATCTTGTCTTAGACGGCTGGTTTACCTTTTTTTAAACGCAAGTTTCTAGCAGTGGTTAAAATATATTGTATGAGCTCTCTTTGACTTTCCTTCCAATAAATATAACTTATTTGCTCTTGTCAGTAATACTGTATTTATTAATTTTGTACTGTTAGAATGTCTGACGACTGTAAACGTAGATTTACACAGTGATAAGAGAAGTTGTTTCTGAAGTTATAGCCGTTGTAGAGAGCGCAGGATCTAATGATAATCTCTTCTTTGCCCAAAAATGAGAACGATGAGACCAATTAAAACGGGGAATCACTCCTTGCCTAAAATAATAAGTAATATTGTGTCGATTTAATTGGTAAATGTAAAGGTTTCTAATGGTCGAGATACTGTCGTATGTTTAGATTTCTTTATTGCTTACATCTACTAAAACCCCAAAAAGATCTTGTATTGATAATTAACTGTAAATTACACTACTATAATATCATAGTTAAAAGAATGATAAAAAAATAAGTTTGAAGTTGTGTGCAAACAGCATCATTTCTATTTCAGGCAGAAGAAAGCTCTGTAGTAGTTCAATCCTGTGGAGATGATAGCAATTCTGGCTTTAGTATAGATGAATATAAGCAAAATGCCACGGCCACTAAAGATGTAATAAACTAGTGTTTACTTAATTTGGTTTTAAATTAAAAAAGTTATATTTGAATTTGTTTAGGAAGGACCAACAGGAGCATCTTCAGTAGTGCAAGCAGGCTATGTTTGCACTTAAATACACACCAGCATTAATATCATATGCCCATTCACAAATGCTCTTCTGAAACCTCTAGACTGTAAGCACTTTTCATATATAACTATTCACTGCCCAGTATATGTGTCTCTTGTTAATTGAACTTGATCTATATATTACATAGCTGTAAATGACAAATGCTTCAATTTTACTTTAGCGTTTTTGACGTTATTAAAAGAAAAAAAAATAGCTATGATAATATAATATGATCTACCAGTGTCTGTGGTTTCATCCTATCATTATTACACTTGATGTGCATAGTTTAGCCGGTATTTTAACTAAATTCTATATTTACATATATTAATCTTGTATATTTTAGTTATAATACATTTATAATATCATACTAGAAAAATACTGATTCAAATGTGTAAAAAATAAGAAGTATGTACTAATATAAAAGTGATTATGTTGAGACAGAAATATTTTAATATTATGTTTATTTCAGGCTTTCAAACTTTAATATGTGAAAAAATTGACAAAAATATATCAGTCTTGTACATATTGATGCATTTCTTTTAATGCACTATTTTTTAGACAAATGTTTAATTTTTACTTGTAACGCAGCAGTTCCAAGTTTGCAGCCTAATTTAAATGAAATCTAATATAGCAAAGTGTTGAATGTAAATAATTTATTCTTTTTATAAATATAAGACTAGAGAGAAGTGTATATTAAAATATTTTTGGTTTGAAATCTCATATGACTATTTACCACATAATTTTTTACCTGATAATTCAAAAAATATATAAAATGTTTTTAAAGCTAGGCATTTGCCTTGAAAAAAAAAGCATTGTTTCTTGTAAAATTTAGGGATTATGAAATAAGTTTTATCTCTGTATTCAAAAAAATAAAGTATTTTCTTATTTATGTACCTTTGATTATCGGCATTTTCTATTCCAATAAAAAAAAAAGAGAAAAAAAAGTAAGAAAGAAAGAAAACCAACGGCACTGGTAAAACCAACAATATGTTCCTTCTACCGAATCATTAATACCTTTCTGTAAATAATGAAACCTATCTATGAATAAAAATAATATTAGTCTCTGTCATAATTTTTGTACAGTCATTCATTCTGCGTGTTGCCTATAAAAAATAAAAGATATTTTTAGGACGGTAAGAGCTTGCTTACGAAATTTGTATAATTCTTATTAGTCTTGTACTGATATTGGTTGGTCGTATCGAGAAGACTCGATTGTTAAGCGAGCAAATGATACGATGGCTGTTGTACTCTTGGATCCTGCAATTTATACCGCGCGCATCTTTCTCGGTGCTTGTTGACACGTCGCGCGTCGCGTGGGCTCCATTAATTCCGGTGCCAAAGCCAACTGCCAATGCTGACCGCTGACTACTGCTGAGTGCTGTGTGACTCCGGTGTAACCGAACCCCTATTCTTCCGCAGCTACCTCTGCTTTCACGACAATGATGTCAGTATCGTTGTTAGATGATGAGACGAACGACGAGGCATAATAGCTGCAACTTGATTACCGACATATCTCTATATATGTATATAAGCAACAGGAAATTATAAATAATTTAATGAAACAACAAATTTTAAGAGGAGATCTGGATGGAGCACAAGTCTATTTGCGCAAATACTCCTTCTTTCTTTCCTTCTTTCAAGGCCAAACACCAAAAATTATACCTTTTTATCAATTTCTAAAAACGCCCACTACGTATGAAATTAAAGAAAGAATCAGGCGCACAAAGTGATAGGGAAAAAACAAACACACAAAATGTTCAAGATTATTACGATCCAAGTGAAATAATTGATATTTCAAGCGTAAAATTTGCTATTTAGAAAAGAGAAGATTTTTACACCGACACTATTCTAGCTCAAATTTCTCGGAGTTGGCTTGGGGCATTAGCACCAACACGGACGACGGGTGAGGGAGGGAGGGGGTGGGGGGGCATTACAGATAGGTAGAAAAACTCTAGTTCCATCCACAATTGCAATGGTATTTGGCGGCTGGTGCTGCTCGGCGAAGGAATCAGCCCCAGCAGTACCTACAACCTCTATAGGGAGCAACTTGTGCATCTTTGCAAATGGTCTCTCGCTCGAAAATCCCTCGATCCACTCTTTCCCCTATTAAAAAAAGAAAAAAAGAAGAAAATCTAGCAAAACGTACTATAAGAGAAAATTATTCGCGCGCGCATTATTTCTTAATAAAAAGATGTGATAGCTTTATAGATCGCTCTTGACAATAGCTCGAGTCAACACATCTCCTTCTTTTTCAAAAAGGCATTTTTTTATCTCATGAAAACGTAAGAAATTCCTGTAGCTGTTTTGCATAATGGTTCGCGATTGATAAAAATACAATTTGCTGTTTTAGGTAATGTAGGAACGAATGATTAGTTTCTTCTATATAAGGCTAACTGTTAATTATTAGGCCAACTACGAAGCAATATAGAGTCGCGAGTAGAATTAATGTGTGTGTGTGTGTGAGTGACCGCAGAAGGCCACTCGAGGTGTAACGCACACGCCCTAACGCATGCAATACACATATGCGTATATATAAAATTGCACTTTTGTGTTTTATTGTTTCAAAATGTAGAAAAACTATATCTAGAGGAAAAGAATAGAAAGCTCGATCCGTCGTATCTACATATTTGGGGAGTATATATTTAGTACAATTATTGTGCCTATGGAATAATGCAGCAAGTGGACAAGCTCTGAATACAAATTACGCCAAACATACCAATACTAGATTATACTTTTGATAGAACAATAGCACAATTTGTCATTTATAAATACTCCGGTTCTCTTAACATAATGACAATCGAAAGACGATTTATCGAGGAAGGAAAGCAAGCGAGCACACACCTGTGAATTACAGCTGCAGAAAAACCTGAGGTGAATTATACATATTGCGCTAGCATTAAAGATACAAATCGGATAAGAAAGGCGCGCGGCTTGCAGCTGATGCATTCGCACATGCACGAGAGATAAAAATTACTTTTATTCTAAAATGCGAATACTCGGCAGAAAGGTTAACGCAGAGATATCAATTATTGAAGAAGAAGAGAGTTAGTGAAAAAAAAGAGTGTGATGGCTCCCGGAACTTTCAGCTCGATGATATTTCAGGTGGTATACATGCATACATATACGATGGATCATAAGAGCCTCGATTGCGCGCGCGCCTGGTCGCAATCTTACTTATATCCTTGTGCAAGCAGATATATATATAAAGAGAATTATCGTATCATCCGGTAATGGTCTTGCACTTGAAAGCTGAAACCAGATAAAACCCATGGATCAGGCATCAGTTTAATAACATACGGTGTATAGTGTTGGATACGACAGAAATTATCTTGGCCCTTAACCCGTACCTCAATATCGTAGATGGAGAAAGGAATTCCAAGAAAAAAACAATTATTACATGTAACGTCGAGTGCGCGTTATTGGATTTTTAGTTTACGTTTCGATCAAATGCGTTGGTCAATGGATTGTTCTAGCGATTCCTATAGCCAATAGCGAGCAACGTCGTCATCAGAATGTTTAATCGCCCGCTCTTCGACCTGTTCGACTAATAGAAAGTGACGAATGAACGAATGCTCAACTCCTACAACAACTTTGTCATAAAAAAACCTATGTTTATGGACGACTCGTTAAGTCTCAGTCACGCGTATAGTATATTTGATCAATCTTTCGGTCAACTGCTACATTTTTCAAAAGTTCTCAAACATCATTTTTTAATATATATATATATATATATATATATATATTACAATAAAAACTAGAGGCTTTCGTTAAAAAACTTGATTCATCTTCGTGCAACCTTTGAATAACTTTTCAAGGCGAAACCGATAACATTTACACCTGCACTAGTATGAAAAACGCTTTTCTCCCTCGAATCCTTATTTCTCGAAATGTTATTAATTGTATCACTCGTATAGATTCATCTTGTTTGCACACATAATGAGGCAGTAGGCACTTGTACGAATCGCCACCGGAATATGAACGTAAGAGAACGTTTACCCCCCTAACTATAATAGATATATCAATTTTGTCGCGTAGATGTAGAACCTATTGGACATTTCTCTCTATTGGCATTCAAGCGCGAGTCTTGTAAAATAATTAACATTTCTTATAATTATGGAGATTATTGTGTGAATTTTTATATTCCAATTTTGGAGCGTTTCAACAAATGCCTCTCTCATCATATACGTATATATATATATATCTAGATTATAGCTGACTTATTTATAAGCACGATAATACGCGTAGGTTGCATTTGTAGTGGGAAAGTATACTCATGACGCTGATAACAGGCGTTTTATAGCATATGATTACATTGCAACCATTGCTCGTCTTGCATAATGAACAGGTCACTAAGGACAACCTACTTTTGTTTATTTACAATAGAGCAGTAACAAAGCGCGAATAAACATAACACAATTAAATATATAAATATTCGAGCGCGTGTGCGTGCCTTTATACGTGAAACTTTTCTTCTCTTATCATAAATTGGTCGAGGCATAATTTCTTCCAGTTCAAAGAGCAATAATTATTATCTCTCGCACCAACCAGTATCCATCGATGTCAATTTTCTTGGCACACTGCTGAAGAGAAATACGCGTATAATGTATGATATAGTGACATTTACATATACATATACTTACCGCATGCATTACAATTATCATGTTATGTCAATGCGAGTTTACTGATTATAAAGAACAATCCAGAAGAGCGTCCGAGTGGTCCATAAAGAATCAGCTCGCGAGTCTACGATACGCATGCATGAACAATATGTTTAAGAAAAATTTTTTCTTCTTGTATAATGGAAGAAAAAAACGAATGGTGGGGGTGGGGGGGGGGGGGGGGGGAGTGGGAAGGAAGGAGGGAAGGAAGGAAGGAAGGAAGGAAAGAAGGGATGAGTCACACAGAGTGAAACTCGGTGGCTGGTGGTGGTGATTCCTGTGTCGATGAAGTCGATGCCGCGAGTGGCAAGTCAAGTGGCGAGTGACGACGAAGCCTCAGACCTCCTCGGCTCGGCTCGGTCAATCAGTATAGCCTCGGTAACACAACGACTCGAAGCGAATTCGTACTCGCGTAGGAGTCAGGCAGGCAGGCAGGAGACAGGAGCCGCTTGGCGCGCACCGGGCACCGGGTACGTACCGGCCACCGCCCGCACCGCAGCCGCAATTGCAAACACTAGTCATCGCACTCATCACCGTGGCAGCGTAGACCGCGTGGACGGTGGAGGAAAAGCAAAGCATAGCGAGAGTAGCGACCATGCGCTAATCGCATGCTTTTCAACGTCGTCGTGCGTCGTGCGTCGTGCACTAAACTCACGGGCCGTGAGTGAGGCTCATCGCTACCGTGCGCGAGCAGGCCTATCTCTTTGCGTGTGAGGTGTGGCAACTGACAAGTTGGTTGCAAGGCGAAACGCGATACCATATACACATACAACTGCGCAAGAGGGACCTAGAACGTATATATATATATATATATATATATATGTGTTACAGTGTGATACATGCGGAGAAAACATTTTATACCTCTCCTCCTCTTCTCCTATCGCAATTCCCAATAGCAATTTCGATCAAACTCCCGACGCGACGTCCCGAGCCGTAACATAAAAAAACACGTACCAAATGCAACACACAGCGCGATAACTTCTTCATTGACTTGTCCGGTCCGTTGACTACACTAGCTCTATTCCACTCCGATCCAACTTGTTTCTTCTCGTTATCTGCAGTCGCGGTGATGGTCGATCGATTCCACCTACTATTACGTACAATTATACATACATTAGCCACTTTTCAACGCACGAACCCCATTTCTGTTATACTGGACGACCAGCCGCTCGCTGATTGATTAATCCTGCCTGATCGGCCATCTGCTCTATCCAGCTCGCTTCACATGAGAAATCACGTCCTTTCTTCTCCACTCTGCAACATCGCAGGATTAACATATTATATTGACACGCAGCCAGCAGCCAGCGGCCAACGAAGGAGCAACAGTACCAAGATTACGAAGCAGTACCGCCAACGTATTTACAATTTTTATTCAAATTCAGCAATAAACCTCCACATGATTTACCACGCATGTAGCACAAGTAGGTATATGCCGTCGCACACACAATCACATTTCTATACTCTATACACCGTTCTTTTTCGAATGCCATATCTGCAAGGCCAGTTTGACGTTTTCTAGTTTCTTTTTTTTTCAGCGAATATTTACACACATACACATGCACACACGCGTGCATTGACGCAGTATCCGGTTTGGTACTAATAACAGCGGTATATAGCTTTATAGTTTTCTAGTAGTGTAGTATAGTTGAGATATACTATATACATACCTAT
Organism: Prorops nasuta; assembly: GCF_024137725.1. Classification (NCBI taxonomy): domain Eukaryota; kingdom Metazoa; phylum Arthropoda; class Insecta; order Hymenoptera; family Bethylidae; genus Prorops; species Prorops nasuta. Next base: position 8,572,975 of record NW_027116805.1, on the reverse strand, counting down.
ACATACACACGTACATACTACAATATGTTGTTTACATCTAATACTGGATGCGCGCGATGCAATTGTATCCATGTGCCGTGCCGTGCCGTCGCCATCGCCGTCGCCGTCCCGATTTCCGCAACAAGTGAAATTTTGCGGACGGCGACACTAGAAAATAATACCAGCGCCCGGCCGTTCAATAACCTATAAACAACGATCAATCGCGCATCCCCGAGTCTCCAATGATTACTTATCATCCTTCTCCTCTCGTTCTCCATCTTTTAAAACGCATTTTTCTTATTTATATATTTTACTAAATACTCTTTTCTTGCAGAAGTATAGCGATAAAACGCGTCGACGGTCGACGGAACATCGTCCAATTGTATATTATGTGCAGAGAGAGAGAGAGAAGCTAATCGAGGGGTAAGGTGAAAAACAAAGATGCGGATAAACGTGATAATAATTCATTATGAACGGTAGCATAATTAAATGTACGAGATAATTGCAACGACTGGTGTCACAGTCGAAAATAACAGAATGTCCTTAACCTTGGGAGCTAATAAATGGGCTTCAAGGGTAGTAATCATTCTACAGCTAGCTGCGTGGAGCTCGGTGGGCATTGTTCTTTTGCAGAAAGGAGTGACCTCGTTGCAAAAAATGCCGGAAGCTGCAAATGGCACTAGGATACAGGTAATACCGTTATCGCTCGGCCGCACCTAAACTTATGCTTTAATTGGAACAGCTATCAAATTAATAACACTTCTATTTTAGATATTGGCATTGAACGATCCGAAAGACCGATCTAACGAGGCAAACGAATTAGCGGTCGTTCCACTTTCAAGAAATTATGCAACCTGGAAGTCTACGGGAACCGAGGATCAAGACGTATCTGGAGCCGATTATTCCAGAGGAGCCAGGACTACGGAGAGACTGTCTCCTAGCAGTCCTCTTAGCAATGGTCAAAGATCTCATGGGACTCAAGAGTATAGCAGCAAAGCTGAGGGCAAGGGATTCTTAGAAAATTTGGCGGCTAAACTTACAGCGCAGAGCCTTTTCGAGGAACGGAATAAAGGAATGGAACAGCTGAATAAAGAAACTTTCGACATCTCCGCCCGACGATACAATGAGTTACATACGGATAACAAAGTCAATGAATCTCTTGACAGATTTTTGGCAAATGTAAATGAAACTGTGAAAACTATGGGATCCGTTGAAACGAGGAAGAGATTGAGATTGTCTCGTTTGAGTGGAGGTGGCGCTGCTGCAGCAGTCGCAATGGTGGCAGTTGGGGCTGTCATGCTAGTGCTTGGCCCAGCAGTGATTATTCTACGCGCCTTGGACGAACGTAGGCAGGAAAGAAGGTTTCTCAAATTGTCGGGACAAGATGATCTGCCGCCAACTTATGAGCAGGCTACCCTAATGGACGAAGCCCCTAGATATTCATCTCTCAGTCTGGATACAATTCAAGCATCCCCGCCTCCGTCCATTGTATCCGTACACGATTAAACTACAATTATTTCAACAGTAGGATATATTGCACACATTTATAATCCTCATTTAAAGAAAGTTTCATGTAGTACATGTATGGGTATATGTCATCGAAATCATTGCCATTAACCAAAATGTCAATGCATTTGCGTATTATTAATTTTTAGTAGATCTATTATAAGCCCTGTTGCACCGTCCTTTTCTAGAAAAAGCGACTCGTATCAATATTTTGCTATTTAATATTTAAGCAAAGTCATCTACTGTATGCGTCTACCAATATGAGAGAAGGAATAGATTTCTTTGCAACAAATCTCACCAAACAGCTGCGCATTTTCCGAATGAGAAAGGCCATTAATGTTTCTTTACAGTTTCTGTTTAATTAAAGAAGCAGTTGCTCTTTTTGGCATGGCAACTAAAACCCACGATCCGTCCGTTATATGTGTATCTTCTAAAGCTATATATTATTACCATATAAGATCAGCTAGTATAACATATAGCATACATATAGTCCTCCTGCAACACGCGCTATACAACTGACAACGGCGTTTGGCATAGTCTGAGTTAGCATTCAATTATGACTAATTGACCAATAATTGACCCTTAGTCTTTTATACCGAGAGATTTAGTGCTACTTTCCAAATGGTTTAATTAAATCCTCCTCCTGTTAAAGACCATGGATCATTTTTATACTATTGTTACATAAATGTATACTACATCTGATCATTAATATTTAAAGAAATGAGTTTTGTATATTTATAGATAATTATTATTAAAGACATTTACTTATAGTAGTCTATAGACATATGATTTTGCGAACAATACAAAATTTATCTTTTTTTATACTTCCAGTTTTATTCAAATAATTAAATACTTAAATATTTTCCTCTAACAGAAGTTATAAGAAAAGAAATAACATTTTATAAATTTACAGAAATTTCTATGTCCAAAATAATGGTAAAGTTTTAACAGCTGCTAAATATTTACAGATCCGTTTTAGTGGCTCTCTCTCTCTCTCTCTCTCTCTCTTTGCCTTATCCTTATTCCTTCTTAAAATCGTCTTACCGTCAACAACCGTCCTTACCGCGGAACCGAGAATCGGGATCAACATTACCGTCACACGTTAATCACGTTATTACCTCCTAGGCCCCTCCTAGACCGCAGACGATTCGGTCAGTCATACCTATTACCACCTGGTCTGGTCATACCACCAACCACGTGGCACGTGGGCGACGGGCGTCTTTCTGGGGCCAGTCAGGCCAGTGTGCATGCTGCATACTACTGCATACCGTGTACACTGCAATGTTTTGTTGTGTGTGATTTTTTTTTTTCACGGAAAATTCAAACTGACAATATAGTGACAATATTCTTCAAATATGGGTAAAAAAAATAAGAAAAAGAATAAAATCAGCGGCATGGATAAAACTGTCATGAAAACCGAGAAGAAGTTGACAGCTAAGCAAAAGAAAGAACTGGCTGCTCTTGGTGAGGTTAGTAGAAAAAAAGTTGAATGAACTATTAGTACTTCGATCTTTAAACTTTTTAATCTACCTATTTCTAACAGGAAGATATAGAAAAAGTAATAGCAGAAATAGAAAGAGAAGAATCTCGTAGGCAAAGGGTTTTGGAAGCGATTGTAGAGCATCCCTCAAGACGAGTCAACTTTACCATTTCATCACATCCTTATAAAGAAGAACTTATTATATTTGGGGGGGAGTTTCATGATGGAAAACAAGTATTTATCAATTATTCATTATTAATGTTAGCAATTATTAAGAGAATATTATTCAATAGCTGTATGATTTTGTAGACAATTGTCTATGGAGACTTATTCTTTTATAACTTGAACAAAAATGAGTGGAAGGTGGTAAAAGCTCCAAATGCTCCACCACCGAGATGTGGACATCAAGCAGCAGTTACTAATACTGATAAAGGAGAACTGTGGATTTTTGGTGGAGAATTTTCTAGTCCTTCTGAATCACAGTTTTATCATTATAAAGATTTGTGGGTTTTTCGTATTGGTGATAAAAAGTGGGAAAAAATTATGTATGTCATAAAACTCTAATGGTTGAATTAATATCCTTTTTATCGAAATCTAATTAATTTGAAAACTTGGTTAGAGCTGCAGGTGGCCCTTCTGCTCGCAGTGGTCATAGAATGGCTTACTTTAAAAAGCAGTTAATTATTTTTGGAGGATTCTATGACAATCTTAGGGACTATAAATATTATAATGATGTGTACATATTCAATATAGACACTTATAAGTGGCATAAGATTGAACCAGCAGGTACATTGTAATAAATATTACTTCTAATAATTGGTATTGATAAGTAGAATTGATTTCAGGAAATGCACCATGCCCTAGATCTGGATGTATGATTTTTCCAACACCAGATAACAAAATTTTAGTTTATGGTGGTTACAGTAAGGAGAAAGTTCAGAAAGATATCGATAAGGGTCACATACACAGTGATATGTTTCTGCTTGTACCAGCTAGTAAGTTTATCATATTTCCTAGGTGATTGATTTGTATTATCTTAATACATATTATTCTAATACATGGTATTCATTTTATTTAGAAAATGATCAGACTGGCTTACAATGGAAATGGACATCCGTAAAACAAACTGGAGCTTATGTTTCACCGAGATGTAGTGCAACAGGAATATTAGTTCAACCAAATATGGCATATATATTTGGAGGAGTTTATGATGAAGAAGAATCTGAAGAAGAATTGCATGGAAAATTTTATAATGACCTATTTGCACTTGATTTAGAAAAATACCAATGGCACATAGGTAAACTGCAAATCCCTTAATAAATATTTTTCAGAATGACTCGATTTTAGGATTTAATGTATGATTTATTCAAATTTGTTTCAGTTAATTTAACTGGAAAAAGAGATCAAACAGCTTCACATAAAAAGAAAAAACCAAGAGAAAAATCTAACGATAAACACGATAAAATGGAAGACAGCGATGAAGGTAGTAATAATGCTGACAATGAAAATGATGACATTGATTCCTGTAAAGAAAGTCCAGTAATTACAACTCCATCAACAAATGCAATAATTACAGAGGCATTAACCAATGAAGATGATATCTTTACTGTAAATTTCCATACATAGAAATAATTTTCACTTTTTCCTAATTGTCCATTTTGCTTTATAAGCTCTTACTTTATAGGTAACTATTGGACCTAAAATTGCTTCTTCATCTTGTAAAAATGAAAAACTTCTAAAAGAAACTTTATTTCTTCCTTGTCCAAGAATAAATCCTGGTTTAGCTATTAAGCGTAACATTTTATATTTATATGGAGGATTATTCGAAGATGAAAACAAGGAGTATACATTAAACGATTTTTATGCTTTAGGTATAAAAATTTCTTTTATTACATTTCATTTTATCACCACATATTTATTTTGTATTGATAATTTCCAAATGATAGATTTCAGGAAACAAGATGAGTGGAAAACAATTGTCAGTGATGATTTATCTTCCCAAACTTGGTACGAGTCTAGCTCAGATACTGAACAGGATGATGACGAGGAAGACGATAATTCTGATGATAGCAGCTGTGAAACTGATGAAAATAAAATGGAAACAGAATAAGGAAAATTATTACTTTTCTAAAATAAAAAGCTCACTTTATTTAAAAACTATTTACGAATTGATATAATCATTTTTCTTTAATCACATTGGTCTCTGCAAAATCAACCTCCCCTAGCATTGGCATACTTTCCAACTGGTTAATTGCTCTTTTTATCTGAATTAGGTTAAAATATTTTATTGTGTATATAAATATTTTTATATTATCGGTTTTCATTAAATTTTGCATTTACTTACTTTGGCTTCAGCCTTTATTTTTTTATTTAAATCGGTTTTTTTATCAGTTCGTAAGCCCCGTATAAAATTTGTTTGATCTTCCAGCTCCTTCAAAATACTTTCTCTTTTCTCGACTATCATTTGCTTAATTTGCTTCTCCTTATCAGCATTCTATGAAAACAATTATTGTATTATTGAAGTATTATTTAATAATTCCCTCATGTTAAAAGTATACCTTTATTTTAAGATAGATAAACTTGTCTGGTTCAATCTTGCCATAAATGGAATCAGGTTTTGGTTTATAGCTCTGGTATGTTCGTACTTGAATGTCTACAATTTTTGTTCCGCTCCTAATTAAACTAAGTGATTTTTCTAAAAATAATCGATCTTCCAACTTCTTTACCACTATATAAACTAAAAACAAATATTAAATAACTTTTCAATTTATCTTTCTCCGTGAATACACTATATGTTCATATATAAAACTCTGTTTTCTACCTTGTGTCTCCGATTTATTGACGTACGACAATATCATTTTAAGCGGATTCATAATTTTTCTAGCTTCCCTCACTTTCTCCTCCAAGTCTATATCTCGATACTTCTGAAACTAATAATCAATAGAAAAGCTAATATATATTTAAAAATACATAATAATATTGGATTACGTACTTCTTTTGAAACAGGATAAGAAGTTTTAAAGATCGAAGGCCCAGGCGAAAATATCGATAATCTTTCTGAAAGTCTTAAATATAGATCATCCGTAAAATATGGAGCTACAGGCGCAAAACTTCTTAAAAATACTTCTAGACATTTTGCTAGAGTATATGTATGACTAGCAATATTGATTTCATTTTCATCCATGTCTTTATGATTATTAGACAACACAAATTTTGTTGCTTCCTGCCAAATAGTTCTTTTTATTATTTAAATAAAATTTTTAAATTATAAAGCACAACAACTTTAAACGATACTTACAATATATACATCGCAAAATTCATGGTATAAAAATTCTTTCATTGATAATATCGCCTTATTAAATTGATTTGTGCTTAAAGCTTCATTTACATTTTGAACCATAAAAGCTAGTCGGCTTAAAATCCATTTATCAATATCAGAAAAAATTGCAGGTTCAATTAATTCTCCTTTTTCTATCACTCCCAAAACATATCTACAGGCTTGCCAAATTTTGTTAAGAAAACGTTTATTCGTTTCACATTCCGCCACATTGAAACTGATTGTCTGGTCTGTCAAGTAAATATTTTCAATAGTAAAAGTTAATTTGTTACAAACATTTAACTGACTATAAATTATTTTAAAAGTACCAACCTTTTACGTTATGAGGTGCACAGAGAGTCATTCTTAAAGCATCTGTTCCGCACTCTGGAATTCCCTTACTTAACGATTCATTATATAACTTTACAGTACGCTTAAATTCCTGTTGTTTAATTAAACCTGCTTCAAAAGTCTTCTTTGTCTCTTCTTGAATACTCTGGAGAAGAAACAGTTTTATAGATTTTATGAAAGCATAAACCAACGAGTATCTTTTAACTATTCTATTTACTTGGAAATCTATACCATGTATAACATGGTCCGGTAAAATAACATTACCGACACTCTTTGACATTTTCCTTCCATGACTATCAGTTATAAGACCATGCAGCAAAATATTCTACAAGATATGGTTTTTTTATACAAGAGTCATTAGTTATCATAGCTCCATTTAAGTATACCTCGAATGGAAGTTGATTACTTAATTCTAGTCCCAGCATAGCCATTCTAGCAACCCAAAAACATAAAATATCTTTTCCTGTTTCTAATAAAGTTAATGGGTAATACTTTTTATAATTACTCCACTATAAATTAAAAATAGAATTAATATATCTCAGAGAGAGTGACATTATTAATTTTACTCTAGAGCATTAAAAGTATATAAAAGTTACGTTGTTTGGCCATCCAGCAATAGTAAGGGGAAGAAGAGCAGATGAAAACCAAGTATCTAGAACATCACAATCTTGAACTATTTCATTTTTATATGAGTACTTCTCTTGGGCTATTCGCTTTGCTTCCTCCATAGATCTAGCAGGTATCCATTCACCAAAGTTACCATTCGTTGTTGCATAGTAAGCTGGAATGCGATGGCCCCAAATTAATTGTCTAGAGATACACCAATCCCTAAAATAAATTTAATATAGTCAATTGTTAAAGCAAAATATGTCTAATTAGAATTTTAAAAAATCATTACTTAATATTTTGCAGATAATCAAACCATTCTTCTTCTCTACTTTTTGGATCAATTTTTAAAGAGCCAGTTTTTACAGCATCCATTGCCCTTTCAGCCATTTTTTCACATTTAAGAAACCATTGCTCTTTCAAAATTAGCTCTATTACATCGCCAGAACGACTACATAAAGGTAACATTACTTTGTGTTCTTTCATAGATTGCAAAGCACCAAGCTCAGACAATTTAGATAAAATCTTTGAACGAGCGTGGAATTTCTTTAAACCCTAAAAATTTAAATAGAATATCTATCAAATTAGTTAAACACTACATTAATTTACATAAACAAAATAAATACAAAATACCATAAATGATTTAGCAGCATTAGTCAGTGTTCCATTCTCATTAATAACATCGATTGAACTTAGTTTGTGATTTTGAGCAATGATAAAATCGAGACGATCGTGTGCAGGTGTTATTTTAACCGCTCCTTGAATAAATCAACAGATTACAGTTATACATATATTATTAAAAACACATTCTCTAGAATTTCAAATATACCTGTTCCAAAATTTCTGTCCACTAAGCTATCCGCTATAATAGGTACATAGACTTCTCTTAATGGATGCCAAACATCTTGACCTATTAAATCAGCATATCTAGAATCTTGTGGATGGACCGCTATCGCAACATCTCCATGTAAAGTTTCTGGACGAGTAGTGGCAACAACTATTTTTTTATCTAAATATTAAACAAATTATTGTTATTGCTGCCTATTTCCATTATCTGAAAAATTAGTCAGAGCTGTCAGATGCAAAAAAAATTACTAAAACTTGTTGGACAAGTCAGTTGAAACTCTCGAATGAAAAATGAGATGCACAACAATTTATCAAAAAGGCTAAATTAGCTTTATATACTGTTTGCTCCATTCAAGTTTTAGTTATTTCTTAATAGAGATTTTAGATTGTTTCTGAAGTCTTAATCACAGAATTTTGTCCATAAATAGAATTTATTTATTGGTATATTAGGAAACAAAAATTCAACAAACTTGAGTCTTTAATTTGAAAAGCAATTTCTGCTATTTCCCCAAATGCAACTTTTCTATCATAGCCAGGAACTTCAAGCATCGTTTTACCATCAACACACAAATTTTCGATTTCAATATCAGATATTGTACTGCCTAAGGCATGAGACCAATTTATTAAAGTTTTATGCCTGTACAATAATTCTTTTTTATACAATTTAATAAATGCTTCGGTTACAGAAATATTATGATCCTGCAAAAAACTAGCTTTACACTTGTTGAATAGAAATCTGAAATATAGCATTGTTTACCTCATTCAACGTATAAAACTCCTTTGACCAATCCAAAGTAGCACCAAGAGTTTTCAGCTGAGATCGTATAGTATCCCCTTTCTCAAGTTTCCATTGCTCAACAAATTTTAAAAATTCATCTTTACTCATATCTGATTTACTTAGATTCGTTTGCTTCTTTAACATCTTTTCTACAATCACCTGAGTAGCACTTCCTGCATGATCTAAGCCAGGTATCCATGTCACTGGGTACCCTCTCATTCTGTGCCTTTACAGTATAATTTAATAATGCACAGAAAGATTCAATTGCATAATGTTCTAAATATTACAAATAAATAATTTAAATTTATAATGAAATTACCATCTTGATAAAATATCCTGTATGGTAACTGTTAACGCATGTCCCAAATGTAATACCCCTGTTATATTAGGTGGTGGTAATATCATTTTAAATGTCTCTTTCTCTATATTGTTAGGATTAAAATAATTATTTTGCATCCATATTTCGTAACGCCCATTTTCTGTCATTTTTAGGTCATATTTCTCAGGAAATCCTAAAATTAAATTTTGTATAAATACAAAGTAAACCGTTTACATCTGATTCAAGTTTTCATGATTTACCTTGCAATAAATGACTAACGTGTCTGTTAAAATCACGTTTATATAATATAATAAAACGCGGGAAAGAATTTATTCGTTGGACATGTATTTGCATTATGCTTTTTTATTAATTATAATATTATAAAGGAGTGTGTTTACAGGTTATGTTTACATTTGCGATGTTTACGTCCATCATCCGCTGAGTAACATTGCAGCCGGCAGTGTTCCGCGCCGCCGCCCGCCTCTCCCCTCATCATCCATCATCCATTGTTACTTGTTGTGTTAGTTTAATCAGGTGTAGTTTTAACCTTATTAATTTATATTACATACATAATAATCTATAATGGATTCATTCGAAGATGACCTATTTGCATTTAGCGATGAAGATCAGTTGGAACCACCAAAATCAAATCCAATTGCAGAGAATTTAATGAAAAAACTTTTTGAGATACAAACTTTTGTTGAAGGCACGAGGAAGGACATTGAGAATGTGCAAAACGCTACTAAGGAAGCCCTAGATAATTTATTATTTCAAGCTAAATATGCAAAAAAATTTCATTATAATTCAGATTCCGAAGTAAGTTTTTTATACAAGTATAAATTTACATATAATTATTAATCCCTTTATTAACTAATATTACATCTGTTTTGTAACAGTTTAATAATGCAAAATTTAAGAAAACCTTGAAAATGAGAAAGATTTTAAGCAACTACAATACATTAATCGTTAAACAAATTTGGCAGCGAGTTTTTGATATGAAATGGGTTATTGGAGTTTTAGTTCAAAACTTGTCAAAGAGGTAAGTAGCTTTTTTGTGATTATTTTAATATACTTAATTTAACTTTAGCTTTTTGATATAATTATGAATAAACATTAAATTTTGAGGTACAAATCATTTGACTCATGTGTGAAATTATGATAGTAAGTTATGATAACGAAATAACATCTCATAGGAATTATGTTGTAAAAATTTTGTTTTTGAAATGTTGTGTCGATTTATTTAAAACATTAATATTTGGGGGAATATTATATTTTAATTGTGTTGTACCACACCATTTTATACAACAATTCTATTCAAAATCAATTTTTTATTATTTTTATTTATAGAATAGTCTCTGATGTTACCTGGATTTTTAGTTTCCAATTACATTCAATGTAACTTATTCATGATTAACTATTTATTCTGTTTAAAATTAGAAGCTAATTAAAAAGTGAAGTTTTAACTAATGTGAGAAAACAAAAGTATTATTTCTGCAAATCTTATAGACGAAAGGTCTGTTCGTGGTTCATTAATCTTCACAAATAACTTATGAAATATCTATTAGAACATTAATGGTGAAATACTCTTGACCACGTTTTAACAATTTTAATTCAGGCTCTTATCATTAAGTAACAATTCTAAATAAAACATTTTAATTGTGATAAAAAATTCTTTAATAAATTAGGTTCTAATAAAATTACATCACTTCTCTTACACTCATTGCACTAACTTTTTACTTAAAATGTAAATAAGCTATAGTGTATTATACCTAATATTAAAAATAAAATATGTGCACAAATGAATAATGCTTAAAGTGTTTCTTATCGATTGTGTATTTATATAAGGATTTATATTATTTTATTTCATGAATATGCATATATGCATTAGAAAGCAATAGTTTGTTTGTCATTAAGTAAAAAGAATAATTAAGAAATATTGGTAAAGTTTTAAATATACCTTTTTTTTTATAGTTGGAGAATTAATCTATAAATAATACACATGCGTAATTTTATAATATATATTTTTTAAATAGCTCATAATGAAAAATATTCTTCTTTAGTGAGCGGTATTTGAACGCGTAATGATAATTAACTAAATTACAAGCAAGGTTAGTCAACTCATAATTAAACAATTTCTTTATACGCCTACTTTAGTGTACCGCAATATTTGATAATTATGGTCGATCGGTTGTCTAACGTATATTGGAAATTGTTATGAAGCATTTTACGCTTCAGCGACGAACTTTTAATTTCCGATGCTTCTATACAAGAAGCGATTGTCGACAGTAGAAGCGGTTAAAAAAGAATGGGAAAATGAAATATAAATTATGGAAATGATTAGCCTTTATGAAATTTGAGTTAAAGTTTTTGGGTCGACTAAATTTTATAGATGTAGAAAACTGAATTGTTATCCTTGAACCAGTAACGATATCTTATTCAGAATTGTGCAAAAAACACTCTGTTTTTACCAATTTCAGCCAAAACACGATCCACGTATCACATATATATATATATATATGTATATATGTGTGTGTGTACACGGGAAACGTGGCTATGTCTACCTAATAACGATTGTGCTCTCTCATAGTAGATATTATTTTATGACAGAATGAAAGATTGAAACTCAGGCCACATATTACTTAAAACTATTTATTTAACGTTATACAGGGTATCACAAGATTCGAACACCACAAGAAAGGATTATTTTGAGCGTATATTATATTCTAATATGAAGCTCCCTTTACTATTTTGCAAACAAACTATTAACTGGTTTAGTTATCAAGGCTTTTAGTTTGCTAAGAGTGTAACATAAAATTATACATTTACGTCATGTTTGACATATAATGTCAGAAATACAGTGTTGTTGCAATCAACGAAAATAACACGTACACACACTTAATAATTCCATTTAAGGTCATTAATATAACTAAGAAATTAATTTTTTGTGACTGCAAAATGACTGAAATTGTTTCTGCGTTGGGATCAGCGGAATGACTTTACAGCGAAGATTGAATATTGGTATAATACCCTATAATCCAATGTAATTTTACAATGATTTCTTTATTTTACTTAATTACTCTTGTAAACGAAGTTGGCGCTTGATCGTGTTAATGTTATCTTGTGACGAGTGACGACATTCCTCGACTCAGAGGATTACTTTTACGAGTGAAACAGTTTTTCGTTTATTTTAATAAAATGTATTTGCGCAAGGCAGAGCACCTTCCCCTACATGGCAAATGATTTTATTTTTTGCATATTAACGAAGTCGTTTCATTTTTTCCTAGTACTATATACTCTTCTGGGGAATAATCAAAAAGTACAAAGTCATACCTGCAATAATAATAAGAACATTTAATTGCACTTTCAGGCTGTTTGACAATTGAATAAAATGTTCCAATGTCTCGAATTATTTAAAAATCTGAGCAAATCAGATTTTATTTTATAGTTTTAATAAAAATCAAATAATGACGAGATGTAACAAGATGACCGCACGCCATTTTAAGTCAAGTTTCTTTCGAGGCTTGCCTACTTGGAAATCTTTCACGGGATTCACTCGTGCAACCATCGACTTTCCAACAGTTTTTCAAGAATTTCTTGCGGGAGAACTATCAAAGATTTTTTAAGTATATTCTTGAATCATTTTGTTCCTGTTCATTTTTTTGTCTAAAATTTGACATATTTTTCTTCCCTAATAATGTAGATAATAGAATTTATGTGTTTCTGATAGGGACTGAGATGAGACGATCACCTTAGAACGACAGTGTTCGTGATACAGCAAGCATTACTTGTATGAAAAGATTTCAATATTTTAATCCAGTTGTTGAGGTACAAATGCAGCACTTTTTAAATTTTATTTTGTTAATTTTTTACAGCTTTTTTTTTCTTAAGATGTGAGACAAGAGGAAAGAAACACAATAACAATGTTCGCGTTTTTAACAAAATTATTTAAGGAAATTTTGCAAAAGCTCTGTTTTGTAGTATCTCACCAATAACACAGGATTAAGGATACTTAATAAGATATTTTCATTGTTCATTTGAGACGAAAATGAACTGCTGTATCTTGTATACGGTTTGGCATCGTAATTCTGAGGAGGTGTCGCACGTTTCATCCCCTGTCATAGATACGTATACATCTGCATTGATTTTGTCATGTTGCTAAAGAAAATTTATGCAGAATATTAGATAATAAAGGGAGAAAATGGTGTAAGAATTATTGGAAAATCTTTAATAGAGTTGTAGCAGCAAAGAGTGTTCCCGAATGGCCGATCAAAAGTCGATCATTTGACAAGTGTACGTGCCTTCTTAAGGCCCTTCAAGAAACTGCAGCCGGTCGATCGAGATATTGCCGAGGTACCTGGGTGACGTTAGTTTTTTAAAAGTTTCACAAACTACTAATTTCCAGAGATGAATGACTTGGTAATGAGACTGCTGCAGGCACCGATTCTAATGAGACTCATGACGAGCGTGATGAAACAGTCCTTTGCGATCGTTTTGTTACACCCCGTATGTTGATAAAAAATGTACTGTTACTCAACGAAAGAAGAAGCGAGACGAAGAAAGTTTAAAGAATTGAAGCCTATATTAAAAAAATCTTACAAGATTGTAAGAGATAAACGTGCGGTTGCGCGTCATCCCCTGTCATGCACGAGGAAGAAACGTATGAGAGAGAAAGATTGAACACTCGAAAAAGCAGAATGAAAGTTGAAAAAATAAGATTGCCGAAAATTGGTATGAATGTGAAAGAATGCATGCAGGGACTATGGTGATAAATACTTTAGCATACCTGAACATTTCATAGAGTTGATGAATTTGATTCTTAGATAATTGAGCAAAATAATTTTTTATTACATCTTTAGTTTGAGTGCCTTTTGTTGGATTTTTCCATTCTGGCTTGATCAGGTGTCCTACATGTGCCTGTTTTATTAGATAACCCTGGTCTTCCTGTTAACGAGATAAGGGAAATATCCATTGAAAAAGTGTAGGGAAGGAATTGGTTGGAAGAGTAAAGGAAGAGAAAAGCTTACGCGTAAAGTTTCAAACTTAGCTATTACGTCAAACCGTACTTGACAAGGTGTACAAAAGTTGACAACTGGCGTCCAGTGCATATCCAGCTCATTGCCAGCTTTCCACTCGCAAAGCAACCAATTGACGAACTCTTCGAAAAGCGGATATCTAGGCCCCTTCCTTCCATTACTTTTTCTACCCTATATAAATATTCTTTAAGAATTATTTGCTCCAACTGGCCTAGCTACTAGCTACATGATAATATTAACAAATTATTCACAAGTACTTGTGCCAAATATTTTCATAAAAGTTAGCCTATGGAGACTCGTCAGCTGGACTATGCGCAATAACACTTTATTGTCTACGCGTCTGCACGTAAATTCTTTTATATACAAATATATATATATATATATATATATATATAGTATGAGAAGTAATTAGGAATTTATTTCTTTAGGCGTAACACGTTCGAACCATCACCCAAGACACGCAAGTACTCGTTATATTATATAATATTAGTTTTCCAAGTACCAAGCAGGAAGTAGCCATGCACCTTTGAATATACACTTGTAAAAAGTAAAGTATCTCTTTATGTTTTTACCCTTGACCTGTAATGCCAAACTATGTAAGATCCCAAGTTGCTATGAAATGTATGCGGCAAACTTTGTTCCAGCTTATCCCTGTATGCGCTGAGTAATCTCTCGAAAGGGTGCCTTACGATGAGGAAACTGATACTGTCATTTAAGAACCTGGCAAGTTCTTCGGCGGTTGGTCTAGGATATCTTTGTCTTGCTAAAGATACTGGCACAGCTTTCGAAGCTTTTAGGAATTGAGGACTGTAACTGAATAAGAGTATACACACACACACACACATATTGTATATATGGATATATGTTTATTGATATTATTTTCTATCGCGATTTATGTATAGTGTACCACCCCTATACCTATAGGCGTTGAACAAATTAATAATTTGGAAAAAGAATAAAGAAAAGTGTGTTTACCCTGCGAGTAGATTAAAATTGTACATCCAGGAGGTGGAAGCAGCTTTAAATATATTGCACCATATGAGGTGGTATTCTCTATTTACAAGGAACTCCCAAGCATTTGGCCTGTGAAGCGAATCATTCCCAGGCCGATCCAACCCCTCTTGGCTGCATTTTTCATTTAGGAACTTTCTCCTAGCATTCAGTCTATTTTCCGTTTCCTCTCTACTTGCTTTATCAATAAGTTTGTCCTCTGCCGATAAACCCACTCCTTCCTGTAACATAACAAACTTTACGTATATAGTTTCATACATATGTATATAGGTACTGTAATCTTACAATTGATCAATATTTATTACTCTCTATATACATATGCTATGTGTGGAATTATTTAGGCAGTCCAACATGAGAAAATCCTTGGAAGAAGTAACAATTAGTCTATTCGGAAGATATTCTTAGTTTTTTTCTTTTTAAGAGATTATCGAATGGCAACATTGATCGAACTTTTGATAAAATATCGTATGTACGTAGCTCATTGGTAAAGATTATCTTAAAATTTTTGAATGGAAACCCGAATATATTTAATGTCATATATATGTATACACATATAGCTACTTTGTTTGGTCAAGAGCTTCTCGAAAGTCTATTAACATCTACTATTTAATACAAGAAAATCCAAATAGGTATATACGTGTCTTTAAAATGCCTTTATACATTTGCGCGATGCCAAAGAATAGTGTGTGAGAGGAGAGATGCGTGCGTGTCTGCTGAAATATGTCTAGGGACCCTATGGCACTGTAGGTAGAGTAGAGAGAGCCTTCTCGAGTCTCTCGCGACTTGCACATATGACACATGACTATATGTATAGAATGACTCTATACATATGTACATATAGCCGACTCTAGCGGAGTCTAGCGTCTCGCTAGCCGCTAGCTACAGACGCTACAGTCTGTCCGGCTACTCTGTCTCTTGTGTGTGTCACGCTATACTATTAGCTGTATATATGTATATGTGAGCGCACGATGCCTCGATCAGCTGGCCATTTCAAGGAAAAAGGATAAATTATAATAACTATAGAAACTTTAAAATCACGCTGGAAAATGAGTAAGCGCGACTCACGAGTTGGCATATAGTTTCAAACCTTTTATTGTGTCAAGATAAATACCATGCAGCGATAAGTAAAATGACAAAAAATAATCTTTTCATATGTTAAACAAAATATTTCGCATTTTTTTATTGAGAATCCAATGCGCGCTCTGGTATATATGTATATACTTGTGAATAACAAAATCTAAAATTCTTGCAACTTTTTGATTGAAGTGATGAGGAAGTAATGAGAAGCAGTAAACGTGGTTGGACCGATCATCATCTTAAAATACGTATATACAATAATGAAATATTAATTACAAGCTTGTGTTCAATCGATGGAAATGGTAAAAGTTTGAATTATGGTGTATCGAGATTTAATCAAGCTTATTTCCCTTTCGTTAAATTCTTTATAGGGTTCGCTTGGGATAGATTTCGTGGTTACCGTCATATATGGTTCACGCGTCACGCCGCGGCCGCCTTGCCGGCCGGCCAGAGTTGCAAGAGTGGCGCCACCGACATTGGTATCGGCCAAGGGAGTTTGAGCCTAGGGCTAGTCCAGGTCGCGCCCCGGTTATACTATGATAGGAGCTCTCTACACAGCCTGTGGGCACATCTCTACATAGAAATATATATATATATATATTATATTTCTATACCAATTCCATTGATCGAATCCCAAGTGAAATTAGGACGATGCTTTCTCACGTGCCGGAATCCTTGCTGATTGGTTGGTTGTAACAATGCAGATATCCAAGCAGCAGTCACCATTCTAAATACGCCAAGCAATCCAGCACGTGACAAAGCATCGACTACTTTCGGCTTTAGCTTTTGTACGTCAGCTAACTTGACTAACGTAGAATAATCCTGATCGTCCTAACGATTAAACCAATCGTCTGCTGCAATCATGCAAAATCTAGAAATTTTATAATATGGGTAGAATTAAAATAATTTAACATGCACAATTTTTCTTGTTAGAATTTCCTTTTCTATCCCAATTTTTGCATTTTGCTAAACAGGTCAACAGAACCTCCCTCTGTATATACTAAGATTGAAATTTTTTAAATAGTCGTATAGAAATTCTCTCTCTTTCTCTCTCTCTCTCTCTCTCGACTGCGGCACAAATCAATAGGCGGTTTGGCAGAATATCAAGAATTAAAGGAGAATCAATAAATTCAGTGCTAATCTCATTGTATATAATGTATATGTATAGAGATGCATGATTGATTTTAATAGAAATTATTATTGACTTGCATTGAGAAGCCCCTGCTGAAGACTATTAGTGCCATCCTGGCTGGATAGTGTTAGGATGATAAGGGCTAAGATGGTGATGGCGAGTACGGTTCGACGAGCTGCTGCCAAGACATAACGACGGAGGGTCATCTTTTCCCTCGGAATAATTTTGCGCTTGTACTCATATCGAACTGAAACACAAAACCATTTAAATGTGTTTTAAATTATTTTTCATATACATTTATGCATTACATGCATGTACAGTACAGAGAGTGGACCATCCGTTCACCTGCACTTTTCAAAAGCTCCTATATAGGAACATGAGAGCAAAAAGTCTCGCAGCTTTGCAATTGTGTATGAAAGATGATATAGGTTTTCGCTGCGCGCCAGGACCTAGCTTTCTAAATGTAAAAGCATCGAAGAGAGGGTTGTGGGCAAAACTTTGGGGTATAGATGCCGCCAGATACTGCAAACATGGGCATTTCCTTACGGCATGCGCTTTACGGCAATTTTAAACGGTCGCGCGGCGGTGCATGCTGTATGCGGATGCATTTAATTCTATAGTTGCATCATACCTCTTCATGTCTCACGAGATTTTTATATAATGCCTCAAATAACACAAATATACATTTAACGCGAGTAAAATAACATTCTGAATTTGAAGAGAAAAGCAATAATATAATAACGATGATTATCCCTGAAGGATTCTCTTTTCTACGGTCTTTAATTGTAATTATTATTTCGAGAGTGAGAATGTGTTCTTGTTATTGCAATCACATACGCCACGGCGGGCACGCGGTTGTGTAAGACACTTATTGTCGTACGCGTGACGCAAAGAGCGTTATTTCGCATAAAAAACTTGGCAAATGAATGTTAAAATAAAATTATGCCGACGAGTGCGTGTGAAACGCGGTGGACACACACACGCGCGCGCTCACTCTGCTCAAATCAAGGGGTGGAGGGGGGGGGGGGGGATACATGCGTCGATTAGTGTACTTGTGTCTGAAGCCTGATGTGCAAAATAATATATTATATATTGTCACGTGTGTGTGCGTGTAGTGAGAGAATGCTAATTTTTGTCTCTGAGTGCGATTGATAGGCGCGCGAGCCTTTTTCTCGTCTCGAGCCCCGAGGTTGGCGAGGTTTCCCGAGGAGAGCGCGCGCGACCAGAGCCGACCAATCCCGGTTATCGAGTTTTCGCATATATGTAGCTCTACTTTTATCAAACATTTCTTCATCCATGGCGACCATCTTTTATAAGCTCATTTCCGTCAAAATAATTCAATGTTTATGTGTCAGAAACTGTATTTTCTTGCAAAATACTATAATGTATAAGAGAAATTATTATCGTTAATGTGTGTACTACATTATATTATTAATATAGTTTTCAAGTATCACGTGATACGTCATTTGATATTGACATTTGGAAAAAAATGATTAAAGTCAGCGCGCGCGATGCGATCTCTTGGCCAAGTACATTGTGCGAATAATTGTATATTTAACAAGTTGGCGAGACGCGCATATTGTGTGTCGCGCGCTAAACAACCGCGTCTATATGCTATACAAGAAATATTCTCCGGAATGTATGTGTCTACTAAAAAGAGCTTGTCAAATCTTTCGAGGTATTTAGAGGATTATTATTTTAGAAAGAAATAATTTCCCTATAAATACGAAATGTCGTGCCTAACATGATTAATATTATACAGATCTGTATATGTATATACATGCTCTGTGCTACTAGGGAAATAATTCTATTACATGTGCATACTAGAATTATTTGTGCAGCAAAATTGCTAAAATTAATTTTACAGGGAGTTGGCAGAAAGTAAGGAATAAAAATGATTAGAATGGTGTGATTGGAAAAATGGCATATATGTGTGTAGCAGAATCAAAGCGTATATATTATTCGAAATAAGAGTGAGCATTGTCTTACCTTCTACGGACATATATAGCCCGAGTAGCTAGTAGTCAGTGAAGCATTTATCCACAAGTTCCTATTAGAAAGACCGAAACGTCTTCCTTTATTTTCCTTATTGTTCTCTGCCTATCCCGAGTTTCTTCTCTATTTATATATATATATATATATGATTTCCGAGAGAGATTATCCTTTCCGATTGATCAGTAAATAGAGGTCGATTTTTAGGCTCTAATCTCTGGCTTTTGCTCGAGTATAGCAGTGAAAAGTTTGCTGTAGAGAAATTATACTGGTTTCTCAGGCATCATTTTTATCACCTTCAAATATGTACTATGAACGTGGACTGATCGGTTAATAATGTGTGGAAAGCCAGCCTGTGCCAGCCAGTAAGCCACGGAAGGCCAGGAGAATAAAGCACAGGGATAGGTCGAGAGAGGAGGGCTAAGGTATTCATTTTATGCGAGAGCAGCGGTGAAAAGTTTACTCTACAGAGATATTATACTGTTTAATGATTGCATGGACAAAATTTCTATGACGTTGCAAAATTTATCGCGCACTCGAATCTATATTGTTATAATAATGCGTGATGCGTGAAAAGCCTAAGGTCCACATGCACCACTTGTAATTTCTTCCATTTCAGTATACCGCGTAGTGAAGAATTTTCATTCAAAGCCACTTTTACTCTACCGTTGTATACGACTGCACGGTTATAGACGCAATTTTTCTGCGACTTTTGAAAATTTACCATTTTTTCAACGATGCGTGGAAGGAAGGATGGTCGGTGTGAGAGAGAAGAAGCATGCTATGCAGAGGACCCCCGCCCCTTAATGTATCCTCATCGCAATTCTCATTTAAACACACAGAGGTCTATACTCTACTGTATGTGTGTATATGCATGGCTGCTTTGACGCACAATTTTTTTCATGTTGCAACATTCACTGTTAACGTGTACTGGATCGAAAGGGTCGATAACATAGACAAATTTTACTTATAGTCCACAGTTTGCCACAATTTTTATGACGTTTTAGAATTAATCGCGATAAAAAGCTCTATTGGCTAATGATACGTGGAAAGGTCGACGATAAATAAATAGGGCCAGGCGAGATCCACCTTTGATTTTCATATGCATGTATAGGCAAGGAATATTTAGCTTGAGAGAGAGAGAGGGAGAGGAGAGAAATTATAGCGGGGGTGCAGTTGATGGCGATGCTGGTTAGAGAGAATTTCAGTGACGTTTGAAAATTTACCGTAGACGTACGTAGTTAGGTCGATCTAGTTGATCTGTTAATAATGCGTGGCACTGCTAGTCTTTTTGCGAAGCAACGCGAATCCAACCGATCAGTGCGGCATCCTGCAGATCACTGACTAACTTTCTCTCTCTCTCTCTCTCTCTCTCTCTCTCTCTCCCTCCGTAGTCGTGTACTCTCGAGCATGCGCTCAGCTCGAGTTGATAATTTCTCAGAGGTAATCCAATGCGTAATCAGCAAGATGACTTTAATCATCGCTAGAGAGAGAGAGAGAGAGACATGGGCTGATCAAGAATCCGATGTCATAAGCAATGCAACCTCAACCTTTTCTTTTCTTTTTTTTTTGCCCTTTCTCTCTTTTGTAATATTCAATATCTTCCTCTCTCGCTACCCCCGTGACTCCTCCTCTTTCCTTTTCATTCTAGTTTGCAAAGTCGCCTTTTCGCCGGATCGATGAGAGAACCCTCTAGGTTCAATGCGCATACTCACCTACCAAACAGACACACTTGTCATTCTAGAAATGACGTTCAACAAATTTTTTATGAGCTTATTCATGAAAATATATAGCTCCCTTCTCCCCTTCTCCTTAGTACTTTATTCCATTTATAATTCGTATTAAACAACGTTATTATATTTATATATGTGTGCATGTGTACATAGGCTAATCGTTATTCTTTACATACACACGTACGGTGCCCCATTTTCAATAGCCTGCTGCTGAAAAATAGTCTCAGATGAAAGTTTTTGGTTTAAGGGATGGCACTGAGTCACTTAATTCCATCGGAGAAGTCACATTGAACCAGTTTTTTATATATTCACCTATAAGGATTTTTCTTTATCAATTTATTCGTGAAAATAGCTCGAATCTCTAATTCTACTCAACATTTTACTCCATTTATAATTTGTCTTAAAATAATTCATCACTGAGCCTATCATTATTTTACATAGTGATGATCCATTTTGAATAATGTCTTCAAAAATAGTTTCAAATCAATGCAAGCTTTTGGTTTAAAGGGAGCATCCAGTGATGTTATTGGTTTAAAGCCTGCGAGTCGTTTATAATCTTTCAAATTTTTAAATTTTATCCTATCCAGATTTTATATACATATATTATTTTGTTGGTAGCCTTTTCAGGGGGTTTCACACAGTTACATACTTTAGTTTAATCGAAAGTGGCCAAATTTACTAAATAATAGATATGATATAATAATTCAACCCTTACTTAATAGTTCTTTATCTATTCCAGTGAACATGCATTACTTGCAAAGGCTGATGATGTAATATTACTACGAGTGTGTGTGTGTGTGTTTGTGATACGTCTGACAATTGATTATGGAGTTTGATGTATGTATGTATATAGGGGGGGGGGGGGGGGGGCTTATTTTCAACTATTCATATCATAGAAATAAGAGTGCGTTGCGGGACTAAAACACTATTATTCATATCTACCCCTAAATTTATTCAAATTTGGAAGGGCCATTGAATCGAATGCTTAAAATTGTAAAATACTCGCGTGTCAGTATAACTGCAGATCTCTATAAAATAATTTAAAAAGTACTTGATTGTTTTTCACCATCTTGTATATTACTATACCGGCTGTGTGTTGGAATATTTTAACTCGAATAAGTGACATGCTTGAGAAAAACCTCTTAGAGCGTTGATGCAATAAAAAAATTATTTATGCAACAAGTGTGTAAATTATTAGGTACTTCCCGAATAATTTCTTTAAAACTTTATCAAATTATAAAATAACATTTAATTTGAATTGATTTGTATTGAAAATGCTTAGAGTATTATTACATGTAGGTGCGTATGTTGTATTATATATATATGCATGTGAGATGAGTGTAATATATGATAAAACTGTTGAAAAGTGTAGTGTAAGAATTAGAGGTGAGCGTGTGTGGATCGAGATGGCAGCGCGCGTGAGCTTTTTCGGAAAAGAGAGGGGATAGGCAGAGCAGAAGAAGTAGAGGCGAGGGTGAGGGTGCACTGTGCACCGACCGCGTGTATAGTAGTTGTTTGGCCGGAGGAACGCCGCTCGCGAGTCGTCAACTGCGCCAAACCTGAAGAGGTAGTCTCACGTTTCGCGTCTTTGGCTCCGCTCTCTCTCTCTCTCTCTCTCTCTCAGTGTCCCAGTTGCCGATCGACGCGTACCTATACCGCGTTGCACGTGTCGCTCCCGACTGCAAATCCTCTGCGTTGCTGCAAACTTTTAATTATATATATTAACCATGCAAATAAATGTTATTCTTACAAGAGTGCAACAGGCTCTCTCGAATAGCCTTAAAATCAGTTCTCTTCGTTCACATATATACGTATGTACATAGATCAAATAGTTTTCGCGTACCTTAATTTATTTTCTTTCACTGTAAACTTTACAATTACGTTATGTGAGCTTAATATTACAATTTTAGCAAAAGAAAGAAATTAGTTTGAATGTGGGAGAGAGCTAGAGGAAAAATGATCGCATGTTAAAAGTATTACTCTCTATATGCATAGATGTTTTTTTTTTATGTTACAGAACCTTGAGAAATCTTCGACTGTATTGCATGGTGAAAGAGCAAGTGGAAAGTTACGGAGCGTCATCCTTCTGGTGCATAGAAGAAAACGGTTTTTGGACAGCAATCGATGCGATTCAAGGAAATGCGGATGACATTGTAGCCACGTTTATCCTTGATTTGCCGAAATTTAACGAGACGTCTTTCGTCGAACTATGCAGTACCATCTCTTACGAGGTCGGTGAAAGAGAATTGCAAGTGGGAGTGATGCCAGTAAAACTTACAGCAGAGGATACAATCAATGGTGGTGACTGTGCATTAAATTTTACCAACGAGGAGGGCACCTACAGTATCCTAGCGATTAAATCTGCAGCAGTCCAGGCAATTATAGGTATCGATATAAAGGCAAAGAGAAATACAGGACCACGTGTTCTGGCCTTGCTCGCAGACATAGCTTTCAAGGAAGTTCATCCAGACGTCTTTCTAAATAACGAGCCAGGATCACTCCTTTACTGTCTCATAGAAATATTACCAATTATCGATGGAATTGCCAAACTAAACATTTCAGCAAGGTAACATTTATTGTAATTATAACTCGATTCACATTCATTTTGCCAATATCAAATAAAAACAACAATTTTAATAGATTATTTAAACATTGTGTGCAAAAATACCATTAAATATATGTAGGGTTTCTTTTTCTTTAAATCACCTTGGAAACTATATGGACACAGGTGGGATGAAAGCTAGGCTATATACTATTTTTTCTTCAATAATTCTCAAGTAAATAAGCCCTATGCTGTATGGGATGCCAAATACTATAAAGGACTCTATTTTCTAACGTCTCGTTCCACCTGACTATAATTTCCACAATCAGCCCCATACTTAGCCCCCACTGACTGTATATACATGTGTGTGTGTGTGTGTGTGTGTGTGCGTGCGCGCGTGCATACGTGTGTACTAAATAATAAAAAGCTACTTTTCTCATTCAGGTCCAAAATTCAGTTGAATATCATATTGTGTATTATACGAGATAAATTTGCTGGATCAACTGTCGAATGCAAAGATGAAAGTTGTGTAAAGGCGGCAAATAGTATAGTGGAAGAATTGGAGTTGTATCTAAACTTGAGAAATCAATCCTGCATACAACTGGCTCAAATAAGGACTGATTTGCTTATTCCATAAAGTTACGAGAAGAAACAACGCAAGTGATAAATATAACCAAGCAGAGAGAGAGCAACAGTGTTTTTGTTTATTCACTTTTTTTTAAACCGCTTGTGATATGTTATTGGATTAAAACATTCGATAAAATTTCAGAGTTACCAACCCTTGAAATGGAGCGCCTTCTTGTTAATCGTCCTAGGGGGAGGGGAGTATATTTATACCTCCGAATCTATTAGCCGAGTATCGTTTGGAGACTATATACAGTTTTGACGTCACTGATTTTCAGTGTCAGCTGCCACGTGCATGGTACGAAAAGCATAGTGAAATATTCTCCATGTGTTTCCAGCTCTCGACCCCAATCACATGCACAGAAATCCCTAAATCATTGTTGAAATATCAAAAGCCATTTATTTCAAGTGCCAAGTCTTTTCAAAGATAAAAAGTCGTCATGCCAATCAACCGATTCGCTCAGTTTATTCCTAAATTTCAATGTGCATTCTTCGCCATCTAATTAAAAGTATATAAATGAATGATATTTTTGTACGTATACTTAAACTTGAGCAGAATGACTAAAATTATGATAGTTTTCTACAAGTCATTCTAGTAATCTTCATTTTCCAAACATCTTTCGAAGTAAAGCAATAAAATAATATTTAAAGATATACTTCAGATGCATTTGCGTAGTTGATTAAATTACCTAAAAGATCGGACATTCCAATCCCCACCCACGTCCCAGTACTAATTGGTATTTGTCATGTTATAACAAGTTTTTTTAAAAGCTAGCTGCATTAACCATATAGTGTACATTCTCTAAAACTTACTGCCAATGCATATGTAATGATACAAGTATACATTCCTATACTTAAGTCAGTATATAAAAAGTACCAAGAGTTTATGCGTTTTATATATTATTTAATAATATAAATCAATGACGATGATGATATTAAAGATTAATTTCTTGTTAGTTTAAATCTATGTGTACATATATGCACGTATATTGTATAAAAATTCTTCATTATGAAATATTTGGCTCATCAAGGACCTGACACTAATGTCACCCATTTATCCGCGACATGTTCAAAGATGGAGTTGGCAATTGAAGAAATGTTGAACGAATAGTGCGGAAAAATATTCCCCATAGGTTTAGTGCAATATACCGAAGAATTTGTTTATAATGGAGGAACAGCTTAAAGTTCTTTATCAAGTACGTAATGTAGCATAGAGAAATTTCTTTCTACTGAGAATAATCTGTACCAATGTGCTCTTGAATGAGATAATTTAGCAGTAAAATGAGATTGTAAGCGAGTATACCCTCCGACTCGCGCGCGTTCCAAACATTCATCCAAATATACATTCTTCGGCAACAGAAATTATACAAGTCAGATATATCCGACTAATATCAATAGTCGCGATGCAAACTTCCCCAATACCAATTCTTTTTTTAGAACCACGTCATTTTTCCACACATTTCCTGTTTCAATTTAATTTTTTGTCTATATAAATGCAAGGTCAAGCCAGAGTCCACCAAGAAGCTTTATATTGGAAAATGAAACGTTAAACGCTAATCCTGAAGAGAGATGATAATGAGAAATTTAGCAGTATTTCTTATATAAATTCCTTTAATACTTCTTATTCCCCAACTTTGATTTGAAATATAGATAAGAGAGAGTGTCTCAACCAAATTGCCAAGTTAAAATATCGTAGTATTCTAATTGTTAGGGGGATAGATGGAGTAGCGTTTGAGAAAGGATAGAGAAGACAAAAGGAGATTAGTAGTGCATAATTGTTAAAAATGTCTATCTACTTAATTGGCATTGATCGAGGGAAAGTGGGGAAGGGGATATGGAGACGAGGGGGAGAGAGAGAGATGACAGACCCTGGGGCGTTGCATGTGCATGACGACACGGAAGAGAAAAATGGAGTAAGTAAGGAAGAGCGAGAGAGGATGGCCAAAATATAGTGTGTGTGTGTGTGTGATAGGAATTATAAGAGAGATCCAATTATATTAGAGTCTGGTAGGATTTGGACAGTATAAACGTATTGAGAGAGAGAGAGAGAGAGAGAGAGAACGCGTAATTGGCAATGGTTTGCGAAGGTATAGGAAAGGAGAAGGAGTGGGAGATGTGGAGAAGGGGGAGAGAGGGAGAGATGCAGAGGCGCCAACGTTCAGTGGGAGGACATGGAAGACAAAAATGGAATAAGAGAGGGGGGGGGGGGGAGGATGACCGAAATAGAGAAAGGGAAGAAAGCCGATTATATTAAAGTAGAGGGGGATTTTTGGGAAGTAAAAAGGTAGGGTGAGTGAGTAAGAGCATGCAGTAACTATGTAGGCTTCTTGAGCCTAGTTTCATCAATGCATTTTGGCAGTTGTTTCAATCAAGTCGAAGCGGTAACCATCTTGTAACTAATCGAGTCCCATTACCTATGGTAGTTCGCGACCTTCGGCGTAAAGCAAATGTTTTACTGCTTCGTTGCCTCTGTATATTTGTCCAAGTAGAGCAGCTGCTGAAATGATAAATAAGGCAGAAAAAAGAAAGAAACGCGCGTCTATAAGATAAAAAAGTGGAGAAAAATAATGATGAAATGTTTGAGGCAAAACTATTTCTGCCACATTATTCGTTTATTTTCCTTCTTTTTTTCTTTTTCTTTGCCTCTCTTTCAAAAATCACTGCAAGTCGAACGACAGATTTGTCGAAGCGTAGAGCGATATGAGCTAAGGCCTATGAGGATACTGACAGAGGAATCTTGGCTATGTAATGTAAACGCCTTTTTCTTCATCTTCTTCTTCCCCAGCCGGACGATGAATTTTTACAAAGCGAAGCAAATTCTTGTGAAACACGATGATAGTGCGTGTGTGTGCCTGTGTGTATAATCTCTTTTTGAAAGAAAACGATTAAAGTGGGGCAGAGATGGCAAAGCTTGAAGCGATACAATAAGAAGGACTGTGGAAAGAGTAGAGAGTATAGTAATGAGGGTACAGCTTCTGCGAGATCTCGCAAAAACAACAAGTCTATAATGTTTACAAGATGCGGAGAAAAATTGTGCGTAATCTGGAAGCTCATATATAGAAAATATGGTGTCTATAAATATTTTAAAGGAAAATAGAATCGACCAAAATATAGAGCTTATATAGCTAAATAAATTTAAGAGCTGCGTAAAAGGTAGACGTTGATATACATATACGTATAAAGCGCCGCATGCATAAAATGGTTATGTTTTTAATAAAATAAAGAAATCTATGGAGGTTTTTTCAAATGAGTGTGATATTTTTCTACAGGGTAGTATTAGGTACTACGGGTGGTAGTTAAGAACTTTTGCGACACACACAAGTAAAAGTTGTAGAATGTTCAACTCTCTTATTGAGATTGATTTGTAATTAAATTTATATGTACCGTAGGGAGGGGGGGGGGGGGGGGGTTCGTTTGGGGGATGGAACAGTTGGTATTGGAAGAGGGAGAAACAGAGAGATTGGCAGAAGTAGAGCAGGTCGCTCTGCTATATTTATGCGATTTATTAGTTTATACTCGTCAGCTAAAGGTTGGTATAGATCATTAATTGTTTAAATACGTGCGAGTTTTTCATAATATCATTAAAATATAATGTACACATATTAGGTGGATCGTGCGTAAATAGAAGAAATTTCAGTTTCTCCGTATAATTATTTCGAATATAATATAATAATTTAATAATTGTGTGTGTGTGTGTGTGTGTGATGAAGCAGATTGCTACTTGTTTCTTTCTTAAAGAAAAATGCGATTTAAGGAGACTAGGATTTATAAATTGTCCATATACGGACGCGTGTCGCTCGATTCTCTATACCATCCTCCTCTCGACTTGACTCTTTAACAAACTTTTGTTGGTGTGGTAGTAATCATATATATATAAGAGCCGATTGCCGAATATGTTAATGTTCATCGCCAGGTTATTATCTCTCTTATAGATATTTTAAATAAAAAATCTTTGAAGCACAGTTACTGAATTTACGCCTCAAAATGAAAATACCGCGCGTACACAAGCATTAAATAAATACTCTTACCATAATCTCGAAAGTAACTACAGTAAAGAACGTGCGGGATTGTGTAGTATGAAAATTAAATGAAAAAAATTTAGCTATTTCCATATATAAATCGATGATAAACGATCGAATGTGTTCGATGTTGCTTCGTTTAAAGTATGTAAGATTAGTTTTGATATTGCGCATGGCTAAATATTATATAGCTGTAGCCGTGTGTTTTATCGCATTAATATAATTTCATCTCCCGCTGCAATATTATAATATTATTGCATGGAAAAGTGTATATAAATTTTTTAAATAAGAAAGCGTGTATTGTATCCGAGGATTATATGAGGCGGTGAGAGAAGGGGAGGGGGAGGGGGAGGAGGAGGAGGAGGGGGGGAGATGGAGCTTAAAGCACTGCCGGAGAAAAAAGGTTTCAGCTGGCACGTGTTTAGTTTTCGTCCGCAAACGCGGTCAGTGCGCGCGACTCATTGCCGAGAGTGTGAGAGTAATTGATACTTTGCAGGGGCATATATGTAATGGAAGCAGCCGATAGTAAAAATATTTGGCCAATTATAGAGAAATTGTGGCCGTGCGATCGAGCCCATCCTGGCCATCCAGCTGTACGTCGCACATCTCTCCCTCCGAGGAAGAGCCCTGTCTTATTCGTACTGCAGCCTATACTCAAATTCTCATCTTCTCTTCTATAACTATACATATATTTTTATATCGATCATTTTTATCCTCCTTTTCTTTATTGAAATTAATATTCCAATAAGAGATGCATGTCGATTAAGCATTGTCTACAATGTAAATTGAAAGAGTGGGATTAATGTGTTGTACAGTGAGGAGGAGGAGGAGGAGGAGGAGGAGGAGGAATTCAGTGAAAAAATGATGACAGGAAATAGTGTAAACGTGAGTGGTGCAGGGATGCTGAGAGCCAGGCGTCGAGACGTCAGTATCAAGCCCAATCGGAAGCTAGACCGAAGATCTTCGAGGGGAATGATCTACGAGAACGAGGAGCTTCGTTTACGAACCATCCACATTAACGCCGAAGTTGAGCAAGGTAACGCGTATATTATTATCTCTCGTATTAACAAGATTTACGCACGCTTTATAACTCGATATGGATGCTCGCGCGGCCGGACTTGGATTCCATGAAATTTGTCGAGAGAATAATTACGATGGAGCAACGCGGGTGAAAATGGCAGATCCCCGGCTCTGCATAATGGCCAACTGCTTCCTTATGTTTCCTACAAAGTGATCGCGATATACGAGTTGTGCGATTAAAGAGAACATCTCTATTGATGCAGAAGCCACAGCCTCGATCCGTGTTGCACCAGTATATCACGTCTCACTTATTATTATAGTTACGAGTTTTTCATTACGTACGACTCGTACAGTTTGGTTAAGACGATGAAAAGTGTCCGAGTGTCGAGTATGGAAAAATTAGCCGTTTTATATATATATATATATATATAGTTTTTCTTGTTATTTTTAACGTTACGGTTGCGTCTACTTGGAGCACAGCCGAGGCTAAACTGCTGGGTCTGCCGGTGGTGGCCATCTCGCGCGCCCATCGCCCATCGTCCATCGACCATCGGTGCTGAGCCGCGAGAGAGAGAGAGAGAGAGAGAGAGAGAGAGTCGAGTCGTCGTCGTCGTCGTCGTCGTGAGACACGTCCGACGCAAATATAGCGTGGCACGTTTCGTTGGACTGGTGCATAGGTTATTGTTGGGTGAGTGCCGTGTGTGAGTGAGTGGGGTGGACTCCGTGGACCGACTGGACCGGGTGAGCGAGCGAGGGTGCAGAGGAGAAGAGAGAGAATATTGGAGTGGCGGTGGCCCGCGGAGTGCGTGCGGACCGTGCGAGAAGTACGCCTCGCCAGCCAATCAAACAAGAAAGATACGAGCGTGCTCGGAGCCTAGACGAGAATATACCTATACCTATATATATACATACTTATATACGCGCGCATTGCTATAGTGGCATCACGATGCTCCGATACTTGCTTCGTTTTAAACAGCTCCCCTCTCCCTCCCTCCCTACCCTCCCTGACAATCAATTAGTACAAACATATATGTATATACAGACTTACGAGTGGTTGCAACTCGAGGAAAATCTGCCATACCACCAAAATTCTTCACACTTTAACAATAAAATACTTTTATTATGGCAAGTATTCTCGGTCGTTTCATCGCGCAGTGCAGCACGTGTGTACGGACCAAAAGCGAGCATGTGCCAAGCAAAATGTACGTCTCGCTTCTTTCCCCTACAGCCTACAGCTCTCGCGTACCCCACACACTCTAGCGTATGTACGTGTATATTAAAGAGATGGGATGGTTTTGTGATTTGTGCGAGGTCTTCCCTCCCTTTTGTAGCTCCTAGAGCCATTATATCGCACTTTCGCCGAAACAATCGAGTCATACATTAATTTTTCTTTTCTTATAAAAGATATTCGAATATGTGAGAATTATTGGTAAAATGATCAAATGTAGAATCTCTGTGAAATAACCGATCGAAGAGCATCGATCAAACTGTGAGTAGAGTGATTTTGTTACATACCGTAAGAAATTCAAGAATCGCGGCTACGTATTTTATCGACTGAGAGATATAAATAAATATATCACGAGTTTTCTTAGGATATATAAATATATGTATGCATGCCTACCTATATCATCGTCATCTTCTTATACACTTTGCTTTTAATAAAATTAAAGTGATGCGCAAATGCAGCAAGGTTAATTAATATTGTTCTCTGTCGTTCAATCACAGGTCAGAATGATATCAAGAAACTTCGAAAGGAAAACGAGCAACTGCGTAGAGAGATATGGTGCCTGCGGGACGAATACGAGAAGCTGGAAGCAATTTTGAAGCAGCAAAAAGATTCGAAGGAAAGCGTTGTAAATGTTGTAAAATGGTTTACGATTAAATTTATTTCTTACTTGATTTATGATCGAAGCATTGTTTATTGACCAACAGGGAAGTTTCGAGGAGGGCGAGGAGGACGAGGAAGCCTGGTACTCTGAACATTCAAACGAGGAGGAGGAGGAGGAGGAGGAGGAGGAGGAAGAGGAGGGGGAAAATGCGAGAGAAAATGAGAGCGGAAAGACCGAAGAGCACGTGGAAAATGAGGAGAGTAGCGTTGAAAGGGTAATGACGAGGGACGAGATGGGCAACGGTTCACGTCGACTCGACGTGCAGGATTTTGACCATCTCTCGGTTGTTGGCGAAGAAGAAGATTTTTCGTGGAGAGAAGAGAATAGGCAAGATTTAGTTTTAAAATCGATCCTAGAGAGTCAGGTTGATGATGCTGTGAACACTAGAGCGGAGCAATCGCGAAATCATTATTTATGTCATTCCCCTTCATTCGAGACTCTCCATACATTTAAAAACAGTTTAACCTTCCATCCTGAATTATCTGACGAAATCTCGAGCACCTTGGATCCATCAGCAGCGACAGCCACCAGTCATTCTTCGTCGACTTGCCGATGCTTAAATAATCCGATGCTTCGGGGTCCACGGGTACTCGCGGAAAATCAGACAAAGTCCGATTGCTCCAAAGGAGATTCATTCTCGACCACCGCACTACTCTCTGCGCCATCGATGCAGCCTGCCAAATCTACCGATTCGCCCGTCGAAAATAACTCTTTCGACCAATTTGGTGCTTCTCCAGCTGTTGGTTGGTTGATAGCTCGGAATATCGATCGATCGAAGAGGAGAGATACTGTAGCTTCGAAAGATTCTTACGAGAGGAATGTTGAAAGTCGGGAGAAGAAAGCTCTTGACGAAAGGTTGCGAATAATTGGTACGAACGGTGCCAGTAAATTTAGACCCGCGAGCTCTCGGAGGTTCCTTCCTGCACCATTGAGAACGGAAGAGGGAAATATCGAGGGAGATGGCGATAGCGCAAATGTACATTATAACGATCATGCCAACGGAGCAACCTTAAAAACTTCCTTAGGAAACATTGTACACGACGAACGCCTAACCATCGATCCTTTCATCGCTGCAATTGTACCTTGCGAAAGGATAAAACTACGGAGACTAGGGAAGGGAGACAAATTCAAATCAAAATCCCTTCCGGAATACGACGAGCTGGTGAAATTAACAACTTGCCGAAATTTAGCAAATCGTCATAAGAAAATATCAATATCTGAACAGTTGAAGATATTTCCTCTCTGCAATGATCAACGGATACATGGAAAATGTGACGAGGCTTTGAAGAATAGCGTGGAAGGATTTTGCTCCGATAGGGCCTTCAAGAGTCAGTTGAGCGTTACTCTTAAAACTCCTCCAATGGCAGCGCTGAGAGGTTCGTCGAGCTCTGATGAAACTGTGGACGTAACGTTAAGCTTGCTGCCTCCCATTGAATGCAACTTTTTCAACGATGCATCCGACGAATATTTCGGCGAGATCCCTGCTGCATATTCCGATGGAAAGAGTATCAACGTAATCGCTGCTGCTGCTGATCCATTTGTCATCAAAGTGAATGAGAGAAAGCTTGCCTTTGCCTCCTCCTGCTCCTCCTCCTCCTCCTCCTATCCCTACCCCTACAATGATCGAGATGGGATGGGAGGAGGAGGCCCCGTTGCTCCCTACGATCGTTTCGTCCACGCTGATCAAGCATGCGAAATCAATAAAATAGCATACATAATACCGAGAGAAAAGTCAAATATACAGGTGACTTCATTCGAGCAACCAAGCCCACGAACTTTCCTATCATCCTCACATTACGAAGAAAATCCTTTGGAGAGCTTAATGACGGCCAATGAATTGTTTAACCAAGACGAGCAGCGATGCGAAAAAGGAGTTGTGCTGACCGGATCGATGACTGATTTTTCTCAGCAACAGATCGCCAGTGTGAGAATGCAATACGACAAGACGATGAGATTGAGGGTGGTAGAGGCTGGGAGAGCGATAGGCAATGTCCCTTATTGTACCTGCGCCACTGTCCGTAGCACTTCGGAAAGGACCGATCCCATTTCCAATTGTCCAAAATTCCCCAAGAGCGACGAGAAGAAGGTATGTACGGCGACGACGGCGACGACCTCCATCAAGAGCCTCGAGCCTCTCTCCACCCCCGGGGATCTCGCCAAACCATGTAACGGAGTTTCTTCGAAATCGTCCGAGTCGTCATCGGCGAAAAGTGCCGAGAGCAAGGAGAAACGAGGAAAGAGATTGAACATTGGCAGCAGCGGTCGAGTCCCTGCGCTGCAGGATTCAGCCGAGAAGAAGAGCGAGAGCAGATCATCCTCGTCCGGCCAAGAGTCCTCCTCGGCTAAAAATAATCGAATTAGGAGAGTCTCCGTTCGCTTGAACGGCAAGAAGAAGAGATCCTCCTTATCTTGTTCCACAAGGACCTGCGATAGCAGTGCGGGAAGCCCGGCCAACCATCCTCCCGTCACCGGCAAGAAATTTACTGACAATGCTGCGACAGCCACAAAAGCATGCAGAGAGTCATCATCCCAAAGAGAGAGAACCAATTCGATCAGCAGCAGGGAAACTACTGTCGAGCCATCCAAAATACGTAAGATTAGCGTTAGCAGCGAGAGTGTGCCATGGTGCGCCTGCTGGGGCAACAGTTGTGTCTGATATCTCTCAGCTAGATGTATACACGTCTGCTGCAGTTCGCCTCCTGCACACGAAAGGGCCAATTAAGAGTGTGCCCGAGTCTCGAATCATCATCGGAGAGGCTTTTATATATATATATATATATATATGTGCATGTGTAAATAAAGGTTACCACGTATACCGATCGATAGATTATAATTCTATTCGCTGTAAGTATACAGGCTACGTGGAGTGCGCAAAAATTCCGGTCCTTCCTTATTATATATATGTCTATACATAAATACATTTTCTATATATAGTTAATAGATTTATGTCATTCGTTCGCAGCCCCATCGAGAGAAACATTATAGATATGTACATTTATCTGGTAAAATAAAGGCTAATATTATTAATAAGACAGCTGTAGTTTAATAGAAGCAATCTAATTTATTAAATATTTTTTACATTATTATATAGAAACACACGCGCGCGCGCGCGCGCACCAACACACAGGTTGAGTCTATTCTTACAGAATTCACTTAAAGAGAGAACAGGATGACACGAACTTTACAGTTTTCTCGTAATTATCGTATAGTTATATCATCTTTTTAAAGACATTTCAACGTCTCTTATAGTTATATACGTATTGATAACGAAGAGAAAAATTGTTTTTGTTTTTTCTTTTCCGTAAAAAGTTTACAAGAGCCTTTAAAGTTTCAATAGAAGTGAACGATCGCGAGAGAGGGAATTCCGCTTGGTAAACACGTAAATTACTGGGTTTTTTCTCAACAATAAATCAAAGCACAGATATTTCTTGCGTGAGCGTGGCTGCTTTATTGCTTTTAACAGATATGCATTCTAAAAATCAATTATCTTTTTATGAATCGTATAATAGTGCTGGAGGAGAATAAAACTAGTGCAGGCCATTTCAAGGTTTACACTGGATTATTAAATCTGTAATACAAATCGAAATCAGTCACTCGAGACATTTATCTTACGCGAGCAAGATACAACTATGCTAACATGCAGATTTCACTAATAATTAATACTTCTTTTTATGGATTTCTCGTTGAAGTAAGTTAGTTTATAGCGATATGCATTCATATATTTCAGTTTCATCTTGAGAGAGCCCAATTGTTTTTCTGGTAGTCGCGCGGACACAGCATTCTCGCCTCCCTATTATTGTGTACCGTCCTGGCGAAACTCTAATGAAATTTATATATTTATATGTATATGCTGTATATAGATCATTGCTATTGACAATATTTTTTCCATGCGGTCAAAAATTGTTCGATCCACTCTTCTAACACGCGTTCCCACGCACATAAATATATATATATATATATAGCCCGGCTGCGTTATGTACAACTGCATTTATTCAAATTTCTCTTATTTAACTTCTATTCGATGCATTCGGGTCTGCTTCTTGCATTATTCCGTTTAATAATGATAAGAGAGAACACTGGAAAACAATTAAGAAAATATAAATATTTATTGTATATAAAAGTTATAAATAAAGAAACTCGAAGATACGACGATTTATTCGAAAAAATGTGTGTGTGACTGGAAGAATGAAGCTTAATAACAGCTGCGGAAAAAAGTGTTTTTTAAACAAAAGTATTTCGCACAAAAGCTTAGGACTTGACAATTAGGTAGACGCACAGCCATTGGCTGCTCGAGGTTAGCTTAACTTTGGCTTACGTCGCTTACGTCACGAATAGCAGAGGCGTTAGAGGCCGCAACGGACGTTGAGGGAATACACATGCACTTGTGTACACACTGCGCGCATACTTTCTCACCAAATCGTACAACAATCTATATACACACACTTTTAATAATGCGCATTCACATATTAATGGGAAATTTTCATAGAGTGGATCTATCCAGTTAAGATAAAATAAAGTACACATATGCAATATAAAACATAGAAATTAATTACCATTCCAAAGGCCGATAGAGCTCTTTGCCTCGTTTTCTCGTGCAATCCAAGGCCAAAGCAATAATAACCTCAATTCTAGACTTCTTTATAAACTTCAGAGTTTTCTTAACAAAATCTTGGCGCGTCTTTACGGAAAATTGCTTATTTTTTCAATTGTACATCGCTACTTTCTATAGCCTTGAACTTTTGAACATTCGGTGACAAAAGCGATATATACTTTTTTAATCCACACCCTCCCCCTCCCCAAAACATTTTTACCATGTAGAGATTTCTTCACTAAAATAAATCTTTCGCAAGCTCCAATACGAAAGTAGCATACATCCATCCTGAATATATAGTGTGGAATTGAATAAAAATGCTGATTCCTCCCCAAGACAAACGTACCCTTTTATACTCAATTGAGACGATTATTAGTATTATCTCGCGACAAACTTTTCGCCTTCGAGTGTTACACATTCTACACGAATCGTTCTATTTTCTACAATGGTTCGTGCATAGATGTACTATTTGTTTGAACTAGTCTACATGTGCAAACAGTGTATTATATAATTGTAGAATAAAGAAAGATTTTGCTAGGGAGAGAGAGAGAGAGAGAGAGAGAGAGAGAGAGGAATATGAAGGAAAGATTACAGTACAAACTTATAGATTGTCAACGCGTCCTGTAATCAAGTCACGATTTTACTTTCACATCGCGTACAGTGCTCCAAATACTTGTAGCGCAGACACAGCGCAGTTACCACCACCACACTGTTGGATCGTTCGCCTACGTATATAGTAAATTCTGGCTGTGTGTGTGTGTGTGTGTGTGTGTGTGGCTGGCACTGTCGTTCGTGTCTATCACGGTGGCACGGGGCTCGCTCGGCAGCGCTCCGCTGGCTACCTTCGGCTACCTCTCTCTAACACAATGACAGTGAGTGACATACATCGGCCGCTTGGGACAAACCCATCGGCAATCGACAATCGGCATCGGTATCGGTGTACTCGGCACTCGCCAGTCGCCCACTCGGTAGAGAGTCTCTGTAAAAGGCAGCAA
This sequence comes from Prorops nasuta, assembly GCF_024137725.1. Classification (NCBI taxonomy): domain Eukaryota; kingdom Metazoa; phylum Arthropoda; class Insecta; order Hymenoptera; family Bethylidae; genus Prorops; species Prorops nasuta. The sequence goes on along the minus strand of NW_027116805.1, from coordinate 8,536,136 downwards.
TAAGTAGTACGTATAGTTGAGTCGATCCAAGTAACATCTTTCACGGAGCTTGGTTCGATCCAATGGAAATCTTGCATGTATAAAAAGTAACTACAATTATAATGTTCAGTGTGGTGCATCATCTCTAATCTTCTGCTTGATGTAACCTTCCATATTCTATTATCTCTTATAAAAAATGAATAATATATTTTATTTCATTTATTCATTCTATGCAGTCGATGTCTTTTGAACGTACGTTAATTTTATCATACTTAACAGTTTAAAAATCGTCCTTCTCGTGCATATGTAATATTATCGCAAATTCTTGCAGGATATATATCATTCGATGCATGACTTTATAATAATAAGAAAATAATTCTACGCTAAGATCAGCGCTGTATTGGAGAGAAGAGAAAATTATTTATATATAAACTTATTCTCAAAGTGTGAACGCTTACTCCTAGACATCACCATGGAGATGAATGATATTCAAGATCAGGTACGTAAGATAATATATCGGTTTTATCTGAAATTTTTCCATTTTATCGCGCGATGTCTGAGAGTTTTGAAGAAACATATAGAAGCATTTTTTCAATGTATTTTTATCAAATTATATTTCCAAGTGCTTATACGAAAGAAACGATTTTCCCATGAAAAACAGAAGCGATACGTGTTAAAGTTAAATTTTCTCATTTCTTTATTTACCACGTACGGTGTAAACGCAGCAGTATGGTAAAACTGATCCTAATCATGTAAAAACGATCTATATATAGCACTGCATCCATGCACAATCATATATTTTGTCAAACTTACCCCTAACAATAATCGCGGCGATGTTTATATAAATTGAACTTTATTTACAAATATAACGAATAATGCATGGTCTTTGAATATTCTTGCGCGAAAAGTTAGCAATAGAATTATTGTTTAGAAAAATCGATAAGCATGAATGGAGGATATCCATTTCTTCTAACTGCTCTATATCTTGTACAATATTTTCTATATCTTGCCCTAATACTATAAAATATAAAAATCAAATATTTGTTTGCAAATTTTATTTAAATTTTCGTCAGACTTTAACAAGTATTGTTTAATAATTATATAGCTCCTATATGCATATATATATATATGTATACACTGAGAAAAATGTTTTCATCCAATTAACAGTTATTCGTGATATCAATAACTAAATTTATTGATATTATGAATAAATTGACAATCAATTATTTTTTCGTAATATTAATAAAATTAATTTATTAATATCACGAATAACTGTTAATTGGATGCAAATTAATGGGAAATTTTTCTCAGTGTATATATATATTATCATGGACTTTGCCTAGCCATGTCCGATAAAAACAACGCAGTTTCCCCGAATTGATAGCCATGAAAACAGCGGAAATGATCGATATACGCGGATAATTGAGGGGAGAGGTGCTCCATTCTGCGCTGCAAAATCAGATAGCATCTTCGAGTCCCAGTCTTAATTAACCATTGATTACTCGTCGTTATATTTCTTTATTAAGCCTATAAGTCGCTCCATCCGACTGCTTTATTTGTTTGGCTAATCCAAGTACGCCAAAATTATACAATAAATGAAGCTCATATACACACACACACACTTACTTGAGCTTTTGATAATAATCTAAAGACTATAGAGCGACGCAAGCGGTAATTCCCGCTGATAACGAGCTTGGCTACGAAAAAATCAGGCGGAAACAAGCATTCTTCTCATGATAATCGCTTCAAAAGCGATACAAATACACAACGAATCTCTCTCGTTTAATTAATAATTTCTAATCAATTTTTCGATATATATCAGCATGACGTTTTTGTATTATGTCTTGCATTCATTCATTCGTATCTTATTTATATATTTTCTTCGACTTGTCTTATTCTCAGATTTATCCTGTATTTTAGTGTCTCTCTCTCTCTCTCTCTCTCTCTCTCATCATGTTTTCCAGTATAATTACACCAAGTTACATATATACACCGGTGTAAACTTGCTCGTGTGTGTGTGTGTGTGCGTACGGCATCACCATACGAATATGCGTTTCTTCCACATCTGTAAGTTGATATCGTTGCATACGCAATTCAAATTACTATACAACGTTTCAATTACTGTAATTAAAAAAAATAATATTACTATTAAGCGTGCTTGTATATATAAAATTACATAAAAGTGCATGAATATTTTCCTCTTGAATTGTAGTAATGAAAAAGTTGGCCACGCGCAATTGTATATGATCGAAAGTAAATTTAGTGGATGTTTGGTTGTAATGTCATATGTATACATCATATAGGGTGCGCGCCCTGTGGCGCTGGGCGCATGGCACGTCTATCGTCCGGTATACGCATGTACATGGTAAAATGCTTCGAATCTGGGGCCGAATATTTATCGCTAATAAAGTGTATATCAAATGATCCGAGCGCGAGGTTAGATCTCCGTTTATAATGGTTCCATTTGATCAGCAATGTACGCTTTATACTCTCTAAACCACCTGTTAATAATATAGGTACTATTTAATTATAACATTGACCGAGACGCGCGCTCACCACAAATACCACACATAGATAAATTTAATATATATATAATACATATACCAGAGGCTCTTTTATGCAGTCAATTTAAAGCTATATATTATTCTCGAAATGCTCTACTCTCATTGCACGAAAAGAAGAAATATATATTATATTACTCTTTATAGCTTCCAATAGCTAGCTCTCAGCTGATAAGCTTCAATATTGTGCAATGAAAAATTTTCCACGTCATTTCTGTAGAAATAATTAAAATTTGATAATGCTTATAGTTTTGTAGCTGTATAGAGAGGGAGGATGATGCATGGCATAATGGCGCCAATTTGTTATTCGAAGAATTATTTTTTTTTCGCGCTATCAGAATTATTATACTTATAAAGATAACGATAAGTAGAGCAACAATTGATTAGTTTTATTCAGGTCTAACTTTTTCAACCTTTAAACGAAGGAATTTCAAGTTGACCTATCGCGTGGCAGCTTGTTCGCGCGCGCCGCGAACGATAGGGGCCCGATGTATATAGGTACTCTATATACGTGTTCGTGAAAAGTGAAAACTTGCTGGATTTATGTGGAAAAGAATTAGCGACCTTTCCAGAGGAAGAAACTTTAATTTATGGCCTCTATAAATATTGATAAACTAATCTTTTTCTTCATTTATGGTTTTATTTATTGTATATGTGTATATCTGCATGCGCGCGCGGTCGCGTGTGTGTGTGCGCGCGGGTTGAGAAAACATAATCCATTGGAAATTTTAAACTCCATGTATATCACTAACTTAGGGAACGATTAAAGTTTCGCAATGATAGCTAGATAGCATCTTGGCTATCTTGACAGAAATATAGGTTATAACGGGCGAAAGAAACTAAGCCCGAGAAAACTAAAACTTAATTTTATTCACACCAAACAAAGAAAATAAAGAAATTATCCTCGAGGGCAATACACAAAAAAAGTTCGGGATTACCCTGTCAGGACTCACGCTCACTTATCATACACCCCTCAGTCTTTTGGCTCACTTTCACACACACACACACACACACACACACGGGGTCGGAACGCAGAAAAATAAGGGCATCGGGAAAGAGTAAATGGAAGGGCTAGGCGGAAGGGTGAAAAGAGACCCGAGAAGGGAACCAAGGGAAGGTAGCAAGTGGTCCGGTTGCACTCCCGCAGGTCCTGTAGCGGCCGCGATTCGTATAATTGCACGGCGACACTTCAACTCCGATTCGACTACTCGTGAGGAACTCCTTACAAAAACGATGGGCAGCACGGCGAAAATCGGCACTCGACAGCGCAACAAGAAAGTGGTCCTTCTTCCGGCTCTCCTCAGATTTACCCAGCTCCGTCCTTTCCTTATTTGCATATTAGGCCAATCAATTACTCTGATTGATGGATGACAGGAGTGTGATCCTCTTGATCCAATCAATAATCAGGATAGATCCATATTCCACTCCATTCCGGTATTCGGCACGAAACTGGGTTGGCAGCATTTGCTGAGAGATGATGTGGTAGCTCTGCCTCTGGTGGCGCGGCCTTTGAATGCTTCAGTATGCCGTTACTGCTAGCGCCGGTGGGAGAGTACTGCGCGGAACGGGGAATTACGGGGACGGAACGGGAAAAGGGGAAAATATGTACAAAAGGGACGGAATGTAGGGGAAAGGGAAGATAAAATCGTATTTTTTACAAATTCCAGTTTATTCTTGAAAGAAAGTCATACATATAAATCTATTTTTCATGAAAGTTTCATCTCCATCCATCTTCTCTCTCTCTTTCTCTCTAGCTCATTACATCTATTTGGATTATATTTCTTTTTATATAAATAAACAAACACTGTTGCAGTTTTACCGAGTCTCCTGACATTGTAAATGATATATTTTAAGCAAATTTACCCCAAAATTTATTTTAATCTAGTCTTGCTCAACACCTTGTCTTCTTCTTCCTCTAAAGAAAGAGTTGCTTAATAATACAAAATTATGTTATTATATATATTGATGCATTTTAGAATTTTTGTTGCAGAAATTAAAGTACCCGAAATCGATATTTTTCATTATTAGCAATGAGTTTTGCGAAAGATTTTCATTTTATGGAATGAAAAGTAAGTATAAATAAATAATTTATTAAAATCCAATAAATATTAATATTTATAAACATTTTATGTTTTTTTATTTTAATTTGTCATTTTCAGCTATTCTTGTACTTTATTTAAAAGACCATCTTATGTACACAAAAGACACATCCACTGTTATATATCATGCATTTTCTATGTTTGTGTACTTTTTCCCTTTATTCGGAGCTATGTTAGCCGACTCCATGTTTGGAAAATTTCGAACAATCTTTTATCTCAGCATTGTCTACGCTTTTGGTCAGGTACTTCTTTCCGTTAGCGCAACAACATTATTAGGGTTAACGTCCAAGTGAGTACAACATTTTAAATCTTTTATTATAAATGAATTTATACTTTTCATTTAAATTATAGATTATACAAATCTATTCGAAGCATTAACATCCATCCGAATATTATATTATTAGTAATAGCATCTATTTCAGTAAAAAGACGACTGTTGCTGCATGAAAGGCGCCGTTTATAAAAGAAACCAAATGTTTGTACACTTTTATAGTATAACGCGCGCAGCAATCTGCAAAAGACTGGCGAATTTGACCAAGACATTATATAAACTTTTTTCAAATCCACATCCTTCTTCACAAGACTGCTTCATTTCTCTACCTTTGCACTCTTTTAATTAGTTAAACTATCTATACTTTCTTTTTTCTTTATCTGTACTTTATCAAAAGTGAAATCTTTTTTTATCACCATATATTTTTTATAATGATTCTTAGGAGCTTTTACCAACTAAAAATCCCAACTTTTGGATATCTTTTTCTTAAATTAAAGTGAGAAAATTGTATATTTATACATACATATTTTCACAATGATATATATAAATTTTACTATCGGTCTTTTATCTTCTTCTTTTGGGATTAATGAAAGTAATGCTCGCAACAAGTACACACATGCACACACATGTATATATATGTAGTTTAAATGCATAAAATCTATGTTTAATTTTAATTGTATTTGTTATATTTTAAATTGTATAGTATAATCACACACACAAACACAGAGAAAAGATGCTCATAGTTATAATTTAAATTGGTTGTATTTTGCCCAACGTGTTATATTTAACATTATCCGAATGAATAATTTACCGCGCAAAGCGTACCGTGTAAAATGATCGATTCTGCACATGTATGGGTATATACTATAGATTAAATTAAAAGTGGTATTTTTTAAGGGAATGAATTTTTCTTGCAGAGAATTTTCCTTAATCGGATTGCTACTGATAGCAATTGGATCAGGAGGTATAAAACCATGCGTAGCGGCTTTTGGTGGAGATCAATTTGTTTTACCTCAGCAGGAGCGTTACTTTGCCACATTTTTTTCGCTCTATTACTTTTCCGTCAATTCTGGTTCCTTAATATCTACTTTTTTTACACCTATCCTAAGGAGTAATGTACAATGTTTTGGTGAGGATACGTGTGTTTCCTTAGCATTTTTGGTACCCGCTATATTAATGGTCATGTCAATAGGTAAATACTAAATATATTATCTTTATATACACACACAATATTTCAATAGTGAATATCGTTCGTTATTAAAAATGCAGTATATATATTTCTAGTTGTGCGATAAACGCGTAGTTATGTCATGTCTTGCCTAACAATTTTTACATGAAAATTATTTTAAATTGACCAATTGCACGATAGGATTTTCGCGCGCTGAACATGGAGCGTCTCTGTTGACATTTGCCGACCAGTATTGATTAAAAAAAAAGATCGGCTGCTTTCAGGGCAAACGAAAACAAGTCAGCTGGTATTGGAAAATCGATAAAGTAAAGACTTTTTTATAGATTCAATAAAATCAATAAACTATGCATAATACTACTACTCTATATTTACGTCTCTTTCTACATATATACTCGTATATATACTAATAATCCTTTTATAGGTTCTTTATCTTTTTGCTCTAGCTTAATTCTTCTATTTCTCTGCTTTTTTCTATATTATTATCTACACTCATACAGCACACTTGACTAAAAGTTGTCTTATGGACATCTTTTAGTCATGCAATTGACTAAAAGACGCCTAAAGGATGTCTTTATGTAATTTGGTGATCTATGGGTAGCTCTCTCTCTCTCTCTCTCTCTCTCTTAGATCATGTATTGTATACATTAGGGTGGTCGATAAAAAAAAAATTTTTGACGGATCCCCAAAAACCACTAGTATTTGATGAGAAACTACAGTGGTTGAAACCTGTGGCCTGACAAATGGAAACACGTGCCTCATTGCGATCAAATATAATTTTCGAAGAATTTTACAGTTTTTCGCAGATAACTCATTAAATATTCGATTCTATGAAAAGATGCATATAACCTTTTCTTTGAAGAATTAAATTCTACATAATAAAGGCTCTATACATTTTTCTTCTAGAATGCATACTAATCGAGATATTGCTGAAAAATCGATCCTCTTTTTCGTTTATACACATTATATTGATATGTTTATATGAATAATTATTTTTAGTTTACCGTACAATTAACATATTTTATTAAATTAAGAGAAATAAAATGTGTAACTACAACGAAATAAGAATATACTACTCATATGAGCATATGTCAATATAATGTGTATAAACGAAAAAGAGGATCGATTTTTCAGCAATATTTCGATTAGTATGCATTCTAGAAGAAAAATGTATAGAACCTTTATTATGCAGAATTTAATTCTTCAGAGAAAAGGTTATATGCATCTTTTCATAGAATCGAATATTTAATGAGTTATCAGCGAAAAACTGTAAAATTCTTCGAAAATTATAGTTGATCGCATTGAAGCACGTGTTTCTATCATTTGTCAGGCCACAGGTTTCAACCACTGTAGTTTCTCATCAAATACTAGTGATTTTTAAGGATCCGCCAAAAATTTTTTTTTTAATGACCACCCTAGTTTACATATATGGTGTATAGGTTTCATCTATAATTCAAATTTATTTTCGTATAGCTTTCCTGTGCTTACATATTTTACAATATATCACTAATATTATTGCTATATCGTGTGTTATACTGCACTTACAAAACTATTTCTTCTTTACTTGAATGTTTTTTAAAATTTATTTTAAAATATAACGATGAAGAATATATATATATATATATATATATATATATATCTTTTATGAGGAAGCAACGATATTTAACAATTTTGTTATTTTTATAAAGAAAAAGACGCGCGTTTCAAGTACACGATGATGGTATTTTGGACGAAATGTAATATAAATTACAACTATTTTGATTTTCCAGTAATATTTGTCCTTGGAAAACGATCGTACCGAATGAAGGATCCTGAAGGCAATGTAGTTGTCAAGGTCGCAAAATGTATTTCTGTAAGTATACTTATGCGAATGCGCGGTCAAAGCTTTAATTTTACAGAGAGCTGGCAAAAGCAGGGTGATTGAGGGGAGCGCGCGAGTGAGATACTATCCCCCCCCCCCCCCTTTCGAAAATCAATTATTGCCTGTACAATGCACGCTATGTGCCACGTGGGACCAGAGCCCTGAATGTTCTCCTTTCTTTCTTTTCCTTAGGAAATAGTCACGTCGAAAAAGGTGCAAGCTGTTAAAATTTTCTTGGGAGACGCCTCTAGTCGCGAGCGACCTTTAAAAGATTAACAATTAGGTACACGTGCAACAACTTTAATATTATTAACTGCTACCGCGGGCGATCTCTCAGTATTAATATATGACATAGGTATAATTATATGAGTTTCCCGAATGTGTGCAGGGGAGGGGGGTGACTGACTCTCGATCGAGGCTGCATGACTTTTCTTCCAAAGTGGAAGAAAATATACTTGTGTATGTATGAAAGATTTAAAATAAAATGACGTATTTTACATTTATAGTGCGCCATTTACGAGAAAGCTGTGTCTTCGAAAGGAGATGTACGAGAACATTGGTTGGATCATGCAGACAAAAAATATGACAGCAGCTTGATCAGTGATATTAAAGCAGCATTGCAAGTGCTAAAATTATTTATACCTTTGCCAATATTTTGGGCACTGTTTGATCAGCAAGGATCACGATGGACGATTCAAGCGACAAAGATGGACGGAGAGATTGGCGGCTATCTTATAGAACCCGATCAAATGCAAGTGGCTAATCCACTTTTAATATTATTATTTATACCATTTTTCGAAACGTGCGTTTATCCGCTCTTATCGAAATTATGTTTTGTAAATACGCCACTTAGGAAACTTGGAGTAGGCGGTAGTATTGCTGCTTTATCTTTTGTAGTTTCCGGTTTAGTTGAGCTACAGCTTGAGGTAATTATACATTTGAAGAACTCTTTATTATAACGCCCTACGCGATAGCTTTGCGTATATATAATAATTAATCCAGAAATATAGTAATGCGCAAAGTTTAAATCTTAACATTATACTCATTAATAATAAGCTATAGATATATACCTTATTGTTTTACACAAGGATTACGTCTTATTCTTAATATTCAAAGTGCAACATGTCTTGACTTTCATCTGCAGCCCAAAACTCTCTCTCTCTCTCTCTCTCTCTCTCTATACACACACACACACACACATACTGTCGCGGGCGAGTTTTCCCTGACTCAAGACTTAAAATATTGTCCATCCCGTGATTCCCGTGATGTACACATGGCTGCAGCCTTTCGATAGACTTTGACAGGCCCAAAAGTAAGCCTCGCCATGCGCGGTCGATGAGGCGTCAAGGAATTAAGGTGAATGAGCCATCAGACCTCTTTTATTCGCGCGCGACAAATCTCTTCTCTCATGAGAAGATCCAACTTACTCTATATAGACAATATAGATATAGGAATAGAGAATTAGGACGAAGTGCGAGACCGACAATAGGTACCATATAATCCTACTAATTTTAAATTTAACAAATCTTGCAAATTACTATCTTCTATTATACTGGATTGATTATTTCGAACTTTTATATCCAAACGTAGATTACTTTGGAATTTAGCAAATCTTATATAAGAACACTCAAGTATCTTAGAGATTGATTAATAAATATAAGCGCCATATAATTATAAATATATAAGTAACGAAATGTTATGATTGTTTATTTATAGAAAACGTATCCAATTTTACCAACTATCGGCACTTCGCAATTGCAAATATTTAATACAATGAACTGCAATGTAAATGTAACACTTGGCGAAGCATACGAACCTTCGATGCAAAAAAATTTTGTACTCGAAGGTTTATCAATGTGGAAAAAGGAATTTAAACAGGTTAAAGGAAACATGTCATTACAGTACACTGTAAATTATGGAGATTGTGGAGAAGCAAAACAAATAAATGGTAAGCAAAGTGTGTTTCTTCTACGCATGATATTGATAAAAAGATCAAATTAGCTGGATCACTCCCACTGTACTAAAACGCATGAAAGCACATATATGTATATACATATTGTATACGCAGGATTGTTCTCAGATGAAACGCGAATCGCACCATGGACATAAAACGCTGTTAAACTTGCTACCCGTTCCAGTTACAAAGTTGAACAGCATTTTATGTCCATGGTCTGATTCGCGTTTTATCTAAGAACAATCCTGTATATCTATCAGTTATTTCACCCAAGAAGAACATATAAATTTGTCGTAAATAAGAGAGGTGTAGAGTGAAAATTTTCAGCAAAAATTAGGATTTTCCTTTTTCCTTATCTTACTCATTAGTTGTCAACGTTTCCATCAAATTTTTCAGCAAAATTTCGTTTACATTTTGTTCGCACATCGGTATACGTACATATGTATGCCCATATTTATTTATATATCAGTTTAATGAACGAGAATTGAAGCATCGCATTCTTCTTAAACAGGCATTTTGAAAATCTATGAGAAAGAGACTGACTCATGGGGAATATATGAAGAAGGTATTCATTCGTACCACGACGACATAAGGAAGAGTAAGACTGGAAAACCAGCGATTCGAGCTCTAATGTATGTAGAGAGAAATAAAGTGACGCCCAATGAAGATATGATTGCATTAAATTTTAAAGATAAAAGCAAAGAATTTCTTATAAATATAACTACCGACAATTTCACAGAAACTACATTACAGGAAGTAAAACCTGGAACTTATGATGTTTACTTAAAGAATAGGTTACTATTAAAAGATTTGCACTTGAAACTAGGAGGCGTTTACACGATACTCGGTACAGATATATCTGACGATAGTGGAATGCTTAAAAGTATTGTTCTTACCGCACCAAATTCTCTGCACATTCTTTGGTTGCTACCTCAGTACATTATTATTACCGTAGCAGAGGTCATGTTCTCTGTTACTGGCCTCGAGTTTGCATTTACTCAAGCACCGAGCAGTATGAAGTCATTGCTACAAGCTAGCTGGCTATTGACAGTTGCATTTGGAAATCTAATAGTCGTTATTGTTACAGAAATATCCATTTTCAACAGTCAGGTAAGATGGGTATATACATATATATATATATAATTACTGCACGGACGATGGAAATGGAACGGACTGACGGACAGTCGGACAAACGTACGAAGAAAATATCTCGCGGCTATGAAATATATCCCATAGGGAAATCACTGTAAAAAAGAATTTACACGACACGATAGAGATGACACAAATGAGATATACACTGCCGGTCCATAAGATTAAACAATCACACGCGCGTGCACGCGGGCCCTATCTTTCTCTACTAATGAAATACTTATTTTCAGGCTTACGAGTTCTTTTTATTTGCCTTCCTAATGGCACTGGATGTTTTGATATTTACAATAATGTCCATATTCTACAAATACGTAAATATAGAAAAGGAGGCATCGATAAATGAAGAAATTTCGCTAGAAAGAACGAGGGCAGCTAACAATTATAAACAGACTGACGATGAGAAATAAAATTGCCAATTTTTCACTTTCCTAATAATTTCCATAAGCTCTATATTATAATAACATAATAAATTATAAATATATTATACGGTCGTAGAGAGAAAAAAGAGACGGAAAAGAAAAAGATGTATGAGAGATAATGTTTATTTATTTAAAATATATATAGATATGTATAAATCGAGCGTACTATATGTGCAGCATGCAGCAAACTGTGTAAAGGGTGGTGGGGGAAATGTGTGTGTGCGCAGAGCGCGCAACCTTATCGATTGACGCCGGTGGCGCGACGGCGCAGCGGTGGCGGCGCGGCGTGGCGGTGGCGAACCGTTGTCTTATCAGTCGACTGTACGTATCTTTCTGATATCACACGGCACAGCCCGGCTCGCGGGCTCGGCTCAGCCCGGTCCGGTCTTCTCGCATCTTCCATACGCTGAGTGCGCGCGCGCGCCCGCGCGCGCCCCTCTACCGCCTTATATTATATATCTTGATGTAAATGAAACAAAAAGTAGAAGAAAGGTCTTTTAGATAAGCTATATATATATATATATATGTCGAGAAATTTCTCTCGATCGCTTGGCCTCAACTGTTACATCGCTGACCACGCCGACCACGCAGACCGCGTACGGTCGAGCTTACTTATATACGTATATACGACATTTCATTCGAGCCAATTGTTGTATGTATTCACGTAGTCGTTCGTCGTCTCTGCTTCTGGCGATAATGGCCACAGGATAATAATGGCGTTAGCAGGAATAGAGTAGTCTTACCAATAATATTCATCGGTACACTCTATATCCAAGCAGTTTGGATCAATTTCATCCGACTGCTCTGCAAATGTTTATAAATCAATATTGGAAATTTAAAAGGAGTTGTGCCACAACTCTTCGATATCACTGAGAAAGAATCTGGTAGGTGATAAAAACTCCTTCCTTCCCTTTTCTCTATTGTACACGCACACACACACACACACACATATATATATATATATATATATATATATGTCTGCAAACGTTGTGGCCACAAATTCTTTTCCAAAATTCCATACTTTCCTCGAATGTTTTTAACCTGCGCAGTTAAAATTTTCCACACCGTATACAATATTTATCATGTCTTTCGATTATAAATTAAAGTAATATGAAAAGATATATAACTATATGGCCGCTTATAGTAGCAGTACTCACTCGCGATTGATGCAATTTGAAAAGAAAATTATGCTATTTGTATACACACATGTACATATAACGATAAAGAATAACCGATGACAGACATTTTAGAGCAAATTGTGTGTGTGTGTGTGTGTGTGTGTAGCTTGATTTATAAAATTTGTGTTTCAGATGAATAGGCTTAAGGGAGATTGAAAGTTTTTTTTCTAAATAAACGTATATTTATATGTTATATATGCGAAATACTTCAAGACTCGTTACCCTATACATATGAAGGCTGGTAAATAATTTCTATATAAGAATTATTTAAGAGGAAATGTGAAAAGTTGGTTTAAATAAAGTGCATACATGCAAAGTGGAAGAGAAGCTTAAGAACAAGGCATAAATTTATATATATACGAAAAGAGAGAGAGAGAGAGAGAGAGAAAGTTATTTTTAAAATGGCAAGATGCGTGTAAGAAGAAAGCTGACAAGAAAAATTGTTACCGATAGGGTTAAAGAGAAAAAAGGAAAGTAGGAAAAGTTTAGAAAAGGTAAAAAATTGCAGGAGAGAAAATGTCCGAAGGTAAGGTAAAACCGGCTTCGCCGGTACCACCTACAATATGTACACAAGGGTGCAGCAGCGATCTAACGACGACATCGGTACAATGCCTCGGATTCAACGTTACACCCCGAATGCTGAGATCACCCAGTCACGAAAGCGTCACCACTGACCTCTCCTTGTTTAGCATCTCTTCGTTGGCCACCGAGTTCCGAGTCGCTAATAGATTGGTCACTTTCAAATCTTACAGCGACGCACAGCTTACAGGACGAGGACCTTCGCCAAAATTAGATGCCAGGCAAATCACTTGCAACAGGTGAGTATAGCCGATGTTATAGGCAAATTATCTCTTAGCCCTTAATCTATATATACAAAGAAATATATAACGCAATGTGCGTGCACACGCAGGCCTGCCAATATTCCGGAGAGTCTCTGGTTCGAGGAGGAAAATGAGTTAATTCGTAGTTGCGGTGAGCTGTCAACGGCGTTAGGTTTACGAAAGAGTTTCAGCACGAGCGACATCTCCCAATTACCGAGCCCCGAGAATTCGGCTCCGGAAGGCTTACGTTCGGCAGTTTCGGCATTGGCTCTCGATACGACTCAGAGGAACAATCTTCTCCTGGAGCATACGCGCTTGGATCACGCCTCGCGATCTTGCAGCACGTGGGTGGCCGTCGGTGAGCCCGTCGCAAGTACGTCGCAGCTGCCGAGTCCTCATGGAGGCGTCGTAACGATAAGTACCGCCGCTGGCGAGCAGCAACAACAACGGCAAGAGGGCCAGGAGGCTACACCACTCGAACAATCGTCATCCTCTACCTTGAGTTATCAGCAAGCAGCAGCTACAACAGCAGCCTCCACCCAATCAACGAGCTGCAGTCTGCAACAATCGGTACCACCCCCTACGCTCTTCTCATCGCCAGCCGTCTTACCATTCTCCGGAGCCGATTTCGTCAGATCTGTAAATAAGAAAGTTCGGCAAAACTACATTCGACGGAGGTGAGACGCTTACATCCCGGCTTATATTTCGCCCCAACACACACACTTGTTTCATTCCTACCCACGCATAAACCATTATATATTTGTACATATACATATAGCTCTAGCTGAAATCTCAATTGCAATGCCCTATAGACTGTTGACGACGTATCGTGCCTTGGAAAGGTTATCTCAGAGCGAATTCAATCTGGACCAGCTGGAAGCAGCGGCTACCGCGGCTCAGAACAATTCTGCAAACAAATTATTCATACCTGCCACGATCACGGCTGTTCAGGCCTCGTCAACGACGTCGACGCTCGTTGCTAATATCGAAGCCAAGCATGCGTTAACTGTGAAAGACGTCGAGAGAGAACGTGGAAATCAATTGTCAAAATACGAAAGGAACATGATGATCTTTAATTGGCTATCTACTCTCGACGATACTGCAACTGCTGACAGCATTGAATAGCTATTGTATACATGTATGCATGTATTATATATCGCGCTCTCTCTCTCTCTCTCTCATGCATCGATAGAGCTAGACCACGAGCTCGCCCGCCCGCCTCTCCCAATCTTTTATACAACCAGCAGAGCAGCTCTTTCTCCTCCCTTTTTCATTTATTGCCTCGAAATATTTATTACACATTTTGCTATGTCATGTGCGATTCTTTCATCTAGCTCTATGCATCATCAGCCTGTAAAAATTCCATCAAACGTTTGCATCGATCCACGCGATAGCAAAATCTAAAAAATCATTTAAATTCTACATTCGCGCGTATAAAGATCCCAACTCCAATTACCTGCAATACATCCGCGGCATAGAGTCTTGTCTCTGGATATAGATATGGATAAAGCTGCATGCGTGTTCGGATTTCAGGACTCTTCAACATTATTATATACATATAGTTGGCAAAATATACGCAAGGCGAACGTGTGTCAACTGCAGTGTGAGAGGCGCAACGTTGAGAGAGAGAGAGAGAGAGAGAGAGAGAGAGAGAGAGAGAGAGAGAACGTGGAAATCAATTTGCAAAATCTCAAAGAAATATCATCATCCGTAATTGCATACCTATATACGCCGGCTATCGATTATACGTGACATGCACACTACAACCTCTGGTAGTATTGAATAAGCAGTTCAAACTCATCGAAACGCGACTACGTCTATTACTATAATCAATTTATCTGGCATAAATTAAGTTCGTCTCCAATTGGATACTTAGATGTGACAATAATCCTTTGACGAATAAATTGTGAGCTTGAGAAAAATGACAAAAACATAGCCATAAAAAGCCTATACCTGTTACTTTAACGCTTTCGAACCTAGCTTTCTTTCACTGAGTGCTGTGCGTCACTGCGGATAATACTCTCAGTAAATTATCACTATTCAATATCAGTATATATGTACATTATAAACGATAACGCGCGCGTGCAGCATATTCGAGAAAGATGGATGTTGACAAATGTCTCTACTTAAATGGACTTCTGAAAAGAGGTTTCTTTTCTCTCTCTCTCTCTCTCTCTCTCTCTCTCTCTTTTCTTTATAAATCTCAACATATATATGTATGATATGAATAATCATCTTTTGTTTGCACACATGTGACCGCCAGATCCGAAAGGGTTGATAAACATGTAAGGTGATTCGTGTTTTTTTGCAAGTGTTAAACTATATCAATGAAATTGTGAAAAATCAACTAATTATAAAAAGCTCTGTTAAGAAAAAGAAGAATAATTCAATTAGCCAACTAAGCGTCATTATTTTATTTATAAATACCCAAGCTACATATAAATAAGTTTCACTATAATAACTTTTAACAATACTTATAATACTTTCATCAGCAGTGACGTATATTTTCTCTTTAAAGAAATTTTGAACAAGTAAGACTATACGCCGCCCTCGGGCAAACATTAACGAGTAATTTGATACCAAAAATTAGCAGGTACTTTTAAAAATTTTCAAGATATCTCTCATTGACTAATTTGGCCCTTATATGAAAAAAATTCAACTTTTTTTGCCAAAAAAACTAAGATTTTAACACCATTATACAGGGTGTTTTTCTAACGGCGCCATATGTATAGGAGAATCGTGTTAGTTGATTGTAGCACTCGGAATGATGAAATCCGAGAACGCTGATTGGTCAATCTCGTGTAGTACCAACCTAACTCAGCCATTGCCAACGGTTGGATGACGAAAATAATCTGCCATTATGGTGTATAGAAGTGTTTACATGCTAATTGTAGCAAAAAGAGGTGTAAAATGGAGAAATGTCAAAAAGAGTAAATTACTAAAGTAAATATTGACAATAATGAATGGAAAGTACGAATCGATGGGCAAAATTTAGTGAATTATCGATACTTGAACTCGTTACGCCTGGTATCGGAACGCTTATGCTATATATATTTTACGTGACATAAGCTATGTTTTATTTAGCAAAAAGTTGCTACACTTTTTACACTTTGTGCACTTTTTAAGGTTTCAACTTATACAATGGACAAAGACAGAAATACGGAAAGTGTAGAAAAGTGTTAAAAGTGTAGCTAAATAAAACACAGCTATAGTATGTACATTGTAGTAGTACAGTTTTTACTCGCAGCCCTCGCAGCTAAATAAAGGAACGCAGCCGGAGAGTGCGCCGGTCGCGCCGGTGTGAGACGACCACTGTCAGGCCGTCAGGTGCGTGCACCGCGGCCCAACCCGCCCAACCCAACCCGAGATTCAACTGATTCAAGCCTGAAGCCAGTCTCGTGCCAGTCTCGAACCGCTCACCACAACAAACATCTCCGATTTCCAATAATATTTATTGATCAGTCTTTTTCGGGTAATAACGATTTAGAAAAAAATAACTTTTTCGAACGATTTAAAAATCCTAGATAAATTTAGAAATCCCCCCGAGCGTTCCCGTAAGGTTTATAAAAGAGATCAGTATCCCGGACAAAGAGGACAGATGGCAACCTTAGATCCACTACTTCGAATTTCAGGAAATCAGCTAGGACAACACGTGGGTGATGAAGTTGTATTAATTGGCACAGTAACACGAGTAAGAACTTAAAATGTTTCATAAAATAAAGTGCACGTGTACAGCTTAATAATAAATGTTGTTTTAATTTAACCAACAGAAGACAACAAACGGAATGAATATAGAGTTATGTACAACTGATAATACTCAAGTTAATGTAACATTGCCGGAGCCTATTACGGATAACGTTGAAGGTTATATAGAGGTATATGGAACTGCTCAATCCAAGTCTACACTTTCTTGTAAACGTTATGTCGTTTTTCCACCTCACATGACCGAATACTTTAGTACGTATATTTTTTATTTTATAAAATTTCGCATTATTTAGGTTGTATTACAGAACAATATTTGCTTTTCAGATATTAAAGAATATAATGAACTTTTAATGGCCCTTAAAGTAGCCGGTTTAACGGCATTATCAAACAGCCATTTGAAGAAATGATTCTTTAAGATTTCTTTTCTTCTTTTTTTTACCATGAATATATAAAATAACCAATAATTTTGCAGCATGTAATAGTGTTAATTTTTTTTTACTTATAATCTTTTTGTATTTTGAAAAATATAAAATAATCGTAAATATACATGTATATATAATTATTAGCTGGTTTCAAGCTTAGCTGTACTTTCCAATTTTCCATGGCACCAATCTACGCTATAACACATGTCGAATGTCCCAAAATTATAGAAAGCACAGCTAAAATGAACAAACAGTATAATTCGAGCGATAATGATGCTTTACATTATCTGTATTTCTAGCATTTTAGAAAGCATACTGTTTATCATAAGCTATAAACTTTATTCATGTACTTTCACACATCCTACTTTTTAGATGGTGCAAAAAATGTAAATAAAGTATAGTTCTCTCTTATACAGCTTTGGCTTTTACGTACACTAAAACTTTATGTTTTGTTACGTTCATTGTACCATTTGAAGTGTGAAATTGTAATCAATGTAAATTAATAATGGAAAAGAATATACATTTTTAAACAGGAATTGTCCCTGACTTGCAGGATGTGTCTAATGAAAAACAACGACAGGTACATGATGTTACTGGACATTCCAAATGTTGCCTAAAATTCCAAATTGTGTATGTTACTCTTCAATCTACGGAATAAAATGTTTAAAATCTTTGTTGTTTACCGGAACCAATGTATGATGTGATCTGCGTGTCCCCCGTGGCGGCATGTTTGACACCATGTGAACCAATTGTTGAAATCTGTAAGCTTTGTTTCATCCTCGTTTCTATTAACGCTAGCAGTCATTTGCAAGCCACTTATGGTACCCATATGCATAAGACAAATTGCGCACCTGGGTAATGGTTTACGGCAATTTGGACAAGACGACATCTAAAATTTTTTGGTTTTAATCATTTGTTCAATGTTACAATAAAACAAATGAAAAATTTTCTTATTTAGTTTACTTTCAATTTATTAGAGGTACTACCCAATCTGCCAAAAGGACCCCTGGCTCTGCTTATTCCTTGCATAAAAGCAGATATACTTTTACCACAGAAATTGCAGGAGATATATATTTGAGGCGGAGGTTTCTCGTTAGTCGAGCACCTCATAACAATATCGAATTGAGCTCTTTGGTTCCACATTTTCCACGCATTCAACAGATTCCTGTAACTAAAATTGCTCATATATTAATATGTCATTTTGTTACTTTTATTCTTTAGTACCTGGATATCCAAACTTGAACTTGATTTTCTTGCAATAATTTAAGTGGCAATGCTCGTATTGCAATAAGACTACAGCTTTGTACATCACCAGTGATTTCCAAATATCTATTTAATAATTGAATACCTTCTAAGCTGGCCCCTTAAAAGAAAATGTCTGTAATATGAAAGCCATAAAAAACGAATAATACATTATTAAACAAAAGCTACCTAATAGTAAGAAGCCTGCTAAATTTCCATCTTCACTTAAGTTTAGTGCCAACTTTTTAAGATATTCGCATAATTTAGAATCAGATAAAAATATTAATGCAAAAGCTACTCTGTCTTCCACAGCCATACCTTTCTCACTCTAAAAATTAACATTTTTATTAAAAAAAAATATATATATATAAATTGTTTCAATTTAAATATAAATATAATTTTTAATGATTACTTACAAGTACATTTTCATAGGAATCATTATCCGCAGTAAGGAACGCAAAAGTTGCCCTAAGATATGGATTGGTAAGCTGTGATTTTGACTTCAAGCAAAATTCTCTCCACATACTATTTTTATCCTCTGTAAATCCAGATATAGCCATAGCAACAATATTCAAATTGGCAGCCATTGGCAATTTATTTGCACCCCTATTTAAAATTTCAATAGCTTGTCTCAAGCAAAGATTAAAAGTAGCAATGGCTGCAGCTCTTGGATAAGCTCCTTCTCTCTCCAATCGATCCAAAAAAAGATTATCGTGCGGTGCATTAGTTTCTTTATCGAATCTCCAGCCACATAGCAGTAGGGCTTTATCCCTATCTGTGGATCTGAAATTATTTCAAGTACTTGAATCTCATCATTATTCTTACCTGAATAATCATTAATCAAACTTTTTTAAGTTTAATCCTATTAAAATGAATTTGTGATGTGCATAGACTGATACATTTAAAATCAGGATAATTTTTATTATAATATAAATACAATTTAAGGTACTACTAGATGGTGTAAGTTTTTTTTAAAATCTGCAGAGTAAAATATAAAAAAAGCATATTTTTACCATACGCATAAAATAACAATAGATCTATATTGCTAACATTTTTTTCTATTTTGCTTCTGCGCAATAATTATTGCACAGAGAAACAAGTTTTAACTACCCTGACAAATCTAGAAAATCTTTCTTACCTATAAACTTTTGCTGTGTGGTTAGATCCAATATCTGACCATGGACGATGAACTATTTCAGATTTTAAAAATCCATTGTTTGAATTTGACTGGCCATCCAATTTTAAAATTGTTCTATGAAAACATGTGAAAGACTTGTCAATTAAACTTTATTTGCAAATTCATGAGTAGTATTTTTATATTATATCACACCTTACACCAGGATGCTTATTATCCGTGGTTAAAATAGTTCCATCATCAACTAATGAATGGCTAAGAGATAACCACTGCCATAAATTCTTTAAAGTTTCATTTTCTGCTAACTCACCATTTTGGGCTAATTCTATCTGTTGGCAAAAATATTTGTTAAGTAATACTTAAAAGAAATGATCCATAGTAATGCTTCTATATTTTTTAATTGTACTAATATTACTTGTAAACCATATTCAGCAATTGCACGTGTTTTAGTTAAAATTGAGATGTCATCGAGGGATTTATAAATGCTATCTTCACTATGTATGTACTTGAAAGCTTTTGAGGCATGATTCCATGCTAAATGGGATCTGGTTGACCAATTTATCGTTATCCTTTCGCATACAGTATAATCTAGGAACCCTTTAAAAGAAAATAATATGCATTAACAGTTTATAAGATTATTGCAAACTATCCAATTATTGTTACAAATTTTACCTTGCTGCGATATTATTAGAAGACGATTAACGTGAGTCGGATGCCATGAAAAACTAGTAGGATTAGATAGTGTTGGTGTCACCGTTCTTTCCAAAGCACCAGGCTCTGTATCTTCACTACCACTAGCACTACAATGTTGAATATCGTAAAGATGTAAAGAGGCTATAAAGTAATGTTTCTTTTTTAATTGTTATATTAACAAGAAAATTTTAAATATGAATTAATAACTACCTGAATCTTTTTGTAATGCCCCTATGAGGTTGTGCCTAGTTGGGCACCACAGTACTTTAGTGATCTGTCGGTTTTGAGGTAATGTTAAGACAGGCTTTTCAAAGCACCTAGTGTCCCAAATGGTTATTTGATTATCAACATGCGAAACTATATGATAGTTGTTATGTGGATTAACAAGTGTATTATACACCGCTTTTGTAGGTGCGGTATTAACAATTTTGGAAGAATCTAATAAAATGGAGTCATTAGTAATTTAAATATATAATTTAAGAATAATTATTAAAGATTTAATTATACTTACCTCTAAAATCAATAATTTTTAACTGTTTATTATTAGCGCCAACAACCAAACATCTAGGAACATTATTAAACCAGTCAAGCGAATGAATAACTTCAGAGACACCTGTTTCTGCTACTGGCCTAATAGAATCTGTCTGTGCTAAACTGTGATGATATATCCTATCGGATGCTACCGAACCTTTAACGACATCCCATAAAAGAATCGAATTGTCTGTTCTGTGTTTATCAAGTCCAGATACTAATAAATTCGTATCTACTGGATTCCAAGCAACAGAATTACATGGTCTTGCATGTTTTGGAACTAAGAGCATATAAATAAACATGATTATGTAAACAAAAATTCAATTTTAATTATTGGAAAATATAATAGACAAATATATCAAATACCAAGTTCTTTTCCTGGTAATCCAGTAGAATCAAATACTGTTGGACCAAATGTGGCTAAAGCAACTTTACCACTGGCTTGTCCAACTGCTAATAAGATGTCAGGCTCTGGTTGCGGGCAGATATCAATACATTTTACATAATGATAATTAGTACTCGTAGCAAGAAGATGAGCAGCAGTTAAGTCTGATATTTTTATACCTAACAAAACAAAAAAGTTAAAACGGAAGAGAAGTATTCTTGTACATCAGATATATAAAAATTAACAACTTACTAGACTGTCTATTGCTGTCTTTAATCTGACTAACTTCATAAAGACATATCTCTGTTCCCCATGTAATAAATTTATTAGAGTGCATAGGAGACCACTGCACGTCTAGTTTGTTGCTACTCATTTTTATTACAAAGTTTTAAATTAATATTTAGCATTAAAGCAATTCAACTTATTGGCATGATTCATTGTTTTTTAAAAGCCTACAAAGGAAGAAGGAAATTGATTGAGTACGATGCAAATGTTAAAATAATTTTTTACTGTGATCGGTTATTATTGTTTTTGGCTCAATAAGGAAGTGCATTACTTCAACTTGCGGGATTATCAAACAGAGGTTTCTGAATCTGAATACATAAACGTACTACCAGTACTACCACCCGTACTACTACTACACGTACATACGTATTACTCAGTATTACTCTACCTACCTACATATGTATACATTCTTGAGGTTCGAAGGCCTCGATATATACGACACGCACGAGGGTGCGTTCGAAATTGCGTTTGAATTTTCTCTCATTGGTTCGTACAGATAATGTCCGTAAACGGCGTAATATATATGTATGTATGTATGTATGTACGATTAAAGTTAAACGGAGATATATACATATAAGCTCGAATTTAGCCAAGCACTTATTTAAGACGAAGATTAAGACGATTAAGTTGGAAAGCATTGTATCAAAGGTTACAGTTTTGTCGCTAGCGACGAGCGACAAGTGAAATCGTACCTTAACGGGATCCCTACGCGTGCTTTACCGACAGTACAAGTCAATAAACATTTCGTTTAATAAAAGTAAAATGCGAAGCAAATTGCAAAAACAGGCTTCTTTATGACAAGGTGCCAATTCTAACGAGTCAATCCAGCTTAAAAAAACTCAAATCGGATGAAGAATAACGCTGTATGTACCACAGGTACCACTGTCCCGCGTTCTTGAAGTGGAAATAACCAAAAGTAACCTCTCTTCAAGAACGCGGCACAATGATACAGCGTTATTTTTCAACTAATTTGAGTGTTTTTAAGTTCGTTTGACTCGTTAGGACTGGCACATTGTCCAACAAACGCCCGATTGTTCAATTTGCTTCGCATTTGAATTTTATTAAACTAATTGTTTATTGACTTTAACAGTCGATAAAGTAGGCGTGAGGGATCCCGTTAAGACATTTGATGTCAGCGAAGGCAGCGCTGAGCTTAAAAATGTTTAACGTCCAAGTTCTAAACTTCCAACCACTTGTTCAATATATGCAGATCCAACAGTTCCAGTCAGTTCGACCCCCTGGGCCCCGGGGGCCCGAGAGACTAGAATGTATGTACATATGTACGTATTGTGTATGTAGAGTAGTGTGCGTAACCGCTACGCATACGCGCGCGCGTACTCCTTGTATAATGTACATACATACATGATACAGCTGCCTAAAAAAGCTCATTTTAAAAGTAACAAAAACGCATCTGTGAAAATAAAATTAGTTAGGTAAACATGGGATTTTGAAAAATTTCCGTTTTCAATTAGAATATTTTTGTGTACTTGCTACATAATTAATATTAATAAATTAATAATTAAAATTATTTGTGTGTGTTTAAAAAACGTCAATCAAGCTCCATTATTTCAAGCTCCGAGAATGTATAAGTAGCTGTGATATCATATATATCTTCATAATTATAACATGCTATAACCTAATGTTTCATTATGAATGGATTGGACGAAATCTTAAAAGAGAAGGATGAACGTGAGAGAGCAGAAGGAATAAAGAATAAAGTGGCATAAAGAATATACAGCCCTCTGCGTTTACGCTGAATAATAGCAACGCGTTGTACCCTAGAAATAATTAAAAGTGAAGTGACGTACATTTTTTAATATATATTTATATATACGCGCATTGTATTATATAATTACAATCAATTACTTATATATAAGAGTCGTTTCTCTCTCATTTAAATTTATATAATTACCAAAATTTGTCGTTTCTCTTAAGTAAGAAAATTTAAATGTCCTATACGCATGCTAGGCAAGGTTTCAATATATTTAACAACGTTACACATGAAATTATGTCAATAATATTTTTCCATCACAATATATATACATCGTATATCCCATCTGCGTAGGAGAAATAAATTCAAACAATCTTATTGCAATTAATACATTATTATTTTAGATGTGCAGTGTCTCCCAAAGGAAATACAAAAGATGCAAACCATTTAAGAAAGAAAAATTAAACGTTTTCTCGGATATGATGGAGCAAAGTACACAACACAGTACAGCTGCATTATGGAACATAGCTAGAGAGTACGAAAAGACTGCATGGAAAATTCAAGTATTATTTTATGAAATATTTTTAAAGTATATGAATATATGAATGCTTAATTGCGTGGATTCGAGCAACTAAATAAAGTAAGAAATCTTTTGGTCAGGAATCAAATTTTCGGAAGCTTCTTGCACCATTGAAAAAAGCGGCGTTAGGGCTGAGTAAGTTGGCCAATATCAGCCAAGTCCAGGAAAGAGCAAACTGCTTCTGTTCTACTTCTCGTAAGCCAGAATTAAGAAGCTTGGTAAGTTATTGGCGCAATGGGGGAGCAGCTATAGGACCTGCATTATCCTTATAGTCATTGGATTTCCGAAGAATGTGCATATGGGGGATATAGATCGATGTGTATCTCGCGATCTCTTTTTCACAAAACTCGGCCCTCGGTGGAGCAAATTAATCCATGAGTATTGGGATAAAAAGAGTCGTTTATATATACAAGAGGGGGATATACATATACGTGTACTCCCGACTACATGCAGTTATTCCAACGAAATTCAATTTCTACTTGGTCATTGTGTCTCCTGTGCATGCATTAGGGGGGGGGGGGGTCTCGCTTCCTTTGACAATATTCCACTTTCAAGTCTTTACGACCTACAGGCATTTTAGGGTGGGAAAATCTTAAGGCCATTTTACAACTATTTATTACTAATTTCATTTCCTTTCCAGCAAAGCGTCTCACCCTGAATAACCCGCAGGCGTAAGACGGTATTTTAAACTATTAAACAGATGTCTTGTTGCTTAGGGCTTTGATTTTTCTGATTCGGATTGCCATAGTCACTCGAAAGTCATAATATACGATGGTGGCTGCGGATCCACTTGTTTATTTGATGTATCCAAACAGAAGGACTTGTTCCATGGAGAAGATATTATTGGTACGCGATAGAATTACATGTATTCTCTCTAAAATGCTAATTAATTGACACTGTCGATCGGTAGGCCGACGGGAAAATGGTGAAAATTTGGAGAGATGTCAAATTACCCAATTTTCTTCAGAAAAACGGAAACAGGGACCACTTATACGAGGTATGGTCAAGTTTTCAGCATCGGTACAAGTTTCAACAAGTTTATTACAAAAGACTATGGATCAGCAAACGGTTAGTATAGTGTGTATATATATATATTAGGGTGGTCGTTAAAAAAAAAATTTTGACGGATCCCCAAAAACCACCAGTATTTGATGAGAAACTACAGTGGTTGAAACCTGTGGCCTGACACAAATGATGGAAACACGTGCCTCATTGCGATCAAATATAATTTTCGAAGAATTTTACAGTTTTTCGCAGATAACTCATTAAATATTCGATTCTATGGAAAGATGCATATAACCTTTTCTCCGAACAATTAAATTCTACATAATAAAGGTTTTATACATTTTTCTTCTAGAATGCATACTAATCGAGATATTGCTGAAAAATCGATCCTCTTTTTCGTTTATACACATTATATTGATATGTTTATATGAATAATTATTTTTAGTTTACCGTACAATTAACATATTTTATTAAATTAAGAGAAATAAAATGTGTAACTACAGCGAAATAAGAATAACTACTCATATGAGCATATGTCAATATAATGTGTATAAACGAAAAAAAGGATCGATTTTTCAGGAATATCTCGATTAGTATGCATTCTAGAAGAAAAATGTATAGAACCTTTATTATGTAGAATTTAATTCTTCAGAGAAAAGGTTATGTGCATCTTTTCATAGAATCGAATATTTAATGAGTTATCAGCGAAAAACTGTAAAATTCTTGGAAAATTATATTTGATCGCAATGAGGCACGTGTTTCCATCATTTGTGTCAAGCCACAGGTTTCAACCACTGTAGCTTCTCATCAAATACTAGTGTTTTTTAAGGATCCACTAAAAAATTTTTTTTTAATGACCACCCTAATATAAATATATAGTTATAAATAAAATTGTATTATTAATTATTCATTACCAATTACCAAGTCCTTCTTTCTTTCTTCCTATCGACAGGGTTCATTAGACTACACGAATGGTGAAATTTGTCCGGCATGTGGCAAATGTCTTGAGAAAGAAGGCCCGACCAACGCTAGTTTTAATATGCAAACATCCAATCAATTACAATGTCATGTTATATCACCAAAGAGTGCCAATTTAGAGACTAATACTGCAAGCAGCGGAGAAAGCATTGATTCATCCACCGAAGGCTGCCTTTGCAGTGCACCCAGGTCAAAGAGATGGAGCAAAAATGATAAAAATATTGATAATAATAAGTCTGAAAATGTCATTTCTCAGCAAATATATTCCTCGGATAGAATTGGAGGCCAGTGTTGTCTCGATGAAATCACGTTTACCAAAGATCCACCAACGATTAGTCATAATTTTAATGGACAGGAAGAATGCATTTACTCTCGTATTACGGCAGTGCATCAGCAAACATCTACAATACCATTTACAAAAAGCTCGTCTAAAGAGCATCTTTCAATGACGATGACTAGGAGCGTTGTGGAGACTACCACTACGAAAACTGGTATAAAAATACTGTTGTTGTTATAAGAAGGGCAAGGAGGCGCTCCTATATATACATATGTATGTATGTATATAAAGGAGATTCATTTTGGAAAGTGGTTTACCACACATGTTAGAAAATTTAGCTTGTCGAGAAGAATGCAAAAGCCGCTGGCAAAATGAAAATTTAACAATCTCTTTTCATAATTGTAAAACACTCAGGCTGTAGGAGAGCTTCGCTCCATGTAATGCTGATACATATATGCAATACGCGACACATCGATACTAACCAACGCAATTGGCATGCACCAATCGATTTCTCTATATTATATTCGAGCTAATGAAAATGTATTAATTTTTCTTAGGAGTCATCAGCCCCTTGCCGGATGCACAATTTCATGCTGATTTAAATGAAATGAATTTTTGCGGTGCGACACAGTGCAAATCCAATTACGAAAACTTTCTTCGAGCTCCATGCGAAAAATGTGCAATTGGTTCCATCGAGAGAGAAAATAGCGACTTGGTTGTACAAAGCATTCCATTATTATCTAGAATTTTTAAATTTCTCTCTCTCTTAATTTATATTTTATTTGTAGCTTTGTACATGCGGGTGTGGCTTTTTTCAAGGAGAATATGTCGAAATACCTTGCTGTGAATGCACTGATTCGTTCAAGTTTAACCATACTTTATTACGAATGACAGTTTTGCTCTTCTTTATTAACTTCATTGCATGCTTATTTCAGTAAACCTCATGAGAATCGATTAAAAAAAGAGGAAGAAGCTGCAGAAGAATCAAGTATAGGGACAGACCTATCATCGAAACTAACTACTTATAATTTAGAAGAATATATTAAATTGATTAGGGAAGAAAATGAAAAGTTGCAGAAAGTACTGATAGACTGTGGCTGCCTAGCAGATGGTTCGGAAGCCTTGTTCAAGTATCCACCAATCAGAGCTACCCATTCAGGTATATATATATACACGTATCACTTCTTTCCTCATTATTCCCGCAAACTTCAATAATTATACTACATCTCTTATGTGTAGCTTGTTTAAATGTCTCATCTTGCAGGGCTCTCAGCAACTGTAAACATTTTGCAGTCTAAATGTCGCAGTAAAGATGAGATGATAGCTGTTCTTGTCGAGGGACTCCGTCAAACGACAAATCTTGCGGAATTTTCTCAAAGACTGACAGAAATCGACGAAACCTGTAAAACAATGGATTTTGATCATTGTGGCTTATACGCCTATTTATGCAAAGTAAACTCGGATATTGATGGGCATAATAATGGTAACGGTGACAGGATAATTGATAAAAATGGGTCAAATGATGTAATACCAGCTCCAACCGAGTTTAAAATTGATAGAGAAATCTGTAATTGCATCTTAGTATCTTGGAAAATTGCTGACACTTCAAGAGTAACTGGCTATCAGATACTTATCGACGGGTTTTTATCCAATTTTAACACAATCTACGTTCACACTACATAGTTTTTCTCTCCCTTATTTATAATTAATTAAATACATTTTACTTTTATATCTTTGATAGAAAAATCAGCACACTTGTAAGTCCAGGAACACAAACAGAAGCGGTACTAGGAGTTGTTAAAACTTGCGAACCACTGATAATTACACTGCATGCTGTTGGTGAAGAAGGTCAACTATCGGAGCCAGTAAATACAATTTATTCGGAAACATGTACCTGCAGTAAAATCTCCATGAAAGATTAGTTTCTCTCTCTTAAGCTATCATTTTTATATTTGGAAATTGATTTCTTTTACCAAAGTAAAAGTTTACATTATTCACAAAAACCATTTCATGCCCCGTACAGCACGATTTTATTATATACTTATTGAATTTAAGATTTACACACAAGATAGATAGCGAGGAATGTACAATTACTGATGTAATCCAAAATTTATATTGTTATATTAAAATGCTTCTTTTCCTTCAAACTCATAAAAATTCCATGTTAGTCTTAGCTCTCAAAACACCCTCGTCGTATTGCCAACGGCCATTTTATTATTCCAACCAACACATTATTTGGCTGTTAGAGCGGCATGTGTATAAGAGAGTATCTCTCCCGGTAAGTACTTGGAAAGAGTCCACCCGAGTTATCCCTACTACTTTGTTTTTTTACCCACTCGTACGCCAAGCTTTGACAGCAGTTGTTAATACTTAATAAAATAAGATAACCAATTTATAGTGTCCAAGCAAGGTGACGCTTGGTCCTTGACCGCGTTGCTCCTAGTCAGTATAGTCACTCGCGCAACATGCACAAAGTGTGGAATATACTTATTTTATATACATTTTTAAATATGTGTGTGTGAAATAAACAATATAATTCATAAAGAGGTAGAGTACTGCATGTATATATAAATATAAGTACTGGAAGAACGGCGGAACGATTCAAACTAATTTTGAGAAACTGCCACGCGAGAACGAGATTGATAAAACTTTAACGGTCTCTCAGCATATACATATAGTCATATTTCACTACATATTGTGTGCACTATTTGTCAATTTCTATCGCGCTTTGCACATTATTCTTCATTGTTCTTGATTTTTCTAAAAAATTCTCTCTACATAGATATATTATTGATTCCTTCGTTATAGCACGATCGAGATTTATTTGCTCGAACACCACACAGCTCACAGCGATCCAATGTGCGTGTGCGCGTGCGTGTGGAACTCTTCTGATTTTATTGCTACAGCAGTATAATCAAATTATCGTATAGCGAGTAGCGTAACAAGGCTCTATCTCAACCCTTCCAGAGATCATTTTCAAAATTCTAAAAACTAATTTCAATAATGGAGAGCTGTACGATTTAAACATTTTAAAATCTTCGCGGTTGGATCAAGTGTTTTGTTTGATATTACAAATAGTATAGAAATCACAATTGAAGAATTTTATTACGTTATGTGTAAATCATATATCAATATTAAAATATGTCCTCTCCTTTGTCCAATGACTAATTATATATATTTTATTCGTAGAACGCGCGTAACAGACATTTAACAAGATTTTAATTGGATTATAAGTGAAGGTAGCATTATTAGCTTATTAAACAATAATTGTATAGTTATAAAAAATGCATTTAACATACTCTTCATAATTGCATCAACTCATTTTATCATTTAAACTCAACTAGTTATACGTTGTGCCTAAAACGCTCTAAAAACGCTGCAGAATGTAAAGGAGGAAAGCCCCAATATCATATATGTGCTAGGTGGCGTATGCAAAAACCTCGAGTTATACTACTGCGGCTATAGAGCACACGTTAAAAAGGCTAAAAATCAGACACACGTGTGGAAACTTTTCAAATCACCTGCGTCTCGAGGTTTATGAGAGAGAGAGAGAGAGAGAGAGAGAGAGAGATGTATATTCAGCACTCCACATATTTTAACACGAAAAAATTTGATTACTTCTTGGATGACGGCAAACTTTTGTGCGTCTTTCTTATAAGCTTCTTACGGAATGAAACCATATCAGGCCAAAATCCTGAATTAACAGTTTCATATACATATATATATATATACATAAGGAGTTCGGCAGATCCTCACAAGGGAGGGAAAACTGTTTGAAAATAAGATTAAAGAGTAATTTGTAGTGAAAGGAAGAGGGGTCAAATAGTTGATAGAGTTTATAGCCCAGATCGTTTACATAGACACAGAGAAGTAGGAGCTGAAAGAGGATCGAAACTTTGCTGCGAGCGCTGTTTCATTTACAACGTATCGAAGGTAAAGATGGCTAAATACTGCTTAAATTATAAGAGTAGGAGATTTATGCTTTCGTGTGTTCTATTCCTGTGTTGTATACCCTTCGTAGGGCTTCTATGTGTAACATCAAGGTGTTTCTCAATCCCTGCTAACTTAATAAGCGCTTTCTTAAGACGGTTTGGAGACTTAGCCAAGAGAGGCATATAGAGAGGAGGAAGATCTGGGTACATATGAAGGCGAGCAAAGAGTAAGAGACAGTGTGCATTTAGACGGGACTCCTAAAATCGACCGAATCCAATCTGTAGACTGAACACACAATCAAAACCTATACCATTTATTGTCCGCAACAAATTTCACCAAAGAAAATTTTAACAAACGATCCGCCGCCGCCGCCGTCATCACACAGCGCTGTGTTTCTTGTCATTGAAAAAGTTGTTTCTCTATATAAACCTTCGATCAATTATTACCTCTTAATGTTTATTCTTCTCAATTGAGCAACAGATATAAGAGTCACACGGTAACTTGTTCTAGTGTGAGTGTGAATTTAATGGCAGGAAGATTCATATGTAGAGAGAGAGAGAGAGAGAGGGAATATTTTTAATGAAAGACTGCATGTTTCCTTCAGATATAAATATGAGTGTAAACGGGCCACGTTACGCTGCTTATTCATGGGGTGCCACGGGTGGAGGCTTCGGAAATCACACAGTAGTCGATAATGTCCTTCCAGAAATGCTGCATCTCGTAGATCCTCATTGGTACCAATTCCCACCGATGAATCCATTGTGGCATGGAATTCTCGGCTTTGTAATTGGTTGTCTTGGTTTCGTGTCGGTTATTGGAAATGGTATGGTTGTTTACATCTTCTCGTCTACCAAATCTCTGCGCACTCCGAGTAATTTATTAGTCATCAATCTTGCCTTCTCTGACTTTTTAATGATGTTCATGATGTCTCCACCAATGGTAAGCATTGTGTCCCATATACACATAGATTTCTATATACAGTTGAAATAGCCCACGGCATCCATGCAATTCTCACACCTTTTACGTATATACACATTTGTACATATACATAAGCGAGACATTGACCTTTGGCTGATGCATGCTTATACATTATTTACGAAACCTCTGAATGTTAAGCACTCGGAGAGGGGTTTCGTGCAAATTTTCATAATAATTATATATATTTATATAGGTACACACACATGTAATAGAGAGTTGTGTATAGGAGATTCGCGCGCGTGCTTATATATATTTACATTTATGCTCTGGGCCGTTTCAACCGTGCCTCATACACATATATGCATTTTTAAGATTTTAACGAAATTATGCCATTGTGAGAACAGGTTATCAATTGTTATTACGAGACCTGGGTATTTGGGCCTTTCATGTGCGAGCTATACGCCATGTTTGGCTCTCTATACGGATCTGCCTCCATTTGGACCATGACCATGATTGCATTCGATAGATATAACGTAATCGTTAAAGGTTTATCCGCTAAGCCGGTGACCATCAATGGTGCCTTGCTGCGAATATTGTTCATATGGCTCTTCTCCGTTCTCTGGACCGTCGCTCCAATGGTTGGATGGAACCGGTAATTGTATTAAATATATATACATATACACATATCGTCGATTCAGAATTAACATTTTACAATAAAACTGTTCAATTTGTGATTGGTATATGTGAAAAAGGAGAAACACAAATGTCTTATGCATATATATATATATATATATAGATGCCACTGCATCCGTAGGCTAAATAACTTTGGGAGTCGATGCATACATCGCGCGCATATATAGAAGATATATCTTTTACGCGTTTCAGATACGTTCCAGAGGGCAACATGACAGCCTGTGGTACCGACTACCTCAGTAAAGATTGGCTTTCCCGATCGTACATCCTTGTTTACAGCTTCTTCGTATACTACCTACCATTGTTCCTCATTATCTACAGCTATTTCTTCATCATACAAGCTGTATCTGCTCACGAGAAAAATATGAGAGAACAGGCTAAAAAGATGAATGTTGCATCCCTCCGATCCGCCGAGAACCAAAGTACCAGCGCGGAATGCAAATTAGCCAAGGTATTTCTCAAAAGAGTACAATCTAGACGAGACGATTCAACGCTAAGATTCGCCTCGCTTACGATTATAAATAACAATATACATATATGTGTATGTATATATGTGCTAAAAATCGCGATACCGGATTAACTTGACTGGACAATTAAAACTAGATTAAATATTCAGTGTGCATGCCAATGGTCGTACTTTCGCAACATAAATTTTTCAATTATTAATTGTCGATACATATACATATATGTACTAAACAAAAGTAATCAACAAGCGAGCTAATCCTTGCAAATGTTTATTAGCTGCTCCTTATTACGAGGAGTAATTTATCTTTATTAATTAAATTATATATATGCACACACACATTTAACTGCACAACACTGCACTTATAAGACGTTAAATTTGTTGAAAAGTAAAGATAGGCTATAAACATAAGGAATAAAATTAATAGGTGGCTCTGATGACCATCTCACTGTGGTTCATGGCTTGGACTCCTTATCTGGTCATCAACTATGCTGGCATTTTTGAAACGATAAAGATTAGCCCCCTGTTCACAATTTGGGGATCTTTGTTCGCCAAAGCCAATGCCGTATACAACCCTATTGTGTATGGAATTAGGTAGCTATCATAGCTATTCTTTTTTACTGCGAGTCACAATTAATTAAAAGAGAGAGAAAAAAAAGCAAACCCTATACGGGGCAAAAGAATAATTTTAATTGTTTTTTTCCAGTCATCCCAAATATCGAGCTGCTCTATTCCAAAGGTTCCCATCCTTGGCATGTGGTGGTAATTCAAACGCTGGTGGAGATGCCACGTCAACTGTTTCTGGAGTCACTACCGTTGCAGACGCTGAAAAATCTACGGCATAAAATTTTTGGAACGTCCCTCTCTCTCTCTCTCTCTCTCTCTCTCTCTCTCTCTCTCTCTCCTGCTTCTAATTGCTGACCGTTTTCCAATGCAACTCAAACAAATTTAACTCTGCAATTTAATTTATCTCTTTTTCTTATAGTTTGCTAAAAACTCATTCATGACAAACGTCGTAAGGATGAATAGAAGCGGCTAAAAGAAGCGATCGATATAGTAAAATTGTTGTTCTTATACCGCATCGAAGAGAATTTGATATTTTGTCAAATAATATATATATATATATATATATTTATATCTGTCGTGTCTACAAGCACGTAAATTTTTATTCGCGGCATCATCGGTGCCCTTCTCTCGATTATCAATAACTATATACATATACATTGTATGTGGGCACATCTGCAGGTTACAAAATTGAGAAAAATCACAATTTCGATGCAAGACACATTTCCTAGAGTGCACAAGCTTGTCGATACATCCATCTATACCACACATTTGCTTTATCAACTATATTTCACCACAATATAGTCGTTTATAATCAAATGACAAGTTAAATAAAGTTTTGTGCACTTTGAATAATGTAACAGAAAGAGCATAATACAACGGTATAAAACAATGTTACACATTTATACATATATATTTTGTTTACGACGACGCATATATGCCGTATCTTTAAGTAATTTTATAATACTCAATAAAGTAAGCAAACATTATATTTAAATTGTTTAGTTTTATTTCCAGTTTTAGCTAATCCTCTGTGTAAAAAACGGAATAAGGATTTTTCGGTTGGTCGGTCGGTATCACGTCTCTCTAGAATTACCCTTAAATGTGTATTTCGTTCTATGAATGAATATGTAAAGAGATTCAAAAGTATAATCTAATACGACCGTTTCTCAGGAAAGGAACCAATACACGCATGCCTGTATGCTGCAGAATAAAAAATATCTTTTAATTAATTTCATTTAATGATCTAAAGATTTTCGATGAGACATCCCGTGTTGTTGTTGTTGGTGGTGGTAGTGTATTCCAACCCCTTATTACTTGCCAATACACGTACTATTACCAGTCCACCCATCGAAAATGTATTCGCACATTTTACTATCATTCTCAGCTCAACGAACGTACACACAAATAATATTTAATACAAAATTAATTATAGGTACAGAGGTAAATGATATATAGCAATATGCTCAAAAGCCTAGTTTACATATTTGAGCGTTTCGATCCTTATAAAGAATCATTTTACATCGTAATTAATTATATATTCCGCTAAAAATTCCTTTTTATTACGTACATTATTTGTCCTTTTGCAAAACCAAAAATAATAATTATCCATTTAAATCTGTGTGCCCTCTACGAAATGCACGGACCACGCGCGCGCAGATAGTGAAATATTCGTGCACTCTGGTAAGAAAAATAACAGTTTATCGATATACATATATTATAAACGCTGGTATTAAAGAGAAACTCGCCAATAGTGATACTTCAACATTTAAATTTCGTTCAGCAAATTTTTCATCTTAATTAATATTCCTAATTTGATACAAGATACTGTTTGCTACGTCATTTCCAATGGAAATGGGTTTAATTTAAAGGTCTGCAATACATTATATTATCGAGTCAGCGTTTCTCAACCAGCATTTAAGACAAATGGATAGTCACGTAAAAAATATCATTACAAATTTAAATGAAGGAAAAGTACAAATAAAGAGACAATTTGTGGATATTGTTTGTTAAAAATTCTTATTATTTTTATTAAACAATTTAAGAATATTTTAAGATCTGTTAGCGCGCTCGCGTCGACTTTTACCTTGACGCGTATGGATATGTAATCCACATGATACATATATAATTGTCCAAACGCCATTCATGGACCAAAGAATTGAAATCCAAAGCGAGAGAAGTTCAATAACACACCTACCGGAAATTGCCACTTTATTGCGAATACAGCTGATTATAAGAAATATCAGTATTTTTGCATAAAACCACTATGGAAAAAAGTAGAGAGGAACTTCGAAAAGGTCTCATGAAAAAATTGATATTACTTACATTTACAGGGATAAACGTTTTCCTACGTCACGCTCTACGGCATTTTAAGCGGTGCGCAGCGTGTATAACTATACATTTTTAAATTCTTACACCTAACATTAAAGCATTTTAATAATATTACTAACAAGTATAGAGAATTAAAAAACT
Source organism: Prorops nasuta (assembly GCF_024137725.1). Classification (NCBI taxonomy): domain Eukaryota; kingdom Metazoa; phylum Arthropoda; class Insecta; order Hymenoptera; family Bethylidae; genus Prorops; species Prorops nasuta. The sequence continues at coordinate 8,500,666 of NW_027116805.1, read as the reverse complement.
TTAATTCAGTGCATGTTGTCAATAATGAATTTTCCTTCCATTTCAGTTATTAACAGTATTTTTATATCGAGCATAGAAAGTTACAGCTAAATTGAAAAAGTTAGGAAATATTCCGTTAATATTTACACTTTAAAATGATCATGTTTAATAACTTTTGTTTAATGTATATATATATATATATATATATATATCTTGTTTATTAGTTTTTACTTTAAATACAAAACCGTAAATTGCTTAAAAATAATTTACACTTTAAAATTTTGAAACGTTAAGAAAGAAGCTTCATTTCTAATGTTTCACTAATCTTTGTTATACAGGGATGACAAGTAGTTGTAATCGTTACTTTATACGTTTATGATATTTATAATAAACACACACTTCAGCATTTATCATAATAAAAATAAATTGTGTTAAACAACAAATTTTTGTGTTCAATTTCAAGATCTGCGAGTTTAAAAAAAATCATCCGATAATCGCGGCTCTCCTTTTACACGAAAGCTCAATTAACTCTGCTTTGTGAAGTCATTAAAAACCTTGAAATATTCACATAACACTTTAGTTTAAGTAGAAAAGTAACCAATGACGTTATCAATATATAATTTTAGTAAAAACAATACTAATGGTTCCAATTTGCACGTAGGTAAAAGTTAGGTGAATATCATAAAGTTGTTGTTTTCACAAGTGTGAGATTCGCCATTTTTCTGTAAAAGTAAAGCTGCTAATGTCATAAACTATCAATTAACCATGATTAATAATTTTTTCCTTCTTATTTTTCTTTTTTACTGATTTTGTGTACGTCTGTCGCCAATTATATTTTCTAATTTTCTAGTAACAAAGGTAGGCTTTGTTTTCTTAGTCGGTGAATCGCTCGTTATATTTACATCAGTATCGTCCGAAAGTAATCTTTTCCCAACACTTTTCCTCGCATCAACTGAAATCATCATTCTATTTATGGCTTCAAGGTCCTGCAAAAAAAATTATAAAAATTAAGTTCAAATTGTAATTCCTTGTTTTACCAAGTTTATATATTACCTTGGCTGGACTACGACTAAAGCAGTAGCATAACTGGGGCGCGGGTGATGCGGTAATAGCTTTAGGATCGAGAGTTCGAGTCATAATGCTACTTGTAACACGTCTAATGGGTGTACTGGGTTTACCTTTTGGCAATGGACTCAGCTTCAAATTCATCGAGTTACCCTTAGTCAAACCCAATCTATTTGCCACTTCTTTAACACGTGGCACATATACAGTATTATAAAATTTTATCAAGTCCCCGCGCTCTTCTTGTCCAAAATTTTGTGACGTACCCGCCATTCTTGTCGGCGTAGGAGGAGTTGTGTTATCTTCATTAATATCTGTTTCATTATTTCCATCAATTTTGCTTTCAGCTGCTTTACTACATAAAGAATTTTTTGAGATCAAAACTGATCGATATATGTGTGACTCTGCTTGGGGCTGTAAACGATAGCAGCGCATAATTTCTGTAAATGAATTTTTCTCCATTTTACCCAATTTACATATTACATATGCAGCACACATTAAAATTTGATCCAGATGTCGATCTTTCATTAATTCGGTTCGATCCTTAATGGAATATTCGAAGATTGTCCAAATCTTTTTCTGCTCCTCTATTTCTATTATTCCTAATGAATTACATAAATATTGCATACGTATATACGCCAAATGATAAAACTTGCGAAAAAATAAAGCAAGGGAACCAGTTCTTTTTGGTTTAGACAATTCTTTGCTCCCAATTGACGATAAGGCGGGCGGTAATAAAGTAGATGATGTAGTAACGGCTTTCGACAATGCACCTTGATCTGGCATATTAATAATATTTTCAACCTTTATAGATAAAGCACTTTGCGGTGCTCGTAATACACTCTGACCACTCGTTCTTGTATCGGTAAACAGACGTTTTACGATACCTGAAGCTACTGGTGAGTGGAATCTAAAGTAAAAATTTTTATTAATTCATTTAACCGATTTCATTGATTAAATAAAATGGTTACATAAATCTATTGTACTAAAACTCTGTTTGCGAGCTGTCACCTTTCTGAAGCAGACGAGACGGGGCTTTGTTGAATATCTTGGAAATTATTACTACGATCTAAGACATGTTTTCTTAATACTGGTTGGCCTGGAATATTTGGATCTACTGTATCAAAAGTCCCAGGCAAAGATACTTCCTCGCAGCTTGGCACACCACCTTCAACGCTTTCTATTGCTGCCCATAATGGGCTTCCTGTTTTCCAAGCAAGGGATTCCAGAATTTTTTCCTCTATTTGATTTAAATGCTTTACGACATCTCGACACAATTGATCTTCCGCTCGGACGATAATTTCAATCACTTTATAAAAATAATATGGCTCTAGATTTAAACAATTTAAAATCCAAGGAAACATTTTATCATTCACTTTATAGGAATAAACAATTATCTCCAAACAGCAAGCAAATAAGCACTGAATGAATATTTCTTTTGTAAGTAGACTCTGAAATTGATATTGGTACCAAGTGACATTAACAAACTTATATAAACGGAATCACAATAGCACAAAACTTACCGTGAAATCAGTATTAGGCTTTTTCGTCTTTTCGTCGTTTAAAATCAACTCCAATAACATATAAAATAATTCTTGTCCAAGTAGCAGCCTCTGTTTAGCAAAATTTGGCGTAGAACATTCAGCGCTATCGACCGGTTGATTATATTGTGCACAAAATTGTTCCCCCAGAGTTTTAATTTTCGTTTCAATTAATTTTTGCACATTTTTAGAGCAACTGTTAAATAACTTCAATAAGCTCTCACTTGGCGAATTATGACTCGCAAGCATCGCTTGAAGTTTTATTACGCTTTGAGTAGCAGATGATACGGGAGTAATATTAGAAAGGTCTTTCGCTCTTAAATATTTTCTTCCTGTCAATGGCGTTGGTGGAGCTAAATGTTGCAACTGCTTTTTAAAAGAGAAGACACAAGTTAATTCTCCTTAATTATCAATGATAGAAAATGAAAAATTAAAGTATATTGGAAAATGTACTTACACCTTCGTATCTATCCTTTTTTGTTGAACATTGCTCTTGAAGATCATTAATATTAGTCAATTGAGCAGGAGAACCAATATTCTCATTCGCATCAGGTCCAAGAAATATTCGTTCATCAAAGTCTCCAGCACTTAATACATGCTCCTCATATGCTTTATTAACGGCTTTATTATTGCCATCAAAATATATGGCTTCAAGAATGCCAGAAAAGCTTGAAGCATCTCCACGTAATATCCTCTCGTTAAACAATTTCTGAATATGAGTTTTTAAATAATACTCTTTAATCACTTTGGCTTCTACGGGAATACCTTCGTGATTATCGCACAATAAACTTAATATACAATTAGCTGTCTGTGGTGGTACATAATTTTCATCACCAAAATTAGAAGGTAGACCAGCAAACGTAGGATTCAATAAATCTTTTCTATTTGCAAGTAATGCATTACTATACATGAAATCACAACAAGCCAATAGCAAGTGATAGGAATTTACTAAATCATCTGAAATATTTGGAAAAACTTTCTTTATACAGACAAACAGAGTCCAACAAAACTCAAATACTCTTGCAGGAGTACACGGTATTGCCTTATGTCTCCTGGACCTTGATGGCTTAGAAACATCATCTATCGGATCTTTGAAAATGTTTGTAAAGATGGGTTGATATTTTTTAAAGATGATCATTGAAACTGAAAAATTTCCTTCGAGTTTCTCTATTTTTGTCCGAAAATCTTGAGGCATATTTGCCATGTCGGCCCATGATTTACTCTTGGCAAAAAATTGTATCAATGGAAGATTGCACAATTGCAATAAACGGGTAAGAGAAACGCAATTTCCTTCCACGCTAGTTCCAGTTCTTCCAACAGTAGGTATACTGGATTTCCTACATGCTACATACAAAGCGCATCCTATCCAGTGAAGCTGGTCACCCTAAAAACATTAAATTAATAACCATGCAAAAAGTCAGAAATTGTTAAATATTAAAAGAAGAGTGTAATTTGGATAAATGAAACATATAGATAATAAAAGATTAATATTCTTGAAATATAACAAAGCACAGACAATATTATTCAATATAGGAAAATCTTTCAATTTTTCAAGTAAATCAGAGGTCTGTTTATTATCCTTACAAAGTTCTACAATCAAATAATTAATGGCACAAATATCATTAATAATTTACACTGTCATATTACTATATTGTTTTCATTATAAAAATTATATGAATGTATGCCAAAGTTGTTACAAAAGAATAAATATATATATTTTCTGTACACAAATGGTTGTAATAAAATTGAAATAAAGTTTACCACTATTATATAAATTTCATTTTCATATATCTCATATATACCTCTAAAGTATAGTTTTGTCGAATTGTTTCATACGATTTCCAAGCTTCAGACGCAGCAGCTGCATCCATATTAAGTTTTTGACATAGATCTTGATGTCTATTATATATAGAATCTTCTGTATTCTCGGATTGCCCCATATTTTATGCGAATTTCCTTAATTGATAAGAGATTTGAAAGTTTATGATATAAAAAATACAAAATCACTCACAACCGACGTGCAAAATGAACCTAAAACGTATTGGCGGGAAAAGGCGGGAAATAAAATTATTGCCATTAATCTGACCATGAAGCGAAGACACAAGACAAATACGAGAGTCGAGAGCAGTCAGTAGAGTGACCTAGAGAGTAAAGGGGCAATTTCATGAACGCTGAAAAGCAGCGTCAAAGGCATGTCACGTGACTTCAATTGACGCTAGCGTCAAAAATAAGAAGTTGGATTTTGTGAGGGTCCCTAAAACGCTGTTCCTAAATGCAGTGACCGGCATATATGGCGTCCCTTGATGCATTTAGGAACCACATTATAAAGTCCCTCACCATCAGTAGCTCAAGGGGGAAAGCCCAAGTTAGCATACATTTTAGATTAAAAAAACTTTAAATTTTATTGTTCGAAGATTATTTAATGTAAATATTGTACAGTAATCGCCAGGTATGGCTTTCCCATAATTTTTCGATGCTTTTAGGAATCGCATTAAAAAGACCAGCACTTTTACTTCGCGCACCTAACTCACTCGCTTGCTTCGTTCGTATATGTATATACTACAACTATAAATTGAATCGTGTGTGCTTTCAGCTATAGTGTATAGTAATCATTTTCCATGTTAAATTACAGAGTGAAGCTAGCTGAACCACACACGATTCAATTTTCCACTGATTTCCCACTGTGCACTACATACACCATAGGAAATTGATTCGGCGACCTTTCAGTTAACTTCACTTCGTACTTTCTCTACGAATTTCAAAGACGGCGATCAATTTTCCACAGTGTCTATACACTATTAAAAAAACTTCGTCTGAGCTCGGTAAATTTCGTTATACACGTCAGATGTAAGCGGGAACTATAAATAGTATAAATGCAGACATTTGTTTAACAGAACATCATTTATTATAACATGTAGATGTTTTAAAATATTTATTAACTACATTTTTTATTGTAAATTAATTGCAAAACAGCATTTATAATGACGATATTCACTTACAAAAGAATTATTTTTAAACGGCACTACGCGACACGAATTTTTTAAATGTCACTACACGGCGTGGAATTTTTAAACGCGCATTCATTTTAGAATAAGATCGTCTAATGTATAACAAATATTATTTTATTAAACTGTAGTGAGTTCAGTTAACTTCAAAATAAAATGATGAGAATTATGGGTTAAGAGAGTCCTTGAGTCTTCTACGTTTAATCGTGCAAGCACTAAACACGCACACGCGTGTGCTGCACACTGACAATTTTTACGAGTTTTCTAATTAATACACTTCTTTTACAAATAAAAGCTTTTATTTTCATCACATACAGTATTCCATTAAATTATTGTATTATATAAAATCAATAATAATGAATGAAAATTTATTTAAAATTAATTAAACTGTATCAAAATAATTTATTTTAATTAAATTTACATAGATTTATTAAAGAGCGGTAAAATTTTATTAACATAATAATAAAATAGCACGTATTTAATGAAAATAAAACACTACATTATTTTTAATCGCGACTAATGCGAAATAAATGTCAGTGATTATAAAAAGAAACAGCGCGATTTACTGACAACTCATACGCGGAAATTTGATAGATAAACGGAAACTCGCGCTTCAAAAAAATTCCATCCGGGACAGGTACTACTCGTTAAGATTCTTTTTCACTGGCTTTTAAAACACTAAATTTGCCATATGATATAAAATTGTTAACATTGCAATGTATTAGCATAAGTATTTTCGAAAAAATGGTCAATGCGTACTTGGCAAAATAATCATTTTAAAAGTTGGTGAAAGAGATCCTACTCATACCGATAGCAGTCGCAACTGATTTGCGGAATATCTCAAATTGCAACCAATCAGGTGCGATTGCTAATTAACCCGCCCACAATAAGCGATACCTGTTCCGTATAGCCCTCTCGCGTAGCGGGTACATCAACTCAGTTATCAATTATCCGCGTACCGGTCGTCAGTGGATCCCGCGTTGTGGTTTTTCGTAACCTGAGTACTGACATTTAGTTTAAATTAGTCGCGATTAAAAATAATTTAATGTTTTATTTTCGTCACATATGAGCTATTTATTTTATAATATTAATAAAATTGTGCCGCGTTTTATAAAATTTAAATAAATTTAATTAGCTTTTATTATTTTTATACAAACAATTTAAATTTATTTAAGATTTTATTAATTATTATTAATTTCTAAATAAATTTAAAATTCTGGTTAAAATTTTTTAATAGTGTTGTGCAATTATAAGTATTCGGCATTGGTGACAATACATTGTTTAAAAATTAAAATTAACTTTTCTATATAATTTCCGCATATTTAATTATGTCAAGAGGGAAATTTAAGTAATGCAGTTGGGATATTTTAATAGAATAAATAGTAATGAATGCAGTGTGTGATGAAAAAAAAAGCTTTTATCTGTGTGTAATTCGCGTAATAAATAGAAAATTTGTAACTACAGTCAGTGCGGAGCGTGTCTATTGTATATGTGTGTGTGAGTGCTGCAGCGAATAAAGACAGAAGCCTCAAAGACTGTTAAAGCCTGCCAGTTTTACTTTAAATATATTAAAGTTAAATAAATTAAAATTAACTCTATAAAATTACATGCAATAATTTATTTCTGTTACGGTTAGCAACTTCACTAAAGAGTGAGAGAGCGCGTTTAAAAATTTCACGTCGAGAAGTGTCGATTGAAAAATCCGAGTCTCGTAGTGTCAGTCGATAAGTGCTCGTCGTGGAGTGAGGTTTTCCAGAGTAGTATACCTTAAAATAAAACTCGCGTCACGAAATACCGTTTGAAAAATCCGAGTTTCGAAGTGTCAATCGATAAGTGTTCGTCGCGCAGTGCGGTTGTCCCGCGTAGTATACGTTGAAATAAAATTCGCGTCGCGCAGTGCCGTTTGAAAAATCCGAGTTTCGAAGTGTCAGTCGATAAGTGTTCGTCGCGGAATGCGGTTGTCCCGCGTAGTATACGTTGAAATAAAAATCGCGCCGAGCAGTGCCGTTTGAAAAATTCGAGTTTCGTAGTGTCAGTCGATAAGTGTTCGTCGCGGAGTGCGGTTGTCCCGCGTAGTAAACGTTAAAAGAAATCGCGTAGCGCACTGCTACTTTAAAAATCCGAGTCTGTAGTGTCAGTCGTGAACTGCTCGTCGCGTAGTGCGGTTGTCCCGGTAGTGTACGTTAAAAAGAAATCGCGTCGCGTAGTGCCTTTTGAATAATCCGAGTTTCGTAGTGTCAGTCGATAAGTGTTCGTCGCGCAGTGCGGTTGTCCCGCGTAGTATACGTTGAAATAAAATTCGCGTCGCGCAGTGCCGTTTAAAAAATCCGAGTTTCGGAGTGTCAGTCGATAAGTGTTCGTCGCGGAATGCGGTTGTCCCGCGTAGTATACGTTGAAATAAAATTCGCGTCGCGCAGTGCCGTTTAAAAATTCCGAGTTTCGTAGTGTCAGTCGATAAGTGTTCGTCGCGGAGTGCGGTTGTCCCGCGTAGTATACGTTAAGAAAATCGCGTCGCGCACTGCTGATTTAAAAATCAGAATCTGTAGTGATAGTCGTGAACTGCTCGTCGCGTAGTGCGGTTGTCCCGGTAGTGTACGTTAAAAAGAAATCGCGTCGCGTAGTGCCTTTTGAATAATCCGAATTTCGTAGTGTCAGTCGATAAGTGTTCGTCGCGCAGTGCGGTTGTCCTGCGTAGTATACTTTAAGAAAATCGAGTCGCGCACTGCTGATTTAAAAATCAGAATCTGTAGTGATAGTCATGAACTGCTCGTCGCGTAGTGCGGTTCTCCCGCGTAGTGTACGTTAAAAAGAAATCGCGTAGCGCACTGCTACTTTAAAATCCGAGTCTGTAGTGTCAGTCGTGAACTGCTCGTCGCGTAGTGCGGTTGTCCCGGTAGTGTACGTTTAAAAGAAATCGCGTAGCGCACTGCTACTTTAAAAATCCGAGTCTGTAGTGTCAGTCGTGAACTGCTCGTCGCGTAGTGCGGTTGTCCCGGTAGTGTACGTTAAAAAGAAATCGCGTCGCGTAGTGCCTTTTGAATAATCCGAATTTCGTAGTGTCAGTCGATAAATGTTCGTCGCGCAGTGCGGTTGTCCCGAGTAGTATACGTTGAAATAAAATTCGCGTCGCGCAGTGCCGTTTAAAAAATCCGAGTTTCGTAGTGTCAGTCGATAAGTGTTCGTCGCGGAGTGCGGTTGTCCCGCGTAGTATACGTTAAGAAAATCGCGTCGCGCACTGCTGATTTAAAAATCAGAATCTGTAGTGATAGTCGTGAACTGCTCGTCGCGTAGTGCGGTTCTCCCGCGTAGTGTACGTTAAAAAGAAATCGCGTAGCGCACTGCTACTTTAAAATCCGAGTCTGTAGTGTCAGTCGTGAACTGCTCGTCGCGTAGTGCGGTTGTCCCGGTAGTGTACGTTAAAAAGAAATCGCGTAGCGTAGTGCCTTTTGAATAATCCGAGTCTCGTAGTGTCAGTCGTGAAGTGCTCGTCGCGTAGTGCGGTTCTCCCGCGTAGTGTACGTTAAAAAGAAATCGCGTAGCGCACTGCTACTTTAAAATCCGAGTCTGTAGTGTCAGTCGTGAACTGCTCGTCGCGTAGTGCGGTTGTCCCGGTAGTGTACGTTTAAAAGAAATCGCGTAGCGCACTGCTACTTTAAAAATCCGAGTCTGTAGTGTCAGTCGTGAACTGCTCGTCGCGTAGTGCGGTTGTCCCGGTAGTGTACGTTAAAAAGAAATCGCGTCGCGTAGTGCCTTTTGAATAATCCGAATTTCGTAGTGTCAGTCGATAAATGTTCGTCGCGCAGTGCGGTTGTCCCGAGTAGTATACGTTGAAATAAAATTCGCGTCGCGCAGTGCCGTTTAAAAAATCCGAGTTTCGTAGTGTCAGTCGATAAGTGTTCGTCGCGGAGTGCGGTTGTCCCGCGTAGTATACGTTAAGAAAATCGCGTCGCGCACTGCTGATTTAAAAATCAGAATCTGTAGTGATAGTCGTGAACTGCTCGTCGCGTAGTGCGGTTCTCCCGCGTAGTGTACGTTAAAAAGAAATCGCGTAGCGCACTGCTACTTTAAAATCCGAGTCTGTAGTGTCAGTCGTGAACTGCTCGTCGCGTAGTGCGGTTGTCCCGGTAGTGTACGTTAAAAAGAAATCGCGTAGCGTAGTGCCTTTTGAATAATCCGAGTCTCGTAGTGTCAGTCGTGAAGTGCTCGTCGCGTAGTGCGGTTGTCGCGAGAAGTGTACCTTAAAAAGAATTCGCGCAGTGCCGTTTAAAAATCATTTTTTCGCGAGTGCATAACGTCAGCGTCCTCATCGCCATCAACATCACCATTCCCATCTTCGGTATTATCGCAGAATATGTATGAATTATGGCTGTGAATTCGCTGAATGAGTGAGTCCCACGGGTAAAACCGTGAAAATTTTTTTTATTAACTAAAGAATGACCAAAAACCTATCAGTAGGTTACAGTTGACCATTCTTCGGTTAAAATCATTTCTTGTTTTGTTTTTAATGTTTTTCAGATCCTCCGTATCGTCTATTTCTATTTTGCGCGTATTTTCTGTTTTTCATTAGGTTTAGATTGGCGTTATATGTAGGCTCTTTAGCTTTGTGAATTAGATAGTCATTATAGTTTTCGGTATTAGGTAGGGTATCATTTTCAGGTTTCTTAATTCCTTTTAAAATAAAGGGAATCACCTCAACTTCATTTTCCACGGAGATTCTATCTTCCCACATGTCCAGTTCAACTAATAAAGGCACATCTTAATTGAATTAACGTTCACTCTCTCGAGAGAAAGATGCATCTCAATTAATATCTAGAATCAAATACCATTTTCCCTTTTTTTTATAATCGTATGTTTTTGGTAGAATCTTCGCATTAAATACCATTTTTGCCAGTTCTTGAAATTCCAAATTATAAAATGAAATATGGAAATATTTTTTTTTAAAAACCTTCCATATTTCAGGTTAAATACTCGTTTTTTCAAATTTTATTAACATTTCTTATTTTCAGGTGGAGTGGAAGAGGACTATTCCTAGTGGCAAAACTGTCCAATATCGATATATATTCGATATGGGATTCATACCAACCCTGTACCCTTCTTTCCATCAGTTGGAGAAAGACAAACCATTATTTGGAGTCAAACCGTCATCAGAGGAGGACGTACTGATAAATATCCTAATTATTTTTCTACTTTTCATACTTGCTTAATTTTTTTAAGTTTTAAGAGGGACAAGTATAGGGCAAGGCTGTCAACGAGTAAGGCTTAATTACCTGTCCGTTTACTTAAGTCCACATTTATTTAAATAATTTCAATGATACGCAAATTTACTTTTATTACTTTCATTCATTGTTAATTCAAGTACAGCTGTTTATTGAGAAGTGGACTCTCGAGTGTCAACTGGCTCGGGCTGATCCTCCTTCAACGACTATCAACCATTACTTACTTTGTCCTTGTGGACTCTTGACGTTGACTCATTAAGTTCACCTAATAGGGGTCCATCTTTATTGATGTGTAAATCGTTTCCTCGACGTAGTAGTTCTTCGTGTGACAATTCGGATCCACACCAAGGGACAAAGAATGTAAGGGTAATTAGTCACTGAGGAGAGTATCAGTCATGATCTGGTTGACCTTTGTGTGAATTAACATTCACGCTCGAGAGGAGGAAGCTTTTCAATTAACCGCTGGAAAGAAGTAACAATTTCGTTAGCTTCTTTTTTCATTCACTTTCTGTAGCATGCTTTATTAATTTATATCTTTGTCTGTCCTTGAAATTCCTAATTAGAATCTGAAATGTGGGAATATTTTCCTTGAAAATCTTTCCACATTTCGGGTTGAATTCTCGTTTTTTTCCAAATTTATTCTAATTTTTTTGTTTGTTTCAGGTCGAGCGCTAGAGGACCATTAATAGTGACCCCGTATCCAATAACGATATAAACCCTATAACGAATCGACACCTTTAATGCGGTCATTTCCACCCTAGGTTGGAGTGAGTCAAACAATCATTCGAAATCGAGCCGTCGTTGGAGGAAGACGTACAGGCAAATACATTCTTTCCTTATTTCTCATATTTGTTTCATTTATTTTATGTTTCAGGAAGGACTCTTATAGAACAAGGCTACCAAGGAGTAGGAAGTAAACACTCTCCGTTTACTTAAGTCCACATTTATTTAAATAATTTCAAGGATAGGCAAATTTACTTTTATTACTTTCATTGATTGTTAATTCAAGTACAGGTGTTTATTGAGAAGTGGACTCTCGAGTGTCAACTGGCTCGGGCTGATCCTCCTTCAGCGACTATCAACCCTTACTTACTTTGTCCTTGTGGACTCTCGACGTTGGCTCATTAAGTTCACCTAATAGGGGTCCATCTTTATTGATGTGTAAATCGTTTCCTCGACGTAGTAGTTCTTCGTGTGACAACTCGGATCCACACCAAGGGACAAAGAATGTAAGGGTAATTAGTCACTGAGGAGAGTATCAGTCATGATCTGGTTGACCTTTGTGTGAATTAACATTCACGCTCGAGAGGAGGAAGCTTTTCAATTAACCGCTGGAAAGAAGTAACAATTTAGTTAGTTTCTCTATTCATTCACTTTTTATAGCATGCTTTATTAATTTATATCTTTGTCTGTCTTTGAAATTCCTAATTTGAATCTGAAATGTGGAAATATTTTCTTTGAAAATCCTTCCACATTTCGGGTTGAATACTCGTTTTTTCAAGTATATTTTTGTTTTCTTTCTGTTTCAGTTGGATCGGGAGAGGACCATGGGTAGTGACCACATTGTCGATTTTCGGCATAAATCCAACACGAACCGACACCAATCATGCGCCATTGCCTCCCTGGGTTGGAGTGAGTCAAACCATCATTCGGAATCGAGCCGTCGTTGGAGGAAGACGTACAGGCAAATACATTCATTTCTTATTTGTCATACTTGTTTAATTTATTTTATGTTTTAGGAAGGACACTTATAGGACAAGGCTACCAAGGAGTAGGAAGTAAACACTCTCCGTTTACTTAAGTCCACATTTATTTAGATAATTTCAAGGATAGGCAAATTTACTTTTATTACTTTCATTCATTGTTAATTCAAGTACAGGTGTTTATTGAGAAGTGGACTCTCGAGTGTCAACTGGCTCGGGCTGATCCTCCTTCAGCGACTATCAACCCTTACTTACTTTGTCCTTGTGGACTCTCGACGTTGGCTCATTAAGTTCACCTAATAGGGGTCCATCTTTATTGATGTGTAAATCGTTTCCTCGACGTAGTAGTTCTTCGTGTGACAACTCGGATCCACACCAAGGGACAAAGAATGTAAGGGTAATTAGTCACTGAGGAGAGTATCAGCCATGATCTGGTTGACCTTTGTGTGAATTAACATTCACGCTCGAGAGGAAGAAGCTTTTCAATTAACTGCTGGAAAGAAGTAACAATTTAGTTAGTTTCTCTATTCATTCACTTTTTATAGCATGCTTTATTAATTTATATCTTTGTCTGTCTTTGAAATTCCTAATTAGAATCTGAAATGTGGAAATATTTTCTTTGAAAATCCTTCCACATTTCGGGTTGAATACTCGTTTTTTCAAGTATATTTTTGTTTTCTTTCTGTTTCAGTTGGATCGGGAGAGGACCATGGGTAGTGATCACATTGTCGATTTTCGGCATAAATCCAACACGAACCGACACCAATCATGCGCCATTGCCTCCCTGGGTTGGAGTGAGTGAAACCATCATTCGGAATCGAGCCGTCGTTGGAGGAAGACGTACAGGCAAATACATTCATTTCTTATTTGTCATACTTATTTAATTTATTTTATGTTTTAGGAAGGACGCTCATAGGACAAGGCTACCAAGGAGTAGGAAGTAAACACTCTCCGTTTACTTAAGTCCACATTTATTTAAATAATTTCAAGGATAGGCAAATTTACTTTTATTACTTTCATTCATTGTTAATTCAAGTACAGGTGTTTATTGAGAAGTGGACTCTCGAGTGTCAACTGGCTCGGGCTGATCCTCCTTCAGCGACTATCAACCCTTACTTACTTTGTCCTTGTGGACTCTCGACGTTGGCTCATTAAGTTCACCTAATAGGGGTCCATCTTTATTGATGTGTAAATCGTTTCCTCGACGTAGTAGTTCTTCGTGTGACAACTCGGATCCACACCAAGGGACAAAGAATGTAAGGGTAATTAGTCACTGAGGAGAGTATCAGTCATGATCTGGTTGACCTTTGTGTGAATTAACATTCACGCTCGAGAGGAGGAAGCTTTTCAATTAACCGCTGGAAAGAAGTAACAATTTAGTTAGTTTCTCTATTCATTCACTTTTTATAGCATGCTTTATTAATTTATATCTTTGTCTGTCTTTGAAATTCCTAATTTGAATCTGAAATGTGGGAATATTCTCCTTGAAAATCCTTCCACATTTCGGGTTGAATACTCGTTTTTTCAAGTATATTTTTGTTTTCTTTTTGTTTCAGGTGAGGCGGCGCCGCCTCCCTCCCCGACGGTGTGCCACCTTGTCGTGGTGGGGGGGCTCACTTCTACAAGATCCCTTCCGATTAGTAAATGATTCGAATTAATTTTCTGATCTTTGAGAATCTTGTAGAAGTGCCAAGAGCACACCACACCTTAACGGGAATCCGTATACGGACATTACAGGGCGAAAACTATTTCGCATGCAGCGTCGTCATTTGTTGACGGATTGTGAAGTTATTACAGGTTTATGGAAATGCCAGAAGCTTATTTACTAAGTTACGTTAGGAAAATTAACAAAAAATGCAAAAAAATTTTTGTTTAAATAAATATATTAACATTATTGAGAAACAACAATTAAATCGCAAAATCCCCCAACGTACTTTACTAGATAATGTTCATACGTTTCCAAAAAGTGCACAAAAATGAAAATCTGTCAAGAAATGACGATGCTGCATGCAAAATAAATAATGGAAGAATTTCGTGTTCGGGAAGTCGCCAACATGAAAATTCTTCCATTATTTATTTTGCATGCAGCATCGTCATTTCTTGATAGATTTGCATTTTTGTGGACTTTTTGGAAACGTATGAACATTATCTAGTAAAGTACGTTGGGGGATTTTGCGATTTAATTGTTGTTTCTCAATAATGTTAATACATTTATTTAAACAAAAATTTTTTTTCATTTTTTGTTAATTTTCCTAACATAACTTAGTAGATAAGCTTCTGGCATTTCCAAAAACCTGTAATAACTTTACAATCCGTCAACAAATGACGACGTTGCATGCGAAATAGTTTTCGCTATGTAGTGTCGGTATACGGATTCCCGTTAATTATACTATAGTTTTCTTTCCCGGGTTGAATTATATTATTTAATTCATTACTACACTATCCGATGCCTGAGCTACATATGATTTAATTTCCCATTGTGTATATACGAGATAAGCGAGGATGAGTTATACATAGGCGCGCGTATTAGCACTACATAGTAAGAGCGCTGGTGTCTTTTTAAAGCAGTTCCTAAATGCATCGAAACATTAGAAAAAGCCATACCTGGCATTGGTTGTATGCTAACTCGCGATTTCCGTTTCGAGTTACTGAGATGGTGAGGGTCCCTAAAACGCTGTTCCTAAATGCATCAAGGGACGCCATATATGCCGGTCATTTGTACTACATACATATGTACATACATACTATGTATATAAATACAGTAGAAGTGCAGAGTGCGGGAAATAATCGGCAATCGGTTACATTTTGGCTAACTTCACTCTGTAGCGTTGATTTTCGTATAGATTCCTACAATACCGATGTAGCAAAGAAATACCGTATGTCTATCGACTTTATTTGAACTTAAAAACTGATTTAAACTTATTATTACAGCATTTTAGTCACGTTCATACTTCCGTTTTTAATGAAATAATTAGACTTTTGTAAAAATGAAAAAAATATATATTGTAAAAATAATAATTATTATAACAAATGTTATTTTTCTTTCGAAAATCAATTTTACTATAATGTCATTCCTACGTTACCAAACTGCTACAATTAATTCGTGTCTAGCAGTCCTAATATGCATTCCATATTAGCTAGTGAATTTTCATTATTCGTATCACACACTACACGTGGAAGGATATATATTTAGAACAGAATTGTATCGTCAAAACTTATTGGTTTATTGTTCCTTATTTTCTTAAAAAAAGAATGAACTCGTAATCGGTTATTGTGTTTGGAATTCTGGCGTGTATTAATGACCGCGCGAGCATTTTGAAGCAATACACACTAAGTTGCAAATTGAATTAGCTACATCCGTATATGTATTTAATAGTATATGAATGTGTGTACGCATGCATGTAAGTTGTATGTATGTATATGTATGTATATTTGTACACACTAACTAGATAGGTGTTTTTCCCCATTACTTATATTATATTACGCAAGTACATAAGGCATACGTGATAATGCTTTGGTAGCATCAAGATAAAACATTTTTAACCGCCGATTATACTTCATTGTTATAAAAGCTAATTAGTCGAGTCGGCGAAATTTTTCAACAGCATTCAGTTTAATTCTGCAGATTCGTAAAGACGGACAATTTTATAAGATAAAAATGCGATAGCTTGTTCAGCATTTTCACGTATTTTTACGTCTATGCGTATATTATTTATTATAATATATAATAATTAAGTTTACAGAGATTGGAGGCATAAAGGGACAACAGAGGAAGCTGCGCGATACGCATACTGCTGGTTTTGTGTAAGAAGAGGCGCAAGTGTGAAAAGCGCAGAAGTGAATGATGTGGATGTTTATGGAACTTGAATAAAGAAATTCTCGCGCAGCTTCGGAGTCCTCTGATGCCTCATGCACATCATTTGTACGAACATTCATTGCATTCATATCATTTTAGTTTATTCAAAGTTAAAGCTTTTAGTGGATTCTCCTGTTATCTATCTCTCTTTTTCTTTCTTTACATACGTACATTATGTAATAATAACAGCGGGCCACTGTTACTCCCTGTCGTGTCTCTCGTAATATATCAATCTCTTTAAATATATATACTATATATTTATTAGACTCTTTACGCTCGTGTAGCTTAAACATTCGATAAACTCTTGTTGAATAACATGCCTTTCTCCTTTAGAGCTTATTTCTCTCAATCTGCAATTTAAGATAATAAAGCATCTCTTTTCATTCTTTCATCACAATTACTATGATGCCTATCGAGTTTGGCATTCATTCGCAATATCAATCCTCGCCTCTTCGAAACGTCACGTATAGTATATAGTATATAATGTGTACATGAACGCCTACACAGGCTACTTTCTTCTAACGAATCCAAAAATTAAGGGCAGAATATAATGACGTTCTATTGTCAATGCTACACCTGTCTTAATTTCTTAATTCGACTTCTTAATTTATATAATGCTCGTCCTCTCTGTTCAGCTGTCAAAAGTTCATTAGCAATTGCTCTACAAACGAGAAAGTCTGCTTCAAGAGAATTATTTTACTTGTACTGACTGCATCTATTTACTCGCCTATGTATTTATTTACCCTTGTACATTGTATTGTAACGAATGATTCTCAGACAGGTAGTTCCTTCATTTTCCTAGTTTAACATTTTACTAGACTTTCTTCATTATATACGCTTGATTTAATTTAATATTTTATAAAAAATAATGAGAAAACAACAATAAAAGAAAAACAAAGTCTAGTGGAATGAGATGATTCTAGAAAAATGGTGGAAATATGTATCTATAGAAATTCCTGACTTCCCTTTGTACACTAAACGCCAATGAAATGTGCAGGCACAGATAACGCAAAAGTTCACAAAATATTTTTAAGATGATCAATGCTCTATAAAAACTCTTGTACTAAAGAACTTTTGTGCTATCTGAGAGAGTTACACATGCATTGTACATACATAAGTAAGGTGCAAGAGAAAAAAAGAGCTTCCTGAAAACTAAAATATTCGTATGCTTCTTTTCTTCTCCAACCGAAATTACAAATATACGTAAGACATTAACATAAGCGTACTTTAGGCCTTGAAGTCAGGCGTTGAAAAAGCTTTTAGCACCATTGCTAAGGGGATAAAATCTTCCATCGCTTCTAATAGAACTCAGCAAATTGAATGAAAATATAAACAATTATAATATATTGATTTATATACTATAAAATATATATAACATTCGTAGAAATTTCGAGTATTTGCAAAAGTATGAAATTCTGTCAACGTTCTGCGTCACGATAAATCAAACATCAGTAACAAAGGTACACGTATAATGATTGTGTTTTTGTTTGTGTGTATATATATCCCTCATTATAATCTCCTCACAGATTTCTCGTTTAAGAGAGCACTACATACAGATTTGAATTACTATACACGATAGGGTAGTGACGCACGCTTGTTACATATTTCTTTTATATAATATATATAGTATATGCAGACGTTAAGTTAAGGATGCTTAAAGGGAGACGCGCCTTCTAAATTTTCTAATTACAATGCGACAATGTATATTTTCTTTACACTATCAATCAAATGCAAAATGAAAACAAAGAACGGATAACAGTCGAGCAGAAATAAAACTTAATTTGTATTGTATTACCTATTCGCTTTGCTATGCAATATAGTATATGCATAGTATATAATATAATATACTATAATGTATGTATAAAAAGTCTTTAATCCAATAGATAGACGATGATATTAAAAAGTTTCAAATTTTCCATGAGCCGATAGGATTAACAAATGTTTTCCGTGAAGAAATTGCAAAGTACGTCTTGTCCCTTTTGCCAGTCTTATCTTCGATGAACAAACGAAACTAATGTACTTCTTCAATTGTCGTGTTTCTCTTGTCTTTCGACGCTTTCCTTCTAATCATTTTTTGTTGTTGTTATTTTCATTGACGCTCCGCCCATTATTATAAACTACATAGAAGGCGTATGCTTCTGTAAAAAAACTTGTCATGCCTATTGGCGGCGCTTGGTCAATTTCTTTAACTCGAATTATTTATTTTGTCAAAATTTTCTATTTTGCCTATTCTCGCTGTTTTTTTTATCTCTAATAAAAGAGAGATCTTTGACATTGGTAAAATCACTGATCGATGAATTTGTCGAATGATAATAATCGTATTATTTAATGGGTATTGTTTCGTTTCATTGTCTTCAGCTTTTTGTTACACCTTTTAGTCGCATTGGTAATGATTGTTCGTTTCTGCTTTTTTCCCTTTTTCTTTCATGAACATTCTATGGAATTCTTTTATATTATTGGATAGATAATAACATCATATATATATATATATATATATATATATATATATATATATGTATAAATATATATAAATATGTGTACATATGTATATATATTTATATTTATATATATATTTATAAACTGTGTTGAACGACGGTAATATACTAGATTCGTACTTCATTGTTTTTAAGAAACAACCCTTCAATAAATATAAATATAGTGTGTATGCGTACGTATGTATGTATACAATGATCTTTTTTGTAGAATTGTTTAATATCTGTATTTTTACTATTATTATTGTAGGTACTACTTTATACACTACCATTACCACATTATTATGAAAAAGTTTGACGGTTTGATCGAAGGATCGCGCATTTAAAAAGAAAGGAAAATTCAATTGGATATAATAAGATCAATACCTTGCTTTGATCATCTTACGTTTCCTAAAGTTTCTAATTATTATCTGAAGATAATTATAGGGCCTCGTGGTATATTAGAGATTTTTAATAAAACTGTAATTTTAGTAATCCTTATGTGTAGAAAATTTAATTAATGTGCAAAACAAAAAAAGTAGCAATGTTTGGCAAAATTAAGCATTCCTTCATTTCTACTAAGCTGTAACTTTTGTTTTGATATTTAAGAAAGTGAAAAATAATTGAGTTTGATTGAAATATGTAATAATAGAATAATATGCA
The DNA here is from genome assembly GCF_024137725.1 of Prorops nasuta. Classification (NCBI taxonomy): domain Eukaryota; kingdom Metazoa; phylum Arthropoda; class Insecta; order Hymenoptera; family Bethylidae; genus Prorops; species Prorops nasuta. The sequence goes on along the minus strand of NW_027116805.1, from coordinate 8,481,170 downwards.
AAACCACTACCTTGTTGTAAATATATACATTCGACAGTAAACATTAAGGTTTGATTATTCGAGATGTATGAAATGCGAAACAAACGTCAAAGCCATTGAATTAGTCTTGTCTTTACATATACTGTTATATATGTAAAGTATGCAGAACTATTATATGGGATGAGTTTGGTCGTATCTGCTAATTATCTGGCAGCACTTATTTCAACCTCAATTATTTATTTAACGAGACTCATATAGTTTCCTTCCTTTTTATTTCGAGCGCATTTTTAATCTCTTGGTACATCTTTCGCACACCTTAAGCACACCAACTCACATACACTCTTTCTCTCTCTCTCTCTCTCTCCTTCTTTCTTTAACTGTTTCTATTTCCCTATACATATATGTATATAATTTTGCTCCAATGTAAAATTATCTATTAGGATGGGAATATGTCGATCGTGTGTTCCCAAATTCGCGACTAAGGTAAGCTTTCCATTTTGTTGTGTTTATCACAGAGAAATGTATCTTTCTTTATCTTGACTCTTTCAATTGAATTATACACTTAATTTTTATTATTAATGGAAACCATGCACATTCGGGCTTTGGACGTCTTTTAAAATTTACCCTAGTCTGTTTGTTGCACGTCTCCCCTCCCGCCCCTCACTCATTCTCTCTCACTCTCTCTCACACACACACGCACACACACAAATTTACTTTATCCTGGTATATTGGCGAAATCAGTACGCTCAATTTAATCAATTAAGGAATGAAGCAACTTACAAGTTCCTTCAATTTTATAAACTGGATAGATTCAACAAACTGTGAAAGTTTTATTAAATAGATCAATCACATAATTTGACTTATTCAATTAATTAAATTGGGTCGATCGATCTAAGCCATTAAATAGCTAATTAATCGTATAACTTTGACTCTGTACAAAAGTCTGAATCTAGTTTTTTACTTCTTTCTCTTCGACTAGTTCAATATTATTGATTTTGCAATGTTACAAGTATGTATGTACACTTTCGTGAATACACACACACATACACACACACGCATTGGCGAATTGTGTATGGATAGTTGATTAAAGTTTAAAATGTATACATATATCATTATGATTGGCAGTAGGTCGAATGTATTCAATAATGTCATTCTCTCATTTTCTTTACTTGTTTTTGACGTAAATATATCATTGTTAGCTCGTTTTCCTTCCAATAGTCTTACACAAGGATGCACGTATTTTAAACGTGTTTGTCGCTGCAGTTGCCAATGTTGCTATTGCCAATTTAATATTCCACGCTTAAACGACAACGTACGGGTTAGCGAATATGTTTGCGAGATAATGTTATAGCGATAAGAACAGCGTCGATATACGTATTAATAGCTTCAATAGTGTCAGGTAGTAGTATATAAAGAGTTTAAACAGTGGTAGTGATATAGTTGGATCAAGAGCTGTAACAATAGTATAAATAGAGTGATTATAGTAGAATGAAAAATACAGTACAACATCGGTAGAAAGCAGCATCAGCAACGGCAATAACACCATCATAAAAGTCATTTATCTCCCTCGCTGAGATTTTTATCACACGACTAGATGATTCATGAAAAGTGAGAGGGATGAATTTATATTACATATAACGTTGCTACATATAAGTTTCACTGTTCCATTCGACGTGCCACAAACCATTAGCAGCTTGACCCTGGCGAAGTCACGAGGCTCCAGGCTCCAGGTATTTTCCCCTAAATTGCGATTATGTCTAACTGTCCTTTGTATTCTTGTGATAGCGTATTTCGTGCGCGTGATAATGGTGTGTACGTGTGTATTAGGCACAGAGCCGAACGCGCCTGGGGCCCTCCATGTCGCTGGACCACCGTCCAGGGTCCCACTTTGGCTAGCACCAATCGTCCTCGTCACTATCAGAATGCCTTGACCTAGAAGTGATGTAAATTAGAATAAATGCGAAAACAAGAGGAGGAGGAGTGGGAGACCTTGAGTGGATAGAACAATAAAATGCAAAGAACCTGGGTGCTCGTTGTTTCGGTTGCGTTTGAGGCTGAGGCTTGTAGCCGTTTGGCACAGGACTAGGTAAAAGTCTGCCTCCACGGCCCAAAGCTACAGCTTGCTCGAAGCTCAGAGGATGGACCGATGCTGATGCTGCAGCATTCACCTGAGACGCTTGCAAAGGCATTGGAAGTGGCATTGGCACTGGTACTGGCATTGCCACTGCTACTGCTACTGGCAGGGATGCTCCAGGCATAGAAGAGGCAGCTGATTGGCCAGTTGGGCTTACAGCCTGACCTCCACCACCCGATCCTGCCATATGAGGAATTCGAGTAGGAGACGCGTTTAATTTTGGAAAGTTGATGTTTGATGGTTTCAGTTGAAGGCTGGATGGCTTGTTCGGAGTCGGTGGTAATCTGCGTCCATGACCGCGCCGTTTTACTAATACAGGATAACTGTGTTGATGAGGGTACTGTTGATGAATAGGTGGACGTGACGATCGTAGTGCTGCTTGTCGCGTCGTGACGCTGCTGCTTCCGTTACCACCACCACCCCCACTGCCACTACCTCCGATAGGACTTGGACTTCTCGATCGTTGCTCCAAGCTTGTCGTTCCATAATGACGTCGTCCACGATCCATTCGGTGTACAGGACTCGGAGATCGTGCAGGACTCGTTGATGCGCTCCATGGTCCTGTTGAATTTATGTCTAATCAGTCGTCAATTTTGCATAGTAAGACAATCTAAAATTGTACGTGGACTAAATAATAAGATATAACCAGTGACGTTGGAGAGTAAAGAGGTCAATTTGTATCAAAAATAGAAGTGGATAATTTGTGATAGTTTAAAGAATATGTAAAGTAATTAATTAAATAAATTACCATCATCGTAATAGTCGCAGTGGTCGTAATAGTCTGCACATAACAAAAAAGGATTAAAAACGTATTATATCAAGTTCACATAAGAGCCTGCGTAACGAGTAATTTTATGTACAGCAGAGCACATTTTTACTGTCGCATTTGTACATTTTGGTTACAGCTTTTTGAAACATATTTGATAAGTCTAGTTTTGAGAATCAGGAGTGCTCTTTGTTCCCTCTTGCTCTAGTTCAGGCACAAGCTCATTCGTCGCCTCTATTTCATACCTCGTATCCTACGGCGATGATTGTATTGTGTTGCGTGAGGTTGATGAGTGTGACGTTGTATTTGTACAACGTTGCTAACGGTATCGCTGAATCCAGGTCCATCGTGATAATAATGTCCCTGATGATCGTATCTGTGTCGCCTCGGTGATGGCGATCTGTGCAATATAGGTGAATGCCTCCTAAGAAGCGGAAGTAAAATGGTGTCGTTAGTATTTAAAGTGCATATGGAGTAAGATGAAGAGTTCGAAACTGACTTTGAACTTGGCGAACGGGAACGTTGATGAAGCACCGATGGATGATGAGGGTGAAGTCTGTCTGTACCATGCGTTAAACTCTCCAGACTTCCTGCTCGTGAATCTGTTGCAAGAACATCCTGCAGTTCCATCTAAAAATCATGAAATTTCAAATTAGTTTCTCCAATACTTTACGATCAATCTGAATAATACATGTACGTCTCGCTCCGAATATTAGATAAGATTTACAAAAAAATTATCTTATATTCGACCGAAATCCACGCCATTAAAAACACTGTGTCACGCGCTAAATCTGCTCTCTGTGTTACTTTTCTCCATATTCCTCTCCATCTGGCACCTTACTATCATATTCCATCAAATTGTCTTCTTTCTTCTTCGTAACCCTTTCATTACTTCGGTCGTTACTTGTACCTTCTGCTTGGTATCTCACACCTTTAATCCTCATAAATGATGATCAAGGAATCCATATATAGTTTCAGCAAGATGAATTGAACGTTCTCGTCGAGTAGTTTTTAACCATGTGTATAAATACTGTTAAATATTCGTGATCGGAGCATGCGAAGAAAATATAATTGAAGCATGCGCATGCCATTGGTTAAAGATATGAAGAAAAAGCGACGATAAAACAGAGAAAGAAATAAAAATGATACAACTAACGATAAGATTGATTTTTCAAATAGAGAAAATCCTGATTTCTCTGTCATTTCGTTTTCACTCACCAGAGATATAGTCACGCGTAATTTTAAAACATAGGTAGAATATATTACAAGTTAGTCAACATAATCTTTCTAAAGAACACCTGTACATCAGTTCCTCGAGAAATGACAAAGTGAGTCGGCTAAATAGAACAAAAACCGTTTTCGAAGCTCCACATTGTTAGAGAATCGAGTACCATTGAACATCGCGATTCACGATGGAAAGAAGAAGGGAAAGGACTTGTTGCAATTTTATAAAGCATTAGTGATGGATCGTACAACAATCCATGGTCTTTGAAAGCCAGACGGACTCGTCCTTTCCCTGTTACGATTATAATTTGCTCGCTGCTTAGTAAATTGTGTATACTTGTCGTACGTCATCCAGTTCACCTTTTTATTCCTGAAAATAAATAAGGTACGATTAATCATCTGTTTTATAAAAGTAGAAAACAAATATAAATTATAAAACAAGAAAGAGAGAAAAATAAAGATAAACCTGATGATACGCTGGTGTCTGCGTTGTTCCTCAGCTAGTATTTGTTCCTCATCATCACCAGCTTCACTCTCGTTGTCCTCCTCATCTCTGAAGACTTTGCGCCTACCAATGAGGTCTCTGCTCTCGACGATGGCCTGACGCGAGTGCACGTTGCTGGTTATCACAGGCTCCAGGCTGTTTGTTCTGCTCCCTGGGATCGTTGTCTTTCCTGCTACCGTTGTTGCTCCGTGATTGTTATTCCCAGTGTGATTTACAGCCGCCATGTCCAGCAGGCAGTTGTAAAAGGCTGATGAAGGCTGTTCGCGAAGACATTGCCAAACCATAGCGACGATCAGACCAAGTTTTATTTTTTCTCAATTGGCAGTTCTCTCTCTCTACAATTATTTTTCTGTCTCTACTCAAACCTACTTCGCGTACATCCAGATCACTTTTCATTTAATTTGTTATTTTCTTTTTACCTTTTTCTACATCTACCTCTACCTATATTGCTACCTCTACGTCTACACCTATACCTCTACACCTACCTCTATTATAGCTACTTTATTTTCTCATCCCTGAACCACAGTTCTCAATAAATAAATTCAGACTAGTTGATCGTGTACTTAGGCAAAAATTGACTCGCTCTTCATGCACACAAAATGTCTATTTTCTTTAATATTGGTCCAGCATGAAATCATGGATGGATCATTGTTGTTTTATGATGTTACAGCCAACGCGTTTCCTTGATTGATTTTTGGCGTTTGTGGGAAGGATTCGCGTTGGATAATCATTTTCAAAGAAACACCCAGCTTGCAGAATTGGCTTGACACCCTGTACTTCTAAATGGAGAACCATCCTGAGGAGGAAAAATCCCCTCATTTTAGGATTTTAATGATAATAAGGTAGTAAAAGGAACAAGAGTGATAGAGAAATAGAAAATGGTTGGAAAAGCATGCAAAAATGCATCCAGTTGTCAGTAAAGTACAGTGCGAACAAACCTTTGCATCGTCAACGGGGAAAGAGTAAAAAAAGAAGATGAGTAAAGGTAAAAAAGGTGTTGAGGAAAATTATAGTGTCAGAAGAGGCCATCCCTTCGATTATCATTGAATAGAGTAAAATTGAGACGTAACATAGTATGTTATTGTATAACATGCCTGTATGTATATCATTGGATCGTCTAGTATTAGAAAAACTTGCCAGCAGAATTGTGTACACTTAAACTCTACAGTTTACAATAGGCATTATAAACAAATAAGCTGAGGGATCTCTTAATGATGCATAAATGCCAAAAGTAATACAGATAGAGAGAGAGAGAGAGAGAGAGAGAGAAAAATAGGTAAATAATCGATATTTGGTTGCATATGTTTCTACGAATCTAGTCGAATTACTATTTAATTTAGTTTCTTAATAATACTTGAGTTTGTAAATCTAAGAGACTCTACTGCTCTATTGAGACATGAAACTGGTTTTCATAAGTATTAAAATGGGAAAATAAAAATGTAAGATTTTATGCAAACAAGATTACAAATGAAGATTAAGAATGATAATTAAAAACCAGCTTTAAAATCCCTTAATGATGCAGAAGGACCAAGAGTCATAAAGAGAGGAAAATGAAATATGAGAATGTCTACAATTGTTGCTATGATTTAAGATTCTGCAAAAAGTACTATTTAATATAGATTTTTGACGATGCTTGAGTGTATAAATCTAAGACGCTCTACTGCTCTATTGAGGCATAAGACTGATTGTCGCAACTATTAAACAGAGGTGAAAAACGTGAAAGGGCCCACACAGACAAGAAGATTATAATAAAGTTTAAGAGGAAACTACTTAATGATATTTGTAAAAAATGAGATAAAAAGATCAGTACTTCAGTTATTACTTACACTCAACTACATGGTAATTTATCAGTAACGAGAGAGCCGATATGCACGTGACACTCACGTTGCACTAATTCATACGTCTAATTGTACCAAGGATTGGGCTAAACTTCACGGTCACAAAATTTTTATACATATCTATTGCAACAGTGATTATGGGACCTAGATGAATTTTGTGCAGTCATGTTATTAACAAAAGCTCATATATGTTTAACATATATATATATATTATTTGACCAACTATTAATTATTTTTTTGCTATAAGATGTTTTATCATTTTTGTGGTAATTTTTGTTAATAACTAGACTTTAAGAAATTGACTTTGATCCCTTATATTCGCTGTAGCCATAGGTATAATAATACAATACGTATATTACTGCTAAGGTAATCGTCTGCCATTGCTAACTGTACGATGAAACATCCTTTGATACACTATAGTATGTCAAATCATTGCTAGTGTTTATAAATCTAGTTTATCTATTTGCTATATCTGTGTAATAGAATGGACTGTCTGTGCCAATGAAGAAATACTACATGATTGAAACTAAATAATTAAAATTGTTAAGTGCTGGATGATGTATGGTACTTTGGTGTAATAATAATATTGTAATGAATAATATAGCAATTGTAAAAAATTAAAATTCAAAAGAGAATTGATTAGGTAAGGTTGTTGATAATAGCTATTGTAAAAATAATTAAAATAATAATGGAGTGGCAAAGAGAGAGAAAGAGAGTGATGGCAATGATTATAATGGCAATAATTAACATAATAATAATAAAAATAGCAATAATAAGAATAATAATGTAATGAGAAAAAGTAAGTAATACCGCTTGGGCTGCAGGATTTTGCCCAGCTTTATCGTTATCGTTCTGTAAAACAAAGAAAACATATACAAAGAGATGACAGAATGTCATATAATAATTAATATACGAAAGAAGAAAAAAAAAGAAAAGAAAAGATTGATGGTGACTGTGTGCTAAAGTACGTGTAATATAAATATTAGCCTAATAGTAAGAGTTAACTAATTTTATAGAAGATAGTAATAGACAATTGACGTATATTTCGATGTTTGTTAACTACCCCTAAATTATCTATTTCGATTCTTACGTATTACTGACAAAACTTTACCTAGTAAAAAAAGTCATGGTCTACTTTTTCTATAAAAAAATAAAAAAATTCATTGTGCTTGGTGCGTTTGCTCGTGTGTAAGTGCACCGTTAACAGACAGATAGAGAGAGAGAGAGAGAGAGAGAGAGAGAGATAGATAGAGAGAGAAATAGATATATAAACGCACGCAACACACACACGACCTGCAATATGACTCCTTGTGGAAAAACGTTCATCATTACCCAAAATTAATTTAACTTAAACGATAGTTAATTGGTTACAACAATTATACTTTAAAAAATCACGTAAGACCAATAAACGCGACCGAAACAAGCATCCGCGTATAAACTGATTGATAAACAAATTTTTTCTTTATCCTGCCATCAAAGACTACTTCGCTTCACCCCCCTAATACAGTCTCTTCTCTTGTAGCTTTAATTCTTGAAATTCCGATTCCGAGCACAATAAAAAATATACGCATCGTAGTTAATCGCTATTTTTTGTCTCAGCTCCAGCCAAGGAGGATACTCACTTCTTCCGTCGATTCTATTTGACCAAACTTGGTCGTTCTCCAGCACTCGAGAATCAGCAGGCACGTGTATATCTTACCAACGGTCAACTTGTCTCTTCCCAATTCTGTAAAGTAATTAATTATTGAGATACAATAAAAAAAATCCATTGTTTTGAGAATACTTAAACAATTGATCATTGATAATAGATTCAAACCTTCGTTTCTCGGTATCAAAAGGTCTAACATTTTCTTTGCCTGAAGAGGCCATATACTTCTGATAGTGTCCCTGAGCTCTTCGTTAGCTTGATTCATCTCTTCGGCTGATGCAGGATAAGTTTAGGGAAAAAACAATAAATTTGTGTTAGCAATTTTAACAGTAATGATAACAATACCAATAATAATATACCCTATACAAAGAGAGGAAATAAATTGTGGTAACTCACCACATCTCATCTTGATGCTGAGATTCTCTCTGATGAGAGCAAAAAGGGTAGTAGTAAAATTGACCTTTCCATCAACATCAACAGGCATATTCATCCTAATGAGCTTCTTATAAGCCAGTCTATTTGGACACTTGTTGCCAAAACCGAGAGGAGGGTCCATGTTCTTCAGCATATCGTACATCTCGGTGTAGTGTATCTTACCAGTGGCGTTTGGGTCGTACTCTGCCCAGATCCTGACGAACTCGTCCAAATGATGAGCCCCAAGAATCGAAGAGTCCCTCGTGAGATAATCGAAATTGTCCATTATGACGGCGACAAAAAGATTTAGCATGAGAAACGAACAGAAGAAGATAAACGAGACGAAGTAGGCATATGCAATGTTGGATCCACAGCTACCTGACTCCATTTTCTCAGCCCTTGAATCGCAATTACGACCCTTGATGCAAGATAACATGATGTTTGGCCAGGCTTCCCCAGTAGCACACCTACAAAATTACAATCAATATTAATATAGTGTTTAATTTAATAAAAAACACGTTTCAACATTTCATTTTCTCTTTTCAAATCATGAATAATAAAAGAAGATAGCCTATCGATGAAAAAATCTATATACTACCCAAACCTTTGTAAAAGACCCGATCCTTAAAAATAAAGAAGCTTTTCGCGCAAGCTAGATTGGACAGAGTTATTGAAAAAGCGTCAAGTGCTTTATAAAAAAATTTTTTAAGCATAGTAAAGGCTTGATTAGAATTAGATACTTGGAGTATTTTGTGGAATATAATCTAAGTCTATTGCAAAATAATATGTAAAATTCAAAGAATAATAATTGAAAATTTATAAAAATATGACACTTGGTATTATATATTTTCAATAATGCTGTCCAAATATTCAATCAAGCTGTATAATATTGGCATGCATACTTTAAGTTTTTATTTCTTTTCTCATCTACTATTTTCTTTTACTTTTAACTTTTTGCCTCTTACTTTTAACTATTTACTTTCTCTTACACAACAAGACATTACTTTCTAAGGGAAACCTTAATTCTTACTTCTGCAAATTATCTTTAAAATGGAGCACACACAATACTGGACAAAAAACATCAAGGGATATTTTCGGTATATCTATATTTCTAGAGGTACCAAATTTACGTCTACTTATGTATAACAGTGCACGATCGCGATATCTTATGACTGGTTCAACGAACAGTACCCGATTTTTGCAATCTTTTACTCCCTTTTATTCTTCTTTCGTTCATCATGGTCTTTCTAATTTTTGTCGTTTTGCTTTCAGATTTCAAGAAAAGTGAGAGAACAATGCACGGTTTTGTCATTTGTTGTTGTACATTGTGGAATAAATTTTGTCGGACGGTACTCACCGAAAGAGAAGCATCAGACCTTGAATGAAGCTTTGGAAATTGTTGTGCTTGGTAATACCAGTATTGGCGTCCAAATTGATGTTACCAAAAACCTGAGAGCCAAAGAAAGAAGATGGCCAAGGCCAAATGGCAAGAATGGCATTAGCGTTCAGCACTTATTAGATTAGTATATTAACCGAGAATCCCCCCTGCCTTTTCTCAACTATTACGCATCCTTTCTTTCAATTACAATCTATTTTCATCTATCATCTACCTAAATCCTTCTATTCATCTAATCATCGTTAATCATTTAAGTATTTCAATTTGAGCTCAGATTCAATTGCACCGAATTTTCTCATCGCGACTCGTGCTACGTTGGATATTTAGATGGAGCGCAACAAAAGAAAAATTTAACTATTTACTATAATACGTCCTTTTAACTACTGTACAGCCAAACAGAAACAATTGTAGGATCCATGTAAGAATATATTAGGGGGAGAAGTGGGAAAAGGATGGAAATAAGGAGAACATAGTCCAATACACTATTCTACCTATTCCTATGTATAACGATATCAAAATGTAGCCTTTAGTTAATTATTATAAACTTCGCAGAATAGCTTTACGTATTACATGAGTGTAAAATGTAGTGTACCTACTCCAGTAGCAAAATTGGTCCCAATGACGTAAAAATAACTTGATTTCAGATTTTCATGTCATAATGACGTCAGAGTGACCAATTTTATTACCAGGGTTTGGTCTTACGTGCTAAATCCCTCGCATATGACTCTGTGTATTCCTGTGAGTGACTGTGTGAGCGTGTGTTTGTGCGTGCGTTTGGAGCAAGCTAATCAGGGATAATCTAACGACTGCAGGATCAATAAACAACAAACTGACAATGTCGAGCAGCTTACTCTCAAGTTAAACTCATGCTTTTGTAGTAAATAGCCCAGCCCGTATCTCATGTTAACGTATATTGATCTGTGATGAGCTGCTCGACTCACCGAAAAAGCAACATAAGACCGGCGAAGAAGGACTGAAAGTTGTTGTGATCATTGATGTCTGTTCCTGGATCGATCTCTATATTTCCAAAGACCTGACAATATAATATTTCTTGTCACTATGCATAATCCAGATGTATGTACGATATTTCACATTCTCTTCCTCATTGCATTTTCCTCTTTGCTCATAATATCCTATCCACGTACTCTACATCTCCTACGTATGTAGCTGCGACAGCTAGTGCCTCTTGAGAAAATAGGTCTCATCATAAGCTTAAAATCAATGCTTGTTCGTACCTGCATACCGATGATCGCATAGATAAAAAACAGCATGGCTATGAGAAGACACACATAAGGCAGGGCCTGAAAATTAAAGATGTTTAGTAACAATTCCAAATAATCGTTGATAATAATATTACAGTAGCTTTCTTAATTTCAGCTAAACATTTTAAACTTTTTACACTTCTGGTCTTTCTGTCTTTATCCCTCGTATAAATGGATACTGAAGAAAGTGGAAAAATGTAAAAAGTGTGGCAAGTTTCTGCTAAAACAAACAGACCCAATTCTGTTCTTACTCTTATTGGGCATCAATTTTCGTGCTTTTGCAGACTCGTCCACTTACTTTAAAGGATTGCACGAAGGTCCACAGCAGAATTCGTATCGTGTATCCTTGTCTGAGGAGTTTGATCAATCTGGCAGCTCGGAAGAGCCTGAGGAATCCAACGTTGATAAAATTTTCCTGTAGAGAACAAAGAAAATTGCACTTGAGTCAACGAGATATACCGATCTCTTAGCGGCAAGAGTAACCGGCTCCATGCGTGCAACGTCGTATATCAAAAGTCGTTTTTATATTTTTCTTTTAAATAATAGATTTTCAAGCTTCACTTGTGGCCGCTTCTCAAAATTATTAAGTCAAACCAATATTAGTTTTGATAGACAATGATCTGCACGATGCACGAAAGGAGCTATTTTGTATTTGAGCAAAGAGAAAGAGGGGGAAAATGGAGTATTTGTGAGAGAGAGAGAGAGAGAGAGGGAGAGAGAGAGGGGGAGAGAAACGAAAGATATATCCAAATAGAAGAAAAGTTTATAGAATGTTATAAAAAAATGTTGATAAAATATTTTTTATTTAAATATTCCTTTAATACATTGTGTGAACTTTTGTACTATCTGGACAGAGGGCGAAAGAAAAGAAGGAAAATATCCAAGTAGAAGAAAAGTTCACAGAATGTTATAAGAATGTTCATAAGATATAGTTTCTATTCTATATATAAATATTCCCTTAACACTATGTGAAGTTTTGTTCTATCCGGACAGAGAGAGAGAGAGAGAAAGTCATAAAGTTAGAAAGTGAAATAGGTAGATAAAGAGTCAGACAGATATAGATTTTGAAAGAGAGAGAGAGAGAGAGACAGAGCTGCACGTAGGACGACTAAACAATCTATACATTATGAATTTAATAAGAACGAGATAAGAAAGAAGCATACGTGGCATAGCAGCGGATTTATGGCGTCACATTTACAAGACACGGTTTATAAAATAGGAACTGGTTCAAGGAAAACTATGGAAATGGTTATTGGAAAAGAATACTGTTTCAAAATATCCCAAATTGACCCAGCAGTTTCAACTTTGCAATATAATATTCTAGCTTACAGCAATCAGCTACAAAGATCAGCTATATAGATTTCTTACAATCAACCATGGTTATATAATTTTAATCTTCCAGTATATGTATACTATATCTGTATATTATATGTACATATTACTTCACAGACTCGTAAGCAATTAGCAAACAACTCCTAAGAGTGTACAGAATTTACAGGACTACTTTTGCAACTTTGTTCTAATAAATTTTGGATCTAGGATCTGATAGATCATTCGTTCGAATTAACCCTTTTGCTTATGTTTGTTTCCAGAGTCTCTGTTGGTTTTACTTGTTCCCTTGCCCAGATAGGCATGTATGCACCTGATTTCTCAATTATGTTTGTGTAACTTGTCGAGTGCCAACTAATAAAACACAAGTCTATAAAATATTGGATACTCGAGTACAGCATGGTGGAGGGCCTTTCAAGCAAAATCTTGCAGGATTTGTAGCGCAACTGCAAAAAAATAAAGTATATACGACGATAAAGGAAGAAAGAAAAATACGTTTTTAACGCGACCAACAGGGCTAACGTAATTTTTAGCAAGACTACATTATTTTACTTTCCTTTTAAGGGGGAATAATTCTCCGAAATTTCAATAGATCAAAATAAAGCGTTTAGTCTATCTAGTACAATACTGCGACGTATTAATATCAGCTATTTTTAAGAGATATCGATCGACTGAGAGATACTGCAATATATCAAGAAAACATAGGGGATGAAAATAAAAATACCTTCTTCTCGCCCATGGTGTTGCTCGATACCATTCGTTCCTATTAAACATATCATCTCTTTAGCGTTTATTCCGTTTCAAGCAAAGCTACTTTTTCTTCCCATTCCCAAGCTCACTCGTTTTTCTTTCTGATTTCTTTGAATTAGTAAAGCATTTTAAAAAAGTCCATTTTGTCCAGGTTAATTTACAAATATATACAGTAATTTTCAAAGAAGCCACATTGATAAGATTTTTAATTCCATAAGGATAGAAGCTGTCTTTCTTCTTATCATTCAAAACTTAATTGCTTTGTTTTATTCATTCGTAGCAAAAAGGAATTGCTTTAAAAATTAGTTCAGGTCAGTTTTCGTGATGTAACGTACGTAATAACGGTCGTAGCCCGTATAGCACAAACCTCATCAGTAGATACCAAGAAAATATACTAAGTGTGTTTAATATGTATGTAGTGACATCGTAGGTTTAGTTTTCTTGTTAAGTCTTATTCCTGTATTCGAATGATGATTGTGCGTGGTTTGATTTCTTCAATTTCTATATAATAATGCAAAAGGGTTAAAGCCAGGCGCTTGCGTCATTATTAAGACTTACGCGATTCTTTCATTCTGAAAATTGTTGAGTGCTGTTGCTAGAAGATTGAATAAAGTTCTTTGAGAGAACGATTGTTCGGCTAAAGCTTTACATACCCCGAACTCAACCACCAGAGCGTCCACAATGCTACCAATGACGGTGATGAAGTCGAACGTGTTCCACGCATCTTTGAAGAAGTTCTAAATTTCAATAAACATAAAATAAAAAATATATTAATATCACATTTTGGTGCTTTTAACGTGTAGTAATATAGTATAGTATATGCCGAATACGTGTTATTCCTTCGAAGGCTATCAATCTCTCTTTGTATGCAGAAAAGAGTCACAATTACAAGCAAAATTCTACAGCAAATAGTTCGTACTTTCTTTTCTTTTTAAATAAGCCTTTTAGCAAGCCTTCCAAGTAACGAACGTGTATCGTGTGAGTAGCCTGCATACGTGTATACTTGGCTGTGCAAGAAGTTGGCTGAAGAAGAGAGGTCAAAGGCACTGGTGAAAATTTTATGAGATAAGTATATGAAGCATAGCCGATTATACGTACACGTATCGGTATACCATGTGTAAACTATTTTAATAGGCGTGCATAAGAATTGGAAATATACTATACTATATTGGGCGTTTCTTTGTGTAGGTGCGCGCGCTTGTGCTGCATTGTTTGTGTGTGTGTGTTTGTGTTGTAAATGTATTGCGCACATTTTGTTCATACGAGTTTTACACTCGTCCTGTTCGACGTGCTTGTTTAAATTATGCAAGTACGATTCCTATTACAGGTGCGTTCTGAGCTACGCATAGAGCGATCATATAATTAATAGAATAAAAATCCTCAGAATTTTAGTAGCAAAACTCAATAATTTTGAATCCTCGTGAATAACTGAACGTCATGGGGATCAGTATTGCTACCACAAATGTACTGAGAATACTCTAAATGCATTCGTATATACTCAGGACATCCGGAGTGTATTCCAAGAACGTTTTCAATGTTCCATTTATAGTTTAAGTCACGATTTTGACCAAATTTAAGTGCTCTGCCATATGCGTAACGCAAAATCAGACCTTGGCTATATATTTATATATAAATAGAGTGGGGTACTTGAAATAGCCTGGAATATGGTTTTAAAGATGTATTTATCTTCGTAATCACACGAGATATCAAATTGTACATAAAATTTTTCTAGGTGCAAATAAAAAGGAGCTTCAGGAAAGTTTTCATTCTTATCTCTTATAGTTACGAAGATACAAATCTTTTACATCCATGCTCCAGGCTAAGTTTATAGTACTCCACCCTGTACATGTGTGTTTATACGTATACCTAATAGCAACGGTGACACTAATAATTATTCGCTAATTCCAAATTCTATTTAACTACGGTTTACGCAAATTGTGGAGAGATGCAGATTTTTCAAAAAATTTGATCCCTTATATCTAGGAGAAGAGTTTCAATCGCACTGTTAAACGCGATATACATGATCTGCTCAAGACCAGGTGCTGATCTTGCTTGGAGCAATATACAATATTTGCTTATACATATAGTATGATATCTTCGTTGTCTTAATCGTCGTATTTTGGTATGGATACAAATATGAGGGAGGGAAATATCGAGTGGTGGGAAGCCCTGAGATACATTAATACATTAACGAATACAGAAACTAGAAATGTAATTGTGTTGTTTTGGAAAATTCGATGGTTATAATCCAAAGGTAAGTAGTTAACAAGGTGTACACGATATCTGAGAGAGTGAGAATTAAGATAGAGTAAATAAAAGAGGCTTGTTTATACCTTGCATCCAAAGGCGACGAGTTTTAGGATGCACTCAATGAGGAAAAGGAGGGTGACGACCAAGTTCACGATGGTCAAGCTGTCCAATAGAATTGGCGGCGCCTCGTGATACTACAAAATACACCCAACACACACACAGACGTGACATAATCCAAGTTCTAATAATTCTCAAAGCCCTTTTGTTATTTTTTCAAGTATCTCATAGAATCCTCCTGTCACACTTCCCAAACTTGTTTCTATCACGCTTCTGTCTCGAAGAAGAGGAAGAAGGATAGTTGGATCAGGTGGAGTGAGAGGAAGTAAAAGGCTTTTGTGGAGATATCCGAGATCAATTCACGGTCATTTAGCTCTCTACGTCACTGATAATATACAATCGATTGTACACTCTCCTGCAGTGGATCATGAAAAGACTCAACAATCTCCTGACTATTTATTATTATTATGTTTAAAGGATGTTAAAGAAATACTGCAACAACTAAAACAAACAAAAAAATAGGGCGAAAAATAATAATGAAGACAGACAAATGATTACAATAAGAAGCAAAGGAGGCTACTTGCTGGAAAAATTACCAAGCCAATCTCTTGCAAATTTTTCTCGGTAAGCAAGATGGTTCGTTAAATCTTCATAACGGTTGGCAAGGATATTGGTATATGTTTCTAGTTTCTTAAACGCCTTCACGTGTACACGTATACGAGTGATCAGTGGTATACATTGGTACGTACAAAGTGATCCATGAATACGTTTCAATCCTCACGAATATTACATGCAACGTAAGCACAAAAATTTAAAAAGCCATATTGAACAGCAGATAGATGTGCAAAAACTCGTGCCAGTTGTACAGGATTACAAAACATACATATACTATATATATATGTGTGTGTATGTGTGTGTGTGTGTGTGTGTGTGAATAATGAAGGATGAATAGCATAAAGCTCACAGATGAATATTAAAATGTTACATTCCTGGCTAGTCAGCTTCTACAACATACTTTGCATTAGTATAAAACAATTCAAATATATAATAATAAATATTAACAGTGTATATAATGTACGCGCGCATTTGTTTATCTACTGTGTGTATGTGTGTGTGTAGATCTTTATATTTTTATATACATAAATATATATAAAAAAGAACATATATGTATGTATATAAAATGTACATAATTTCTTATCAATGAACAGTGATACAAAGATTAGGTGGTTACAATTTTTCAATTTATGCATGAACCATGAAATTCTGCACTTATTAGTGCTGGTAGGCACCGTTTATCAAGAGTGAATCAACACTCAGAATAGAAATAATTTTTTGAGAACGGTGTACGCTGATGATTGGCGAGGATCATGGAAAATTGGTCAGGTAGTCTTGTCACGTTTGATGAATATGAAGTATTTCTTGGTGAGAGATTATATGGGTGCTTACCCTGACGCCGAAAGCGACGATCTTCAGTATACACTCGACGGTGAACATCCCGGTGAAACACATGTTCATATACTTGAGCATGTTCTTGTGCGTGTCGCTTTGCCGGTAGAACTGCAATGCATACACTGACAACACACACGGCAACCAGACAGACTCTACAAGGCCCTCGCTCCAGCCATTCAGATACACGCGTATATTCATCTTTAGTGTTTGTGTCATTTTTTAATTCTACCACGTTATTTCCATTAATATTGTTATGTGTTAATTGTAACATTACATTTATACATTAATTCTCCACATTGATGTTTATACGCGTGTACATAATATAAGTGTGTAATATGTACGTGTGCAAAACAACCAAGTACCTAATAACATAATACATTTCATTAATTTTGTGTTCCCTTTCATTTTCTCATTACAATTTCAATTAATTACTGTGTGCAATGGAGCACACACTATTGGATGTTATGCTGACTGTTGTCATTACAAAAAAATACCCAGCAAAAGCAATAATACAATTCTTATAGTGCACAGAATGTCCTCAATAGTTACTGAGAATATACCAAGGATGTATCTGGAAGGAGATCCTAGTATCTCTAAGATTTGTGCAACGAAATACTCGTTATAGCTGCAGTTTCTTCTAAAATGTAAATTTAAGTATTAAATTGTTATATATGAATATACGAAAATTCTATTTCCAAGTGAGAAATTACAATATCCAGTAAGTTACGTATTGTGTTTGCTGGGTATATTAGAAGCATGTATGTTCAATGCTATGAATCAAGTAGTATTAAAGATTCAAAAGTAATTTTCAATAATTTATAAATCTATGAAGTTTCATTAGGGAAGGATTAATTGGTTTAATGGAAATGAAGATTTATGGTATGTTTTTTTGGATTGTACGAATAAATTCGTGTCAGTGCAGAAGGAACTGATTGTCATTACTATACAGGTAAACTTTCTATTGCTGTATCATAGACGTGAAACAACAAGTCAAAGAAAAACAAATCTCATAGGAAATTGGTAATTTTTACATCATTAGGACCAGCTTTGCCATTGAGACTGTGTTTTCCTATAATAACTTATCGCCGCCCACAATTACAACAATAGAAATCAGAACCTGCGTACAGTAGCTTGTATTGTTTCAAGTTCATAAGCTGTTGTGTTAAAAATCGACTGCTGATGTTTATTAAAATTTTAGTTGTACCTCGGTAGCAGCCAGCATGCGGTACGGCAATGTATAGTAATATAAAATTGTATGCTACGGTATGTTACAGTACAGTACAGAGCGGTACAGTACAATATGTGAATTAATCAATCAATCAATCAAGTGACATTCTCAGGTGCATTTTTTCATTGTTGTGCTATATAATGTGCAGGTGCAATAGTACATAAAATGAAGAGAAATTTTTTCCTCTTTTTCAAATCATGTCTGACCAATTTAGAAGCAATTGTTTTGCAATACATGACAGTAATTCACATAACAGTAATATAACGTGGAATAAATTATTATATGCCAGTGATCCGAAGTGGCCAGTTTGCTTGGTTCAAATCTTTTTGACAATTTAACAGACCTATTCCTAATACACTCTGGTGAAGTTTGTTAGATAATAATAAGTATTAGTTTACAGGAATGAAGCTTATTAAACGTGTAATTGTTAGAAGGAAAGATCCAGTATCATCAGTGTTAAAGGAAGAAAAAGCGTTCAACGTATCACCAGCTAAAGCATGGTTTTGTTGGTGTATCAATTAAATTTCATTCGTGTGTTATTTCTATGTTTGATCTTTTCTCTATACTCTACTGGTAGACATTACCGCGCGTGTAACGTAGCCATGCAAATTGTCAATCCTGTCATGTCTGTAAAGTAGGATGAATTGAAATGACGGTAGTGGGGTTGACACGAGAGAAACAATGAGGAAAGAAAGAGCTACGAGAAATAATTATCGCGATTCAAATTTAAAACAGATATATAGAATAACTTCTCCCTGTGTTATGGTTTTGGAGGGTAATCTGGTTATAAATAATGAAAAGTGATAAAAACAGTGTGAACATTCGACATACAAGTGTGTGTAATACTTATCAAGAGCGACAATTAATTAAACAATTGACAGTAAAAATATTAACAGGCAACGATAAGATTTTTTTTTCATCCGGTTTATATTAAATTCTTCAAATAGTCAAAGTTGCCAGTGGTATTTAGTTTGGAGCGCGATACGAGATTGGCGAGCAGGAAAATATCGACAACCGGATTTAATGCATGAACGAAATGGTACGAAAAAGATTCCGAATTAAGAAGAGGATTTTCAAGGTGGAAGGAGAATAGGGGATATGGAAATTTTGTTGATTTAACTCAAAATTAACGAAGAGTGTACTGTAAAAGAATAGAACTGAAATTAAATATCGACCAATTTTGCTTTTCTTTCCAAAGTAATAACAGGGAAAGGATTAAAACAGCTATGAAGAAAATTCAATAATTAAGGATTATTGCCCGTATTAATATTAATTCTGCTAAAAATATTAAGTGGTGGCAAAACGAAAACTTACTTTCATCATGAGCAGTAACGTATTCAATACGATGAGTATCATGATGAAATATTCGAAAGGGGTTGACACCACGATCCTCCAGATTTTGTACTTGACGCTGTTTCGTTCCTTTGGCATGTATCGTTCCAATGGACGTGCTTGTATCGTAAAGTCTATACACGATTTCTGTATAAGACACGAAAGTTAGTAATCATAATATTATAAAATTCAAGGAAGGATAGGTTTAATACAATTAGGAGGGAATCAGTTAGTGGAAAAAATAAGAAAATGCTCGCCTGATTTTTATCAATTTCACCATCCTGTAGCTCTGCTTCACCTTGCTCTTGAAAGGTGATAATGATCAAGGCAACGAAAATGTTGACGAAGAAGAAAGGAAAGACGATGAAGTAGACGATGTAGAAAATGGACATTTCGATTCGAAAATTTTGTATGGGACCAGAATCCTTATGAGTCGCTGCCATGGAGTGCTGCAATATTTGTGGCCAGCCCTCGCCGGTTTGTACAGCGAACAATGTAAGCATAGCTGCCATAACGTTGTCATAATGGAAATATTGCAGTTGCCATTCTCGTCTCTTCACTTCTGGCATCAAAGCATTGTCTTCAAACACGAAGAATTGACCCCTGTAATTTCAAATACCACTTATTATCTCTTGATAAAAAGAAAGAATTAGCTGTTATTACACAAGCCGCAACTATACAAAAACAGAGAAAAAAAATCAACTCACTGGCAGTCCTTTTGCGTATACTTGCTCTCATCGTTACAATAAAAGAATTTACCGTTGAACAGTTGAACAGCGATAACGGCAAATATGAATTGAAACAATATGTATACAATTAGAATATTAATGACGTTTTTCAGACTGTTGACGACGCAATCGAATACAGCTTTAAGTTTGGGCACTCTTTTGATAGTCTTGAGAGGTCGAAGAACTCGCAGTACCCTTAACGACTTAATCGTTGAGAGATTTTGGCCAGCTGAGCTTCCGCTCATGTCAAAGGCGAATGAAACTGCGGCGCAGATAACCACCACTGCGTCCATGATGTTCCAAAATTCGCGAAGATACGATCCTGGATGCAATAGAACACCCAGATCGATGACCTTCAAGATCATTTCGACGGTAAAGACACCGGTGAACGCGTAATCGAAATGGTTGAGAATCGTGTTTCTCGCTGAATTTTCCGAAACTGGATCCTCGGCTGCTAACGCTATACTCGACAACGAAATCACCACCATTATGAAGAAATCGAAGTATCTCAGATTGACGACCCAGTGAGCAGCTCTTCTCACACTGCAATAATAATCATTTGTTATAAGATTTTCTCAAAAACGTTTTGCAGCTGAATGGATACTCACGGATTCGTAGGGGACAGTATAAACATGGAGGAATATGGCAGCATTGGTTTTGGTCCCGTGTCGTCGTCATCGCTTTGCTTCTTTTCTTCCGACGCTTGTCTGTCCAATCCATCCCTATTTATTTAAATTATAAAAATGCTGGTTACATATCAAATATCTTCTCCTACATTAATGGGGTACGTACGAGTTTCTAGTAGGACTGGACGATCGTATATCAACGTTTGCAGTTGTATGGTCACCAGGTCTTTGCAAGGATTCGATTTCCTTCTCGAGCTCCTGTATTTGTTTTTCCTTATCTTCCTCCTTCTCCTCGTCTTCGGCAGCGCTGAGTTCTTGGGCGTTTGCAAGATTGTCAACGGCGATAGCCAAGAAGACGTTCAGCAGAGTGTAATTGCCAAAGAGCACCAGTATAATAAAGTACAATGAATAAATCATGCCTTTCCTGTGGCCACCCTGAGACTCGATACCTTGGTACATCACCTCATTCCAGTCTTCTCCAGTCAGGATCTGTAAGTATTGAACAGTTAATTTTGCAAACTAGAGTAATAATGAGAAAGAGAGAGAAAGAGTCTTACTTGGAAGACGGTAAGCAGAGCGATGGGAAAGGTATTAAAGTTAGTGGGCGGTGTGCCATTATCGAAATTGAATTGTCCACCAAAGAGCTGCATGCCCAATAAAGCAAATATAAGAATGAAGAGGAAGAGCAGAAAGAGGAGAGAAATGATGCTGCGCATCGAGCTGAGCAGTGAGATGACGAGGTTCCGGAGACTCTTCCAATATTTCGTCACTTTGAATATCCTCAGGAGTCTCAGGGCACGTAGGACGGAGAGACCGAAGGAGGCGCCGTCCTTCACCTCAGACCAGATCACCTCGAAGATCGAGCCTGAGATAACCACGCAGTCGAACCGATTAAAACTCGATTCGAAATAAGTGCGTGGACCCAGCGCGTACACCTTTATAAACATTTCCATCATAAAAAGGGCCAGGAACACGTACTCGGCGTAATCTGAACAAAACAAAGAAATCAGTTACAAAATGTATTAATTATTAATAAGGAAAAAAAACCATTTGACAACTGCTGCAATTACTTACAAAGGAATAACGTTAGCCAATCGGGCTGCCCGTAATGCTCGACGGCCACGCAGACAGTGTTCAGGAACACAAGGACGATAACGAACCAATAAAACTTTTGCGATTTAACCGAATTACGTATCCAAAATCTGAATCTCTTTTCGGCACGCCAAAATTGCATACAGGTACCCTTGTTTTTTACTTTCGACTTGAAGTAGGAAGCTCTCGAGTATCCTGTGAACAATTCATATATATTTAGTAAAATGCCCTAGGGCGCTTGGCTGTTTGATACACACACACAAATACTATATATTATATATGATAAGAGTATGTATTTATGATTAATTCACTTTACGTATAAACGTGTGACTATTCTAAGATGCCTCGCTACCATTAAGCAACAAATTTGCACTATGTAGTAATTTGCTAAAACCAAGGACTATTATGCGATGAAACTGAAAATTTGCTTCGTCTAACGATTACCAATTTGTTTCTTCAACAGTGTGAAATGATAAGAAATCTTATATCAATTATTATTACTAATTGAAGATAATAATTCTGACTCGAACTAAAATTGGAGATGAATATAAAAAAAAAATAATTGTTATTATACATATACTAGTTGAAATGAAAACTACCAACTGGACACACCGAATATAATATTAATGCACAATAATAAAAGACAAAAGCTTCTTTTTTTTTCTTTAAACGACATTTGACCTTGTAAACCCACCCACCCCCTTTAAAATTAATTTTGCATCAACGACCATTCATGGCATTCAAGGCTTTTAATTACCTTTCAGCTCTTTCTTAGGTTCTGAAAAAAGAGGATCATCTGACAGCGTGTGTTTAGAACGTTCATCGATAAGATTTGGGGAGCATTCATAAAGCATTTATCATTGTAGAAACTCGATCGACATGGTCGATCATGTACAACTATCTGTACAACTTACCGTCATCGACATCATCATCGGCGTCTTCTTCCTCAGTGTCTGTGCTTTTACTTTTGCCCAAATTTTTTAATTTCTTCTTCTTTGCTTCGGCTCGTCTTCGCACTGCAAAAATAAAAAAGGAATCGATACAAAACGAAATTGATAAAGTCCAATTTAAGAGAACAGACTGCAAACCTTCCAATATATGCATTTTTTCCTCTTCTGTTGTTCTTTCCTCAGCAAGTATGACCTCCTCTGCAAAAGTGAGAATATTATTAATGAAAATAATGTTAAGAAAAAAGTCAGAGTAGGACAAAAATGGGATAGTAAATAAAAGAGGAACAAGGATCGAATAAAGACAAGATTTATACGTGCATACACAAGCATGAGGGAAATTGGAGTTGGTACAGATTCAAAAGCTTCTCTAACCTGCTCTGCAGATCCAATTGAGGTAGCAGTTCAGTTCTCGTTCGAGCTGCTGCTGCCTTCTTAATTTTAGAAACGTCTGTCGATTTTCCACCTTTTCTCTTTCCTTTGCAAACTCTCTACAAGCGTTATACAACAAATGTGAGATATTTCGTTTCACTCGTTGAGAAATATAAACGTGAATGAATGACTGGAAGACTCTTTGAAACGAAATAACTTTTAGTTTTCTAGCTGCCAGACATTATCCTATTAAAAGGCTAAAATTGATCTAGCTGATAGAATAAGAATTAGCTCAAATTGGTTACAACTTTTTTCTATTGGCAAAAATACTTATTACATAAATTTCTCTAGCAAAGAGATGGTTTATAGGAGCGTGTTTTACTCGTTTGGCTTTTGTAACTTGTAAATGCTACTAGCACGTATTGTCCAAAATCTACGGGGTAAAACTTTCCAAATATATGTATAAATGCAAATATAAATTTATATTTGTATTTATATATAGGTACTACATGAGAGGCACGATTTGAACCTGCTTGCGTAATCCAGTTTAAGTAGGAACTGAATGCAGTAGTGAACAGGCGTTTTCTTTTCGCTTTTTGATAAGCTGCTCGCCTCTCGACTCGCGTTCTCTCATTAGAGAACTCCCTGATGAGAAGCATCAATGATTTTTAAATATGATCAATATATGTTTGTGTTTTCCTTTCTCATAAACTTTGCTCCCTTCCCTGTCTCTTTGCTATAAATCAGAGAAAGAGAAAGAGAGAGAGAGAGAGAATGAGATTAATCAGAGAATACTCACCCACTAAGAACACCAAGAACCAAGTTCAACATGAAGAAAGAGCCAAGGACGATCAATGGTATAAAGTAAATCCAGTTGTAAGTGCTGCCAAGAGCATCATTTGTCTGTAAAATTGAGCAGACTCGTGTGAAATTGGAATGACTATCTGTAATTATCCGACATGAACAAACCATGAAAATGGGCCTAGATTTCTCTTCTCGAGTTATATACCATTATAACATATCCTCGAGAAAATTTTACAAAACGTATGTTAAGCTTGGTAAATATGATTGAACAATGAACATACAACATTGAGATATAGAGAGAGGACTGAAACTGACAATGTCATACTGAGCAATTTCATCAAACATATACGTCAGTGTTAGCTGCTTTGTGCGAGATTTGTAAAAGCCAAATAAAACAAGGAATAAACGTGGCAAAATGGAAACATCGATAGGTACACCGTACATATGTATTGGATGCTATAGAGAGACAAAGAAAAAAAAGAACAATAATGAATGAAAGGGACAAGGAAAGAAACAAATTGTTTAAATGGTGTAAAAATACACTCGATACAGCCATAAAATATTCAAAGCTGCTAAATAAAGAAGATGGCAAATAGAAGTAATGGAAAGGGGTAAAAATGATTACAAGAAGATTTTTAGAAGCCAAACAATAAAAATACAATTAACGAAATTGAAACATCTAAAGGTATTATTTAAATAATATAAAAGTATCCAGGATGTAATCAGAGAATAACCACAGCCACACTTATAAGAAGGTGGCAAACAAGGATAAAAGACAAATTACATCAAGTAGATTTGTAGACGCCAAAGTAAACAAGAAATAAAAGTATGGAGATAGAAACATCAATAGGTACACACAGTTCATATGTATACGACACTAAATAAAGGCAAAAGAGTTAAAAACAAATAATGACGGATGGAAGGGATAAAGAAAACAGAAATAGTTTAAAGGATATAAAAATACACTCGATATAGCTAGAGAACAGTTAAAGCCACTGATGAAAGGAAGTGGCAAAGAAGAGTAGTGGACATGGATAAACAATATACACAAAGATTTTTAGAAGCCAAATAAAACAAGGAACACAAATGGCTAAATTGAAACATCGACAGGTAGTCACTGAGAAGGTGGTAAATGGGCGATGGCCAGGGGAAGAGAAAAATGAAAGAAAGAAGATATACAGGCTCGTTACAGTTTAACACTGAAGAACACATTTCCTGCTTTACCCAGTACAATATGGCAGTCCAGCCCTCCATAGTGATGCACTGGAAGACAGTGAGCATAGCAAATCCGATGTTGTCAAAACTGGTGATGCCGCAGTTTGGTCCCTCCCAGTGATCCATGCAGATCGAGACATTTGAGTTACAGACGTGAGCACCAAACGGTGCCTCCCAACTGTTATCCGTATTGCACGGACTCGGTTGCTCTCCCTCCTTAACGATTTGACCTAAAATAACAGGCATTCAAATTTCTGGTTCTGAAAAACTTATCTAGCAGACTAATCCTACTCTCTTACCACCTAGAATAATCTTTTACAAAATATACATCATTATTTTCAAGACACGCTTGAAATTCGATACTCACTAATATCCTTTATACTGTAGCATGTTTTATGCAAGGTCCCCGAATAAAACTCGAGGCCTATTATGGCGAATATCACGATGGCGAAAAGGACCAGCAAACCAATCTGCAGGAGAGGAGCCATAGCCTTGATGATGGACTTCAGCACCACCTGAAGACCTGTATACAACATGAAGATTCAGTGAGAAAGGTCAATGACCCCAATCCCAAGATTACCCTAAAATTGTTTATTTTTATGTAAAAAGTATATTCTCGTTTCATCTGCCAGTAGCAGAGTATACACGATCTACAGGGTGTCGTTTGAACAATAATCAGAAAGAATAATACTGTATAATAAAAAAAAATGTGACAACAAAATTGGAGCACAATGTTCTCTGATCATCTTGCTCTTCTTTTTTCAGTTTTTCAGCATAGATTCCTGCTGAAGAAAATTTTACGATTGACAATTGTCCAAACGAAACCTCGTGGTGTAATGTGAATGTTTTTGGTGACTGTTATTGTTATTGTTGCTGTTGTTTTATCACGATTATTTTGGCTGTTTCATTACCGCTTCTACTCTCAATGGACTGGCATTGGATTTTACATGATTGTGTTGGCATATAAAAAATTGAAGCGTTACTTACTCGGTATGCCGGAGACAAGTTTGAGCGGTCGCAATACGCGTATTGCACGCAACGTGCGTAGATCCATATCCATTTCTATGCCTTGCGAGAACGCCATGATGAACCTGGCCCAAAACACACACACCCCACCATACTTTACTACTTACTACACTATTATACTAATTATACTAATTCACACACTACGTTAATATACTTAAATAATCTACTTGTATATCTAGCTTAGTTTATGTTAGCCTAGCCTATATTCTATTCTATCCTATCCTAACATATCCTAGCCTAGGCATTTTCATATTCTCAAAGGAAAATGATGGATTATTTCAAGTATTATTTCATCGTTATTTTCACAGACGAACATACCACTCAAAGAGAAGTAGATCTGTTCTCACTCTGAAAATAAATGCAAAATCTGAGGAGAAAAGATACAATCTTTAATTTACTGAAAGGCAGAAGCAACCTTTTTGTACGAGGGTGATAGGGATGTCTCTTTATATGTTATTCAAAATATTGTCGTTAAGAATAACTAAAAAAAGAATTTTAATTTCTGATATAAAATTATAAAAAGAAAATAACAAATATTTTGAATACTGTACAACGAGTCCTGCTATCGACCAAGTATTAAAAGCCTCTTATTTGACATTGGACAAATTTTTCTTATTGAAATATTTGATCAATTCCAAATGTTCTACTATCAAAAGATTATCTCTATTCATGTAATGCTCTAATTGTGATTCTACTGTTTTTCACAGAGGTGCCAGATTTCTGAAAAAGAAAGGACCTCATTTTTATTTATTCATTGACACAAATGTCTCTATATAATTAAAGGAGTGGCGATATGGGATTAGGATTAGAAGATAAAAGAGAGAAGATGTCTAATGAAAGATAGAGGAGGAGAAAACTGAGTACAATAATTTTTAGGCGTAATAACTGCAGCGATAACAACCAAATGGAAAAAGGATACAAGGATATTTTCATGATGAAGGATCGTCGAGGAAAACGAATCGCTGGGGATATACAAAGATATTAATATTGACTAATCAATACTAAAAAGTGCGACTGATCTACGAAAGAAATACGAGCTCGATTGAGTACATTACTGCTCTAGACATATAATTAACATTATAATGTATTTACCAGCGTATATAATATAAATAACGTTATCTAAAGATAGATTTTCATATAATTTATATCTAGACGATAGTATCAGGCCTCTATGAATTAGTTTTTAGATATAGTACGTGTTCATATGCATACCGTGTATTAAACGTGGACGAATGTACCGACCAAAGAAAGATTTCTTCTCATTCCTTGGAGCACAGGCTGATTAGTTTTTATTTTTGCATCTCCTCTCTCCTGTTCAATTAATATTCTTTCTTTCCTTGGTTAAGGAATAAGAGAGAGAGAGAGAGAGAGAGAGAGATAGAGAGAGAGAGAGAAGCTGACAAATAAATAAACCGTCGAAAAGTCCAAAGTTTGGAAACAACAACAACAAAAATATTAAAAATGTGTAGAAGAGACTGTGATAGCTGAATTACACAAAAAGTTACAGAGGCCGATTTATTATATAGCTCTAATGAAAATCAGACTAAAACTCTAATACTCGACACTCAAGTTGTACTATGTATACGTATAGTGTGACAATATTAATGTGTGAGATAACTAAATACTTGGACAACAAACAATATTATAGATACCTAAATAATTATACATATACGTATGATATATATATATATATATATATATTGAAAATTTATCCACCTATCTATAATAGCGAAAATCGATTAGCTAAGGCATCCACAGCCGCTAAAGGGGTCTTAAACCCGAATCGTTACCCTATAATAATCAGCTAACCAAATAAATGGATTGAGAAAGAATGAAAGGCGCAGTATGCTAATTGCTAGTTTCAATGTGATTTGCAAACTCTTAAACTAAGTGTACACTAGATTAGATGTTTACAACTTTCAATGAAACAAAACAGATTGTTTTCTGGGTTGTGATTTATACAAAAGAAACTATACATCTCAATGTACGCATGTATTTTTCATGAAAGAGAGCGTGTCCGTGTTTCTGCGTTTGTGTTGTACGAACACCGGCGCTTGTAGGTGTGAGTAGTAGTATGCGTGGGCGTGTAGACGTATGAATTCTTACTGATTTGCAAGTGACTCACTTGGGATTTTCGAAACCAGCTTTAGCGGTCTGAGGACCCTGAAGGAACGTAGCATACGCAGGTCGACATCCACGTTTGTTTCGGCGAACACGGTCATCGACCTAATTTAAGGATCACTCTACAATCTATCTGTTCGAACGTTTCGCTAAACGACATATTATTTCCTTAATCTTATCCCCACGTATATTCCTCCTTTCCTCTTTTTATTTATTCTCATCCTACGAAGAGACGCTTTTCTTCTCCCTTGACTCGATTCCTCTCTTATTGCACCAGAGAGAAAGAGAGAGTGAGAGAGAAAAAGACTAATATCGTAGCATAACATTTTATTTCTCGTAGGATGAAAATAATTTGATATGTTAGAAACGTACTTGTTTCTGCGAATGCGAGATACACGTGTAGCCGTTGAATGGAGGAAAAAGGATGAAGAAGAATAGGTGTTGCGTTTATGGTGAGTGTAAAGGTATGAGACAGGGAACAAGAAGTGGGGAGGTAATGATACAAAGAAAATAAGTGAAGGAAGAATGAAAAAGGTACGAGTCAATAGTAGTAGAGACGTGTGTCTTGCCACATAAGTAATACTAAGAAGAAGATTACAATTATATTATGAAGGAAATTTTTAGTAAAAGAACTCGATCTCACCCAGTGACCACGACGACAAAGTCCATGATATTCCAGACGTTTCTCAAATAGGAGCCTCGATGGAGAACGAAGCCGAGGGCGAGTATCTTGAGACTCGCCTCGACGCAAAAGATCGCAAGGAAATAGATCTCCGTAGCTTCGAGCTTTTTCGCAAGGATCGTTTTGTCTTGTTTCGGCAGATGCTCCTCCAGTGCAAGGACCACGCAGTTTGCGATGATAGTGAGTAGGACGGCGTATTCGAACGGTGGCCATTCTATTATGAAACGTGTATGCTTTCTTATACAATTTTCTTCGGATAAGAGGAACAAAGAAGTTGGTTTCTTGCTTGCATCGGCCGTTCCTCCACCGGAACCAACGGTTCCACTGCCGCCACCACCACCACCACCACCTCCGCCACCGCCACCACCACTACTACCACCACCGCTAATTCCAACACCAACTCCAACGCTTCCTCCTCCTACACCTCCACTAGCAGTAACACCACCGGCACCAGCACCGGCACCACCAACACCGCCACCTCCAGCCCCTCCTCCCGGCCATCCTACCTGTTCCCGGCCTGGCGTCATATCCACCAGACCAGGTCGTACCTGCAGACAGAAAATACGATATTATTACGTATACAGGATTAACTCTTAGAGACGCTTCAATCGTGATTTTTACATTGCATTTCTTTGTCATCCGAGTTCTCTTACGTAAACCAGTCAATTTAAATGATAAATTGCATATAGATTGATATTCGAGACACAGCATCTTGACGGAAAAAGCTAAGCTAACTGTTTAAGAACTAATTTCTTAAATCGTGCATACAGTAATTAAGCTTTAGGTGGCCTGAGTAGCCATGTGTTTGGCCAGTAATGAACTTACAATTTGCTTAATGATATAGGTTACATAAATTTTTAATTGAAAAAATTGTTAAATTTATATCGAAGAATGCTGACCCTATAGAGGTTAACATAAAATGACTATCGAGTAATGAATAAAAGCCAAGTAGCATGCATAATATCAAAAACGTTCTTCAAGTATTCCTATGTTTAAATTACGTTCGAGAACATTTCAAAAACGATTCTGATACCGTGTACCATGTGAGATAGCATTCATTGTATTATTCTTGTTACGTTTCTTATTAAATTTAACTGTTTGATATATATAAATATAAAACTTTGCTTACATGATCTGAGTTTTCCTATAAATAAACAGTCATTTAGATGGAGAACCTCAAGTAATAACCAAAGACACGGCATTCGATCAAAAAATATTAAATTAGTTATTTTTATATAATACTAGTTGCAGTAAGTTTTTCTGTGTCCGAGTACTCGAAACGATTTCTTGAATGGGTGAATAAAAAGCTTAGATCGAAATAACCATTGTGAATGCACAAAAGACATTCATTATGTTGCTACTTGTTACGGAATTGAAACCTGTCACATATCCGTGAAACTTTGTGTTTGCGATCCGAGTTCTGAAAACGCAGAAACAGCTAATTTAGATAGAAAGATTGGATTGATATTCTAAACACTGCATTTTGTGTGAATTGCTAAAATTGTTGTTTATACTATACAAATTCCTTTATATTTTCAAGAACTCGAAATGACTTCTGAGAAATGCACAAAAATCATTGGTGGATTGTTTATGTTACGTCTTTCTTGTGGAATTGTGGATTTCAAGCAAAAGTAATTGAAAAGCAAGCCATAATGCCACTGTGTTTGTTGATCGCGTATAAACACGCTTACCTCCCCTCTAAAGCTAGCCCAGTCACCGGGACCGCTCAGTCCGGCCAACCACGGCCTTCTCCTGTGCTGCCAACTCGCGTATCCAGTTCCAGGGTCCCTTTGCGCTGCCTCTTGCGCAGCTGCCAACCTGAAATAACCGTGTGTTATGGGTCTGTCTTCTTTAGTCACATTTTTTAAAGTTTCTACACTTTTTTCATATTTTTGCTTTATCGCTTGCATAATTTGATGTCTTAAAAGGTGTAACGGGTTTCTACTATAAAATATTTATATATTAATAGATACGATAAAATAATTCTCTTATCTAATTTCACTCTCAATTTGATGTACTTTTATCGTATCGTATTTCATCCTCTCGTTAAACCTCCAATAATTTTTAATATGACATAACCCTACATTGTACGTTAACGTGCCTGATTAATTTTACAGCACATGGGAATGGTGTCAAGCCAATGCTTCTTCAGATATATTTGAACGCCACGTGTGTGACGTGTGTAGATATTAAGCAAAAACCGAGAAACAGGAGGGGTAGGGAGTTTGGAGTACTAACCGTTATGGAATCGATATAATTAGGGGATAGAAAGAGGCAATTGATCTGACTCCGTCTGACTCTATAAATTTGATTGTGGATGTCGATATTCGAAAATAAAAATTATATCGAAAATTAAAGAATTTTAATATTTACTCTAAAGGTAAGAGGGTGTAAAAAATGTGCAACGTGTACGAAGGCGCCCAAAACTCATATGTACGCATGCTGCACTACTTTTTACACCAGTAGTACAATGTTCCATTAGTCAGACATACTCCTCTTTTTTCGTGCCTATATAGTTACATTAAGGATATGCTCTCCACCATTGAATTTGAAAAATCTGCTTCGTTATCTCTACTCTTATTTACATCTTAACAGCGGATGGGCAACTATAGTATACCTATTGATCGTTCATTCATACCGCCCTTACACCCTCTTCACCCCTGAACAACTCAGACGACTGTCGCCACTCTGCGTCCTACCCAGTCAACCAGGCGCGCACGCACAAAAACAGCCATCTATCTATCCAAAAGTCAAACGTTCACCCGGTTTACCCAGTTCCGTCGCAGTGTTACCAACGTTAAGCTTTTTAGACTCTACAAAAGCTCGTCACACGTCACACGTGGCGATTGCAGATTCATCTATAGTATACTATCCTCGTTCTCTTCTAATAATTCTTTCTCCTCCATTTGTATTCTCTCCAAAGACAATCGTTTTCCGATAACGAATCATTCAGCAATTGCTTATATTAAGAAGAGCTTCGAAATATATTTTTCATCGTATAGCAAATTTTTGTGTATGAGCTTTACCATCTATTATGCGACAACAACACAATATTCAATATCAGGCATTACTGCGGATAACTGTGGACATTAGGGCACTTAATATTATGTATATACACACTGTCGTGTGTTAAAGTATACACTCGTGAGCGTGCCCTTTCAGGCAGACTTCCATCAAAATATATATTTACATAGAGCTCAAAGTGTATTAATACGTTTAATGAATTATATCAGCTTCGATCTTTCCAGTTTCAATTTTCCATGATATTAATACGCGCGCCTCTGTGTGTGACTAGTGACAAATAAAGGCCATGACACGACACGTGCCCTATGAGATAGGCTAGATGTTAGACTCCACAGAGCTGACATTATTATATATTAAAAGAATAAGTGCAAAATGTTATGGGAAGAAAATAGTTGAAAAGGGCTGACATAAGACTTAGCTTTCCAACCTACCTCTAGAGGGAGGCAGAAGTTGAATGCAGCCATGTTCCTACATACGTTCGAGCCTCGTTTAGCCTACTGGCAAAATATCGTTCTTTTCTTAGCACCAACACTTTTTTTCGATCACTACCTTCTCACCAATTCAAAACACTTGTAGTATTATGACTGATTCCCTTTGTTCCTCTCTTGTATTGAAAAAATCGCCAGAGCTAGAACATAATTAGTTGCACTGAAGTAACAGCAACTAACCAGAAAGAGAGGGGAGGGAGGAGACAGAAAGAGAATATACACCGATTTCTGTATACTTTCCACACCGATTCCAATTTTCATTAAAATCGTTCAATACTGTTTTCTTTCCTTCTTACTCACACTTTGATTTCTTTCGACCTCCTTGCCCCTCTCACTCTTTCCCATCGACACTTTATTTCCTTTACTCACTCTCTTTCTCCCAGAGCAAAACAAGTATTATCTTTTCCTCCTGTCGTCGTTTGCTAATAACACCAACACACACCAATAGGATAGAATTTACTGCCAAATGCCACTAAACATTGAAACACAACCACGACGGATTCACCAATACCAAAACAACTCGTCACGTCCTTTTCGTAGTTGCTACTGCTACTGCTATTCTGATTCTGTCAAGTGTCAGATTCGGTACGGGTTGGCCATATCGGGTCGTCGGGTCTCGGGACTCGGTGACTCGGGGAGGGTGGCTGAGGTTCTGAAAGCCACCGCTGTCGCCGCCGCAGCTACCACCATCTACCCCTACCACCACCAAAATCCTCCTCCGATAGTCCTTTACAACGACCCGGGAACGTTCCTTGCTCACTGCTTTATCCGTTTCAAAATTGTTCCTTTTATGCCTATAATTGTCTCATTAAAATCTTCTCAGCTCTCTGTACTCGTTGTAAAGTAGAAAAAATACGCCAATCTGTAGAGAGGGGAGACGATGTAGAAGAATATCACATACAGTCGATAGAGTGCTCGACTAGCCTTGTTCTGGCACAAACATACTCGACACGCATATATACGTATACAGAGTATGGTGAAATAAATATTACCTACCGAAGAGAAAAAAGAATTCCAGTGACCATTTCTCGCTGAATCCATCAAAATTCGTTTTCTTTTTGTTCGTATGTTCTCTTTTTTCTTCTCTTGACTCTGTCAGAATCTCGATGATCGCACATCGATCAGAGTTTCGCCCCAGCCAGCTTACATCCCTCTAACGTCCCTCAAACCTTCGAACAGGCACTTTACAGCGCCCTCTGGCATACCCGCTGATTCTTAGAATCATCTTGCCCCCTCACCTCTCGCAGGAACTGACTTTGTTTTCTTTCAGATTCCTATCAAGACTAGCGTATGAGAACAAAAAGAGATTTCTTCTTTTGATACTTTTATTTTGCTTTGAAAGCATTAGGTAAAACCATACAGAAGAGTTTCAAAACATTTCTTTATGACCTGTTTCATCCTTCATACTTTTCCAATTTTCAGGAGTGGAGACTGGATGGTGTATCGAGGTTCGGGCACTGGCCAATGACGACTTGCGCAAATTCGGCCAAAGATAAAGATAGACGAAGTACAAGAGAGAGAAAGAGAGAGAGGGAGAGGGGGATATGGAAAGAGAGGGGCAGGAGGAGATAGAGTAAGAAAGAACGTGTTGGAACTGGAAGTACTGGAACGTGCAAAAGCGAGAAGCGCAGACGCAACGAGTTCGCTGAACAAGCGTGGACGCGGTTGCCCTTTTTTTCCACTTCCCAGAGAGACATTGACATGTGAAAAATGCAATATATGCGTTTAATTACTTTAATGAGAATATTAAGAGAGACGTATAACGTGGAATATTTCAAGAATGGTTTTGTTGTATGGACGAATTGGTTAGAGTACGCCTAAAATATCTCTTCATTTCTTACTTCGACTTTTCGTCGTGACCATACACAAAATAGCATTTGCAATGTAGCATTACGTCCCTCTGATATCCTTCCTAACTCGTCCCCGGAACATCTCATACACATATCCGTAACCTCCTCATACCATTCCATCCCATATGACGTCAAACGGTCTCGCAATCGATATTATTATTTCCAAAGCCTCTGCGATATCGTTGTGAAATCAAGGGATAGCTCTCTATTACCAGACATCGATCTGTTTTTCTATCCTGGCAAAAAATGCAAATGGTCTTACTCTAGAAAAAGATGCAGTCCCGTGATCTTACCACAGCTGCAAAGCTATACTGTTTCTACGTATTGGTATACAAATATAGTAAGTGACCTTTAATGATTTATATCAGCATGAGCAAACGACAAAGAGTGCGTTATAAGAGCACGGAGATCTGCTTTTATCAGGATGTAAGATAAAACAAAAGATTTACAATCTATTGGCAGGAAGGAATCAAGCAGGCGTGAATGTTCCATGCTTCTGGCAGAAAACTTGACCGAGTTTTCGTTCTAGGCGTATTCACACCTATGCATGTGTCCATAATTGACAAACAAGGGCGACTGTGAATACAGAAAAACGTAAACAAACCCTAGCTAACCAAGAAAAATGTAACCAGTTTAATACTTTTCTCAAGAAGATCCGTTTTACGTTGTTCGTAGTGCTTTTACAACTTTGTTTATAATTAGATCAAAATTCAAAAGATTCTCCTGACATAAAATAAATATAAAATTAGAAAATAGCCTAGTTGAAAGGGTAAATAATTTATGCACATATTTTATGCACTATTTCCAGTTTGATAAAGAGCAATTAGTGGTCCATTGTATAAAATTTTAAGAGTTTGGCGTTCAAGAACAATTGCGAATCAAAACAATGAAATCCTTCGCCAATTTGCCGGATAGGGTTCTTTTGTCTTCGTTGGTGGATACGTTCTTTTTGCACTTGTTCGTGTAGATAAATGTTAAGGTCAACCTATATTGTTTACAATATTATATTATAATCAGAAAGCAATTGTCAAAAGAATATTTTGTATCAGTTTCTGAAAGGATACAGGTTACATAAGAAACTATTTATGTATAGTATCAGTAGTGCTGCACCTATACTATCCACTTAATTACCTGCAATATACATAGACAAGAGTTTCTCTTTCAGGGTATTAGGTAGACTTGTCTTTCTGAATAAGTACCGTTGACGATCACTGATCATGTATAGCGCAACCAAACGGATTCATCGAATAGTCTTCTTAAATCTAACGCTGTAACTACGTTATATAGTTGGCTTGGACGAATAAGGTTTCAACGTCGATGTGCTCTCATTTTTCCCATTCGATCGTCTTCGGTCATTCGCAAATTAATCCATTCTCATCGCATTACGTGAGCTAATCTTTTTCTTCTGTTTTCGTTGGAAGTATACAAATTATACATACAAATATACAATGCGCTTGCATATGTTGTTTGTTTTTTTTCCTTAAATTTTTAGTTAATTTTGCTTTTCGAAAAAAAAGGAAAGGAGGGACAAAGGCATAGTTTAGAAAGGGATGGGAGAAAAGGGAAGGAGGGGATGACACGCGCAATGCGGGTATTGATTCACTGCTTGACGCTAGCGCAACGACGTTACTTCCCTCCACACCACCAACCGGCAACAAGCACCATACTACCCCTACCACCATTTCCTCCACTTTTCAAAAGAATGCGAAAGAGGGAAAAACTTGTTTCTCTCTCTCTCTCTCTCTCTCTAATCGCGGTGTTCCTAGTCACTTTTTATCAACTGAGAAGCTAAAAGAACATCCTACTTTACCATTAAATACAAAGAAAATTTTCTTGTGAACTTATTTCGTTAGTTTAGATTTAAAAGTTTTTAAGAATAAGCAAGCTTCTCCATCTTTCCATATAAACTGCACTAACTTATATTTAATAAAGTTAATTATAATTGTTCATATTAGTGACTTATCTAACAAGTTAAAATGCTACACTGATGCAGTGTGATCCTACCGGTCAAATATCAAATGGGAGGACTTTTTTTCTTCTTCAACCTTCAAAACACCGTGAAGCTTCCGGTTTGTTGAGATCCTACGCCGGTTTTGATCATTGGTAACTGCCCTACGACGTCCTCCACCTCCTCCTCCTCCCCAACTGGCATATTTCAATAAATTAGGAGGCGTCACTGTTTTATCGACGAACTCCACGTTACCGCCAAAAATTAAACCGGAAATGAAACCACTCTGACTTCCGCTTCCAATTCCCGTTGATGACCCGCATGACCCATAACCCCAAGAAAGCCCAAAACCAGGTTGATAAGCTCGCACTAAAGGGCTACTTCCGCGTCTACGCGTCGAAACGTGTCGACCACCAGCACCACCCAACATTCTTAAATAAAAAAATAATTAACAGAAAAAGAAATAGTAGAAGAACTAAATGAACAAAATTCCAATGCACTGAAAAAAGATGAAAAATAAATTTAAACTATATTGCTGGTAGTTTTCCAATTTCTTTATTGTCTACTATTGTAATAAGAAATATCACGTGTTCTTATTGACAAAATCTTAATATTTACTATACATGTATTGTATAGGACAGATTCAACATTTATACGCGTAGCGAGATTACTTGCTAATAATTGTCGACAAGTGTTATGATGACGAAGATGACAGCGATAGGATTGAAGACTGGTAGAACCTCACCGGAGATTAAATTATCTCCTGCTGTGAGTGGCATGGACCAAATCGGAAACACCCCGTAGCTACTAACGTTATTACAGCTATGAAAGGCGCCTATCTAACAACTTGACAAGCTACATTATCTTGACCCTTTGTCTTGTACATTAAGTCACCCTACTATCGATATTCATTTAAAGTCTTGTTTAAAATTAGGTATACATAAATTACAAGATGAAAGTAATTTAATTCAGTCTAATAATTAATTGCATTGTTGTATAACGTTTAATAAGAACATATGTAAATAGATTATCATAGTTGCACATTGCTCAAGTACGGAAAATGTGATAGATTTCTTTTTACAATAGAATAAAAAAGTAAAGGATGTAAGATTTCCTTTAATAAATGAGGCAATTAATAAAATCAAATGTAAAATTAATCTATACATACAGGGAGAAAAAAGAAACAAATTAATGAGGTAAAAAATGCAAAATAACATGCAATTTTATCTCAAATATTCTATTCCTCTCTCAGTCACTCACACACACACACAAACACAAACACAAATGTCTACTTTCCCGTTTATTTGACAAACTTATTAATAGGCCTCTTTTAATTTAACTATAAATGCAATATCTCCAAGCATAAGGCCAGGATTAGTGAAATTGGCAAAAGTTAAGACTAAAACATTCCTGGTATATTCTATCACTTAGGCTATATCTTATTCTAGCTTTCGATTCGATTTCATTTTAACTCGGACACAGGTTTGTGTTCACACGTCGATTGACACCTATACTAACTTTTTCACGCTTCAAATTCACAGCCTCCACCAGAACCGACCATTCTAGTTTCGACGCTATTGCACAGACGCATACAGACGATACCGACCAATGATGAAACTTTCAAGAAGTAAAGATTACGCTTAAAAAACAGACCAAACCGTTTATTATTCTTAAAAAATTGTCTTATTCATTTGTACAAAAAAGAGGCAACTGTAACTCATCGATTGGCAAAATTATCATCACTTTTTTGCAATTCGATACACTAAGTTTGATTACAAATAAACAAGCGATAAAAGGAAAGAGAAAAAAATTGTTTGCTCTATAGATATGTAAAAAACGTTTAACAATAGTCATTTACACATATGCAAAATATCTATGTGTATACTGTGTATGCTACACGCATGTTCGCTCAGATTCGTTCTTCCTTTCTCTCTCTCTCTCTCTCTTCCATGTAAATAAAAAAGATCAGTTTGACGTAACATTTATAAAAATCGTTTTATATATAAGATTGCTGAATAAATTAGTAAAGGACCTACAAAAAATCTATTCAACTTTCATCGCGCACACATTTTTCGATTTAAGAGTAAAATTTAAACACCCTGCACCACAACACTATATTTGTACTAACACTCTTTATATATAACGCAATTACTATATCCTAAACTTACTATATACTCGTTTTCCAAAAGAGTTGAATATAAAAGTAGCAACAAGGCAATCAGGCCATGTTTCCGAGATTTACCTACATTAACTATTACGATTGAGAAGATTGGTTCGCTAGCAGTTCTTCTTGCTGAATTTTTCGACGATAATTATCCAATGTAACTTGTATAGTCTTCTCAGAATACCGGCAGTTTTCAGCGCCACAGGTACAAGTAAATGATTTGCATTTTATGATCCAAAACTTTTCTCCATAATCGAACCTATAATTGCATAAAAACATGCACATAGTAGTCTTTGCTTTGTTTCTTTCTTTCATAAGGTAAAGAAAATATCGTTTTACCCAAGCTCTTCATCGGCCTCGATATCTCGGTTTGCAAAGAATGCAATTCGCGGAAAATGCAAATCCTGATGCTCGACAAATACACGCACTGGTAATAAGTTGGGCGCACAAGAATGATTTATAAAGCGAGCTATATTTCCATAACGCCTTGCATCGATACAATAAGTCTCCCCGTCCTATTGACATAAATGAAATATCAAAATAGGTTCACCGTTACTTAAATATTTTACACCGTTATTGTCGATATACAGTCAAATGAATTTTGTTTACTTACCCTATTATCCAAATCGAATAAGTAAGAATCATCTTCTCTATGATCAGCTTCAGAATCAGATATAATCTCTCCTACATATTCACAGACATAACTACCTTTTGTGATGTGTCGTAGAGTACGAAGACCCCAACCCTTTCCCTTTGTTCTAAACAGCTGAAATCTTTGTGTCAAACCATGCTGTATAACACGGTTGTTACAAGTTATCCGATTGCAGTCGCATGCTGGATTACATTCAAATAACATTGGTGGATCTAAATGGATGGCATGTGTGGAATTATATCTTAATAAATATAAAAGAAAGAAAAAGATGTCTTTTTTATTTTCATTAATGGTCTATTTACCAGTATAGTTAAATTCAGGTATTAACTTTCCTTCTTCATCATACCAGCACCTTAAACTGATGTTTCCACATAAGCACTTTTCGGAACTGCAGTTATCCTCGCATCGACAAGATTGCAGAGATGTAATTGTCCGGTCAACATTTATATGACTGGTGAAACAATTTTCCGTTACATAGATAAAATCTGTAGGCTTATCTTCCGAATCAAATCCATTTACGCACTGTATGGGATTCATTTCTTTGCCTCTCGAAATATCGCTGCGATTCAACACAAACATAAAAAATATATATAGGCCATAACGAAACGAGTGTATTTTCTTTAAACTGAAGGTTCAGAATGGCAATTTGAGTACAGAATTTCAATTTCGCTCTAACCAATTGAGAAGTTAAAAACTTATTTCCGTTTTAAATTCACCCTTTTTGACCCTTTCCGAACAATTTTGATAGCAAAGTGTAGACTGGAGAAAATGAGGAAACAAATGACGATAGGCAATCCGCGAAGAAAAAACAATTACCAAACGCATAGATAGCACATTTACTATTTATTTCCTTAATTTAGTTATTAAATTAAAATAAGACTTAAATAAATCCTTTCATTACAATTTTGATCCAGTTCCGTAGAAAAATGAAATTGCTATTATTAACACAACTGAAAAAAAATCGAATTGACGTAATGAAAAATAAAGTATCAGAAGCCATGATGTAAAGAACGCACTAATGAGTAAATAAGAAATGTACTATCTATGCGTTCGGTAACTGTTCCTTCTTTGTGGGTTACTCATCGCCACTTATTTCTCTTTCTCCAATCTGAACTTTACTGTGAAAATCGTTCGGAAAGGGTCAAAAAGAGTGGTTTTAAAATGGGAATAACTTTTCAACCCCTCAACCATTTCTACAAAATTTGAAATTTTCACTTATATTGTCAGCCTGAACCTCCAGTTAAAAAAAATGCGAACGTTTCGTTACACCCTGTGTATTTACTATTGCCATTTTTTTCTCATTATAGCAAACAATCGACACTCACTTTGTCAAGACTTTCACTGTTTTTTCCCACATATGCTCCGATAACTCGTTAATCTTGGCATTTAATCTTAACGCTGACATAGTATCACCCTCGTTTGTACAACAATTAATCGCTGTTTCCCCCGCTGCATTAACTTCACCTATTTTAGCACCTCGAGCCAGCAATAAAACACTAACAGCATACTGATCCTGCCTTGCTGCTATATGCCTGTGGAGTAATGTAAAGAATCAAAAACACATTTTGTTTTCTTTAACACACATTGTCCTTTTAAAATATGATAATTAATATTACTCACAAGGGTGTATCGCCATGCACATTAACAGCATTTACATCGCAGCCTTCGTTCAGCAACATTTCAGTTATTTCTGAGCTACCGCTATAGGCGCTCCAGTGCAAAGCTATATTCTGCTCGGAGTCTCTGATCAGAGGATCACATTTCTTCTCTATTAGGAATCGAGCTACATCAGTATGGCAAAATTCGCATGCCCAGATCAAACTAGTCCATCCTCCATCGTCAACACAATCTGAAAGAAAAAAGAAAATTGAATGTGAGCTGTAATTTGAGTGAGATATAAACAGTAGATAGATAGTTACCAACTAAGGTCCTTGGTACTTTGCATTCTGTCAAAATAATTTTACAAACTTCTAAGTGACCAGACTTGGCTGCCATATGTAACGCGGTCATACCGTCTTCACCCTTCAAAGTCACGCTAGCTCCAATTCTTACCAAATACTTAACCACCTCTGATCTACCCTTGTTTGCGGCTAACATTAAAGGAGTTAATTGATTTCTATCCATCACGTCCAACTGAGCACCAGCTTGAACCAATACGTGAACGCACGACAAATGTCCCTTTTCAGCAGCGATGTGTAAACCGGTTCGGCATGCATGATCTTTAAATGTATGGTTCGAGTTGTAACCGCATCCTGAAACAGATAACAAATAGGGAAAAGATATGGAATAAACTTCAGAACAACAATCGATTTCTCGATAAAATTACCCAAAACGTTCACCAGCTTTTCCAAATCTCCATTCTTTACAGAAGTGTACAAACTCATGATCGTATAACGCTCTGGTCTCTCCGAATTAGAATTGCTCGTTTCTGGAATCTTGATGATATCCGGTTGAATTAACGGTGCAGAGGGGCATTCTGCTAATTTTGTATTATCTCCTTTTCCGGGCAAGCTCATCTTTGCCGAGGGCAGTTTAGAAAATTTTTTACGTGTAGGAATATAAACTGGTTTTCTCACGCCACTCAGTGTGACCATTATGTCATAATTTATGGATTCACTGGCGCAATGAGGACATGCTCCTTTTTTGTTAGGATAAATCTCACAATCCCTGTGATACTGGTGGCCATTGGTGCACTGTACAAATCTTCCTTGGGTGCAAAACAAACCACAAGAAGGGCAACAATTATGCCTAAGAAGCCTTTCTTTATGCATTCTGCATAATATGATAAATGGCACACGAGTGCTGGGTCTACGCATGGCTACATCATTGCTATCTACTTCATTACAACAACCCACCGATTTATTGTCGATGGAATCTATAGCTGTACAGTATAATGGTGCTCCACAACCGGATATTGTCACATACAGCTGAGAACGCACTTGACACAGGCATAACAACGATTGTCCGTATGGCTAAATGTAAAAAAATAATAAGATTAATAATCTTATCGGAACTCGTTATTGCTACTGTTGAAACTTATTTTAATAGAAGCGCGAACCTCGCTAACAATTGCCGATGATTCGGGTTTGGATGCTTGACCTTCCGCTGGGCTCGGACTTGGAGCCATACTTCTACGCGTTCTTTTTGCAGGTACAGCACCCTCTAAAGGCAATACATCAAATTTATTATTCTTTTCAGGAAAAAGGTAATCTACCATAATCTCCCTCGTACCATTTGAATAATCAGTATTATTTTTACCTGATTCCGTTGCCGAAAGTGAACCAT
Organism: Prorops nasuta; assembly: GCF_024137725.1. NCBI lineage: Eukaryota > Metazoa > Arthropoda > Insecta > Hymenoptera > Bethylidae > Prorops > Prorops nasuta. The sequence goes on along the minus strand of NW_027116805.1, from coordinate 8,438,585 downwards.
CTATGACAAACAGAAAAAAAAATAATCAGTTTGATATATTTTGTTTTTAATCACAATTATACAATTTTTGTTACCTTCTGAAGTGTCTGCTTTTGCTATCTTTCGCGCTACTTGCACGCTTCTAGGCCTACCTCGTTCCCTCCTAGGCCTACCCGCGGAAGGTCTTAAAAATGGCTTCTCGCTTTCCAAACTATTTGATACTTCATCATCCCTGATAGGACTAACTGAAGAATTATTCAGCCTTGGAATCTGTCCTTCCGTATTTTTCGTAGCTGGAGTTAATTTTGGCATATCATTTAAGTTTATGCTTGTATTTTGTAATTCATTCGAAATTAATTCTGATGTATCTGCTAAACTACTGTTGGTTCCCACTGTTTCCAAAGATGTACTCAAATCAGAAACATCCGTTAAGTTGTGGTTTGAAACAGCCTCCCCTCCTTCTTGTATGTGACAATCCAAGTTTTTTGCAGATTTAATCAAATCTTTGCTTAAGCTAGATTTTTTGGGTCTGCCTGGTTTACTGTATCTCCTTTGTTTTTTCGATTGCAGATGCTCTTCAGTATAGTTTGATTTCTCTTTCCTAGCAATAGCACTTTCCAAAACTGTACTTTTTAATGATTCCTTGCATAATCTTCTAGCTGATCTTTTTGGACCTGGCGGATCCTCTGTTGAATCACTAGAAACATGTAAAATAAATGTCAGTCTTATATTTAAACAAATAATTTATATCATATATAATTAGAAAAGTTGAAAGAGAGAGAGAAAGAAATTTGATAAGAATGAAACCTGTGGGCTCTTAGTCTAGGTCTACCAGTTCTCCTTTTTCTGGTAACTGGTGCTGTGGATTTTAACTGCTCATTAATATTGGCTACATTATGATCATTATTTTCATTAACTTCTTCCTTAATCTCAGTCTTATTCTCTATATTTGTTGCCTTCTGTTCCTCCATATTAAATAAAGCTGGTTCTATTTTTTTATCAATAGAGTTGAGATTAGCTTTGTCTTCTTTTAGGTTTTCAATTTTCAGTTCATCCATAACATCATTATTTTCATCAGATAATTCTAATCTTAGGGAAGAATCACTATTCTCATTAAAATTTGACAATGATTCATCAGGATTACAAGGAATGTCAGACAATTGGTCAGATTGCTCAACATTTTTATCGATATCAAGAGTTGCATTATTTTTTATATTTTCAACATCAGTATGAATATTTCCTTGTTCAGTAGAATTTTCATTGGCTACATTATTTTTTTTCTCTTTAAATTCTGTATCAATACAATTATTCTTAGTAGTTGGTAGGTCTGAGATCTTTTCTGTCTGAGATAACCTATCAAAATGAGAGTCATTATTTAAAGGAGATTTTCCAGACACCTCGCCTTCCAATTTCTCATCCCCATGAAGATTATTCTCTAATCGATCATGATCAACAATAGAATTTTTAGCTATATTAAGAGCCTTATTAAATTCATTGGTCATACTTTCAAGAATTTGTTGAATACTGACTTTATCCTCTGCTATTTCCTCCATAATCGTTTTCTACTATTAATCAATCTGAACAGACTATCATATACAGTACCGTGGCACTGTTGGTATTCAGTGGTTGAATTTTAGAATACAATTCATGGTAAGCAGTGTTTAAAATTTGTAATGTTGATTATGTATAAGCAATAAGAGTTATTAAAGAAGAGAGATTAGGCTATAAAGTCGCTGTCCCTTACTATTATGACATTAATGTTGTTGTAAATAGTCATATATTAGGACTAAATATCCGATCGATTGACAATTCTATAGTGCTCATTGCTACCGTGAAGCAAACATTTTGATTTATCGCCTCACTCAATAACCAATTAAACTTTTATTTCATCTTCAGTTCCATTAACGTTGCGTTATTTCCGACATTGACACGCCAAACCAATGCAATCGTGTTAAGAAATGCAAAATGTAATCTGATAGTTACTGTAGTAACGTAAGTAAAAGGGTACAGACAGCATACAGTTGGTTTACTAGCTTTACCGAAACACAAACACTAAGCTGGAAGCCATATTGATTCTTCACTCTTAGCTTCTCCTTATTTTATATTCTTAGTTTGATTTAACTTCAAAAATCGCACACACTAAATTGACTAAAGCTACGCACGCTCTATGCTGGCTTTACTTTTCATTCAACCATCTTTTTCTGTATTCCAGCATTTCCAGCTTCCAAAAGTTCCGGGGTCGGTATTGTAGTCCCCAAACCCAAACTGACCCCATCGGCCGTCAATCGATCAATCGTTTTTCGATTTTTATAATTTAAATAATTTTATTAATATATCATTTTCGCTGGTGGCGCCATCATCAAGATGAAACTAATTTTTAAACTTTTATTTCGGCCCTTTACTATTAGATGTCATGACTATCGAAAATAGGACAAATTGTTGTTCATATTTTCGTCAGGATATTATTACCATATTACCATAACCCATAAAACCGAGAAAAAAAAACAATGTATTTTATAAATATATGTTTATTTACAATGCAACAAATACTCCTGTCAAATAAATGACAGAAAGTAGTTACGAGTATGTAGAATGAATATAATTGAAGTAAAAATAATTATAACATTCTAAGGCCCGAATCTATAAACGGAGCTTAAGCTTAGTACGGTCTTAGTTAAGATCCATTATCTTACTTCTACTTTCAATACAATGCGCAGCGCAGTATTTGTCTTAAGTAATTGTTAAGCTAAAATTCGAGCTTAGTTTGGTTTATAAATTCGAGCCTAGCTTTCTCAAAACCTCTCTACTTTAAGCTATACAGAGTGTACATTTGTCAGATTTATTATACTTTTTGCCCCTTCCCTCCCTTATTCTGAATTTTCTCTTTTCTTGCAAACTTAAGGAAATAACAATTGCACAACTTGCTCGTTTTCGATCTTTCCTCTCACATGCAATGGTAAAACTTTAAAACTTTACTCAGAAGTTTGGTACAATTAATAAAACAATAGTAAAGCGTAACAATAAGATTGTCCCGACAAATTCAAGTTACAAGGTCATCAAAGATTTTATTAACGAACGAATGCTCTTGTAAAATTATCAATCTTGCGAGGCAAGTCACAGATCCATACAAAACACACGTATATACATACATACATACATGCATACACACACATCATTCATACTTCCTTTTTCACTCACAGCTTTACAGCCAGGTATCGTAGGAACGATTTTCTGTCGCTCTCATTGTCAATATGCACTACCAGTTTAATCTCTCCTCAAGAAAAATCTCCTGCAGAATATCACGTGTTGCATCCGAATTCTCACGAGTAATGTATAAAAATTTGAGCGTCATATTGCATTTCAAAAAGATACAAGCGCCATTAAGAGAAATATCCACTATTTGTATCCATTCCAGTTTGGCTTATTGTGGTTTCGGCGCTGTGGAAGAAAATAGCTAAATTTTTTTTGTATACGAAAGTATCAATTGGTGCGATAGCTCTTATAAAGAGCACCAAATATTGTTTAAAAACACTATAACGAGTCCTTACAAAATAACGCTTACGATTGATTTTACGGTAGTTTGTGAACGGCACTGAGCAGCAGTGTAATGTGAAATTGTACTAAAAAGCGATGATGGGCTATGGGGGCGGTGGTCTTCTCTGGGGCTCCGGAGTATAACGAAGGCGGGCTCGGACATATTGCGGACTGCCAGGTAAGGAATTACTGTCTGATAATCTTCTCGGTGGAGGTTGTGGCGGAGAAGGCGAAACGTATCTAGCAAATAAAATGGAAACAAATAAAAAAAATGAATAAATCAACTTCAGTGAGTTGGTAGATGATTTTATAAAGCAATTTGAGAATTATCATCTTGATAAAAAGATTGAATCGTTGCACCTTCGAGAATACGAAGGGGATGGCTGCTCTATTAAGGATCTTCTAATAGCAAGTGGAGATTCTCCTCGATTCAGCCTAGGAGGTGGTTCTGGTGAAGGTGCACGTTCGCTACCGAGCCGAAGCCGGACATAAGAAGCGAATCGTTTCTTAGCAGATTCTTTGGTACCGCTTTGAGGAGCGGAATATGTCGGTGACGATGGCTCTTGCTTCAACTGATGGGCGAAACGAGATATTAACAATTGAGGGCTGGTTGAAATATGCGATCCTTGAATGGATTGTGGCGTCATTGAGAGTACTGACTGACTTGTGACTGGCGGTGGCGCTGCCGGTGGTGGTGGCTCGGATGGAAATCTGTCGCATAGAAAAGAGTTAAAAGCTGCATCCGTAGGTGAAAAGAATGTAGAAATGATCGTATTTATAACTCACCTTTTTCGGCTAATCATGGGACTTCCATATATGTCCTGCGCTTGTGCGTGGCTTTTCGAAAGTGATGAAAGATGTGCTAGCCTTTGTTGTACAAAGGGTGAATATCGTCCACTCTCGCAATTGGCGGGTACGACTCCCGGAGGATCAACATTCTCCCGTCTCCAAGGTGAATAATCGCGTGCAAAAGGGCTCAATGATCTAGGAGCAGTACTGTCGTCTCGCTCCTGGTATCCGTATCGTTCATGTCTATAGGGGGAATAAGCTCTTGACGTTTGAGAATCTCCGATATCCTTAGATTCCGTTTTGTAAGAGGGAAATGTCGATTTGTCTATTAACCTTGCCTGACCATTAATGGCACAAAGATTCGAGTGATAATCATGAGCCTGATTCGTTGATTGTTTGTAAGGGGAAAATAAACGGGAGTGAAAATCTACTCCGTCAGACTCTTTATCAAAAAATTTCATTGTCGTCGTAGTCGTGGCTGTCCTGGTTGCTGTGGTTGACGTCGACGGAGGAGAAAATGGTCTATAGACGTCTCTACGCTTTAACATATAGGGGCTGCAGGATATGGAACTGGCGTTATTCTCGCTGTTTGATCGCTGATGAAACGGCACGAAAGTGGTCTTCTCTGCATCTTTATGTACATTGCTCTTTAGGAAGGGAGGAACCTCTGTCTGGCCGCGCAAGTAAACTGTCTGCTTCAAAGATACATGACCCGTATTTCGTTGCTGTCCACCGCTTGTAGCCCTGAAACGGATACCATTTTATTAATCAATCCTTTGGTATACTAATAATTAATTTTTTTTGTTGATGCTGCTGTTGTAGCTGAAAAATTTCGCACTGTCTCTGCAAATGATTAAGGATCTTATCATTGCTGTTAATAGACGTTAGAACGTTAATCAGTTGCATGCATACAGTAATTTGAGGAAAGAGAGCGTATCTCAGAAATTATAGAGCAAATGAAATATTGACTGATTAATTTGAAAGTAAACGAACACTAATATTTTTTATAATGCATTTTGATGATTCTTCCTCCTCATCTTTGCCCTTTAAATATCTTGCACAATGCATACATCACCGATAAGAATTTCGTACTACTAGGAACTGTTAAACCATAAAAGGTGTCCCGTAACACCCTAATAGACAAACTTATATGGGACATGGGTAAAAATTCTTTCTTCAACAATTGAGGTGTGCATAAATGAAATACACGTGCAAGAAACATCTGGAACAATTACAATAGAGCAAAACGAGAAAAAGAAATTGTTATTGAAATAAATAAAAACAATGCTTACCATGAATGGGAGTTGAAGGGTGGGGTGTGTAACAGGCGCGTGCACAAACCAAACAACTCGAAATGAAAATCTGGCAGATTGTTGGAATTTTTTGAAGGTACTATCTTTGTAATTTTTTTTTATCATTCACACTATTACTCATTCACACACTTGCACACGTGTACACATACTCTCTCAATCGAATCATTGTGGCTTTCCTTTTACAGAAAATATCAGTTCAGTGTCTCAGTTATATAATGAAATTATAAGGTAAAACATCACATGTGGAAAGTTTTCTTAGAATTTTAGGATTTAACTGAGTCACTTAGCTCATTTAAAAGTGAAAGGAACGTTACTATTCTCTCTTTCATGCATGCACACACGCACGTACTTTTACACACATTCGTATTCTTCTACTTTTTTTGGAGTTCTTAGGTAGCTTATCGAGGAAAATGGAAAAATGGCAGGGGATGCTACGCTGCGCTGCCTCCCTTAAGCTCAACGCTGCAACACAATTCAACACGCACGCAAAGTTTTAGTCGACGTCAATGGAAATGTCTTTAGCTTGGAATATTATAAATGAAAGAAATATTATACTATTAAAGTCATAAAGAGAAGATAGTACTTCTTCATGATCTACCCATTGTTCGAGAACTCTATATACGATATTAAAATAAAACTACTTTGCTCACGGACTCCAAACCGGACATTATTATATTAGTCGGGATAGGCATGCTATATTGAAAGATATTATTTGAAAATTGAATTTTTGACTAAAATTACTACAGGACAATATAGTAAATAAATACAATCTTGGCAAATATGAATCGCAACTGTTACATGAATGGAAGAGTAAGAAAACGCCTTACCTAGGTTCTAATTGTCGCATTACGCGACCAAACCACTGGTAGCCTGAACTTTGCATAGAGTTAGTCCCATCCCCATATTCAATTTCATATTTACGAATAAATGGGTGCTCCATTAATTTATGATACTTTGGTCGATGTTTATAATTTTTTGTTAGGCAGCAATTGACAAAATTCCTGAATTCCTTTGAGAAAATAGCATCAGCAGGAAGGGAAGGTGGATCATCCTGGACTACTCTACTCAATACCTAGCAATGTCAATGACATAAGAGTTTATAGACAAACAGTTATATTGTATGATTCCACAGTGTTAAGAAGAATTTCAAAGATGCCTTTAAATACCTCAAAATCAGTCTTGCAATCTCTGTAGGGAAATATTCCTGTAGCTAGCTCCACCAGAGTTATACCTAGGCTCCACACATCAGCTCTTATGTCATAATCCGGCTTTGTTGGATCTGGAGGATCTATCCTCTCCGGCTATAAAATGAAGCATATATTAATCCCATGAAAGAAAATTAAAGAAAGGACAAAATGAGAAGTAAACTAATGGTTATAGTAATGATTAAGAGTTAATAAAGTTGATACTTGCAGCCATATATGCCGCGCATCCAGCGCTTCTCGTTTTTGCCTTGCTATCTACCAAACGCCCGGAAATACCGAAATCGCATAGCTTTACATCACCAGATTCGTCCAGAAGAATATTGCTAGGCTTGACATCTCTATGGATTACACCATGCTTTTCCTTTAAGTACGACAATGCTTTTACTGTCTAAAAAAACCAAAAGATTTTTGCTTAATATAAATGTGTAGACTTTTAACTATAATATGAAATGTTATTTATAGAAATTTGATTTACTAACAGCAAGCGTTACTTTTCCTAAGAAATCTTCAGGAATTGCTTGCCTACTTTTTTTTAATAGCTTATCCAAGCACGTAGCCATTAATTCCATACAAATCCAAACATCAGACTCTGTTATAAAACAACCTAAGCATTGCACTATGTATGGACAATCATGAGATTTTAATACCACATCCAAGTCCATAATTATCCTTTTATTCTCTTCAGTATTGCCAGACCTTCTCATTTGTTTAACAGCAATCACAACTCCACTGGGCTTATGTCTCATTTTTACAACATGACCACAAGTTCCATTGCCTAGTTCACCCAAGTGCTCCAAATTATTCATTTCAGTTTGATATCTTTGGCCGTTTATATTTAAAATTCCATTCATTTTCATTATTTCTTGGAGTTTGGACTCAAATTCACTGTCGTGTGTTTTTGGTGGTATCATCTGAGACACTGGTAAATTGAGCTGTCGCCTTGGTCTGGTAGGGGTACCCATTTCACCCACTGCAGAAAATAGAAATTTAGTTTGAGCAGTAAAGAAGATAATGATGAATAAAAACTCAAAGTATTAAACAAAGAGGAGAGAATTATAGAAGATATAAAATGGACATAACCTATAAGTTTGATCAATGTTTAGATGCAACATAAGCTATTGGTAGATGAAAAAATGGAAAAGAGAAATCAATTAATTTGAAAGATGAAAACGTACATTGTCTCGGCCTTGGTAAGGCTGGACTAGAGGTAGGAGCCGAGGATGACGATTGAATAATTGATACCGATCCAACCTCGTTGTTATGCCTATCTCTCTCTCTAGATTCATTTTCCGCTCTAAGACGCTCTTGCAAATTCAATATTTTGTTTTCCAAAGTGCTAGACATCCTCGTTTCGATTATCAATGAATGTAGACTAGAAAATACAGAGTTTATCTACATATAGCTGATAGGCAGGAAGGGGGCGAGGGAGAGGCAGGTAGATAGGTAGGGGAAGAGACAGGCAATTTTTGACAATCAACAGACCGACTGACTGAATAATAAAAATAACTAATTACTAATTGACCAACTGACTGATTGAGTCTGAGCCTGGACCGTTTGCTTATTTACGATTTTACATCACTTTTGTTCTTTCTCTCTTCGTCCGATCGTTCTGCTGGCCTCTCCGTTTTCAAGAGTGGAGTCAGTTATACATATGCGGTGGTGGAGAGAGTAGAGTGGAGTAGAGAGACTGGACTTGATTGGGACTATCTATCTACTGGTATTTGGTTGGTTGCTTGCAGTGTTTGGTTTGTCCGACTGACGGTAGCCTGCTAAACTAGTCTGGTTGGCCACATACTGAATCTACTCTTACTTTTATTCTTTAATGCTGTTATTGGTTATTGGTTCAAAAGCCTCTCACCTCTTCGTCTGGCTTTTATACTACCCATTTTGGCAACAAACTGAGCTAATGTGCAATAAGATAAAAAATAACAACTATTCCCAATAACATTTAGTATGGCGTCAATTAATCATTAATTTGAAATCATCTTAAAAAAGTGAACATTAATATCATAAAAGGAAACACTATGCATACCACAAATATCATTTCTCCATTTACTCATATCATAGATAGCTGGAACTAGTTCATGAATGGATTATATTATTGAAATTAAAACTGGAATGAGATCAAGAAAGCCCTTTAATAATTTTAATAACATATCTCCCTTCTGCTTCTAAAAATGAACCTGAAGCTAGACCGCTTAAACGACGTTACAGATGCATTTTTTGTTTCGAACCACGCAATAATTAAATTAAATGTTCAAAAAAAGTTGAAGCGTTTAATTTTTCGTTTTAATAGTTATTCAAACGATACGCCATTTACTTAAATATTTAAGAAATTATAGGATAAAATAAAATCAATTTTTTTTTCATACTAAAAATAAAACAATAATAATGATGTATGAGAATATTATAGTATACTCGTAGGTTAATAATGAAGCTCTTATTTGTATTTCTTGTCGATCTCTTATATTCTCAATTTATTATTCATTTTATTAAACGTTAGATAATGCCTATAAGTGGTGCCTGAAGGCGCGCTTTGAGCGTATCTGAGGCGCTCGTTTTTCGTATACTAGCTGTGCCAAACGCACTTGTACTGATCGCCTAAGTGCTGAGAAAATCGTTCAAAAGTCCAACGAATAAAATCATTCCATCATCATTCAATAAATTAAATATAATTCAATCAATCTAATATAGCACATGTATAGAATATATAAAAACATATAATAATTGGGTATTGCGCATAATCATAATTTTGCACTTTTATCAAATAATGATAAAAGCAAGCAGAACAACGAATATTGTGTAAAATAGTATTCTTCCTAGTCAGAAAATGACAAATGGACTTGTTAAATCGATTCTCGCACCTGCGACATATTATTTAATAACAGATTTGTATCATCCAACCGCATAAAGAATGCTTGCGTGATTTTCTCCACGTTTATCTTCCTATGTTTCGTGTAATTGATATAAGATATCTTATACATATATTTAATTACCCACTAAAACTGATGAGACGTTGTCTTTTACTGTTAATAACCGCTTAAAAGTCTTTCAATTTCAGAATTGACCTAGGACCAAAATAATAATGACGAATAATAATAACCTCGACAATAGCTCAATACAAATAATTAATTGTATAGTAACGAGATATAGTAGTCGAATAAGAAAATGCATTTCTTAATAAATTGCTGGAAAAAATGTTGCAATGCGGCAAATACGTTGCAAAAGTCGCAGTGATGATGCGGATGATGATAATGTTAATGACGACGTCGATGATGCTGACGATAGTAATAATGATGATAATGGAGATAATGATTGCATTAATAACTGCAATGTATGTAACTATAAATGCTGTGTGCCTATATGCTATATCCTACACTCTTTAATATACCTCTATATGTATAGCTATAATATAATAATTCCACGTTGAAAAATCGTATACATTAATGTTACGTCGTAGGACTATTGCAATTGCTTGCTGCCAGGATTTCACACATTTCATTCTCTTGCCAGTTCTACAACTTTTCGATTTTCGAGACAAAAGATGAAAAAGATTTGTATACAAGTCCAAGATCAAGATTTTTCATTCTTTTTTTACTTTCTTTTATCACTCTTTCCATATGATCGAAAATCGAGAAAGTCACTTCTCACAGTAAAGTTGATACAAAAGATGAAAAGATTAAGCAAAGCCGCCGCGTGCACAGATTTGCTTTTGCTCGACTTTTTCATCAATTTGGGAAAATTAACTCATAAATGTTTTACTGCTTTCGACTGATTTCTTTTCTTTTTTTTTTATTATCATCGCTACGTTTAGTATTACTAGTAGCAGCAGTATTAATTGAGTACAATAAAAGGTAAATCTTTAGCTACAACATTGTCAATTTTCCCATATATCCTTGCCCAGTCGAGCATATTACATCATTAATCTTAATATTTTAATATCGATTGTGAAGTTCGTATTACCCACCGATTATATGGCGAGTCTCAGATCACAGATAATGAGGTGATCGAATCGCGCGAATACATTTTCAGCGTCGTGGTTGTGTATTTTTTCATTCGTATGTCCGCTTACTTCTCTCCGCTCTGTCCATCTCCCTTCCCTCCCGGCCACTATACTAATATTTTCTAGCTTATTTCTTTTCTTATCTCCTATATAAAATTGCCTTTTCGTTGTTCCTCTTGAAGAATTCAAGGCGACGACAGATCCTGAAAGCAAATAAGCATACGACGTATGTACGCAATCTGCATTTAGATTACAATTGGTGCAATTGTCATTAAAAAGCGAATATATTACTTGAACGTTATAATAATTTTAAAATAATATATTTCAAGCTTTCACTTTATTCTTTGCTCTCCCTTTTAACTTTCTGCACAAAAGTACATTAAAATTTTGGCCTAGGTAAAAAAGGAAAATGACAAAAGCCTCATTGTTAGCTAAACAGCACCAGACCTCAAGGATATTTGTCGTCAGTTGACGAGTTTATACCATTACATTGACTCTTCGCATATCGCAAAGTGTTATACAAAGAGAATTGAATTTATGGGAAAAAACTAAAGGGATTGTGAAGGTTAACAAGAATAAGGAGAGGTTAAGAAGAAAAGGACAATAAAAAAGGAGCAACATAAGGAAGAGTAAAAAACAAACGAGGCTTGTTCCTCTAAATCTTGACACTGCTGCAACTCAACATTTTCTCTTCTCTCCTCTAATCGTATTTCTAATGTAAATCTCTGGTTCAATTTTTGTCTCGTTGCTCTTCGACTTAATTCTATACTACGTATAATTTTACTATGCAAACATACTCTCTTTACAGTCTAAAAAAAGCTTCTAATGTCGATTATTGCACGCATAAGGGGTTTAATGTTAAATTCATATTTTAAGACATTTGATCGGACAATGTTAAAGGACGCTATACTCCCTCGCACACAAAGCTACAAACGCACCTGTAACTTGTGGTAATACGCAACGTGTAGGCTCACAAATATAACACTCTAACAACAGCAAGAAATAAAATTAAAGAAGAATAAAATAAATCAAATTAGTCATATACATTCTCTATACTATTAAGAGAGTATTAAAGTATATTTAGTATGTGTGTGCGTGTGCCTATCTTTTTATATACAGGGTATGACAAAATTCATTAATTTTGCTTCAACAAACAATTCATTTTCCTTAGTATACTATCTATAAAATTATAATATTCAATGTTAAAGTATGTAGTTAAAGCTTCCCACTAATTTAAGTACATCGTGAAATTGTTTTAGAAAGAATACATTTATTTTGGCAAACCCTGCACGCATTTATGTATAGTATAATTACGTATGTGTGTTTAATATATATGTTAAGTCATTTTTCTTATGACATATTGCAGGTAAAACTGTTTTAACGGCACTACGAAATTTGTATTAAAAATCCTGTTGGATATTGGACACTTAATGTGCTAAGAATAAAAAACAGGACAGAATTGATAACTCTTTGTTAACTACTCAATCATTTAAGAGAAAGAGACAGAAAGAAATTCGCCTTTTTTAACAAATCTAAGCTAATAGTGAAATAAACAGGGCTATCCAAGTACAATCTCTACAGTTTGCTCATTTGTTCTCACACTCCCTATCTGCATCGACCGCTTACTTGTTTATCTGTTCATATCTGATTGTTTATCGCGAGCTTTTTCGACCGTCCTGGCAAGTCACTGTGAACATACAAGAAAGTCACCAGTGGACCAAAATCAGTATAAAATAAGAAGAATACAAAGAAAAGAAAATCATTAAAACTCACTCGGAAATAAAAATATACTGTGCCTATTCTTCCTCAATAAATTTACAAAACATTTATGTCTAATCTTATTTTATCGTTTTGTTGTACAGTATCATGAGAGAGAAAGAATAGGCGATACGCACTAAACATAAAAATATAATAAAATAGACGAGTTTTCTTTTTTTTAACAATTACTGCTGTTCCCAAGAAAAATTGAATCATTTCGCATGTGAATATAAACGTAGTATTAATTGCAAATCAATGGTGAAATGATAAAAAGTAGACTTGAATTGTAAAGTGAAATTTTCAAAAGAGTAGCAAGGATAGTAATACTGAGGTGTGTTAAAATGAGCTTTTTAAGCATAACAGTAAACCGTCAAGAAAGAACCTGCACCGATGAGCTCGATGCAAGTCTTATTATCGGCTTATAGTGTTAAACATACAAAAAAATTAATTCTAATCGTGTTAAGTATAAATAGTCGATTTCTTTCGTGCGAAAGAGCGTGCGAGAGCAGCTACGGTTTTTTAAAATTATTATTGATACTATTTGGCGTTCTGTGTTGCAAAATACGTAACGCACGAAATAAAAAGGCTGCTGTTAGTCTGCTCTTTTAGGCATTATTCAGCGCATAACGTCACTTTTCCTTCCTGCTTTTACCCTATCGCTACAAATAGTCTCTTCTAAATTTTTCCCTCCCTGTTCCTTGAATGGTTGCCTTATTTCCATCATTTTCCCCTTCATCTCCTCTCTTCCTTTTCTTGCCCAAATGCATGCGACCAAACACACTCGACAAGTTTTTTCAACAAAAACTTCAAGAAGCTTTCTTTCAAAAGGCAATTTGTTATAATTTGAATGGAAACTCATTGGTTTGAACGAAGGCATACGATTGAAATTGACCAGAGAGCTTGTTAAAAAATGAGCGAAGGAAGTCAAGAGGCAAGGAGTTCATGCAGGCTTAAGTCTTCATGCCGGGATATCGCATAAGGACGGCGTGATTCAACTGGTGTTTTTTCACAGCGAAGATTCATCATTGAGGAGTCAGTGATGAAACGAATGTGACTTCTTGAACGCTAATGTAAACCAATTAACGTTCAGTTTACCTGGTGCATAGGATCGTAGCCAATGGAGCCGTCGTTGTACGGCTGTGAGCCATAATCGCTTCCGTTAATACCCATTCCATATCCTGCCATATCCTGGGGACCTCCTGGAGGTGCTGGAGACATCATTGGGGTCGGTGTACCTTGGCTGGCACCACCCATACTGTACGGTGACGCTCCTGCAAAAGCTGCTGTAGAAACAATCGCGGTGCATACAAAGCTCGAGGGTTAATTTTTTCAATTAACACGTTCACTGCGCATCGTATTTATCTATTATTTCATCATTGTGGCATATCACGTAATGCACCGGAGCCTTACACACTGAACGTGTTAACAGTGTCAAAACCTCGTCGTATATAGGAGTCCATTTCTCTATCTAGCAATATTATTCATCTTTATAGTCTACTGTTAGCAGTAATAAAAAGAATGCCGAGAAAAAGAAAATATTTGTCTCACTCGTATCTTTATTTAAATATACTTCGTGCTTACTATAAAATGTGAAAACTTACCAGCTGCTTTTTTGGCTGCATACAAATTTGCCTCCTCCTGTGCTTTACCTATATTTTTCTTGTAACGTATCCTTTTATTGCCAAACCAATTTGAAACCTAGGAAAATAACAAAAGGATGAATTTGGTTCACCAAGAGGAGAAAAATATATGAATGGAATGTAAGTAGGCAATAATATCTAGATGTTTATCATTAAATAACAAAGTATATGCGTACTTGACTGACGGTGATGCCACATTTTCGTGCCAGCTCTTCTTTAGCCTCTTCGCTTGGATATGGGTTACTCAAATGGGAATAAAAATACTCATTCAATATTTCAGAAGCTTGTTTGCTGAAGTTTCGTCGTTTTCGTCTAAAAACAAGACAAATGTGTATGACCTTACGTAATTTCTATTTCTTCCTTCTGTCTAGTCAATTTCCTTGAATCTATCCCGTTCAATCAACTCTTACCTAGCATCAAGAAAACGACTTCTCAAAATCATGACGGCTTCACACGTGGACTGTTTGAGCTGCATTTGAATACTGGAGAACTTTTTGTGAATGATTTGAACCATTCTCTCAATTTCTTTAGGTGTTATGGGCCTGGTGCGACTCTGCTCCCTCAATAGATTCATAACGTGAGTGGTAAACTCATTACAAGCCTGAAAAGTGCATGATAGATGTGAGTAAGGCAACATGATATAATAATGTTAGATTACTGTATACTAAAGGGACCTGTTCATATTTTTCCAGCTCTTGATGATAGATTTGCCTGATTTGGGCAAGCTTGGCTCTGTAATCTGAATGTTCTATGGCATTGTCTGGCTGTCCAGGGGGTCCTGCTGCCGCAGCAGCTGAGGCAGAGGCTGCTGCACCAGCACCACCACCTTTCTCAGGACCTGCCACACCTTCTGCGATCAGCATGTTGTCTAGTCGCATTAATTGAGGATCAGGTGGTTCCTCTTCTTGAGTGTTTCTTAAGGAGAGTACTGAAACCAACACAATTTGGTTTTATTTTTAATTCTTATTAGTCTCTTTCTCTCTTTCTCATTCTTCTTTCAACTAGTAAATCATTTAACTTAAAAGGAGAATGGTTAAATTTATATGCTTATTTCTACTCATCTTTGAGAACATTTATCTTGCAATATTTGTATACTAGAATGAAAGGGGTACTCTTAAACCTACTTTAAGATATCCTTTTTCTAAAATGAAAAAAATGGTTTTTGAATCATTAAAATATGTATAAATTCACACAGTGTTGTCAGAATAAAAACACTAGTTTAAATATTGGGACATCCAAGCCAGACCAATCCTACTGCAGATATCAAAACAGAAACAACACCAGGTTGTACCTAATCTTGGTAAGATTTAGTCAAATTTCAATCTTTGACAACGAAATGACAAAATGCATTTTGAATCATTTAAATAAAAGATGAGCACAAGCCAAACATATAATTGGAACATGAGTAACTAAACCATAGGTTTGCAGTCTTAACAAGGGCCAGTTTTCCTACCCATTGGTAAATGCCTTGTTAAATTTAACTGTTTAATAGTTGGAAAATGAAAAGAATTTATCGCAGTTTGTAATTTTTACCGAATAGATAAATTCTAATAATAGGTAAAAAAACTATGGCTGTAAGACATTTACTGCAATAAAAGAATTTCGAATTGTTCCATGATACAGTTGGGGAGGTGGTGGGAGGATTCGCTGTCTGCTCGATAGGCCTGTGAGATAAAGCGTAGCGTGGAAAGTTGTATTGATCGAGCGACTCTGGTCGTCTCTCGTAGCGCTGCTGGCCAGCAACAGGCCAAGAGCAATGCTTTTATATTTACAAATAATCATTCGGTAGACACCACTACACTTATATGTACAGTCTATCCAGTAAGCAAGCGATCCTTTCCAGAGCAGACGGATGCAAGGACCTGTTGCTGGACCTCGAGTTTATGAGGTTTTTACGAGCAACGTTACAACTCTCGCTCTCATATAAAAGCATTCCTACTAATAGCACGTTTCAAATAGTAAACGTATCCTCGGTTCAGTGGGAAAATTTCTGATATGCTAAATTCTTCACTTTCTTCGGTTTATTCTCAGCTTTCAGAAAAATACGTTAGATCGTTAAAATGCTCAAAGAGATATCCAGTTTCAAAACAGTAACCATTTGAATAACATCTTCTCTTTATACTTTTGTCTCTGTATTGCGTTTACAAAGCATAATTAAAGGAAGAAATGTATCTGAGACAATTTGTTGCGCTTTCAATGCGTTTTCCTGACTAGAATCTGAATTTCCAAAATTAAACAAAAAAAGGCGTAGATGTGCTTGGTTAAAATTTGATTTTTGACAGAGTAAAGAAATTTCAGAAATTTGGTATTAAAAAATCATGTGACGTATGTTTACTGGTATTATTCAAATGCGATAAAATTAATCATTATTTTGTGGACTGCGAATGATATTTTTTATATGCAATAAAATCAAGATAATTCTTCTGCAGTTACACATGCGCATACGAGTCTGCTTTCTGAGTATACACCATCGTTCTTCTATACAACTAAAAAATAATATCAAGAGTTCACTGTGTAGAGTGGAGTACCGACGACTGCAAAGGATATCATTTATATGGAATAAAATTGAGATAATTTGCGTTGAACCAGCGATATAATTTATATGCAATAAAATTAAAATTATCCTTCTATAGTTGCGTATACACAAACGACCATTTTTCAAGTATACACTACCATTCTCCGGATTCACCGCAAAACATCTAGATTATTGTATACAGTACAGAATATACCGTCGGCATCGAGTCTCACTCTACCCCCACTTTTATCTGCTTTTACGATCTTATTTTACTCGATTATTATGATACCTCTTATATCTAACATCAATTCAAAGTTTATGAATTCGGTAGAGATTTTATCTTTGCGGACAACGATTGGAAAAAGAATTTTAATTTCTATCTCGTTAAAAAATTCGTTGATCGAATTAACTGGCATCGTAAATCTGAAAATGATCGAAGAAATACAAGACTGCCAGAAGCCTATTGGTGAGAGAATCGAGAAAGAAATACCGAGCATTATTAGTGATGGTGGTGGTTCACCTTGGTCAGTACGGTACGAATAAAATTTCTTTCACGTGTAAAGTCAGCGACTCTGCGGCGAATAAGAGAAGGAGAATGAAGAAGATCGAGAGAGGGGATGAAGTATGGAGAGAGGGGGAAGCGTCAACTAGAAAAAAAGAAAAAATCACAAAAGCTGAAAATACCACATTCCAAGTGACTTTGAAAGGAGCTGCTGCGTGATCCTCGATATTCATGTTTGGAAAATCTGAATAACTTGTATAACGAGACACAGGAAATAAATGTACATCACGGAAAAAATTAAATGAAAACTGTTCGATCGCACTTTCAGTTGCTTAAAAAAGAAACAATCATAATTTCTATTACCTGTCTTCTCTTTGATCTCACAGAGAACGGAGAATAACGCTGGTTTCATTCTATGACAATTCAACGTATGCTTCCTAGAACAAGTGAAAAATGAGGGTGTTAAAACGTTAACTAGAAGCCTGTCTTCCCTAATGCTTTAATTAGTTGCAATCATTAATAGGTTGCGAAAGATTACCTCGCTTGCGCTTCATCCAAGCTTTGATCGGTGATGTTCATGATTTGCTGAAGAATTTCGCCAATATCTTGTTTTCTAGCTTCCACAGCTTGATCCGGGCCCTGAGCCGCTGATCCATCCACGGGACCCATGCTTCCATAGCCTGTAGTATTTTGGGTTCCTTGGCCCTGATTTCCACCCATCAAACCAACGCCTGAGCCACCGTGTTGCAGCATCCTTCCAGTCTCATCCATCAACTGTAAACTTGAACGCACGAATCACTCTGTATCTCTGTGTTACTTTTTAATCGTTGTACATGAACAAACACAGACTCCGAATCAGGATTGACGTTGATGATTTTGCTGCGTTTGGAGGTTATGCTCTCTCAGTGAACTCAGTTTTGCTGTTATGCTTATACCACCAGCGCCACAAGGTTCTCAGTTCACTTCTCCGACTGCTTCTCTGTTTCTTTGTCTTGTCTCTCTCTCTCTCCCTCTCGTGCTCAGTTTCTCTATCTCCTTATTTTTTAATGCTAGCATTCAATAATGCTACTTACTGCACAGTACTTGGCTCTTTTTTCAAACTTATTCAAATATTCTTCAATTATACTCATCAACTTTGCTTCAACAGCCAATTTTCAGAGATACTTGTTCTCTTTCTTTGTCACTCTCTTCTTTTCTCTCTCTGCGCAAGTATTCGTAAGAGAGAAACGCGATGCAGCTACCTCGTATCCTATCGCTTCACAATTTTCACTAAATTGTCTTACCTAAATTTTCATTGATTTACGTTATGTATCACTTGATTTCTACAGTTTTAGATTGACGGATTGTCGAATTTTACGTATACATGGTTACGTCGTTGATAGTATTAGTATACATACTTGGCGGGCGGCTTTTCAGATTCAGTTTCAGCTCGGCGTCGTATCCGCCCCCGATTGTTAAATCAACGAATTCAGCGCAATGAGTGCTAAGCACTAACCAGTTTACTCTCTCTCTCTCTCTTTCTATCTTTCTCCCTCTCTCTCTCTCTCTCTCTCTCTCTCTCTCTCTCTCTTTGATGATTTCCGTATCCTGATATATCCTGCTTCCTGTGCTCTATGCTGACTTACCGAGTCCTGACCTGGCTGAGCCGAATTGCTGAATAAGTTGAATAGTAGCAGTAGTAGTATAGAACAATATAAACTATAGTATATACACACATTACCTCACCCCTCAATACCGATGCTTATCCACACCGTATCGTACCACCCACCACCTCTGCTACACAGCCACGAGCTAACACTCTTGTCTTCAGAGTGTGGAGTAGAGGGAGAGGCACCGCTTTATTAGTTTCTGAAAAGGATGCGGGGTTCAGGTGGCGCAGTATTCGCATGCCTATATGATGCGCACGCGCAATCAAATGAGTGACACAGAGTAACAATTTGACGCGCGTTAATTATGCTGTATATGTCCTCAAATGATAAATTTTGTTTTCTATTTCACAGTAAAAAATATATCCGCATAAAACGGGTTAATGTTTTTAATTAATTAAAAAATATTTTTAATGTTACGTAAAACTTAAACTTAATTTTCTGGTCTAATAAATAAAAACGCGCCACTATATACCCATATACTTGCCGGTTGAAGAATGTAATTCACTTGTCAATTTAAATGATGCCGTTAGTTTCTAGAAAAATATTTCTAAGCAGATAGTCTTTTATTCAGTTAGCATCCACGTTTCAGACACGCATTGTGTATCCTAAAGTTGTATCACAATAAGTAAACTATCTGTTATTTAAGCGACCGGTGTGGCCGATTATACGTGCTTTCAATGTTTTATTACTTGTAGTTTTACTATTGAATTATGACACAACAAATTGATATTTTACATTGTCCATTATGGTTTTCTCCTCTAAAGGAATCCCTTGAACCATCATTGCAGATTATAAAATGACACTCAGAAACAGATTTCAACGATACGGGGTTACTTGACAACCGATATCAAGCTGGTTATAGCATTTTTCTGTGTTGCGAGAGCAGCTCTTTATAGTAATTAGATTTTCGGAAAGCCGGAATATATTTTTTAAATGATTGCTTTTATAATATCACTTTTTAGATCTTTTTATGCGTTTGACTATTTCACTAAAAAACAGTAGTTCACGACATTATTAAAATACTGTAATAAAGTATTTGAATCGTTTTTCACAAAAAAGTTACATTGTTGAGAAGCGTTTGGTCTGTTTTGTTAATATGAAAAATTCCGTTTAATGAAAAATATTTAAATCAGTAAAAGAGATCCTATAGCACCGATTTTCAACTATTGTATGTTAAGAAACTTCACGAGTACAGCTGTTTTTATTTTAGCAGAGTGGCTACGCAGATCGTTATGCCACCTAATTACCGCTTCTTTTTTTGGAAACTAAAGCAAAGCGTAGTCGGACCCCCTACTAGCCCCTACTCTAATCTCCAACTCAATATAACGTTCCGTATAGGCTTAAAAGTCAGAGTGGGGGATCTTGATTCTTGAACGCTGCACCTGGCACCTACATTCCTGGACTCTGGACCCTGAAAACTCAAGCTCCCCTCTCTAAGAATATATATAACACATTTAAACACAATCGTATAAGAGTGTACATAGTGTGTAAGCCTGTAAGGAGTGTAAGGTCTCTCATCAGTCTCATCTCATACTCTTCTTAGCTCAGGCCAGGCCTCAGCTGCTCTCAGAGTAGCCATCAGTAGCCATATTGCTCAAACAAGTGTACATTGTGCATGTACAATCATGCAAAAGTTTCCAAATGCAGTAGTGGCTAGCAGCCAATACCACCAGCACGGGACTTTCGAAAACCGAATAATATTTCCTGAAATGTTCACCCACACAATTTTTCTGCCAAATATAAGTATGCCAAACGCAAACTTCCAATTGCACCGCCCTTACTTAGCAGCTTGGCAGCCATCGCCACTTTCCAACCAATCAAATCCTTTCTCCGGCTTTGTACGTTCTAGTCTCAATCTTATTCGTCTCTCTTACTTTTATTGTTTTCGTACTGTGATTTGTAGATATTCTATTGTTAATAGTAGAGTAAACATGTAGCTCAGAAAGTAGCTAGGTTTAATTGTTGCTAGAGCGCCTAAACTAGATTGTTTCGTTATCTTATAATACAATTTATTCTCTTCCATAGTTAGTCAACAAATTGATCTTGCTCCTATTTTATGTTTATTGCAAATTAAAGAAAGAAACCATGTAAGTAATCACAATATTACGACTGTTAGGTAATTTTAATATTTCCATAAACCTTGACACGTAACATTCCGTATTTGTGTGCGATTAATAAAAATTTAGAGTCTGGGGATATATTCAAAAGAAATAAAATATGTAGATATTAAATAAGCAATTCATGAGTTCTCATTTGGAAAAATTTTTCAAACAGAAACGTTTGACCAAGGAAAAGTTATAAATTGATTGGTTTAATATCTAATAAGTTTTTTTTTTAAATGTCTCTAAGCTTAAATTTCACTTACATTGTTTTCATTGATATACGTAATTAAATATGAACGACAAATTTATAGCAATTTCAATATGACAAGAACATTTCCTTTATTTGCATGTGTATGTAAATGTGTATGGTAAAATAGATTGTATATTATTAATAATAAGTATATATAAATTTATCCACAGAAGCTACTGCCACTGCCTACTTTC
Organism: Prorops nasuta; assembly: GCF_024137725.1. Taxonomy (NCBI): domain Eukaryota; kingdom Metazoa; phylum Arthropoda; class Insecta; order Hymenoptera; family Bethylidae; genus Prorops; species Prorops nasuta. The sequence continues at coordinate 8,417,152 of NW_027116805.1, read as the reverse complement.
CTCACATCTTCACATGCTATGGAGCCTGCCCAAGAAAACAATTTACTTTATGATCTACATCATGGTCAATATTGTGTAAGATTTTCAAATAGAAGGGGATTGAGCGTAAAGGAAATAACAGAAATTTTCTCTGAATTTGGTAAAGTAACTAATGTGAAGATTGCAGGAGATGATTATGGCATTTGTTTTGTTAAATATGGTACTGCTGATGAGGCAAGTAATTGTGTTAAAGGGCTTAAAAATCATAAATTTATTAATCTGTTAAAACCAAATAAGCCTAAACAAAATGACAATGGATGTTTCAATAGAGATAGAGTCAATGCCAGAGACTATAATAAAGTTAATATGAGAGAGAATCTACAAAATCATAATAGTTTTTCAAGCTCAAAAGAAGCTTCTCCAAACAATTCTTTCATGCAATGTATCAAAACTAAACCAGCATTTAATAATTTTCCAAATGAAGAAAAACATGATACACAGAACAATCAAAAGTGTTGTATAACAAAACTTCCAAATTTATTAACTTCAAACACTGTACCAAATAAAAAGTTTAATTTAGTCATTACTACTGATAAACCAACAAGTGAAAAACATGAAAACAATGAAGTTATAGCAGAAGATGATATACCATCCCCGGTCACTTTAAAGAAAACTGTTAAAGCTCAAGAAATAATAGTTGCTAACATTCCTTCTGATTTTGATGAAAATTATATTCTATATCTTTTTAGAAGCTATAAGCCAATAGCAGCTACCTTTGTTAAAATTATACCAAAAACTTTGATTCAATACTGTGTAATATATTTTAAAACTGATGAAGAAGCTGTGAAGATAGAACAGAAATTTAATTATTTTCCATTAGCAGGGAAAAATTTGATAGTTTTAAGAAAAGTTAATCTCATAGCAAATATTGTTTAGAAATCTTATAATTGACAAATGTATATATTTAAGAATTGCAATAATTGATAACTATCTGTTTTTTTAGTACTTATTGTAGGCATCACTATTTTAATCCAAAAAAAAATAATTTTTTTACTATGTAATATTAACGTATTTGAATAATAAAAATGTAGTCTCGTTTGAGAGGACGCTAGCAATCATGCAATTGTTATTGTTCCTACTACCACTAGAGAATTTATAATTTGATTGCTATATTTTTTAATCCCTTATACATCTCCATACCGGCTGTTGTTAAGTCAGAATCCATCGTCTCAAAGCTGTGGCTACAGTTGAAGCCGCGTTGCTGTGACTAAAATGTATAGCCAGCACACCACCTAACGACTCTGAAGTAAGAATATGTAACTGTTAGGTATACAAAGAGGAAACTTACAAATTAAGAAAAATTAAGAATAGCATTGCAGATAGTGCACATATGCTTTTCTTAACACATTCTCACTTTATTATCGTAGTATAAGTGGGCATGTGTGTGCATGGTTTGGCAACTGGAATGGTGTCCATGGATTTAACTATATGTATGTGTGCACTAAGGTCAAGTTGTATGTGTGTGTATGTGTGTATACACTTCTACAGTACAGCTGAACACTGTAGTGTATTACTATAGCTATATAACGTAACAACGCATCAGTTGAACGCGTTGTAAATCTTGTGAATTTGCAAAGATTTGTTTTCGTGTACCAAATTATTACTTACGAATGGAATGTCGACGGTAACTATCTTATACATGATCTACAAATAAATGATTTATTTGTAATTTAGCAGAAGTTTTAAACTACTTCTTGAGAAAACTGACTTATCAGTGGTGTGCCCAGGATTTCCTGAAATGCAGGTACCAGAGGCAGAAAAGACAGATGGTAATTACATATTTAATATATCTAAGAAATAACTAAAAACTTATATTTTGCATTAAAGCAATCGTACTTCGCTTAACTACGAGAATGCGATTGACTTTTCTGGGAACCATAACCTCTACGAGTTTTGATTCTTTTATAGGCTCTCCGTGGAATAATTCTAGTGGCTGCGAGGAGGAACGAAGACCGAATCAAAAAGAAGGAAAGAAATCCAATACCTTACCTTTATGGGGTAACGAGCGGACTATGAACTTGAATCCTTTGATTTTAACAAACATACAATCTTCTCATTATTTTAAAGTCAATTTATATGAACTAAAGACATACCATGAAGTTATCGATGAGATTTACTTCAAAGTGTCCCACTTGGAGCCATGGGAGAAGGGCAGTAGGAAGACTGCTGGTCAAACTGGCATGTGTGGAGGCGTGAGTATGTTTGCTTAAACTAGTAGTATGTTTATTGAAACTTCTTAGTATAATTATTGTTAGTATGATAAAATGTTTTCACACATTGGCAATGTTAAGGACCTATTACATTGTTCATTTTAACATCTTAAGGAATTATGAAAATACATACAGATAACCAACAGAACAGTGTAATTGGGTTTGTTACGTTTAGTCACGTATCAAGCCTATTATTAGCATTATATTATGGGGTTCTGTGGCATATTTTTATATAGCATTGTAGCTTTAGGTATATATATATATATATATATATATATATATATATATATATAAACTTCTATTCAACCATTGAATGTTAAGTATTTAAATAAGTATAAACAGTTTGGAGCTTTTTCCATAAAGGAACATATCTTTTTTAACATTAATCTACTTCAGAGTATCACATTTGTGGTTAAAGTTATGTATCATAGAAAAATTAATCAATGCCAATGTATATAAATTTAGCACTTGATACAGGTTCGTGGTGTTGGAGCTGGAGGGATTGTGTCTACAGCCTACTGCCTTCTCTATAAATTATTCACGCTTAGGCTTACTAGGAAGCAATTGAATGGTCTTATTAATCATCCTGATTCTCCATACATTCGAGCCTTAGGATTCATGTATATTAGGTAAGCATATATCTAATGGTGATGAGCAAGGAAAATTAATTTTTTCTCTTTTCTTACAGATATACACAACCACCGGCAGATTTGTTCACCTGGTACAGTGACTATTTGGAGGATGAAGAGGAGTTGGATGTGAAGGCTGGTGGAGGTCAATTAATGAAAATGGGAGATATATTGAAGCAATTCCTCACTAAATTAGAATGGTTCTCCACGCTTTTTCCTAGAATACCAGTACCAATACAGAAAGATCTGGAGCATAGGCTGGCAGAAAGGTTTCCTCAGCAGACTATGAACAACAGAAATGCCAAGCCTCCCATTACATTAAACAATCACGGAAAGTACAGTAGCAACAGTGGTGGCAGTGGAGGGAGAAAAGACAATGGCAGTTTGACAATGAGGAATCATCAGCAACCTCGCCATATACCAGATAGCGAAGCTCAATGGGGTGAAGCTGAAAGAACAAGCCTTTGGCGAGCCAGGTGCGTCTACGTGGTATGATTGCTGGATTTTTCCTAATATTCCCTACTTAATACAATTGTTGGTAAACGTTAGGTATGTATTTATATTTTTAGATCTGAAGAGCGCAGGGACAAGTATAAAGAACGTGATAGGGAAAGAGACAGAGCGAGAGACCGTGATAGAGAGAGGGAGAGACCACGCGAAAGAGAGAGGGAAAGGGATAGGCATAGAGGGAGGTCGGGTAGCAGAGATAGAAATCGAAAACAAAGGGAGTATAGGAGTCGCAGCAGGGACAGATCGTCCTACGCCGACAGGAGTAGAGACCGTCATCGTGACAGAGAACGGCATAGAGATAGGTAGGCTATTTTTATTATTTCAATATTTGTTGAGTATAAAACGCTTATATTGTAAACATTTCTTTCTTTAGGAGAAGCTCGCCTTATGACTATGCTGCGGAACTTGCTAGGGAAAGGGAGAGACAACGAAAAACGTGAAGCTATCCATGATGATGTATATAATAAATATAATTATTATAATTACTGATATATATGGTTGTATGAATAATATAATTACAAAAATTAATTAATACTCCTGTCGTAGAGAGTATTAGCCTCGGCTATAATTATATTCACATCCTGATGTAGTTTACATGTTTTTATAAAATAAAATTATGACTGCCGAATACGAGTCTGTACTGATTGGATTTTTTCTATTAGAATCTCTAAAACAAACAAGCATACTAACATTCTAGACTTAGACTTAGAAGATTGTGAATAGTACATATCTATTTCGGGAATTTTAATAGCAACGAGGCATTCAAGAAGGAGGATCGGGGAGGAAGAGGATGAATGTATTGTAAAAATAAAAATGGCGCCAGGTATCTCATCATGGTCTTCAACAAGGGCACGTCGAAGAGGATTTTTGTGAGTTCGTCGACGAGGATGTTCACTATCGATAGATGATGTCAAGGATTAGGCCAATTATTAAAATGTAAGATAACTTTTCACTGTTTTAAAAGAGATTTACCAAACTTAACCTACAAATCTGATATTAATCGAACACTGACCCCTTTTTACATTTATAAGGTAGAAAACGAATGATTCATTCATCTTATATTATTTAAAACACTAATTAGAAGACATGAAAATTTTCAAGAAATCATACCAATTTGGCTAAATTTCGTAATTAATGTGAAAAAATATTTATGTTTAAATGCTCACTTGATAAGGTAGAGAAATATAATTTTTTAAATATCTCACTTAGTGATCTTTATTTTCCTTTCAGATGATTGGCCCGCGTTGTGCAATTTTTGCTCTTGGCGGACTTTTGATTGTAGTTCTTACGGTGAATGTTTATTTTATACGAATGATAATCGAAAGCTCATCACAGAATAGAATATCTAAACCAGTGCCAGGAATATCCACGAAACTAAGTAATGAAGATTTTCCTAGGAAAGAAAACGATCAATCGATCAAATCTACCACTTATATGATGCACGAAAAATTAAAGGAAGAGTTGAAAAATTTACCTTCGAAGTATTTTAAGCAAAACTCAACCTATTACGTTTTACTGGAGCGTTTGCTAGATGAATTAAAAGTAATTCCAAATATTGGAGAAAACGTTTGGAGCATCCCTAGTAACAATGTTGGCAAATTCTTAATATTTCTTATAAGTGTCTTCTTTATTATTATTCTAATGATCAATGGCTTTTAGTGGCCGGATGCTCACCATTTAATTCCACCGGCTGCTCCGGAGCTTGGGACAATTTTGAACGCTATGCGTACATCCAAAATAGTAAGAGCCGACAATGCGCCTTTGGGAACTCAATTGAAGCTAATTTTGCATTTGGAAAGTGGTGTTAAAGCCTTATTTAAGCCCCAGTGGTACTCAAGGGATACTGTCATCCGTGGACCGGTGTATCATGGAAAGGATAGGCATAATGCAGAAATAGCTGCTTTTCATTTGTCATCCTTGCTATCACTAAGAAGAGTCCCGCTTACTGTTATAAGAACACGTACAGATATCATGTTTTTTTTTCTTTTAAATTTTAATCCTCTCATTCTTTAAGAATTTCTATTAAAATTTTAGTAAACCTGCAAGATGAGATTCGGGCACAAGCAACTCCAGGACTCTATTCGACGATGTACCAGGAAGGAAATAATACTTGTCTTTATGGCGTGTGCTATTACTGCTCTCCAGCTGATCCTGTCTGTGGGTCTGGTCATGCTTTGGAAGGAGCCCTTATCCTGTGGTTGCCGAATTATTTAAAACTTGTTAAACATCGCCATCCGTGGCAAAGAACTTACAAGAAAAATAAAATGGCCTCTTGGGAAATGGATGAAAATTTTTGCGAAAAGGTGGTAATACCTATGTAAAAAAATAAATATTTATATAATTTAAATAGAATATAAGCAAAAGCTGACTAGTAAATGAGTATTTTTAGGTCAAAGATTCGAGACTGTATTCCCCGCAAGTATCTAGTAGATTGCTGGATTTGGTGGATACAGCAATATTTGATTTCTTAATGGACAATGGTGATCGACACCATTACGAATTAACTAATAATTTTCACAATCCCGCTGTACTCTTAATAGACAATGGAAAGAGCCTAGGAAACCCAGACATCGATCACCTTGACATTCTTGCTCCTTTGTATCAGTGCTGCATGTATGTGAACGAAGTAGTTTATTGTATGATTAAACAATTATTATTTAAATTAAATAAAAATTATATAATATGGTAGGATTCATAAAACGACATGGGATCGAATGCAGTTACTGAGCGGAGGATCCTTGAGCATCTCCTTGGAAAAACTGGTGGCCCACGAATCCTACATGGCTGATGTTTCTCCGCTAATAACGCAAAATCACTTAAATGCCATGGATCGAAGACTACTAATCATTTATGCCATAGTAGAGTATTGTTTAAAAGAAAAGAAATACTCATCTAATGTGATCCTGGATCACAGATAAGATCTGTAATAAATTAGAGCGGAAACTATTTCCTTTATTTGTAAATATAATTCTTTGCCAATCAAATGCATTTAGTAAAGAGTATATCGTAATTCAATTTGTTGTTTATTTATGACACAATAATTATCAATATTTGGATTGTTTTTTAGGTGCAGCCCCATACTGGGCATATAAATACCATACAAAATGTAAAAAAGAAAGAATGAAAATGCTGTAAAAATTGTTCTTAAGCCTCTTTTGAAAGACCGTTTTTCTCGATGAAATTCTGCAATTACAGTGAACATGTACAATATGTATATTCTGCAAGAGTTCTATATCAGAAATCTACGTGGAAGTAATAACTCGATGATATTTCGTGGATGGCATTGGCAAAGATCAGCCAATCTTTTGTACACTTTACAGCACAGATGTCGTAGGCTACACATTCAAATATCTTCATTGGCGTCCTCGTTCTTCTAATATTAATATTTACAAACGCTATATGACCAGAATTACTCACGTAGCTTACTAGCTAATTATAAATTTTCATGATACTTATCGCCATACAGTGTATAGTAGTATTATAATAAGATTCTTTCGTTAAATAGAGCTTCCGTAGCAAAGTTGTATAAATAGACTATTTTCCGCACGCATGATTAGCGTGCCTAGAACTGCGCAATCTCTCATTAGTTTCTCTTTTCATTGTGTGCTTCTCCACAATGTCGTTGAGATCGATTTGTTTTGGCGAATTGTAATAACGGGCGTCGTTGTAAGAAATATGCGAAAATACTGGAGATGACCTCAGAGCCGTCATTCCTAAAGAGTTGCGCAGTTCCCAAGGCTTTTACACTATAATACTGTATATTCCATCAAAATTTATCTAATTACGAATAGAAAATCTATGGATCTGATAGAAAAATCTTGAAAAACTTCTAATGGCAGTATGGAGATTATTGCACGGAGCATCGACCGGATCAAAACCAGGCCAATCTCGTAAGTGGCTTTTCGTCATTATTTCGTCTACCAGTTAATTATCAATATCACAAACAAAAGTGCACTGGCACTAGAAATTTGTTCACGTTTTATTTGAAAAAATAGGCCTAGTTAGTTATCGCTCTTGCGATCCGTTGTCCTTCATTAAATAAATTGCTTCGATAGTGATAGCGTGAGAGATGGCAGTCTATGAAATTTTTTACTTTGGAAATTAGAGCGTTGACTCCACTCCCCTTGACGAGGAAGTCGAGGAGCTCAAATCTTCGGAATGACGAGTGTGCGAAGAGTCAAGGGAGGTCACCGAGTCACTGTCGTTGCTATGTGGGCTCGAATAATTTGCAGCTTCCTGCAGTCTCATCAACATATTGAGCTGAAGAAATAGAGAGAAAATTAAATGTATAATCTCGACAAACAAATTTATAAGCTTTTTGGGTTTTTTTAAAAAAAATGTCTTTTTGGTACCAGAGGGTCCCCATCGGTGTCACTGTGGGTGCTACCAAGGCTCTTCACGCTGGACGTGCCGACTCCTGAATTGTGAGACGGTGTGATTAGGTCATAGCCAACGTCTTCTGGCCTGAGACGAAGGAGAGCGTCACTTCCACCGTGCACAGCATGCGTGGAAATCCAAGGATAACTGGTAGTGATGAATTGTGCCGGATCTTCCCAATTGGCTTCGTTACTTCCGCTCCCGCTTCGTCTTCCGTACAAAGTTAAACCTTCCCTAACTGACTCCACAAGATATGGAATAACCGAGTAGTTCCACAAGTCGGTAAACCATACCTGCGATCCTGCCACTTCCATGGGGCAAGACAAAAATAACCTGGGTCCTAAAATATGTCTTTGTTAATGTTCGGTTTTTTATTTTCTTCATTTCTGTCTCTACTACTGCAATTGTAAGATTGATCAATGCTTCGTGAACAATATTAAAGAATTACCTATAGTTACATCAGAGCTGCTATGAGTCTCCAGAAATTTATTTAGATGTTGCCATACTCTTGGCAGCCATTCGACTACAGCTGCCATTTCAGCATTTCTGGTACCACTGCCACAATCTCTAAGTTCGTGCTCTAACAGCTTTCGCCTAAGATACCGACCTAGAAAACCCTTAACTGGCTCCATATGATTGGCACAGAGCACCCACCTAAAAAATTGAAACAATAAAAAATAAAGCAATGAATTGCTAATAATATAACCAATTAAAAGCTTTAATGAGATTGATTATAATAAGTGTTTGGTCATGCGTAACTACCTGAAATTATGATGTAGCTGCAAATTCGTGGTACTACAGGTGGCTTGGCTCATCGTGCCAATGATGGCAGGACACGAGGAGTGTTTGGTACCCAACAGACCACTAAATAGTTCACCTAGAGAGGCGGCGTGCTGAAGATTCTCAAGAATAATAACTCTGGGTAGCTCATCTGCTGCGTTGGAGTCGCATCTTTCAGCTATGTGAGCCAAGTATTGCCTTAGCTCTTTGCTGGTTTTATGATCAACGTTAAAAGTGGCTACAGCAGCCGCATCTTTAGATTCTTCAGCATCGACAAGCGCATGAGCTAATTTACCCGCTAAATAGCTCTTGCCGGTGCCACTTGGTCCGCACAAAATGACTCGACGATGTTCGGTCAGTAGGGAGACCAATCTTTGAACGATGGAGCGTGGAATCAAAGTATCTATGGCCAACCATGAATAGCCAGAAAGAACTAAGTAGATAGTTTTTACGTGACCTATCAAGTATCCACAGGGTAGTAGCTCCGGATGTTGAGAATCGCTCGTACACCTGAAATAATTTATTTCAACAATATTTAATAAATATAAGAACTGAGAAATTCCATCAAAAAGGCAATAAAGGAAACTGACCTTGACGCTTCTCCAAGATGGTAAGCAGCTACGCATTCGATACCAAGGCCGAGATTGGTTACAGGATCGACCCTGGACACGTACTCCTTAAAGCATCTCCTCACAATTGAATCTAGACCATCCCAAGTAGTTTTATTGCTGATGCAGACGTTTGCAATTACGTAATGAGGAGGCTCCGCGTCAGAGGAGTTGCCAGGTACAATGTTGTAATTAAAATTTTTTTCGCTGCCAAGAAAAACAGCGACGTTGATTCTCTTCCCATCAGTATCCTGTTCCAAGACAGGCTCCGTCGTTGTAGTTGTCGTATTTGGTACCACAGGATGTTCCGGAACACTGAGATCCTCCATATTATCAGTTGTGCAGTTCCCATCACCATTCGACAAAGCAGCCACCGTTGAAGCCACTTCAGTCATGCTGAAACGACGATCAGGATCACTGGGGAGCGAGGATTGTGATGACGTCAGTGATTTAGATGTCACTAAGCGTTGAAGACGTTCGTTGTTCTGTTTTAGGTTCAACATCTCGTTCTGCAAAAATCGTAAATATAACAATCGCAATATTTTAATATTAATCTTACATGAATCATTGTACATACTCTCATTTTGATCACAGTATCTTTTAAGGATTCTAATTGATGGGCTGAGGAGAGGGCCTCTAATCTAATGTCGGTGAGTACAAGGTCTTTTTCTCTCAGCTGTTTCTTCAGTTCGTCCACGTCTTCATCTTCCTTCTTATACAGAGCAGAACTACTCTTGCTGCCAGACAGTGGATTCTCGTGGTTGGGCGATTTTTCAGCATTCGAGTCTACACTGTTACTCTGCTGCATGGTTTGTGTCCTCATGGTTTCATGTTTCACAGCTGTTGGTAGTCTGGGACTATTAGGTGCAGATAGTTCACCAGTTGGTCCATCTTTGCAGTCCTCAGCATCAGATACAGAACCATGCCTGTTCTTTCTCGACCTTGAGAAGGCTTTCGAGAATGAGCTACGTAGCCAACCTTTCTTTTTCTGATGGCTGCTTGCTGAGCAAGCACTACTCAATGAATTTAGTGATGTTACACTGTCAGCTGATAGTTGTCTAGCCATCGAAGTTGTTTGATTATGATTCTGATGATGATGATTGCTGGCACCGATCCCTGTGCAACCAGTTGTTCCACTTTCTGAATCTCCTAGAGTATGACGTCTCCCACTGCCACTGGAATTATTATTGCTCAGCCCTGTAGAAGATGTTCCATTGTTCAAACCAGCCTCTGCACTCTGCTTTCTTAGCCTCTCAATAGTCTCTCGAAGCTCTTGAAGCTCAGAGTCCTGCAATATAATTGACAATGTTACAACCCCTCAAAGATACAATTATAATGAGATAAGTATAACAGAAATTAGGATTTTTCATTTTACATTTGGAAGCTGTAGCTTTACTTTTATCTATTGTCATGGTTACTATTGAAACTTCCATGACCAGTACTAAATTGATCTTTGTGGCAACAACTACAGCTATCAGAATGGCTAGCCACAGAATCACTGGACCAGGAATCAGCCATGCTAAACAATTGCCTTGTGGATTTAGGGTCAACTTCCTTGCCAAGTTTGTCAGATTTATCTTCAGCACTGGGGCTGACTTTGACCACATTGGACTGACCGTTTTCAAGCACTTTTTTTGCAATATTTCGTCTCTGAGCGAAGATCCTGACTCGTTGTTGGGCTCTTCTTTCATTCATCTCCGATCTTTTCAAATCCATCCTAACTGGTAGATCACGATGGGTCCTTGAACGCTCAAATGTTTTTCCTTTCTTTGCCTTCTGACTTTCCATATCTGCAATCTTGCTGTCTTTGGGAACATTTTTGACTTCGGATGGTCCACTTTGCGATTCCATCATATCTCGCAATGCATTCCTCGACAGATTCATGGTTCCTCCTTGAAAAATCTGCTTCAACGGTTTTCTCTTACCATCCTCATCGCGTCTTTCCATCATTTAACCCTTTAGTTCTACTTCAATAAATGCTTCTTTTCTAAATTTTCACTAACTCTTGCTTAGCACTGCTGCTCCCAAATTTATGGAGACATTTTTTGGGGAGGTTTTCTTTGTTTGCTTTTACTATTTTTTTTTTTTTTTTTTAGTGATTTAATAACATATTAATTTTGGACGAGACATATCGATTCGTGGCTTAGTTCAGGGAACAAGTAAAAGAGAAAAGGAAATAGAGTGGGGAGTTAAAAGACTTTTCTTCTTTAGTTATACTCACTTTTTTCTCAGCTGTTGCAGTTAATTGTTGTAGTCTTAGGGTCATGTTGGACAAGGATTGCTCGAATGCTGATACAACATGGGCCTACAAGAAGAAAACAGAAATAAATATATTAATATTATTGAAATTCTATTGTTATTTAATATTGGAAATAGATGGAGGGACTTTGTCAGAAATAGATGATCCACTGGACTGGGGCTGGAGTACGATGACTCGTGGATATTTTTGGTCCACGATATTTCGTTCCAGTCATGAGGCTCTGACCAGCCAGGATGAAGTCGAAACACTCAGTTTTTAAACAAATGCCTTGGTACATTAAATAATTAATGGAGTAGACGATATTACGCATAAATTTTAATTTATGCAGCAGAGAGTAATTACAGGTTAATCATTGCAGAAATGAAAATTTTGAGACAAAAAGGATCGAATCCCTCTTTTCTGCGGGATTTAATGTTTGAAATAAAAGCCTCGGTATATTAAATAATAAATGACGTAGACGGTATTACGAGTAGATTTTAATTTACAAAATATGAACAGAAGTTAAATTCGCAAATTTAATTTTTGAAACAAAAGCTTCGTAATACAAAATAATAAATGACGTAGACGTTAGTACGCGTCGATTTTAATTTACGGAGTAAAACTATCAGAAATTAATTATCGCAAAGATATAAATGTTGAAATAAAACCTCGTTATACAAAATAATGACGTAAACTTTGATTAGATATTATTACCCATAAATTTCAATAGAATTATTAGAATTGTTGTAAAGCTTTCAGAAGGCGAGCAGATTGTTTCCAAGGAATCCCGTTTCATTAATGAGGTTTTGACCTACCAGGATGATTTAAATCCTTTGTGTCATTAGAATATAAGATTTGAAACAAAAGCATCGATAGGGAAAATAATAAATAACGTAGATAGTATCAAGACCATGTACACGAGAATATTTAAAGCAGTAAGCCAAGCCTCGGTATTCATAAACAAAATTTGAGCTTCGTCTTAGCTTGAAATTTATAAGATATGTTATATAGACTATAGATTTTACAGTTCTTAAGCTCGAACTGAAGTTTACATTCTGCTTATGAATAACCGAGTTAAGCGTAAGAAAATAATCACAGTTGAGAATTTCAGCATTGCGTATTGAAATTTTCTGTGTGCTAGGTCGTTTCTCTTTCATTCTTTCTATTCTGAGTATTTTCGTTCGCTATGGCCTCAATGCAGAGATTATAATTTACAGCATAGAATTATCAGAAGTAAGTTATTGCAGAGATTCGAGTATTTTGAAACAAAAGCTTCAGTATATAATATAATAAATGACGTAGACAGTATTACGCATAGATTTCAGTCCATATTAGAGTTATCATGAGTAATTTATCGCAAAGTTTTCGACAGACGAACATGCTGTTTCCCAACGTGCGCGTGATAATCGGACGGTTGATAGGGTACAGTTGTAAAAAAGTGGTCTTTAGGAGCCTCGAGGAGCAAAAAGAAGAGGCAGAAGCATGCATTTATCGAATTGGCAAACAGAGCCACGCCTTGTCTCTGCCGTTAGTTTGTACGATCGAGATCGAGCAGTCGAACGAAATTGCATGTTACAAGAAACTTCAATTACAAAAGCAATATAGAAAAATATGAGAACAAGTAACATTGGTTCAAATTCTACATAGAATGTGTAAAAGAAATTTATCTAAAGAGAAATTGACGAATCTCAGAAGTACCAATACTCATACATTTAGTCAGCGTTATAATACGGCTATTGAAAAATCTTCATTTTCTCAACTATTTAAATTATATTTAACACAATTCAAAGAAAAATAATATTTTAAAATTCAATATTCCAGTTTCCATCACAAGTATACAATTGATAGAAGAAAAATTATCAAGTGAAAGTCAGATTTTACAAAGGTGGTGAGTCATTAACAAACTGTAATAATACATTTCAGTTGTGTGTGAGGTAGGTCAAGCGAGATAGCCCGAAGTATGAAGAAAAGTGTAATTAGAGTGAGGGGAATACTGGCGTAGTTTGAAGGAAAGTGCGGCGCATCAAAGTGTGTCGTTGGAAAGGAGGATAATAAGAAAGGTGTTCTGGCGTAAGAAGGAGGGGAATACTGGAAGGCCTGTGAGAATCTCGAGCCTCGGTCAGGTTAAGGTTTGAGGTCGAACAGGAGACCATGAGGTACTCGATAGAAGGAGAAAATCAAGTTCATTCGAGGAAGTCAAAGCAGTGTGTGAACTAAGTCCAGCACGCTCGATTATTCAATCCAGTGCTCGAACACAAAGCCTCGTCTAACAGCAAACTTGACTTAAAAGGCGACTTAAAGTTAATTTTGAGTATAAATTGGAGTATAAGTCGATTCTTATAAATCAAGACTTCTGTTTTGTGAAGTTTTTCTACAATAGACAGTTTATAAGTCACTAAATGTACATGTGGCACGAGAGATTCGGTAGAAGAAAGAAAAAAAATAAAATTTCTGAAAAATAGTATAATGCATGCTTGGCACAATTCGAATTTAAGTATAAATCGAAGTATGAATCGATTCTTTAGTCAAAGTTTTTGTTACGTGAAATTCTTCTATAATGGATGATTCAAATCATCAAATGGATATGTGGAATGGATGACTCGAAAGAAGAAAATAAAGTTCACGAAAAGCAGTATAATGTGTGTCTGGCACAGTTCGATTATTCAATCGAGTTTCGTGGTTTGATCGCACTGAATGAACGATGATGATGCTGAATCAAGTTCAAGCTAGAATCTAAAATGAGCATGATCTGTTTGTGTCATGGTTTGATTATTCAATCAAGTTTCGTGACTGCATTTGCTCGTGCATACAGTTTGCTCTAATAAAAAACCTGACTTAAAAATCTAATTCTAGTCAACTTTCGATCAAGTGTGTTGTTAAGATCTTTATAGATGCTCTAAGGCATCAGAGGACCCGTAGCACGAGAGACTCGACAGAAAAGAATCAAGTTCAAGCTGTAATCTAGAAGCAGTATGATTCACGTCTGGCATGGTTTGGTTATTCAATCGAATTTCTTGGTCGATCTGCTCGTGCTCACAGCCTCTACACGCTAGATAGGAAAATTATCGTGAAACGTACAGGTCATTGACCTGCGCTATACTAAAGCGCACATTGGAAGATCGTTCGATCCAGCTCGCTATAATTAGCTGGTGTATTTACGCAGATGCTCATTGACGCATTGACTCTGAACTGGCATGGTTGGCCAAACGCCTCATGGCCCCTATACATGAAAGGGCCTCTTCAACAACCACCCTAACTCTCATCCTGATAAGATACAGTGGAATGCCTCTGGCAGATTTCATCGAATTGGATGAAATTATTTCTATCATCGTTATTCTTCGTACAATAATAAAGGCCTTGCAGGAACCAGCGTCGTTGGCTTACTTGCAAGGATGGACAGCTTCTGTGTCTATATTTTCTGGTAGCCAACTCCCACCAGGGGATGACTTGTTCAGTGCTCCTGGGCTTCACAGGATCGCTAACTGCATGCTCGTAAAGGGGCTCCAGTGCTGGCAGAGTGCCTGAGAGCCTCTTTGCAGGGTCAGACTGTTCCTTGATGGTGCTGGTTCTTCTAGGTAATGTGGCATAGGTGATAGTTAGCCTTTCGACACTGTTGAATCTCGATCTCTCCATCTGGCCTCTGAGAATAAGTTCAGTAGCGTCCATAGTCATCATCGTTGGATGATGCACGACAGGAGCTCGTTTTAACAGTTCAGTTTCTTCTTTAGCCTGCGAAGGATGGTCTCTGACGTCGATAGCACTGATGCTACTGTTACTCCTACAGCAGGCCCTCCTCAAACTTTTGCTCCTGCTTCTTGTTTCATTCAGAACGTCCTCGCTGGATTTATGCAGTACGTTGGTTCTGTAACGTCTGCAAGGAAGAGTACCATATCTCCTCTCACCAAGGACACTCTTTCTGTCCAAATACTCCTGTTGACCATCCTGAATACAGGATTTCACATAGGTAGTCTGCTGAGAAGCATCCACAGCTTTATCCTCGGATCTCTTAGACTCGTCGATGGCATACAAAGATTCTGCAGACTTTGTCGATGACGTAGTGGTTGTGGACCCTGTGGAATGTCTACAGGTACTGTCTATAGACGATGACCTAGGTAGTGTCCTAGGTGGCAAGTGTCCACTGGAGTTTCTCTTCCCAGAGACTGTATTTAAGAATTTTTTAGGATTCAATTTCAAGGTCTCTACCCTGTCCTTTTCATCCATAGCCTCTCCGAAATCTGGACTTATAGGGGGCATTGGTGCCATGTCTCTTTTTCTGTACCTATAAGCTTGGTCCTCGCTGAGTTTGATTTTCTCAACGCCTTGGGAATCACGGGACTCATCGTCGAATTCAGCAATGTTTCTGTTAACGTCCTCGATGTACTTTACAGTAGACCTATAGAGATCACCACTAGCCATGTAATTTCCATTCACTGGAACATTGGGCACTGCATAAACTGCCCTATCCTTTCTGTTTCTGTTATTAACGTCGAACCAAGACTGAGATGTCCCTGTGAGGTGGGAATTTTTCAAAGAATCGCAGTCCTCAGGATGATCTTCCATAGGTACTGAATCGTATACCCTCTCGTCATCGTTGCAAGTGGCGGAAGAACGTGCTAGACTCTCATTTTGATCTTTTAAATGTCTAGCTGGAGTTCTCCAAGCACCAGTATGATGACTGGAGCTTTTAGAACCATGCAACCTGATTTGGAACGACTTCCTGGACCACTCGAACTTGCTGGAGAACGTATCCAGAGTTACCTGAGGATTCTCAGGCTCCCTGAGCTGTTTGGAGGAGGCTTTAAGTGTACCATAGTTCTCCAAATGACGATCTTTGGCCAAATTAGACCACCTGGCCAGTTGAGGGTTACTCTCAGGTCGATTCGTGGTCTTGAATAGGTCGCATGACCCAGTATCTTGCAGCAGCTCCTCAGAATCAGATCTGTAAACTGCTCGAGGTCGACCTCGAGTCCTGATCGTTGCATATCCATCGTGCACTCTTCTGGAGCACACGTTGAGGTCCATGATAGGAATTCAAAAATATCTCTCCTCGACTCTGGCTAACATCCTTCGAGTGCCTGGACTGAGTTGCTCTGATGTGGTCCTCTCAACTCCAGAAGCCTCTTTTCTATCTCCTGGACTCTACAAATAAATCTTTTATCAGTATATCGTTCACGTTCGACATTCGGATTAATCGAGAGATCTTTTGGAACCTTCCCCCCCATTCATTGTCAAGCAAATACTAGATTTAGGTAATTAGAGGAAATAAATGATACTGACAAACTTCAAGGATGAAATTTGGTCAACCTGCAGTGTATATCAATTCTGTCGAGGCTCTCGACGAAAATGGACCAACCGTAGCTCATGTTATAAACCTCATCGATCCTTTCATAGCATCTTAATTGGGCCATTGCAACGGGACAGTTGCTATAGTCTTGGAACAGCGAATTCCATTGAAGGATTCAGCAACGTCATCGAAAAGGCTACGAGGTGTCGATGCAAACTGGATCGTCCGGGATACCACATTGATAAGGCACTTCTTATCACACCAACTCTACTGCTGATAGAGATAAGGTTGTATGTACAACCTGGAAGCGTGTAGTGTGTCTTTGATCGCTTTTTTTTACCGAATCTTTATGAAGAAAACTGTTTGTGCAACGATCATTGAAAATTGGGAAACGAAATTGCTGCGATTACGTAACTCATAAGTAAACTAATGAGAAGTATGCGGTTTTGTGGGAGGGTGTGTGTATGTTTGTGTGAGAGAGATAGACAGATAGATAATCTTTGTTATTAAATAGAATGTGATATTAAAATGAATTTGTGTTTTTACAATGCTAACATTAATTTTTCTCCACAAAGGTAAACCTGAGTACAAGAAAAACAGACTTTATTTTTCGATTATAGTGAAGTAATAGTTTTTAAAAAATAAAAATGAGAGAGAAAGAAAGAATTAAATTTACTTTGTATTCTGTTGGTATTGGTACTGCCTACTCAAATATAATAATATTGAAGTGAGAATGTGTAGTTGTATACAGACACGGAAAATGTTGTTTTATAATTACAAAACTTAACGATAGATACCGCTGGTAGTATGCATGTGTACTACTTTACATTCTTACTCTACCATCGTTATGTTAGTATGCACGCGGTTCCTGTAGTTTGACCTTTGAGCACGAAAGTAAAAGTGAGAGAGTAAATTAAATTAATTCATTTTTATTATTCCAAAACAGATTAATCTTTTGTAAAAGGATAAAAGTATGTAAAATAGTGAATGAAATTTGTAACTGCGGTGAAGTCACTCAATAAATATAAAAATGATGCAGAAAGAGCGAATAAATTAAGTAGTTACTGTGCTGCTATATTTTAACCTTTGAGCACAAAAGTAAAAGTGTGTATGTGTGTGAAATTTAATCTTTTGTACTATATTAGGATAGGTTATTGTTTAGCTATTGAAAGTACAAGTAAATTTGTGAAAAATAGAAACTTAAATTTAGACTTTTTTAACTGTATTGAAGCAGCTTAATATCGAAGAATAAAAATAAAAATGACACACAGAACCTGAATAAAATTAACCAACTGTGCTGGTATAGCTTGACCTTTGAACACAAAAGTAAAAGCGAGAGAGACAGGGAGAAGAAAGTTAATGCTCCATTAAAAAGGAGAGACAAAGTACAGTACGACAGCGTCGTCAATTTTAATAAGCTGGGATGCTGGATTGGCTGGCTAGTTGGCTTCAATCAACAATCGGGGTCTTCCCTTGAACAATCTTCTGTGACACTTAAACGAGACTTAAAGCCAGCTCGAAAAATCTCATGCTATCCCGAGCGAAGCAAAAACAATACAGCAGAGAATTTTTTTATACAAACGACTCTTTACAGCAATGAGGATTTTCCCAGAATCCTGCAAGGAAGACAGATCTAACGGGAAAAATAGCGAGGGTCATAGCTACCTGAAGAGGCGAGATTCCCGCGCCAACGATTGTTATACAAGAGAATCAATAACAAACCTGTTGGTCGACAGAATTCAAATGGCTGATCAACCTTTGAAATGGTCGAGGCGTCGATATTGGGAAAGTTTCACATTTGCACGAGGCGACCGTGCCGTTGCGGATGTACGGGGCCATAAATATGGTGATTTATGGCTGCTGCAACGTGCGAGACGCTCGATTTGAAGAAGCGCTAGGTCACCTGCACAGGGCGCCCCCCCCCCCCACGAACCGCCAACAGCGTTGTTACTTCTCACGAAAACCACGCAATGCCACTGCACTCCGCCATTACTTCCTCGCTTCGCATTCTCCTCACGTTTTTCTCTCTCTCTCTCTGTCTTTCTCCTCCGACTCGATAAACCTTCCACAGATTAACTTGAAAATATACGAGGCCAAACGACACCAGATTATAATGGGTAATTGTTAAGTAAACAATAAGATACGTTAGAGATTAAGACGGACGATTTTCAGATGTTCGTTGCACGAGCAATTATGTGGGACGTAAACAACAAGGATGACTATGTTTGCTTGGATTAGTTCCCAACGACGAAAAGTTCCAGGAACGATAAATCAGTAATCGTTGCACGAATATAGTTTGTCGTTATCTGGCAGTAACCAGCCTGAGGCTATGAATTCTTGATCTTCGTTGACGTAATAGCAGCTGCAGTTCAGCTCTTCGCCATCCAATCTCTGCTGTATCCATAAACACGTAAGAGCATAAAAATAATCATGCAATAATAACGAGAAGCGACAGAGTGAAATCTAATTTGTCGAAAATATTATCTTTTAGTTTCTATTGTAACTGTTTCCCTTGTTTCCCCAACTTTTTCTTTCACCAATTTCCAAGTACAATTTAGAAATTCAATAGTAAAAATCTCGGACTGTTTGATTAGAACCGGCCGAATAGCAAGGAAGAGGGAGCTTTTTTTCTCAACATCTGGTATTTGAGGAAGAGGCTGCTGAAGGAAAGAGAAACAAGTGAGATTTGTTGAGGTTGGATGACATGAAAGCGTTGAGACTGAAAAATTCGACTTTTTCAAGGGGTAAACTATGGGAAAAACGAAGAAGAGACTCTAGAAGCATGTGAGAAATGTTGAGATAGGATGGCAAGAGGCTGTTGTAAGAAGAAACCCTAGAAACAAGTGAGATTTATTAAGGTCGGAGAACGTGAAAAATTTGAGAGCTAAATGTTGTAATGTTTTAGAAGGAGGAAGAAGAAAAAGAAACTTAGAAATGCCAATTTTCAAGTATTTGAAGGAGTAACTGCAACGACGAAGAGATTTTTATAGACGATTTAGGGATTCATTAAAAAGATGCTGCGGAAAGAAAAATTTGAAAGTAACAACGATTTCGGAATTTTTAAAGAAATCATCGCAAGGACGAAGAAATATATAAACAATGATTTTTTGTTATTTTTTAAGAAGCTATGGAAATTTACAATTGATTAGGAGTTTAGATTTATTAAAGAAGAAACAACAATAAAAAATAGAAACGAATATGACTTTTGAATGATTGAAGTAGCGCTACAAATGAGAAAGAAATTTTAAATTGAAGAAAATATCAAGTTTCTCAAAAAAAAGTTATAAGAAAAAAAAGAAGTTGAGGAAGCGCAACCGAGATTAGTCGAGCTAGAGGACGTGAAAACGTTGAGAATGACGGGTCTCGCGTTTGTTGTACCCCTACAAGAGGCAGTTTTCCTACAAACAACTTCTCTTCTTCCTTATACGCTCGCTTCTCATGCTCACTCAAGAGCCCGTCCCTCAATCATCGACCCCTAAGATCTAGCATTGATAATGCTTTAAAAATTTTTCTACTACGCCAAAATAACTTAATAAAAAACTGAAGGTAGGTAATGTCAGGAATCTCAATTAACTATATTGAAGTTTGCAGAAACCTGAGTAAGGATCATAGAAATCCTCGACCCTCGAGAAACTTGACTCGTCTGGTTTCCAGTATCGTTCTAACTGTTGAAGCGCGAGATACTTTTTCTGTAACGTTACATTAAACAACTCAAAGAAACGGCGCAATGGTTCAACACAGTACAAACTTTGTGAGTTTCCCCTCCTTGTTATCGCAACAGCTGATCTCTCGATTAACCGAAGCCACTTGTATACTTAGATGTTTTATCTTCTTTCTCATCTCATTTTTCAGGTGCACCTGTATATCAAAAATTTCCATAACACGAGGGAAACTCGTGAGATCCAGCAGACTTATCCATCTCTTGCAAATATAGGCACGTCACTCTTCAACAAGCACAAGAATCTGGAACCGAGTGTATGCACAATCACGGAAACTGTGGGGAAACTTTTCTGCAGAGAATATCGCAGAATAGTGTGATGCAGCTAAGCAGAAGCGACGCTTTGCCTGGCGCGTTTCGACAAAAACTAAATAAACGGCTGGGCAGGCAGTCTGCTCCGCTGGCTGAACTTACTGAACGAACGGCATCGAGACCCAGCCGAGTTGAACCGAGTCGAGCCGATCCGTTCACTTTGCTTCCCCCACCATGCTCAAATTGAAGTCTTGAGAGGAGTCATCGACATCCCCACTTCATCGACTCTTCGATAAATTCTGTATACAATACTGTACAGTAATCTATTTCTGCTTCGTTCGATATCGACTTTGCTCCCCATACTACCCTCAGCCTGAGGTCTTGGAAAGAGTCATTGGCATCCCCACTCCATTAGCTCTTGGATAAATTCTGTATACAATACTGTACAGTAATCTACTCCTATTTCATTTGACTTAGACTTTGCTCTCCCCACTACGCTTAGTCTGAGGGGTCTGAGGTCTTGAGAGGAGTCACTGCTATCCACATTTTTCTTCAACTCCTTGATAAATTTCATATACGCGACTGTACATTAATCCACTTTTTTTTAGTTCTTCATATAAGCTTCGTTCGACTTCGATTTTGTTCGTTCCGTTTCCTTTTCTCTTGCTATTAGCCTTCGCACATCTAGGACTTTCATTGGTCAATCCCCATCCTCTCCTATCTTTTCTCCTCCACTGCTGATGCATACCAACGTTTCAATAGACAGAAGTTGTCCGTTCACTTTCTTCTAGCATCTCTTTCGCTGTCTTTCGTCAATGAGACACCCACGACAATTTTTTTCTTCCCATTTCTGTAGCATTATCGATTTCATTCATTTTTATAATTATGCTACACTCTCAAGGGTCAAAGCGCGATAAGATTTTATCTTACAAACGTCTAATAAAAATATACTCTTGTTCCTATATACAAATATATATGAAGTTTTCATTAAAACTTGATATTTAATAATATAATAGATTTCACAACGGAATAGTCGCGACAATTGTGAAAATTATGATAACAATAGACTCACGTTTGTTGATAGCTGACTGGTAAGAGAGTGGACCTTTTCTTGGGCGTCCAGCAGTTCTCTCCGCAGTTTCCTGAGTTCATGAGCTTGTTTTTCCTCTGCTGAGCTGTAAAGGCTGCTTGCAGTTGAGACAAGAGAGACTGAGGATCCATGTACTGAAAGATGATAGAATAAAGGATTGTAATTGATGAAAGATCAATTGTTGTCTGATAGAGTTGTCTAGAAGCAATAATTTACCATCGTCGTCCTTATGTACATGCTGATATAAATTAGGTGGTTGCCTAGAGGTATGAGCTGGGGTGGGGGAAGTAGGTTGAGACCAGTGCTGGCCTGCACAAGTGGCAGAGCCAACAGGGACGCTGTAATAAGGCTCAACACCCACTCCCATCCCTATTCCCATTCCAACCCCAGTTTCCTCACCCACAGAAGACGATGCACCACTGCCTCTGGCTAGCATCGAAGGATACATCTTCTCGCTCTTCGTTGATCTAAAAAAAACAAGAAAGCAAACAGTTACATTAGAATCTAGGAAAAACCTGTGGGACATTCAAATAATAAACCGAGTGGCCGTGGAAGCAAATTGCCCATTAGGTGCAACAATTTTTCAAACAAAAAGTACAGGACGTGTAAGCTTTGTGACAAGAATACTGAAATCATTATTAGCTTGAAGCACTAAATCGATGAATTCGCAAGACTTTCGTTCTACCTTGGATACGTCCTGTCCCTGAGATAGCTAAAATGGTACGAAAATGCGATATTACTATTTACAATTGTACAACAATTGTGGCAAACTGGAAAATGACTGATAGAGCAGATCAGGCGAGATTCGAAGGGAAATTGGCCTCTCACGTAAATCCAGCATACCTTATGGAATTACTGCGGTTCAATCTTGGTGGAGCAGGTGATCCCGTGGAGTCTCGTTGGTGCATCAGCAACCGTGCGTGTGTCAAGCTTGCTCTGTGAGACCCAAGAGACTCTACGCTATCAGCCTCGCACAAGCCCATGCCTAAAAAATGATGAAAAATGATTATTCCACTGTTCCAGTACTTAAACGAGATTAGAAATAAAAGAACTCGAAAATATAATAACCTTGGGAACGTCCACTGGGTGTGTAAGTATTACTGTGCCTCATCCAGGAAGTAGCGTATGGGCTGTTAGGAGCGTAATAACCTTGAATATCAGGTGCAGCATAATTGCTGCACGTGTCACTGAGGCTACCGTCGGAGGGCTTGAGAACTCTCGGTGAAAACGTAGGTCCACCAGGACTGGCACTGGCTCCTCGTTCCCTGGCAGCGGCGAACAAAGCAGTGAACTCGGGACTTCCGGGCTTTGGTAAACTCTGCGAGCCCAGCATTAGACGATCACGAACGGACTGAGAGAGCTGACTTGCACTCGGACCAGTCAAACTGTAACTTTTGTAATGGTGACCCTGGTTTGAGTTGGTCGAGTTGGCCTGCAGCTCCGTTGTACACGTTTGAGTACCACCGGAAACCTTGACCTTGAAAATAATTGGTCGTTAATGACTATGCATGAAAAAAGTTGCTTAGTTTGCAATCTACCTTTGTCCTGGGTACTGCACTGACTTGAGCAGTCCTGGTGGCATCCTTGCCATTTTGTACACCATTGGGACTGGAACTGGTACCTGCACTGTGCCGTTTCACATATCCAAAGCTCTGTGGTACTCCTCTGACTTTACTACTACTGCTGCTGCCTGTGCTATTAACGATGCTATTATTGCCAGTAGACGTAGACGTTCCTGACGAGACTTTCTGACTTTTTTCTCCATTAGCATACTCCATTGTCTGCTTGCGATGCTTCTCCTGCAAGAGAAACGTGTGCAATGAGAAGAAGAGGCAGAAGAAAAGTAATAATGCTAACGTCCCAGGAAAATGCTGCACGTACCTGAGACCTCCTGGAGGGGCTAGGACTTGGAGGAACTCCATCCTTGTCCCTCTCCCTGGCAGCACCTGCCTCTATGTACTTTTTCCATTGCTGGCTATTCGAACTGGAGTTCGTTGAACCGTTTGAACTTTGCTGCTGCTGTTGTTGCTGTTGCTGCTGTTGCTGTTGTTGTTGCTGCTGTTGTTGTTGCTGTTGCTGTTTGAAGGCTGAAGACTCCGTTTGCTGAGAGCTATCAGACTTCTTAGTGTGCGAACTCTGAATTCCAGGATGTCGAGAGCTCACCACCCTGTACATCAAGTTATTGCTCTGTTGGGAACCTTGGGGGGTGGCCGATGCACTGCCACCCCCCAGGATTGCGCTACCACTTCCTGGCACTCTCTGCTGAAATATAAAAATTGCTAATTATCATTTGCATGCCCCAAAGTAATTTCAGTAATTAAAACACAAAGCTATTCAGTACTCAGTGTAAACAATATACATATAGACATAGACTTCTTATGTGAGAAGTAAAAATTCCAAGTATGATTCAGAGTTTTTCGTAGGGTGTGAACACCTATCCCCTATTTCTTTCTGCCATTCTTCTTTCTACTAGACAGATCCATGACACCTAATGACTCATAGGCACTACAGAGCAGGGTTTCCTCCTATCCAGACTATTACCACATTGATCGTAAAAAAAGGGCCCAAAGCGTTCTTAATAAACTATCAAATTAACACGTTTCGGTATAAAACGAGCAACATTTTATTTTATTTTTGGATTACTGGAAATTACGAAAAACATATACTGATTTTTTTGTCGCATATGTTTTTACGGTTCAAAAGTGTGCTCTTTCAGATTCTATATAATTCTTTATTTATCTCAACATTCTTTTTCAATATGACCGTTTAATTTTTGAAATAAGTGAAAATACTCATATTATTTTTTAATTAGCTGTAATTTTAGTTTGTAAAATGCGGTTTGTTTTGTATTGGAATTTAGGAACGGGCGAGGCATACTTAAATTTACTTTGAAGTCAACAAGGTCAAATATAAAAATTCAATATGGCGTATTCAATATGACGTATGCAATATGGCGACGGTTTTG
Source organism: Prorops nasuta (assembly GCF_024137725.1). Taxonomy (NCBI): domain Eukaryota; kingdom Metazoa; phylum Arthropoda; class Insecta; order Hymenoptera; family Bethylidae; genus Prorops; species Prorops nasuta. Next base: position 8,392,451 of record NW_027116805.1, on the reverse strand, counting down.
TAAGAAAATGGTAATTTTTCGCTACTTCCTAATATTTTTTATTATTTCAAGGTAGATACTGACAAATATTATTGAAAAATCGGTGTTCCTGAGGTTGGAACGTGTTACATTCAATTTGAAGGCTTGGAGATAAATCAAACTTAATTTTGATTTTAAATTATAACTGTTTTTTGGCGGTGTTCTGTATATTTTATAAAAGAAAATGATTCTTTTTTAAATTTTACATCATTTTGGATATATTATATTAAAACTAAACTGAAATTAGCAAAATGAAAAAAAAGTGGATTTAACATGTGATGGAACGTCATATGAAATACACTAAAACTGCCTAAAAACTTAAAATTTGAAAATAAAACTAAGTTTGATTCAGTTCCAGGCCCTTAAATTGAAAGTATAACACGTTACAACAATAGAAATACTGACTTTTTAATAATATATGCCAGTATCTACCTTGAAATAATAGAAACAAATCGAAAAAAAAGCGAAAAGTTGCAATCTCCGTACGAGACCGTCGCCATTTTAGGTACGCCATATTGAATTTTACTATTTGACCTTGTGCGGACTTTAAAATAAATATTTGTATGACGCCCGTGCGCGCACGCGCGTTTCTAAATTTCGGTAAAAAAAAACTGCTTTTTTCAAACTAAAATTACGACTGATGGAAAAATACTATGGAAATTTTCACATTGTTCAAAATTTAAATGATCATATTGAAAAAATATGTTGAGATAGAAAAAAAAATAATAGATTCTGAAAGAGCTCACTATAAAACCGTAAGAAAATATGCGACAAACAGATCTGTCGGTTTTCCATTCATTTCCAGTAAACCAAAAAGAACATAAAATTTGTGTTATTATGTTTTACCGAAACGAGTTAATTTAATAGTCTATTAAGCGCTAAAATACAATCAATAGAACTCACAGGCTATGAAAGTCCTTGACACTTTTGCCGTTGACCGTTGCAAATTCACAAATCCACAACACAAAACAACACGCGTAATTTTCACTGGTAACATTAACTATAATTTCCATTATCACAGGAATTTTTATAAATGTAAACGCTTTCGACTTCACCAAACACTTCACTTCAATGCTCTATAAGATTTGTAGAAAAATGAACACTTTTGATTTCACAATAAGACTACACTCGAACACTGCATCGAGCATTTGCAAGTAGGAAACGCTTCCGGTATCACACTGGACACTTCACTTGGAAATTTTATCGTATTTCGAGCGATTCTCTTGATTAAAAGCGAAGAAAAGTGCGAATTCCGGCGAAAAACTGGAGGAAAAGTGGTGAAAATGCACTGGCGCGCGAGAAAAGCGAGAAAAACCAAAAAATCCGGTCGCCCGCGGTTGAGGATTTGAAAAAAGGAAACGTCGCGGCGGCCATGTTGGAAGAAAAAGATGGCGCCGGTGGTGGGGAGAGGGTAGAACCTGCTCGCACAAATCCGAAAACTGAACTGATACCAGTTTTCGGATTTGTGCGTGCAGGTTCTACCCTCTCCCCACCACCGGCGCCATCTTTTTCTTCCAACATGGCCGCCGCGACGTTTCCTTTTTTCAAATCCTCAACCGCGGGCGACCGGATTTTTTGGTTTTTCTCGCTTTTCTCGCGCGCCAGTGCATTTTCACCACTTTTCCTCCAGTTTTTCGCCGGAATTCGCACTTTTCTTCGCTTTTAATCAAGAGAATCGCTCGAAATACGATAAAATTTCCAAGTGAAGTGTCCAGTGTGATACCGGAAGCGTTTCCTACTTGCAAATGCTCGATGCAGTGTTCGAGTGTAGTCTTATTGTGAAATCAAAAGTGTTCATTTTTCTACAAATCTTATAGAGCATTGAAGTGAAGTGTTTGGTGAAGTCGAAAGCGTTTACATTTATAAAAATTCCTGTGATAATGGAAATTATAGTTAATGTTACCAGTGAAAATTACGCGTGTTGTTTTGTGTTGTGGATTTGTGAATTTGCAACGGTCAACGGCAAAAGTGTCAAGGACTTTCATAGCCCGTAAATTTCAATGCTGTTATTTTAAAGCTTAATTAGACATATAACGGATCCAATAAGGTGGACGGTAACTTCCAGTTAGAAATTGGGGGCCTATGAAGACCGCCATTAAAGCAAGGCTCGGGAGAGATACACGGAAATGAATTGATCTGTTGGACGCGCTGGGATTTTTCGGGAAATTGGATTAGCCACTTTACGATTCCTCCCGGGCAGAATTTATTGTTTGAGCGAGCGGATATCGATTTCCTTCGGTGACCTGACGTGACTCCGCCAAGTAACTCAAAGCCACGCGTCGGTCAAGCATGGAGAGATCTTGGATCGTAGCCCTGATTCTACGCCTATGGCAATTCTTTCCCTCTTACTTACCTCTCGAGGAGGAGCGAGGGTGTCCACGTGACAATTTGGATCGAATTCTGGACAGAGAAAGAGTGAGGACGTTGCACATGGAAGGCAACTTTTCCAATGACGCACAAAAGCATATAAAACTGAACGAGTAAAACTACCAAACACAAGAATTCTAACCAGTATATCAACAAAAATAAATACTAATAATTATAAAAAACAATAATTATGTAGTATAACAATTAATTCGAAAAGCAATAACAATATTAACATTTATTCGAAAATCCTACCCCAATTTTTAAACAAAATCTCTTATAAAAATAAAATAAAAAAAAAATCAGAAACGAAATAAAACTATCAGAATGTAACAATAAATATTAGAAGCAAATTGAAAGAGACAAAGAACACGAGAGAAGCACAGGGCAGTAAAAAATGAATATGAGAGTTTGAAAAGCAGGGGCCTCGGACCGTGACACTGGTACGTTTTGAGTATGGGAGACAGCTGCACGATGCAACAGCTGACAGTTTCATGTTTGTCTGGCGTTGCCAACGTAAACCAGATTGCTCGTTGCTTATCACTATCACAGTTTAAGCGTTCGAGCATCGAACGATCCCTTTAAATTTGCTCCAGACAGCACACAACGAGGGGAACTTATATCTATAAAATTTTCGTGTGGTAGCAGCAGGCGGAAATACAGCATTCGAAGAATTCGAACCTTGTGATGCGTTGGGTGTCCTGGGTGATTGGACAGTGGACTGTGATTGCCCACGGGGATGGAGGCCAGGTCCTCGATGGTTAAATCTGCTAAAGCGTCGTTTCCACCACTGCAACTGCCTCCTAAGAGACCCGGCCCATCGGACCTCACCACGTTCACGGACGGTCTCTTCTGCACTCTTCTTGTACTCACAAGGTCCTTCACCCCTGACAATTCTCGCCTGGACCCACCAACGCACCTAAAAAAATACAACCATTAATATACATGTATATTACACTGTTTAAATTCAGTTAGCTCAGAGCTAATCAAGGTTCCTCGGGAATCCTATGAAACGTAATAACACTTGACAATTGTAACGTTTAATTGGAAGCCTTACGAGTTGCAAAATTAAGTCTCACGAGGAAGATCAACGCTTTGTAATATTAGATTTAGATTGTAACTGTCGTGGTAATCCAAGTGTACTGCGAGGAACGGTATCCTTTGGTCAAGATTCGCCAAGGAATGAGGGCCTGCTCTTTTCTTTTTCTTTTATTCCCCTGCTTTTTTTAGAATTATCAGCGTCGATAGAGAAACCGGTCCTAAGCCAGGCAGGAAGTGAAACTTGACATGAGACTTCCCGCAGCAGGTGAACGACAGTAGGTGGACTGGTTTGGAATTGGATTTTTGATTGGATGAAAAGTGGGCGAATAAGGTTTTTTGTTAAAGATCCTTCGTGGTTTTTACCGTGTATGGGAGCTGTCGAGGGCAGCTCGGATCGCACTGGCCACTCTGTGAGGTGCCCAAGCCGCCCTTCTTGTTTTACAGCAACGCCACCAGATCGGGACACCGATGCTGTATCATCGATCCGTCTGACGTCACTGTACCCCATACGCAAGCGTCAAAACACCGGATAAACTTACGCCCCCACTTCTACCATCCTCTACCAGAATCATCATAATACATCCGCCATCGCTAACCAATACTCTCCTTTATGCCTCCCCACTATCAGCAAGAGTACACTCTCTGACTCCTTCTTATCATCGACCTTCTTTGCCCCATTTCTTCGGCTGTAATATTTTTAAAGTTCTATACAAGTACTGGTTTCTTAAATCTTAATATATCCACGAAAATTAACAGACATTCTTTTCTTTATCCCCTCCTCATTGACAAGAATACACGTCTGTGACTCCTTTTTATCATCAAATTATTTTTATCAATTTAAATTCCATTTTTTATGCTAGAATATTTTTATAATTATATATAAACTACTGGTGCCTGAACTCTTAACACATTCATTATTATTAACCAATACTCTCCTTTGTTTCGCTATTATCGAAGCGAGAATACGATTCGTGATTCTCCCTTATCATCCAATTTGTTTGCTCCATTTAAATTCCAATTTTTCATGTTAGCATATTTTTTAATTGCATATGAATTACTGGATTCTGAAATATTATTACATCCACGATCATTAACCAACTCTCTCCTTTGTTTCCTTGCCATCAATGCAAATACATTTAAGAATTTCTCCCCTATCATAAAAATTGTTTGCTACCTTCAAACCCCATTTTGTTCACGAGATATTTTTAAAATTAAATATAAATGATTACTCTTTAATATATAGCTCCTAATAATAATCCTAATACATTTACGATCACTAGCCTATACTGTTCTTTGTTTCCCTACTGTCGAGTCAAGTATACTTCAAAATCTCACCCTTATCATCAAATTTATCCGATTACTTCGTATCTAATACAAAGCCCAATTTTTCACGTTACACAGATGTACAAGTAATTCCTAGAATTCTAATCTATGCTCGAAAATATATCGATCAATATTCTCCATTATATTTTCCCAGAATTAATGCTAACGCACTTCTGTCTTTTTCTTTCTCCTTCTTCCATTCAATAAAATTTACACCAATGCTACAAATTTTCATAATCATTTACAAATGACTAATTAACGACTTTACCATTATGTCTCTCTTTTAAACAACAGAGAGAGAGAGAGAGAGAGAGAGAAATAGAGAGAATAAAGAATTCAGGATGAAGCATGAGCTACGCACAAAGGAGAATTCGAAATGGGCCGAGGAACGCAGGGAGAGTCACGTCTCGAACATTTGAAAATGCGTAATCGTTGAAATATGCGAAGAGAGCTCGGACTTCTTTGTCGAGACTCCCACTATACACATTATACACAGGGCTAGTCCTGCACTAACGCGAGGGAGAGGGTCGACGTGTCGAGTGTATAGAATTTCAGAAAGCGAATCGGCTTTCAAGCGATTTCTTCTACCACCACGTACGGTTTATATTAAACGCATGATCCAATAAAGAGGAGGGAACGAAGATTTCAATATCATCAAAGCTTCCGCAGAGGTAATCGCATTCGAATGATACCCAGTGATGTTATCGATCATCTAGCATTACTTTTACTACTTGCCACGAGGCAGGGGATAAATTTCGCTCGAATCTCTTATTTTCGCAGGTTTACAAAGCAGAAAGTTACAATCGCACGTATAGTCTTGCTCCTTGAATATCTATCCGAAAAAAATATTTCAATAAAGATAAATGTACAAGGACACCATATACATGGAAAAAAGTAACCAAACGATATTCAGTAATATCGATTTGGTACAGGAAGAACATTTTGTCGAATTTTTTGTTTGTAGAAAGAAACTTTGATCCTTCGCCCACAAAGACGGGCTCATAACATGACCTTCTATTTGTTTTCCTCAAAACGGAACAATATATTACCCACTTCCTTCACTGTTTGTTAGCTCTAAACGCTGCCAGGTGGCAACCATCAGTTTTTGTTTGCTTTTGCAATTTTCGTAAATATCTGATAATAGGATATTCTTGGAGTAAAAATTGTTGCTTTGGAGTAACAAGACAAGCTATCTAAAATGGGACATCCCGTTTAAAACAAAATCTATGGTCGATAGAGAAATACATCATTATTAAACATATATACAGGGCGCGTTATAAAATCCGAAAAAATTTAAATTTACAATGAAATATTAATGCTACACCCTGTTAATATCACAAATGATTCAACAAAGAGAAAAGCAAAGATTTTATGCTACAAGATAACAGCCCTCCAGTAATATTCAGTAATATCGATTTGGTACAAAGAGAAAAGTTTCTGTGAAAACTCTCGTGTTCCCAGGAAAAGACATTGATTCTTCGTTTATATACGAATATACCATTATTAGACATGTATACAGGACTCTTCGCCATAATCTGGGAAAATCAAATTTGGAATGGAAATTTGATAATACATCCTACATACATCACAAACGATTTAACACGTTGAAGGCCATGCTGGTTTTACAGGGACTGCCTGAGGCGTCACGATGAATTATTTATTATGCTATACATATAGCGTTGAAATATTATGTATAACAGATAATTTAGGGTGTACAATCATGTTTAATTTATTTGTTTTACCGAGATCATCAATGTTCCCCTGACACTAAACTGTACTTCCCACGACGCTAGTGCCAAATTAATTTCTGCTCATAGGTAACCTCCATGGCATTCAATGTGTTAATAAAGAAGAGGGATGGTAGATTTCAATCCCCAGCGAAAATTGCAATAAACTGATATTCGATGATATCAATTTGATACAAGCAGAAAAATTCTGTCGAACCTCTCGTGTTCATAGGAAGAGGCGTTGATTCTTCGTCCATAGACGGATGCACCGCCCTCAGACATATATCCGTCGCAGAGATCAGACAGAGTCCTGGAGTTGATGCTGATGCCACAACGGAGAACCTCTCCGTCACTGAGGTATCCAGATGCCACATCGATGTCTGTGTACTCATGAGTTACATGATGATGCGAGGAGGAATGAAGAACCGTGTACTGCCTGCTGTTGTTTCCCCTGTTTGGCAAGGTCTGCAAAGTTCTTGCGGTGGAACATGGAGCATATCCACGCAGCAACGGCTGCATTGGCTTCACGTTCATCTCGGCTTCCTCGTCTGCTAAGGAACCACCTCCACCACAAGTAGAGTCAGACAGCACCTGCCATTTAAAATCGAAAGTTAGATAGCATTCCAAGAATAAATGAGAAGAGCAAGCATTGTGGTTTGAACACAATTAGAAAGAATAAGATATCAGATATTAAACCTAGTAATTTACAACTTCTCCTTGGCTAACAATTTTTCATTTAGAAATTTTGAACAATCACAAATTATAAAATGGTTGGCTCGATATATAATATACTATTTCTTTGAATTAAATGCAGATTGGTAAGACGTGTTAAGAATTTGAAGATTTTGTTCCACAGGAACCAATCAAGTGCACTAAAAAAAATACTCTAGTCTGTACAAGTGTAATTTATACAAGAATTACTAAAGTATTGGTGTACTCATTTGGCTGTTGGAGAGTAACATTCTTTAGTCTGCAGCGGACTTCAGACAATACCTTATATGTATGATACTATTATAATAAACCTTTAAACAATAATATATATAACAAGATCAAGCACCTTATCGATCTGATCGAATGCATTCTCGATTTTACGATTCGGAATCGTTTTAATCTCACTGCCACTTTCACTGCTGGGTCTGTAGATGACGCTGCTGTCGCTAGAGTTGCTCTGTCCAGTGCTGTTGGAGTTGCTGTGTGAACTCTCTGACATCAGGTCAGAGATGCTGGGCATAGGTGAAACCATGGCCACAGTGCTGGGATCCAGTTTCCTATGAACGTTGTCGACCTTGGATTTAGCAGGGGAAGAGAGCCCGGATAAACCAGGGCTCTCTTTAGTGGGCTTTGAGGTTCCTTTCACGAGGGCAGTTGGTTTTGGAATGCTCGAGCTGATTCCAATAGAATGAGCGCAAGCTGGAATCCCAGATTTGTTACTCTGACAATTTTCCTGCTTCTCGTTAATCATCAACTCTGCAAGGTCCCTGTTGCATTCGTTTGGATCTGGTACGTCATTGGTAGCAGGATCAACTTGATGCAGCTCGATACAACGTGGCTTCTCTACATCCTCTCCTCCCTCGTCATCATCCTCCGACATGTTGTCTTTATTCGTGCTATTCGTTCGATCCAAGCTCTCCCTATTCGAGACGATCCTCATGGTACCATTGGTACCGTTCTCCAGAAGATCCTGAACTTCCTTGTTTAGTCCATTGGTCCCCTTTGGACCATGAATCTTGGAATCTCCCATTTTCCCAGCCAATTCAGTCTTTCCCCTCAACACTCCTTTTGGAACCGAATCATTCTTGCTAGATACTAGGTTCTTGATATCCGGAGAAAGAGGTTTGGGCCCAAGCACAGCCGAGGAATTGGATTTTTGAAGAATACCAGTCCTCAGGGTATCCTGTAATGACTTCTTGTCTGGTGCAAGCTTAACACCGATGTTCCTCCCATGTTTCCCATCCTCCTGCGTGGTACCATAAATTGTCAATTTCTCGGGGACCTTCGTTCTTGCTATTTTACTTTGTGATTTGCTCTGCTCCTTCCTCAGGGACTTTGGACTTGACTGTTTTCCACTCTTGTTAACCGTCTGGAGTTTAGATTTTAGCACTCTGGACTTGGGTGATTCCAGCTGAACTCTGGATTGGTCGCACAATGAGGTGGAGCTGTCCGAGTGCTCGGATCTTGCCGAGGAGAATCCTGAAGAACTCGAGGTCCTCTTCGAAACTGCTGATGAGGAAACTTTATTGCGTTCTTTATCCTTGTGGTTGAACAATTTAAACTTATCCAGAACTGAATTCTTGCTTTGTTGCACTGGTTGTGTTACTGTCGTTGTGTAAGGTGATGGTTGTTGTTGTATCTGTTGTGGTTGTTGCTGGGACAGCCTCGTAGCACTTGGTTTGCCAATGGTGGATGTTCTGGGACTGAAAATCAATATTGTATGAAAAGCTTGAAACCGGAACTTTAAGATCAGTAGCAAAAAGAGAGCTTGAAGATACCTGGGTGTAGTTGCAAGAGTTTGTTTGTTAGAGCATTGAGACTTTGGCTGTGGAATGAAGGACAATCCGCTTTGAGGTGAGTGTTGTTGACTGGGGCTGGTACTCCTCGAGCTACTGGCACTTCCTAGTCCACCACCATTGACATATTTCAGTCCTATATAAAAAACAATACAAAACATTCTTATCAAACAACTTATTATATGGTACTTTGTTTGGCATTACAGTTAAGAACAATGATATTGGGATTACCAGGAGTGGATTAATACTAAGATTGGAAGAATGACTTGGTACAGTTTGAGGAAAGACGTCTTACTGCATTCTGAGCTGCAAGTAAACTCTTAGTTGAAACGGCAGCTGGTAGCAGCGGAGTCCCACGAGTTTTCTTTCTCTCTCTTTTAGTTAGTTCTCCCTCCCCCTTTTCCACACTTTCCCTCTCTCTCTCTCCCCTTAAGTTCGCCTCTCCCTCCATTTTCACTCTTTACCACTCTATTTCCCCCCCTCCACCCCTGCCTCTCTCTTACTCACCCCATTTTCCACTCCCCCCCCCTCCTCCCTCTCTCTTTCTGTCATTGCAGGCTGGATGAAAGTTCGCCAATGCAAGAGGGAACGCAGTTGCATTAGCGAGTCTTTAACGGTGCACTAGCGTGAACGCGTAAGGGCATGCACTTACAGCCAGACTATAATGTAAAATATGCAACGAAGAAATGATTGAATCTGCATTACATCAGCCAGCTACAATGGTGCAGCTCGATGAAAGCTCGAATCAGATCATTAACCAGCTGCACTTTATTTGTTCGGCTAACCGGTGCTGCGCTGGATTCGTGAATTTTTTATAGCAATCGGTCCCTGCTGTGTCAGCTTTGGGCGATTTAATCGAGTCGGTGGAGAATGACTCTTCATTAACCCACACAGAAACGTGTTCGAATCGATTAGTACAAAAGCAATTGGAGCTTCGTAGGGACGATTTAACAGAGATCCGATCGTGGACCGATCGTTCACTGCCAGAATCCCAAAACACTCGAGTCGAGTATGCCCTACTTGACTCTCTCTCTCTCTCTCTCTCTCTCTCTCTCTCTCTCTCGAAGACTCATCTCTCCATAGACTCCCCTCGATCTTAAAGATGAGCCTTCGTGAAAATTTATCGAGCGTCATTCGTAATCTAGAAAATTGTTCGCACTGGCCGGGATGCACGTGCGAGCATGGGGGCAGGGGGGATGGCCTGTTAAAACACAGATAGTGATTCACTATCTCGTTTGAGCCCCCGACTCCCCAGAGGAGTCCCCCTGGGCGAACAATTTCTATCACGAGGCTCCTTAGCATTAAAAAAAGAAGAGAGAAACGCATTGGTTGTGTTTGGGACGTTCGTGGGTGGTTTTCTGGCATTTCCTCGGTGTATCGTTAATATTCATGACTGACTGAGAGCCACTGGTCGGATTCGGGGTTAAAGACCGAGTACGAGTCTTACGTGTGCCCCGTCAGTGGCGTACAAACCACCCGTGCAACACGAATTTTCTCTCTCTCGGCCAGATCGAGCCTCTTTGGCCTCCCTGTTCTCTTTCCGAAGGCGCATGCGCCTTCATCAGTCGCGAAACGAACAGGAGAGCCGCTAGTCAGGCAGGCGACCCGTGGACTCTTGGCAGTCAACGTCACGACAACCAGGGCTCACAGGCTGTGGGACCTAGTTTCATCGAGGACTAGTTCTCTTCAAATTATGCTTCCACGCCACCGTCGTGAAATAATCCAAAGAAAAATTCTTCCTCGCTCCGCACCATTCCAGCTCCGAGCGCAAACACAAACGCAACTCGCTCCTTCGCTGATCAATGGCCTCGTTGCTTTATCGTTCCTCGTCATTTATGTCCAAGTTGCTATTTCGGTCGTGGAACTCCTGTCATCGTTGTGCTATTTTCATCGCTTGGTGAGAATCGTCGCCAATCAACCCTTTTCAGAGACGTCTCTTTACCTCTGCAGGACTATCGTTCGGAACATTAATTAGAAAGATTCGTGTTAGGACAGAGGTTCCATGTGTGCCGGTATAGGATTCGGATTAGAAGATGAACATGATACAAAGTTGGAATTTTACCGCCGAGTTGTGACTGGTGCGTGGGCGTCGGGACCGGCCTGACTTTGTCCGGAGGACATCTCCTGGTGGTGGCCACTGTGGCTGGCAATGGTATGCTGGTCGTGGTACCACCGGAGCCAGCTCCACCAGAATTTCCCGTCTGCTTGTTGTAAGGAGATGGTAGCCTGAAATGTAAACCCAAAATATAAATTCGCGTCGAAAAAAAGATTATTCGTGCGCAGTTATCAATCGAAGTGGTTATCGAACGATGGTTATCTGATCAGAGCAAATTGCGAGATTGATTGATGCGAGAAAATATATATCATTGGCGTTATGGGCGTGTTGATTATATAAACGATATTGGTCATGAAAATGATCGCTGTTGATTAATATCGAATCTTTGTCTCGCTGTGTACGCTCCTCTTATCCCAGTTGAATCTTCCCACCATTTTTTGCCCTTGACATTTTCAATGAAAAATCTCTTTCTCTCCGAAGCTCCGTTAACAGCAGCTTATTTTAACGAGTTCCCCGTGCTCAGGGATATATTGCTTTGAAAGGGTCTTCTTTAAAGTCTCGAACAATTAGCTTTTGGAAACAAATAGTGGCTTCGCTGGATCTATTTCCGTGCATCTGTGTGCGTGTGCGTGGTTGTGCTTGAGCTATGGGAAAACATTGACTCACGCCCGGAGGGGATGTCTTTGAACTCCTCGCTAAATAAAGAGAGTCGCTATATAGCGTTGATGGCAGAGACTCGAGCGAAAAGAGCATTCGCGAGAAATTCTGATATCAAGTTTGGCCCAAACGAGTCAAGGTTATTCGACAATTTATTGGCGAGTTCCCCAGGTCGCTGAACAAAGATGCAAGCTGAGCGAGCAGAAATCGCTTCACGCTCCCCAGAATCGCCGATAAGCGCGCGTGAATTTTATCTCGCTTGGTTCTCACTGCACTCTTCGAGGTACGCACAGCATTGAAGGTTCTAAGCGAAATTAACAGAATTTCCAGAGGCTTGTGTGCGCGTGGTGAAATTGTTTGAGGAAAATAATTTGAAAGCCTCGAAGTGTAGGGACGACTCGAGGACAGTTCTCTCTTGAATCTCTTTACGTAGATGAAGAAGAGTGCAAGAAATGTATGTTTCGTTCGAAGCTCTCTCGCTACTATGTACCTTATGAACGGACCGGATAAGAAAATATTGTCGAAGAGCGAGCGGACGCTCTTTGGCCAGCTAAAAAAATAGAGACAATATTTTGTTATCCTATCCGTACCGGTGTACGCTCGACTCGAGAAACAGTGGTAACCGGTCCTCCCACCTCTACGAGAAATGTGAATTTTTCTCCCGAAGGCATTAAGCATCTTTCAACCACGCACCGTTCACCACCACAGTTATTCAATTCCAAAGCCATAGAAAGGAATTCTAAGTAGCAAACGCGATGAAAAATAAATTGTCCATGATCCGGCGCGCACCTGTGGACTTCCGGTGAATTCGGCAAACTTCTGCATTTCCTACTGGCGACAGCGTTGTTCCCGCTGCTTCCACCGTTTCCCATTTTCCCTCTGGATCTCCTCAGCTCTCGGGGAGGAACATTCCGTCGACGTTTCTCAAAGATTCGTACTTTGACACCACGAAGATCGCACAATGCTTTGGCACAAATTATTCGGAGATGGAAATATTCGGGAAATATCTAAAATCCACTTCCGATTCACATTGTGATTTCTTAGAAAAATCTAAGAAGAGGAAAAAATGCGACGATGAATATATGGAAATATAATGGAGATACGAATGACACGTTAATGTCTTGTATCGCGTTAGCTCGTCCATGGCGTGGCCATGGTGTGCAGTGGTGCAGCAGGCATCACCGATGGCCCGTTTCGAACTGAGTTTCAGAGTAGTGAGTAGAGTTAAGAGCGCGGAGGAGAGACCCGGCTGAGCAGAGTGTGAGAGAGCCAGCCAGCCAGCAGCCAGCCAGCCAACACAGCGATCCATTCCCCATTCCCTATTCCCGTTCCTATAGCACGTGGCTTCTCCTGGTTTCTCCCTCTAACCGCACGCTCCAACCCTACGCCTCTCTACGCTTGCTAAAACGGGATCTTTCATCTTTTTTTCACCTTCACCTTGTATCCCCCCCCCCTCTCTGCGCACCAAACTCATCTCTCTCTCTCTCTCTAACATTTACCATATTCCTCACCACCCCCCCCCCCCCCCACTTCTCACCAGTATACTCTCCATCTCGTTCTTTATCCGGCCTTGTACTCTCTTTATTTAATATACATCCTGCCCCTAGCAAATCTCTCCCTGTCCGACACACTCTTCCCTTTCTTCTCCCATCGAAAGCACACCTTGTCTCTCGTCTATTTGTGTGTGTTTTCGTCTCTCTCGTTCTCAGGGGATTTCCCCTAGCCGTAGCCGAGTCACCGAGGACCGTAGTGTCGGTCTGGATCCCTTCCCTTTCAAATCCTCCGGCTCCCCTCGCGTAATACGCCATCTGTCTCCGAGCTCGACTTCCATTCGCGTGCAACAGCAGTTTCCCCGTTATTCGGTTTCCATCATTGATCCCATTGTTGCTTTCTTCTTTCTCGCAGTCATTACCATCATTAGATTTTCCAACGTCGATTCGATTAACGCCTCCTTTGTCCGTGAGAAAGATTCATTTTTTATCGGGTAACTTTTCTCCTGCGCCCTGCGCGATCCCCTCAACTGGCGGGTATCGCAAATGCTGGGGTATGAGAGGATTTACATGGAATCTCATTGCTTCGTTACAGTCATCGGCGTCGTCACCGTCGCTGAATCCGAGGATAAGGTAAGCGGGAGGGAGGATTTCTGTTTTATCGACGCGAGCGGGACTGTTTTACCGACCGTCGGTAAGGCAGGACGCTGCGGATGGGAAATTACCTTGGCATATCTTGAAGCTGCTTGGCCCTTTGTTTGTACCTCGAAAGGGCGAAGAGCAGAGCGAGCACCGGCCACAAGGACGATCCCGCAGCTAATTCCCCAGGATTAACAGTGCCAACATCCGCTCCCAAAGCCCGGAGGGCTCCCACGCACAGACTCACGTTCTCCGTCTGTAACAAATATTATACCTTGATGATAAAATATCCCAATTCCAATTCCACATTTCTCGAACTCCTTCTCCGTGACGTCGATCCGGGAACGAGCGACACGAGTAATACGATCCATCGGTGCATTCCGAACTACGCTCGAAGAGCGTCTTAAGTATGTACACGTAATTTATACTTTTTATACGGAATCGAGGTGGTGCTCAATAGTACGTGTACCAGGAAACGGTACCGTAGGGACGCGCGGCGAGAAGTAGATAAAACGTTAGAAAAACAAAGGAGTTCCCCGGACGGGGACAAAGCTGCGATAATGCGTCACCGTGGCTTCCAGGAAGCAGGAGAGTACATTAAGAGTTTTACGACTCGACTGTTTGTTGAAAAATCCGAAATTGTGAAAAGAGAAGGTGGACCGGGATTGGTATAGGGGACCAAAGGTAAGCCGGGAGCTTTGACCTTATCTAATCCATTAGTAAAGAGAGTAGAGCTGGGACGAAGCAGAATAGTTTTGGCTGATGGTTTTCTCTCCGGAGCGTTTGAAAGCCGTAAATGGCATCGGCGCTTTTTAATGCATTCCACTCTCGGGATTCCAAAGATCCATCCGGTTTACACTTTGTTCGTATGTTTTTTGTCGACCTGGCGAGGGTGGGAGATCGAAGCGAGCAGTGGCGCGATGATCGAAAGTGATACCCCAGCCGGATAGGAGGCTCCTGTCCTGGCCGTTCTCATCGAAGCTCGCGCCTGGAGATGCCCTCTTATGGTAACGTCTTCGCCAACCAACCTTCGCTGGCCAATAAGAATGACAAAAGCGCTCTTGTCCTCCCTGCTATTCCACTTTCTCTCTCTCTCTCTTTCTCTCTCTCTCTCTCTCTCTCTCTATATATATATATATATGTATATCACGCATGCACCAACACACAAAGGCGAGCACCGTGATAGTCCTCAAGGACGTCGTTTACCTCGCTAACGTTCCTTGCGGTTTCCTTTCCTCGAGATTGTCGTGGAACGCGAGAAGAAAACTGACACAGTGGATTATTTTTAACGGCACGCGCCGCAACAACGCTTCTCCAGTGTCTCCGTTACACACGGAATAACCAAGCGTCGCAGCAGCACTACCGATGAAAAACCATATGCCGGAAGCGATGGAATTTGTCTCGTGTCTACCACCTCCAGCGAACGCGCAAGGTCACACCTCCAGTCTTTTTAACGGACAACCATCTGGAAATCGAGACTGACACCGAGACGAAATCTAATACGTGCGCGCGCGCACTCTATTATTTTACGTCCTATTTCTGCACAGACTTTTCCTAGATGGTTTCCAATGGACACACGGCCAGCCAGAGGTGAACGCGTCGTCGTGCTTAGAGAGTCGGCGAGACCTTCGAGGAAAATTAGCAGTTCACGCGCCACTAACTACCACTGGGCAATTCCAGGAATCTGTCCAAGTTGCGCAACCGTCCTCGCCGTCGCGTCGTCTTGCTGAAAAGAACGAAAAGGAAAATATTAATAAACGAGAACGATAATTGGCCAGGGATACCTTGGGTCATGGATCTTCGCTGTTCCCGATCCCGCACACTTTTGCCAAACTTCCGCTCCGATCAAGTTCATCGATCCCTCGCAACCGAGAGAGAATTTTATCCCTGGAGAGTCAGCGCACTATTTAACGGCATCGAGATTATCCCGAGTTATTCTGGTTGTCGATAGGGGAATCGAGAAAACGAGAGGAGTCCAAGGAGGATGCCTCTGCGGAAGAGACGATAAATTTGCAATTAACGATGGATTATTCTTGGATCAAAGAGGGATTCTCTGCCAGAGGCCGATGCATCGTGCGAAACGAGAGACGGAGAGAGAGAGAGAGGAGAGTGTGTTTTTGTGCGTGAGCGAAGAGAGGAACAATCTAGGTGTCCAGATTGTGAGCGACTGGTCGTTGCCTGGTGGTTTGGCTCGGTTGTTTCGTTAGAAGGAGAACCAAAGAAGAGGAAGAAGAAGAAGGAGAGCGGCCACGAGGTGGAAGGTAGCACACAGTCCACGGAGAGGCACTCGACGAACAGTCCAGTTGGCCCGAGAGTGGGGGAGAAGATACTCGGCGCAATCCGCAGTGGCCAACAGAGTGGGCTCGCACAGGTAGTGGTGGGAGATTGCAATATCCACGTGGCCGGCACGTTTGTTGATCCAGCAGCCATTGCTCTCCTCCTCCTCCTCCTCCTCCTCCTCCTCCTCCTCCTGCACCTCCTCTATTAAAAGACAATGAAGAGAGGCGGAGAGAACGGTGTTATTGCGTAAATTAATAGAAGTACGCGATCGAGATATATATGCTCGAGAAAGAAAACGCTCGGTCTAGAGCTCTCCGAGTCACTCGTAAGAAGAGTGCAGCAGCCCCTTTCCACAAGTAGAAATAGATCGTGATGGACCGGACGGTCAGATGCAGCTCCAATCTCGAACGTCATGGAAAAAGAATGCGTCCTCCACCACGGTGCGTTATAATATTTCCAATGGCGCCTAATGGCCGATAAAAATTCCTTCAGCGTACTCCAAAGATTCCGCGTGAACGTGAAAGGATAATCACGCGAATCTTTGTCTGGAAAAATGAAGAGGATCGAAGAAAAAAGACACGCGTGAGAGAGCTTGCGCGCATGCTCGTTCACGCTAGCAGGCTGACGACTGCTATATACGAGCGCAGCCTCGTCGTTTTAATTATAGACCAGAGCCCTTTTTGCCGACTTGGTCCACCCTCGACAAAACACAAAATTGGAAAGTCACCGCGCCGCACGCGTTCGCCGTGTATCTCTGATAAGTCTCACCATTTGCTGAGCGTTCTTCGGCTTCCGGTTAACGTCTATCACCTTCTGGTTGGCTGAAAAATAATAATGTTTGTTAATTCGAATGCAAGACAGGAGCGATTGGCTTAATTATGGGGGTTGGTAACTGTGTATACACGGTACTGTTAGGTGCGTAAGGTGGCTTTTAAAAGGCAGAGTAATATACCTATGTAGGCCACTGTAATATGCGCGATATTGGTACTCACTGACTGCCTCGACGAGGTCCGCGAGGAGCACGCCGTCGCAGAGATCCGTCTGCAGGTCGGAGACTCGACGCTTGCAGCCACCGCGTTCCAAATAGTAGTTGGCCCAGTCCGTGTAGATCTGCACCGATAGACAATCATTTCTCAGATTAATATAATCGCGATCGATAAAACGTCGCGAATTACGACTAGCCATAACTTAGCATGCACCGTTAGGTCGCAGGTCTGATAAACGCGCACCACGTGCCGCAAACCTCTGAGGAATTTGCAACGACGTTGACACATTTGGCGATAACCCATGCACGAGTGGCAAAACAACAACGTACCAGAAGGACGTTGCGCGTTGATTCGGTTTTCATATCCTCGCTGGATTCGCGAACCGATCTTGGTGCTCTGATGCACGCCATTACACCGCTTTTGCTGTTGAAATCCAGCGTCATAACAGAGGAACCTTTGCCCGTTCAAGGACAACCTCGCGATACATCAACATCCTCTCTTCTCTCTTCTCGCTCTCATCGCGTGTCGATTAGCACAGGTTCGTTGACTCTCCGAGCTCCTCTCACGCTTCTCTTTTCGTGGAGAGAAAAGAGGCCGGAGGATAATGAGTCGAACGGTTGCTTTTCTGTCACTCGAGCAATTTTCCAATCTCGAGATCGTTCACGATTCGACGATGAAATTGCACAATCACTTGGGCACTTTGCGGTCACTTACGGACCCTCCACTTTCAACGGTGGTTTGGGAGACGAGTCCCATTGCCCGATGCCAACGACCAACAGCGAGCAGCGACAGAATGGATATAAGGAACACGTATATATCGTACCGCGGACTACGCGCTTCTGTTTCTTAATTTCATTCTGTTCTTGCGGTGCTGCTCGGCACGGTTCGGTTTGGCGGGGCGGACGGCAAGCGCCGGGAGTCGGAACTCGGTATTGGTAGGTACCCTTCCCCTTCTTTTCACTATACACTTCCACCTCGCCGGCCGCAGCGGCAGTCGGCACAGCTTCGAGCACGACAGGCTCAAACACGCCTCGGTCTACTGCAGTCACTTCTCATCGTTCCCTCACTCTGCTTCTATATGCACAAAAATCCAGTAGATTTTCCGGCAACTTCCACGAATGTTGATTCATCGAGGAGAAAACTCTTCGAGACAGTGCGCTCTTTGTCGCAGCTTGCCTCGGACTCGTTAACGAATCAATTATTCAAAGTGGTGGGAGAAGCAGAGGAGCCACGTGAGAGATTTGCACGCATATGAGCGAGTATGAATGGGTGTAGCACACCTACCCACACCCACGTCGTCTTTACACGGTGCACGTGGGATCAAGAGATAAATATACCTTTGCGCGTGTATCTGTGCATATGCGACTAGCGAATTGTGAATTGAACAACATGGGAATATAGCGTGGGCCAGTCGCTGTTACGCGAGGCCTACGCTATAACGCCACCAAGTCGGTTTATACACATATAATATATAGTATACACATACGACGAGTCGTGCGTTATTCCCATGTAGCTAAATCACTTGATGAAATATTCATCTGTCCGCTACTTATCCACGAAGGAGTGATCGTCCTGCAGAGTTGTACACGAAGAAGCATCGAACCTCGCTTTTAAGTGATGGAGATAAACCAAGGGTCTGTGTTGAGGTCAGCAGGGAGCACTTTAGCCTTTATCGTTCGACAATTTTTCTCATCTTCTCCTAGTCTTCGTCCTTATTTTCCAAACTGGCCCAAGTGTATGCTTACGCGACTTCCTTCCTACTGGGAAAACAAATTTGATGAGTCAACGTTAAAAGAAATGAGAGACCACTCTCTCTCTCTCTCTCTCTCCGTCTCTCTTGCTTTGTAATTAATCCGCGCGACTATGTGTAAAATTAATGTATTGTATTTTTTCTCGGTATACAGTTTATAACTTCCTGCGAAGGATTTTATCACTTCATTATAATAATAATCTCTGCCCTCTCTCCTCCCCCCTCTCTCTCTCTCTCTCTGTCTCTCTTTCTCTCGCTAACTCAGTCACACACTCGCTCAGTCTAGGAAAATTCTGCGTTGCCTGACCCTTAAAGCAAACATCTTCCTGGTTCCAAGCACCCGGCCTCTAGCGGAACATTTCACCTTTCAAACAGCAATGCTTCCAATCCGAAAGAGACTTGGAAAACTAAGAAGTCTCTAATCCTGCAATATTGCAAGTGACAGGGGAATGAGAGAAAAAAGAAACTAAGAGAGATATCCATTGGCGTAACTCTTTCATTTTCACATTCACTCACGATGCTAATTCTCATCGTAAATCTTTCCACACCATCCTCAGTCTCATATTTGAACATGCGCATCGTACAATTTTTCATTGGCTACTCGCTGAGAGAGAAAGAGAATTTACTCGTAATATCCGTTAATACCAAGAGTCAAGGTAAAAGGAGAGCAAAAGTTTGATGTTAATAATGGGGATGTAGTAGAATATGGTTAAGGGGACGGAGAACAGCATTGCATAGACGAAGCGTGTAATATGGAGGGTGACCATGGTTGGAGCGCATGCCTCCACGCCACGCAAGGAAAACACGACACAGTCGAGGGTGGTGAATGTAATTCCTTCGTAGCACGTGCACGCGCACCCACGCTCTCAACCCCCTCCCACCCCGTTACATCCCATCCAATCCAATCCCATCGCAGAATGTGACTCACAAGATTTATAGCCTTCAACATTCATACACGATAAAAACTTCAAATTTTACAAACATTTTTCCCTATATAGATTTACCTGGGAATATTCCTGTTCGGTTAAACTCTCTAATCTCCGCAATTCTTGCTGTATAGACTCAAAAGTGGCATATCGCTGATTATCAGTAAGCAAGGGTGAAGAAAATAGAGTCGAATCCGGCGAACCAATGCCGGAGCTCTTGCTCTCCTCGCTATTGCCATTCTTTTCCCATTTGCTCTGAGGCGATAACGGGGACAATGGCGAAACGAAGCCAGAGCTGTCCGAGCTAGAATTGACCAATCCACAGCCTATCATAGCTCTCCTCATCCTCCATCGTGGGATCAAGCTTTTCTTCTTCGGCTTTGATCGTGGTGGTGGCTCCTCCCGCAAATTCAATCCAAAATCCTTCCTTATCCTTCTTCTTTCCTCGAGGACCACACGTCGATCCTCCAACGCAACACCACCGAGAAACTTATAACTTCCAGGAGTGGAGAATCCTGTGAGAGATGCGGGTCTTCTTTTCACAGTCCCAGTCTCTGTACTGGGTGAATCCCAGTCCAGATGATACGACTTTTTATTATACATTTCGTTCTTTGCTCCACCCTCTTCTCTTCTTCTTCCTCCCCGTCATCTTCACTACTTTCCACTGATAAATCCAGAGCGATAAGAACTCATGGAAAATTGCACAGTAGCATGCGTTCTCACGAGATTGAACTATCGGTATTATATTCGCCTCTGGCTTGAGACAATAGATGCACTTGCCAAGGGCGCCTCGGGCAAACTGAGCCTGCCAGTTGTCCCCTTGCCCATGTCCTATACAACGTATAGTCACCCTCTTCCCCAACATGAGCCAAACAGCCCAGGACTATTGCATATAGCCTTGTGGTCCCCCCATCGAGTTTAAGGGGCCAAAAACTAATTACATTCGCCTATAGGCATCCGCCGTGTTCCTCTCGCCTTTTATCGCAAAGGACAACATTTCTTCACCATCCATTCCAGTCATTTTCACCAGCAATCGTATGCATAGCTTTGCAACTACAACATTGTTCCAACTCGATACACTTTCATCGTCCAAATCAACTGGAAATACAAAACAATAGGTCAAAACTCATAGATAATGTGCAAACAAAAATCAATAAAAATTATTATAACAAAGTGAGAGAGGAAAACGAACCGAGGTAAGTTACCGACGCGACGGGGAGGCTGAGCAGATAAAATCCTGTACGGGGATTCCTGGAATTCTCAATCCGAATAGAAAGATGGAGCTTTCACGTGAGGCAGGGTAAGGGGAAGTTGCGAAGCTACGTGTTCCCGAGTTCCGACCACCTTCCGAGTCCTGACCCGAGTGGAGCTACTATGGATTTGCCATTAATTCGAACAGAGCTGCGAAACTATTGTCCCGGTTAGGAGGGAATTCTCACCAATACCGATGTATCGCGAGAAAGAGAAAAAAATGTAGGTGTGCAGAGTCGAGAGGCGACAGGATTGAGAATGGGAGCCATAAAGCATCGAGAATTATGGAAGATTTTCCTCCCACGTGGTAGCTAGATCATGCGCAGCAGCCTGCCGCGGAGAAAGTTTAGACCGAAATAGCATCGTGCGCGCGCGAGAGTACCTTGGATAACTGCTCGAGGGGGTGGTAAAGGCTAACTGGCAGTGAAAAAGCGAAAGTTCGCTTTAAGCCTTCAAGGGGATCGCTTGCTGTCGTTTACCATCTTCTGTACTAGTAAAATCATAATCAACCTTCCAAGATAATTCCGATTGAAATTGGTTTTGAGGTTATGGCGAATAAATTTGTTGAATAAGGGAGGAGGTAGTGCCTCGACGACGGTGCTACGTCATTTTATATAATTGTTGTTGAAGCACCGTCGTTCCCTTGATGATACGGAGAGCATTTCCTAAAATCATTCTCCTGCTGTTCCATCCCCAATTTCCATACAGGCTAGTTATCCACCCGAATCTCCATGCACTCTTCTGATCTTACCTTGACTGTTTCTTGAGGTGAGAATCTCGCAGGGCGTTGTGCTGAAGTCTGAATCTGAAGCTGGGTCTGCAGGCTCATCGCTGTATCATAATCTGCCAACAGACGGAAGAAACGAGTAAAAATTGTGTACGAGGCGGTTTCACAAAGGCCTACAGCCTCCTGGTCAATACGAAGCTTTACGTGACTCGGTTACCGATGTGGCGTACCGTGAAAAACATTCTAAGATTCCGTCTCAAATTTCAAAATCCCTCGATGCAAAAAGTAGTGCTGGGATTGTTTTATCAAATAAAATGTTGTGATTTGTTAGAATTTTTTGCATAAGTTAGATAATATTGAATGACATTTTATTTAAATGAAATGGAATAGTAAGATGTCGCGTTTGACCTTGATAAGACAAGTATAGAACCGAAGGAGGTCGGTAAACGGAGGAGACACCATAAGGTCGGGGAGGTCCCTTATGCTATCGATCTGTCCCCACCTTGGCCACGGACCACGGCGCACCATACAAGTATACAACCCCATGCAGCTCTCTCCTCTCTTCCACTCCCCCTCCCTCTGCGACCCTCCTACTCCTCTTCAACATCCACCCGCATCAGCACCTGCCCGAGAAACTCTTCTTTCCCTCCAATAACTATTACGGTGGAAAAACAACAAACAATCTTAACTATAATTCATATATGATAGATGAAGCATTTCAACTCATTACACTTTAACAATTATACCTAGCATGACGTGCAAATTTGACCACTGTTACGTCATTTCTCTACTATTTTATCCACAAACCGATCGTAAATATAAAAAAGTACTCCAAATACTCTTGAGAATAAACGAAGAATTTTGCTGGAAATTGAACAATGTCGTATTTCGTAGAAAGATTCCAACGAATTTATGGCTTATGTATACATAAAGTATTATAGGATAGATTCGCTTCTTGGAGGATTCCTGGAAAAGCTTGTTATTGTATCGAGTTACGGCTGATACATACGAATCGGATATGGAGAAAGATATATCAATTTTTATACCTCTATAGTTTTTCTGCGAGTTTCGATGATGCTCCAGCTCAACGTTTTCCTTTGTTGCAAATTGAACGATTAACATTGACCACCCTTGTTCGAACGTATGCAGCTATTAACATTGGTCACGTGGTCACGACTATGGTTCAGGATAATGATTCTAACCTGATAAGTAGAGCCACTCTGCATGGAAGATCCTTCTTGAATTATCACAGCACTGATATGTTAGATTCACAGGTCTCACGTTACTTTTGATAAAGTTGATATGCTTTTAAGAAGTATAAAAAGGTAATTGGGTTTTCAAACTGCACGAACGATCGAAAATCCACCCTCGCAAAAGTAGAAGCGCTTACGTACACGGACCGGGCCACACTGCTTGTGCTCGCTTGCTTAACTGTCATTGACACCGGACTCAAACTAACCTAACCTGATCCTGCCGATCCCCACCCTCACAACCGTTCCGGTACTCCCACCATCGTGCACAAATGCACAAATTATCCTGGGAGTCCTTGTCAATAAAATACACCACCACAACCTACATCCTAAGTGTAGGTAGGGTGTAGGAGATAAAGTATAAATATATACCTTCCCG
This sequence comes from Prorops nasuta, assembly GCF_024137725.1. Taxonomy (NCBI): domain Eukaryota; kingdom Metazoa; phylum Arthropoda; class Insecta; order Hymenoptera; family Bethylidae; genus Prorops; species Prorops nasuta. The sequence continues at coordinate 8,369,080 of NW_027116805.1, read as the reverse complement.
CTAAATCTGTTTTATCACCAACGCTCACAGAAATTTCTGTTACCACACGAAGAAGGTAACAACGTTTAATGGTAATATACCGACATTGCTATAACATTTTTTTTTTGCGTCCATTATTATTACGTAACAACCATAATTATTAATCACGCAATCGCGTGCGTAAGACTCTACGCACGTGTCTTACTTTGCCATGACTGCAGTCACGTAGAAACCAAAGAAACGTTCTGCTTTTTGTTTCTGTTTAAGCGCGGCTTATCAGTCTCCGACAGTCTCAAGACAGCTTTTTCCTCTTTTTATCTATTACAAACAGCGATTAATCATAAAATAGAACTAATTAGCTACGCATGATAAAAAACATTAAAGCTCCTTTTTTATTTGCAAATGACATCCACATCCCAGTTTGGAAGAACGAGGGCACTGATAAGGAGAAAGACTGTATAAGAGAACAAGGGGAGAGAGAAACACAATCAGCAAACGATGGGGGTCGAGGAAAGTTGGCGTATACGGTGTATGCTACGTGCTCGCCAGCTCGTTTGCTCAGCCCTCGGAGCCGTGAAACGGAAAAAGCGAAAAAAGGGGCACGTGGAGGGGCCGTCGGACGCAAGGTTTCAAGGTTTAAAGGCGCTTGCGCGAGCTAAATCGTCCTTTGAGTGGGGGGGACGCCAACAACAACAAAAGGGGCCCGTTCGGTTCCCCGGTTACACATTACATTCTAAGCTACGCACTACGCACTGTTTTCTCTTGCTTACATCTAAGTATTGGACGCATTGGACGCGCAACTGCTGCACCACGCTAAGCATACAGTTTACAAACATAGAGAACAAAACACTGTCTTTGCCATTTACTTGATTTACACTGAATAATTAACGATTTTCGCAATGGCCACTGTTTTGTTGAGAACGGGATTCCGTTCTTTAGTGACAAAAGGTGTTCTCGAAAAGAAAATCGTGCCTGCTCTCGGTTCTGCTTTCCTCGACGCTGATCTCGACATAAACAAGAGCAGTATAACGTCACAAGTAAGGTCCTTTTCACATTATTAAATCGAACAATCTAGCAAATTAAATGTTTCTGTCCAATAATCTAGTCCGATGTTTGTAAATGATAAATAATTTTGTTGATACAAGGCTTGTACTATTTGTTACTTATATTATGTGGCACGCTAAGCTAGAGAAAGGCGTATTACACGTTTATATTGGTGGTGTTTGAGCCAGAAGCCATTGACCTCGCGATACCGTTTCTTACTTGTAAAAAGTAACAACTCGGTATACAAATGAAGATGGCATACTTTAATCTACAACGCTTATCCCATGTGTTTTAGTTGTGCGTCGCAGCTAGGCGGCTTTACAGCAAGAGAAATGTACACCACTCTAATAAAGCAGCTACAGTACAGGATGAGCTGAGCGACAGCGACAGCGACAGTGACTCGGACAATGAGCAAGAAAGAGTGAGTAATAGAAAATTTTTGCCTGAGAACCTACAACAGTCGATTAGCATCCTCTCTCGCCTGTCCGTTTATTCCAAGTAACTTTCTCGACCCTCTAATATTCTTATTCACTTGGGAGTTAAACTGGAGGGGATTGGTCCTTCATCGTCCTTTTTCTCTAAAACCGGCTTCTGGATTGCGTAGGCCGCCTTGTAAAAATTATTATACGTGACTTTTACTCCGATTGATTTCGTAAGAGTCGGACGTCTGCAAAAATCAACTGTCATTCCCTCATTTGCACGAATTTCAACAAGCTGGCCTCAATTGGTGCTAGAAAAAAAACTTAATTAGATTGGTTCTTCTCATAATTACAACAAATATTCATCAACGTTGCTTCTCTCCCAAGGGATATAATCTATAAAGCTATGAATATATCTTTTATCTCGAGAGAAGGTCAACACACCCGTATATTTACCGTCCTTCACCCAAATTGAGTTCAACATATCCATACAATTCTCGAATATGAAATTAATGAATATTGACGTTTGAGATATTGGTCTTGATTGTGTCTTTAAAATTTCGTTAAATCCTTTTCAGGGTCAGTCAAACTTTTGGAGGAGAAAAATGAGAACTCTCCACAGTCATCTGGACGTCAACAAGGACGGAGTGATCAGTTACGAGGACTTTATGCTTCTCGGCGAGAGATTCTCCAAACTTGGTCACTTATCGCCAGAAGCCAAGAAGGAGTTCAAACAAGTCCTAAATGTAATTTTCTATATCATTATCTCTTCAGCTTGATAGTAGAACGAAACTTAGTCGTCTTAGTTTTCAACTCTACAACTTATCCAAAATGTTTTTAGGATATGTGGGAGGAACAGTGGGGAGAAATCAGTCCATACAATCTTGTCTGTGTGGAGAAATACTTAGAGGAGATGAAGCATGTACTGAATGATAAATCCCTGAAAAAAAAATGTCACAAATTTTTGCCTTTCCTATTTAGGGTAAGTAATGAAAAAAGAAAGCAATAAAATAATCAAAGTATGATTCGAGTTAAGGATGCTTAAAGAATTTACCTTGATTTATATGTATATCTAATTATCTTATAGGCAGTCGACAAAGACCAGAATGGAGAAATTACAGTGGAAGAATTCAAATTATTTTTCGAATGCTTAGATCTCAAACACGACGTGAGTAATAACAAACAATCGTATGATCCTCAATAAGTGTTTTTGCTGGAAAAATTATCTTCATCAATTGTACAATTTTCTTGTAGCATGCCGTTGTGACGTTCAGTCATATTGACACAAATGAAGATGGAAAAATAAGTCTTTACGAGTTCGTTACTCTGGGACGCGACTTTTTCCTTACCGAGGATCACACGAGGCCCAGTAAACATTTTTGGGGACCCTTGGTGGATTAAAAATGACTATAGTCTAATTGTACTGAAACCTTGTGATACTTTGTAATTTTAATCTACTTTTTTTTCTATTCGATGTAATGCTTATTAGTACCTTAAGTTTGTACGTAAAATATTTTACCATACAAAGACGACTGGTGTAATACAGGAAATAAAGTGTTTTTTTTTACTTTGACATATCCTTATTTTGTCATTAAATAAATAATAGGAGATCAGAGAGAAATATCTTATAAAAAATACTAGGTTGGTTTAATGACAATATCCATATGTGCATATATAAAAACTTATATTAGTTTCACTAGTCACTTTTTCGATTTTCTTAGAGAAAACCCTTCACCGGTGAAAGCTTTGAATTCTTCTTGTTCCTTTGTCTAAAAAAGTTAATGATTTTTAAAGAGAATTATATGATCTATAATACGTAATGTTAGAGAGAAAATTGTTTACCTCTTTATTATTAATAGGTTTCATATTTCTTAAAAATCTAAGCATGCCAATTTGATAGTCATAATCTGGAATTCCTCTAACATAAGCTGGTTTATTAAAGAGCTGTTCAGCCTGACTAGATTCTTTACGTTTCTTGCCATCTAACCTGTTACCTTGGCCCTTAAATGGTACAAAGCCAGCTGGAGCAGGCATTAAATCTGCAGGATCCATTTCAGCCTCCTCTTTCTTAATTTCTCTAACTGGCTCTTTGTACCCAACAGGTGGGGCAAACTCAACATTCATATCACATTCTATTATAGTAACTGCATGACCAGGTTTTGTCTCTAGCACACACATTTCATATATCCTTTGATTATATTTAATTGCAATCACATCACCTGTTGTCAGACAGGCAAAACTTCTTAAACCATTCTCCAATACAGCCTTTGGGTTGGTTATGTCAAGAAAATCTTCATGCTGTGGCTGAAATCTAGAAAAAGTTGCCACTGGCAAGGAAACGCTCTCTATGTTCAACAGTTCTCCCTCTTCCAGTAATAAGTTATGCATCATCTAGTATTAAAAAATTGTTTAATATTAATATTAAAACAGTAGAGCTTTAAATAAAAATTAATAATCTTACCCAGTATGGCAAATAGACCTTTCCTTCATCCGCAACAAATTCCAACACTCCGCAGTGTGTGATTCTGTTAGTTTTTTTGTTTGTTAATTTAAACAACATTGGATAATTAATATTCAGTCTTGTAAGTTGCTCTAGAGCTGAAGGAGGCATGATAACTAATAACAAAAAGCAGATAATAAAATAACGGTTAGTAATGTGATACCTCAGTATACAAAATATCTTTCATACTTTTTCCACCACGTTCTACATCTTGTCTATAGCTACCAGGCAGCATAGACACAGAAAAGCATTTGTATTGGGTGTAAAAAGGTCGTGGATTTTCCGGAAAAATGTTGAAGTTAAACTAAAAAAGTGAAATGTCATCATTTGAAGAACATAACCTTACCAAACAATAACGATAAATAATGTAATAAATAAACTCTAATGCTCCTTACCATTATTTCTTGATTTCAGATGAGATTTGTGCAAAAATTGACTCAAGCGTGGAAAGCAGTGAAAAGTACATCAATTGTAATCCCAAATGTAACAAGCGAGCCAAGCCAAGGCAGACAAGCTGCGCAGAAACGTAAAAATTGCGATCAGCTGTGTCCTGCGTCAGGAAAACATTAAGCGCCAGTATACAGAAGAAACAATTCAATTTTGTCTTCTTTAAAATGTCAAAAATAAACTCTTGCTTTTAATTCTTCACACGTTTAAATCGTTTCATCATATTTCATTACTTTGATAATGAAACATAAAAACGCATATTTTAAACAAGTTTTATATATATATATATACATGATATTTATTCATATCTTCTATGAATCTACACACACACACACACACACACACTGATTTATACAATCGGGTAAAATTCAAACAATGCGTGTATTTGCTATTTTTATTTTGTCCTTGTGGTACCAGAATGAGAAAAATATTAGAACAGTAACAAGACAACATATGATTAAAAGAGGTCGTGAAACTCCTAGTTACAAAAGTTACTCTTTTTAGTTTTAGTCGTTTTAGATTTATCTGTAAAATGATGCTGTAATTTGCAACACTTACGAAGTTAATACTAAAATCCTTGAAAATTCTATGTTATACGCTAACTGAAAATTGTTTCTTTTTTGTAAGAAAATATGTTATTTTAGTTCGATAACTGATTTGTTTTGTCGAGCTATATGTGTGATCGGCGGTATAATTTTTTAAGGATTTTTCGTATTAGGGTATTAAGTTCGTAGTAAAAACGTAATTTATTGTTTGATTCAAATGGATTATTCCTATACGATAGTATGATGGTAACTTGGCGATTCTGCCCAGTCAATGTTAAAGTATAGCGGATTTTTCAGTATCAGTGTCGGAGTACACTTATTTCCCGACGTGGTGCATTTTGTCGCGGTAGCACGGTGAATTATTTGGTTATCGTTGCTTTTGCATTTTTTGTATAACCCTTAAAGAGAAAAAGCGAGAGTAAAAGCCATCGGAAAGACTTCTTTCAGTTTCTTTTAATATCAAAACTCTTGTAAATTGATTGTAAAGCAAAAGAAAATTACCTGTATCTATGTAATGTTAAAGTGTTAACAAATAATTAATCACTACACCTTTTATTCACATGGATTTACATATATAAGGACTACAATTGTTTAATCTACACATGAAATAAATCATTACTACCTATTAGTTTTTTTACATACATCTAAACAAATTTGTTAGTTATTTCACTTACTGCATATACATATACACAAGGAATGAATTTGCAAGATTTTTAGTATTCTCTCTTGGATTCCAATTAAAATGTTTGCTAATAAAAGGTATAGGGTTAAAAAATACAAAATCGAGACATTCCAGACGATAAAATAGTCAAGTGGATATATAAAATTAAGTTCACGAGTATATATATATATATATATATATATCTACCTAACAAAATCTAAAGAGGTTCTACATCTGTACTTTCCCCCTTTAACAGTTTTATAAAAATTTTCTTTATAAAATGATGAATTCTTTGACAGTTATCGCTTCACGCATATTGACATTTTCGAGGTTTCTATGTCTTAATATAATTGCAACACACGGTTAAAATTCAGAGTAATGCTACTATATTATACTTTTATCGCTAAGTATAAAATTGCTTAAATATAATACATACAATATGTATCCGTACGGAAAAAAGATTTATATAGTCTTTTAAGCGTAGAAGATGAACCATGATTGTATATGACGAGTTGATAGTTTACCGATGTCCCGATAAAAATCACCGAGATCGTCAAATGCTGCTCTATACATATACAAATAAAAATTATTAGGTTAGCTAACGTACCATTACGTACGATTGTAGTCATTGTCGATTACACCTAATTTTTCGAGAACAGGACAAGAAAAGAAGGAAACGCACAGGAGATTCCACCTTTGATAATTTACGCAACGCAAGGAAATCTTCATTCCTAGAAAGTCTCTTCCACGCCCTCGATCAGTGCAGGAAATACCTAAGCATCCCAAAAATATGAAAATATCCAACAGATCCTTAGTCCAGTGATCATCTTTCACTGCTCCAGTAGCTCTTCCCGATTACTTCTATGACAAATTACGTACAGTAAATTATGCATTATATAATTCAGAGGAGAGATTATTAAAAAATATTTGATATATGCGGTTTTCCAGCGAATCTCGCGTACCTGCTCGATTGTTTACTGGGCTTCGACTACGAGAGTAGCTACGACTGTAGCTACGTCGACTTCCTCGACCATTTCGTTCTCTACTGTGACTTCTACTTCTGCTTCTCGAGATGCTGTGCTCCTTACCATTTCTACCAGCTCGCGTTCTCCACCTGTTCCTTCCACCTGTTGCAAGATGTAATAATTTAATATAAAATATTGTAATCAATTATATTTTATGATTCACAATGAAACTTACCCCTATGTCTTCCGTAACCGCCTGATTTGCCATCGGCAAGCTCCAACAGCTTGGGATTTATAACCTGGTTTGCCTCTTTCAACACCTGAATCAGATCATTGGCTTTATTGGAATTGTTGGGTGTGAAGAAGGTGTAGGCAGTGCCAGTTTTTTGCCTTCTTCCGGTTCTTCCAATTCGGTGGACGTAATCCTCCGAGCAGGACGGATAATCAAAGTTAATGACGAATTTCACATCTTCCACATCTGAAACGAATTTGAATGCTCGATTAATCAGCGATAAGCCGATAATCACACCTCTGGAAGAGACTTGAGCCGTACCAATGTGATTTTGGTGGCATTAGAATGATGTGTGAAAAAATATAAATCATTGGTTAATTGGTTTTGGTCCAGTGGGCAATCAAACGATCACTCATTATACTAATGTTATTGACAATTACAATGACTGTACTAATAATAGTAAAATAATTTTCTTAAAAACAAACCACAATTCACGATGAATTACACAACAAAATTGTAGTAATTGATGAGTACATCTATTGCATTCATGCAAACAAAACAATTATTATTGGAGACCAAAACCAAATACCCTGCGACTAAAGTTAGTATGTCATGAGGTATGATTGTACGTCTTGTGTTAGAGAGTGTACGATAGAAATTAGAAGTGAGTTAGAACTATGGGTGAAAATAATATGACAATCAAAATAAGCTATGGTAATAGAAGAGAAAAGTATGGTAGTACCAGAGAAAAGAGATGAAATAGTAATAGAAAAGAAGAGATGACTGTTGATGAGAGAGATGAAAGAAATAAGAAAATTGAGGTGTTGGTATTAGTAGTATTAATAGTGATAAAAATAAAAGTGTTAGCAGTAACTAATGAGAAGATGAGATCAGAAGCTTAGTGTGACTATCATACTAATAAAGAAGAAGTGGTAGTGGGCGACTCGTCGATAGCAACGTACGGGCAGGGCCTGGCTGTTCGCGGTCTCCGCGGGAACAGCCTCCGGCGCTGAGTTGCTACGTTGCTAAGAGAGGCTCTGGCATCTGATCAAATCGTGCCACCACCTCTGCATGAATCTCTTTCGCTAGCATTCACTCTTTCTCTCTCCCTAGCTTTCTCTCTTTCTCTCTCCCTCGAATCTCGCCCGCCTGCCCGCCCGCTCGCTCTCAGGATTCCTGAGAGTAGTGCGAGTGTGTCTGTGAGAACTGGCGCGAGACCCGCGGCGGAGAGCCAGCAGAGCAGCACAGGGTGTGCATGAGACGGAGCCGCGGTTGGAGTCGAGGGGTTGTCCAGTGGCCAGGCAACCGACAGGTTCAGGGGCCAGCCTGGCCTTGAACTTTCACAAGGCTACTCAGAGTGATCACGGCGAGATGGAGAGGCACGGCGCAGCCGCAGCCGGCGCAGACAATGCAAGTCGTGATCCGGATGCGCCACCGAATTTTCTTAAGACACACCCAGTCAATTTTTAACTATCGCTTTGCATTACCCGGCCTGGCTCGCGCGAAGTGCCTCTGCAATCCAAAAAAACATCCAGCACGCGTTAGCCACACCCTTCCTCACAAATTTTCCTCCTCGGCTTCTTCTATAAAAACTATCCCTCATACTCTTTTTTTCCCTAATTCTTTTTTCATTCTTTCTTTATATTTTTATTTTTTTAACTACTACTCTCATTTTATATCTGCTATCTGTCCCTGCTATTTCTATTGTCAAGCTTTCCTATGCTTAAATTATGTTCAATTTTCAAGAAAATAGCTGATTCCTTTCTTCTATCCGGAACTGAATTATTTCGTTCGCATCGATCGAATTAATTCATTTGATTTTGACTTTTTCAATAATATTCTCTACTCTTTAATTTCATTGATTTATTGAACATAACTTTTCTTCTAATTTTTTTTAAATTCTAAAATTGCAATTCAAAAATTTACTTGTATACTGACAAAGAATAACTTTGGAATCTAAAAGAACTGATCTTATTCATCATTATTATTTGCATTTAAAACAGCACTGGCTTACTCACCGAGACCACGAGCTGCAACATCTGTTGCGACTAGAATTGGTGCTTTGCCTGATCTAAAATCTGTAAATCATGCTCATTAGTATGTGAAATATTGATCTAATGAAATTAGATCGCTACCTTGCAACACCCAATCCCTTTCTTGTTGAGTTTTATCGCCATGGATACATACGGCTGGCCAGCCATCCCTTTTCATCTTTCTTGTAATTTCCTCGACTCGCCTTTTCGTTTCGATGAACACTATTGTCTTATTCTCCTTCTCCGCCATAATTTCCTTCAGTAAAGTACTTAATCTAAAAGCAAAAATTTATTTATAAAATCAAACTCTTTTGAAGAATTTATTCATTTGAAAAATTCGTACTTGGTCTCCTTCTCGTAATCTTGACAGACATCAATAATTTGTAAAATATTGTGATTGGCAGCCAATTGAAGAGAGCCAACATTGATTTGAATGTAATCTTTAAGAAAGTCTTCTGCAAGATTTTTCACTTCTTTGGGCCAAGTAGCTGACCACATGAGCGTTTGTCTATCCGGTCTAATTTGTTCAATAATTTTTCTAATTTGAGGCTCAAAACCCATATCAAGCATTCTATCTGCCTCGTCCAAAACTAAATATGTGCATCTTTTGAGATTTGTTCTTCCAGACTCTAAAAAGTCGAGCAGTCTTCCAGGCGTCGCTATGACTATTTCTACTCCTCCATCCAAATCTCTTGCTTGAGAGCCTTTTGGAGCTCCCCCATACAGGCAAGTATTTCTGATACCAGAGGAATGACCAAAATCATCTGCTACCTGTTGAATTTGCTGTGCTAGTTCTCTAGTAGGTGCCAAGACTAATGCAATGGGGCCATCCTTTCTGCTTAATTTTGGTTGGCTATTTATATGAACAATTGCTGGTAAAATATAGGAAAGCGTCTTGCCAGAACCAGTTGATGCAATTCCCACCATATCACAGCCACTTAGTGCAATTGGCCAACCTTGTGCTTGGATAGATGTTGGCTCACTGAATCCTTGCTTTCTAAAATTAAAATAATTCATTAATTTACACTATTGTATAATTATCAGTAACAGAAATAATTATAAATTGAATACTTAAAATTTGATTCTATAGCTTACTTTATTTCTTTAAGAACATAGTCTGGAAAACCAGTCTCTTCAAACTTCAGTACTGGATTAGGTATATTCTTTCCCTTGAGTGTAATTTCCTTTTCACTTCTATATTGCTCTACCACTCTTGGATCTCGATTTTGTACTACATCACTCGGTATATAAAAATCTTTTTTAAATGGTTCTAGCCGACTAAGATCCCATCTAGGTTTGCGTAAATTTGCTCCTGGTTGACTACGTCCATTACGGTTATTGGAGCCTCTGTCTCTGCCACTGCCAGTGCCCCAGCTTCTTCTATCTCTTGGAGATCTGCTGCGTGTTCTGCTTCTAGATCTTCTCCTTCTATCTCTATCTCGACTTCGACTATAATAAATACAAAAAATATTTTACTCCATTAAGCATCACATCAAAAAATAGAGTGAAATATTCAGAGACCAGCAGAAAACCTGTTCATTTGTAAGGTTGGAAATAGCTTAGTTTGGAAATTACTTGTTTATTTATCCAGATGAGTTTATAGAGTAAAAAGCATTGCGCTATCAAAATAATAATAAGCAGGTTATGAGAAAGGAATATGTTCAAATTACGTTACCAGTAGGTATTTACTAATAATTATAGTCGACTATATAAAAATTATATTCATTTTTAGATATTTGGAGCGTGCGAAAACTTAGCGACGCTCCGAACGGTCATAATTTTTGTTGGACATTTCAATTTTTATGATACTAAACCTATTTAACTCACCTTCTGTAGCGACCCATAACAGAAAATTATTGAGTTACAGAAGAGTTTCACAGATATTAAAGCGCTTTACAAGCTGAAAAAATTTACACATAAGGAAATTTGTCAAGAGCTATACCGAAGCGTACACCGCACAATTAATCAGATGACGCAAAAGCCAGAAGAAACAAAATGCAAGTAGATTGAGCAAGAGGTGTAAAAACTGTAGCGACTAAAGCGCCATAGATCCTCGGCCATAACGCCGGCAGGCAGGCAGACGCCGACAATGGCGACTGATGGCGACAATGCCGGTAACATAGGATAGGCTACCGGCCACGCGCGGCCATGCGGGTGATGCTGATGCGCATTGCGCATGTGCACCTAAAATGTTCAGTACCTTCACTGCTGCTCATGCGCTGTGATTTGCGCACCAAAAATCCTATGTTATGAATGGAACAATCATGAAATTTAATTTTTCAAGCGAGGATTGGAAAGCTTACTTTCAAATCAATAAAATTTGCCGAGATTATACATTTTCACAAGCTTCGTTTATAAACGAGCAATTAATACTTAGATAGACAGGATCGGCAGAACTCGCGTTCATTCCAATTACCTAGAAATAGCTAAGAATATGTGGAATACTATAGGAACAGTATACTTATATCTGATCTAATTTATAGATCTATTCCCCCTTTATATATATTCTCTCCTATTATGAATACTTAGTACCAGGAAACATAGAAAATATGTTCGATTGAAAATTCGCAATATACTAATTGCAAATAAATAGTAAATAGTGTATATCTACTGAAATTTTTCAGAAATGATAGATAATATGCTGTGACGTATTACGTGGGCACACACGCCGTGCATTGGATCCGGTCTCCTTTTATGGCATTATCTATACATTATTATGTTCCTTATAAGCTGCTTTTCGAGGAAGCGAAATCAAAACGAAAATAGGCTTTTCGTCATCGATAGAGCTCGTAAATTGCATCAGTGAAAGCTTAATAAAAAAATTTAATCATGAACATAACGGAAAATGTTAAATACATGCACTCTTGAATTATTAACACAAACAAATTGTATAAACACGTGTATATACAAAAAGAAAATATCTTTATCTATGGAGAGCAAAGAAACTTGCTGGTTCCCGCATTTTGCATTTCGGCCATACAACACAATGCCCTCATTAATATTCAGTCGTAAAAGAAACCTAGAAGGCCATAAAGAAACTATGTGTAAATATATGTGTATTATACAGGTTACGCGAGATTTGAACAATTGACAAATATAGCGTGTTTATCCTGTATCCTATGATTGAATTAAAATAAACTATAAACAAATTTTGGCTAGACTAAAATAATGGATGTAATAAGAAGAATTTGTAAAAGGTGAACGAATGACATTGAAACTTGTCAACTTTTTTCCTATTTGACAATTGCCATTGTTAAGAACGTTGTAGTTCCCCGAAATTACATTATATAAATATATATATATATATATAAATTTGTATTATATACATTTATATGTACCTATATTACATCAGCTCTAATCTTGAGCTCGTTTACCTACACGTGGGTGGGTTGTGTCGCGGATCCACTAATCCCTCAGACCTGAATGTGATGCGCCAATCGTGGCTAAGAACTTGGGAACTTCCCAAGCTGGTTTTTCCTCTCTTTATTGTTACGACTGCTGTCAGTACATTGCAGAAGTTTGCGTCACGCCTAATGCTCGTTTATCAATTTATCTGTTTTGTCATACAGATCGTGTCCTCTTAATAATGTAGTATATCTATTATGTACGTTTTCAATTGTTTATTATTCATATCATCCAAGGTCATTTCTTTGATCCACCAATCGTCGCCTAAAAGAATTTTTCTTTTAATGTTATTATTGAACCATTTGTGGGCTTATTATCAGCATGATTAAATACAAACGACTGTTCTATTGATTAAAATCAATCAATAATACAATAGACTTTTACCTGACACACATTTATTAGCTTTTATCTGTGCTGTTTTCATAATAAAAACTAAAATTAAAATGTGCGGTCGTGTTTGGGAGCATTCATGTATAAATATATCCAGATATACTTGTCGGCTTATCAGGGGGCGGCTCTCTGACATAGCGGCCGCTGCGAACGTGAATTGCGTGAATGAGCATGATGCCATCATGAGCAAGTACATGAGGTCTGTACTGCTGCACCGTATATACACACATTGAAACTATAACATATAAACCACATAAACTGTATTGAGGTACGGACCACTGCAGACCAGATGCGCTAGCTAGGAAGGATAATGCGGGCCCGGCCACTCCTGCTACTCCAACCGGCGATTCGATGATTTGTGGTGGGGGAAAGCAAGAACTACGGTAAATAAGACCGCAGGTGGAGAGGATCTCCAGTTGGTTATTTCCCTGTCGTTCCGCTCGGACGATACAGCTTCTTGATTCAATCTATTATCAATTTTCATGTTTTTTGATATTACAAAAGAGTGGTATATCATTGATAAAAAATACTTGTATCGTGTCGCTGAAAAAAATTGGTATTAGATTTAAAAAAAAACAGGTATGTACTACATGCTGTATAAACTTGACGCTTGAAATTTGTTTTTACCTTCCTCTATTCATTTTTCCCCCTCAAAAAAAACATCATAACCATAGTCATAATAATCATGAATGACGCATCGATAAAATTTGATTCAATCAAGGATGACTTGAAGGTCAATCCAATGAATATTAGATACAATAGTAAATAGAGAAATAAGTCCTAGTTGCGTTTCAGTTTAGTCCAACTTGTGTTCTCTCCATTCTCATCGTCTCTGCTCCTTGCTCTTCGTTCCCCAACATTCCCAACAGTCCTACAAGTGAGAAAACAGTGATAAGTGCGATATGAGCCGGCTCTCATTGGCATTCTATTCATGAAAATTAATGCTTGAACGACATAGCAGGAGAGAATAAAAAAAGAAAAAGATGGATACGGTGGATTGACGTGACACGTCGGGACTCAGGAGACGCGATAAATGTCAATGACACAATTGTGACTCATATATACCTATAAACGAATATCTCGCGTGTCTTTTGCTAGTCGATACAACTTGGGGATTGAGGGGTGAGCTAAAGGTTGCTCTGGCTGACCTTCAAATCAACCATTATTTCCTGGCAGATCCTGGTGCAGATTATAAAATATCGACGAGAAAGAAGAATGAAATGAACATTATGCCAGTGTAGTAAAGAGTGTTATGTGATTACGACATGACACATGACATTCAATAAAATTTTATAAAATATTTAGCCATCAATCGTTTTATGACGATAATATCTCCTCGTGATTAGATGTTACACGCGTCTGTACGAGAAGACTCTGGTCTCATTAATTCCAACAAGATAAACTCGTTATTCTCGACTTGCCTGCCGTCGTCTGCCTATTAAAATTAATTGTAGTATAGCTTAAGCACGAAGCGAGCACACGTAAAATTATAAAAGTAATATAAAAGTGATTGAAAGGTCCATAAGTTGATCTCGTTATTTTTCTCCTTATAGAGATGTATTCTATATTGGTAGCCAGTCTTTTGACAGTAGTCGGGGCACAGATCCTGTACCCGGACGATTTTGAGAGGATGAAGTCAACAATTGAGGCGACTCAACGGATAAAACCAAATCCCATTCCCCAATCATATCCATCCTCAATTCCAACCATGTACCCTTCCAGTTATCCAATCGCACCGTACGCTGGTGGTCCTTTACATGCGAAACAGGCATCCAACGTATCTCCTATTTTTCTCGTTACGACCACCGCGAAACCAGCATCCAATGCTTTGGGTTCTGCATTTCAAAGTGTCCTGCCTGAACGATGGAGCAATCACGTTAGTATTTGCCAATTATTATTAGAAAAATAAAATGCTTACCTTTTCTGCTGTGTGATATCCATTAATAATGGCTTCCTTAATTTAGGTAAATAATTTGATATCGAGAGGTATAATGAAATTCGCAATCGACATCGATAACGCAATAGTAAACATGAAGGAGAGATTGACCCCTGGTAATACGGAGAACGTGGTGTTTTCCCCTTTAAGCCTAGCTGGGACCATGGCAATGGTGTTGTTGGGCTCAGCTGGGACAACATTCCTACAAGTTGCACGTATCCTTGGCCTGGAGGCCGGAGTCGATATCTCAAGACACTCAGAAGTTGTTCACCAAATGTTTGGACTTTTACTCGACGGTGTCCAAGTCAGTCCTAATTCCACCGTCAGAGTTCACGTGGCCAGTGCAATTTTTGTCCAGGTACGAAATAGAGAAGCCAGTTTAATAGAATCTCTGCATTATTTACAAAATATATTATACGATAATCACGAACCAGTTAATGAAACCTGTTCGTCCAAACGATATTTTTGCAGGAAGGCTATCCGATCCGTCCAGAGTTCAAGGCAGTCAGTGAAAAGGTTTACAAGAGCGAAACCATCAATCTTGACTTTATGAACCGTGCAGCTGAGGCGCAGGAAAAGGTGAATGCATGGGTGAGACAGAGGACCTATCAGAAGATTAACGGGATCCTTTCAGAACCTCCACGTTATGATACCAAAGTCATAATAGCATCTGCCCTTTATTTCCTTGGTGAATGGACTCAACACTTTATCGAAGGTGCAACTAAAAGGTGAACCAGAATCATTGTATTGACGACGAATCGATCAAGCATTTCCATTAGCAGTCTTAATCCATTCTATTCGTAAATTTCGTCTCTGGAGCCTAATCAAGGAAACCAATCCGCTCTTCCGGTGTAATTCTATACGTATAAAGCCTGCAAAAAAAGTCATGATAGATAAATACAATATCTATTGGACCACGCGCTCTGTTATTATCGCAATAAACAAAAAAGTAGAGAGTTAGCAAAAAATTACACAGCTAAATAAGTTCAGAGAAAAAAACGTTCTCTACAGTAAAGTAAGAATGGATTTCCGTAGATCATGTGCATGAGGCTATAATTAATACATTTTTCTATTACAAAAAAGATTCTCCGACATTGATCGTTCAATAATGCAATAATTTCTCTACCTCTCTCTTTTCTTGCTTACCATCGCGTGTTGTATTAATTTTTTTATCGATGCTACCAGTCGCAATTTCAGTCTTCAGCATCATTATTATTCTTATCTTGATTTTATTCTCCCTATGCAGGAAACCATTTTACGTAGAGCCAGGACAATCGATAGATGTGGACATGATGTACAATGGTGGAAGATTCGCATTTTACATTGACCCTGTTTTGGATGCGAAGATAGTTGCTTTACCCTACAAAGGAGACACGGTGAGTGTACAGTTTAAAACGGAGGAAGGTCAAAGTAGAAATAACGAAGAATTGCCTGTAAATCAATAATTGCATTCCACAGACAACGATGTATGTGGTGTTACCAAATGCGGTAGGAGCTACAGCCTTGAAGAATTTTCAGAGGAATTTGAGTGCCGAATCCTTGGAGACGATGATAGGAAAGATGCAGGTGAACAGTTGTATAATAGGAATGCCAAAGATGAAGCTCTCAAGTTCCTTGAAACTAAACGAAGCTCTTCAAGCTCTTGGTTTAACTTCCTTGTTCAATCCAGCAGAGGCTGATCTCAGCATTTTATCTTCGGGATACGTACCACCTGCAGGAGGTAAAATTTTATCAGATTGCATACGTTATATTTTTTATCTTAAGAAATATAATCATCAAGACGATATAATTTATAGCATTTCCAGGAGCACCGGTTACATCAGCTCAGCCTCAATCTTCTAATACTAGATATACAGGGTCTCCATTGCCCAGAAGGAACGACAACAATGACATTTTGATCTTTTCGAGGTTCAATCCGGAGCAGCAAAATTCTGAAAAGAGAAATTACTTGAGGTACGAGGAGAAAATTGGCGGCTACGCCGTAGAACAGTGGCATAACGGATTTATGATGAAGAAACTTCGTAGAATGCGACGTACCTTACCAACTGCAGAAGAGGATAATATTGGATTCTCAGCCAAAGGTAATGCTCAGACGAGGAAAAAGAGACAGGACAGGCCGATAGATGGTGACTTTTTGGCCTTCCTAGAGTCTCAGAATCTTCCATCGTTTGGTTTGGACAACCTGAGGAATAGCTTGACTGGACATCCAAATCCTCGCTTGTACGCTGATCAAGTCCTTCACAAGGTGGAAATGGACGTCACGGAGACAGGAACAGAAGCTGCAGCCGTCACTACGGTCTCCTTGGAGAGAACCGGAAGTGCCAACACCCTCATAGCCAATAGACCTTTCCTATTTTTCATAAGGCACGATGCTAGCAAGCTTATACTCTTTTGGGGGACGGTCAATCGACCAACACCCAATTACCCCCCTACTACCTCATAAGAGGAATATTCATCCTTCAACGATCCATCCCATTTTCCACTGGCCCTTAAACTATATAGGGTCTTTCCATTATTAGTCAATTCATTCGGCGCACTGCCATATATTTCCTATTTGCCATCTTATTTAATTTAATTAAGATATTATATTTTTATCAGTTTTCTTAAGTTATAAGGATTATTCTTTTTTAAGGAGGCTTTTAAGGAAAGAAAGAGAGAGTGAGAGAGAATACACCAATGTATAAGTTTTTCACTTGTTCAGCTATAAACGCTTCATTCTTATTCAGACTTTGCGTGTCGTTGTGTGCATAAAACAAAATAGTAGAAGAAAATCCTTTACTCTGAAAGGTACTTCGTGTATTTTCGTTTATTCGTAATATTGACTACGCCTTGCTCCTTTATCCCGAATGGCTTGAATTATAAAAAATCGACAAGCCATATCTTTTAATTAATTAGTTCATTAAATTAACTTACTTAGAATACAATTTGACCTTAACGATGATTAGTTGGTGATTCTTGTAACAATGTAAATAGTTTTGTATGACTATGAATCATTTTGTTGATTTTTAAATTGTGTGAGATGGCGAGAGAGAAGGGAAACCCAAAAAGAATATCTCACTGAGTCTCGTCATGGTCGCTTGGCCTGGCGAGATTAAAATCTAGGATCTCGTCGGAAGTTAAGAAGCGGACGTCGCTGTCATCGGAGAGGGCGGAGCCGTTGGTTCCCCTCTTGTACGACTTCCGCCTACGCACGATTACGATACTGATCATTGTCGTTATACCGACCGCGCAGATCGCGCCAATTACCACCAATATTAATGCATAGAGAGGAATCGACGTGTTTTTCGTCACTTCCACCGTACTCTTTGCAAAAGTCCTGTTAGGTTCTAAACAAAAATTAACATTGAGTATTCAGTACATATGATATTAGATATTCAATCTTTTATAGGAAAATGATTCTACCATCCGCTGGGAAAACAACTGTAGATGCTGTACGAAACGGTGTTTCCCTCGTTTCTGGACGTGGAGTGGTTCTTTTGGTCACTGTGGTTCTGGTAACATTTTTTTCAGGTTTCTTAGTCATTCGTAGAATTTCCTTTGTGGTAATAATTGATGGGGTCGTAGCATTTGGATCCAGTTCATCCTTGGGATATGCTGGTATAATTTTCGTTCCATAATTTGTCTCGTCCAAGTTATTCAGTCGACGCGTCGTAGGCTCCTCCGTCAATGCTGAAAATCCACGGCTTTAGTTGATAAACGGTACTTGAAGAATCAATTGAAATAAGAAAATGAGTTGAATTAAGATTATGCAAAACCTAATACACAAAATTCCGCGTAGTCTGGACAGCAGGAAGAATCTTCTACACAGTCGAAAGTACAGGAGCATTTCTCTATTACGTGGATAGGTACTTTCAAGGTTGAAGGAGTAATGTAGTTAAACTCGCATCTGCCTCGGCACGTTTGCATAGCGTTTACTATTTCCACTTGATCTGTGAGGATATAAGGATTGTTGCTTTTACTTCTGAATCAACGATTACTATTATGTTTTGTGGATAGAAATCAATCACCTTTCTTATCGTCTGTTACGGGGCTGACCTCTGTTGTTGATTTTGTGCATTCTTCGCCTTGAAGAATCGCCACATCATCCACTGCAATGTCACTCACATAACTGCTGCCACGAACACCCTCGATTATAATCTAAAAATACTAGAGCTGTAAACAGAAATACAATATCGAGAGACAATATAAATAACAGGTCTCGTATTAACTTGAAAATCTTTGTCAGTTTTCGGTAGTTGGAACCTTCCTTCCTTCCACTGATTGCCTTGATCTCCACTGAGGTTAAACAGCATTATGGAAGATTCGTTCTCTGGCTTCAAGAACAAGCGCAGAGATCCGATCGTTGCTCCATACATGTGATACCTAGAAGGAATCATTTATTTCAATTGATTTACAATGAAAATGAAACATGAAAAATCGTACGTTTCTTAATGTTATAAGGGTACCAGAACGAGAAACATCCGTTTTCTGTGTAGGAGGAGTTGTAAAGTGGTGAAATTATTCTAGCTGTGTCGTTCATGAGTCTTCCCGAAGCTTCAATGTAAAGATAATAACCTACAATCATAATGCAAGCACAGGTAGGAAGAACTCTCGGTTGGATTTAAAATAAAATGTAAAATTTAGACCATCGTTTCCAGCTCCAAGTGTATGATCGTGAGAAGGTCCTGTGCCGATGTGCCAGCTGGGCGTTTCAAAATTTTGCCTTCTCCAATCAAAATCGTGATGAGGATCCTGCTCCCACCAGCAAAGATCTTGCTTCTCGAAATCACAGCTGGTGGATGGTTTCGCGTTTGTATCTGTTAATTATACGTATTACGAATCCTGTTGAATCAATCCTGTACTACTATTGGCCATAAGTAATTACTACAAATACCTCTACACTGCGGAGCTGTACCATTCCACTGCCTTCCATCGCAATAAATCTCTGGCGTCCCAATCAGAGTGTAGCCAGGCTCGCAAAAATAAATTAATATAGCACCGTTATACTTGGGTGCCACTAATGCATGCTCCGGTACAGTATGTATTGGACACTTCGAATCTAAAATACAAATTGATCGAGTTATCTAGTGATTCTCGTTCATACAAAGAAAAATCATAGAATATTGATCTTTGATTGATACACACTGACGCAAACTGGAATTGGCGTATCCCATTGGCCTCTGACACAAGTGGAATATTTATTACCCACTAAGGTAAAACCATCGAAGCAGCTGAACCTAATTATCCTTCCTCGAGCACGTGCCTTTACTCTACCGTTGGCTAATCGCACAGCAGGACAACGAACTAAAGTTTCAATATCATTTTTAATAAACTAGTCTAGACTCTCAGCAAATAATAAAATTATAAGTGGTATTGTTACCTCCTGACCACACTTGTAGAGACTCTATGTAACACTGACTGAACACAGCTAACATCAAAAACAACGTACAATGTCTCATCTTGAAATTTCTTGAGATTCACAGGACAATTGAAAACATCACTCGTATCCACACACAGCGTGATCTGTCAATAAAACAATGAAATTATTAGTTGACTAAGTGTGCGAAGTCGAAGATTAAAACTAAAATTTATTATTAGATGTCTGCTGACTCATTGCCACATCCTGTGCAAGGTCAGTCAAATCTCTCGTACCTTTCGAAGTCAAAACGGAAATCAAACGGGGAGAAAGCGGTGCGCGAAAATTAAAATTCCAGAGCTTTCGGTGGTTACTGAAGAGCTGCGAGTATGAATGGAAAGAAACTTGTTGAAAAAGCATCCCTCCCTCTGATCTTCCAGTGGCCAACCGACAGCGAGACCATTTCCGCTGTTATTGCTAGATTTGTCTCTATCTGCTTCCTGTCCTCTTATCCTCATACTGGAACTCTCAGGCCTTGAATATCCTACGCAACTGCAGGCATGCTGCTTCTTCATATGCTTCACCAAACTGATCGATTCTTCTTGTGTTCTACAATCGGCCAATTCTTGACTTCTTCTTTCTCGCAGACATTTGCAAATAGAAACTGTGAAATATTAATGCTAAACAAATACACACATACATACAGATGCTACCATTGATGGTTTTTATATTATTATAAATCGCGTTGCAAATTTTGTATGGAGGAACCGTTAAAATTCATAAGTAATGGTCCGTACGAAAGTTGACTCATGATAATATTGAAGGATAACGCGTCATTTCTGTTATTGATAATTATTGTCAACG
Source organism: Prorops nasuta (assembly GCF_024137725.1). Lineage (NCBI taxonomy): Eukaryota > Metazoa > Arthropoda > Insecta > Hymenoptera > Bethylidae > Prorops > Prorops nasuta. Next base: position 8,348,325 of record NW_027116805.1, on the reverse strand, counting down.
ACGCCACGACGTCCATTAGCAACCATTTCCCGTTTAACAATCCCTAATAGAAATTTATTTCTGCTATCCATCGTTATAATAAACGATTTATCGCCTATGCTCGATTAGCTTATAGTAATTGAATAAATTAAAAGATGCTTTTCGTTGCACAATGAAACATTTTATTCCATTCTCTTATCGCTGGCAACACTTCCTAGTATATAATCGAAACACAAATGAAATTTATATTAACTAGCCAGCTCGCAAATAACAAACTAATACTAACATAGCATATATATGTTGAAAATAAATTACAAAAAGAAGCAAAGACCCCCGGGCGCATATAAATCTAAGTATACAACAATAACAATTTTGTATTCCTGGATTTTCTGATTCTTCCTAGAACTTCCCATTTTATTGTTGTCTTATTTAATAATAAGAAACTCGCTCAAAAGTTTTGATTGGTCTCCACTGGATACAATCCATTTAATGTGTATACCTGCAGAAGATATAAGAATCAAAGAGACAAAGAGAAGAAGACGGGAAAAGAGGGTGCATGGGAAAGACAATGAAATAGAAATACAATAAAAGAGAATAATAAAGAATTACTTGTTTGAATTGGCAAGGCTGTACTCCTGACATGTTATAAGCGAATTTAATATCCTTTGCGTCGGATACGAAAACTGGATTTCTACTTGTTTGAGGAATCTGGAAGAGAACAATAGATGGAAAAGGATTTGATAGATTTAAAGATATATTAATTTCAAAGTTCTCACCTGAACAGGTTCTCTCAATTGAGGCACGGCAGGCACGACTGATAGATGCTCGTAATGCTTCGCCATCGAATACTCTGGTTGTGGAAAACTGGGATTTACAACGATTGGCCCTTTAGGAACAAATACCGGGTTGGGCATTTGATTGAAATTCGAAGCTACCACAGCTTGCCCGTTTGGCTGAATATAAACTGGTATCCTCTGAATGCCATGGTTATCCGCTATCGCCAGGTACTTTAAGGGCTGAACAGAATCCTGGAATATCATTCCTCTATTTTGTTGTACATTGATCAGATTCTCTTGACCACTTAATGTCATTAATTGTAAATTATTTACGCCGTTTCTAATAGTTAAATCGGATGACTGCCTTTGGAACAAGAATTGACTCTGGGCAGTGTTCTGATTAAGAACTGGTAGAAACTCTTGGCTCGGCCTTTGAAAGTTCTGAGTGCTTTGCATCTCACGAGATTCTGGGGGCTCGTTCAAGGCTACCACGTAAAACCTTCCGTTATTATTGCCCATAGTCTCAAATCGAGCCTCCCCGTTCTCCGGATAACAAAACGTCTGATGTTGACGTTTCTCTCCAATGTGTTCTCGCTGTACATCTGTGCAACAGAGGTATTTTTTCTTATTAAAGGTCCAGGCAAACCATACGGGGATCGAGAAATAAAATTTAACTGGAGTTTTCTCACCTTTCTCGACTCGAGGCGGTTTTTCATGCTTCTCGAGTGTCTTTAACGTAATGAAATGCGTACCACTATGTTTGATTTTCCTTTGTCTGTTAATCTTTGGCGACACTGCCATGGAGTGCTGATAGAAAGCATCTTTTGGAAGATGCAGCGGATCTTGCGTTCCACCCTGCGTTTCGGTTCGCGTCTTCTCAATTTGGAAAACCTGATGATAATCACTGCTACCTTCATGCTGAGGACTTTGCACACTCGACTTTCTCTTCGTATAAGTGACAATTTTCCTAGCACGACCGATGCAAGTCTGATTGGTGCCTGGAAAATAGAGATTAAAATGATCTTCAATCCACAATCATGATTAACATGCTTTCATTGTCTTACCATGAACAACCTGCGATTCTTGGGAAAGTTTCGCAGGTCTCTGCTCGCGTAGGAATTTTAGGTCGACATTGAAACTTCTAGACTCTCCATGACGAACTTTGAGGCTTCTAGAAGGCAGCTGTCTGGTATCTATATCAGAGATCCTCGGTGATATTGGTTGAATATTGTGAGATTGTTGATGATAGGGTAAGCGAAGATTATGAGCAATAGGGCACATAATACCATTGGGAAAGCAGAAATTTTGAGCCAGCGCCTGCTGCTGAGAATCCCTCGCGTGATAATTGCCACGTCGAAGAATAGCCGGAACGTGCCTGGAAATCTTACCAGTCGGTTTAGAGAGTTGTTGAACCTCCCTGGGAGCGAGAAGTTCCTCTAACTCCTGAATCTCCCTCATTGTTTCCAGCTTCTCTCGTGGAACGTTGTTATTGGAATTGGTCAGATAGCCATCGTCCCTCATCTCATTAGATTTGTTCATAGCTACGTCTCTCAGATATCGGGCCAGCAGATCCTCTCGATTATTGATCTCAAAGTCCTCCGCTCTACAACTGGTGGTATCGTTGACTTTCAACGATAGCAGATCGTCCTGGGTTGATTGCAGGGAATTGTCTGAAGTCCTTGAGCCTTTCTCGTTCCTGGAATTCATTTTTGATGAGATTCTGTGCTCGTTAGAGAAATGAGTTAATCCCTGTTGCTCGGTATCCACAGAATTCTCTTGCCATGATAAATTTGTTGTCTCCAGGTCATCCAGATCAATTTCCGATGATCTGTCACTCAAATCGCGTATTCCATTGAATAATCGTTTCCTTAGATCCAAAGAGAACTCTGAGCCCTCCAAATCATTAGTAGACGGTTTCCTGTAACCCTTACTGTCGATCTTGAATAAAAATTGATTCGACGAATCACTTTTGTCCCGACTCTGATTCGCATTGGATGACTCGCCGTTCCCTTCACTATTTCCCGTTGAAAAATGCAATTTGTTAATAGTACTTTTTCTTGAGGTTTTTTTGTAAAATTCATCTAAGCGAGTTTTTATCTTGTTATCCAAGGAATCGAACATCTTTGATTGTTCCACGCTAAAATCTACTGAGTCATTGGAGAATGAACAGTAAGTTGGGACATCGGTTTTGGTTGATTCTGAGTATGCGGTTTCAATCAGATTTGAAAAATTAAGTTTGCTACGCAAGTCTTGAATCTGTTCAAATTTTCTTCGCGAGGAATCCGCATAGATTGTTCTTAACGTTGCCTTTACCTCTATCAATGGATCTGCAAATATAATAAGACATTATTAAAAAGGAAGTAGTTGATCTATTGAATATTAACTATTACCTGGCATTTTATCGTTTAGAAATCGATTGTAATCAAAATTTTCAGAACATATCAATGACCACACGTCTCTGTACTCGCTTATCGGAGAAACATTCCCTCCCATACCATCCAAACTTAATGGTTTCTTATTTGAAGAATTTTGTTCAACTGGTACAACTTTACTAGGTCCTTCGATACTGGCATTTTTATGATTTGGTTCTGTAATACTTTTGATGAAATTAGAAAACAAAATAATACCTTTATAAACATTAAAAAAAGAATATGGTAATGAATTCAAATAAATCAATGTAAAATACTTTTCATTGGTATCTCCCTGCAGTAATTTAAAAACATCTCCATCTAGTCTAGCTTGATCTGCAGGATTTGTAATATATTGAGCTGCAAAAGAACCAAAATAAATCAATATAAAAGGACTTGAGTGAGAGCTTTTAGAAAATAGTTGCTTACACTTTCTAACTTCTTTACCCTTGGCTCCATTTTTGTAGATACCGACTATCTTTCAAGTAAAAAAAAAAAATGTTAAATATAATTTTTCAAGAATAATTGAATAATTGACAAAAGGAATAGAGGTGTTGGGAAATGGTGAGGTAAAAAATACCAACTGGCTCTGGCAGGATCCGACTGCAAATTTTTTTTCTATTAATTCTTTTTCCCTTGACCACTGCTTGAGTTGCACACTGCTATAAAAATATAAAGAATACAAAATTTAATTACAAATAAAGATAATTATAAGATAATTAAATGAAAATAAACTCACAACATTTTTCTCCCTTTGCTCAACAACATCTTGTAAAGTCTTAGTCAATGCAGTTCTGGTTCTTAGTGTTCTACCATTCATCTTTAAAAAATATATATATGAAATAATCATTGAATGAATGACAGTTTGATAAAAAAATATTAAAATAAAATATTAGAAATGAAGAAATGAAATGTAAAATAATAGAAATTATACCAAAGGTTTATTCACTTTGATAGCCTTCGAGTGCGACTCTTCGAGATCCTTTTTCCTCCGTTTCCTCTTAACTTTAGCATCCTTCTCGGAGATAATCGTACGGTCTCCACTGCTTATAAGTCCATAACGAGCTACCTTTCCCATTTTTCTATATTTCCAGAAGACAAACTTTTTCCTTGACATTCGCACATCTCACGCGCACTGAAAACTTTAGAATCATCCACGCCGACCGATCGGCTAGTGAAATAATAATTTTGTTTTCTTTCCCTGACCTTTCCTTGACTTACAAAAGGCTTACGGGAATTCCGGAGTCGCAGTTTTTCCATTGATCTTTGAAATTTTTGTAAACATGAACATGAACGCAGCAGCGAAAATCATGAAACAGACGAGGAGCAAGCGAAATATTTTTCTCTTAAACTTTGTAAATATTTCGATATCAATTACAATAACAATTTGTCTGCTATTGACTTAAATTTCTTTTATATCTTATAAACTACTTCTGTACGTAGCACCATTTGAATTTTTTTATTAGTACCAAACTTTTCCGCCCGACACTGCAGTCGTTTGGTGACTAACCTAACCTGAAATTTTTCAAAACAAACCTACCCTGCCTACTCACTCACAGTAGTTGGATGTAAAAACTTTTTAGTAAAATAATAAATATAATCATTGGATATTTTCTATGGATTAAGTGCATAATGTCATTGAAATTTTTAGCTTTATGCAAAGATGCTAATAAGGTGCTGTGCAAAGCATCTGCTAGGCACATTCGTTTATCAAGTAAGAAATTTATAGAATTAAAAGAAGATGTCAAGGAATGGAAGCAGGGTCTTCAGGAAACCATAAAGATTCTTCCAAATTTTGTTAACGAGGAAGAAGAAACTCTGTTGATGGAGGAAATAGAGCCATACATGAAAAACCTTAAATATGAATTTGATCATTGGGATGACGTCAGTATTCTCTCTCTATCTTTCTTTATATGATATTCAAATAGCACAAAGCTATATTTTTGATGGAAAATTGTAGGCAATACACGGTTACAGAGAAACTGAATGGCTAAGATGGAACAAACATAATTCTAAAATAATAGATAGAATACGTACAGTAGCATTTCCTAAAGGATTGCCACAACTGTCACTGGTCCACATCCTAGATTTGTCTGAGAAAGGATGGATAAAACCTCATATTGATAGTGTCAGGGTATAAAATTAGAATTTTAGTCATTTTTGTCTCAGATTTTATCATTACTATTGTTTAAACTAAATTCTTTGAGCTTTTTTAGTTTTGCGGTGAAATTATTGCTGGATTAAGTCTTTTGACAGACAGTGTAATGAGGTTTACTTTGGTTGGTCATGAAAAGGAATGTTATGAAGACTTTTTGCTACCTAGGAGATCACTTTACATTATTAGGTAACCAAATAAATATAAGCATAATTGCTTTCCAATTTAAATTCAAAACAAAATAAAAAACTACATATCTCCTTTTATCTTAGTGGGATGGCAAGGTACAAATTCAATCATGAAATTCTCAAGCAAAAAGAGTCTTTTTATCAAGATAAACCTGTTATAAAAACTAGACGAATATCTGTGATATGCAGATGTGAGCCTAATCAAGATAATAATTAGTAATAAATTATGGATTTCAGTTATTTGTGTATATAATTAATTTATAGATTGAATAAATGGAAAGTTACCTAAAACAAATATTCTTATTTTGTTATAAATGATTTATCAATCCTTCAAAGAAAATGTGTACTTTAAGAAAAAAGTGGCATAGCCATACATATATGTTAAGATCTCTTTGGCAATCTTTTACTATCCTCCTTTTATATGAAATTTGAATATATCACACTGCAAGCACAACAGACTTAAAAAATGACCGATAGTGAACGAAAGGGTTTACATTTTTTAGAGCAGTATGCAGCAGTACATTGTTCTCTGTGAAAGCAGTTACCATTGTAGAAATAATCTTGAGACTAATTTTTCAGTCATAGTGACATCCTTGAGATGGAAGAATATTGGACGGATTAATGGTAAAATAAAGATCTGTCCTTAAAGATTGTTAGCGTTCTGCCGATTGGTAATGAGAGGCTTTTGTCTGTGTGCGTTGTTTATACTTGAAATGGCTGGGGAAGTCGAACACCCCCGAAACGTGTCCAGGTTGCCCCATTGCGTAGGAATCGATGACGTAACGGCCTTGCTCGCGATGTTACACATCGGAGAATGTTGGATGAGTCTGCTCTCGTGAGAGTATAAAATCCGTCCAAGTTAGATGTTACCTCGTATTCTGAGTCCATTAACGTGCCCGGGCGAATCTTTGTCAGAATCTGAGGAGGATCTTCGACTTATTAAAGTTCTCCAGACCTGATTGAAAATTATCAACATGAGGGTGAGGGCATCGTATATCAACAAAACAACAAACGAGCTTTACTGTCAAGCTTCCAACCGTCCGACAATTTTCGATTGTTTTATCATGACTGTTATTAACAATAAATTTTTGGAATCGTTCAAACTTTTCATTAAGTGAAAACGGAATTATTATAATACGTTTGCATTGAAATTTGTTTAAAATTTTTGTATAATTTTTTATAAGCGGGAGTACTCCGATTCTCTCATCCGTATTTGAATATGAAAAGCGCATTACAAAATACATAAGGAGACTAAGACCGGACCCTCGTCAAGTGTTTGAACGCGTGAACACCAAGCAACGCATGTAAAGTGGATAGAAACTTTAAACTAGAGCCATCCATGAATGTCCCTTGCCCAATCATACATCATTACTTTCGACCAGTACACATAAAACTTCCATTTCTTCTACCTACATCATTTCATATAACGAGCGCTTGCGCATTTTTCTTTTCACTTGCAGATTTTAATAGTAGCAGCTTTGACAGCATTAGCGACGAACGTCCTAGCACGACCTGAACCTCCAGTGAGCCAATATTTGCCACCAAGCCAGCAATACAGACCACCACAGGGCTTTGGCAACAACATCAATAATAATTATCAACAGGACAGTTTCAATAATCAATATTTGCCACCAAATCAGGATTACGCATCATCGAGCCACCAATTTACAGCTCCAAATCAGCAATACGGAGCAACCGGGGGCGGTTACGGAGACTATGACGTGAGTCCTCTCAATGAACTCCAAGCAATACAATTCATAATTATCAATGATTTTCGATTATCACTGCTTTCATTTCAGGCACCTGCTAGGTACGAGTTCGAGTATTCCGTGAACGATTTTGAATCTAGCAATGATTTTGGCCATAAGGAGAGCAGGGACGGTGACATTGCCAGAGGAGTATATTATGTCTTGCTACCAGACGGACGTCGACAGACCGTGGAATACGAAGCTGATAGTCATGGTTTCCGGCCAAGAATCACTTACACTCAGGAAAGCACTGGAAATCGAAACGGTTACAGCAATGGATATAATAATGGATACAGTAATGGATACAACAACGGTTATCGCTATTGATAACAACATTCTTACTTATTTTACGCACGGCAGGGGTCCCAGAACCGTGTGAGCCATTGCAACGCAACTTAACTTAAAAACCAACAAATTCTCATTTCTTCTGTCTCTTTCCTTTCCTCTTTCTGCTCTAAAGCACGATCTAGCATACATGTATCATAACTACATACGTCAGTCAGTAATTGTAACGCTCTATCTAATTTATAAGCGAGACCCAGCAGTAGCGTGCAGCATGAAGACTTGGCAATTGCATCCTGCAAGCAAGTGAAAGCTCAATCAAAGCTAAGAGAGAAAGATGGGGGAGGGCTCATCGAGGTTTATGCCAACCACGATGTATGATAAATAATAATTGAGTGTATAACTATAGTGTTTAAGAGATGTATTCGTGTAACGTAAGAAATAAATCCGTGATGGATGCGAAATACGATGTTACCATTTCTTTCACCATTAGCCTTTGCCAATTCAGCTGGGGGCAGACCTTTTGCCAAGCGATTCAGGCAAATTCTAGAGATGATTTGTCGTTGTTGAGAACTCGTGCATCTCGATCTCCAATTTTCGCAACTCCACAACACGCAGCCTCCGATACTGACGAACGTTGCTCAATGTATCTCTTCTTTCCACATATTGCTCGATGAGTATCTCTCACAAATCCTTGTACACATGGCCAGAATCTACCTGCAATTAGTTTACATAATCATTAACGCTGCTTGGCGATTGTCAGAAGGTGCTCTAAATTATATGGATCATAAAGTAGCAATTAAAGCAGGCCTCACGTGTGCTGTTGTTACTTCCAGATCTAAATCGAGCGTCCTACAAAAATTTCCCTCTACCTGACAAATATAGCCTCTCAAATTCTTAAATCTCTTTTAATTACAGTATATGGACAGACGTGAGAAGAGGGGGCCAGCGTACGATGGCCAAATTGCATCAGAATTCCCATTAGACATCGTCACACTTTCGACAATAAAGACAAATCTCTGTTTGCAATTCCCTGCATTCCCTTACAATACTGAATGTGTTAATCTACTTATCTTTTTTTCAGCAATGATCCCGCAACAACATATCCATCATCGGGATCAAAGCTTTGTGGAACCTGAACCGGAATTCATTATCATTTTGAAGAATCGCTGTTTCTTAATTTTGACTATTATTAATGCATACTGGCTGCAGACATCACTGCTCGCATTTTGAAAACGTGAAATTCGTTATAATTGGGGAATGCTGATTTAGACGGATGTTGCTCGATGCGGAATAATCTGAATAATTCTGAATCGGATGGACGACTGCGCAATAATGGCATGGCGTGTGTAGGAAGGAGAGCACTGGATGTACGCAAAATGTGAAAGTAATGAGACGCAAGTCGAGATGAAGTAATGACTAAATGGTTAAACGGCTAAACGGACAAACGGCTTTCGTCAGCAGGAGGCAGACAGGCGATGATCTAATAGCTGAATCCATCTTGAGTAAAGTAAAGGCATCCTCTCTCTTCCCGGTGTTACAGATTTTTAGCAATGATGCCTTTGTAACGCTGGGACTTTGTTCTTCGATCCTGATAATGGGTAGCACTGTGATTGGCGACGCTCGCTGTTCAAGCTGCTAAACACTTTATTCGAGACTATATATATATAAACATCCCGCAGATGACTAATTGCTCCCTCGCTCTCCATCTCTGACAATCGGCCTGAGAATATTCACCTGCAAGAAATTAGAAGCGTTCAATTTGATTTACTCATTCTTCTCAATTAAACTCAGACTCTCTTGTACCATTACCTTTATATTATCTTGCTTTGCAATACCAAACTTTTGCATCTCCTGGCTCCATTGTTGTTCCTTCCATTCACTCACTCTCACCGACTCCTGTCGCTTGATCTTCAGGATCCAAACCAATCTACGAGTACTAATTGAGAGGCTGACATACCAATGCAATGCTTGAAGGCTTACGAAAATTTATTGATTATCTAACCTGCACTTCTGCTTTGGATCCAGTCCAATTGGAATAATTACCAGGCATTGATTGCGCATGAAAATGATTAATTGGAAGTGTCGATGCTCGCGATTTCTCAATGACCTCATCCAGGATCTTGCCATCTCCTTCATCCTTCGAATATGAGAGTTCTTGAAAAACAAAATATTAACATAGCTTTACAAAAAATTAAATTATTTAGCAAATAATAATAATGCATTTCTGTTATTACACATTTTCGATTGATAAACAATAATTAATCTACTACTGATTTCTCTCGTGAGAAAGATACTTGTATTACAGAATTAATTCATCGTTGAGCATTAAATGTGATATTGTTGAATAATGAGGGAACTCAGGATTTCTAGAAACGCATGTGTAATTGTAACTAGATTGCGAGAGAATATGGTTTATCAAAGTTTTTTGATTTATTTAGCTCTGTACAGTTTTTGCTACAAATTTATTAATATTAATAATACAATTGTATATTGATAGTAAAGACGATCACACTCTGGTGTACACCATCTTCTCCAATGCGATTATTATTACTTTTATTTAATCATTCACCTTTTGCATCATTTTTTGGTTGTTATTATTTTCAGTTATACAGGGGTAGAAGAGTTAACATCGTTTCTTATTGCATCGATCGAGCATAGATTAATCTATATATTTAATCAAAGGATTAATAAAAGACTTTTGTTTGAGTGCAAGTACGAAAAGGGATACAGAGATTTGGTTGATCAATTCTTATATATACCTTCCTTCTCAGCCGCTTGCAAAACCCCATCAAACTCCTCGACGATAAGCACACGCAACCACATTGCAAAACAGGTAAAGAACTTGGCTCGTGTAAAACACTCGAGGACTCCTACTTCCACTAAATTTCCCTTGTACCCCCCTTATCCTTCACACTTTGTATCTTTCATGAATACTGTGTCGTAGTTGGCGAAATAGATCAAGCATACTAATTTAAGTCATTTAATCCTAATGAATCATATACGGTATGTGATAGTATTATACGTGTATTATACGATATGTTGAATATTTATAATACACGTATAATAAATGATCATGATAAATGCAAATGACACACTGCCAATAGTCTATACAATATTATTATATTCCGTGTGCATCCATGAAGAATGTAAACCTGACAGCACGATTCAATCGGCCGCATATCGACAATCCGACGAAAAACATTAGGAAAAATTTCTGAAAAATAGAAAAACTACTTTCCTTGCAGCATTCCTCGTAATTGATTAATAGTTTAACGATCAATATACATATACCTTTTTTAATCTTATACAATATATTTATATATATATCCACATATATTAATCTAGCAATTCAATAATCTCGATGCAAAATAAATCACAATTGGCTTCCTTTACTTGCTGATTTGCGCAGGATTGGCAACTCTATTAGAGATAGGCTTATCAACGAGATAAATGAAAATGAGTAAAATCATGGAAGATCCTCGAACATGCAAAATTAAATAATCCTTATGCCAACTCCTTCTTTGTATCAAGTGTAACCGAGAATATTGTACAGACTTATACAACAACAAATAAAAATAATAGCTCTCTGTGATCGTGTGTTTTGGCTTGAATCGTATTATCTTTAAAATAATAATAATAATGATCAAGAGTGATAACAGTAATAGTAATAATAATAATAGAGCGCCCGTTTATACAGCCAAGACCTTTTATCATCAGCGAAATTCAGTTCTTATGCAAGGTGAACGCACGAGAAATTAAATAATACAGATGAAACGAAATATTTAGCAAATTGGTATGCTTAAATGGTACTGTGAAGCGCCTCTGGACACAGTACTTTTACTTGATTTTAATCACTCGGCAAATAGAACGGCGAGCTTCCTGTTAGTTTCTCTGTCAAGAGAAAAAAAGACGCGAAGAAATTTTACTATCAATCTGTAGAATGTTGAAGAGTTACAATTTTTCCATTTGCTGTTTGTCGAAATAATCGACCAGATCTGTCGAATGCTTGAATTTTCGGCCAAGCAGAATCTATGAGGCGGTAGCAGCGGATGGAAAGGAGACGGGTCACGCGAGATTGCTTTCCTGTTCGCCCCAACCTTCACTGTCGCACTCGCTCTCAGAAGCTGTGTCACTGTCGCTATACTCCACAGCTACCCGACGTGCAAGGATCGAAGCTACGTCGTTCAGTGCATTCACTCTTTCGACTTCTTTCTGCTCGTTTTTCTCCACCTTGCGCAATTTGATTCCTAAATAAAAACAAAGTATTGTGATACCACTCTAATATTGTTATATACATATGTATTAGGAGAAGAATAATGAAACGACTCGTTACCATCCCTAATAGCTTTGAGCAGATCATTTCTAGGATCTACAATGGGAATATTTGGATTAACGGACTTCCTGAGCTGGGCATCGATCATATTTTTCACGGGCCTGAGTTTTGGTGGGTTAGTGGCAATCATCTTGGCAATGTCGCCGTTCGTCAGCGCCATCGGTACGGATGGTGGTCCATTGGCGACAGGTGGTGGAGGAGGTGGTGGTGGTGGAGGAGGAATATTACAGGGAGGGGAGATTGGTCTCGAAGGGGTTGGGTCTGGAGTCGGGGGAGGAGGTGGCAAATCGTGGGGTGCCGGATCCACTTCATCTGCACCCATTTGAACTCCTATTGGTGCCCCGTGGTGACTCGGCAATGGACTATTCGAACGACTTCCGTTTCTGGCAAGCAAGTGAGACGGTATGGACCCTAAAAAACAAATTCTCGTTCATTACCACATTCATTAACGATGCGACCAAAATTAGGAGAATAAATTCTTGTAACCATTCATGGGAGGTGGTGACATGGTTTCACCAGGTGGAGGTGGAGGCGGGGGTAGAGTATCTCTGCCGGTGCTCATTGATCTTCCCCTGGTTGGTGTATTATTGGCAGATGCTATTGTTGGTGTGGAATTGCTGGATGCGTTACTCGGAGGCGCTGGTGGTGGCTGGGATGGTCTATTACGACCTCCCCTGCTCGGTGTACTCTGTCCAGGACTTTGATACGTATCACTGCCTGATTGTCCTTGTCCTGGACCGTAATGAGAACTGTATAGACTATCCTCGTAGCCTTGAGCTACGTAATTCGCTGTCCTGAAACCATGAAAATAGTACCATGAGCAATAAAGTTAACAAAAGCTTTACTTGATTTAAGGTACCTGTAATGATCAGTGGGAGGACTGTATAAATGTTGCTCTTCCGTAGGGTAACTTCTTCTAAGCTCGATACTATTGGGCCTTGGTGGTCGTTGCTCGGTCATTACCATCCCCAGTAATGCCTCATCAGTTATATTATGCTGTGCCCTATACTGAATTCCTTGTGCGGGCATTATGTATTCCCCATGGCCTACAGCCAACTGTCGCTGCCTCTCTCTGGTATTGTGCGGTTGCCTCACACGCTTCTTATGCCTGCTTCCTCCGCCACCACCCTCGTTTCTCGGTCTATGGGGCTGTGGAAAGAAAGGAACTTCGTAAGAGACTGCCCTCGACTGTTGACGATTTTATGCAATAAACTGAGATTCGGTGCACTTGCATCAAACATAAGCCGAAAAAACGATGAGAGGTGAGAGATGAGGCCTTGCCAATAACACATCCGATTATGAATGTAATCTAACACTATTTATATGGAAAAGTTGTACACTGAAGGAAAAACTTGCATGGCTGGCTCGATGTGACCAATCATAAAACGAGATAGCGAAGGATTTAATGAATCTTGAAATGATACATGAGATGGAGGTGGGTAAAAAAAGCGAGCAACTAGCGCAATTATGTCGGCGCAAAAAACCTGGTTAATGAAAAATCCACACGCAATACAAAGGTGAATCTGATATTATGTATGGTGAGGGATGATGAGAAAGGAATCGATAGTGATAGAGTGATTAAAGATACAATTGGCAAAAGACTGATGATTCAAGTAAGAGGGAAGTGGTGATAAAGAAACTACAAAGATCCAAACCATCGACTTGCCTCTCTGAACGGTTCGGCATATTCTGACTCGGTCTATAACCAAGGGGACAGAGTTTTTTCGTTAGAGAACTCAGTTTAATCTTTATATACGAAAGTATTTCATTTTGTTTGAGAAACAAAGAAAGATTTGCCCATCAAGATCAATCCAACTGTTCAAATTCTCACCTTCTTCCCTCTATCGTGCAGCTTCTTCTCGGTATCCTTGAGCATTTCCTGGCTCCAGAGATTAAAGAAGTAATCCGGATCCGTGTAAAATTTTAAACCATCCTTACCATCCTCCCTAAAAACGAGATACTCGGTGAGTGATCAGTAACAAAGACTAAAACAGAGATTAATGTATTACCGATAAATATTGAGCTTGTCCAGAGGTGGGGGCGTGTCGCATTGTTTGTAGGTCTCTAGCATAGCTGTGGGCATTGTGTCCCTGGAGACAACTTGCTGGTCGAATATTACCGAGCTCTTGAAGGCTTTCCTCATGTGTATATCTTGCAGGGATACTAAAATCATATAAATATGAGTACAATGCATGATAAAAAAGAATCAACGTTGAATCAAGGTACAAGAAAAAGAGAACCTTCTTCAACATTGCTGTCGAGTTGAGTGACTTTCACGGCAAGTCTGTCTATCCTGGCCTGGAGAGAGTTTGCACGGTCGCTGAGACCGTGTGCTTCCTTCGCAAGTTCCCCAAACAGATCCTCGGCATGCCTGGAGAGACTCGACAATTGCCTGATTGTATTTGCTAAAGTTCCATTTGTAGCAGCCTCTAATTCCGAGGTCAATGGGAAATTCTCTGGTATCGTTCCTCGTGCCACGTGCAGTGGCTCCACCAGCCGCTTAGGAAGCGGCATTTTCTTCCAAGCCTTACTGTCCTTCCTGTCTCAATCCTATTTTCGCCTCACCGTGCCTTTCTTGTTATCTATAGAAAAAAAAATAGTCAGTACATTTTAGGTAATAAAAGCAGATGGAGACACTGTTGCTTTTAATTAAACACCAAAATAGTACTATTTATGCTTTCAACATGGCAAGGTCTCTGCTGACTAATAGAAACAGTCACTGCTTACAACGGAAAATATCGACGTCTAATCAAGATAAGGCATCAGAAATTCGCTCGGATATTGCAGGCATGTTTTGTTTTGTTTGTAAAGAGGTTAGAAATAAAAAGAAAAGTTCAAAACAGAGAAGAAGTAAGCCTATACAGTGCTTATTCCAACAGATTATTTATTATTGCCTCTGTTTGTAAGAAGTACTGGATGGAATAACCTCGTTGGAATGTTTTAGGCACGTATCTAATACTACGTGTATTATCAACAGTTTACGACAGTCCTCTGACTTCGTCAAAGAAGCAGAATTTTGGTGCAAAAGTTTTATGATCCAATCGAGTCGCAGAGAGTCGTGAAATAAGAGATTGTCGGGCATCCAGGAAAATGGCGTAAACTGAAATGAGATTCACTGGAATTCATTTAGTATCTTGGGACAATTTTCAAGCGAGTTATTTCGTCTCTGTCCATGAATTTTGTTTATCGTGTGACTCTAATTTTTTCAGTACGGATGGCATTCTTCGTCCCACTCCCCCCTCTTCCCACTCTTTCACAGAATCTCGTATTGCCTGTTATTGGCAAAAATAGAGAAACGATACGCGCGAACCGTTAGCTGAGACTTTTTCCAACCTGTTGGCTCCTCGCGTAACTTTCTGTAACTGTCGATAACAAGAATTACTACTGACAACCTTTTCAGATGCAGCACGCGTGAAATTTAGAAACCGAGCTGCAATTTAACTTGCATTCTTTTAACTATGCACGCCTTTTTTTATAGCGAATTTAGAGATTTGCATAATTGCGTTCTGTAGGTCTTTTTCTTTTCGTTACACTGTTGCACTAGTATAATAAATTAGAGTGAGAAAGCATATGCTTATCTTATTTTAACCAATTGCAGCGATCCGGTAGTGTGGCAAAAAGAGCAAACACTGTACATTAATGTCTCTTTTTATCTTAGTTTGAAAATTAAAGATAAAAAAACGAACACTTATACCAGTGCAAATATCCAAGAATTCGGTGTTACTATAATCTTTACCAGAATACTTAACTATTTCCGTAAGAGTTATATCGAAGTTTGAGGTTAGTCTGGTTTATAGATTTGGCGCTAAGAGTCCAGACTGTCGAGGTACGGTCAACTTTGTAAACTTTGAAGTGAAGTCGGTAATGAGAAGAATATTGAATTTTCACATCCAGTGAATCATAAGAGACCAGTGAATGTTTCATCGATTGCGTAATAAATCTTGTAGGCAGCGTGGAGTTGTTTTATTGAAAGGAATGCAATGGATTTTACACCTAGTACATGCATAACAAGGTTCGGTACTTAACACGACGCAGAGTGAAGATGCAAGAAAACGTGTATTTCAGTAAATGTTAGAAGTATCAAATTTTTGCATAGAACCTTGTTTTGAGACCTTATTATTTGCATTCCGAGATGTCTTATGGAAAAATGTGATATCGTTAATCGATAGATAAAAAAAACTTTCTTACGTATTTTTTCTGGGTTGAACGACTGACATACTGGGAGGCAAATTAACATCAGACAAACCTATAAAATTCGATAATACGAATATTCTAAGAAGAAAGTTTCTCTATAATTTTTAAATCTACCCAAGAATAATAAAATTATAACGAATTAAAGATTATTTAATTCGAGACTTCTGACTGGCAGAGCTACTCAAAATTCTTTTTCTATTAGCCAGGCTGTCAGTTTGTTCTTAAAAGGAAAAAGAAACCTTGGATTAAGCAATTTTTATTATTTAATAATTCCTTCATTAAAGGCTGAATATATAAACAACATAAAAGCTTTTACATAAAATTATTGATATTATTCAAATTTATAGGTTTAGTCAAAGTTAACAGTCCACCCGGTATATATGTTATACAGATAAACATAGTACAGCACGAATAAAATTGATGAAAGCATAGATGAGCGTTTCCGGGATTCGCAGGACATCCAAAGGGGTAAAACTTTTAATTGGGGCATGGGTAACAAATTGAATTGCGTTCCCACAATGTTTCACGCCAGTAATCCAGGCTGACGCGCTGAACTATACGCAGAGGCAAACTCGTCTAATAAAATATTAATGAAAGAATATGCATGTGTGTGTTTGTGAGAGAAAGAGAGAGGGAGAGAAAAAACGCATTATGACACATCTCAAGAATCTCTCATCACTGCTGTGATTGCAAATGAACATTTGCTCTTTTCAAAGGAAAAAAGGCGAAACACGAACCAACCAGTATGTCGACCTTATCCGAAGAGGAATCTGTGAAAAAATAGATGAACTGGTATAAGCATGGAAGGTTTATTGATAAAATGGTCTAAGTTTGTTGAAGCAGGGTAAGGAGTGAGGTTAGTCGAAAGAGGGAAGGGCATATAGGTGGTGGAGGTGGATATGGTGGTGTAGGTGTAGGGTCGACTCACGAATGCTGGCGACTGTCGAGAGTAAAAGAACACCCCCCGGACAGCCGGCGCCCATCTTTTAAGTAAATGAACAGTCAGGATAAAAATTTGAAGGAAACGAGACGAACGTTGTAATTATGACGTTTGCGATGAGTAGGATGTATTCCTGGTGGACAGACGGATGAGGTTTTGGAGGGGAAGAACGAGCCCATCCCTAGCGTTGCCTCTGGAAAGTGACACAAGACGTCATGTTCCCGGGTTGGGTGTACTCACCATATCCAGGAAGCCGGTGGATATCTGCCACATAGCACCGAAAACCTCTTACAAGACCGGTGGCCTTGATTTCCTCGTCGGGGTCGTGGAAATGTATCGCACGGCCGAATTCTGCCACAGAAAATGGCGTTGCTCGCTGTTGACGAGCTGCGCTGCTCGGTGCTCACAGCTTGATAGTTACTCTTTGCTATTCTCTCTCCCCTTTTCTCTGTCTCGCTCTCTTTCTCTCTGTATGATGGCTGTACTGGTGCTGTACTGATTGCCACACTGCTTGCCACAAACGCTCTACGCAATAGCAAGCAGCCTCGGTAAAGCAAATCTTGCTTTCTCAGCCTAGCGTCCTCTTGGCTACGTCTGGCAAATCTTAATTTCTCTCTTCTATCTCAACGTGGCGCCACTGGCTTAACCCCCCTGCATATCCGATTTCAAGAGGCTTTTGTGGCGACGACAGCTCGTGCGCGGATACGGCGCGCAAACGTCCATAGGTAATCTCTCCCCTCAAATTCGGTCCCGTAGTATAATTCAAAATGGCGAACTTGGCAATGCTGGACGAGGCTGAACAGGTAATTTGTTGGTGTCTGTCAACATAACCTGTCATAATTTTTATTTTTCGAATGATAGGTGCCGGCTATCAATGTTAAAGAACCTTTGGATCTCATTAGACTAAGTTTAGATGAAAGGATCTACGTTAAGATGAGAAACGAAAGAGAGCTGCGAGGCAGGTTACACGTACGCTTATTTTTTTTTACTTTGCTATTTGCTTTTTGTTAAAGATCTAATGTTGTTCAAAATTATCATTTGTAGGCATATGACCAGCATTTAAATATGGTCCTAGGAGAGGCAGAAGAGACAGTAACCACTGTTGAAATTGATGAAGAAACTTACGAAGAGGTTTATAGAACTACTAAGAGAAACATTTCTATGCTCTTTGTGCGTGGAGATGGTGTTATTCTTGTCTCTCCACCAAGCATGAGAGCACCAATTTAAAATCAAGTTTAATTTTTTACCATGTGTATTTTTTAACTAATAAGCTGCGTTCCAAATAAAATGATATTTTTTTCTACCAACAAGTTAGTTTAAATTTTTAGAGACAGATTCAAGACTGTTTATTCTTGGAGACAGGTTTGGCCCAGTAGAGTTGACAATCTGAGCTGATAAGTCTGCAATTCTTTGCTCTTTCAGTTTCATTATACTTTCAAGGTGAGAAACTTTCCTGTGCAGGGAGTTAATTAATTCATCCTTTTCTTGCAGTTCTTCTTTCAGCTTAACAAACACGTAACGTGGCACAGACTTATTGGCTATCCCATCAGGATCAAGAATTGAGCCAATTTCTGAAAATGAAATTTTACTTACTTGTTTTGTTCTTATCATTGAATAATTTCTCAAGACCCACATAGTTTTATTTAATACCCTTTGCACTAGGCTCTTCTAAACCAGCATATAGAGAACTTCTGTCTGTGCTGGAATTCTTTAGGATCTTTG
Organism: Prorops nasuta; assembly: GCF_024137725.1. NCBI lineage: Eukaryota > Metazoa > Arthropoda > Insecta > Hymenoptera > Bethylidae > Prorops > Prorops nasuta. Next base: position 8,329,597 of record NW_027116805.1, on the reverse strand, counting down.
TGTGCAAGTCCAACAGGACTTTTTCAATAACTCCAGGAGTAGAATTTGCCAGTTGCTCAATTACTTCCTTTCCCAGCTTCATGCCAATTTTTGACAGAACTTTCCGATTCAGCGTACACCAATTATCTATTTTTTTTGCTACGCTATTTCCAGGGATATAATTGTGTATATCCACTACTTTTGGGTAGTATCTCTTCAATAATTCCGCCATAAGAACTGAGGAAAATCTGATTGTAGTGTATACACAATCATTATTGAAGAGGTAAATTTACCAGCGTCGGAAAAATCCCTTGCGATAATTCTTTTTGGTCTTGAAAACGGCACATTGTCGATCCATTTGTAAATTTCAGTCAAAGTTTCCTCTCCTTCCACTTCCATTTTTCGATATTTTTTATTTTTGCAATTTTGAACTTGAAGCTGTCAGAAAGTGAAAATCGTACAAATTTATAAACATTGGAATGAAATAAAAAAAAGAGCGATATATCGAAAGGGTGCTTCAATTAGAGTGAGAACACAATTGGGTATTTGAAATTAACCAATGGATGGTTGGGATTATGTAGCATTAACTAGCATACGGTCATTCATTGCAGCTTGTGAACCCAAAAGTATGAGTGAAGCCAGAGAGTTATAAATAAAGAAATGACAATATTTCCAGTCAGGTATCGATAAATGCAAACAGACTTTTCTGTATTGCGCATGGTCGACACGTATTAAACCAAACCAATAGGTCTGCGGTCCGCGTCCGCGTGGCGTTTGCGTGTGAAGCATGAGAGTCCAGGAAAGCATGAAAAGCGTGACGTGAATGGTCCTCACGAATTTTCTCTTCCTATGAGTCCAGGTTTTTCGATGTATTGGTGAGCGCGGCATTTATAGCATTATGGAAGAGAGCGCCCAGTGCCCGTCGCCGGCTTTGCATCAGCGGACGGAGAGCTTCTTTAGCTTCAGTCTTTTCAACGACTTTCAATTGGCTAGGCGTCCATCCACTATTTTGCTAAATCATCAAAGTTATTACAACAATTTATAAACAAAGCGCATAGTAAAAGAAAAGTACCACAAGTTATTCCCTTGTTACATCTACAAAATAAAGTAATTCTTAAAAAACAATATTTTTACATTCAATTGCATCAGACGCCTCATTAATTTCGTTATTAAATAATAATTATTAGTATTGACAGCTCGATCATAGGACGAGAGTTTTCAGTGAAATAAGATAATTTACAATAAGAAGAAAAAAATGGCCGTAGAAGGTGAGTAATCCCTTTGAATAAAAAAAAGTTAAATTATATACCAAAATCAAAAGAAATGCAAAAGCATACTTGGAACAGTTCATCCTGATAGGGTACATTTAATTGTTCACGTAAAAAACATTCTTACGAGACATCCTGATTTGCCCTTGAAGTGCCCTCTAGTTCAGATAAATCTCTATCGCGAGAAATGCGGTCGCAGATCCGTTTTAAAACTTCGTAAACACGTAAAGATTCAATTTTATTTTTTCTTCATTCTTCCTTTCCATTTATTTCGTTTTTTTTTTCTTCGCCGAGGGTTTCTCGTTAAAATTCTGTGAAAACATTATCTTGACACATTTGTGAATCACATTACAGTAAACTTGCGCAAACAAAATGTTAATCGGTATGTATTCGAACGTTGCTCCGAAATAAGTACAAACCTTAGCAGATTCTTGAAAAGAAAAGTTTTAATATCCAATAATTGGTTGCTTGATCTTTGATAACATTACAGGTAAAAGAACGTTTTTGCCAATAAGGTATTTAATGGCAATATTGGGATCCATTGGACTCGCCATCATTTATGGGTTCAAGGTCAACGTTAGTGTCGCCTTAGTGGCTATGGTGAACCATACGGCTGTAAAAATAATCGGAAAGAACGAATCTGAAAATAGTTTCTCTACCGATTCCATTGATACTGTGTGCCAAATGGGTGATCATACAGTCAATGATACAGCAAAGCTTGTCGAGGTTTCTTTCTTCTTTTTATAAATTAAAATTGATCATTACTCTGGATATTTCGATAACAATTTAATTCAGTTTTAACGGTTAATTGCAGGATGGTCCTTTCGTATGGGATGAAACTATTCAAGGTGCAATCCTGTCATCTTATTTCTGGGGCTATATGATCTCTTTGGTGCCCGGTGGAAGAATGGCAGAGCGCTTATCAGCAAAGTGGATGATGAATGGATCTGTTCTACTCAATGTGGTTGCTTCAATATTGACACCAGTTGCAGTAGAGCTACATTTTTCTCTTTTCTTAATGTTGAGATTTATCCAAGGCATCGGAGGAGTTGGTTCAACTTACTCGTATTTTCCTATATCGCTGACCAGTTTCACTGAAGCACTTGTATAAAATTGCTACATTTCAGGGTGTCACTTTTCCTGCTATGCACGTGATGATAGCTAAGTGGGCGCCGCCTAATGAAAGAAGCGTTATAGCATCCATTGTTTACGCTGGTAAATAATTAGGATCGATCGAGTTAATGGATGCTGTTCCAATTACAAAAATTGAGATTTACGATCATTCTAGGAACAGCTTTGGGAACTGTCATCTCGGTGTTGTTGTCTGGATTACTGGCTGCCAATCTAGGATGGATATGGATATTTTATATAGAAGGCACTTTGTGTTTAATCTGGTGCACAGCTTGGTGGTTGATGATACAAGATTCACCAGAGGAGCAGCAAAGATTCATTTCACAAGAAGAAAAGCTGTATATCATGGAGTCTTTGGGACAAAGTAAATCTACCACAGAGGAAAAGGTTCCACATTACAAAATTTTCAGTATTGAATCAATGTTTTTGCTATATAATTATTATCATTAATTTTATTATAGAAATTACCCATGCCTTGGAAAGAGATCTTCTGTTCAAAGCCATTCATAGCCATTTTAATAGCACATTTTTGCAGTAACTTTGGTTGGTACATGTTGCTTTTAGAATTACCAATTTTTATGAATCAAATCTTAAAGTTCGACATGCGCTCTAATGCTGGACTTTCCTCTGTGTCATATTTGTGCATGTGGATTTTTACGATGCTCCTTAGTAAGATTTTAGCTATTATGCAAAACAAACAATTGATCACAATTACACAATCTAGAAAAATTGGAACTCTATTTTGTAGGTATATCTTTTTCAAAGCAAAAATTTGATGATACTTGTATGATTCATTTATGATATTTCTTTAGCGTCGCTTGTACCTATGATTTGCCTATTGGGTGTATCCCATATTGGGTGTAATAGAACATTGGCGGTAGTATTGATGACACTTAGCGTGACATGCATCGGGGGAATGTATTGTGGTTTCTTGGCAAATCATATCGATATCGCTCCTAACTTTGCTGGAACTCTGGTAGCTATTACAAATTGTATTGCTACAACGCCTGGATTTCTCGTTCCAATATTTGTTGGCCAGTTAACTCGTGGAAACGTAAGAATGTTCTTATTAACTTTTTCTTAATCTTCTCCTATTTAATAGCATAGACTAATTAAATATAATTTTTGCAGCAAACCCTAGAGGCATGGAGAATCATATTTTATATTACTGTTGGATTGTACTTTATAGAAATTTTAGTTTACTGCATTTTTGGTAGTGGTGAAGAACAACCTTGGAACAGACCTAAGGAGACTGATGAGGAAGCCAATGACCAAACTTTACCTCTAAAAGAAACTAGTCTTAATTAATGTATTATTCTCATTTGTTCACTCTTTACCCCATATATTACCATAATTGTTTACTGTTTACCATTTAATTTATTTGACTCTCATAATTTTACAAAAATACATAGGTCCCCAATTCTTCCTTATTGTCGGTATAACAAGATGACCATGCTTTAACCCATAATTGCCAAATTTAAACAAACAATTTAAAGGGGATAAAGCGACTGATAAATCTCTGTAATAAACGTAAACTGCAGATTTTCTGTGAAATTAAAATAATTGCTAAAAACTTACTTTACAACCATTTCGTGACTGGTTTGCTCCCAGCAATTTTTTAGGGCTGCCTGCACTACTCCATCATTTTGTATAGGATTTAAAGTACAAGTTGAATAAACCACAGTTCCACCCTTAGCCACTATCTTTAATGCGTTCCTGTAAAAATGTATAAATGTAAAATAAGATTAAAACGCAAATTGTATATTCATTATATACGTTAAGATCTCCATTTGCAGTTCTGGTAATTTCATCCTCTCTTGGAGTCTGGAAGGTTTGAATAAATTATTCTCATCTGTGTGTAAGTTATGTCTGTCCGTCGTACAGGGCACATCCACTAAAATCTTTCAATAAAAACTATGAAAGTAAAATATGAATAATCTTTTACATTAAATAACGTACCTTATTATACAAATCGATGTCTTCGATAGATCTAGCATCGTTACAAGTTACAAATAATTGTGAGTTTTCTATCTCACCTAAAAACTCATTTAAAACTTTATTTATTCGATTCACTCGGGACATCGATATATCATTGGCGACAAATAAAGCAGGATTGAAAGTTTGCAAAATTGCTAAAGTTTTTCCTCCAGGAGCTGCACACATGTCCAAAACCAAATCACCAGGTCTTACATCCAGTGCTAAGACTGGCAAAATGGAACCACCATCAAACAGAAAGTAATCTATGGAAAAAAATGAAGCAATATTTTAAACATTAAGGATACATTAAAATTTCTGTAAAATAATGAAAATTAATGCTAACCACTAACACCAGCAGCCCCTTTCTTTGGTGATGGAAATCTTTCCTTACTGCCTTCCTCAAATGTATATACCTTCAATCTCTCTGGAAACAGTAAAACTTGTTCCTCGATGGACATTACAGAAAAGTCTGCCCCCTTGTCATAAAAAGCATAATGATCAGACTCCAAAACCCAATCTTCCATACCTAAATTAAATGAAAAAAAAATTTAATTTGCAATAAAGAGATAAATTAAAAAGAATCTTATAAAAGCCTATTATATCATACCCTTTAATTGTGTTGCTGGAACATATTCGTTTAATGCTGCGTTTCCATCATTGAGATCCACAATCCTTTCCAGATCTGGCTCATAGTCTTGTAAATCCTCTTCCAATGACCTAAGCTGTACATTTATTTGAGTCTCAAAATCATCTGACTTTTCTTTATCGTCTTTCAAGGAGGTTTCTGTTTTCAAGGAAACATTATAATCCTCAGGCAGGGAGGATTCAATTTTAGTCATTTGAACATTTGAAATTATTTGATTTAATTTTTCAGATTTTATTTCTACATCAGCTACTTTTTTCTCTTTATTCTTATTTGATTGTAAATAAATATTATAAACTGATTTAAGATTCAGCGCACCTCTGAGCTGTAATTTAAAACATGCAATTAAAAAGATATAAGATAAAATTAAAATGAAATAAGTATCATTTACCTGCAGTTCTTGTTCGATTCTTTCAGGCTCACTTAAATTATTTATAACTGCTACATATTTAGTTTCTTCCTTCATTAAAGCTTCTCTGATAAAATTCCAATCTTTTCCATAGATGGTTGCATAAAAGTCATCAAAATAAGTTAGAGCTTTGTCTTTGGGCTCTACTTTTTTTCTTAAGACTGACTAAAATAGAAGAGAGTTTTTAGACAAAACTAGAGTTTCTTTCTAAAATTCTTGTAAGACTTACCCAATGATTTTTATGATTTTTAAATCTAACTGGCACCTTTGTTAGATCTCTAATAATAATGTTTTTAAATAACAAGGACATAGTTTAAATATTGAAGATTCGTAATTAAGAGATAAAACTTACAAGTCGAATGTTTATACAATTAATTTATATTTTAACACAAAATATCAAAATGAATACGACTTGTGTAAACAAAATGCACGATGTGATGTGATATTAGTGCGGTATAAAACTATCGGCATCATAAGGAGCACAAAATCAAAAGTCTGAACTCCAAATATTAATTAATGAAAACAGCTGGATCAGCAGGATCAGCTGTGTGAGCATTGATAGGTGTAGCAATCGTAAGATGGCGACTCTGTTCGAAAAACTGTGGTTACTGGTTGGCGGTATTATTGTTAGGGGGCAGAGGGTAGAGGAGAGAAGAGAAATGGCAATGAGCGTTTATTCCCGTTAAGCGAGTGCATTGCATTTATGTGAAGGTTTCAAGGAACGAGTATTCACGTATACACAGAGAGAGACATGGACTTCTACGTGTATGTACTATGCTGGAAGAGAAGGGCGTGAACTACAGATACAGCTGGATAGAGAAAACAACCGAAAGAACCAACTTGGGATTACGGTACTACTGCCTCTACATGACTACTACCCGCTTCTTCTTTTCTTCAGTTTTTTTTTCATCCACCCTATATATGTTTTCAGGTATTACAGTTGATTTCATCTCTTTGAAACAATCCAAAGGGCGAATGGCTCGAAGTTGAGCATAAATTCATGAAAATTTAAAAGTGAAATGTCCGGTCTATTTCAGTTGCACATCCGGTAAGCTTTTAGGAACAGAAATTTACGGAAAGCTGAGCTAAATTACGATAGTGGAGATTTCGATAAAACCACGGGGGCATCTGGAATAAGCAAATGCATCCAAAGGATCAAAAAACGATAACTAGAAATAGTAATAAGTATAATACCAAGAAATTAGACCCCCACTGGTATCCAGTTTTATTTTCAATGATAGTAACGGAAATAATCGTGAAACGTTTCTTGTTCCTTCCGAGAATACTATTTCCAACCAATACATAGAAAAGAATAATTTGATAAGAGAAATAGAGGTATGGTGCGACGTGTCAGCCAAAGAAAAAAAGGTATAGGGGGGAAACATCTAAACAAACTTAAGAACCTAGTCCTAACTGGGGTGTAACGAGTGAACCGATCTTGATTCTGTTTTCGATCCATTAATAAATTTGTTTGTGTTTGATGCATTTTCTGCACACTATACTAAACATTAAATCTAATACCTAAATCTCTAAGATCAGAAACGAATAAATTCCATGATGCAAAACACTCAGTAGGTTTGTTTGCTGTTTTTCTGAACTTTTTGAATAAAGTTCGAAGAGTACACCAACTATTACCTTATATGTAATCTCGGGAGTAGTTGTATTGCGATACCCAGTTGGTCCGTAGTACAGGGTGTGGCAGACAGGTTATAATCCCAACTAATACATCGTAGTTGTACCCTTTCAGAAAAGTGAGACTCGTGAAAATTCTGAATTGCTAGAAATAATGAAAGAGGAGGTATATCAAAAGGGGGATTCGATTGGCATGCAAATACTCGAATCTTGTGACGACGAGGTGGATCGTCCTTTCGATCTTTTAACGATGAAAGAAGGCAGTCGGTACTCGGTACTTGCTCGGTACTCCACAGCACTACAGTAGGAGATTTGTCGGTGGCGTGGCTCATGGCACGGGGTGTGACGAACGGGGTACGGGGTATCATCGTAAAGCCAATGCACTGTAAGGAGCTCAACATGTACCCTTTCCTTTCCCCAACGCTGGCTTGACGTAGCCAACAGCTCGTCATCTCTCTTTCTGTCTGTTTCTAGTTCTCTTTCTTCCTCTCACTTACACAAACACATACCCTGTATGTGCCTTTATTTCTTTCTCTATCCTATTCGTGAGGAGAAGTGAAAGAGAGTGTATGGTGTGAGAGTATAAAGCGTAGTGAGAGATGAGTGGGGGAGGGGGGAGGGTCTCTCTCGCTTGTTCCTTTTCCCCCGCTAAACTCCCGCCAACCGGGACGGCAGACGACCGAACTGAGTGAGCCGTGAGCCGAGACTCTCCACCTTCTCCTACTTTACCGTCACAGCTCACACTTCGCCAAGCTACCACCTCAGCATACAGCATACACCCAGTGTACACCCCCTTCGTCCCATCCCAAATAACCTTTCGACGCTTTCAAGACAATTCGAATGTCAACCAGGCAACACTCGCGGTTCGCGGGGCCAAAGGACTCGGAAGTTACGACTTCCGGCCCCCAGATGCCAGTACTCTTCCTGTGACCTTACAAAGCCGATCCATTAAAATTTACAATGCAGATCGGTACACTTTCGTGACGTACTCCTATCCTAGCCAATCAGGGAAGACAATTGTTCAAATTGTTCGGTATTCGCGACTTCCAGTCTTCAGATACTGCGTTTCCTTTGATTTCATCGACTCCCAAGAGTCAATCCATGAATAACTTCAAATTATGTAGAAGTACTTTGATAATGCAGACGTACTACGCCATTGCGAAAAACCACTAGTTTTCTGTATTGACGACTTCCGGTCCCTAGACACCACCTTTTCTTCGACTTCACGACCCCTAGAATCCAACCCATGAATAGTCAATCCTTTTATATCAGGGTCCTTTCATAAACATACGCTCACATCTGTGTCAATGCGAGAAGACAATATTTGTAAAATGTTCAATTTTTTCAGGTAAGAAGACTGACGAGCTTTGGACAACGGGAAAAGTGTCGAGAAGAATTGTCCAAGAAGAAGCTGAACAGCGTAGGAGAGAAGGGTTGATATATATATAGGACTACCTTGATTACTATGGTACAGCAACTATTGTACTTTCCTACGAGGCATCCTCTGTGATAAAAGATGGAGAAAGATAGAAAGAGCAGAGAGAACGATAGAAAGAAGGGGTTACATTACAATGGCATTGTACCAGTATCATCGCATTTTGTACCCTGTTTCTTTTGGACTCGGTACACACCGAGGTCATTGAACGATCCCAGGATGTTGGTGAACGTTGGCGTTGCTCGAGGATGATCACAGCCGGTCCTCCTGGATTGCGAAACGGTCAGTGTTGGTTGGTTGAGCGAGGACGAAAGTAGGTAGGTAGGTAGGTAGGTAGGTAGGTAGGCTCAGTTCAGCTCAGTTCAGACGGAAGTCAGTTTAACGGTATCGTCAAGCCCAGTCCGCTTTCGATCCTTATGCGATGTGGAATGGGGTTTAACGAAACTCTTAGTTTTCCAGAGCCAAGCATTTTTTAGTACGATCTACGCCCACTATGGGATAATCTCTCAATGACATATAAATGTACACATATACATCTATATGTATCTCCCTACGTCCACTTTGTTGGTCCGAGGAAAAAGGGAGGATGAACATTTTTTCCCAAAAACTTGGGGTTGAAGGGAACAATACTGTACCTATGGAGAGATCGTTGACCCCAGCCGCTCCCACATTGCATTACGTCATTCAGCAAGATACACTCTAACGCTAGCCATGCTCATTTTTAGTTTCAGCAAATCTCGTATTGCTGCTGTTTATTCCTTGGTTGGTACTGCAAATGCTACTTATTTCCAAAATGGAACCAATGAAAGGGCTGATGGTGACATTGATGACCTCCTAAATTAATGCTCGTATTCAGGTAACGCTCCAACGTCACTACGTCAGTCATGCTAATTTTTAGTTTCAGTGAATCTTGTAACATTGCTAATTTTTTCTTGGTTGGTACTAAAAATACTATTTATTTTCAAAGTGAAGCCAAGAGAAGGGCTAATGATGACATTGATGAGTTTCTAAGCTGTTGTTCATGTTGAGGTAAGATACACGTGGAGCATCTGCGAAGGCATTGCCCTTGCAACCTTATTACAGGAACGATAGTACTGATAAGATATCGGTATACCTTCTTATTTTTCTTTCTCACAGAAACCACACGGCGCTGTTATCGATAAAGATTCCACTGCACGTTGCTCAAGAAATTCTACTCTCTCGAGGTGTTTCAACAAATGCACGTGGGTGTTTCCTACCTTTGATACGGTTGGCTTCTTTGGGGAGCTGCAAGGGGAGCAACGATGCAGCAACAACCTGTTGCAGCCACCCCAACCGACCGAAGCCGAACCGAAGTAAACTGACCGTTCACTGCTATGCTTCAGGCTATCTTCAAAATAAAATCATCCTCCAGTGATATCCTCTAACACAGAACTGGTTAATTTCTTAAAACTGTTTATCAGTGTTATTTATTGTTCTTTGTTTTAATATACTAGCTAACATTTAGTTACCAAACGATTTTTTTTCAGATTAAAATGAGAGGAGGGGTTTATCGCAGTAAGGTATTGGGAGGCTATAAAGGGTACCGTTACGATGAATTATGCTTGATGGAAACCCTCGAACGTTCAAGTTGAATTGGCCTAAGCCACAATGAGTTTCAACCTGTAACACTGTATCCGAACAGTAAACAGGCTCTCCCCTCTCAGCAAAAATTGACTTTCAGCTACCTGCGCCTACCTACCTACCTGGCTCGGACACGCTGAGGTTCGGGGTAACTGACGAAGGGAGTGGCGAACAAAGGGCGCATTCACGTGTCAAAAGTAACTCTGTGACTCTGTGGTCCAGTGAGCAGGCCCCACACTTGCTGCTTCGCTACGTCGCAAGGCCACTTGTCGCAACTTCAGCCCCAGTTGAAACCTAGTTGACTACTAGTATTTTTTCAATGTTACAAAGAGAGAAGGAGAAGGGGGAAGGAATTAAATATTCATGCACGACTGACATAAAGCTCTCGTGTGAAATAGAACACATTCTGTGCCCTAATGACGAGTCGATTGGTATTTTTGTCGAGTAGAGTCTGAAAAGAGAAGTGACTGAAAGTTTTAGAAGAGTCGAGGAAAGTATATTCGTGTAGGCTTTTAGTAGGTCAGCATGGATGTTGTTCCTTCCCTTTGGTATTACGCGAGAGGCGCTCACACGCATGCTGAACGTGCGTGGGGACTCGAGCGAGTCACCCACCCGCTCCTTGCTCCTTCTCTGCCTTATCAGTTGGCCTAGACGAGGAAGCTTGCCACTTGTTCGTCGTGGCTAGCCGAATCGATTGGGCAACGACGACGCTTGCTTGGGACTGAAGGGTTTATATGCGGGTCGGGGTCATGCATATCTGTGCTTGGTCATGAAAAATTCATGCAACGATGCTGGGTGGGAAGGCTTTGAAAATTGGTGGACGATTATCCCTCGTCGACTTGGAGAGAGTTGAATCAACGAAGCATCCATTGATAGACTGTTAAAGAAAATCTTTGATGGAGTGTGGATGTAGCGAGGGTGAGGGAGGTGGGGGAATGTAAGGCTAGTACGCGTCGTGTATGGCATAAGAGAAAGGAAGGAAGGAGTGAAAGATATTGGTAATCGAGGAATCCGGGAAGGCAGAACCGTTGGAGCGCTTGGCTGCCACAGTGAGGCGCAAGGTCGTTGTCCTTGGGGGATCAACGACCCTTGGATGAGGGATGCCGTGGTGGGGATATATATACACGCGCCTCCCCATCCGTGACGCCGACGTCTGGGTATAAGGGCGTCTCTTCTCAGGTTGGGTTAGAACTAGGGTTAGACGTAGATTCAAGAATAGGGATGCTCGTGCTGCACAGGTCTGCGTGCATGCCTCGGACGAGTCGTTGAACGGGGAAAGGAGACTGGTCGCGAGTGCCCAGTCTAACCTGGCAAAAAAAAGACCGTGGTATAGGGTTTAGAAAAGTTTATATATATTTGATGAGAGAATTAAATATCTATCAATGTTATTCTTCTCTCTCTCCCTCCCTCCCTCCCTCTCTCTCTGCACCATTAAACTTTTCCTTCTCGTTATTCTCGCTCCACTTCAACAAACGCTACAATTAGACATTTTCCAGGCAAAAAAAATCCAGAGGGACGCCAGTGAAACAGCCAGGGTGGGAGAGCTTGCAGAGCATGTTCCACGTGGCAATTTATTTTTGGACAAGGTTAATTTGGAATATCCTGAAGGAGCTTGGTGGCTATCGGAGATCGTCGTGGATCCTTTTCCGAGCGGCGATCGAGCCCACGCCAGGGAGCAATGGCCCTTCGAGTCATCCCCTTCCCTACATACGATTATATATACATATAAGCGAGGTATGTATGCCGTTACTCGTCGCCCGCTACGCTTACCAACTTTTTTTTTATCGAGCCTCGTCATCTCTGCTTTTTACCCACTTTCTCCCTGTCCTTTGAAATTCTTCCAGGAGTCGCCAAGAATGTTGCCTAATTCACTGGAGAAAACTACAAAATGTACACACTGTAATAATACATTGGAGAACGACAAATTGTGCGGCCTGTGGCTGTTTCTTTGTGGTTTGGACGAGGATATCTCTGCAGGAGGGTCATATAGGGAGGTTTAAACAGTAATATTCCAAGCTTGGCAGACCTCGAGAAGCTCCAGAGCCAGGAAAAATCCTGTAAATAGCATGCAAGTTCTTCTAGGATTGCCAAGAATATTTTCCAAAACAGTGGAGAAAATACAAACTGTAAGAATATATTGCAGAATTACACATTATGGCCTGTGGCTATTTTTTTATGGTTTGAACAAGGATATCTTTGCAAGAGGGTCATGGAGGAAGGTTTGAACAGTAATATTCTAAGTTTGGTACACCTTGAGAAGCTCCAGATGAAAAAAGAAATACTGGAAATATCATATAAAATCTTCCAAGAGTTATTAAGAATGTCTCCCAGATCACTGGAGAAAAATACACAGTATAAGAATACATTGAAGTACGACTCATTGTGTATGTATGTGTGTATGTGGCCTGTGGCTGTTTTTTGCGGTTTGGACAAGGATATCTTTGCAGGAGGGTCATATAGGGAGGTTTAAACTGTAATTTTCCAAGCTCAGTAGATCTGGAGACCAACATTTGACCTCGCAAAGCTCCAGAGCCAAGCAAAAGGTTGAAAATATCATGTATATTGTACCCTCTTGCCAGGGTGTAACCGAGATAAGATAATTCTCGACTTACGAAGAAGTTTCATTAACTCGACGGTGTAACAATTTTATTATTATTATTATTTACAATTTCTTCTTTCCATTGTTTAACTCCGATTCACCGTAGGCCTTGGAAGATGTTCGCCTCTACTACTCCTTCAATGCTCCTAATTAGGTACACACAAGTCGACTGTGTTGCGACATACCAGACTCCAAGTGGGAACCATATGCGAGGGTTAAATGTCGCCTTAACCTCTTTACGGTACTCGAGCTATTGAGATCGTCCGATTTCATGCTGACTAATTAATAAGGCGAGAAATTCTATCAGCTTTCCTGAATTCTCTTCAAGTGCAAGAAGAGATTTTTTATGGTGATACTTGACATTTCGAAACCCTATAATGTTTTCAAAGGTCCTAGTAAGAGACTAGCAACAGAGTGTGGAATTCTGTATTTCCATACTGGTTTTGTGAAGCTTTAATTGTAGTATATATAAGAAGGGAAGGTAACTTTAAGATTCACGTCCAGCAAGTTTGGGTCTTCTTAAAAGATAATAGACACAGCATAGCAATGAAGGAATAAGGGTCTGGCTGGAGATGACTCTGAGAGTCAGTTTCTCAACCCTTTGATGGTTACGTCACGTTGAAAAAAGTATTTGGGGTCAACACCCCGCAATAGCGACACGTGTAGTACTCCTCGATCCGGTCCCTCTTCGACCCTCCACCCACGGTAATCTTCGCCTATGCCTACGACTACTCCCACTCCTAGTTTCTCACTCCTTCTCCCAATCTTCCTCCTCCCACTCCTTTCTACAACGTCTATCCTAGGCACCGCAGCTAGGGCCCTATTGCCTTATTCTTCAATCCCACGCGTTTAAAAAGCAATGTTTCATTGATTTCTTGCTTTCAGACGCTGTTCTGTTGAATATTCAAGGGAGAGGATTGGAAAGAGTATATAAAACAAGGAAATTCAGAAGCTATCAGCCCTGCTGTAATATATGTCTTATTGGAGTGTATTGCGGGCGCAGGGAATCAAAGCTCAATGCGCATGCGCGTACGAGACCACTCGAGCCAAGCAATATCATAGAAATAACGCGTGCGGGGCTAGGCGATAAGCTGAGTTGCTAGAGGCTCGCTAGAGCGAAGCCAAGGACACGAGAGACGACTAGAGACGACGGGAGTGACGAGCCGAGACGAGAAGCCGCGAGCGCCAGCCAACTCAGTCAAGTGCGGTGGAGTCTCCCCCACCCCCCACCCCATCTCTTCCCTTGCTCCCTTCTGCTCGCTAGTCGCTTTGCCACCGACCACCGCGATACCAGCACCAGCCACCCGCCTCCCTCTCCCTCCAACCCCCTCCATCCACCACTCACACCACATCATCCTCCTCAATTCTCATCCTTTTCTATCCGCGTTTCCTTTCTCAATGCGCGACACGCATTTCGCAACGTCTTCCTTCTCACACCTTCATTTTTCCATCGTCCCCAACACTCGAATATATTTTCTGAGATCCAACTATTATCTCGGTTCGCTGTGCTAGCTTTATCTTAAGGTTCTCTTATCGATAAGGATTTCATAGAAATACCATTCCATTTGGGGCCCTCATTAGAGACTATGCTGACACACACTGCCAACGCCTCTAATTCTATGTTCCATTGCATTCTAACTCAATTGGTAGATAAAGATCGACGAGGCATTGCTGGTGGAGGTGGCAGGCAGATACGTTGACTACTACACGGGGTAAATGTGTCAAGGTGTTGCCGGCAGTTAACTCGCAACTACTCGTCAATTAAATTTATGAATATTATATATTTCTTTTATTTCTATTTTAATAAGGAGCGAAAAGTGGGAGGGGATAAGAGAGACGTGAAAGTTACTTCCGGTAGGGAAAGAAATGATAAAATGGCCACGAGTTCGAATCCTGTGGAGGTGGCTCCATCTGGTACGTTCCATGGAGTTAAGTAGTGTAAGTGCGCATGCGCGTGAAATACTGGCCGGCGCGAGTTTCCTTTTAGCCCTCTTGACTTGCAACATCGTATCAAGCTGCTTTCGGTCATCCCCAAGTATAGCGGAGACCATTTCACTCCTCCTTACCCCGCCGACCCCACGCTTTCGTGAAAGGATTTGGTTTAGTCTCGTCCTCCGCCTTGACCCTGGCCCCACTCCCCTTCCCTCTGGAGCCGCTTTCACGCCAACGAAATCCCATCAACCACCTACGGTTCTCAGTCAAATAATCCTAAGCCACTCAACGCCTATTCCATAAATTAATTCTACGTATATCGTTGAAATATTTTTAATAGCCCTCTTGACGGAATTTCAGCACCCTCTTCGAGAATTTTTTGACTTCCATCCAGAACAAAGATCTATCAGTGTAAATTTTAAGTTATGCTTAGCATTTTACTTCAAGTTGTCTTTAACTGGTGTAAGAAAAAAATATATTCGGTTGTAAAGTCAAAGAAAGAGGGGAAAAATTTTGATCGCGTTCGAGGAGTCTCGTATGTCGAGCCGTGGTCAGCTTTGGAATCACGCGATTTTAGGCTACGGCTCGAGGAGTTACATGAGTCAGGCATGGTCGAAGGGTGTTCTCACCGGCAAAGTCCCAAGGACGAGGGCGTGAAGGAACGAGAATCCGTCTCGCTCGAGGAGAGATAAAGAGAGAGGGAGAATCGCTACATAAGCGTGAGAACAAAGGGGCTAAAATAAGTGCCCTTTTCGGGTTGATCGAGGGTGAGGAGAGCTTGAGAGCGGAAGGGGATAGAAGGGAGGGGAGGGGAGAAGGACGAATGCCGAACAAAGACAAAACCCCTAATTGAAGAGACACGGAGAAAGAGTGGGAGAAGGGATGATGGTGGGGAGAGAGGTTAGAAACAAAGCGAGAGGAAGAAAAACGGAAAACAAGGACAAAGATCTGTGCGTAAGAGTGAGAGGAAAGCTAGACTAGAGTTTGTAGGATAGATATAGAGATAGAGATGGATACGTAGATAGATGAAGAGGTGATTTAGAAAAGGATGGTGAAATAAGTTGGAGTGGGGAGAGCTATGGTGCGGGGTAGAGGGGAGAGGAGTAGGAGGAAGCTAGGTTCGGAAGGGTGCGATGGTATAGTGGGTGTCCAGAGCAGGTGGAAGGGGGGTGTAGCAAAGAATTGAGTGCGACGAAGATAAACCAAGATTGAGAGAGAAAGAGAGAGAGAGAGAGAGAGAGAGAGAGAGAGAGAGAGAGAGAGAGGTTGTTTAGTTGGCGTGGAGAGGAGGTTGTGCAAGAGCGCGCACGTGAGAATGAGAGAGAGAGAGAGTGATAGTGTGGTGTTGGCAGAGGGGGCTGGAGGTCCGTTGAAGTAAATCGCGGGAGGTTCTGGCTTAGGCTTCGGTGCTCGTTGAACGAGGGCGCGCAGACGAGAGAGTTCGGGCTGTATATAGGAACTGCTGCGAAGGATAGCGCGACGAACGGAAACGGGAAAGCTGCGCGTTGCCAGTAGGCGTCGGCCGAGAGATTCCGTGGGTGTCGCTAGGTGGCGCAGCTGGCATTCTCCTGATCCCCGTAATCGGGTTGGCCGACTACATTCCTGCTATATACGTACTCTCTCGTCGCGCAACACACCACCATACAATTCCTCGTGTGTCGCTCACTTGTGTGCGTAAAGTGAATACGGTGTAAACGTAGATGCGTGTGCGCCTATCTGCCCCGAGAGTATCCGAGAGCTCCGAACCCACCCGAGTCCCGAAGTACCGACTTGCTGACATGGCGTCCTAGCGCTGCACGGCCCAAGTCGCACGTCCTCGGTGGAGAGCACCCCATCAAACTCCAGGGCTCCCAGGATGCCAAGGTAAGTCGGCATTAATCATACTGCATTTAACAAATTAGAAACTCTTGGATAGAGAATTTTACGTTATTTATCGCGAAGCTCTGCTGACATTGGGGAAAACCAGGCGGGCGGTTAACTTCGATGGGTAGAAAGAGAGAGAGAGAGATAGAGCGAGACGGTGTTGTGTATCTGTGTGCATGCGCGAGAGAGAGAAAGAGAGAGAGAGGGATCGGGAGAAAACATATAATACGTGCGCGTTTTCCTGTGGCAAAAGTTTCCCACCCGAAGGGTCGTTGCCATTCGCACGCTTACCACTGGACATACGATCGATATTTTCCCTGCCAGACCTTACGTCTTTTTTTTACTTTTACACCCTTGGTCCTATCTTTCCACTCACCCCCTCCACCCTCCTTTCCGTCTCTCAACTCTCCTCACCGTCCCTCGCCTCCCCCTAGCCGCTCTGCCGCACCCCACCATCCCTCCCTCCTCCCACAACGCCCCTCGGAATTTCTTTCCCTCGCGCCCCCTCCCTGCTCCCCTTGGGTGTGTGCGTTCGTGCTCCTCTGGAAGTATGCGACTGTCTGCATGCGTGTCCTCGTTCGTCGGTATTTGTGTGGGTATACACCCGCAGTCGCAAAGCAGCCTCTTCTAGCCTCTTTCAAGGGTTAACTTTGACACCAGACTCGGTATATAACGATCTTTAAATCCGAATGATATTCTTGTTTATTTTTCATTATTTTCCTCTCGCTCGTATTGCTGCGATAGCGCTTCGTGTTTATTTCTTTTTCATTTGAAAAGGATCGGGGTTGGGCTTTTTTCTCCTCTCTGTTCAATGATTGCAAGCAAAGGGAAGGGAAGGAATGGAATGGATGAGTTTAGAAGGTACTACGTGGCTTATCGGCGCATCGAGCGTGCCTCTCGACGTGGATTTTCGATCGGGTGAGAGAGGGTTGCGTAAATCTCCCCTTCCTCCCCCACTCCATCAACTGCCCCACCTCCGGAATTGACTCGTAGCGCCATCTCCCCCGGTATCCTTGTCCCACTGGTCCGCGCGGTTCTCTCCCTCTAGTCTGTTGCTGCCTTCAGCCTCGTACTCGCTCACTCCCCAGGTTCGTATCAAATTCTCTATCCTAATTTCTTACCATAAATTCACCGCAATTTCCTCTCGTCAAAACTTTCTTCTCATCACCACATCATCCACCTCGACGTACCAGCTACCAATTTCCGCGAATCTTCATATATATTCATATACAAAGACATACATACAAACATATATATATATATATATATATATACATATCTATATCACGCGGGGTGCGGAAAGTAAATATTGTTAATAATACAAGCAAGCACGCAGCTATCGTTGTATTATTTCCATCGTCAAGCAACTCATCTACGGACGTGTATATCTCGTGTGAAAAAGTGTGCGTTGGCGTTTTTTTTCTGCTTTCTCATATGAAAATATTTAACTCGGGATAAACTGGGGATTGGGATCGTGGGATTGGGAAATTTAAATGGGGTAGAGTAGGGAGATTGAGGATGGAAGGGATACGCAGTGGGGTAGAGCGAGGGAGATTTTTTTTTATATCTTTTAGACAAGTGGATTTTGGTTTGGTTTTAGAGTAGGCGCTCGGTTGCGAGTTACGAGTAGATAGAGAAGAAAAGAGAGAAACGGAGTAAAGTGAAGTGAATAGAAGAGAAGAAAGGAAAGGAGTGGTGAGGTGAGGAGGAGAGTGTAGGTACGTTCCTGGGCATAGGCGCCGCAAGAGGGTGCCGTCGGCGCTACGTTTGCCGTTCATCCTCCCCCTTTCGCGTTCATTGAGTTCCCCGTCGGTGGATTCCTTCCCTCATTGTCGCTCGGGCCTTCGTGGACGCCCCCCGACCGATCCTCCAAGTGCCTCCACAACCCATTTGGCTCCGAGTCAGTCTTCTCCCACAGTCTCACGGTAACCGCGTGTGTCTCTTTCACCCATAACAGGTGAGTCTCGTTTCTTCTCTCTTTTTCTCACTTCTTTCGCGCATACAGCTAACCTCGTCCCTCCCTCTTTTTCTCCCCTCTTCCCTTCCCACGTGTCCAAAGCAAATGCGCAATCATTGCCATCCCGTTTACCCAGCACGTGTTTCGCCACTTCTATTCTAAATTCTCTCTCTCTCTCTCTCTCTCTCTCTCTGCGTCTCCCCACCCACCCACTCTCTCGCTCACTCTCTATCTGCCTCTCTGTCGTTCTCCTACATCGGGATAACTCCCCAGGAGTCCTGGGTGACCTCCTTGTGGTGCTTCTTGTGTGCTAGTGGTGAACAGTGCGGTTTCTCTATACGAAGAGACCACGGTGATAAATATTCGGAACCGATCGTGATCTTAAATGTCTCTCTTTGGCGAGATACGCTTGTAATACTGTGGATTAGCAAGTGAATAGAGTTCGAAGTACACGATAATACGACAACCTCCTCGTGGATTCCTGCGCGACGATGGATAACTGTGCGAGTTTTTGCTCGGTCACCCCGACCTGTGTGTTAGTTTCTTTTTCTCTCTTTCCTAAGTCGCGTTTTCTCGCTTCGTCCAGTTTTTACTCGTACGCCACGAAGCTTTCCGATCACTTTTTTCTTTTCCTAAACTATTTGTTTACTTTCACCCCCTCCACTACCTCGTTTTAGCCATCAATCCGAGTTGTATTTATCGTTAGAAAAATCAAGTTTTTGATCGAGACAATTCACTGTACAGTCGTG
Organism: Prorops nasuta; assembly: GCF_024137725.1. NCBI lineage: Eukaryota > Metazoa > Arthropoda > Insecta > Hymenoptera > Bethylidae > Prorops > Prorops nasuta. Next base: position 8,310,421 of record NW_027116805.1, on the reverse strand, counting down.
TGTGGTAGTTTTGAAAATTAGTGGAATGAATTTTGTCGCGCGCTGACATTTCCAGTATGCTTGCTCCGAGACTCTAGAGAACAAGTTTTACCGTTATTCGTCAGTGACGCCATTTATCTCGACGAAGGATTCACGTTATCTCAGAGATATAAACGTGCTCGAGCAGGGATTGGACTTGGCTCCCCGAACGATACTCGCCTCGGGATACACAATAATATACGCCATTGTTGAATTCCCGAACGTGTTTTCGTCGTAGATTAGATCGCGCTGCGGATATAGTACACCTTTATCATTGTTGCTTGGTGAGGAAAAACTGTTGGTTAAATTAAAAAGTAAATATGAAAATCGACCTCCCTCCCCTGCTAAGAATCGCAGCACCGTATAAACCACGTGGCCCAAACACGTGGCAAGATATTCTAACGCCCAACGCCTTCCATCTTGAAAACACAGTATATCATATAAAACACTCGTAAACTCATATTTTTTACTCCGTATTTACATTATAGTATTATCTCGACTATGATTATTATTTAGTCCAATGGTATGCCAGAGACAGGATTTTTAGGGCGTACCTTTGAATGAAATCAGTAATGAAGAGAGCGTCGCGTGGGTTATTATTGGAAGTAGGGTGAGTGCGAGAGAGTGAGTGGGGGGGGGGGGGGGGGCGAAGGGGGAAGGGAGGGGCAGTATTGAAAAACTTTTGTGACAAGTGGCTGTGCAGTGGAGCGTTCGTTCACGTATACCCCACGTGTGTTTCGACGAGAATTTACATACGACTTCCTGCGGGCACCGGATTAAAGTAGCGTGACGATTTTATCGCGGTACCCGCGAGGGGTTGAAGCTTCAATTATGCTGGCCATGATGGTGCCCGTAAGCTCTACTTTCCTACCAGATTAATTTAATTACTCTCTAATAAACCTCTTTCAATTTCCCCTCGTGACGCTCCCTATACAGTTTCACATTTTACCACTCTCCCAAATATTTCTCTATTGTGAACTAACCTAACCTACTCACGCCGTGGATGCAGTCGTGTCTCTTTCCATCGTCTCCCCCTCCTCCCTCCCCCGCCTCGCGTACCAAGCAGATTCTCCCGCCAACGTGTCGTATATCGACACTAGAAGCAGAGTCGTTTGGCTTTCCCCACGGTATTTTCTTATCGGCGCCGTTAATGACTGCAATTTGTGTCGGCTGGCGAGAAAAGCTCGTTTAACCTCCATTACACCGCGATTAGCCAGCTAATGGAGGGGACAAACCACTGAATTTGGCCGTGAATGGAAAAAGGGCTTTCCATGTGATAATTGGACTTTGACCAAAAATTCCCCTGTTTATCGGACGCGCTTAATACGCTTTCTACACGAGTGACGCTGCTCTCTGGCAGTCCGGAAACAAGTTGGGAAATATTCTGGGATATTGAAACAGGTGCACAGCACCTCGGTGCAGGTCCTATTTTACCCTCGTTGGACAGGGCCCGTGGCTCCATTGTGTGTCAGGGCCCAACAAAGCGAGCGCAAACCTGCATCAAACGCGCGTTCCCCTTTGCACAGGCCTTTTGTCCACGTAATCGACACCCCTCTGAATATCATTACACACGGTACGACGAGGCTTCCTTTAATTCTTATTCCCTCGTCGTTTTTAGACACTTTTTAGGAGCTACAACCTGTAATACAATTTTCCTTGGTTTTCCATGGGAATTTGGGGGTTAGACTCGAACTACGCCAATGTGCGTTGAGAGGTCGTCGTTGTCGTCGTTGCCGTCGGTGTCGCGTTGTCGTGCGGTATGGAGAGGGGACTGAAGGGTAAGGGTAGTAGAAGAGAAGGGCGAGAGAAGCCAGCCAGACATAGAGAGGTTAGGTGGGGGCGAGTGGAAAGAAAAATGGCCGACCGCACATCCTCCCGTTTGCGTGTATTTCCATACACGTCTGTTTGTCCTTGTCCCCCGTTAGCGTTTCTCCTCGTCCATTCTCTCCCCTTCCTCGTATATCTGCAAGTCCCTCCGCGTTTGTGTGCGTGTGCGATAGAACGCAAAGAGGGGCAGAAGAGTCGCTCGAACATTGTCGTCTCGGCATTTTGCCCCATCGCGCGCGCTTTCTCCACACTCTCGGCTATAATTTTAGTTTCTCTCTCTCTACCTCTTTCTCTTCTTCCCCTCATCATTACATCTGGAAAATCTCTCCGAAAGAGAACTGAATGCGAATTTTCAGACTGGGTAAAATAAAATTGGTCGTGTTTACGTTTAATCGTGTCAGGTTTTGAAGAGGTTAGGTAGATGTTCGCTAGGAATGCCGCTACTCGCCAAGAAGCCACGAAAATGTAGGACGTACTTAAGAGAGAGAGAGAGAGAGAGAGAGAGGGGGGGGGGGGAGTGGGGGAGATATTCCTCCTGTTAGCCAATCGCTTCTCCCTTGCCGCGAAATTCTCCGTTACCTGCTGTGCTCGAGCTCCCGTAGGCTAACGGAACGTCTCTGTGTATTACTCTCTCAAACACACACACACGCGCACGCGCGCGCGCCCTCTTGCCCTCATCCGTGAATTCTTTCCCCCTCCCTTCAGCTTCCACTCCGAACTTCTTACGTTCCCAATACTAGGAATTTTAATCAAACAGCGTATTTACACACTTTTTTCTCGAAGCAGAATGGATCGGGTTGCGAGCAGGCCAATATTTACGAGTTAATTGTAAGTGTGTCTCTTTGTGTTTGTGTTGGTACGCAAGCACGTTCGAGCATTCGTCGTTCCAAGCACATCCTGGCACTCCCCCAGTGGGAGGAGTAGTGCGACGAGGGGCAGATATGCCAGAGAGCGCACTTGCACACACGCTTACGCATACACGGACAGACACACGCACGCACGCATAAACACAGTAGACAAAATCTTCCCGCTTGGAATTATATCACTGCTGTACGGGGAAGCAGCCAAACCCTCGTTTCTCTCTCTCTCTCTCTCTCTCTCTCTCTCTCCCCCACCGTCTTTATGTATTGTGCGTATCTCGAGGATTAAAATCTTGAGTTCCTTGGCTGCTGCTGGCTACAATGGCGGTGCTCCGATGTGAGATCATTTTCCTATCCTTCGATTTGCCCATTGTGCGGATGAAAACGCGATCCGCAAAAACTGTGACAAGGTACCTACCTGCAATTGAAGCGCTGCGATTCGTCATGCCTGACCGCGTTAGCCGCTTTTCTGTTTCTCCCCTCTCTATATCTATCTTCCGTCTCTTTCTCTCTCTCTCTCTCTCTCTCTCTCCTCTCCCCATCAGCCTGTCTCACCCTATTTCGCCTACGCTCTCTCTCTCTCTCTCTCTCTCCCACCCTTGATACACTCGACGCCAATCGTTATACACAGGAGGAAAAAAGAGAACGACAAAAGAAAACACTACGACGAAAGAGACATCGACTCAATTTTTACAGAATTCCTTGCAAAAGCAATTCCACTGATGGACACGTTCATCCTTGAGCGATGACTCAGCGGAATGTTTTGCTATTGATACGCATCACCCCCCCCCCCTTCCCCTTCTCACCTTTTAGCAAACAAAACCACGCGGAATCCCTAAATCAGCAAGAATTTTCACGACGAACAGCCCCTCCAGCGTTATCCGCGACTGCGAGATCCTGAATCATTTCTGTAAAAACGAAACGCAACATCTGCTAAGAACGTCTTATTTATTAATTTATTTCTTTTCTTTTCAAGAAAAATCGAGTTCCTCCGAAGGATGAGAGAGTTTTAGAGTTGGTTGAAAAGTGTTCGTGCGACGTTGCGCGTGTATCCTTTGCACGCGGAAGCGCTGGCACGAAAAAACAAGAGCACCGCAGGAGGAAGAGAGATAAGGAGAGCGAGAGAGAGAGAGAGAGAGAGAGATTGTGGTGGGAGGGAGGGCAGAGGGGGGGGGGGAGGGGGTTCAGTGTCTCGAAACGCAGCGGTATTTGCCGTGCTTTGTCGTTCGTTTTGTGCTGCGGCGTGACTCTGCCGTTGATTACGCAATGCGTGGCCATGAGAGGAGCGAGTCGTGCACGCACACAATCGAGCATCACACGTCACGTAAAACGTCCGTGCGAGCCTCCAGCAACACACTGGGAATGCACTGTGTGTTCCGCTCCCTGTTCTCGGCTCTGTCCTCTCCTCTGCTCTCTTGCCAATCCTCACGCACGTGCTTCGGCTTCTCACTCACACCACTCCAACAACACCCACTGCTTCATCACGATGAGAATCGATTGATATGTACTATACACAAAACTGTCGACTCGTCCGTCTCCCACCACGGATTTGTTCGTTTTAGCTGCACTACACGTCGTTTTTATCACGGCGACCTGCACTAGGAGCAAAGATCAGTAGTGCAGAGTGTGCAGCTAAGAGGAACAAATTCTACGATGAGTAATGCTCGGTAGATTTGTTCGTTGAGACTGTGATGTGCCATTTTTATCACGTTATTTCATGGTAATTGGAATATCGTTCCGAGCAACGAGATCCAACCATCGAAAAAGAGGCTTACGTATGAAACGGAAAGCATGGTGGGAAGAAAAAACGTTAGCAGTGTTCGTTTTAGCTATATTATCTGCACTTTATACAGGGTCGATCTGTAAGAGGAGAATAAAGCAGAAATAATAGCTAGGACGAACAGACCTTGGATTTGTCCGTTTCAGCTGTACTTTCTGCACTTTTTTGCACTCTACAAGTTTAGACGAGTAAAGCACAGAGTGCAGTTAGAAAAAAAAAATGTTAAGATTTTTTGTTTCAGTTTTATTAATATAGTTGAAATTATTAAAAGTTGTAAGAGCAAATTTATTAAAATTGCAAAAAGTACAGTAGATTAGTATGCTTCTGGATTGGTTATTTTTCTTATATTATTCGCACTTTTTACAGTAACAAAAGAGAATTTATGAGTAGAGCAAAATTGAAAATTTATCCAAAGCTACTATTGATTTGCCGAATTTTATCACTCTGTAGTGGCCGCCACGCCCACAAAAGTCGAAATTGTTCGAGGTCTCTATTCTCTCTCTCTCTCTCTCTCATTTCAATGTTCCTCCATATTTGGTTGACAATTTTCGTGACGTTTTCTTCTACGTCCAAGGTTTTCCGAAACACTTTTTATTTCTTTTCAAATTTGTAACGAAATCCAATCTTACGATTAAACAAAAAATATATCTAAAGGAGCATAGATTGGTCGAATTTGTATCACCCTGTAGTGGCCACGCCCACAAAACTAAAAATCGTCCTAGTTCCCTCTTAGTTTGCTCAGTTTATTTTTCATTCTAGATTCGGACGATATCTTTCGTGACGTTTCGTTTTACGTCCAAGGATTTTCCAAGCACTTGTCGTTCGTTTCCATTTGTGACGTCAGCTTGGCGGGGCTAACACCGACAGGCGTCAAAATCTTCGCGTGTGCGTGCCTCCTCTCCCCTCCCCAGTCATTGTTGACTATTCACGTGCTCGGCGTTTTTCTCTCTTTTTTTTTATGTAAATCTTTAATTGTGCAACTCGCCTTAGTCCTGTATAGCTCACAAACTCGTCAAGGTGGTTTATGTTCCTGCTCGGAGTGGATGCTTCCTCTCTCTCTCACTCTTCCCCACTCGTTGCTTTACGCGTTTGTGTTTCTGTGAAATTCGAGAGGGGGGGGGGGGGGAGGGAAGAGGTAGCTGCCGGATAACGGAAGATGTTCCTGCTCGTCTAGTGCAGCACCAGACTGACTAACTTACCTTCTAACTATACCAAAATCCAAATTTTTCTCTCAATATAATTTCGTTGATTTAGACAACAAAAACTTGAATTATAAATAATTTTCTGTTTCTCTTATCTTCATCTCGTTATTAATGTTTATTTGATAATAATAAATATGATTAATTTGTTCATTCCCTTCCTCTCTGAAATATTTCCTTGTAAAATACCTTGTTACAATTAAAGTGGCAATTTTCACAGAGCGCCCTCTACAATCCCGCCAAAATTACATTTGCACTTATATAACATACTCCGACCTCTTTACTCTTCGTATGCTTCCCCCTCCCCAACACTACGTCATTGGACCAATGGCAGATGTCCTGATTACAAATCAGTAAGAATCACCGATGTCTAGCAGCTTTGTTCTTCAATCCTAAATAGCTATATGATTTTTCCAAAAATTCGAATTTCATATTTAGAAATGTGTTGAAGGGCCTATTACAACTTCCTGTTGCTTCCATCAAATAAAAGCAAACTAATATTTCTTTTTGACCTTCGAAGGACTAGGATTTTCCATTTAAAATTGACCCTCTGTTTCACAGAAAATGTGTCCATTATAAAACCTACACCATCACCCATATATCAGTGTGGAGTTTTTTTTTATAGATTACTACTATAGTGACCGCACCCGTCTTCCTGAATTGTTAATTGTTTGTTCCACCGTATTATAACCGAGCATTAAAACTCAATTAACGAATATCGATCTACTTTTATCTGATCGTAGTAATGAGAATTTTTGATCCTTCGTTGAAAATTTTCCAAACGTGGCATACGATCCGTCAGAAAATATTTCATCGATAAGAAAGCAAAATTCTTCCTTTCCAACGCATCGATTCGATCTCCAAGGAGAAACAATATCGCAGTCTTGGTAATTCTCGAATACCGTTTTTCCTCGCTACCATATTTAACCAAGGGTGATGATGGACAAACGACATAGCGAATATTCACCTAAGTGTGATATTGTAAAAAACGCTATAGTAAATATTGAATTACGGATGATTTTATACAAAAAAGACATAATAAATATTCAAGCAAGTGTGATGTTGAAGAAAATGACATAGCGAATATAAACGTAAACGTAATTCAAGACAAACGGAAGCTTAAGCGCATTGATTTCGCACAGTTTAACGCTTCCATTTCCCTGCCAAGAATTACGTTCAAACGCACGTCGCTTCGTTCCTCCCCCGTGACCCGAAAACGCTCGAATTTGGAGTTTCGGAGAATGTTGGGTCGTTCCACGAAGAATTTTTGAGTTGGACTGTACAGGCGTCGCAGCGTACATGGACCGTCGAACGTGAGAAAAATGCATCTTTTTCGCAACGACGAGATGCTATTTTTCAATCAATTCGTTTAGCGTCGATAAAGTGGTGCGACAGGAAGAACGAAACCGTTGGACGTGTATCGATTCGAATGCGTATGGAGAAAATGCTATTGATTGGACGTCCTTCCCCCCACCCCCTCCCCTTTCCAGAACAATCAGCCAAGTTTCTCAGCGAACTCGAGCACCGAAATGACGAAACAAAGCTGAGGATTATACATTCGTATATATTTATATATATATGTGTGTGTATATTATAAAACAGTGGACAGGCTTGGATTTCCATAAGTCCCGGCTTAGAAATTCGTCGGCTTATTATCCGAGCCACCACCGTGTGTATTATCCATCGTTCCATCCACGAGAAAGACACCCAACACTCGCCTCATTTTACACGTTTCGCGCGCCTGTGAAGCCCGCCACGAAGCGATATATCGCTCGCTGGAGAAACGAGGACGCCAATCCCTCGTACACACGTGCGATATCGTCAAACTCTCCTATGAAAAACCTTTCGTCTACTGCTATTTCGATGCTTCTCCGCGAGTACTAGAAATCTCTTCATTTTTTCGATCTTGCTCCGACGTTCTTTATTTTGGTATTTAAATTTTTACTTTTTTTACCGGACGAGTATTCGTTCCTTCTATTGGACACGGCGAGAATTTTCATAGTATTAGAACTTTATTTGGGTTTTTTATTATTTAGAATGGTTGTTCTCGTCATGAAGAGGTTCGTGTACTGGGCATAAAGAGATTTATTCGAGTGCTAGAAATATAATTGAATTTTTAATTCTACAAGTTTGTTGTTTTTATGAAGTATTTCGTGCATTGGACATGAAGAGATCTGGCGAAGAAATAGAAGAATTTTTTAGTTTTTTTTTTTTTTTCAAAAATTTTAATATTAACAAAAAAATTATTGATAGATTAATTATTTAAATAAGGATATTTTAATGTACCAGGAATGTTCCTAGTATTTTTATAATTACAAAGGAGGCTTTTAAAATTGTGGAATAATTAAATTTCAAATAGATTTCAAAGCTGTGGCGTACAAATTTAATGTATGGAAGATTGTTTCCCAACACTGCCAATTATTTTTTATATATATTAACTCTCGAAATCACTTTGGCAGAAGAACGGGGGCAAAATTCATCGTTCAAATTGAGAAATTAGAAATCTTGGGAGGGAAATAAAGAATTTAACAATATCAAAACTCGTTAAAAAAAGTCTCAATTAAATTCTCTATTCGAAATTGACCGAAATCCTATCATTGTTCGCTCGTAAAATCCTAACGATCCGAAATACATTGTTTCCTCCCAAAACCAAGAAAAATCATTCACGAAACGTTACAATAATTTCTACGTCGCAGTTCGATTTCAGGCTCTGCTTAGAAATCAACGTTCCATGAACGGTTTTCAGTAGTACTGCAGCAAACCTATATTAAAACTGATTCTAAAAACAAAGACACGGAGACCCTCGCGCTGTTGCAAAAATTAAAAAAAAAAAAAAAACAACACGAAGGTAGAAGCGACGAAGAATTAATAAATAATAATATCCGAAGATTCGCGTATATATAAAGGAACTAGAAACGTAGTTGCATGGATAATACAGGAGGAATAGAATGAGCGCGCGCGTGGCTCGTTAAGTATCGTTCTATAGCGTGGGTGTATACGCACGACCCTGGAGGATGTAGGCGCGGAGAGAACAGCAACGCGGCAACGCCGTAGCAGTCGCGCGAATAGACGCGATTCTCTCGGTTCGTGCCTTTTATGTAATTTTCCCCTCCCCCCTCTTCAACGTCCAATAGCGATCGTGTATGCAGCGTACGTTCGTTACGTTACGTTACGTTACGTCCTTCCTTCCCCTCTTGATCCAACTTTTTCGAGTTGCCTCTGGAGCAAGCAGAATTTAAAAAGCCGTTACGTCACGTTACGTTACGTTACATATTTCCTCCCCATCCTGATTAAAATTACTACCAAAGCGAACAACGCGACTTGCGATCAAAACAGCACGTTTCACGCGACGAAATCTTTCATGCCTAATTCTGTTTCTTTACGTCACGTTACGTTACGTTACGGTACGTTTTCCTCACCCTCCTGACCCAAGCGTTCTCCATAATTGCCACTCGAGCAAGCAACAACGCACGATTACAAAATCCCGTTTCGCGTGACGAAATCCTCCATGGCTAAAAGTCTAGGAAGGATGAACGAGATTGCATGAATATTCCTGATGAAAAGAAAGAAGAAGCAGAGTACTGATATTTGTGGTGTTTTGCAGGTCACGAGGGAGAAGAATATGATAGGCCGATGAGTCAAAAAGCAAGCGACCCAGCAGAAGCAGCAGGAGCACGAAGAAGCAGAGGAAGAAGAAGAGGCAAAAGGAGGAGAAGGAGGAGGAGACGAGACGAGAAAGCAAGAATAGGAGAAGCGGAGCTGGAGGATTTGGAGTGCTGAGAAACGAGAACGACGGAGAGGGAGAGAGGGTAAAAAACTTTGAACACCAGGTCTCTGATGTTAGCGGACATTAACGGTAACCTGGCGGATCTGAGAAGCGAAGCGATGGCGTCGCAGAGATTCTGTCTGCGCTGGAACAATCATCAGAGCAATTTGCTCTCCGTATTTGACCAACTTTTGCACGACGAGTCCTTCGTCGATGTTACTTTGGCTGTTGAGGGCCAGTTACTCAGGGCACATAAAATGGTCCTGTCAGCATGTAGTCCTTATTTTCAAGTATGTAAACCTTTCTCTCTTTCTTAGGAATAGTTTGTCTCCACTTATTGGTTACATTTATTTTTCGTTAGTTGACATTGCAAATTTTAGTCAATTCTATTCGCAATTATATAACATTTTTCAACTGGATAAATTTACAAGGATGTTTACCAGTGGGTGGAAGAGTCAGACTTTTAGCAGGATACACATGTAGCGCAATTGGAGACTAATTTCTATGTACTTTGCAGGCTCTGTTCGTCGGGCATCCGGATAAGCATCCAATAGTCATTCTAAAAGACGTCCCATACGTGGACATGAGGAGTTTACTGGACTTTATGTACCGTGGCGAGGTGAGCGTGGACCAGGACAGATTAACTGCATTCTTGAGGGTGGCAGAGTCCTTGAGGATAAAGGGACTGACCGAGGTGAACGAGGATAAATGCGATTTGCCAAGCATCACCTCGTCACTGCTCGGTAATCAGAATGCAGTGCCTCCACCACCACCGAATCTGCACAGGATCAATCAGATTGGTCCGCACCACCACGTACCCCAGAAAAGGTTCCATCATATGTCCAGTCATCCACTTCTTGGCTCTGCCTTGACTGCCCCAAAGAGGAAACGTGGAAGGCCCAGGAAGCTCTCGGGCTCCTCGGACACTCCCATTGGCGAGTCCAGTCAAGATCTCCAAAGCTGCTCGGGCATTGACCTCGTGCAAGGCTCTCCGGAAATGCTGGAAATGAAGATGGGAATTGATTTCCAAAGCGAGTCCACCACTGGTAGGAGCTCTGGAAATGGTAGCTCCAGTGTTAACTCCAACAATCATGGAAATACGAGCCTAGCTGCGTCGTTGGCATCCTCGAGGAAGGATGAGCCTACCGAGAATGGTACTGATCCACCAGAAACCACCAGGGTCAAGCGGGAACCTGAACCAACACCAAGCACCTCTGCGCAAGGTAACCACTCGATCACAATTCGATTCCTCATATTGTACATTCCTTTACTCCCTTGTATCCTGCCAATTTGCAATTCGACTCTTCTCTAACTTGGCTCTTTTTTTAGCTTCGGATGAGACGTTCGCGCGACCACTGAGTAGACAAGGGAGCGAAAGTTTCAAGCAAGGTAAGGATACACTGAGATTAGACGATCGGAAGTAGCCCCCATAACATGAGAAGAACACTGTCCTCTCACGAGACGATAGCATTTTTTTATACAGGAGTATTACGAGACGTGATAAACTTGTGGATTTTCTTGTCGAGAGTCGAGCTTCCGTGGAGGAGAATAATCTGTGGTAACGAGTGGAATGTCGAGAAATTGTGGAAATCTAATTACCATTTCGCAATACTCTTGTACATGGCGAGATTACTGGCCACGTGAATTTACACTCGACCGAGAGATGTTCCCTGTCACGTTGGTTTCTCGACAGGAATAAGCCTCAGGTTCATACTGGAGATGAATATTTATCCGATCAAAGCTGTGTAATATTAACAATAAATAGCATAAGAACATCAACGAGAGAAGTGAAAGAAGAAGACGTGATGGAAATAACTGATCCATGGATGTCGAACGATTCTTAACGACAGAAATTCAAAGATTGCGAAGATAACTCTGCTAATCACTTTGACTTTTCAGAAGACACTCACCTGTTAACAGCGCAAGTTTCCCTAAAGTAGCCAATGGCGATTTTTAAATCCATAGCTCGTAACGTCCTCGTGCAAGTACGATTCTTGACACGTGGGTATTCTTAGCGCTCCAACCGACTTAGGGACACGTGCGAAAACGTCTAAATTTCACACATATACACTGACGATACGTCAGAGAGGAAAAGAAGGTGCACGACAGAGCGATGCACTCGCGACTAATACAATATATATATATATACAAGATGACGAAGATTTAACAGAGAGGAGCTGAAATATCTCACCTACACATTTGGAGCTTCTCGTTTACGCTTCTCGTTTACAATTCATTCTGTGTGTCTTTCCCAATGTGCTGGGCCAATGTGCGAACTTTCTCAATCTCGTTCCAGCCCATTCGCCTACACCTGTTGAGCCTCCTTTCTCCACCAATACCACACTTGCGATCCCAACAAATTTGAACAACACTTTCACGATCACTATCGATAGAGCCGTCCGAGAATCGAAGAGAGAAACTACGCCATTGGCCAATTTGCGCAAGGAGGAGGGGGTGGAGCCAGCTTAGAACGGTGCTTGAGTTTTTTCCCTCATTTTCTTTTAAAACGCTGGTTAACTTGCTTATCATCGCTGCAAGAAAAGCGATACGGGAGCATCGAGACCGAAGGGGGATGAAAAACGATGAGTATAAAATCCAAAGTCTCCTGCTCTGTTGCGTTTCATTCTCTTTCTGAATGATACGTCATTATACGAGCCCGATGACCATCGTGGCGGATTTCCATCTTCCGGATCCTACTGTGGCCCTTCTTTTCACATAGAGGATATCTCCATTTGGTCCCTGAAAGAGCAGTGTTGAACAAAGTGCAATAGCAACTGCAATAACAAAAATGTTTCAACTACAGTAATTTAAAATTGTAAAAACAAAATTACAATCACGCGTGGGGGCTGTATATAGTTCGACTATAGAATTACATAAAATTAGTATTTGTTTGTGATTTTGTTTTCTCCACTTTAAATTATAATATTTGAAAGGTTTCCATAATTGTAATTGCAATTAAATTTCCTCAACATTGCTGAAGGGTGCATTCTTTCTGTAAGGAGAATCCTTATTTGTTCTCCGAAGGAATGTATTTTTCTATATGGAGCATCTCCATTCGGTCTCCGGAAGAGTGCATTTTTTCTGTATCCGCTACGATGGTCGATCAAGCCGTTGCGTCTTCTGGATCTTGAAAAACTGGAGACGAGGATAGAAAGAGAGGGATACGGGTGGGCGACTGAGGGATGAATTGAGAGAAGTTGGCCAGAATGTCTGAGGTGTCAGAATGTTTCTTTTTTTCATTCTTTTTTTTATCTCTAATCTTGAGCTGAGAAAGAGAGAGTGTGTGTGAGTATCTGAGGTGTGTGTGTGTATGTGTGTGGCTGTTAGGAACATTAAGAGGAAAGAGAAAGAGGCAGAGATAAAGAGACGCACGCGCGACCGCGAAAAGTGACCACGATGACCTCTCGGAGTGTTCGGTAGTGAAAAAGTTAAAGATTTGTAGAAAGCTAGAGAGAGAGAGAGAGAGAGAAGAGAGAGAGAGAGAGAGAGAGAGAGAGAGAGTAAGAGAGAGAGAGAGAGAGAGAGAGTAAGAGAGTAAGAGAGAGAGAGAGAGAAAAAACGTGTTGCTTTGTTCACTTAGCGCAGGTGAGTTGAGATTATCTGAATCACCAATTTGAGATATCTGAGAGATATTACCTTTGCGCGGGGGAAGCGAGCTAGGGAGGCCAGCCGAAAGCGATTTTAATACCAAAAATAAAATTCCAACGAAATGTCAAACATGTTTATGAAAAAAAATACTGTAGCAAGCGAATTCGTACTCATAAAACCATCTTCCTTCATAGGAGTGCGAGAGGGTGATAATAATGAATAAAGAGAGAGAGAGAGAGAGAGAGAGAGAGAGAGAGGGAGGGAGGGTAGGAGAGAATTTACACGAGGTGAGAAGCTAAATTTCAATCGTTTAAACTCTATAGTTTCCTCGAAAGACTTCTTCCTTCGTGCGTCCTATATCTTCATAGATCTTCTGCTAGATCATCCAGCATAGACAAACCTTTACTCCAATTTCTCCTTAATTTCCATTCTCTTTTTTTTAAATTTTCCTATTTATTTCTCTTTTGTTGTCATTTTCCCTCCTTGCCCATTTGCTCTCTATCTACTCCTCTACTCGTTATCTGGCTGTTGCTGTAAGTGAAATTGTGAATCTTCCCTTGGGAGTTGTGTGAATGGTCCAGTGAATGAATCGTGATATTTAGATTTCTTATTGAGAGTGAAAGAGTGAGTGAATGAGTGTGAATGATTACCAATCTCTCAATTAAGGCTGTTTGATGGCCAGTGAAGAGAAGACGATGCCAGGGTGGGGACTGAGAGAAAGAAACACGTTCGCGAATAATTTCTTATCGATTTGATGATTTCTGTAGACAAAAAGAATAGAGATTGATAGGAAGAGAGAACAAAAACATATAGAGAAATGTTCGATTTTTTGATGAAGACGCGATTGACGGTGACTCGTTTTTGCTGGCTCTACCCTTCCTGCTTCCCCCCACAAATATAATATCTACTCAAATACATCAGTGTTAATTAATTCATCGAGGTATTCAAGTTGATGTAATTTCTGATTTAGAGACTAGAGAAAGAGAGAAATAATGAGAAATAGTGAGAGGGGAGGAGAAAGATAAACTAAAATTTGACACACTGCGAATAAAGAGAAATGCAGTGATAGAGAAAAGATGAATTAGTTAACGCAAAAATGAAATTATTTAAGGCAGTGTGAGAGGTGTGGAATGGTCTAAAGATGAATTTTCTTTCAGACTCGGAGGAAACGTTGAGCGGAGGTGGGTCCCGTTCACCGACGCACATTCGTTTGAATTTCGAACGGTGTTTCCGGAAGGAGTACAGCGCTAGTAACCTGCAAAGCAACAAATCCTCGACGCCAGCATCGTCCGAGGATCAACAACAGCAGCAGCAGCAGCAGCAGCAGCAACATTCGGATTCAGAATCGGAGCAGAAGCTTTCCAAGGAGAATTTGAGCAGTGCCATATTCAATTTAGTCGCTGGCGAGTCTGAGATTAGCCAGAGCGACTTCGAGGGCTCGTTCAAAGTTGAGAACGAGAGAACGGAGGGATCCGTGCGTGACTTTTGCGTTAAGGAAGGCGATGTGTACCGTTGCACAGTCTGCCACAGAACGTATACACACATAAGCAATTTCTGCCGGCATTACGTGACCTCGCACAAGCCTAACGTCAAGTACTATCCGTGTCCTGTGTGTTACAAGGAGTTCACGAGGAAGGACAACATGGTCGCGCACGTTAAGATCATTCACAGCCTGAAGCCGCACATGAGTCTCAGTAGTGGCGGTAGTAGTATGGGACAACAACGGTAGACCACGTGCCATCCACCTCGAGAAGTTCTTCTAACATTGCAATTTCCCGATGGTACCATGCGCCATCGTCAATTTTCTTCTCAACACTGATCGATGATGGAACACGCCTAAACCTTCTCAAGGGATAGGATCTCGGGGATCTAGAAAGATATAGCTGCCATCGTTGTATGAAAACTCAGCCAGTAACCAAGCTATCCTGGACAGGCTCTTCGAGGATCGCTTCTCGTTGCCAGCTCTCCATCACTTCAACTCTCCTAGATCAGCACGAGTCATATTTAGCACATTTTTCCAACGGAATAACAGGAAACCAAGGATAGATAGCTAGATACTTAGGGAATTATCGTACCTAGGCTCTTACACGTGTAGCTAGCGAGCGAACGATTTACAAGTTATACCGAGTGTAATGATAAATTTTTAACGCCAACTGATAGAGATATGCGTAGTGAGCTGAGCCGGAGATTTAGCATTTAGATGCCTAGTTTGGCCGGTACGTGGCCAGTATATGTTGATCCTCCACGTACCTGCCATCCAATCGGCGAATATCAAGCAACCAAATCTTACAAGTGTTACGTTTAGACGAGTTTTCGATGGATTTTTATCGTTGGGCTATCCATATGCCCGATGTAACGCAGCTCAATATTTCAGTTTTCCTTTCTTATCTTATATGCTATATTGGTACTACGTGGTACCCATTATCCCCTCTCCCCATTCTCTCACAGATTTGCTCTTTTACCTCCTCGATTCTTCGTCCCCTTCATTTAACACAGCTCTTTTTCCCTCTGCAGTTATCTTCTTCTTCCTCGTTGCCTTTTGGCCTCTTTTTTTATTTACACTTCATCCCGTACACTTGCACGTAGTGTCAATGCAGCTTTCATGTTTTACGAATGAATTTCAAAATTAATTTTTATCCAGCAAGCATACCAGGATCTTTCACAGAAAACGAAGAATCACTCTTTTAAGCTACTTTTATTTCTTGACTGAATTTTTGTGATTTCTTCCCCTCTTCCATTTTTAATACTAACATTTTAAGCATATTTTAGATCATTCGTTACTTAAATCAATTCATTTTAATAACCTTTCACTATTGCTGGATAAGAAAATTATTTTTGATAAAGGACTGCGGCTAAAATTATATCAGAACGGAATGGTCATCTTTGATGGGCAAACCGAGCACTTTTAGGTGCGTTGGGCATTAAGTTAATACAAAATCAATGAGCTTTACCACGTGCCTCACCTTGGAGAGGGAGTCGCGGACAAATAATGAATATAAAAAGCAAAAAAGTAAAAACAAAAAAAAACAGATAGCAGGAAGAATGAGAAAGATGAAAAAATCATTAAGAAAATATTAGAAAGAGTTTATATATCGCCAGTATCCACCGTGCCTGAACCAAGTTCTTGCACAGCGTGGCTCAACGAACTTAGGGGACAAATGAAATGAAAAATTAAATAGAGAGAAAGCATGCAAAATACCAGAGGCATCAAACTATTAAGTCAAATCTTGATATAGAGAACAGATTATTATTATATTTACTATATCTATATCTATACCTATATATATATATATATATATATATATACAAAAACACATATGAGACTAATAAATCTGTGAGAGAATCATATGTGCGCGCAGAATCTTGAGGAAAGGAGTCCAGATTGATCGATCACGAGATATCGATCGCTCGATCAGGGGCACCAATGATCCGAATTTAATCGAGGGATTCGTCAGCAACATAAACAAGAAATTCACAATTATTATGAAAAAAAAATATATTATAAATATATTAAAATAAGAGAACCACGTAGACTGAGTTAATGCAATATATAGATATATAATGTATGTATATATATATATGTATATACTATATATATACACACACTTATACGATGACCGTTCAAGTCTGTTGAGCCGTTGAACCGTTGTCGATTTTTTTCGAGCCTGAACTTTTTGCGCGCGTTAATACAAACATAGTCGTAGAAGATCTTAGCGAAGGAGAGAAGGCTTCAAGGCTAATTCATGGAAACGGGACATGCAATTTTAAGATTTGAAAGACTGCAGAGGGACGGTTTTAACGACACCAAATACAAGATAGTACTGACATTGGATAGACTGAAGGCACCGTAGTAGTAACTTAACGCCGTGCGGCGACCAAGCTACGATCCGCTTCCGGTCGCTTCTTACCCGATATCACCATCGCCGCCAAAAAATCTCTCAGGGAATACACGAGGAAAATTTTGCTTTCGAATATTATCCAAATTTATAAAAAGAATAAAAGAAAAGAAAAAACGACACTAGTATCGTTGGAACAATCGAAGAAAGAAGAAAGTTTCAATGAGAAGGAAATTGAAGAATCGATGGACGTAAACGACTCGGGATTGAAAGAGTGTCGGAACGTGCGATAGTGGCTGGTGGTCGCGGCTAGTAGATTTAGTCGTGATGAGACAGCACTAAAATAACGAGAGTAGCTTACTATATTTTGCACCTTCATCCTTGAGTCTCCTCCGAGAACCAATTCGTCACTTGGATTCCCCCAAGTTGGAGCTCTCACCGATGAAATATCGTTTATGCGACAGAGAGATAGGCGAGCGATTTATATACAAATTTTTTCACTAGCTGGGCGTAGACATTAGACGACTAGAGGCTATATAATAATAATAATAAATCTCTTATTATTATTATTACGATTACAATTATCATTATATTGCTATTATTACCGCTACTATTATTACCGTAGTTATTCATTGTTAATTTTAAACGAACTCGAGACTGTGTGTGAGATGCGTTTTGTCTGTACTGTTCGATCGAGCGGCGTTCTTCGCTTGTTCAGTTCAGTTTCGTTCCCTTTTTTCGCATCCTGCTGTGTCTCGATGCGAAAAATTAAATTGACGGACGTTTCTCGGTCGTGACTCGTTTACCTTGTGTCATGGTTCGAAGGGACAAAATTGTTGAATTTGTCGTGTCGTTTTATTCAATGAATTTCATCGCGATACAGGGCAAAGGTCATTGTCGA
Source organism: Prorops nasuta (assembly GCF_024137725.1). Taxonomy (NCBI): domain Eukaryota; kingdom Metazoa; phylum Arthropoda; class Insecta; order Hymenoptera; family Bethylidae; genus Prorops; species Prorops nasuta. The sequence continues at coordinate 8,292,646 of NW_027116805.1, read as the reverse complement.
TTCGTTTAATAGCGTCGTTGTAGGTAATGGTTTGTAGAATGGATGCGCGCGATAATATTGCAACAAATTATCCATCACTCTCGCATTGTATCCGGAAAGACCTGTTTCACCACGAGATCGATCAGCTTTAACGGAGAGGCTTTCGCTAATCTTGTTTCCTTTCTTCTCTACTGTGCGTTCGTTCTATTCGACGCCCTCCAATGTTACAAAGCTGATCGGTCTCGAGCGAATAATTTGAGGATCTTGGAAGCTTTACAAACTTCTGGACCAAAGAGAATTTTATGAGCCTCGCGCGAAAGCTTCAGGGGGCTGCTTGATAAACGTTTGGCTATCCTCGAGCCTCGAAATAGATTACGGTGAGGGCACGGTACTTCCGGTACATTCACGAGAGATTAATATATTCGCGATGGGTTGCAGTTGGCCCGTCCAAAGAGAGACATCTGAGCGGTATAAATTCACATAGTTGATAAATATATATAGATATATATATATATATATTAGATTTTATTATTATTATTATTATTATTATAATTATTACTATTAATTATATTAAACAAAAGTGCAAAGAGGCAGCGGCTAGACAGCTTATATCTATTTAAAAGAAAGAAATTAATTACAAAGGGAAAAAGTAAACAATTAACACACACTCACATTTGATAATCACTGAGAGGCTAAGACTAACTCAATTATATAGGACAGGGAGCGACGAGGATAGTTTGGAAAAAGAGATACGTGTAGTATGTTCGTTGAAAGTCATCAGTAGATGTTTCTCTGTTGTCTTGTAGATTATAATAAGCACCCAATGAATCATTTCGGATAGCTCGATCAAAATGAAACCCTGGTTTCTTTTCTCTCGGCATCTCGGATGATTCGCAAGTTTTCAGCTTAATTTCTACCTCCACGAAAATCCAAAAAATAATCTTATTTCTTATCTTTCCTGCTATTATATTCTTCAGACTTATTCCGATACTGATGAACTGAGAATTCTATTTCTGGGCAGCTGTAGTCTTGCGAAGATCGTGCTTATTCCCACTGAGCTCCTCTTGTTGGCACTTGAAGGCTCGTGAAATCAGATTGCATCTATTGTACTTCTTGACAGTGTAAAAACTAAAAGAGAAAAAATGAATGAAAAAATATACAAAGTCTAAGGGAAAATAATCGGGTGTAGGTTTTTATAGATAAAACTTCGCTCCAAGGAAAAACGAGGAAATTATATCGTATATCTAGCTCACGTTGGTTGCCTTTTTGATAAATGAAAAACGTTGTTGAAATTTTTAGAGTTAAGTAAAGTAGGAAAATATTGTAAGGGAGAGATAAGCAGAGTGTATGAGAGAGATTCTTGTTGCCAATTTATAATATAATAGTAACGTAAGGAGTATAGGGTGATTTTGTGAGTCTTAATAATGTTAAATTTTATTAATTGTACAAAAATTAGTGTTCAAATTGACAAAAAGTGTTCATATAAAAAATCTTACAACAAAGAGATAAGATGAAACGAAAGTCGACGTTTCAGGGAGCTACAGTGGGAAGACCAAAGGCATTGATGTATTAGAAAAAGTGGGAAAGAATTTTGTTTCGTAATTCCAGTAAAGAGAAATCATCTCTCTCTCTCTCTCTTAAACGATTGATCTTTGGCTTTATAGGCCGGCTGCCTGGAATGATATGCTCGGTAAATCGAAATTTTAAACAAGCCAGATTTTATCCCAGATAAATAGAACCTTCAGGGTATCGTTGCTATGTTAAATGTTAATTAATTTATACGTGTTTATAGAAGGTTAATGGAGTACGTGGGCGAATTGAGGTGAAAGAATAGAATATGTTATTATTATTATTATTATTACTATTATTAAGAGCGACTCTTACAAAGAAGTCGCGTCAGATTCTCGTCTTTATTATTCCCTTTCTAAAAGGGAAACACCAGTCAATGAATGATTAATTATTAAGTTTCTTCATTTCGTGTTTAATCGATCCACTGGCAAACTCTTGCTCCGAGCAGAAAGAAATATTGATGTAAAATATGTGAAAGCTTCATCGTATAGATCAAGAGAGAAAATCATAAGATTGACAAGCAAGAAAATAAGGAGGATTTTAATTTACGAGGCTTAAAAAGCAGACTGTACTACCGGATAGATTTTAATATATATAAACAAACATATATATATATATATACACACACATATATATCTTATATATACATACACATACGCAATCATGTATGAATGTGTGTATGTATGTATCGAAAAAGATAAAGATGAGAAAACATAGTTTATTAATAAGAATTGAGAATTCATCATTTAAAAAAAAACGCGATACCCACGTACGGAGTGTCGTGAGAATCATAGTGCAATTGGAAGTACATATATGAAGATTCCAAAAATCTGAAAAGTTTGCTCTTGTCCAAGCTCGACACTTTTCAGCGTGTGCCACAAAATTACGCGACACCCTGTATAAATACATACAAGAATTATATTATTATGATTATAATTGCAATTATTATTATTATTATTATTATTATTATTATTATAGATTATATATATATATATAAACAAAAGTTATATCAAATATATTTTAGCGCTAGTTGGTAATTAAGGTCGTTGCAGTTGTGAAGTGAGATGCGTCAGAAAACAGCAAAAATTAATGGAGATAAAATTAATGGCAAGAAAATATAATAATAGAGGTTGATTTTTAATTTTTATAATCTCTTGTAAGTGACTAAAAAAAGCAAACTGATGATGTGTATTAGATTAAAATCAGAAAGTGAGAGTGTGTGTGAAAGAGCGCGCGCGAGCGAGCGAGCGAGAAAGGAAGCGTTTATTGTAAAGCGTATCAGTGGAATCCAATAATTAATTATATAAACGTAGGAGTAATATTCCCCGTTTTGGTGCCTTTTCAAAGCGACGCTGGAGTCGAAGCAAAAAGCTGAAAAGAAATATTGAGGTAAAAAATGAAAGAGACAAATTGAGACGAGAAAAAAGAAATTAAAAGTTATCGACGAACGGATCAAAGTTTTGAAACTGTTATTGTAAAATCGACGAACGCATCTCTTCTGGACAAGAGACAAATAATGTTTGCTTTTTTAGACATTGTTCTTTCGGTGCGTATCATCGTCGATTTGCATTCTTCTAGTGCCAAATACAAAGTGAAGAAAATACAAAAATTTTATATTGAGAAATGAGAGGCTACAAGAAAGAGAAATAGCGAGAGTGAGCTTTTGCGTGCGTGGCTGTGTGTATAGGTTTGAGCGAGCGTGAGAGAGAAAACGAGTGAGTGACTTTTTAATGCGAGAAAGGGTCTTTTCTGACGCTGGGTAGAATTAGTATATTTTATATGCACTGATGATTGTTTGTTTATGACTCTAATCAATAATAAAAATACGAAACGGTGTTCAATACACGAATAAGTGATTCTCGCTGTATACCAGATTTTCTCACGTATCAGTACTCTTATGCACTGTACTTTAAGTTATTTTTGTCTGTTATCAGTTTGAGCAATGATTTTCCACAGTAAACCGATCGATGAATAACGTTTTAATGTTAGGTATGCTCTCTCTATTCTTCTCTCCTCATTTGAACACCTCCACCCCCCTAAAGTTTCTTACTGGAATTATTGATGAGCTTGGAAAATCATTTCTCATTCTCAACATTTATCGTGCGAGTAGACCTGATCGTGCAGAGCACGTTAAATTCGAGATGTATCAAAAGAAATCATGTAGACTCTCTCATATATATCATCTTTTTTCTATTCTTCACTGATTTTTATCTTTGCGCATTCGGGCCCCCCGAAGTGGCATGACTCATTGAATGAATAAGAAAAACTGACCATTTTTAAACATAATAATGTTCCTTAAATTTTAACATTTCGTCACAGAAATTAACGTCTCTGTTCCATTAGCACTGGCATTGTAATTAAAAAAATTAATTCATAATTGTGTGTGAAAAATTTGTCAATTATTGAAGCATCATAGTGTACCTTTTGGTTGATCTTTATTCTTATTATTTTTTGGAGCAGCTCCAACATCCTATTTCTGTAAATTTTTATTTGCTTCTTCATACATCATATGAACAGATAAGTGGATAACAGTGCTAATGAAAAATAAGGACTTTGCAAGAAAATTTATACCTGAAAGAGAGATAAAAATGGAAAAAATAGTGAGTAAGAGAGAGAGAGAGAGAGAGAGAGAGAGAGAGTGAAAGTGAAAGTACGCGAATGAAAGAGGTAATTACTAAGCTAACACTATGGTAGTGTGTAGTAGCTGCAATATTTTTGTATGTCGCTTAGATATCGTATGTTTATATTGCCACCAATTCTTCACCTTTATTTTGCGCACTGTAGAATCATTACTTTCTTATTTGTATAATTATTAATTATTAATTTTTCATTGCGTTGCTCTTCCGATTACAATTGTTCATTGAGAATGATTTTGTTTTTATGATTATTGTAAAGTCTGTGTACTATTTCCTTTGCTCGTTTATCATCGTTCGCGTCCGGCTAACACTGAACGGCTGTCAATATTTGTTCATTTTTTTCCTTTTGGTTTTTAATCGTGACCACCGGAAGTGCCATATTTTTATTTATAATCGCGAATTGAAATTTGCCGGACGTGCGACTGAGATTAAACGATTATCAAAGAAATAACTGTCTCCGCGCGATCTTTTCACCTAGACAAAGTTTTACTTAATTTTATTGACAAAAGAACCTAGCACTTTATCACTTACACGAACATACACATACACATACATACATATACAAAGATACGACAAATACAGAGCACCGTTATTCTTAGCCAAAAATTATTTTTATTTAGTGTTATTCGTTTTAGCTTGCATTCACGAAAGCTGAGGACTTTTTCGTGCTCCATTAATATAACAAATTTGTCATTTTTATTAGAGTAGCGTTTTAAAACATTTAATTTTTTTCTGGCACGAAAGATTCCTACTGCTGATCTTAGTCTATGGCTTCCCTGGTTCAAATGTTCGTCAAGAAAAAGCATGTGCATCTATGTAAAAAATACTTGGTCGATACAACATTTATACTTCAGGGGAGTACAGTTAAACGTTTATTTTTATTTTCTATGGATTTTTGTTTTGCATGTTGCGTACACATATTGTTGATTTATGATTTTTACTGTAAAGACTACGAAAGAAAATAATGTTAGAGCTAATTAAAGAAAAATATATATATTTATAATAAAAAGTATATATATATATATATATATATATATATATATATATGTAAATGGTTTGTTAGTTGCATTTAAATTGACAATTTTCGCTTGCACGTAAAAGTTCGGTGCAATAATTGATGAAACCTTGAAATTTTAAAGTTGAAATTACGTGCAAATATCTTGGGAGATGTAGTGGATTGAAATTCAACGATTTTGTACAAGAGAAATTGTACTTATCGATTTTACTCTTGCGGAATCGTTGAAATTCGGTTTGCTTTGGCCACTTTGAAAGTTTTGCTTATAAATTTTTGTACATACAAAATGGAAGAAATTCTTGGAAGGCAGAAGTAAAATAATCCAAAGTCCAAAGCAAATTCTCCATCTCTACCAAGAGTCTTGGAATTCTTTAGTTTTTAAATAATGATCATTTTTAATAATTATTAAGTCAGAGGAGCTTGCCAAGTAATTTTTCGTCGAAGACCAGAAGTTAAGGTCTGGCTAAGAATTGTAAGGAAATCTTCTCGGAGTATGCTACGTATGTATTTTTGTAGATAGTCTATGTGCTATGATCCTACTATTGCATACACTGATATACACGTGCACACAATGTCGCGAGATTCATTAAAGAATGATGTGGTTTTAATTTCTATTTTTCTTTTATTTCCGTTTATCTCATCCAAGCCCAATATTAATTATTTTTCTTCATCAGTCACGAGGATTCAGCTTCTTCTGATTTTCAGCACAATCACGTTTGGTTGGTACGTTTTAGCTGTTCTTTTTGCACTTTTGATATATCATTCCTTATTGCTCATTCTATTAGATTGACATTATGGAAAAGCAGAAAGCATTAGAAGTCTCGTTAAAACGAACTAACCAATAGTGTCTTCTAGATAGAAATTAATTATCGAATTTCTTATTTGCCAATTATTGTAGAAATTATGATTTTTATATATATTTATGTCACGTTAAACGTATCGATTTTCTTTGGAGTTTTCCATAGATGTTTGTACATGTTAAATTTGCATCTGTAGTAACTGAGAAATGAACGTAATTTTCTTTATCACAGCATGAGATATTAATTTAAGACTTTTTTTTAGAATTCACATCGACCAGTGGAAAAGAATCCGAGACGAAGACAGACAAATCGTCTAAGGGGAACAGTCAGAGCTCCCAGCAGCAAGTAACGGAAGGAGGGTCATCAAAAGCGTCGTCTTCAACGGCATCAGCGACATCAGCGAGTTCTGCGGCAACGACGAGTTCGACAAGTTCAACAACCACTGCATCGAATTCTGGAACGACAACAACAACAACATCCACTGCTAGAAATTCGTCAACGGGCTCGCCAGGATCACGAAATCAGAATAACGTATCGGGGAACTCTTCTTCGAGCAGTCAGCCGAGTACACCGGGAATTGGAGCAATGTCTGCACCGACAGGACGTCAAGTGCCTAAACGGCGCATGCGCAGGAGAGCGACCTCTCATTCGCAAGACCCAGCGGAGCAGCTTACCGAAATGTCCGTCAGAGGTCTTAACCTCTTCCGTTATGCGTCCATATCAGAAGGGGTGTATCAGTGCACCGAATGCGCCAAACTTGATATTCAAAAGACTTTCAAGAATAAGTACAGCTTCCAGAGACACGCATTCCTCTATCACGAGGGCCATCAGAGAAAGGTCTTCCCGTGTCCGGTTTGCGCAAAAGAATTCTCCAGGCCAGACAAAATGAAGAATCACATGAAGACAGTTCACGACTGCTTCATGCCCAAGGATTGCGTTATGCCTTATGGCTTCTATCTCCCGCCTTAGCAAGCGGTGCGTGGGCGAGGTGGGATGGCGACAAGCTCGCCAACAGCGGAACATCCTGCTACCAGTGCAAGCCAGCAACTCAATAGACAAAGATCCTCATCTTCGCCCCCCAAACCCAAGAAATCCAAACTGTAGAAGAGAATTATCCCTGATATTCCCCTCCTCTACAAATCCCCTGTGCCTCTATCATGTATCGTTCCATTCAACGACTCTCGTTGAGGACAACTAATAATGAACAGTCTTACACGAAGCACGAAATATCGTCGATGCTCCTTCAATTGATCGATTTTTAGTTTAATTTTTCCATTTTGAATATTACTATGATCCACTGTAAACACTCATTGATTTGCTGGCTACTGATAAAAATTCATTGTGTAATGCGATTCACAGAGTCGTTCATTGAACGTCGTGTGCATTGCTCGACAGTATTAATTAGCTTTTTTGACCGATAGACACTGTGTAAACGGACCAATCGCAACCCCATCTCACTCCCACGAGAGCCGCAACATGTTATAAGAAACTGTTTGGTTCGTCTTGACAGCCGTCCCAACGATCTTCGCGACTCTCTTCCTCGGAACTGGATAAGGCTTCCGGCTGAGCTGGAGGATATAGTGACTAGAGATTTTCGAGCTCTACCGAGAGAAGGGACGAACACTTTGCTCCATCCCGTGTACATTTAGTATTAAATGAACTTTTAAACTGTGCAATAGCGTACGTTGCTCTATTTCTTCTCGTCGCTATGAATCAAGCTCGATTACCGCGATCCACTTGCCAATCTTACGTCTTCCCGTTTTTTATGATCGGATCGCTACTGTTTCATCGTTTTATAAGATTCCATCGCAAATATACCTTAGTCAGCATTAGCTGATTGAGAATTTCTTCGAAACAAAAAATTAATTTCTCATTAAAATTAATTGTTTAGCGTGAAACAATAGCACCCAGGAGGTGGTTTTTCCTATCTTGCAGACAGAGATCTTGATCTCTTTGCAATTATAGTTCGCTCGAACCCAAACGATTTGATAATGACGAAATTTACTTTTGAAAAAGTTTGTTCCTCTCATCACATATCTGTTTATCTATGTTTATCGTGGATAGCTAGGGACTAATTATACGGAAAAGAATAATTATATTATTCTTAATTGAGCCCTCCGGCCACCCACGAGAAAATTCCGATGGTGCGTATGTTTAATAATAATCCAACATAATACAGATTTTAAGAAAAAGAAATAAAAATTAGAACTGAGAGGTAAACACAGAGAAAGAGAGAAATAAAAGAAGAGAGTGCGTGTATACTATTTACCAGAGAGTTTATATTTTACCAGAAAATGGTAAAACGGCAGAGCTTAGATGATAATGTAGTTGAAAATAACGTGGATTTATCACGAATTACACTGCATAGCAGATTCGGTATATGTACAGGTTTATTTTGGAAGAGTGTATTATATTATTATTATTCTATTATAATTTTAGCAATTATTCTTGCACAATTAAATATTTTTATTATCACCGTTATTATTCGCTATTCATAGCTATACTCTGAAGTTTTAGGAATGGACAAGCAACAATAGGAATTATTATTAATTGTTAGCTTAACTAAGAAAGCGCACAGAGATGCACAAGGTAGAGATAAAGATATACTACATATATATATATATATATACATACGTGTGTGTGTGTGTGTATATGCAGGCATAGTTCATATCGATTCCCATATTTACTTGTGTAGTGCGCGAGAGTTTATTTTTCATTACCACTGATTTCTTCGTATTTACTTTTTTCGTATCCCCCTCCCCATTCTTCGCCTCTTAATTTACGCAATGCGTCATGCGATACAAAAAGATTTTTATATTTTCAATATTGATATACTACTACTATTATTATTAGTTCCGGTGTATTGGGTAGGCTCTCGCTGAGGAGAAGGAGGACAATCACTATTTGCCCTGCATCGCATTGTTGTCAATATCTTTCAGAGTTTTTTTTGTTTTCTTGTTCGTTTAACATAGCCCACTCTATGTTACTATTAAGATGAAGAAATTAACTATTGCTAGATTTTTTTTTCAAAAGAAACCACTTATGGGCAATAACAGCGCCAACAGTATTTTCGTCTTCCCTAAGTCGATTTTTAAGTATGTCAGTGCATCGAACTTGCGTATGTATGAGCATTCAAAGGAAAATTTATTCAAGGTTAATGGGGAGAAATAAAAATATATCTATATATGTATATTGCGCACAAACCATGTCGTTATTGAAAAAATCTATCGTGAAGAAAAGCAACAAAAACATTGTAAATCAAATGGATCGTTCAATCATATGCATTGTTAGATTCAGTGATACAAAATAACGTTAATGAGACAATTTATTTGCTCTCTTAATAATTCTTCAAGAAGAGAGAAGAATGACCTTTGTTTAAAAATAATTTTATCGGCACTTGAAAACTCGCTTGTTACTTTTGTCACTTCCATAATTTTTAGTTTTATACACTCATTATTAGAGTAGTTGTTTAGACTTAAATTTCTTTTTAGTTATTAATAATAATATTATTATTATTTTATTGTCAGCGTCAAATAACGTTTAATATTTTATTTCTATTTTTATTTGTAACATCGGGTATTAGATTATTAGTTTAGTAAGGTGCCCTTGGCTTTAAAGCAACCATGCATATTGAGCTGGATAATTGATGAAGTAGAGAAAGAGAGAGAGAAAAGGGGTGGGTGGGGGAATGAGTGAGTGAGTGAGTTGTGTATGTGTGCAAGATTAGGAGAAAGTGAGGGCTCGTAAGAGACAGAAAGAATGAACGCAATTATATTCAGAATGAAGATATTTTATTTCATGTTAAATGGAAAATAGTTTAAGCAAATGTGACTCCTTCTGTTTTTTCTTTATTTAAAAATTAGTTATTTGTCAGAAATTATGATTTTGATCAATTTGTACTGTTGGCGAAAGAATAAGAAAAGTATATATTTTAAGAGATTCTTGTATTTTCCGGCTATCAAGCAGAGAAGAACTTCTCAAAAATAATTTTATGAAGTAGAAGATAGAGAGGAGGAGGAAGGAATAGGAGGAAGGGGCGCAATAAAAGAGGCAAAGTCGCACTCTTTCGGTTCTCTCGTTGATTTAACACAGCAAAAAAATTTACAGCATGCAGCCAATTATAATTCGCATTGCTCTTTTTAATAAGCGAGATATCCCGTTGGAGTTGCGGCCATTGCAAATATTACTATTAATACGATAGCTTATGTAACTCTTAAGTATTGTTACTTGTACTGTTGCACTAACCGTCACCAAGACTCAGCACAGTGATCCTCTAGTAATAGAGTAAACATAAAAATAATTATTAAAACACTAGAACCGTTGATTCGATACGACGAGTAAGATGGATTTTTGGCTGGGTCAGCACAATGATATCAAAAAGGAAAAACAGCAGTAGAGAAGATGTGAAAAAGTAATAAAAGAGATAAGGATAATAAAACAACAGCAAGCGCTAAGGATTATTAGAAGAAGTTAAAAAGTCGGACGTTACGAATGGAGAAAAATCTATTAAATTATATATTATATAGAAATATATTATATTATGTTACAGAACTATATTATATTGTACGCCCTCGGCGGAGGTGTTGAATATAACAAAAAAAGCAAAAAAACGTTATATATGCAAACAAATAATGATAACAAATAAATAAAAATCAGATGCACATTGACACAAATATCGGCCGAGCGCCTGTTCCCCTTTGTATTTGTGTACGTACGTACGTACCTAATGCAAAAAGATAAATATAATAATTCACCTTGGTGCCTGGTGGCGATAAGAATGATAACAATCTAACTATTATTATTTTTATTTGTTTTTATCTAATTGTAGTTTCATTGTAACTCCTTGTGATATACATTGCAATAGTCTATCCGACCGTTCGTTTCTTGTATCGACGAGCGCTACCTTTGAATTAATTAAAGCAAATATATAAACGATAATCAAGAAGAAATAATTTCAAACATCTTTCTGGACTTGACAGTGTTATCAATCTCGAACTATACTCTATTATATGCATTTGTGTGTATATACTAACATGTCTTTTCTAAGGTACAATCTTCATTTAGTCGCACGCCTCCTCGAATTATTTTTACAATTAATTTTATTGTATAAATTGATCGAGGAAGGCAGCGATGAAAACATTTTTAGCCTAGATTAATTACATAAGATAAAAAAGCGCATGTATCCCACTGACACGACTAACAAAAAATCCTATTCCTGTTCTCTTTTCAGTAGACCAGTTGGCGAGTCTCCCAAGCGACATAACGTTCGAGATATGCAGATCCTCGTCATCGTCTCCAGGAGGTCCAGTAACACCGGGTAATGGTACTGCGAGTGGCCAAGAGAGGTCAGCGACCTCGTCACCGACAGCAGACCCGAGGACGCACAATGATAGTCCCATTGGTGGATTCTCAAGGTCAGCGGAGGATGGAGGGGGCGGAGATGACGTAGGCGACGCAGACGATCGGACCGGATACGTGAAGTCGGAAAGAACGAGCGGAGTTCACTTCCTTACCGACAGGGACGAGGATAGAGGGGATCTGCTATTGGCTAAAACGGAGACTGCCGACACCGAACCGGAAGTGAGGAAACAGGTTGGTGGCAGCCAATCCAGGAAGCGACGCAGACGCTGCAGAGCGACTTGCAAGCCAGGAAGTCTCCTCTTCGCCAGAATGCGACCTCGTATCTGAGATCTGAGGGTGCTTTCCAGTCTTTCCTCTTACAAATCTAACACTAGCTCACTATTCCATGTCTCAAGCATATACACAGACACACGCGCACATCCTCTTTGACCGTAATCATCATTCTTCTTTTTCTGCTTCTCCTTCCTTTATTTTCCATTTCCTCTCCCTTCTTATTATTATTATCGTTATCATTAATTTTATTATTGCGATGCACTTATGTTTTGCGTAGTTTGCGCGCCAACATACACTTCGCATCCTTCGACCTCGAATAATTTTTCAGAATCTCGTGTATGCCCAATGTCGGTTTCAATTTTCTCCCTATTTCACTAGACAATTTTCTTAGAGTATATATATGAACAGAGTACAAGAGAAGAAAAGTCAATATATTAGTTAGGCTAATTAGAAAATTTGATATTAGCGTGTTACATTTAGGTTATGTAGAGGGTGACTTTTATTCAGACGATGCTATACGTATACAGGGTTTCGCAGACAAACCAAGCACAGTATTTACGTAAATTCTTGAAAGGGGTCTTTCTAGAAAATTCTAAAGTAGCAATGATAAAGTTTAATAATAGAGTAATAGTGAACTGAGGTTTCTTCGTTTAGCGCGCTATGGTTATGTTGCACCCTGTATGCATATATTTATATGACTTGGCACTATTCAGCAAGGTACAAAAGAAAAAAGTCGAAGGACGATATATAAATGTTGTGTACATAAATTACGAAATTTTGACCTTGAAACGTGTTGTAAGTTAATCATTATAATCAAACTATTTGAATTCAATTGAATCTCATCAGTGGATTATATTGAATTGTTTGGTTAATGTTTGTATAACGAGTTTTCCATGATGATTATAATGGTGATAGTATCCATGTTAATTGTTTTCAACTAGCCAGTTATAGCTTATCAATATTAGGATTATACTAACAAACACATTAACGTGCTTCCGAATTTTCAGCAGTTATAATTTTTATTTGCAAGTATCTCGATAGCAATATTACGGAGCTCATAAGATGATTGGTCAGTTGTCTGTTTTTTATCTTAAGTTTGGCGCAATATCTAGTCGAGTTGAAAGCAAGCTGTGTGTGCTTCATTTATATTTATTTAATTCCTTGCAGATTTTATAATAAAACATGAATTTTTAAAAAAAGGTTGAATTATATGCTGGATACCTTACTGAAAAGAACACTTTTTTCAAATAAAAACAGAAAGAAAAAAGAGATTATTTGTGCAGCAATGCAGGTAAGATCAAGCTTTTATATTTATTTGGTTTGAATTATATAATTTTCCATCTTCCATCCCATATACTACATATCATATAGTATATAGTATACAGATGCAATATGAAGAAGATTTCAATTAACAATCATAACCTAATTTTCGTTTTGAGTGGAAAGCACCCGTACGAGGCGCAAAACTTCAGTGTTGTTTGTAAATAAACTTAAATTAGTGATAAGGCGGTAGAAGGGGAGATGGAGGAAGGGGGGGAGAGTGAGAGTAAATGAAAGAAAATATCTAAGTAAGGAAAGAGTGGAAGGGGGAATTATGGATGGATTGTTTTGCAAGCTGCTGGAATACCTGATACAGAACGACGGTTCTGTAGTCTGCAAATGGTGCGGCGAGGTATTGCCGTCTCGAACGAGATGGTACAGGCATAAATACAAGCTCCACGTAAGCACTCAAGTCGCACAGCCGGCACCTCTCTTCAAGTGTCACAGCTGCAACGCTTACTTCAAGTCCAGGAAGGGATACATCGGACATCTGAGCTCCAGGCACAGTGACAACGAGAATGACGAGAATCAACAGGAAAGCATCAATAGCAAGAAACCAAGGAAGAACTCTGATGTAAGTTCACTCAATGGAAATTCATATCGGACAGCTCCCCAAAAGGTCACCGTCCCATTCATCTAACAAATTCTTTTTGGTCATAACCATGAAATTGATACATCGGTCGTGGTGAATGGGGTGGTGCAGGAATTTTGGAGAACTCGCTGAGAAAATTCCACATAACCTCCCCAAAGTATACCGCCAAAAATTGCATCCGCCGCTTTTTTAGCTTGCGCCTCGTACCGTTATTGCTTTCTCGCGTACTGTCTCGTAGTAATATAATAGATTTGTGATAAGGACAAGAAAGAAAGAATAATTGAGAGGGGGTGGGGAAATTGATGCGTTATTGCATGCGAAAGATGCTGACGAGTCACGAAAAGTTTTGTGACTTCTGGTAGATCGGCAAAGGTCCCGACTGGGAGCAGCAGAGGGAGAAAGAGGAGAGGCTAGTGGCCGACATTATCGACCGGGTGAAGAGGGAATGCGAGGCCCAGGGTGAGACAGTCACCAGACGAGGTTACTCCAGGAGGTCGACCGTCATGAACAGCTAAGGGACTCCTCGGCAAAAACCATTAACCAAATAAGCTGTTCAACATTCGTCTTCTTCAATCCCGAAGTCTCTCCATTTTAACAGTGTCCAAACTGTCTTGTCTTAGGCTCATGTCGCCCCCTTCAAATACAAATATCAAAAATGAAATATAGGTGTGAACGAGTGTATATTGTGTGCAAGAAAGAGAGAGAGAGAGAGAGAGAGAGAGAGAGAGACGGGAATCCAGTGCCAAACCTACGTAGTAAAATCGTCTCGAAGGAAATGATAAAGATGAACGTTCATTATTACATTTAATGCTAATAAGAAGAGCGATCGTTTTTTGCTCAAAACATAACATACTATAAATATATATACATTACAACTTTTTGCTATTTTCGTGACATTTTACCGAGGCGACTCCTAAAAAGTGCGCGTCACTGTTCACCCGTGGTCGCGTCAATGTCAAACTCTACTTGACAGTTATACAAATATAAATATTTACGTGCATATTTTATTGTATATTTATCTATGCTGGAACGACGCATGGTGTACAAAGACGAATAATTATCGATTCACGGGTACTGTATATTATAATGTACATTGTTGAGTTATCATGTCTTCAGAAGGGAATGGTGAAGAGAGAGAAAGCGAAATAGAAAATGGGGTGAAGGGGGAAAAAGAGTAGCCATATTTTTGCGGGTACATGTCTTCTTCTTGGCTGTTTCATAGATCCAAATGACCATGGGTGGACACGCGCCTTATATACGAGTGTAATCGTAATTATTAAAATAAAAATCCAATTAGGACACTGATCAGTGTCACAATATAACTAAGATAGATGGGTAGATAGACAGGTATAAATAGATAGACGGATAAGCGGTAGATAGATAGTTGAATAGATAGAGTTATACAGACAAGGTTTTGCAAAAGTATCACGTATGATGCGACAGTTTTAAGAATTTGTGCCATAATTTTGCACAACCTTGTAGACATATGTATAGATGGTTATAAAAAAACGTGCCAAGGAAGCACGGAGAAAAATAATTATTAATCTTACTATTAAATCTGAAGTCTGTCCATTTTTTCGATCGTCTCGAAAGTATTTTAACTTAATAAAATCTCGTGGCGTATATATATATATATATATATATATATAATGATAAAAATCACGCGACTAGTCATAATTTTCCCTGCGCGTATACTAGAATTCTCTCAGTCCATTCTTCCATAAACGGAAAATATATGTAATATACATTTTTACGATCGTATACGAGCAGGTCTGTCGAGTTTCCCTTCAACTTTCTAGTTTCCTTCCTACTTGGTGCCAATTTATCACCATCACTTTATATTGATGTGTCTTCCTAGTCTGATGTCTGATACTTTTTCTAACCTTCGTCTCCTTCCAATTCTTTCCCTCATTCTGTTTTATCTCTCGTATATTGCTATTGTTTGGTCTACACATTTGGAACTAGGAAGGGAGGGGAGGGGAGGCGAATGAATACTTCAATCTTCTCTAGTAAATTTTAAGCGTTACTAAATACATTTTAAGTATAAATGTGAATGGCTGACCTTGCGCGAGCACTGGTGGTTATGTTTCAGGGTGAAATTGTTTATTTCTTTACGAATGATTGATTAACAAGGACATCCAAGATCCGAATGAAGAAGCATCTTCTATCATAGTAAACGCATAGTACCTACAGTCCCGTTTGCTACGATGCCTGCAAACGGTGACACAAAGCTACACAACTTACAAATAACGAGAATCGAACATATTGTGCATTATACGTCGGGAAAGGAATAAAATCAAAATTAATTCAACCATATACGTGTTTTGTTTAATTATATCAACATTTAATCTTTCATCCTCTTTATTTTTACCTTAATTCTACTTCTTCCTCTCTCCGTTTTTCCTGAAAAAGTGTTTGTCATTTTTTTAATCTTGGACTACATATGCCATTGTGTCCACAAATTTGAATATTTCCCGCGTGATGTATTTTCATGATGGCGTCGATCAGTGATGGACAAGTTTTTCTTTACCCTCGCCTACTGTAGGAGACGCCAGTGTCGGTTTCACTCCCAGTTTGACCTCAAGCAAGCATTTATATGTTTTGTTTATATACATTGGATATTTTTTCTTTAATATATATATGTAGACACACGCGTAAAGAGTGAGAGAGAGAGAGAGAGACAGAAAGTGAAACACAGGGGCCATAGGCATAGGGCGAGAGAGTTTCGCGTCTCATTCAGAGCGTTTTATTTCCTTTATACAGTTGTAGTGAAAAAGAGCAGTGAGATAACAATATTGAGTATTTGATATTAAGGGCGTAACTGAACAAAAATGCGACCCTTCAAATCAAACTGGTGATGGTACGAGGATACAAATTTTGGGTGTCGTTCGGAGGTTTGGTCAATTTAACTTGACTAGAGCAGGTCGTGAGGATTCCCAAAGCCTTGTAAAATGTCGAGATTTAGCGTTATGGTCTTCCTAGGCCTATTTTCGTCAATACTTTTCACTCAGATCAATGGTTATCATTCGAAAGATCCTGCAGCTAATGGGAGATGCGAGCCTATAACAATCAATCTGTGCATGAATATTCCGTACAATGAAACAGTAATGCCAAACCTGCTTAACCACCAAAAGCAAGAAGATGCTGGTCAGCAAATTCATCAGTTTGCTCCATTAATTAAAGTCAAGTGCAGTCCAGACCTGAGATTTTTTCTTTGCACCATGTATGCACCTGTATGTACCATTCTTAAAAGAGCTATTCCACCCTGCAAATCTCTCTGTGAAAGTGCTAGGGCTGGCTGTGAAGAAGTGATGAATTCTTTTGGATATGAATGGCCAGAAAATCTAGAATGTTCAAAATTACCTGAAAATGGAGGAGAGGAGCTGTGTGTTGGAACTAACAAGACTACTTCTTTAGAATCATCCCCACCTCAGTATCCTCCTAGAATGCCAGTAGCAGAATTTCAGCCTCAACCTGGTTGGACTCCAGGACCAAAGTCTCCCTATGGAGGTGGATTTATGTTGGGTGCCAGAGATTTTGGTTTTGTTTGCCCTATGCATTTTAAAGTGCCTCCAGATCTTGGATACTCCCTTAAAGTTGGGGATAAAATTGAACGCAATTGTGGAGCACCTTGTGATGGAATGTTCTTCAGTGAAAGGGAACGTAAATTTTCTAGAGTTTGGGTTGGTACTTGGGCATCCGTGTGTGCAGCATCCTGCTTTTTTACATTTCTTACATTCCTCATAGATACTGATAGATTCAGGTAAATATCATAATCAAAATGCATTATGAAAATATCCAAGAGAATCTGAGAATTATTAAAGATTCTATTTTCAGATACCCAGAAAGGCCTATCATCTTTTTGTCTGTCTGCTATCTGATGGTAGCACTCGTGTATGTTGTAGGCTGGGCAGCTGGCAATTCTATATCTTGCAGAGATCCCTTTCCTCCTCCTCTAGACATGAGAATACAAATGGCCTCAACCATAACTCAGGGTACCAAGCATGAACTCTGCACAGTTCTCTTTATGGTTTTGTATTTTTTTGGAATGGCATCCAGCATTTGGTGGGTGATTCTCACATTAACTTGGTTCCTGGCTGCTGGATTAAAATGGGGTCACGAAGCCATAGAAGCCAACTCTCAATATTTTCATTTGGCTGCTTGGGCAGCACCAGCTATTAAAACTGTTACAATTCTAGCTATGGGCAAGGTGGAAGGTTTGTACTATATCCCTTTTGTGCAATGAAATAAAATATTTTTCATGATTCTATAATATCAATAATTTTTCAGGAGATATTCTGTCTGGTGTCTGCTATGTGGGCCTGTGGAATGTGGAAGCGTTGCGTGGCTTCGTATTAGCACCTTTATGCGTCTATCTCGTATTGGGAACGGTTTTCTTACTCGCAGGATTCGTTTCTTTATTCCGAATCCGCACAGTAATGAAACACGATGGTACAAAGACCGATAAACTGGAGAAGTTGATGATTCGTATTGGAATTTTCTCCGTATTATATACAGTTCCTGCCTTGATCGTGATAGCCTGCCTATTTTACGAACAAGCATATTTCGACCAATGGATGCTCACGTGGAACATGGACATGTGCTCCAGGGCTGGACCGCAATCTCTTTACTCGATGCCTTGTCCTGTTGGAGAGAGAACGCGTGACCTCGGAAGAAGGCCAGAGTTCGAAGTGTTCATGATAAAATATCTAATGGCGATGATCGTTGGTATAACAAGCAGCTTCTGGGTCTGGTCGAGCAAAACATTGACCAGCTGGCGACAATTTTTCCATCATATTCAAGGACGTCGTGCCGAAGCCTACGTTTAGATTGCTTCTTGCATATATAGGACTCGTTAAGTCCATCTTCAATCACATACGGTTAAATTAAACCGCAGCAATGAGCTATTAAAGCTTATTAGGTTTTTAAGGAAAGGCTACTCGCTGTTTCGTGTTTATTAGCTGTGCCCAGTATAAAGAAAGTGCAAAATGCATAATTTAACAATGGCCTCACTTTTGTCCTAAAGATGGTAGGTCAGACGGGCTTTATAGGAATATCTTCTTCACTGCCTCTACCCGATTCCCTTTTTTACCTACTTATATAAATATATATATATAGTATATACATACATATATACATATACATTCACTTTCTATTTTAATTCTATATATGGTACAAATCGATGTCATTCGGTCGACCTCGCGTAGCTAGTAAATCGGGTTTGCTGGAAAGCAAAACATGCGAGTTTTAGCTCAGTTTTCATAATCGCAAATATTATTTAAGCAGATTTTAAATTTTAGTCTTTTATCGTGCCAATTGAACGGTGTTTTCCATTAAATTAACATCAAATCGTGTTTCGATCAATTCTTTCAAACTGGCATTTTCTCATCCCCTGCTCAAACTTCTAATGCAAACAAAATGTGTTCAATTCAAAGGATCGATCCTGAGAAGAAACCTTGCGATTACTAAATAACTTTTATGGAAAGCATTTTTTGGAATGTCCATTTTTTTATCAATGGAGAACTGAATTTATTACGCTTAACTCGAATAATTTTTACGTACGTCTACGGAGATACCGTAGACAAACTACATAATACTCTTTATAAGACTTCTTTTAAGATTTGTCAGGATTTTTTATTTCTATGTAATTGTGTATTTTGATTCCTTTCGTTTTTAAGGTATATATAGATTTTAATCACAACTAGACATGAATTGA
Source organism: Prorops nasuta (assembly GCF_024137725.1). Lineage (NCBI taxonomy): Eukaryota > Metazoa > Arthropoda > Insecta > Hymenoptera > Bethylidae > Prorops > Prorops nasuta. The sequence continues at coordinate 8,273,385 of NW_027116805.1, read as the reverse complement.
AATAATTCTTGCTATTTTTCTCGTTATTAAACTTCTATGATTGATACGAGTTTTATGGCAAGAGATACTTGTATATAATACCAGGCTTTAATTTTATTATGTACTATAATATATTTTTAAAAAGTTTATGTACATATATAATGCCGAAAATTTTTTCTACGAAATCAAAACTTAAATCAAGTGAAAACTACATGAAGAAAAACTGGGATGAAAAATTAGGCAAATTCGTCCAATGAAACTGTCGAGCTTTCGTGTTTCGCGTTAGGAAATCTGACGCTTGCTGATGCTACTGAATTAAAATAACAGAATGTTTACGTTTAATGCACACAAATGTACGTGATGTTATGTAAAATTATATATTATAGCTATTATATTCTTTATATAATAAATAATGATGTACGAAAAAGAAAAGTGACTTTTAACACAATTTTTACGAATAAAGGTAGCAGATAAGTACAGTCAAAATTTAGTTATATCAGTTTATTAATTTTACTAATTTGTTTTTAATTAAGATGCTTGTTAGTAGATTTTAGTTGCTATTAAGTTTTAGTGCTTGAACCAGAAGATGCAGGATTTTTCTTTAACACGGGCATCGGTTTTATAAGGCCCTTGTGACGGAGAAATCTAACCAATAATGGGACTGTGGCGAGAGTCACGGCTATTCTGGGACCAGCCAAACATTTATGAATTCCGTAAGCCAACAAAAATGTAGAAGTATTGCTAGTAAATTTTTTTACATCTTCGCTTGATATAAATTTATCGAGGATACTGTCTAGTTCTACCCCACTGAAAAAAAACTACTTTAATTATTCAATCATTTGTAACATACAATCTTTTGGTCAAAGTTTTCTCTTACAAAGATAACGCAGCATAAATGGTCCCAAGAGATATCAAAGATATGGTAACGTGAAATATAGCTGCAATTGCACCACATTCTTTTAATAATTGTTTTAATCTTTCTCTCTTTAATTGTTTGATTTCTGCAGCTTGAGGCTCTGAACTTGTTGAATACATCAAACATAATTGCAACTTTGGGTCATAGAATAATTGTAATTTTTTTAATATGATATTAGTAGCTGCAGAACCTAAGTAAAAATATGAAAATCCTGCATACACGGCTTGATACATTACCTTTATATTTTCTTAAGCTAAGGATTAATAGATATATATGTATATAATGTTAGCAAAATTTACTCTTTAAATTTCTTATAATATTTGTCAAACTTTGATTGAAGAAAAGTAAAAATTTTTTATCAGAAACTAACCATTTTTGTTAAAGAAAATGCGCGAAGCTTTTTTATCAAACACATATGTTCGGTAATGTGATTTTTGCATGTCCTCAGCAATGTATTTTCCATCTCTGGCCCATTGGCCTCCAGGCATATTTAAATGCATTGACTTGCCTTTTGAGCAAAATGGTGTAGGCACGTTACTTTGCATGGTGCCATTTAGGCTAACAGCACCAAAACAATCATAAGAATCAACGTGTGAATCCTGTACTCTTGTAAAATTTTGATGTTGTGTTTGCTGAAGATTAGTACATCTCCCATTGCCGTTAGCAGAATAAAGGAATGTTGGGGCAGCAATGTCTCTAGAACGTTCAGGTGTGAAACGACCAGTTTCATTGGCAAATATCTCACTAACATTTATTGGCAATGGTAAGACAGGTGTCTCAGGATAACGACGAACTCCTGTCAAGTGAAATGCATTAATTCTTTTTTGATTCACTGCAAATGCTGTTTTAACATCAAGAAGTGTTCCTGTAAAAATAATATTAATAGCCTATTATATGAGCTAAACTTAACAATAATCCAAACAATTTCCCTTCATAGTCTTAGCTCAATTTTTTCCCATATTTATGGATTAGAGATAATATTAATTTATTTTATGTATAAAAATTAGTCAAAAATATACCTGAGTTTTTTAAGGCAAGCAACATATCAGAGCAGCCAATTCGAAATACCATCATGATGAAAATTTTACTTATCTAACCATCAAGATCAGAGAGGTATAATACTCTATCCTTCTTTAAAGATTGTCTTAAACTCAATTTGCAATACAAAAATGGAAATCAATTTCAAATGCGTCACTTAAAATTTACGTATACATAGATTACAGAATCTGGAAAGAAGAACTTAACCTGATTACATTGAGATCTCTTTCCATATAATTTGTCCCACTCGTATAATAAACGTAGCATCACCAGGAAATACAAAAAGTTCGATCAAGATTAAATTCTAACAGCAGTATATATAAAAAGAAATAAGAAAAACTAAAATACTAAAAACCGGTTCTGTATGGCTTGTCAGATCAGTTTCTTTCGTAGTGTGAGTCTATAACAAGGGAAATCCTGGAAAACATAAAAAACGACAGACACACGTGTAAACATGTAAAATTTTGTTACGCCACTTTGCTATTGTATTGTTGTCTTATACCAAGATAACAATTACTGATGCAGCATGACTTTGGGATTGTTGAATTGTTTTAGCGTTTCAATTATGTAGATGAAAAATTCATATGGCAAAAACTTTAGAACCACAAAAGTCAAATTTTTAAAAATTTTCAAGTAGATACCAAGTTAGGTGGTAGAATAAAAACAGAAAAATAATATATACAATTTTTGGTACCTTTATAATTAAATATAAGTTAATCAATCGGAGTAAAAGCAATTCAATCAGTTGTAAATATGTCTTATCAATACCAAAAGTAATTGGAGGTTATATTTGTCAAGGTCAAGGTTTTAATCCTAAGAAAGATTTCATTTTATGCCTTCATGATAAGAGTCTGATAAGAATTTAGTTCTGGGGAATCGGTAATATAGTCACGATAACCCTTGTGAAAGAATAATAATAACTGAAAAAAGAGGGGAAATAAAGGAAATAGGCGTCAGGCAACGCAAGCGACATTCGAATTTGCAGGATTAACACGGTTTGATCGCACCGACCACTGACCAGTGTCCAGTGACCAGTGACCACCGTTGCTGTTTGTATGAATGAGATAAATCAACGTGCGCATGATCAAATTTTTGCGTCACTGCCGTCACTGATGGGAATTGGGACGTCAGCAATTATATTAATCTATTTGCTTCGTTTGTGGTGTAACATTTCTATAACAGTCGATGGACCGATTCGAATCTCTCCACTTGCCTAACTCTTTCTCTCTTGTTTAAACAATGTCACATCACATTCGCTTTGTTGTTTCCTCAGCAAGTAATAATTTTTTAAAAAATAATTACAATGCTATCACCACAAGATCTGTCAGGTATTTATGTTAATTTTTGCGAATTCTAATATAACCTACTCACGTGACTCTTTTAACCTTCATTCTTTTAATTTCTCTCATAATTAACATGTAACTTATAAATTAAAAATAAAAAGAGAATTGTTTATTTCAAACTCTCCTTGAGCTATGTATTTATGCTCCTCCAATATTTTATGAAATTTCTCATAATTTCTTTTTTCAGTTCTTGGTGGTCTAAAGTTGAAATGGGACCACCTGACGCAATTTTAGGTATTACAGAGGCTTTTAAGAAAGATCAGCACCCAAAGAAAGTTAATCTTGGAGCTGGAGCTTACAGAGATGATAATGGAAAACCTTATGTATTACCTTGTGTTAAGAAGGTATGCTTATATTGTTTATTACTCTTTAGATAGATTTTATAAATAGAATTTTTTATAGGCTGAAGAAAGACTGGCAGCAAAAAATTTGGATAAAGAGTACTCTCCAATTTCTGGTAATGGAGATTTTTGTACATATAGTATTAATTTAGCTCTTGGGGAAGGACACGATGTTGTTAAAAATGGATTAGTAAGAATTTTTATTCTAATTCTTATCATTAGTTTATTGATCATTTTAACATCAAAGCAATAATTTTTTCATAAATCTAGAATGCCACAGTACAAGGAATCTCTGGCACTGGCTCTCTCTTTGTTGGTGCCAATTTCCTTTCCCATTTTTTCCCTGGGAATAAAGATATTTACTTACCAACACCTTCATGGGGAAATCATAAGCCTTTATTTACTTTGGCTGGATTAAGTATTAAGTCTTATAGATATTATGATCCACATACTTGTGGATTAAACTTTCAAGGACTTTTAGAGGATATTTCTGTAAGTTAAAGCATTGATATTTTACTATTTCAAGATCATAATTTTATGTAATTGATATTGTTATCTGTGTGTATAGAAAGTACCGAAACGGTCAATAATATTGTTGCACGCTTGTGCACACAATCCAACCGGAGTCGACCCCTCTCCAGAGCAATGGGCCGAGCTATCAGCTCTTATAAAACAACAGGAGCTCTTCCCCTATTTTGATATGGCTTATCAGGGTTTTGCTTCAGGTAATTCTTTTAAAGAGGAAACTACTTATAGGTCTGCTTCAATTATTATATTGACAATTTTCCAGGTGACATCATGAAAGATAATTTTGCTGTGAGATTATTCCTGCAAGAAGGACATCAAATTGCTTTAGCACAATCATTTGCCAAGAACTTTGGTCTCTATGGTAAACGATTTTATTATTTTTTCATTTTTGCTAGTATTATTACTTTAGTATTGCAAGTCAAGAAAATTAATTTTAGGAGAAAGAGTGGGCGCTTTTTCTTTAATTACTGGAAGTAAAGAGGAAGCTCAGCGTGCTTTATCACAGATAAAAATTTTAATCAGACCAATGTACTCTAATCCTCCTATACACGGAGCTAGGATTGTCAGCGAAATTTTGGGGGACAACGAGCTCAAAGCTCAGTGGTTGAAAGATGTTAAAGGAATGGCTGACCGAATGATCACGGCGCGTACAAAGTTAAAAGAGAATCTTGTTAAAAATGGAAGCACTCGAAACTGGTCGCACATTACTGATCAAATTGGAATGTTCTGTTATACCGGCTTAACAGAGCCCGAGGTAGCTTATCAAAATAATAATCCTTTTTATTATGCTACATTATTTATTTTGCAAATAATTGTACTTAATAATTTATTTGTTTTTCAGGTTACAAAATTAACAAAAGACTTTAGCATTTATCTAACTAAGGATGGTAGAATATCAATTGCTGGAGTATGCTCAAATAATGTTGAATATATTGCGCACGCGATACATCAAGTCACCAAGTAATTTCTTTCCATTGAAGAGATTGATAGAATAAAGGCGAAAACAATTTTTCTTAGATATCCTGGACTCAACTGCAGAACTGTTATCATTCCAAATCATGCATTATAACAATCTTTTAACATAGATATTCATATTCATATATACAATTGTTAGTATTTTTCTTCTAAAGTTTATACATACCAGCCGTTATATCATATATGAAGCTCATGCAGCATTTGTATCATAATAAAGAATTTACTTTTTTAAAAAATGGTATATTTGAATTTTTAATTAAAGTTTTTTAGCATATTATAACAGAAGCATCATGGAATGAGAAAAATATTTTAGTAATATAAAATAAAAATTAGATGAAATAGTTATAAAAACTTTAAAAACATAAACAAATTCTTAAATATATTCATAAACGCTGAGCGCTATAAGCTTTTGTATCATTTTCGATGGTAACGAATCTACCGGTGCAAGAGATGAACTAAAGAAGATTAAATTATTAGTTTTAAGCTTTTATTAATAGATGGCACCATCATTGTTAAAATTCTAAGGAAATTTTTAAATATTTGGAAAGAAAATACGAAGATAAATGTGATAAGTAAATTTGAGCTTAAGATTTCATAGAAGAATATCTTTCAGTGAAATTCTTCTATCAAATTTTCTATTGTTACAACTATTACTTTAAAGTATTAAAATGTACTTTAAGTGTGCACAATACTAGCTGTGACTTTTGTGTTTTGGGTAGATAAACCGATTGACGTTCTGCTGTATTTCTGCAACTTCTGCAACGGCTGCAACTGCAAATGTTTTAGTGCACCCACTCGCTATACTCTGTGGTGTGGTTATATTGGCGGATGGCGTTGGTGCTTCCGTCGCCTTAATGCACAATTAATCTTTTTTGATTAAACAATTAACCCGATTAGCTGTTAGGGAAGGAGCTTATCGAATGGATTTTACAACAACTACAAAAGATTTATAGTTTTGCATTCGCAAGAAGGAGGGAAACACGTTTAACGTCTGGTTTGGCCTGGTCTGGTTTTTTGTTCCTTGTCGGAGGTCGTTTTGGTATTAGAAGTGTTTTCGTACAAAGGTAAGTTGTTAAAATTATAACGTCAAGGAAGTTAAATGGCTCTGAATGTTTAAAATAATTTAAAACCAAATCACTTTTAGCGACCCATCCTTTTTCCTCAATGAGAACACCTTTGTATACGTTACTTTCGCACATCTAACAAAGATGTACTATTATTTACATCTTTTCTTACCACATATATGTGCCTATAGCTCCCTTATCTATTTTCTATTTTTATTCTTTCCAATCTTGTACTATGCAAAAAGAATTATTTATCTTAAAATGACAATTTTTCTGTCCTGCAGTCAAATATCTTCATAATGGAAGGAGGTGGAGTACTTGCTGCAGAACGCAGTCCAGCCAGATCCAATTTGCATGTTGCCTTTACCGAGAAGGGTGAAGTGAAGGAGCGCAGGGAGAAATTTTTAACTGCCAAATATGGATCTCATCAGATGTCCCTTATTCGCAAAAGATTAGCTGTAGAAATGTGGCTTTTTGAGGAGCTACAAAAACTTTATGAATCTGTTGTAAGTATAGGCTAAGATTGTTTTAAAGTAATAATAATTATTATGTTATCTTTCACATTTATAGAATGAGAGTGGTAAAAATCATGAAGTTGAAATAGACATGGATGAACTGCTTGATATGGATAGTGATGATCATAGGAGAAATTACTTACAGGTATCTTTTAAATTCTTTGTTTCAAAAAGAATTAAAGTATTGTAAAAAGTGCTAAATCTTTTTTCTAACTTGTATAGGAACTACTGGTTGATACAAAAAAACCTCCACATGATGTGAAAGTAAGCCGTTTGAATAAATTCAGTAGCTTAATTGAAAAATTAATAACAATTACTAATTTAATATTATTTTGTAGAAATTCATAAATGATTTGCTTGAAAAAGCCAAAACACTCTGAACAGTTAAAAATCAGCAGTGAACTCCAGGACTGATAAATCCAATAAATTTTGCTCATATTCGATAGGGAAGAAAAGTGGGAGCCTTAGAGAGTCATATTATATACAAGACTCAAAAGTTGACCTATCATTAATATAGCCGATCTCAATTGAGAAGGATATAGTGGATTGTCAAAGGAGATATGAAAAATGAGTATGTTTCTATATTCGAGGTTACAAACTGTAAGGAATCTTTCATTCGAAGGAAATACACGTTCTTCGCACAAGTTTGAATAATCCACATGCACACATTTAGGTGATGACACTGACTGATGAATTAGACAAAATCGCCAATCAATTATAAGCCATCATTCATGTAAACCCATGTTTTTATCCCTATACACGTGTATTGTTTCATATTGAAATCAGGGAGTTTGGTGCTTTCATTTAAGTAAATTTATGTGCACATCACATATCTGGGGACAAATTGCAATGAACTGCCCCTCACCATGCATTCTACCATAGGTAAAGATGAGAAGAGGGGTGGTTTGTGTAGATATTTCTCTCCTGGATTATTAATAAGATCGCTCTTGATGGTTGAGTCCTTTAATAATCATTTAAGCATGCTTAATAAGACTTAAGTGTAAATGTACCAAATAATTTCTTATTTGTTCTTTGTGTTCAGTTAATTTTATAAATCCATAGCAAGCCCATTCTCGGGTATAAAATCAAATATACTGAAAAGTAAAATTTACATCAAGACTTTAAATGGGCATTATGCAATTTTATTCTCGAGAATCTCTTACTTAATTTTTGCATTTATTATTGTTCTGTCAATTTTAATTTAGTCAATATTGCGTATTTAATTGTTATAAGATATGTTTGAACGAAATTACTGCTTTTTTGCTCTTTCAATAAAGGTTTTTGAAAGTAGCAATCTCCATAGCCTTAGGTAAATTTCTTGGCAGAGATCAATAGAAAATATTTTTAGGATAAGGGATGATAACTGTGTACTGATAAATAATTATGCACTGTGCAATTACCATTCAATATCAAAATATAAGTGCTTGTGAATCAATATTAGTAAATATTGTGCGTGAAATTTTTCATAAATCTCCGTATTTAGATAAAAAGACAATGCGAACAAATTCATAGAATGTGTAAGTTCGAATTAGCCTGTAAGTCATTCCCAATGCGAGTAGGTTCATTCTAAATGAAGGTAGATTAAGAAAGGAAAAGAAAATTAATTAATAGTGAAAGAGTAAGATCTATGACGGAAGATAAACGATTTTTCAAATTTTTTTGAATGAATTTACGAACATTGGAGGGTAATGCTATATTCTGTAAGAGATCGATGTTTTATCAATGTAATTAGAGTAATTATTAAACGTGAAATGCAATCTGTGGTGCTGCGAATAAAAGAAGTTCCAGCAAATAATGAATAATCGGAAAGTAATCGAGTATCTTCCGCGTATACCGAGCCGTACGCAAAAACTTTTCTTAGACAAAAGTTTCCTTTCTAGAATGAAAAAGCTTCCGCAATTTATAGCTTCCTTCGTTCAAAAGATAGTTTTCAATAAATTGTCATAAATATGCTAAGAATTTCCGTTTTTTACATGGTTTTCCCCTCTCTCCTGAAATCCGGAAATAGCTATGACATTACAGTCGGTAAGATCGAGACGGATAGTTATTTCCGGTCTTACGTTTTTCTTTATAAATACTTTCGAGCGAACGTCATCAAAGAACCTTTTGAAGTTTTTTTCTCACCTGTATTAAGTACTACCGTCCAACGCGAAAAAATGAAAAAAACTGTATTTTTTATTTAACTTTTTTAACATTGTTAATATTATACTTGATGCAAAAACTGTCTAAGCGATGAGCTGTTGGTCTACCTATCATTTGTTTCTAAAAAGTTTGGAATAGAAAGGGTAAATCTTCTGGTAAAATATAATAAAAGAAAAGTTAATAATTGAAAAATAACTCAATAATGGGATAAACTTTTGTATCATGAAGAAAATTAATTGTTTCTGAAGTTTTTGGAATAAAAGTGAGATAAATGGATTTATTGTAAAAATGTTTTTGTTCGATACAATAAATGAAAAAAGACGTGAGAATCGTCTATCTAAAAGCAGATGAAAATAAAAACATTGAAGCTGTTCGTGCCAAGTGTCTCGGTCTAATAATATATATTAGGTTAGGTATTTTTGACTTTCAATAGAGAGCTTCTCAAGTTATTCAAAATCAAGGCAATTCTAGAAGAAAAAAGATAGAAAGAAAGAGAATTTACATATTTACATATTTTTGTTTGTTTTATAAAACAAAATAGAAGAACAAAGTTCATGTATATATATTAAAACTATATACAGAAATAAATGGTGGCCCTAAAAATAGAACAAGTTAGATGAAGAATGCCGAAAATTGTTGGAGTACGACACAGAGGATTGGTTTAGGAATGGGAAAAGCTGGTTATGAAGAAGTCGTGGGAGCTGTAACTGTGAGAGGTGAGAAAGAGGTGGAAACTTTACATAACGGCGGGGATAAGAGACGGAAATGCTCCGGGCAGAAATAATATCGTTTACGGCTGGGATGGCACCGATCCGAGGGCAAGCAAACGAAACGGCTTGACTGACTCTGACCTGACCTTTTGAATTGCGTGTCAAGTTCCACGGGTACTACGCGAAAAAAAATACGGTAAGGACATCTGCTGCTAACTACTTGGCTGGCCCGACAATCATCGTTTGACAGCTCTCAATCGGCCAAGATCAAGTGCTATTCTTGACATTCACTCTCTTCCATATTCTCTTATTTTCACTACCCATTCAAACAATTGTTTTTCATATGGTTTACCCAAATTACAGCCTCTCCCTGCTTTGTATAATTATTCAATTTTTTCACATTTTTTCAGAAAAGACATGACTGATTCTGAATATAAAATAGTTCCCCTTCACCGTAGACGAGATTTGGTAAATGAATGCTGCACGTTACTCAATGCTGAATGGCCTCGAAGTGAAACTGCTCGGTATATTAAAATTTTAATTACTAATTTGAATCTATTAACAAATTGTTATTAATCCAGTTTTATCTTTTGTAGGTTAAAGTCCTTAAATGTTTCATGTGACAATTTCCCAACGTGCCTTATTTTAATAAATACGGAAGATAAAGTTCTAGGTCACTGCAAAATATCTTTGATATCCAGATTAAGCCATAGCTGCTTTATAGAATCTTGTAAGTTACTGTACTCGCTTTCTCTGTCTCATTTAAATTTATTTAAACTAAGGATTGATTCTTATAGAAGAAAATTCTTATTTTTAGTTGTAATTGACTATCACAATAGATCTCAAGGACTTGGCTCTAGACTTCTGAAAGGTGCGGAGGAGTACATAGCCAAAAGAGGTCTGAAAAGTATTTATTTAATAACCAGGGGACAAGAAGTCTTTTACTTTAAAAATGGCTATGACGTCTGTGATCCAATTAAAGTGCACAACTTTACAGAATTCATTTCTCCCAGTTCTTCCAACAATAATAGAGGGAAGTCCAAAAACAAGAATACAAATTTTGGACCTCCACCTCCCCCAATGCCAAATCTTCAAATTCCAAAGATCTTTGATATAATGATTTCAAGAAGGACTTACATGGTAAAGAAACTTTAACATAAAGTAAATTGGTGGTTGATCTTCCCACCAAATTTCCTGAAATGGTCAGGATGTGGCAATAATATATAAAATTCTCCATAGCCAATATTACTTTCATAAAAGAAACAGAGATAAAACTACTGCCTCTATTTAAATACAAATATTAAATGATGATAAGAGCTAACTTATGTATTTTTGTCAATTTTTACAACTTTTGTAATAAATGCAGGATTAAGATAACTATGATAGATGAGAATTGTGTAATTTAGGTCATGCTAGGCCATGGGGATTTACTTGAAGTTGAAAATCTTCAAAAAATAATTTATCAAGATATATTCGTAGCTTGTGATAATAAAGGAGCATAGTAGACTTGTTAGCTGGCATATTTTTCAGGGAGTCTACAGGTTTCTTATTACCATTCAATCATTGTAAATATGTAAGGAATTAGTTTTAAGTTAAATAATAATGAATGCTAGTTGTACTATACACGTAAATATTTTTATATCGGCAAAATATTGAAAGGAAATATAATAAATTTATACAGAGGTTGCTATGCCACAAATTTTCTGGTAATGCTCTGACTGATCAAGGCATTCCACAAGGAAAGCACCCAGATCATGCTTGGAGATTGCTCTACCTGCTGATTCGTCGTGTTTAACGATATATTTTGTACTTGGCGCATCTGTAAACAATAAACAAAATGTAGGCATTTGTGAGCAAAGTATTTGTATATAGAAAAATTCACCAACTTGCAAAATCAAAAGCAAGAAAAATGATAAAGGTCACTATAATTTTCTATTACCTTGATTACTACTCAAATCTATAAAATAAGAACATCTATACTGATTTTATATGCTACATAAAAAAAATACATTTTCATGTAATTCTCACGTTATGTCGGTAAATAAATTCAGGCTTTATTTAATTTACGATTTTTTTTCGACATACCCGCGATGTGTGGTGGAAAAACAGCAATATACTTCAGCCCACTTTCCTTCAAAGCATCATACATCCTTTGGTGGTCTTCATTCAATGACTTAAAAATAGTTGGTACTTTTTCTGGCTGATAAAAGAGAAACCCTACAAATAAAAATAAAACCAGTTCATTTCATTTATAGTTAGGTAGTCAATAGTATATATATATATATTAGAATAAATAATAATTTTACCAGATAAACAAACAGAAACTAATTCAACGTTATTAGATTTCATGGCTTCAATAATATTCTTCATACCAGTAGATAAATCAGTTGTAGGGGCTGTTAAGTATTTATATAGAGTTAACAAAGCAAGAAACATTAAAATATGTAAGAATGACTAATCTTACTCAGGACATTTCTGGTACCAAGAACAACAACAACTGCATCCATGTCTTTAATAGCTTTTGAAACATCATCAATATTGAGAGCATCTCCTTTTATCACTTCAACTTTGCTTTTAATATCTTCAGGAATTTTAGCTTCATCCCTTACAAAGATTCTTGTTTCAAAACCTAACAAATATTCAAAAACAGGATAAATCCGTTTAAAATAAATTAATTTATTAAATATTACCTTTTTCAAGAGCATGATTAACTGTACATAAGCCGGTATTTCCTGTTGCTCCAAAAATTACAACTTTCTTCATCTTGACAGATGTATATGTATATTAAATGTTGACTGATAACGTTGAAGTAGCTAGTACAGCTATTATTACATATAGTATGTATTATTGCCGTATCATGCGATCAATCTGCCAATCAATGGTAATCAAGATAGTGCTAAGTCATATTCTTTAACGGTAGTAGAAACGACAGAGGAGGAGGAAAAACAAGGAAGAAAGAATGATAAGGCACAGAAAGAATCTATTTCAACTTTCTCAAAAACCTTTTTAAGCGTTTTGCTAGTCAAAAAAGACATGACGTCATACTTACTTCTTTTCAAGGTGGTCTACTTTAAGTTTACTTAAATTCATGCAAGTAGTAATCGTACTATCTTGTATTGAAAATTCCAGGAATTGTTTGATTTAAAATTCAAAATTATCCCAATACCGGGGACAATAATCTACCGAGAAAAGATACGTTGTGTGTGTGCTGGTTCCTCTATTGTTGTTCACCCGGTCTCCCATAGATGGACAACAACAAATTCAATAATTAACGTCGAACCGAAGTCTGAAAAGCGACAAACAGCGACAACTATACACAGACGACACAGATTAGCTACTATCAGTAGGTACAGTCGTTTTTCTGTTGTACTCTCATGATATCCAAATACATAGTTGTTGCTGCTGCTGCTGCTGTGTGTTGCTTATCGATAAACTCTTTAGATAACCTCACTTTTTTATAAAAAAAAGAAAAACAATTGTTAGAGAGGAAAAGTGAAAATATATTTATTCAAGTATATTTATAAATGGTACACACATATGTCTACTTTTTTCCTTTTCTTTTGTATAAGAGGCAAACAGTACAAGAAAAAAAAATAAGATATAAAAAAAAGGATTCAGCTGAAAAAAGGGATTATTTTCAATGTTTTGTACTTTATCATCACATACTAATCAACTTAATAATTAAACAATATAATGTACAAGCTTGCAAAGAGTACTATTTTGAAGATTATTAAGAAGGAATAGTTATATCAGGGCTGGGTAAGAATAAAAGTTATGTTATTTATAATAAGCGATACACGGATGAATGCTGTAACATTTTACCAGAATTTACATAAGTATAATATAACTAATATGAACATGTAGTGACATGTACGTCCCGTTTTCAAGAAAATTTTCTATTTGTTCCTGGTAAACGCAGATTCGGGATCTAAAAGTGTCCCGTCTTAAAAAGATTCCAAGAATGTTAAAACATAAATAAAAACTAATGATAGCCACACCGTAGAACCTGGAGCTAGAAGGAACAGATGTAAATAAAAAGAAATGATAGGAAATCCAATAATGTCCCGCTTTAAGATATACAAATAAACTGTCTCGTTAAGTATACTTTAAGTAAAGTACTGCTACTACTATTTCTATACATGATTTACAATTGATAAGTATACAATATGCTATATTAATACTTGTATAGATTCTACCATTTGTAGGTTGTATTAGTAGTGATCCGTGAAATGGACGATACGCGTATAGCTCGCCCATGCCACGTTGATTCAGGTCGTATTCAGTGCATCGAGCCCGCAATGAAAAGGCGTTCCGCTTTCTGAATATATTCCAATTAAAAAGTTGGAGCTTCGTTACACTCGGCCCAGCCTCCATTCCCCTCCCAATTCCTCCTCCTTTAACTCCAGCTCGACTCTTCTTTAACCTAGAGCTTCAGACCCCTTTTGCTTCTGGCTGTTTTTTCCCCGCTACATTATTTATATTTTTCCTTCCTTTTCCTATCACTAAAAATACTTGATCGTGTAACCACGGTCGTCGTTTTGATTTCAGCTTTATTCAAGAGACTTGGCGATGTTTCTCTAACGCGTAAGAGGGAAAATTTGTAAAATCTAGTTGACGCACGTACGTAAAGTATGTATATATGTACAATATATGTATACTATATGTATGTATGTGTTTTGTAGAAGACCCGACCCCCTGGGAAGTGTTTAATGAAGTCACTCGATGGAGATTGAAGAGACAGAGAAGTCAAAAGAGTGGGAAGTAAGAAAGAAAGGAAAAAACGCGTGCCCAAGTACCAACTACGAAGAGTCGGCTCGGTTCGGTTCGGCATGCGTATGCAGACTCGTGTACGGTTATTCGCTCACGTACAATACGCACGTGGCAGAGGCAGAGCACGCGTGAGCGTGACATCACTTGTCTCTTGTTGCACGGGGCACGCACACATATGCACGCGTATAAAAACATGATTCCTTTTCTCTTCGTTCTCGCGCTCGAACTCCGTACACAATACGAGTGTACGTGCCTCGCATACGTGTGTATTATGCTTGAACGACCTTTCTATTATTCGGCCATCCTAAACGATCTAATCGACGACGTATACTGATATAAGAGAATAATTATGGCCTCTTTCGATTCTATGCTCAATCAATTGTATATACAAACAAAACTAAATTCCATGCGTTACAATAAAGTATAATATCTCTGAGATGTTTTTTTTCTTTGTTTATTTTTCAACAACGATTTTCATACGCAAGAAATAATCGGAAAGCATATTTTTTTCTCAGCAATTTTTATAATTGTATTTTTATTGATATATTGCACAATAGCGTCACTTTCACACGATCTAACAAAATAGGATTCCTCTTTTCTCTTTTTGCATTCCGATTCCACGTAATTTTTTTATTCTTCAATTACTGTCGTATATTATTATTATGTTTTTTAATACTATTACACTGGCTACGCGTATCATTCCTGCCAGTTCGAAAAAGTTACCAAGGATTTAAAGATCAATTGGTCAATGAGTTGTGCTCCAGCGATGCCTTTCCAATGGGAAGCTACGAGTTAAATAATATTTGATTCTTAATAGTATTTTGATCGACGGTCAGAGCTAAACCGCATACTTTCTTAGGTATAGTTTTTGGTCTTAAAGGGAATAAAAAGAAACCTCGCATTTAAAAAAGAACACATCGCTAAAGCGTAACGAGCTAAAGAATATTTAATCCTTAATAACTTTTTAAGTAAAGGCCAAATTTAAGGGTGAATTTTACTAACTTTCAACAAACTCAAATTGCCTTATGGGATTGACAATTTTTCCTTTTTTTTTTTTTTTGAAAAAACGCATACTAATACACAACAAAATTGGCAATTATACAAGGCAGCTTAAGCTTAGCGAGAGTTGGTGAAATTCACCCTAAACCACTTCCGTTTACAGTTTCTGATTTGGCAGGAATGAACGAATCTCCGTATACGTGAATGAATGCGTTGCGAAAGCAGAAAAGGGGATACATCGGATAGGATTGATATACAAGTGCTTAAATGCTATTATACTATGATAAGAATACAGATATCTAATAGAATATTTACACGAACAGAGAAGTACTTGACTATCTTTAACTAAGGATAACGAGTAGGGATTTATGAGAGATTTGCGTTTGGTATGTTATAGGGGACATCCATGCACGTATGTGACATTGCGAAAGAGAGCAGCCGCAGTGGAAAGGAATGCAGCCGTCGATGCCGTGGAAGGTGCCGTCGGTGCGCTGCCGCTTGATGGATCCGTCGGCGACGGAGCCAGCCCATGCTGATGCTGATGGGAATGTGGATGAGAATGGGAATGAGAGTGTCCAACCGTTTGCTGCGTTTGGACGCCATACGGTGGACAGTAGGCCTCGATATTCCCGTGATGGTGAAGGGGCACTCCTACGCCAACGCCGACTACCCCAACACCGACACCTCGCACCAATAACTCCTTCTCTACAGTAGCTTGATGTCGCAGCTGCTCCAACCTCAACTGATTCTGACGTTTCCACTTTGTCCTGCAACACGATTCGTTAAAAACTTCCACTTTTTTGCTTCCACTGTGAAATCTCCACTGGCCTATGGCTACGTACCTTCTGTTCTGATACCAGGTTTTAACCTGCGTCTCCGATAAGGAGAGAGCATCGGCCACGTCACTGCGATCCGCGACGCTTAAATATTTTTGACAACGAAATTTTCTCTCCAGGTATGCGAGCTGTGCATGAGTGAACGCCGTGCGTCTTCGCCTAGGTTTTCTACCGGTCGGAGAGACGATCGAGCTACTGGCTGCGGCGATCGGGATGCTTCCCGTAGAAGCGGTAGTGGTTGTTGCCGTAGCCGTCACACTGGAGAAATTGCTCGATCCACCACCGCCGTTTCCTCCAGTTGGCGAATTGACGCGCGTGCAAGGGCTGCTCCCTGGATCTATGGTGTCCTCGGAGTCCGAATGTACCGCCGAGTCATCTTCGGAATCTTCTGCGTTTCATCGGATCGGGCACAATTAATACTACTGTCACGCACACACAAAAACACACTGAAAAAGATTTAAGAAAATTGCTAGAGTTACCTGGCACGCGATCGGTCAAAACGTCACCAAGCAGGTCTCGGATCAAGAAAGATTTATGCTCCTGCATGTTGGACCGATTGAGAGATCAATTCGAGAATCGTCAGGGCAATTGGTTGTTCGACGTTGAAGCTTCGACGTCGTTCGTTAATCTGTGGTCCTTGATCTGCGAGATTGGTGCAACGTGTGGCCGTCATCGTAGTCGTCGTCGTCGTCGTCGTCGCTGTCGCGATCGTCGTCGTCGTCGTTGCCGTCGGTCTGAACTCGAAGCAATAATAATCTTGGTGGTGGTCTTTGGTGGTCGTGATCGTGATTGTGGTCTTGGTGGTCGTAGTCGCTCGCTCCAACGTCCTGGTCTCCCTGTCATCGCGAATGGACGAGGGTGCGAGGGTGCAACCGTGAGTGGGGGAACGGAAAGGGAAAACGGGAAGAGGAACGATGCTAGAAGCCTGAACGTAATCCGGTGTGGCACGCTCTCCCGAATTAATCCGGCCGTTTATTTTCAAAGGGCTGGCTAATGCTCGCGCGATTTCGCAGCCATTTTGGGGGTGGAAGCGCCATGCTTTTCTAGGCCAGCCGAGCACGCGATTGGCGCCCCGGCCGTTTTCACCGAGGGTTGCGAGTGTCCTGCCTGGCAGTCCGATTGGTCCGCCGGGCCGGCTTGCGCAAAACCGTCTGTCGCTCAACCCTCCTTCTCCCCTATAGTCGTTTAAGGACTCTTAGCCCTCTGTCTCTTTCCGTTTCTCTCTCTCTCTCTCTCTCTTTCTCTCTCTCGCTCGCTCGCTCGCTCGCTCTACATCTGTTTCCTACTATATAAGTATTTCTCTCTCCATCTCCCTCTTTCACCCCCACCACGATTACCACGAAACGTCAGAAATCTCGTGTGAAACGCTCCGGAAGATTTACCGTGGTTTCCTCTCTCTCTCCACCCACCCCCCTTTCCATCACTCCATCGTTTCTCTCTTCTCTCGTATTTCAAAACTCTTAAATTTCTTCGCTCGATGCTTCCCTTTCCTATTAAACGCAGCCTGATGCTTTGTACATACTTTCTCTCATTATACTACCTAGCCTACATCCTGCGTTACTATATATATATATATATGCAGAGTGAAATAAATTTCTGTATACCTTTTTAGCAAAATTTTCCCCTTTCCTTTCATCTATTCCCTTTTTTTTAGACGAACTCGACGCCACTGTGATCCGTGACAGAATATCAAGCGATGCATTGCACGCATTGTTTTCAGCAACCCTTAAGAAGGGAATTCGTGGTATTGCATTTTAATGGGGCGCCAAGGAAGCGGGCGAGATGGCAAGAGGACGAATTCATGAATGCATTAATCTTAACGTATGCGAGAAATTAATTCAAGAGGCGCAAAAGCGGCTAGCCCTCGTTGGTTGTATCGCTGTCGCTGGAGGAAGGTGCCAGAGCTGAAATCGACACTCGCGATATTCTTGAATTCCTCTTCTTGCATTTTCATCTCTGATCGTCGAAAGCCAATGGCAAATGGCCAATCGAGTTATTCGGAATGAGGAATAAGAAGAATATGAGGAGAAGGAAAAAGTGGAACGCTTTGATACATCTGTCGTGCAAGCAAACCTCATGACAGAGTAAATTAATGGAAATGAGAAGATTGAAGGAGGGTGCTCGATATAGGATTGCAAGAGAATTATCACTCCCCATCGTTGCCTGATCGTTATCGGTAATTTGTGATTCTTCTTCTGCCTTCCCCTCGGGCCTCTAGCCAGTTGGATAGGAGTTAGCGCGCGCGAGGGTTATACAGCAGTATGGAGAAATCGCTCCGAGGCAAATTGGCGGACAATACTGTGGCAAAATAAGGGATGATGGGCATGTTGTACGCACGTACATCCATGAATACGTATATCCCTGATAAAATCTGCCCAATTTGCCAGCCTGTAATTTCAATCTCCTCTTCAACGAGCCATTGAGCTTTATTAAGGGAAGATTATAAGTGATAAAATGTTGTTTTTACCGATATCGAGGCAATTGGTGGAAAGGAGAGATGTGGAGGGGAAGGAAGGAAGGAAGGACTATGATGAAATTGGGATAAAGTGTGAGAGGGCAGAAAGGAAGGAAGGAAGGAAGGAAATGTGGAAAATAAAGGGTGAGAGAGAGGAGGGAGGGAGAGGGTGAGAGAGAAGAAAATAGATAGGAGGCTCGGTCGATAGTAACGCGCGAGCGGTAGCTACTCAACGCTAACTTTTCAATCTCGGGCGCATAATTCGCCGGAAAGCCCTGCGGTTACCTCGGCAACGATCTGGCCTCTCATTGGCCCGACAATCTTCCTCTTTCTCGCTCGTGTCTGCACCAACGGTGCGCCTTCGCGCCCCCTGCTCCTCCACCCTTCCGCGCCACTCGCGCACTTAGCCCCGTGGTTAACTTCAATGAGCGGATAACAAGCCACCCCTCAACTATACCCTGTAATATTCACTCGTATAAATGGACTCGCGGCTTTGTCAAATCAACTGTCCCTTGTAAACAAGCGACCCCTGCTACGAACAGGAGAAAACAAGCCTCGCCGGTTTCCTCTTTGCTTGAAACCAAAATACCTATGTATATATACAT
The DNA here is from genome assembly GCF_024137725.1 of Prorops nasuta. Classification (NCBI taxonomy): domain Eukaryota; kingdom Metazoa; phylum Arthropoda; class Insecta; order Hymenoptera; family Bethylidae; genus Prorops; species Prorops nasuta. Next base: position 8,254,169 of record NW_027116805.1, on the reverse strand, counting down.
ATATATATATATATATATATACAAACACTTGTGGTCAATTATGAAACAAGATACAATACGATACCGTTTAAGCGTCAACTTGCATATTCCTCTCTTTGACGCCTGATTATCTTGTCGCCGCAATGACAGCAGAAAAAGTGATGAAAAGTGGCCATAGGCTTGGACCAGGTCGAGGGGTTTGCTTGGCTCGCCTGGCCTCGACTCGACTCGACTCGACTCCAGTCAAGAGTTGCTGCTTGGTAGTTACGCCAGAGACGAACAAACAGAATAGAGCGAGCAGAGGAGCGGCTTTCAATAGTAATTGGAGCTACGGGAGCCTGACCAACGCTCGTGTTCAAGCACTCTTTTTCCCATCACCACCCCCTTTTACCTTCCTTCCTTTCATCCTCTCTCCTCCTCTCCTCCTGCCTTGCAAGATTCTTCTACAAAACTCACGAAAGACAAATTCTCTGCTTACACGTACATTCCTCTATAAGTATACATATATATGTGTGTACCTGATTCTTATAATCAAGCTACAGCCTCGAGGCGTTTAACCCATCAAATTATACTAATTGAGGTTTTTCCTCTCGTTACCATGGACGAGTTACGGGAAACAATAGGCGAAACAATAAGGAGACAATTGCACGTACCAAACAGTACTCCAAAGTCTGACAAAAGCAAAGCCAAGTATACGAGTTATACAACGATACGCAACCCCCCACGGCGCCAGGCCGTTTCCGCTTTCTTCGCGACGACCCCTGCTCACTGTCGATGCCCTCACTATCTCTTCACCGCAAACCTCTTCAAAGCTTTTCTCCTTTATTTACAAATGATTTATCCCCTTTTCTCACACAAATTTTCTTCTTCTTTTTGTTCCATTCAATAGAGATCGAGGGTGAAGTCTTGTAAGATTGATTATTAAAAACAAGTTTTAAAAAGAAATTGTAACTTCGATAATACTTTGCAGAGTGTTTTTGACAATTAAGGTTAGTATACTTATAAATATATGTATTAAGAAAAAAGCGCGAAAACGTTTGCTTCTATCTTAAGTTTTAAGCAATTATCGTGAATCGGTAATGTAGACTTCCGTATTATTAATTGATGATACACTTTTACTAACGTGGACAATTTCCACTTTACGCAATGCCATCTCTCAGCTATTTTTTTTGTATTCCATAAAACCAATTAGATCCGAGCACGTTGCGCATCTTTTCAATCGTAACTCCTGAAACTCCTCGCTGAACGAACGGAGAGAACACTAGGAAAAGGAGGAGTGATTGTCAGATGGTTAGAACGAAGAACGTGTATGAAATAGTTACACATACTATACAACGACAAACGGATAGAAAAAGAGCAATAGTGTAACTCCGGCAAAAGTCAAAAAGGGATAAACAGGCAAGGACGGACAGACAGCAGACAGCTCCGGCCTCCGGTTACCAGAACAGTAGAGGTGAACAAAGTTTTTAAAATGGCGGCTAAGAGTGGAGGTACTGGCGAATGGACTTCTGTAAAACCATTTTTGTCAGTATTTTTTGGTGGATCAGTTGCAAAAAATGCAGTTATTGAGCTTGCCAAGGCTGTCATCAAAAGGTATATAATTCCTTACCCCTTAGCCCAATCAAAATTTTGTCTTAGATGACTTTCAAAATTTCATCAACTGACAGTGCAAATATGGTTGCCGTTACAAATAAATTTATATCGTGTCAAATTCGTCCGATTTCTTATTTGTAACATTCTGTCTTTGTATGATTCAGCGAACATGAATTCACGTCGCACGAGGAGCAATACGAAGCCTTCTACACGGCATACGCAGCTCTGGCCGCTGATTATATTGCTGGTAGCGCAAATTCGTGTATGTATTCATAACTTTGCTGTAATTTACTCCCCTTTCCCCCTTCCAGTTTACTATCATAACATTATACATTTTCAAATTTTTTCTTTTACCATGCTTATGGCTAAATATTTATATGCAGTGCCCTCTTATTGTATCAGTATCTCTTGTTCCCTTACGACTTATCTTTTTCTTTCAGTTTCAAAAAGTCAGCTGCCTGTAGTATGGGTAGCATGCAAAATTTTACTCAGTCATCTTGTTGGAAGACTACCTCAACAACAGACACAACCAAGCGAAAATGCACCAACAACATTGGTCACAAAACAGCTACTCTTGGCCATACGTGCTTTGTGCACTGGCCAATCTTTACTTACACCAAGCGAGGAAGTTGCTTTGATTGCTATAATGATGAGTATGAATACACCTTCCACCACAAAAACTTTATTAGGTGGAAAGGAGAAAGACCAAAATTCTCCACCAGCCAAAGAAGTGAAGAGAGCACGTTCAGATTTATCCAGTAGTATTCTTGAACAATTGACTATTCCACTCCAAGATTTTATACCATCTGCTACCCCTATTCCTGAAACATCAGCCGATTCATCTAATAAAACGTCTCCAGAATCGAACGCGGGAGAAGTTTGCTCCGACGCAAAAGTATATTTCTCCTTATAAAATTTGACTTACAAATTTTTGTATCTTTCTTCTAACAAACAACCTTATATTACAGATGATTCTCATAGCAAATAACATCAGCACGCTTCAAAGTATAGGAGCTGGGGAGATACTATTGGACATGTGTTCGAATCTTCCGCATTTATCAAGATACACAAGAAAATACCAAGCATACTTAAATAAAAAAGGTATCAGTCTACCCTCCAATCAGTCGGAAGCGCACACAATACGTCACAGTCTTTATTCGGTTGTGAGCGATATTAATATATTACATACCGTTGTATCTTTACCCGTCCTCGAGCCTTTGACTCGAGCGAAGTTGGAGAAATTATCGCTTCTCACGATGTCTTGCCTGTACTGTTCCATCGCAAATGCTACTGCATCTAGTATTGTTGGGATAACCAATACTGTATCGCCAAAATGCAGTACAAATGCGACAGCAGCGAATCCTCAGAGTACTCAAAATGCAAAGAACGCCGAAGAAGAATATGATGCACTAGCTATTACAGTTGTAGAGAAAAGTCTGGAGATATTTGGCATTGTTTCAAACGTTATTAAGAACAGTACAAGAGCGGGTGGGCACGTAAGTTTCCGATTAACAATCATCTAATTGATGACTCGTTAAAATTACATAAAGGAAAAACGATATTTTATCAAGCACTTATTTGTGCTATTTTTAGATTTTGCAAAATCATTTGTTGATCGGTGTATGGCTGCTCGTGGCAGGACTTCAGGCTCAGCTGTCCGTGAGTAGCTTCAGTGCAGCCGATAAAGGAAAAGAGGAAAAAGGAAAGTCACCGAGTAAAGCTCGCGATGGAACTGGCCGCATTAATCTTATGAAAGTGTAAATAAATCTCACTAATTATTTTTCATCTTTATTTATCAATAAAATATCGATGAAACAGTATGAATATATATATAAATCAAATCAGTGAATTATTTTCCAGTCAACAAGGATTTGGCGTGCTATCAGTTGCTCTCGCCTCTCATGCCTTGACGTTGATGAGCGCGCTTCTCGAGGACGTTTCAGTAGAGGCAACATTTGATCGTACTACCACTCCAGAACCAGCACCCTTGGATATTCTTGCCACCCCAACTGCTCTTCAAAGAGCAGCAACTTTTCTCCAGGCTGTTCCATTGAATCATCTATTATTTTATTTGGCAACTATTAGTTATAGAAAGGTATACAAATTATTCTCTCGTCTTCATAAGACTTCTTCGTAGAGTGCCAGTGTCCTTGCCTTTCAATTAATTATTTCTTACACTTTTAGGCTTGTACCCTGAAACGAGTGCAAAAGAATCCATTAGAGGGTGATGCTCTTAGTCAATCAGATTCTACCACATATTATGATGATTTGCTCAGCTGTTCAGAAAACTCTACTGACGAAGGTAAGTGCTTCAAAATCAACTAAAAATATGCGTAAATTATAAAGTTAATAATTATCTTATCGTTTCTTAAAGAGGAGGATAGCGAGCCTTTATTGGGTCTGTGGTTTGAGGAAACATTAGCACCATGTGAAGGGTCCCCAACAACTACCACTAAAGAAACTAATAACGAGGCAAATGCTGAACGTGCAACAACCACTATTGTGCCTGACAATAAGGAGCCTCATGGCGTAAGTACTTTTAATATTTCCAAATATTTTACGAGTCAGATACATACATTGTTTCTCTTTTACGTCCAGTACATTTCCCTTGCAACAAAAATTTTCCAATTTATGAATCAACACTTGATCGGCAGTAGAAGTGTTTACGTGCGGGAATATGTTATTAATGGATTGGTAGAACAGCAAATGGTTATATTAGCAGCAATAATACGGGATCTTGATCATGAGACAGCTAGAACCGAAACAGGTGAGTTGAGTAGTCTTGTTATGCCATCCTTCATTACTCATTTATACCTATTTCTGTTTCATATAAGGAACAATATCAGTGTTTTACGGTGCGGCGTTGGGAGCTATGTACTCGGAATTTTCACAAGCACTGAGTCGTTACACTCATAATTTACTCGCGAGGAATACATTGAGCGAATCTTTGCAAAATACTTTACTTCAACATTTAGGCGTCAGCCCATGGTCTACAGAAAACGTCAGTCCGTCAACTTGGCCACTTCTAGTATATCCACGAACACTGAGCGTTCTCGCGCAGGTACAATATCTGTTTGACTCCTCTTATTCTTTCTTTTGCTATTGTTAAAATGTTTTAATTTACCGCTGCTAGGTCTTATTGTTGAAACCACAATCGGAAAAAGAGGCGGCTTGTATCAGTATCTGGCATCGTTTAGTCACAACTATGGTGGAATACGTATGCGACCCGCCATTGGCTTTTGAACCTGAAAATGAAGGTATTTGCAAACAGAAAAACAAAACAAAAGAATATTCAGCCTAACGGTATCAAGAGTGGCAGTTAATGGAAGTGAAAATATTTGCAGATCTGAACGTGGAGCATGCTCAATTGGTACTGTTTCTATTCCATTCGCTTAATTTGATGCAAAAAAAATCTGTATTACTTGTAACTGGAAGTGGAGCAGTACGTTGTAGCGAAGCAGTCAAATCTCCCATGAAGGATTCTCAATTGTTGCATCTTTCTCGTTTGTTACTTTTACTGGAATATATGATGAAACATCTTTACGATGCACCGCCTACGTTATTGGAACAGGTACGGTTTTGTCTTTCGTACTCTTTTCGCTTGACACTTAAATTAAAAATAAGATAAGAGACGCATCTGGCAAATTTTTACATATTTTCATATACTATCCTTCCATTCTCCAAGCTCAATCAATCATCCATTTCGCCTTGAATATATTCGTGGGATTCTCGTGATATATTCCTCAGTAGTCAGATGCAAAAGTAATAAAAACCATTGTTTCTGGTCAATAAAGAGATAACAGGGCCTCCAGACCAATAGTGATGTCTGTGAGGTAGTAAAAATCTCTTACACAAACAAATATCGTACCATACATCGAGTCAAGCGAGGCAAAGGTTCTATTAACATATTAGTAAAAAATATATTATTTACATTTCATAGGTTCAGTGGAATCTATTCTCTGCTACTAGTCTGATATCCGATTCAAAAGAAGGCAATAAACAAGCTTCAAGGATTTACACAGCGTGGGTAGAGATAGAGGATAATTATCGTAAATTTGGATCGAATGATGACTTTTCGATGAAGCCACGATTTTACAATCTCTCAACATCAGACTTCAATAATCAAGATACTCCAAAACTGGATGGATTGGCTTGCAATTTTATTCTTGGCACGCCTGATAAAATGAAGTATCCTCTTTTAGTGGATGCTTTGATAGATATCTTGAACGTATTAAATCAGACCGTTGTGTATGGTAGAGACGATACCAAGGAAAAGCTAACCTTCACTGGATTGTGTGCTATACAATATTGCTTCTCCATATGTTGGAGGTTATTGTTAATTTTACCACCATCGACACCGTATTTGGATAAATTGGCACTCGGGGAAGAGATTCCCGCAAGCCCCATGTTGCTGCATTCATTGATTTGGGGACCAAGAGCTGCCTACAAGACTTTCACAGGATGGATGAAGGATTGCATGGTGAAGCAAGGGATGTACACGCAATATGCAGAGAATCTACTGAAGACTATCTCGTCAACCGTTAATACGCTCAAGTATGATATAACAGTTGGAAAGAATTGTATAAAATGCTTAACACCAGAAATTAGTCCAACAGACAAAATAATGTCGAGATCCGCATTACCAAAGCTAAGCTCGCTTTGCATATTATCTGCTGTAATTGGCAAACTGCAAGTGCTCATGGACGAGAGTGTATCTAAGAGTCCAGCAGACAATATCGAGGCTTCTGCTACTAACACTAGTGGTTCAACGTCTGAAGCGACCGCTGCTAATACGAATAAAATGGTAGTTGATATACTACCACATATCTTGTCTTTGACAAAGGCGATTGTAGCCTCTTGTAAAGCTAGCGTTTTGTATCAAATGAATGATTTCTCTTCTGATGGTACCAGTGGAAAGTACAGCTTGAGAGATTTTCTAGCGATTGATGGTATCATCTCCATGTCCGGAGCCAATTGGCAAATGGAAGGATCTCTCGTGTCCTTTTTGCCTAACAACGTCAGATCTGTTCTGGATAAGTGGAAGTCGATAACTCTTTCTCACGTGCCTTGGAATACATATGCAAACGACATTATACCAGCCGAGAGCTACATTTTAACGACGATAAATCATCACATTAATTCGCTCTCTGAATACTCTACGTTCTCCATAAATCCGTCTTTGAAAAATTTGCTTCATTCGTTGATCACTTTCCTCGCAGAATACATTACGCCTACGACAGTTCCAGAACAATCTGATTTTCGGGCTCAGGCACTAGACATCCTGGTTCCCTTGTCGATGGATGCACGCACGGATTACCTTCAAGAATTGGCTAGTAAAACATTAACAAAGCTGCTGGGCGAAAACGATAATGAGACGAGGCAACTGCGAGAGCACACTCTTGTATTGAATCACACCTACAATCTAATTGTTGAATATGTTAGTAATGCGGATGAGTCTGTGAATGTTTTTATCGATGAGAAAATTTTAAAACAATGCGTTAAATATTGGGAGCACATATTAGAGACTCCAATTGGTTGCAAAGCTCTCGATCTGTTCTTCGCACCTGATAAGAATCGATCTCTTGTCTCGGTTCTACTATCGATTACTTCCCCACAAGCGTCTCAACAATTTGGTACTCATGTCCTACACTTCTTCAACGCTCTATTCAAAGCAACAGAGAGAACGACAGATGGCTCTTTAGAGAGACTGTGTAATTCAGTGGCTAATTTAGCATATGTTGAATACGATAAGCTACAAACCTGGCTGAGGCATGTCATTCTTGGTGGTACATCAATATCACCTAGTGCTTCATCCACCATCATTCAAACACCGACGATAGTCCCAACTACTGCGTAAGTGATATTGAATTATTCAAAAATCTATTCTCATTCTTGCAATTGTCATACAAAATATGTTATATTTTTTAATACAGATTAGCTGCGACCCCTGGCCCTACAGAGGAAGGCCAGAAAGTGGAAGAGATCAGCAATGTAGCCAACAACGACCAAGCGTTAAATGCAATTATAGCATCGGTAGAAAATTCAACCAGCGGAAATCAGGTGGCAAACAATGACGAGCAGCATTCCATACACGAGAATAGTCAGCTTTTGCAAGCTTTGACTAATTATATAGTCAAGAAGAAGGGGTAATTTCATTTATTTTGTATTACAGTATACTTTCACTCGACAAAAGAAAAATCTATTAACCACTTTGTCACTAATTCAGCAGCATTAGCGAGGATGTGTCGATAACGATTCTTCAAGCACTGATCCCACTAGGTTACTATATTCTTTCCACATCCATCGAAGGCAATGGATTTCCAGAATTAATGCGTATAATGTCTACACTAGCGGATGCTGGTTCTGATAAAGGTCATTTAGTCTTATTTAGAGCTGCTACTGACTGGGTCGAGCTTTGGTGAGTAGATTTTCAAATACTAGTAAAAAAGTAAAAGTAATAATTTTAACTTTGCAAACGTTTCAAAATTTTTAGCAAACAACAATTGATGAATAAGGATGCTCACAATCTTGAAAAATCTTCACCCTATATAGAAGCTGGTTGTTGCATATTAAATTATTTAGCCGACGTGGTCGGTGCTTTGTGCCCCTCCCAGCAGCAGACACATGATCGCGCTGCCAGTCCACCATGGGAGGGTGCTGTTATACCAATTAACGATATCAACGATAGCGATTGGATCGACGATATGGCTCACGAGGATGACGACAGTACTGCCGAAGATTCTGATGAGGATAGTTTATGCAACAAGCTCTGTACTTTCACCGTTACTCACAAAGAATTTATGAATCAACATTGGTATCACTGCCACACGTGCAGTATGGTAGACGGTGTTGGAGTTTGCTCCGTATGCGCACGAGTTTGTCACAAAGGTCACGACGTTACTTATGCAAAGTATGGCAATTTCTTTTGCGACTGCGGTGCTAAGGAAGATGGTTCTTGTCAAGCTTTAACGAAACGTAGTCCACAAGCTACGGAGCATCAAGCGATTAGTGGAGCTGCTGGTAGTGTATCGTATAGCAATAGTGGTACAGCTGCTTTAGCAACGGCAGCTGCAGTAACAACTGCGGCAGTAACAGCAGTATCAACAGCAGTAGCAGAGAATAGCGTTTATTTACCAAGTAGCTTGAGACGAAGACCATCCAGTCCTGTTCACTATTATGACAAGCAGGAGCGAAGAGGACGTGATAAAGAGAAACAAATTTCACTAGCAAAACAGCTGGAGAACTCCAAAGATTGGATAATGTCTCAATTATGGAAAAGTGGGCTGGTAGCATCGTTGGTAGATTTGACCAATACACTAGTTCCAGCAGTAGACTTATCGTGCCAAGAGAATTCTCCAGTTGGTTGTCATGCTCGTGCACAAATGGCACTAAAGCAGCTCCATACAGATGAGAAGAAGTTCGAGTATACCGATCAGCTGATGCTACCGACGCTTGGATCCCAAGAGGGGGCTTTTGAGAATGTTAGAATGAATTATTCTGGTGATCAAGGACAAACTATTAGACAATTGTTATCGGCTCACATGATACGAAGGGTCGCTATGTGTTGTTTATCGTCACCTCATGGAAAACGACAACACTTGGCTGTTTCGCACGAGAAGGGTAAGATAACGGTACTTCAACTCAGTGCACTGTTGAAGCAAGCTGACTCCTCGAAACGAAAACTGACTCTTACAAGATTGGCATCTGCGCCAATACCATTCACCGTACTCTCAGTCACGGGTAATCAATGGAACGAAGACTTCCTTGCGGTTTGTGGCTTCAAAGATTGTCACGTACTTACTTTCAATAGTTCTGGCACCGTGTCTGATCATCTAGTACTGCATCCACAACTGGAGACCGGCAATTTTATTATTAAGGCGATATGGCTACCTGGGTCCCAGACACAATTGGCACTTGTCACAGCTGACTTTGTGAAGATTTATGACCTTTCGAAGGATGCTCTCAGTCCCCAATATTACTTCCTAGTTCCAACCGGAAAGATACGCGATTGCACCTTTGTACACGCTGAAGATGGGGAATTTCATCTGTTGATTATGTCATCGGCTGGATACATTTACAGCCAAATAATAAACGAGGAGAGTTTGGCAAATGGACCATTCTACATCACGAACACGTTGGACGTTTATCATCCAGAGCTTAAGGACAACGGTCAAGTCGGCGGTGGAGGTGTTTCTATTTATTATTCGCACACGTTGCAATTATTGTTTCTCAGCTACGCTTGTGGCAAGAGTTTCATAGCACCGTTGAAACATGTTTTCTGGATCGATGTCGTGTTTCAAATTAATTTGGCCAATAACAAATCAAATGGGAACAAGTCTAACAATAGTCAACCACAACCCCTCTGTCAGTGGAGTGAGGTACCTAATCATCCTGGTTTGGTGTGCTCAGTATTGCAGACCAGTAATAATCCAGTAATTTTTATGGTGAAGCCAGACACGATCTTGATCCAAGAAATCAAAGTTGTACCTGCTAAAGCAAAGATCATGGATATGGTAGCGATTAGACATCCTAGCTCGAATTCTGAACAGCGTACTACATTAATCTTACTGTGTGAGGATGGTAGTCTGAGAATATACATGGCTGCCATGGAACAAACTGGTTTCTGGATGTCTTCCACTGTACAACCAGTGAGCAATATATCAGGTTCTAAACCAATAAGAAAGAAGAAATTGAACAAGACGGGAAAACCATCTAGCACCGTCTCGTTCCCCATTGATTTCTTCGAGCATTGTCAAGCGATGAATGATGTGGAATTCGGTGGCAACGATCTCTTGCAAATCTATAACGTTTCTCAAATAAAGAATCGTTTAAATGCAACTGGAATGTACGTAGTATCCACTAAGCCAATGGGCTTTACTATTGAAATTACCAATAGTGATGCTATACTCATTATGACCGGTATCAGAGTGCTACTAGGAAGTCAAGATATACAAAGGGCACCATTATATGTGGAGGTAAGATGGTTGAATTTTTATAATATATTTATCTTCTCACTATGATTAAAATTCACAAGTTTATGTTACTTTCTGTTTACTTTCTTCTTCCTAGATTTTTGGTAGAAGTATTCGTACAGCATTGACGAGAAGTCGTTGGTTCGATATACCATTGACTAGAGAAGAAAGCCTCCAGGCTGATAAGAAGCTGATCGTCACATTTGGACCGTCTCAGGATCAGGATGGCGTTATTATGGTTGATTCCATTAAAGTGTAAAGCTATATTCATTGTACACAAACGATCGTTGCAATATTCTTATTTTTAATTATCATTTCTGTTTTAAAGTTATGGCAAAACGAAAGATGCGTTTGGATGGCCCGAAGAAGTTGAAGAAATTCCACCAGGACAAACTACACCTGCTCCTATAACGACTATTAATAATGAAGCAGACAATTCAGTCGCACAACCTGTACCTCTCTCATCCGTTGACAAGTATGCAAATCTCTAATTTTTTTTCACTAGTATGTAACTTATAGAAAATGAAAAAGATTGAAATTTTAAATTGATATATTTGTAATTTTTTACAATGCAAAAGACTGAGAAAGGATGACTCAGTTAATATCGAAAGGTAAGAGGCGCGTTTTATACCAAATATGTAGGCAATAAATAGATGAAGGAATCAGTCGATTGAAATACCTTTAAAGGCAACCTTTATGATTAAATTGAAAAACTTTTTAACAGAATGGTGTCTGGGATACTGGAAGTTTTGGAATCAAGTTTCGCCTGTTTGCCACCTACAGAGGATGCTAGACACACTCTGAAATTAGTAGCAATGGACGTGGGCTCACAATTATTGGTTTTGCCGACTCCTCCGTCACTTCAAGCTCATACGGCAGGCTTACTTGCCGCGTTGCACAGCTCCAAGCAATCCTATCATTTCCACAAGGTAATTGAATTATTATTAAGAAAAATATTGATGGTAAGCTGTATTATATTCCATCGTAATTAATTGTGTAGGATCAAGCACTCCTTTCGCATATACTTGAAACCTTGACCACAATGAGGGAGATCGGTGACATGAAAAATCTGGATGCTGAGAACTTATATAGGCTGGTACTCATTATGAGAAATATATCTGTGGCGCGACCGCATAATCTTGCAAAATTCATCGAGAGTCACGTTGATAAGCCAATCGACGAAAGTACCAGTGAGTAATCACTATTGTTACTATTATCACTCTTTTTAAAATGTAACGTTTAAAATAACAAGAAACAACATTGTATATTTACAGTACCTATTTTTGGTTTAAATCGACGCAACATGCACGCCTGCGCCAACGTCGAAGAATCTCGGCACATAATTATACTACTTGTAGAGGTTTTGTGGGCTCTGCATATGGCTCATCCAAAGAACATGGCTGTCGTTCCAGTGGTGGTGCCGGGTCTCAAGCATACGGAAGCCACAATTCACGCGATTGTTGAAATAATTCACGCTTTCACAACATGCGACGTAGAGGCCAATACTCCTTTAGCAGCAAAATTATATTTGCAGTTACTACTGTCATCTGATTCAACGATAAGCTTCAGCGCTAAGAGTGCTATTATCAGGGTGCTCAGGCCAAGACACAAAAGAAGAAGAGTTTACATACCTAGTCCACCACACTGTAGCACACCTGGAGTGATTCCAGAGCCGGAAGTAAAGCCAGCAACCACGATGCCCTCCATACAAACAGTGCAAGAGTCCATAGAACAGGAAGTCGATCACCATTTCGATGCGGAAGCTATAGCCTTTCTGCTGAATGCTGAAAGTAACCAAGTGTCCGGTGGAGGAGCCAGAGTGGCCAACCCACTCGAGGCTCTTCTGGGTCCAGGAGGTTTTCCAGGACTTCTGGATATACCACCGGATGCTGATGATGAGGCGATGATGGAACTTGCCATCGCTTTGAGCTTGCAGGATCACGAAGGTGGTGGAGGTGGAGGAGGAAGTGGAAGCGGTGGAAACGGCGGAGGGAGTGGAAGTAGCGGTATGAGAGCGTTGAGACAAGGTTTGCCAAATCTCCAAGGACTGCAGAATCTTGGTGGACCAGCGCTGCAGAATCTACAAAGTCTGGCGTCCCAGGGAGGATTGAATCAGGTCCAAGGCTCTTCGCAAATTCAGGAAGCTGGACACTTATCCGATACGACTGCATCTGCAGGTGGTTCCGATGATGAAGGATCTACGGCGGCAACCGAAGGCAGTACTCTGAGAACTTCCCCCGCTGAACAAGTAACCTGTCGTTTTTTGAATATGTATATTTTTTTCTGTTCTGTATTATAAATGGTATTTTATAATTGTAGGGTGGTAGTGGCGGTAGCAAGGGTAGCGAAAGTGGTGGAAGCGAGAGTGGAGGCAGTGCTATCGACAGCATAACGGGTGAGCATAACGCATCGGGCAGAAGTTCTGCTTATGGAGATAATTCAGCGGATGCTATGCGTCGATACTCAATAGGTAGTGGATCAACCGCTCAACCCTTGCGTTCTGAGTCTAGTTCGTTAGGTGGTCCGGTTTCATTTACTGTAAGTCATTTTTTAATGAAATTTTTTATTCAAACACATGTAGTCGTTTCGATAGCTATAACTGGGAGATATACAGATAATTGAAAGGAAATTACAATTGCAATATTTTCCAGGCAACTGGACGAGAGGAGAGCACGGAAACGGACAGAGCGATTGAACAGGAGAGCGATGGGGCTGGAGAAAATCTAGCCAAATTGCACTGTATACGTGTAAATTTATTGGACAAATTTGTAGATTTCATACCGGACTTGTCGAATCAAGTACCTGGCGTACTGGCCATACCTTTCATGCAAGTAGTCCTTATGCTCACTTCCGACTTGGACGGTACTGACGAGAGAGATAGGACATGCGTTGACCGGCTCCTGCAAACTCTCGTTAAGGAGCTGGAGATGGATAAACCGGATACTGAAGATATCTGCAAGCGAAGTAATGCAAGAGAAGTTCGTTTGGTAATAATGCGCTTATTGAGCGTCTTGATGCTGCGTTCCAAGTGTGGTAATACTAGCTCAAACAAGTCTCAATCACCAGAGAGTCCCAGTTTTGTATCTCAGGCAACAGCATCGATCCTTCACAAAGCAGGTGTTATCGATTACTGTTTGACTCTACTAAAAGCGTTGCTAGATTATTGGAAATCAACCTCGACAGAGGAAACCGGAGCTGTGATGGGTGGTCAATTGTTAAAAGAGCATTTGGCAACTTCTCCACCAGACATGTCACCTTTCTTCCTACGACAGTACGTAAAGGAACATGCCAATGATGTTTTCGACTCCTATCCACAACTATTGACAGAAATGGTGTTACGTTTGCCATATCAAGTGCATAAGTACGCTGATGTTGGCAGTTCACAGCTTGCCTTCGAGCAACCATGGCACTTTTACTTGTGCGAATATATGATGTCGTATCAGACTCCATTTGTCAGACGACAAGTGAGGAAACTACTGTTGTTCATCTGTGGTAACAAAGACAAGTATAGACAACTGCGCGACATGCATGCACTGGTCTCGCACGTCCAATCGGTGCAACAGTACTGCAACAACGGTGGCTACGATCCACAACAGACGCGTCCTCACTCAATAAATTTGGCATACGATACGTTGGTAGAATTAATTGAGCATCTAAAGTGCTGCGTGGAGGTGGCTACGAGTCGTACTGGTAACTGGCAGCGATTCTGTCTCAAGCAAAATACTGTGTTGTCATATTTATTCTCTATATCTACTCTTCTGGACGAGGGAGTGAGTCCAACGGTGCTCCAACTACTGCAATGCGCCATATGTTCCAATAACAAATGTAAGGATACCAAGCCCAAGGATGCCACGTCGAAGGCGCCAGTAGCTGCAGCGACAGCGATACCAACGACAACAGCTGTAACCGTTGCTGTAGCAGCACCATCGTCATCAACAGCAACAGCCACAAGCTCATCGAAGGAAAGTAGAAGCGAACGTGAGAAATCTGAGGATTCCGACACTGAGGCCAAATTCGAGGAGACCCAATGCGTTGCATTGGTCGATCAAATACAGAAACAAGTACCTCCTACTCTATTAACCAAATTCGTACAAACGTTTTTGCTCGAGACAAATAATACCAATGTACGCTGGCAAGCTCACTCTTTGATCCTGGCAATCTACAAGAACTCTTGCACAGCTGATCAGGAAATTTTGCTGGACCTTCTGTGGCGGCTATGGCCACTGCTACCGGCCTATGGTAGAAAAGCTGCTCAATTTGTCGATCTACTTGGATATTTCTCCTTGAAAACACCACAGACTGGAAAAAGAATGCACTACTACATGGAACAGGCAGTGGCTGTTTTACACGCTCAGAACCAGTTGTTAGCGAGACATCCCAATGCAAATTTGTACGCCAACTTGGCACAATTCGTTGAACTGGACGGATATTATTTGGAAAGCGAACCGTGTCTTGTGTGCAACAACCCAGAGATTGCAATGACAACGATCAAACTCTCATCGATAAAGGTTGACTCTAAATTCACAACAACTACACAGATAATAAAATTGGTAGGTAGTCATACCATTGGTAGAATAACGCTAAGAATTGGTGATTTGAAGAGAACAAAAATGGTCAGAACGATCAACGTCTATTACAATAACAGGACAGTACAGGCTGTTGTAGAATTGAAAAATAAATCTGCCATGTGGCACAAGGCTAAGAAGATCACTCTTGCCCAAGGGCAAACTGAGGTGAAGATGGAATTTCCATTGCCAATTGTCGCTTGTAATTTGATGATAGAATACGCTGACTTCTACGAGAACGTTCAAGCATCCTCGGAGACCTTGCAGTGTCCACGCTGCTCGGCTAGCGTTCCTGCGAATCCTGGAGTTTGCGCAAATTGCGGTGAAAATGTATTCCAATGTCACAAATGTCGTGCTATCAATTACGACGAGAAGGATCCGTTCCTGTGCCACGCATGTGGCTTCTGCAAATACGCCAAATTCGACTACACTCTGACCGGACGTCCCTGTTGCGCAGTCGATCCCATAGAGAGCGACGACGACCGAAAGAAAACCGTATCAACGATAAATACTCTGCTGGAGAAGGCTGATAGAGTCTACAAGAATTTAATCGCAAATAAACCTACGTTAGAAATGCTACTCGTTAAAATATCTGAACATCGTTTGGACAGAGGTTTGGATGAAGGAGGTGTACAGGTGTCTGGTAACACTCAGGTGAATCGAGCTATTCAATTATTGGCACAGAGATACTGTGGCGAATGTAAGAGTTCGTTTGAGGAATTGAGCAAAATCATCCAAAGAGTACTCGCTTGTCGTCGAGAGCTCGTCTCCTATGATAGAAATCAACGTGGACAAGTTTATCCAGCAACGATTGGAAGTAGTCAGAGCAGTGTGGCTGCTGCTTCAAGCGGTACCATCAATGTCACGAATAACGAGCATCATAATCAGAAGACAGGAGGAGAAACGTCACTGGTTCTCCCAACTGTTGGTAGATGCTATGGTTGCGCTTCAGCTGCAACGGAGCACTGTCTAACTCTTCTACGTGCTTTGGCCACCAATGCTACCGCCAGGGAGGTCTTGTGCAAGCAAGGTCTAATTCAAGAACTCGTGGAGAACAATCTACGCAAGGGTACGGTTCAGATGCAAGAAGAAGTGAGGCAATTGTTGTGTCTTGTAACCAAAGACAATAGCCAATCGACTAAGGAATTGTGCTCTCTACTGACGAATCGGGTGACCCTCACGTTAAAGGGACGGGTTGCGACTTCTGACCTCTTCTTGGCGGTGCGTCATGAAATGGCACTGCTCGCAGCACTCGTGCAGAAGGAGGACGCCTGCTGGGAGCAAAAGTTGCGCTGCGTCATGCAACTATTTCTGCTTGCCTGCAAAGAATCTAAAAGTCCTGTTGTAATGGAAAGTATAATTCTGCCTTGCTTGAAAATTTTACAGGGTCTGATCAAGCCGGATCAACCGGTGTCGAAGAAGAATAAGGATAAGACGATAGAATCATTGGCCACTGTGCAGCCTCTGGAAGGTATCAACATCAATGTAGTGAAATGGCTAGAGGGAGACGAAAAGCATTCTTATGCCCAGTGGATTCAAAGAATGCCAGAGAAGAAAGTAGTGGATCAGTCGAGCAGCAGTGCAACCGGAGTTGGGGGAAGTTGCAACAGTAATGGAGGTGGAAGCAGTAGTAGCAGTAGCAGCAGCACTAGTAGTTGCAGCAGTAGCGCCAATGGCAGTGGTAAACCGCTGAAGAAGGACGAGGCTCGCTTGTTGTACCTCATGGAGAAATACGGTCACAGATGGCGTTATAGATGTATGCGCCTTCACGGTATCAAGCCACTGAAATTGGTAGATGGTGCATGGCTGAAGGAAGTATTGTTCAATCCCAGTTCGAGATTGGCACGTCAAGTCGCGTGCAATATGATAGAGAGTCTCTGTCAAGGTACTGAAAGGAAGAAGGAAGTTTTGGTGTTGCTGACCTGCTATCTGGAAGAGTTGCGTACAGCTGGCGAGAGCAGTACAGAATTTTTGAGTCTGTATCAGTCTTTGATAAGGCAACCACCATGGAAACAATTCTTGGCAGTAAGAGGTGTCATGACTCTGCTGGCTGATCTCCTTACCAAGGAGATAGAGGAGTTGCATAGACTCGAGGAGACCACGTTAACCAGCGACCTCGCTCAGGGCTATTCCCTAAAGATGCTGACGGAACTCTTAGCAACGTTCCTGGATCAGTTTTATATCAAGAAGCATTATAAGGGTAGACTGGTTGGTGCTGTGTTGAATGGTTACCTCTCGTTGAGAAAACTCGTTGTGCAACGCACGAGGTTGATCGACGAAACGCAGGAGAAGCTGTTGGAACTTTTGGAAGAAATGACGACGGGTACAGAGGAGGAGACCAAGGCCTTCATGGCAATATGTGTGGAAACTGTGCAGAAGTACGGGCCTGATGACGTTAGGACTCCAGTCTTTATATTCGAAAGACTCTGCTCTATTATATATCCAGAAGAGAACGACGTGGGTGACTTCTTCCTGACTCTGGAAAAGGATCCACTGCAGGAGGACTTTTTGCAGGGACGAATGCTGGGTAACCCATATGGCTGCGTTGAGCCAGGGCTAGGACCACTGATGAGGGACGTGAAGAACAAGATTTGCCAAGATTGCGAATTAGTGGCGCTGCTTGAGGACGATAATGGCATGGAGTTGCTGGTGAATAATAAGATCATTAGTCTTGATCTACCTGTAAAGGAGGTCTATAAGAAGGTTTGGGTACTGGAGGGCTGCGAATCACCAGATGTCATGCGAGTGGTTTACAGAATGAGGGGACTGCTTGGTGACGCCACTGAGGAATTTGTGGAGACCTTGAACGTTAGCAGCGAGCAGGAAGTCAACAACGAGGAGGTTTATAAGATGGCCAATGTTCTGGCTGATTGTGGTGGCCTCCAAGTTATGCTAGATCGTTTGGCTGGCATAGAAAACATCAGCCGTGCCAGGCCACTGCTTCAGGTACTCCTGAAACTTTTCAGGTTGGCTGTGAAGGTCAAGAAGAACCAGGAAGTCCTCAGCAGGCCCGAACTGCGAGCAGTCACTGTATTACTAAACGTTTTACAACGTTGCTTGGCTACAGAGTCAGACAATTCCCAGGCGAAGATAACCGAGCAACTGCTGGACATAATGGAGACGATCCTGGCGAACGCTGCGTCACAACCTCTGGAAGCATTCGAGGAATTCTCGCGTACTCTGGGTGGCCCTGAGCACGTGAAGGCCTTGCTATCCTGTACTCAATCCGCTGCAGTACGTCAGAGCAGCAATGTACTGGCTCACCTAGCTAGAATTCTAGCTGCTCTCACGTATGGCAATCAAGAGAAGATGGCGTTGCTCTGCGAATACTTTGAGCCAGTTTTGAACTTTTATAAATTTGATTTTGGTCATACCACTGAGGATGAACAAAAGCTCGAGCTCTTCTGCATTCTGACTCAAGGTATAGAGCGCAATGCCATCGGTAACACGCTGAAGGATTACATCATCAACATGGGAATAGTTAAGGATGCCTTTGAATACATAACGGCTCACGCACCATACGCAAAGCCTACTTTACTACGCGCCGTAGATAGCGACGAGCTCAAGGAGTTCATCTCAAAACCAGCATTGAAGTATATACTACGATTCCTGACTGGTCTTGCCACTGATCACGAGCCCACCCAGTTGGCCGTATCTCAAGCCACTATAAGTATAATTCATCGGTTGGAGCAAGTCTCTTCAGATGAGCATGTTGGGTCGTTAGCTGAGAATTTGTTGGAGGCACTCTGCACGAACAAGAGAGTTGCTGAGCTGATAGATGAGGCACGACAGAATACTCGTAGCGAGAAAAAGCGTTTGGCCATGGCTATGCGGGAGAGGCAACTAGGAGCCCTCGGTATGCGTACGAATGACAAAGGTCAAGTGACGGCGAGTGGTGGTACAATTCTGCAGCAAATGGAGGATCTTGGCGACGAGACTGGATTAGTATGCGTCATCTGTCGAGAGGGATATAAATTCAAGCCTAACATGGTAATAAAATTTACTTCCCTTTTCTTATCTCTCAATTTTCAATTCTGTGATGCACTATCATGATAATAATTATGATAAAAACATTTCAGGTACTGGGAATATATACATTCACGAAACGCTGCAACGTGGAGGAGTTTGAGACGAAACAAAGAAAGACCGTGGGTTACACAACGGTAACGCACTTCAACGTGGTACACGTGGATTGTCATATGTCGGCTGTGCGATTAGCCCGCGCAAGAGACGAGTGGGAAAGTGCAGCGTTGCAGAATGCAAACACCAAATGCAATGGGCTGCTTCCGCTGTGGGGACCTCAGGTTCCGGAATCCGCGTTTGCCAGTTGTTTAGCCAAGCACAATACGTACCTGCAGGAGTGTACTAGTCATCGAGACATATCTTACTCATCTACGATACACGATTTGAAATTGTTATTATTGCGATTCGCACAAGAGCGGAGCTTTCACGAGGATACAGGTGGCGGTGGGCCACAGTCCAATTTGCACATAGTCCCCTATCTGATTCACATGGCACTTTATGTGATGAATACGTTAGTATTTATTTCGAGCAGAGAAAAGAAGATTATTCGATGGTCGATTTAACTAAATTATGCTATTGTTACAGCACCCGTTCGGCCGCTAGGGAAGAGAAGGCCTTGGTGAATTACCTGGAATCACCGCCAAGCTCCGCGTGGCTGAAGAGCTGCTACGAAGCGGAAGGACCACTTTACCAATGTACACTATCGCTACTCTTATTGACGCCAGCGCGTTGGACCAGATACAGACTTACTCACCTTAACAGGCTTATTATATTGGCTCATCAGCGTAACGCTTCTCCTTCTGGGCCAACAAAAAATTTAGTGGATGTCACCGTCGAGGATTACGCGGTGTACAAGAGTATTTTAATATTCTATGGATTGACTGACGCTATTTACAATAATTTCTTTAAGGTAATTGCTTCAATCAAACTTCATCTTCGATTCCTTCATCGACTAAACGCTCCAATTGAATTTTTCACAGAAATTGAACGTACTCTCCGACGAGCAATGGCCTTCAGTTTTGGCGGAATACATCAGGCACAACGATGAAACGATGCTGAAAGCATCAGAGCGAGTTTTATCCGTGTACAGAGACGAATTGGTGCCATGTTCATCATTCGAAGAGTTTTGCGATGTTGTTGGTATGTGAATACAAACACGCCTACTTTTATCACTGCATGGAATTCGTACAATCACGCTTACAATCGCTCCTTCTGTTTCAGGCTTGCTAGAAGATATAGCGGATCCTTCAAAATATATAAGCGATACTTTGAGAAGCTTGTCCTGAATACATATTTTTACCAAGATTCACCTGAAACGAAATTCAACAATGTTGGTTCCAATACAGTTGTGTTTTTATTATTTTCTCTCTTTTTCCGTCGAATTCGTTGCATAAGACATGTAAACGTTTGAGTGATTGTTGTGCTCTAACAAATCTCAATAAAATGATTATATTAAAAAAGTATAAAAAGAATAGTATTTTATTATATTCACAAAGAACCTTTGGTCAGGAGGCGTTTGGAGATTTGTTGAAAAAGCTTTCAACAATAGCATGGAGCTTGACGAAGCTTGAAATCACGGAGAGATGCGAATAGCGCATAGCACGAATAGCGCGAGTCTCTCTGGTTGGGTTAATCAACGGGTTTGACATTGACTGGTCGGATAATGACAGGAGCGCCGACAACGATAACTGGAAGAAGAAAGAGGAATTATAGGCCCCGGCTATCTCCTAAGTACAAGCCTGTAAGAGGCGAATGGAGGCGAAGCTACGCTTTAACCTCATCGATGTTGCCAGAGCCTGGGAACTTGGTCGTTTCACGAGGGCGAATAGCAGCGGTAGATATTTGCAATGACGCAAATACATCAGTTTCTTAGAGTCTTGCTTTATCAATTTACTTTTCGAGTGCGATGCGTCAGTGAGTAGGAGGAGGATTAAGGAGTGCGAGAAAGAGAAAGAGAAAGAGAGAAAGGTAGAAAGAACCGTTGCCGCTGGGTTATACGGCAGCGACCGTAATGTTTTACGAGATTTGAGAAATTTAAAATATTTCGTAAGGGAATCTCGACTGGACCCGTAATAATTTCCATTTCGATCTGTATTGCAAATGCATAAAAGAGTGAACGGATATAAAAAGTAGAAGAGAAGCGAACGTTGAGAATTGAGTTGCTTTAAAAGAAGTAAATAAGGGGGAGGGGGAAGGGGCAAAAATACTATAACCAATCGGCATTGGTCTTGCGCGCAGCAGCACAGTACAGGGCATAGAAGAGTCCCGTTTCCGCGGAGCTGGCCTCTTGAGTCAAATGACTCAAATGGTTTCGTGCGCCTAGATACCCATATAACTTACACCTACCCACCTACATATTGTCTATAGCTTTAATATACAAGCGATATAGTAGTGGAGCAATGAGTCCATACCATATCAATCTCAATTCTGCGTTATTCCAGATATATCAAAGAGAAGAGGTTAGGAATGGAGAAACAGGTTCACTCGGGCGGTAAGCGATCATTTGTGAATCCAAGCATGGAGAAGCGGCTACCGATGGTCTATTTCCGGGAAGATTCTTTTCATCTGAGAGGTATATAGTGTATATATATATGTCTCTCTGCTCAGTCTGCACGGTTAAAAGTTATTTTATCGCTAATAGAATCATCATCACCATCGTCATTGCCATAATCGTTCCACAGATGGAGGGGCTGCGATTTTTTCAATGTGAATACCTGGTGGA
This sequence comes from Prorops nasuta, assembly GCF_024137725.1. Lineage (NCBI taxonomy): Eukaryota > Metazoa > Arthropoda > Insecta > Hymenoptera > Bethylidae > Prorops > Prorops nasuta. The sequence continues at coordinate 8,232,315 of NW_027116805.1, read as the reverse complement.
AGTAGAAGTAGAAGGAGTTTTCTTTCCCATGAACGAGTATTCTAATTATCGTGACATTTAGCGGGTTGTACATGCAAGATTCCGTCAGCCGCTACATACGCTACATACTAATGAGCTAGCGAAAAGAAACAAAAACTTGGAAAAAAAGAGCAAGAAATATTAGAAATGGAATCGAAGGTTTATTTCGTGGCTCGTATATCCGATGTATACTAGTATATATACTATATATATATATATATATATAAGTATAATATATAAACATAGGGTAGTCGTTCGCTACGCTCGGTGATTTTAACGAAGAGCGCTGGTCGCATCGTGGCTCGACTCGACTCGGCAGTAGTCGCTGTTCTCTCAGGAAATTGTGCGTGCATGCCAGAACGCACTACTGTTATCTCGATGCCAGTGCTTCTCAAACTCCGCTCTTCTTCTATCATTTTCTATACTTGTAGAAGAGAGATACGTTTAATGAGATGGAAGTAGCTTTTAGCGACCTTGAACAGTTGTTGATTGTTTTGGCGCAAAAAAGGCATCCGGGCGAGAGTCTTGTGCGAATAGATTGCTAGGTAGACATGTGTAATACTTTTATGTAAACATAGGGAGATCGTGTTCATTAAAAAAAAAAGTAGTTATACTTTCCTGTGAATGATGAGTAAAAAATAATTTTTTAAGATTTTCTCTTAAAACAAATTAAGAGCTACTGTATAGATATTTGCGGTTTCTTGAACGGGTTTTCTAGGATTTTTGTCTTGTTCGAACAAACGTTACACGAACGTTTTGACTTGTATTTTGAAATGAAAGTGTACTGTACTGCTATAATAAGTATATACGGTCTTCCTATGTAAAGAGCAACGTGTTGATTTTAAATGTAGAGGAATCCTAGGTTGCATATATTAGGGACAACCGTTGCACAACTGTTGAGTGATTCTTTTTAAAATCTCACTGCCGTTGCTTCAAATTGTCGGATCTTAAAGCACCAGCTAGTAACATACAAACATATGTCGTAGTTAAAAGTTGTCTGTAATGAATTCGATTATTTTGTATAGAAGGGGTATGTTTGTTAAGGCGGGCATAGGTTTTAGCGACTATGTATAGCTTTTGTTTATTGTTTTCTGATTCGAGAAGAATATTGTGTATGCAGAGATCTCTATATATAGATATGCGTATACAATAGGGCATTCCAGCAACGAGAGTACGATTTATCAATGGGCTAGTACTGGCAATAATGGTATATTGCTGGATCAATGTTAATCCTTCCTAAATCGAACATTCTTGTTTGCTTGACTAAAGAAGAGGGAGAGGACAGTCGTATACGGTCGTGTAGGAGGAAACATTTTATAACGGAAGAAATGCATTTATTAGGATAAATGTAGCTACTCTTGACTCTTTACAGTCTTTGTTTATTGACTCGGTATCCAAGCGAGAAAGTCTGGTTGTAATAAAAATATTACAAATGACTGTCTGCCGTAAACAAGTTGTACGATTTATGAACGGGCCAATATGAAGTCAAGAATATCTCATTAATGCTAATATCGACCCATTTGGTGGTATACGTGTCAGTAAAATAGCTGATACATCACTGCAAGTCTCATATTATCCAAATAACGCATTATTTTTATTACAAAATGATTCTCTTATTACATTTTAATAACACTGTTCTTACTTTATATGAAAATAATAAGATTGAAATATTCTTTAATTCAAGACAATACGAGCAAACCGACTGAAATATTTATTCAAGTTTGATACTGTTAGAAACGTGATTCTTAGCGATCTTGAACACAGTTGCTCTTTCTTATTTTCGTATCCGCGCTTTGAGAGTTTCGTGCGAATATTATATCTATACATATGGATGTGTATACCGTTCTGGTAAAGAAGTACGATAATAGTCGAATGGATACGTAATGGGCATCATTCCTGGCGTAATGTCTAGGCAATATTGCTGAAAGATATCTGTCAATTGTAATGTTTTAGCAATACTCTATGAGAGAAGCCTGTAAATTTAATACTGTTAGAAACAGTTTTTAGCAATCTTGAACAGTTATTTCTTATTTTAGCATCTCCAAGCTTGTAAGCCTCGTGCGAATAAATCTCTGCGTACATATGTTTGCGTTAGCTTTGGGAAAAGGAGATCAATAATAGTCATATGGAAACTTAGTACGATTCTTGCAGTAACGTCTGTGCGCTATTCCTTAAACACATATCGGTAATTTGTAATATTTTAGTAATACTCTTTCAAGATGCCTGTAAGTTTTATGTTGTTAGATACTTAGTTTTTAGTAGTCTTGAACAGTTGTTTATTATTTTGACTTCCGAGCTTGAGAATCTCGTGCGAATAGATCTCTACTGATATGTGGGTATACCGTTTGGGTAAATAAGAGCGAGAAGCGGTGTGTGGATATGTGAGAGGAGATGGATAAGAAAGAAGAGAAGAAAAAGGAAAAGGAAAAAGGACCTCCGATGGGGTTTGAACGTAGTGTCGGCTCCGGAGACCAATGACCTGCTGGAAAAAGGATTTCCCATTGTCAGGTTCAGCGCTCACCATTCGCGACTCCTGTCTTGCTTGCGTGTGTGAGTGTGGATAGCTCCATGATTATGAATATCCGGCTCGTTACCTTCACCTTCTTCATCCCCTTCTCCTTTCATTCGTGGAAGCTGTTGATGCTATTAATAATTTTATGAATATTTCTGAAAGATGCACGATAGGTATACAGTGCATAATAGTATCTCTGTATAGTATATGTACTTATTAAGTATATAGGCGTGCATGCGTGTACTGCTATAGATTAGATTAGGCTGTGAAAACAGTCGCGTGAGAAACTGTTAAACTCTGCGTTCTACGTATGCGCGCTTGTATGTAGTTGAGATAGAGCATTGTATCTTTTCCGTGAATAGAGTGAGAGAGAGAGAGAGAGAGAGAGAGAGAGAGAAAGTAGAAAAAGAATGCGTGAACGGACAATGAAGATTAGTTGTTATCGGAAGGACGATTGTTCGTGAACAGTGTGTACGATTGGGTTATTCGAAGTGCATCTTTTCCGTGAGTGAGGAGAGTTCGGGAGATATATAGATAAGTGGGGTGGGAGAGAGAGAGAGAGAGAAAGAGAGAGAAGGAAAGAAAACAAAGGGGACAAAGTAGAAAAACGAAGAAGGGACATTCGTTATTATCGAAAGGACGATTGTTGGTAACCAGTAGGTGTAATTGGGTGATTTGAGGTGTATCTTTTCCATGAATAGGAAGAGAGAGAGAGAGAGAGAGAGAGACATATACTAGAAGCAAAAGAGATAAAGTAGAAAAAGGAAGGATAAACGACAAGGAAGATTTGTTATTATCGGAAAGACGATTGTTGGTAGCCAGTAGGTGTAATTGGGTGATTTGAGGTGTATCTTTTCCGTGAATAGCGAGAGACGGGGGGTGAGGGGGGAGAAGGAGAGATGAAAAGGAAAAGAGATAAAGTGTAAAAAGTAAAAATAAAGGAAGGAGGGAGATTTGTTATTATCGGAAGGACGATTGCTGGTAGGCAGTGGGTGTGATTGGGTTTTTGCGAGTGGCTGTACATTTATTTGACCGCAAAAGAGAGTAGAGGGAATGTAGCAGAGCCGCTGCTGCGACGGCATGGCAGGTCGAGGGAGAATAAGCGAAAGATCCTAGTGGAGATGCTGCTTGGCTGACTAGGACGTGGAACGTCGTGGACGCGCGAGGGGGACTCCTGCCTGCTATGCTATAGTGCCTATAGTGCAGCTCGAGCTGTGCCGGATACAGTTACCTTGGGACGGAGGAGACTGGCGCGAGATTTCAGCATGCAAATCAGGTCAACTACGAGAGAAGAGATTAGTGGATGATCCGAGTGCATGTTGTCGCTTGGTTCTATAAACTAAGAGGAGGAGGAGGAGGGGAAGAAGGGAAAAAAGAAAATAAAGAAGAGAAAGAAGAAACGGATTGGTGAATATAGGGAGGATTGTCAGCCGCTAAGAGTGTTGCTGCTGTCCGGCCGATTTCCGTGACCTCGTTAGGTGCCGTTTACGGTCTCTCGCACATCTGATAACGGTCCCCATAACTCGGCGAGCTCGCGCCTAATTCACCACCAGGCACTGCTTGATAATAAGCGTGCGCACAAACACACATACCAACATTTGTTTAATTGCATAACGGCCGAAAAGTAACGGCCTTCGAGTCGGCTCGGTAAATAATAATAATATTAGTGGTGGGAGAGAGGAGGGAAACGGAGAAGTGTGGAATAGGGAAATGGTAATATAAGGATGAAGAGTAGAGAGGGAATAGGGGTTGGATTTTAAGAAATAAGAGAGTTAGTTTTCGGATGTAAAATGAGGAAAAGTGAGGAAGCGTGGGGAAAATGAGAAAGGACTGGAGAATATGTGCATCTGATGCAGGATGCAGAAGAGACGAGAAAAGTGTAGAAATCTGAAGATAAAAAGAGAGACCGGTGGAAGAAATGTAGAAGAATAGGGAAAATATAGAAGGAAGATGATAAGAAATGAAGGAATGAGAAGAGAAATAGAGCAGGAGAAAAGTAGATTGCAGAAGAAAAGAACGAGAGCGGGAAAGACTGGCGGAATGGAGGAAGAAATGGTAAGAGAGAAAAAAAGAGAAAGGTAGAAAGTAGAAGGAGGGAATGAAGAAAGCAAAAGAAAAGGAGCAAGGGGGGATAAGAAAAAAGACGAAGAAAAGCGATGGAAAGAGGTACGCGTGGAGAAGAAGCCAGATGGAAGTTTTAAAAAAAAGGAATGGAGGAAGGAAGAAAAAACGAGGTCGGAAAAAATGTTGGGAGGAAGCGGGTAAGGAAAGGGGAAACACAAAGAAGTGAAAAATGAATAAAAGAAACAAAATCTTTCCCGCATATTGATGATCGAGTACAAGAATAATACAGTTGTGTGTGAATATTTATGGAAACGGGGTAGATTGGTCGCATCGGCGCAGGGTGCAATTAAAAAAGGTGGCCACAAGTGGATACGGATGGCGATTCTTGCGTCGCTTCCTTCATGCCAATTTAACTCGCGGAAGGCTAAAGTTCGGTAGCCCGCTACGATGCCACACTAATGTTGAATTTCCGGCGTGCAATTAGGGCCGCCGCCTCCTCCACGGCCGCTCCACCTCCGGAGAGTTCAACGGCATAGGACGTTGCTACTCGCTCCACGAGAGAATAGAGAGAAGCGGCCGAGGCACATCCTAATGAACTTGAACGCAATTATTAAATGCTAATTGCTGCTTGCCTGCTCCCAGGCCTCGAGCAAACACACGCACGCACTTATGTATACACACAGACGGGTGCATATGGTTGGGTGTCCGCGGTTTCCCATGCGAAACCATTTTAAAAGAGTCGATATTAATTCTTCCATTTTTCTCCCAATTCGCAGTGGAAACTGATGTTCGAGCCAGGCTGCAGCAAGGCCGGATTCCAGGATACCGCTTACGGTGTCCGGTGGTGCGTGAACGCCGAGCAGATGATAAGCGAGATATCAAGGTCCTTGCTCTCTTCTTCATTCTTGGACGACCTTGAGCGCGTTGATGCAGCCGCTAAAAGTTGCACGAGGGTTTATTAAAGATCGTTCGCGGTGCTTAAGGTTGGGGTAGGAAACGGAGGAGCTGGAGGGGATAAGTCAGCGAAGCCTGGAAAAGTCCTTGACCGGCCCTGAACCCGAGCAAATCGAGCGTAGAAGAGGCGCGCTAGGGCCTCTTCGAAGAATAGTAGAGAGAGAGAGAGAGAGAAGTGGAAAAAGAAAGGCATGATCGGACAATCTCGAAGGGACACTCCTCCCCCCTCCCCCTTCTCCTCCACCAGATCTCCTTTCTATTTTTCTAACGGTAACGAAATGCGTCGAGCGAATCCAATAGAGTGGAGGAACCGCTACGGAGCTTCGTGGCCCAAAAACTTCGGGGCCCTTTGGAAAAGGTAGAGGCTCGGTACGTTGAAAACGATAATGCTTCTATCGATTTGGCAAATGCAAGCAGCAGAGGGTTCTCTGCTCGTTTGGTCAGCGATCTGGAACCAATCGGTTGATAAAAAGCTGGTAAAAAGCGACTTCCTCGATGTACCTACCTAGTACAAGAGTCAAGGTGGTAGGGGAGGGGGTAGGGGAAAAAAGGGAACCGGCTTTCCTCTCCTCTCGCAACCTGAAATTATTCACGCTCCTTCTGCTCCCTCTTCTCGTGCTCCTGCGAATAAATCCAACGTTCAGGAGAATCCGACGAGAGCAATGAGAATAGAAAAGAGAGGAGAGAAGGAGGTATTCAGGTACCGCTAGGCACGGCGTCCAATGGACGGGGCTGTTTAGGCGCGAGCGAGCAGCCTCGACCAATCGGAATGGCGGCGCCAGCGGCACGGGAGTCTCGGCAGTCTCTCTCCGGCAGTTTATAAAGTCAGGGGAAGAGCACCATTCCCAGACAGACCCGTTTCAACAGCCCAGCCGTGAGCCGTGTGTGTTTTGTCCGATAGCATTTTCCTTCGCTCCTTGCTCTTCCTCCTCCACCTCCAGTTCCACCTCCAACAGAGGAAGAAGGGGAGAGGAGTTTGCTATTTTATTCAGTGTTGACACCCCGCGACTTCTTTCTCCTTGATGAATCTTTCGGTGTGACGTGATTGCGACGCATCTACCAGTGGATAAGCTTCGAAGGTACTGCTGCAACAGGTGTATTTTGGGATGGGTGGTAGAGCTTTTGAGCGTGTGTGTGCGTGTGTATATATATGCGAAAGGTGCACGACCTACCCCACCAATGAGCGAAGAGAGCGCGCGCCGGTCGAACAACGGCCCTTTAGCCCCCTCGCGGCGTCGTTGACCTCTCGCGGCAGCAGCCTCGACTCTGAAAAACGGAGAGGTATTCGGCCGCTAACTGTATAATTGAGACGCACGCCGTGCTGTGTCCCTCTGTGGGTATACGCGTGTACCGTTAAACGATTGGCCGAATTCGAGATCCGTCGTCTTCGAGTTGAGATGCCTGACCTTGACCTACGGGGTCGGATGTAATAAAAACACGAGGGGTTGCCACCTTAAGGGTCGATGCTCTCTGCTTCTCCCTCCTCTTCATTATCTCTATCCTTTCTATACTAGTGTTACACTATATCTCTGTGGTTGCAGATGGGTGGCCGCACTGGAAGAAGAATCGGAACTGCCGAGGTGGCGGCGCTGCTGCTCGGTCTGACGCTCGGCCACTTTTTTTGCTTCGCAGAGGCAGCGCTCAGTGAGTACTAGAAAAAGCAATGTAAACAAACAGAAAAACACAGAAAGAGAAACAGAGTAAATACAAACCTCAGCTACCGTTTACAGTATCTTGTTAGGATACTTTCACGTACACAATTACGCACGATAAAACGTTTTAGGAATATCATTGATACAATATGTTCTATACAAGGTCGGACGCTTAAAACGCCCCGGAGCAAAGATGCAATACGTGTATATCCATAACTATATAAGAGATATCAGTTTCTTGCATAAGACCTTCCTGTTGAGGCCTCTCGTTAATTAAGTTTAAATTTGTCTTATGAAGAATTTCAATTTTTTTAATATAGTTACTTCAACTAACAAATATTTTCTTAAAATGAAGAGTTAGATCATGTAATTATATGTACATGCAAGAATGCTATTCGCGTACTAAGTCTTGTTTATACAGGTATTTCATGCAAATCAAAGAATACTAGACCATATTAGAATGCGAATGGCGTTCGTCCGCGCATAAATTCTCTTAAGGGTAGACCCAGGCTAAAGCATCAGTGCGTGTTCAAAGACCATCGTGTATTAATACTTTCGTATGTGCAAATATTTGATAAATTAGAGATAAGAAAACACTGAAGTATTAGTGCGCGAATAGCGTTGGTACGCAGTGTCTTAGTCTGATACACATAGGGCGTTTTCCACTTATGACCGAAAATGCTCGCAATATAAGTGGAAAACGCCCTCACCCACCCTTAGTCTTGATCTAGTCTTACATACACATTTTAGATCTTTTAAGTGGAATATTCCTGTCCTTATATAAAACATTCTAATTGACGCAAAGTAAAGCTACAAATTGGGCCTTTCTCAGTAAACTTCACTTCTCAAGCTCTCTCATGTACGGCATAATTTAAAACGTTTACGTGAGCATCGAATATAGCTAAACAGCCTAATTTAATGAAAATAATTAAATAAAGAAATGCATGAATTTGCCAATACTTGCAGAAAAATTAAAAACTACAATTAGTACTGTTCTTGTAAGGACGAAAGCATACCCTGTATACAAATATCCACCGAAAGTTTGATAACGCTAATTGTTATTGTAATTATTATAGCAAAGGCAGCCTTCGAGAAACTGACGGATCATGATTACCGAGGCACTACGTATTACAGCGTGAGAAATCTGTCGCTGTACGAGTGTCAGGGTTGGTGCCGAGAAGAGCCGGAGTGCATGGCGGCGGCGTTTTCGTTCGTGGTGAATCCGTTGGCACCCATGCAGGACACTCTGTGCCAACTTCAGAATGAGACTTCCGCGACTAATCCGTCCGCTCAACCACAGAGGGCGGTAAACATGTATTACATGACAAAACTGTTGATCAGATCGGAAAATGTGTGCCCGAGGCCGTGGGCGTTCGAGCGAGTACCCAACAAGATCATCAGGGGTTTGGACAACGCTCTGATATACGCGTCGACTAAGGAGGCGTGTCTGGCAGCTTGCTTGAAGGAACAGAGGTTCCCATGCAGATCCCTCGAGTACAATTACGTGACGTTGCAGTGCCACCTGAGCGAGACGGACCGTAGGAGCACCGGCCAATACGTTCAGTTCGTCGATGCTCAGGGTGTCGACTACTTTGAGAATCTCTGCCTCAAGGCCAAAGACGCCTGCAAGGCTCAAAGAATATTTCAGGTACCGAGGATAGGTGTCGCCGATGACAAGGTGGCGCAGTACGCAGGCCTACACTACTATACCGACAAAGAACTGCAAGTTCAGACCGAGTCGGCCTGCAGATTGGCCTGCGAGATTGAGAACGAGTTCCTCTGCAGATCTTACCTATATAGGGGTCCGCCTCAGGGTACCGCCTACAATTGTCAACTCTTCCATCTCGACCACTGGAGCCTCCCCGATGGTCCCTCCACCTATCTCAACGCCGAGAGACCCCTCATCGACAATGGCGAGAGGGTCGGCACTTATTATGAGAACTTTTGCGAGAGTGAGTGTGTTTAGTAATGTGTCATCATGGTGTACTGCATATAGTGTTTCCTAACACGCTGATTGTCAAGATGAAAAGGGGATAATTGTATATGCGTGTTACTTCCGACGTGGAATACACGACACGTTCCTAAAACGTTCCAACGTGAAGAATACGTTGGAGCGTTTCAGGAATATTTTTCATACTATGCTATGTCGCTTTATTGAAAATTTGGATAATACGAGGGTAATGCTCTGCGGCGGTGTAACTATGTCTTTATCTACTTGTACATGATTTACTTGCTGTTGAGACGCTACCGCGTTCTTAATGGAATCATAAAGCTCTCAAATTCTATAACAAACATAAATCTATATACTCTAATAGCTTTAAAAGCGATTTGGAATGCAGCCTGAATCTCAGCATGCACTATTTGCAGTACACTGTGAACTTTCCTTTCATTACTCGCATAGCGTCTAAAACGTTTCTAAAACGTATCGCCGTACCCATGAACTCAATATGCCATGTGGGAACGTTTTAGGAACGTTGTTGACACAGCGCGCGCTAAGTGGGTTATTGAATATTAATTTATATTTATGTATACACTAATTAGCGTACTCAAATGCTCCTTTTTTGTACAATCGATTCTCAGCATGTACCGCTTACGGTACACGTCCCACGTATCACGCATAGTGTCAGAAGCATTCCTGAAACATTCCAACGTGCCAAATAGCGTTCAGGAACGTTACAGAAATATTCTTGACAGTATGTCTAACATTATGGTTAATAGGAGCACTGGCAGCATCAAAATTGCAGAAATATTTCATATTCCTGACGCATCGCTGCAAGTTTGATGCTCCCAACGATTAATACCAATGACCGCCATCTTTAATTCGAATTACGCCATCTGCAGAGAGTGCAGTTACGGAGCCACCGAATCCAGAGTTTAGTATTACCGAACTACCGGCTGGTAGCGGATCCAATCGAAACGACGTGAACTGCGACAAGACCGGAACTTGCTACGATGTCTCCGTCGATTGCAAGGATACCAGAATCGCCGTACAAGTTAGGACGAATAAACCCTTCAACGGAAGAATCTACGCCCTTGGACGTTCCGAAACCTGCAACATTGACGTCATCAACAGCGACCTCTTCAGATTGGATCTAACGATGAGCGGTCAAGATTGCAACACTCAGAGTGTTGTAAGTAGTAGCGATGATAGTAGAAATGAGAGTAGGATCTACGTACACTGTGGCAAAAGAGTAATTGTAACCATTTAGGCTAAGGTTATTAGCAGAGATAACGACGTAATTGCTTATAAAATTGTCATAATGATAAAACAAGCGCCTTAGCAGCTCTGTAACAGCTCTATTACCATATCGTTTATTCTGTCTTGATTATAATACCTCCTTTATGAGAAATCTTTGCTAACAGCCTAACGCTCCCCTATTAGCACTGAAACTTGCAGATACACTTCAGTAATATTGCTGGAATGCATCTGCAAGTTTCATACTAATAGAATCAGCGCTACCTGTACACTACGTTTTGTCAGTATTGCAAGCATACTACAAGTACTGAAATTCTGTATGTTACATCACAAATTCAAAAGAATTGCAGTATGCTTGTAAATATTAAAATTCTATATACATGTCTAATAGAATATCTACACTAGCAGTGCGCTTGCGAGTAGTAACGTAACTCGTACTCGGTATGTGTCATGTATATACGAAGCAGAGTTAGCCAAATGGTCACGATTCCCTTTACCACGGTGTACTACGATCTATCGGTTTAGATTAGCATCATACAGCAGCGCAGCAGCGCGACGCTTTTCAGACCGGCATCTACTCGAACACCGTGGTACTGCAGCACCACTCGGTGGTCATGACCAAGGCTGACAAGATCTACAAGGTCAAGTGCACCTACGATATGTCCTCGAAGAACATCACCTTTGGAATGATGCCGATCAGAGATCCTGACACAATCAGCATAACGAGCGCGCCGGAGGCACCACCACCGAGGATCCGAATACTCGATAATCGTCAGCGTGAGGTCGAGACCGTTCGAATCGGTGACAGACTCACCTTTAGAATCGAGATTCCAGAGGACAGTGAGTATACTCCAGTTTCACCCTTCAGGAGCTTTTAGAGCTTTTATGTTTCATCTTTATGTGTAATCTCTTCAAGCTCCCTACGGAATCTTTGCCCGTAGCTGCGTCGCCATGGCTAAGGACAGCAAGAGTACCTTCCAGATTATCGACGACGAAGGGTAAGAGATGCATAGATTATTATGCTTATATATGGGCCATGCTTCTTAGTACAAAAGATCAAGATGGAAGGTAAATGTGTTCTACTTGTAATACTGGTTTGGTATATAATAGAATACTCTCTGTAAGGGGAAGAGGGAAGATGTTCAGATATAAGAAAAGTTTACAGAATGTTGTAAGGATTTTAACATATTTTTTTCATATGTATATATTCTCTTAACATTATGTGAATATTTTTATTTGGATAGAGTAAGAGAGAGAAACAACTGCATTTTATTGAATCATCTATACCTTACAGATGCCCAGTAGATCCGTCCATCTTTCCAAGCTTCACCACGGACGGGAATGCTCTACAATCCATTTACGAAGCATTCAGATTCACCGAGTCTTACGGCGTAATCTTCCAGTGCAACGTGAAGTATTGTCTCGGACCGTGCGAGCCAGCAGTTTGCGAATGGGGACGAGAGTCCGTCGAGTCCTGGGGCAAGAGACGACGCAGAAGTCTCGCTAATTCGACCAGCAATGAGGAGAAAGCGGAGGACATGACCCTCTCACAAGAGATTCTCGTTTTAGATTTTGGGGACGAGAAACAATCCGACTTTTTAAAGAGCGATGCCAGTATAGATTTCAACGATGCGGGTAAATACTCATAAATCTAAAAATGCGCTTTCATGGTGACACTCGAGACCGCTTTCCAACGTCGAATCTACTCGAATCAGTCACGATGATATTCGATTTTATGTTTATATCAAAATACTCGTGAAAAGGAATGCAGCGTCACAAAAGCTAGTCATGCTTGACACGGTTACAGCGAACGCCAAAACTGAAATGATCCAGATTTTTATTTTTCAACCTAATGTCAAGTAGCATCGCGTGATCTACGTTTGACATTGATTTTCGTTTCAGTGTCCGTGAAATCGCAGCTTCAGCGTTACGCATAACGCGCTCAAATTCTGTAACAAACGTAACATAAACTATACGTTTTATATTTTCCATACGTAATTTAAAGTATAATCAAGAATGGCTCGTAAATTCTGTGACGAACGTAACATAAACTGTAAGGTATTTGCGCTCAATGCGCAAGTGAAAATGTATCCATGGCGCTGTTAAAACTCTAATGCGTATTTGTTTTTTCTTTTTAACAGAGAAAACGGTGACGATAATGGAACCCTGTCCAACAAAGACTTCGGTACTAGTACTGGGAGTGACGTGCGCTCTCTTGCTCCTCATCTACATCTCCACCATACTTTGCTACTATATGAAGAAGTGGCTCACCACGCCTCGTAAGACGATGCCGTGAAATCACAATCTGCAACAAATTAGTTAATAACGGTCAGGCGCCACCAAATTGGGAACTTGTTCAGCTACGAAGGAGAGACGGGGCAAGGGCAACCGCACTAAATCTATACTATTAAAACTGCTGCTCAAATCGTTTAGCCGAAACAGCCAAACACAAACACACATACATACACATACATACATATTTAAAAAATAATCATTTTTGTACGAGTGACACTCGTTTGGCCAAATCAAACATAAACACACAACATATATATTTTAAAAGGAGTCACTCTTGTTTGAGTGAAATTGGTTTGGCCAAACCCAATATAAATACACATTCACAATCACACTCATACGACAGTTTCTTTTCATATTTATAACGAATCGATGTAGGCGTAATTAGAATCTTAAGTACTACGACTAATAAGTTCATCCCCCTACTTTTGATCGAGTTGCAAAGCTGACGGATTTAATCTTTTTCCTGTCGCGATCCAAGTGAAAAGAGAACAAAAAGAATAAATCTCACTGGGGATCGAGAGCCGATCATCCCCACTGGAGGGAAGAAACGGCACCGATCCTTGTCCCTCAAAAACTGAAAAAGGCTCGAGATCGATTTTAGATCCTGTGTATGCGTACCTTGCGACCATCTATAATATATTACAATATTTATTCATAATTTCAAAGAGCCCCTTTTCAGTGATTGTAAACAAACAGTATTGTAACTCGTATCAAGACTAGCGATATTTAAAGGTTCACGCTTCACTAACCTTTCTCAACAATTACATCGACGATTAAGTTATAGCGAATAAGCATTGTAAGGCATGTAATAAGCATCGATCTGCTGCTGCAAAACTTTAAAAGAAAAAACCAATCTCAATAATTTACTCGGTCTCGTTAATTCATTTAAAGCTCATTTCCCTTCACAGATAGGTTTAAAAATAGAAAAAAAAGCAAAATGATAGAATTGTCAGAAGTGGGATTCGAACCCACGCCCACAGAGTGGACTGCGACCTGAACGCAGCGCCTTAGACCGCTCGGCCATCCTGACTCAATTATTGTACAGCTGAGAATGTTCACTCTCGAGTTCTCTCCCGCGACCCTTGGGGAGGACCGGACCGGTTCGAAAGTCGGTCTCTTGCATGTTTTTACGTAAGAGCAGTTACGCGCTGCTGCTGCTGCATCTACTCTCGCAAAGTGCATAAAAAGAGATGGAAAGAGAGAGGGAGAGAGAGACAGAGAAAGGCCAACCAAACCGCAGTCAGGACAACTGTAGTCACATCGCGCCAGTATCCCCTCGAAGCGCGACAGGCCGAGAGCCGAAAACAATCGGTTCACGAGCAACGATTCTTTACAAAATAATGTGAAACGTTCAGTCGTCGGTCAATATGTGCAAAAGGTTCCACCGGTTAAATATTTTCTTGGTGCTGTCGTGCTGGAGCTTTGGATCGGTTCTGGCCAACGATCGGTCGAATATTCTTCGTTTGGGAAAACCTGGAAGAAAGTCGAGCATCGCCCTTGAGTTCACTTCTACCACTACTACCCAGAAGAATCAGGCAGATGAGATACATTTCAGCAATAACAATCCAGAACTCGACTGGAAGGAGCAATTGAAGGCCATAGATCCAGAGATCATAGCTACCGATCAATCGGATATAGATTTTGCCATCGAGAAGCTTAACTCTACCGCTAATAGTATACAATGGTTGTCAGACCTCTACGACCCATTAAAATGGGCCAGAGTACCGGGTACAAAATTAAACCAAACCTGCAGTCAGGATATGGAATTTTATTTGAGTTCCCTAAAGCAGGGGAAGCTCTGGGCTGCCAAAAGTAAGTAAATTCCAACTCGTCCAGCACTTGCAGACTTTCTATATCGATACATCGTTGTAATTTACGTAACTCACTGGCAATGAACCCTTCGATCTCTCTCTCTAACTCAGTTCTTTGCATTTGCAAACGAAGAGTTTCTTTTCAAACGACCCAGTTTCTTATATTGTAAAATTACACATTATTTGATGCCATAAAACTCTAAGCAACTTTCTTCGATTCATGGAAATCACATTAAATTCGTAATAAATGCTTAGCGAAAACTTTTAGCACCGAATGGCATCAAACTAACGTATAATTCTGAAATGATAAGCATTCCAACGTTTTTTCGAAGCAAAACAACAGATTTGAAGGAGACAAAATTAAGTAGCATAAAACTAAGGTGTTTCTGAAAATAAGTAACAAGTTTGTTTGAAGAGACACTCCTGAAATATGATTTCTCTTGTGTCAGTGTCCGACGCAAGCGGCCGCTATTCCTCGCAGTTCTACTTTGGCAATGGATTTTGGCTGGGCTCTAGTAGTCTATGCAAAGAGCTTCGCTCGCGGTCCATCAATGAAAACCTCTCCGTGGACGAGAGGCCTCCTTATCCCGTTGGTTTTCACGTGGCCAGGATTTACATTGATCTGCCAAAAGAACTGGAGCTTACGGTAAGAATTTCACCGATGATAATTTTACTTCATTCTTCGATTATTGACAATAAACCAACAAAAAAAAACACACAGCGGACTCGACAAGTGTTTCTGGGCCTGTGTCTTCCGGCAAGCTGCGACGAAGCTTCGCTGGCATCCCTTTTGAGAGCAAGTGCCGACCGTGTGGAGCGCCAGGGTAATTCCACCTATGGATCTGGAGGACCAAGCGTCCACATTGTCGCTGTCAAGCCTGTACCATCCAGTGATTATTGCGCTTGGACCGATTCCAAGTTTTACGTACTTGCGTAAGTCTCACAAATCTATCCACAGTAATGAAAGCTGCAATGGTAGAAATGCAAAATGGCTCCTGTACAACTATACATTTCTCTATGCTGGCTGTTGCGCCAACAGGATTTGCGCAATACTCGTGTGCAGAGAGATACGTTCACTCGATTCAAACAAACAACGTCTCAAATCAGGAGCATCGAGTTTGTGGAAAAATTGTCCAGTCGATTGCCATTGATCCACAGGGCGGAACGCCATACGTAATCGACGATTAATTTTCAACCACCTTTCACTTTCCTCTTTCTTTACTTTCTCTCTTTTATAACTGGCCCTGAATGGTCGAAAAGTCATCTTTCTCTCTCTCTTTCTCGCTCTCGTTCCTCGATTCACCTTTTCTTGATAAGCATGGACTTTCTAATAGGCTAAAACACGTTAAAACATTAGTAAAGTATTCTCTTATATTGCTATATATGCCGATGCGCTTGCATTACGCAAGGCAAGTGCACACACATATACATACGTACACAAAGACAGCTAGAGAAAGCCTCAAGTGCAGCCGTAACAGCTGCGTGAAAGTGCGGATGGAGACGACGCCCCACATTCCATTAATTCTCAATCTCACGTAGATTTTTGCTTTCCAGAGCAATCACTGCTGTCATTGTCCTGCTGATGATATGTGCCACCGCCTACGATTACAAGGACCTCTCAAAACCGCCGTTGGACGTGGATTCAGAGAGCCCGTCCAATAACAATGAGAGAATCCAGGATAATGGTATGGAACTAATGGAGAAGGAAAAGGAAAATGCAAGGAAAAAAATGGCTTTGACCGACAGCAACAGTAAGACTGATAAACAGGGCAAGAAAGGACTATGGTTGAGGTGTCTGATGGCGTTCAGCCCGGTGGTAAACGGTAGCAAAATAATCAACACAGAACCAGCAGCTAGAGATAGCCTCACATGCCTCCATGGATTGAGAGTCTTCTCATTAGGATGGGTCGTATTGGTGCACACCTATTTGCAAGTCTTTTCCATTGCGGGTAATTCTCTTCTTTCTTCAATATCCAAACTGGCTCAATTAATTTCTGTTTTTCTCCTTCATGTGCCTTATTGCAGAAAACAAGACACTTCGCACGGTGACCGAGAGAAACTTTATGTTTCAAACCATCAGCAATGCCACATTTTCCGTCGACACATTTTTCTTCATCAGGTCAGAGATAGATTAACAAGGGAGAGAGAGAGAGAGAGAGAGGGAAAGAGAAAGATGAGAGACGAGAAAAAACAATTAATGGAAAGTAATGGAACTCTCCTAAGTGTCTCTTGATTTGCAGTGGCCTACTGGTGACCATACTTTTCTACCGATCGTTAGGAGGCATCAATGGCAATGATAACAAGGAAGGCAGTGGTTTTCTCAAAAGCAGCTTCAAGAAATTCATCATCATGATCCTCTACAGATTTATACGGTAATTCATTCTTATTTATTTTTTATACTTTTCATGCTTTCAAAAGCATCTTGTATATTACTATCGCAAGCTCCACATAGATTGACGCCTGCTTATCTCTTTGTGCTGGGAATGAATGAGATTGGCATAAAACAGGCGCAAGCAAGGACCGTCTTTTCTCCAGCTATAATCGATCATTTCACTTGCGAAAAATTTTGGTGGAGAAATGCCCTGTACATCAATTCGCTTTATCCACGCACTGAAATGGTAATAATCGATTAATTAGTGAACAGGTCCTTTAAGGACCTATTCTATGAACTCTATGCCAATTTTTAGTGCATGCTATGGAGTTGGTACATGGCGAACGATACCCAATTCTACGTACTTGGGATATTACTCCTGTTGCTCTCCGTCAGATACCTTAAGTTTGTCGTGATCACTGTCCTCATGATCATCGTATCTTCTTGGTTCACAACGTTTTCCATTGCGTACAGCAACGATTACATTGCCAGGTAAGCAAGTGTTGAGATGTAATTCGTCGCAAGTCTCTAATCGATCTTATTCATCTTACAGAATTCAAGAGCCATTTGCACTTTTCGACGAGCTTTATGACAAACCCTGGTTGAGAGCTGGACCTTATTTTGTAGGGACTATTACTGGGTATTTCCTTTTCAGGACAAAGTGCAAGCTACGCTTACCCATGGTAATTTGATATTGTTTTAGGAAAGTGGCTTATCGGTGCTTATTCGTTTAAATTTAACTATTTATTTTTGTAGATTGCACAATCTGTCGGATGGCTTTTATCTGCAGGTGCCATGACTTCTCTGGTGTACGGACTCTATCCAAGTAACCTTACAGTTACGGTGAGCTCAGTGTACGCGTCCCTTGGCCATACAGCTTGGGCAATCGCGATTGCCTTCATTGTTATACAATGTTGCACTGGATCAGCCAGATTGATAGACAGCCTTCTATCGTTGAAGCTAGTCTATCCTCTCTCCAGGCTTACATACTGTGCCTACCTCGTACATCCTGTTATTATGATGATTACCAGCACTCAAATGGACGGTCCTTTGCATCTACACAATGGCATGGTGGTATGTATAGTAACAACAACAGCTTTTTATTGTACTCACCATTTCAAAATAACAATTGACCAATCCTTCAATCTTTCAAGTTAATCGTTTACTTTGGGAACCTGGTTGCCTCTTATTTACTCTCCTTCTGCATCTCCATCGGACTTGAAGCTCCAGTTGTAAACCTTTTGAAGATTGCTTTCACGACCAACAAGCGGACCAGATAGAGAAATGAAGTCATCAACGACAGATGCACCTCTTACCACCTGACAACAAATCTACAAGAAGCCTAATTAATTTGATTCGTCAAAAAATATCATTAGGCCCGATTCACTCGAGGGATAGAAATAAATCGATGGTAGTACGTCGAGTATTGCCATGTATACTCTTCTGTTAAATATATAAATTCTTAATGTTTCATTACTCTTTCCTTTCCAACCCTATAACTTTTCAGAACATCAAATATTTAAGGAATACATCACAGTTTATCTGTTTGAATTAAAATAGTTAAGTTCTACGTGTGAGAAGGGAGAGGAAAAGGAATGGGGTGCCAGGCTAATGGTGGCAAGTAACTAAAGCATTTACTCTAAAATCTCATTAAAACGTGTTAAGTGTTCTATCAGTACAATAAACATTATCATAAATGAAAATCAATTAGCACCAGCACTGTCATTGTTCTCTTAGCTCAGAGAGGTTTGGTAAAAAACAAAACCAATTTAAACTTCTCTAAAATCCAGCAATGACACGACCTCTCTTTGATGCTTTCTTTAATTTATTTAATTTCTTGTCTTTTTTCCTCTTCATAATATTTTCTTGACGTTTTTCTTGCTTCTCTTGCAGTCCTTTCGTAACAGTTTCTAATCTGTTCTGCCACTTCTTGGAACTTTTCTTCTTTCTTTGCTCTTGCTTTTGTATACTTTTTTTAAGCAAACGTGGATCATCCTTAACCTAATAAACATTAAAAGACAAATGAGTAAAAAATATATAATGGTAAAACAGACATTAAGAAGAATATAGCAGATCAATTTAACTACCTTTTCTCCACTAGACCTAGCCAGAGCTGTCTTCCAAGCATCCTTCTCCTTAATTTCACTAGCTTTCTCTTTCTCACCTAATTCCTCTAACATCTTTAATTTCTCACTTTTCTGCTCTAATTGCTGCAGAATCTTCTTGGGGTCCTTATCAGTCTTTGAAACTTTTTTCTTTGCTCCAATCTCGGAGAAGTCAAATTTACTAAACACCATCTTACCATCTGAATTGAATATTGGTTTAGGTTTAGGAGCTTTTGGAGCTGTACCTATAGCATTATCTGCACTAATTGTGTGTGGACCAGTTGATATCTGATTGGTTTTAATCAATTTCTTATGCAGTAAACGCTCCTCTCTTTTCGTTTTCTTCTTTATCCTATTTTTTAAGCCTTTTTTTAATAATTTTTGTTTGTAATCCAACTTTTTGCTTTTCAATTCTTCAAGTTTATTCTGTAACTCTCCAAAATTTCGTGCTCTCGTCCCTGCCTTACTAAATGTAGTCAATCTTTCTGTAAAATTAATAGGAGCATATATGTTGTGGAAAAAGATTATCACTACAGCAGAATATGAATCTTTCATAAATAGCAAACCTTTTGATATAGGGTCCCCTGTTGTTATGTCTGTATCATTTGATTGATCTACAATTAGTCCAAATGAGTATCAGTATCCGACAGGCACATACATTATTTTCTCTTATTTTTAGGTTAGAAACAAAAAATCAAATCTCTTACCTGTTTTCCCCGTCGAGACAGGCATTCTTGCAAATAAATCTGAGATAAATTTATCTTCATTTTGTAAAATTTCTTTTACTAGCTTTGCATTAAACATATTCGTTACTTGTAACTGCATGTTTACGTACAATAAACCGCGGAGATAAGGAGCAGTATGCTGTCTGCTATCTGACTGGAGCGCTAATGGCGCAAATGACCAAACTAGTTGAAGGCGTTGAAGCTAGTGCCTCTAGGCCAAGCCAAGCTGACAAAGTGAGGGGCACCTGAGGGATTTGACTGTGACCGAACTTTTCAGTTTTGGCTACCTGTGCAATAGCCTGTATAGATGCTGGAGTGATTCAAATGAGCCAGATGTAGCGACATTAATGACGACCTTCTAAATTAAAAGTCAACATCACATTGGAGGGAAAAATTAAATAACTGATAATCTTGTATTATTAATAAATTTATTGGTGAGTAATGAGAGAATGCTTTTGTTCCACAAATCAATATTATTCACATTATTATCCATTTAAACACATTGGTATTCAATAGTAGATTAGCGAATATTGTGACAATGATTGAAATACAGAAAAGACCTAGGTTCTTATGAGTACAAAATAATTGATATAATGTAAAAAATAATTGTGCTCCTCTTTAGCCCTACGAACTCTAATGAGAGTATTCGAAATTTCTTTTGACAATAACTCATGGAAATTCTTGGCTATGAAGAGGAAAAATCGCAGTTATCATTGATCGCAACCAAATTGTCACAGCTTTCTCCCGGTGAACGCGAATCGCCGATAGTTGACAAGCAATGCATGCCACACATATCTACATACATAAATCATTGAATGTATAGTCGCGTTATTTTTCAAACGTTTGTCCCAAGATAAGTGTGAAATTTTTAAAGATACGAGTGCAGCTTATTCGGCACTGATTAAAAGTACATTATTTCTTCCTTATTCCTAAGAAGCAACTTATAACTTAAGGTATATGTATTTGTTTACTATGCTGTTGCACGATTCGACGATAAACCTAGTGAAACGCTTTTTCGCTTTTCTAAACATGTTTCTCCGAGAATGTATGTGTATAGCGATTAATTTATATACATAGAAAATTAGTTATCCTTCATCCCGTGGTTTTCTAGCCGATGTTTTGGCGTCAGCATTTAGCTGAAAAAAATAACGAAAATTAAACAAAATAAAAAAAAGCATCAGTATTGGCAGCAGTGAGTTTATTGATTTCAATAATTTAATTCATATCGCATATAAGATATTACCGTCTTTCACGAGAGTCTGAGCGAGAGCGACGATCTCGGCTACGGCTTCGGGATGGGGACCTCCTACGTGGGCTGCGGGACTTTGACCTAAAACGTTAAAAACCCATTAAGTACCAAGTCAAGCGAAACGCAATGTAGCGAGTGTACAAAACAACGTCCTTCTGCCCGATATGACATCTGTTCAAGTTCTTTTTGCAAAGAATTCTTGAAAGATTGCAAAAATATACTTTTGTTATTTGCGAGAATTCAGCAGAAGGACGTAACGCAATACGGGTATTGTCTCGCGAAATAAACTTTATTAGTCTATAAACTTTATTAGTCTATAAACTCTAATTTGCCTAAGGGGTAATAGATCTATCTAATTGGGAGCAATCAGTAATTACTAGAAAATAATGACATTTTGTCAATAATGAAAGAATCAAAAGAAAAGTAAAAGAAAAAAATCTATAATAAAGTAAAATGTTATACTAGCAAATTAATAATTAATGAACAGCCATTGTCCGTTCCGACGACTGGGCAGCCATGAGAAGCCACTACCACCAGGTATGAGAATAATATGTACACACATTTTTAAAGAAAATGAGACCTGGGTAGAGAGTTTCGTCGGACCGGACGGAAGTGGCCGTTTTCAAAAGATAATAAAAAATCTTTGAAAATCGATGAAATACCAGACAACTGTGAACATGTAGTGGTGGTTGTTGGTGGTGGTGGTAGTTGGTTGGGTGGTGGTGGGATGGTGTGTAGGTGGTGATCATTTTTGCACAGTCGAAGAAGTAGCGGTCGCGTTGTCGATTAATTATAATTCGTGATGGTTGACGAATAGTAGCGGTAGCAGTAGCAGTAGTAGTAGTAGTGGTAGTAGTAAGGCTAGTAGCGGTAGTAGTCGTAGAAGTAGTAGTAATGGTAGTGGTAGTGGTAGTGGTAGAAGTAGTAGAAGTCTCGGGGCGAACGAATTGATTGAGACACTGACGTTAAGGTAGAGATTTCGACAGGAGGAGATTCGTTTATCGCGTCGACCACGATGTGCTCCTAGCCGGAGAAGAAGTAGCTCATGTAGCCGGAAGAGAAGAGATTCTGTGTTCTTTTGCGACGGGCTAACTGACGAATTGACAACGACGGACTGTCAACGACGTCGTGGCTCCTAGCGGTGATCTGGTGGTGGTGATGGTTGGTTCATTGATTGATTGATTGATTGGTGGTGACTGATGGTAACTGGTTGGGAAGTTAGTGGGCAGGCAGGCAGGCAGACAGGCAAAAGTATTTTGTCTCGAATGGATATTTTGTTTCTTTTTTTGGACGCTAGAATTGATTTGGTTTGTTTTTTTTCACGGTGGCTGTAGCAGTGATAATAGTAGCGGTAGGCGTAGCAGTAGTAGTAGCAGTAGAAGTAGTGGCGGGGAGACGAGCAGAGCTAGGAGCTGACGCTGGTACAATCTGCAAACGTCAGTTTTAACTGTATATACAATCAACTTTATTAACTCACTGATAGCTAAACCGTACAAGTTCTTTAATCCAATCAGCAGTCTTTCACACCAATAGCTTTATTTATTATATCAATTATCCTAGACTGCCCACTCTAATATTGTAAACGAACAAATCTACTTCTATCGAACAACTATTACTGTGATACATTTGTTTCTATCAAAAAGATTCTTTCACTGATAATAAGGTGACTCTCAAGAGAATCCCTTTCAAATCAATATCAGATCATCTATTATCTCACTGCACTTTAGGATTTTGCATTAATTTAAGAACTGATTGGGTTTAACCTTAAGTCTCTCCAAGGAGCGGCTTTAAAGGTATGTAATCCTCTGGCTAACAAAAATCTGAGGATTTGACTATCATCTTAAAATAAACCTTTTTTTTTCAGCAAACTCTCATAAATTGCGTGCACACTTGCAATGACCGCAGTACAAGCGGTACTCTGGATACCTACTTGTGCAACTGAGAGGCAACCATCCCTCTTGCAAAGGGCTCTGAAAACTTTCCGGACAATAATTTCTAAGTGAATAAGGTGAAACACAAATTTACCTGGAGTACTGAGTGACAAGCGTTCTCTTTGGACTTCTTGACCAGGACCTATAAAAAATTAAGAAATATTGTATGCTTGCTGCTATCTTGCTGATTCTTCCATGATTATTTTATTGGTTCGTTTGAGTCTACTAGAACCTGAAAATTCGGGCAAAGAATTAATAAGAATCTTACCTTGGGTACCGGCCTGTGGATTTCCTACGTGGGCTGCGCGATCTGGACCTATAAATTTGTCAAAAATGTTTATGGTAAAGTAAAGTCGATTTTTCGCTATTAGTGCTGCCTATATATATATATATATATATATATATATTTGTATATGTATATATATAAAATGTCTTTGGCTAATATCTCTACAGGCACAAAATATTTTCGCATATAACACAGAAACTTGATTTTCTTTCCTATATAAAATATCTTTGATTTGATAGTTTGAGCATTAGCCAAAGGAACAAGTATATTAAAGAAAATATGGAGTACAATATTCTATCGGCATTCCTGCATTAAACTATATAGATTAAATAAATATTGGTATTACAACTGTGTGGTGTAGAAGAAATACTCAGTTAAACCTGTGCAAAATTTTGCGACACTCTTATCTTATTGCTGATACTTAGCCCTTTGTTGCAGCAGCTATAAGGTGACGATAGAATAAACATAAAATTTTTTTGTCTTCTTACCTGGAATATCTCGGACCTGCTCTGCGCCCACCACCCCCACGGCGGCTTCTACCAGATGACATTTCAACTCTCATTCTTGCATTACCGCAAACTCTGTAGATGAAAATTGATAATATTAATAATAACCATTCATTTTCAACTTTCAGTCATTGTAATAATTCAGATATACTCACGCTCCGTCCAAACCACGAACCGCATCTTCAGCATCTCTAGGATCTTCATACTCAACAAAGGCAAAACCTGGTGGGTTCCTGGCAACCCACACATTTCTAATTGGCCCATACTTGCCAAACTTGTTCTCTAGCTCATGCTTGCTAGCGCTATTTCCCAGATTTCCAACATATACCTTACAGGCAAGGTCCCATTCACGATAACGTGACATATTGATAAAAACCAAGTTAACTACAAGAAAAGAAAAATTACTTTATAAAATGAGATATAAATTTGATGTGGTGATTAGACTAATTTTTTAGCGATTAAATAAGGTTAACAAGCAATTTAATAATGTAATTATATGCATGTAGGCGAAGGGCGTTACTACTAGGTACCTAACAGACGCCGTGAAACATTTATGCTCTACTTCTCATAATTTAGGCAAATAAAAGTAAACAGACTCTATTATTGTTAACCTCCAACAAAGAATTTCTTTATAAAGGAAATACTTACGTGTTTTATAAGAAAAATGTAGAAATTCCAATGGATTCTCTGTCAAAGAATAGCTTGCCCAAAATACGACACGCAGAAATACGACAAGATGGCGAATAAAGTCGCACCAGCAGCAATTGCAGGCTAGCAGCTTCCTCCCTCCGAAAAGTGGCAACAGCGTCTTTTGTGACGTCACAGCTTTAACGAGTAGTCAAATCAGCAATTAAAATGATTAATTGATATCTAACTCGATAAATCAAAATTATCTTCATGCTTCACAGAAACCTTAGCTAATCGTATTTTATTGAATACTTTTACACTTTCTTCAATTACCAACTGTTAATTCAAACGTTCCACCTTCGTGGAAAAACTTAATTGTATTCAAAAAATCAATAATGCGCTCATGACTCACGTTGTACTAAAAATAGAATTATACAATTCTGGATTTAATAAACATCTATTATAATTTCTTAAAAGGTCAAGAAAATTATTTTTTTCAGAAGAATAATGAATTTAGTTTATTGTTTATATAATTATATAATTAAAGCCAATTGAAAAATAAATTATTCTTACAACCATCTTTAATGTACAAGTCTCTTATAATCAATTTTTTCCAATTGTACAAGGGGTTTCAATTGCTCAGCAAATATTCTCATATCTTCAGCTATAGCATCTTGTCCACTGGGTGCTAGTACACTTAATTCTACAAGGTAGCTTTGAGAAATGGCTTCCACACTTTCTGGAATTTTTCCTTGTTGCCCCATCTTAAAAATTTTTGAGACAGTGACTTTCATCCTACCCTTGCGAAACATATATCCTCTTGCTATGTATTCAAAATCCAGTCTGCAACCTAATTCAGTTAGAAATTCTACTACAGTGCTACTAGTTGCTATGTCAATACT
This sequence comes from Prorops nasuta, assembly GCF_024137725.1. NCBI lineage: Eukaryota > Metazoa > Arthropoda > Insecta > Hymenoptera > Bethylidae > Prorops > Prorops nasuta. The sequence goes on along the minus strand of NW_027116805.1, from coordinate 8,207,111 downwards.
ACTTCTGACTATTGTAGGACGAGATTTGTCTCCCAATTCTGGTTGTCCAATATACCTTAACTGCCATGGCATATCTTGATAATCCAGGGCTCTTCTAACTCGTAATAATAATGGCTGCTCAGGTGGAGGACCTCTAAAAAATAAATCTAAAATATAATTATGCTGGTACCTTCAGAAATATTTTATTAGTTGAACAATTCAACCAACAGAATACCTTCTTATACTAAAACACATTTCATGATCATAAAATGTTTCAGTTTCACTATCAACATTATCGCACAAACCCCTTAGCCTATGTAAAAGTACTTCTACTGCGCTGTCCATAACAGATCCTTGTAAGAGATATTCTTGGTTTGGAATAATATTTGATTTATGAGCAGCACTTAGGCTATCCATTGCTGTACTGATTGTAGAGCTCATCTTAATATTATGATAGATATAAATATTAATAAATTCTATTATTGAAAACTGTCTTGAAATATCACTGAATCTTGGCATTGACAAATTTCTTTATGCTAGGTACGAAAGAGAGCATCGCCTATAATTATAGTTGATTGTATCGATGTGACAATAAAACTCACTGATACAAAAACAATTAATCTAACATTATTTCTATAATGTCACGAAAAATATTTTTTAGAAACTATTAGGTTATTTGACTAAAGCGGCATTAAGGGTGAGTCCGACCAACTCATTTTAATTTAAAGGGACATTAAAAAGTATCACCAACCTTAGAAAAGGAAAATAATTTTATGTTTTAACGTTTCCAGCTTGCACAGGTTATAGTATAATGAATAAGGAATAAAGGAATACAAAAATTGGACCAAAATACCAAATTACCATAGAGGTAAACTTCAACAAGTTATCACTAACTCCGAACCTCGTCATTCCAAATAGTTTTGCTTTTAAGGTAAGTTTTTTATTTTGCGTTATATTCTAAAAATAATATTTGTCAACAATGATAATTTTTTAAAATAAATGTAAAACAAGTTTACGTCAGAAATATAAGCTTATCTTTGAGAATATTTCATAGGATTCCAATTTGAAGCAATTCTATCTAGAAATTGGTTAAAAATTGATTTTTTGAATTTTTCAGAGTTGTATGAAGAATGGACGATTTCAGAGAATATGTTTCAAGATTCTTATTCGAAAATGACAATGCAGAAGAATATTCTAGCGTTGAAACATTTCAAATACATAGAGAGATGATAAGAGATTTATATTGTAGCAGAATCGAAAATTTTGAACAATACATTTCAAGATTTATATTTGAAGATGATGATGAGGAATTTACTTATGCTCAGACATTTCGAAGACCCAGAGTAATAAGAGAAAGAGTTAATTATTTAGAAATATATGATGATGTTGATTTTAAAAAAAGATTCCGCTTATCAAAAGAAAATGTATGTAATTTGTTATCAGTAATTGGACAAAAATTACTTAATAGAACAGAACGGTAAGTAAATATGATGTTAACTTATAGATAGGTTCTGCTTATTGATATCACCCAAGCGAAGAATAAGAAAGTTTATACTTTTTCTGTTTTGTGATTGCAACGTAATTTTCGAACATTCTCAATTAATGAAATTTAATATTTTCAGGAATAATGCAATCCCACCGATAATTCAGCTTCTACTAATGCTTAGATTCGCAGCAACTGGTTCTTTTTTAATGACAGTTGCCGATTTTTGCGGTATTAGTGTAAGTAGTGCTCAAATGATTGTACACAAAGTTACCGCCGCAATTGCAGCGCTTCATACAAAATTCATCAAGTTCCCTAATAAGTCTAATGATATTTTAAAAAGTAAAGCAAAAAATTTTAATCTATCTGGATTCCCCCGAGTCATTGGTGCTATTGACTGCATACATATAAGAATAAAATCTTATGGTAAAATAATGCATTCTATTATACACATTGTATGTAAAAACGAATAATGCTTAAAATATGCTCGTTTTATTTCAGGTGGTGAGGACGGTGAGATCTATAGAAATAGGAAAGGCTTCTTTTCTATTAACGTACAGGCAATAGTAGACTCTAGTTTAAAAATACTTGATTTGGTCGCTCACTGGCCAGGATCGACACACGACGCTACAATTTTTAATAATTCATTTATAAAAATGCGTTTAGAAAATGGCGAATTTGGTAATGGAGTATTGTTAGGGGATTCGGGCTATCCATCGTTACCGTTTTTATTAACACCTCTGCAAAACCCACAAACAGCAGCAGAGACATTATATAACGAAGCACAAATCCGAACTCGATCGATGGTGGAGAGAGCGTTTGGGATTCTTGGTAAACAGTTTCCTGTCCTTACACTTGGATCACGTTTTCGTACACCTGAAAACACTTTACCTTTGATAACTGCTTGCGTAGTATTATTCAATATAACGAGATCAAACGAGGAAGATGTGAAGGATATTAATGTTGATGCTTATAATAATATAGAGAGAGAGCTACATCAGAATCTTACTGAAAACGAAAGAGAATATTTCATTCATAATTATTTTCAAAGGTATTAGTATACAGGGTTTTTCTCTAACAGCGGAACATAGGAGATTTCGTGTTATTTGACTATAGTAAATTTTACTATAGTGAAATTACTGTTTTCCATTTAATTTAAATATTAAACGTAGTAACCAAGATTAATTGAGTAAAATGACATTTATAATGAATAATAAAAGCAATTAAACTAAAATAACTATTAAATTGTAACTATCTACGCTTTTATTAATTATAATAATGTATAGTAAGTGCTTCATTGCTATAGTTAAATAACAATCCTATGTTCCGCTGTTAGAGAAAAACCCTGTATCTCTTGTTTTAATATCTATATTAAATGGAAGTCTCATATATTAAAATGTAAAGAGAACTAAGGATTAAATTTAATCTTCTATAGCCAATGTAACAAAACATTTGAAATTGCAGGCTGTTGTAAGAAAATATTGTTGAACCAAATTCATGCAGATGAGTGAAGGGAACTTTCAGATTACAAAGAACAAAAATGAATGAGAATTTTAGCTGAAGGATGGAACAGTTAATTAAAGTGAAATAGACTACTGTTCGCTGTATATATGAAAAGATAAATGCAGATGTTGAATGGTAAAATATGCAATAATTGTATGAATAACGAAATAAAATTATTAATATTTTAATCTAAATCAGTTCTTTAATCATTAAACAAGAGAATATGAAACTTTGAATAACATTATTAATTTTAAATATTAACTATAATATCACAGAGCTTAACCTTCACTTGATATAATTAACATATTAAGTATTTATAATATCACAGGGTTTAAACTTTAGATCATATAATTAATTAACATAGTAAACATTATTAATATCACTGGACTTTGGTAACAACGAGAGTAAATGTCACATGCAAACAAATTTTAATCGATATCAGTCATAACCTATACTCCTTCGTCCTATTCAACATGTAACTTTTCGTGATATTCATCTCTGGGAAATGCAGTCTAAAACACAAAACTTAAGATGAAAAATACATAAACACCTGTCTTCAATTACTAAAATTATAAACAAAAAACTATTACCAGTGTAGTTGAATGCATGTTTGCTGATTCTTTTAGTTTGACCTCTAACAATTTTACTTGCAATTCTTCCTTTTTCAATTGCATATTTAGAATTTTTTTCTCATAATTTGCTTTTTCTAGTAAATGCTGTTTCATTAAATGAGCTAGCTCTAGTTTGCTTTCTAATAGCAGGTCTCCTTTTATTTTCTTCTTCTTAATCGTTGAATTAACAGCTATTTTATTGCTCAATGGTGGACTTATAGGCTTCTTTAATTGATTTGGAGACCATTTATCCCACTGATTCACTTCATTTTCATCAATTAAAAACTAAAAATGAAATTAAACATGTTTTAATAAAAAGATTTATTAATTTACATATGCTAATTTATACTACGAAATAATAAGTTTTGTCTTACTTGAAAAACTGCATTATCCGCATCATCTGGATCATCAGCCTCTTCTTCAAAATAATTTTCAACTGGAGTATTAATAGAAGACGAAAAACTAGTATCCGAGTCAAATGGGTTATATAAACCATCTACTGATTTTTGTATTATTTCATATGCTTTCTCATATAGTATGTTTGGCTTCACTTCATTTCTACCACCACCTGAAAGAATTGTTATACGTAAACTAAGAAAAATATTATAATTGTTTAAACATTTTAATTACCTGTTTTATATAACTCTTGCTTTAGTTTTGCATAATGTTTTCTGGTATTCGTTTTTGTATTTACCCAGAATGTTCTTAATGACTCACTGTTTATGTGTTGTCCATGCATTCTATAAAATTTTGTACTGATTTCATCCCACGATTTATTTTTCATAGATGTGCTTACAGCATCTGTTTTCTTGTTTTCTATAACCGCCGAAAATTCTTTTATTAACTCTATTATTGTCAGTTTCTTATCAAACGTTAAGTATTCTTTTTTCTTGCTTTCATATTTTGTTCTTAGCTGTTCATTAAGTTCCATCACTACTAGCACATCCAGTTTTATTTACTTCACCAAAGTCCTTATGTATAATAAAAAATTATCATTGTTGACAAATATTATTTTTAGAATATAACGCAAAATAAAAAACTTACCTTAAAAGCAAAACTATTTGGAATTACGAGGTTCGGAGTTAGTGATAACTTGTTGAAGTTTCCCTCTATGGTAATTTGGTATTTTGGTCCAATTTTTGTATTCCTTTATTCCTTATTCATTATGCTATAACCTGTGCAAGCTGGAAACGTTAAAACAAAAAATTATTTTCCTTTTCTAAGGTTGGTGATACTTTTTAATGTCCCTTTAAATTAAAATGAGTTGGTCGGACTCACCCTAAAGCCTAGAGGCTAAAGGTGAGTTTTCATATATCGCATAAGTCGTATATTGCGGTTGCGAATATCCTTCTGGGCCGGTTTTTCCACCTATTGGTAAAATTTATCTGCTTGGTAAAATTGACAAACTGTAGTAAATTCTATTCAATTTCAAGCTTTACCAAACGGATAAATTTATCCAGACGTTTTGCCAATAGGTGGAACAATCGGCCCTCTGTCTTTTTTCAATGGTTCATTCTTGACAGATAATACAGATATAACGATGTCCGCACTAGTCCGCAGTATGTACTGGCAGTAAATTCTGGAACACGGCCTTGATTGATAGTGCGCAGTTTCATGAGCGCATCATATGAAACAAATTTTAAATAGCTTTAGAAACTCTGATGAAATGAGCCTTGATCCACCATCCACCCTGATCGGCCTGATCTTGAATGGTTGATGGGGACCTCGGCTCCGATCTCCAACAAGAAGAATGGCAGATAATTTAAGGGTAGAAGAATTAATCTCTTATTTTAAATCACATAATAAAATTCGTGAGCAGCAAAGTCACACTTCTAAGGTACACAGTGTTGGATGGAGCTGCGATGGAAAACTATTAGCATCTGGCTCATTTGATAAGTCTGTCTGCATTTTTTCACTAAGCCCTGATCGCCTGGTAATTACTTTTCCCTTGTTCTATTAGTAAAATATATTGTTATTTCATTCATTTTATGCTTACTTATTATATAGAAACAAGAAACAGTATTTCGTGGTCATGGTGGAAGTGTGGACCAATTATGCTGGCATGCATCCTACCCAGAACTATTATCAACTGCCAGTGGAGACAAGACTGTTCGCATATGGGATACAAGGACTCAAAAGTGTACAGCAAATATAGGAACCAGAGGGGAAAACATAAATATTTCTTGGTCTCCTGATGGAAATACCATAGCTGTAGGAAACAAGGAAGACTTAGTAACTTTCATTGATGCAAGAGTAATGAAAATCCGAGCTGAAGAACAGTTCAATTTTGAAGTCAATGAAATATCCTGGAATAAAGATTCCGATACATTTTATTTAACAAATGGTCAAGGCTGTGTACACATTCTCAGTTATCCAGATTTGGAATTATTACATGTTATCAAAGCGCATCCAGGAACTTGTATCTGTATAGAATTTGATCCTACAGGACGATATTTTGCCACAGGTTCAGCAGATGCACTAGTTTCTTTGTGGGATGCAGATGAATTATGTTGCTTAAGAACTTTCTCCAGGCTTGAATGGCCTGTTAGAACAATTTCCTTCTCTTATGATGGCCAATTATTAGCTGCAGCTTCTGAAGATTTAGTGATCGACATCGGAGAAGTTCAAACTGGAGAAAAAGTTGCTGATATTCCTGTCGAAGCTGCCACTTTCACAGTGGCTTGGCATCCAAAGCAATATTTATTAGCTTATGCTTGTGATGATAAGGACTCCTATGACAGAAAGCGAGATGCTGGAAGTCTTAAAGTTTTTGGATTTGCTAATGAATAACTGTTTCTGTCAGAAACTAAATTTTTAAAGTTAATATTTTTTTACATTAAATTTGTATGAATTATCCCTAGGGTATGTAATAAATCACTTTCTACAGAGATCTTAGGCTGATTTCTCCCAAATCCCACTACTTGACTACAATGTCTATTGATATCTTCACAATTTATTTCTGATGAGTTTAAGAACACAATTTCGAAAGGGATTTCGGGATTTCTTTTCTGGCGGGAATGTAACTTTCCTCTGAAGCCGGGCGGGCAACGTAAACCGGCCTGAACAGCCTGAACTGAATTATTTCATTTATTTCTGAGAGCCGAGCCGAGTGTCTAGGCAAGGCACTAGCCTGAGCTGAGTGCTTGTCTGCCTGACAAAGACAAACAGCAGTTCCGCACTATCCGTTATTGACTATTCAGCACTATTTTAAGTTCGTGAAATTTTGTGGCTTTATGTATAGTTAGGCTTTAAAAATATATACAAATTTAGTTTTTTGGTAGTTTTTTTAAGTGATATTTATGTATATTCCGATTTCAAAGCTTCGTTAAGTCGTGAATAATCTCTTCAATTCTTCTGATGAAAGATCTTTGGTTTTAAGCTATTTCTATATTTGCAATTTTTGCCAAATACAAAAAAATATAATCCTCAAAAATGAATGACGACCTTCCGTACATCGTTGAATATGCTAAAAGTGGTAGGTCACAATGTAAAGATTGTGCAGCTCCAATAATGAAAGACGTGTTAAGACTGGGTACTGTAACACAGGTATCTTTTAAGAAAATAATTTTTTATTAAAGGTTATTTTTCTCTACATTTGTCCAGCTTCTGTTTTAAAGTCACTGATCTTTTTTATTTAGATGATCTCTGTAGAAAAAAAAGGTTCTTTAAAATTGGACTAAATTCACTAACGTTATTATTAATTAATACTCTTTTTTACACATAAAATTACTTTTAAATATCACTTACTAAGTTTTTTCTTTTTTACAAGAGTCCCTTTTACGATGGAAAAATACAAAGGTGGTATCATCAAAAATGTTTCTTTCAAAAGCAAAGACCACAATCTGTAGCAGACATAGCACATTTTGACAGTATCCGTTGGGAAGATCAGGAGCATATAAAATTGAAAATTGGTATTACAATTTTACAACTATGTTGTTAATATTTTTCATTTTCAGTGAAAATACATTTCTATATATTTTGTATAGCTGAAACTTCTGGCTTACCTTTACCTGGTAGAGGTAAGAAGCGAGGGGCAAAAAGTTCAATATCTAATAATTTCAAATTGGAATATGCAAAGTCAAGTCAATCTACATGCAAAGGTTGTCTACAAAAAATTATTAAATCTGAAGTAAGAATATCCAAGAAAGACTTTGATTCTGATGAAGGCAGAAAGTATGGTGGCATTGATAGATGGCATCATGTACTCTGCTTTGAAAAGTTAAGAAAAGAGCTTCAGTTCTTTGAAGCAGGAGAAAGCCTTCCTGGATTTAAAACTTTATCAAAAGAAGACCAGCAAAATGTAAAACAAATATTACCAAAAATAGAAAATGATGCACCTGCAGCAAAACAAATGAAAATTGAAAAAGAGGATGAAGAGGAAGTTAAGCTACTAAAAAAGCAAAATGAACAAGTATTTAAAAAACGAGATGGATTGTCTATTCTTGCTAAAAGTGCCTTAGTTAACATATTGGAAATAAATAATCAACATATTCCAGAAGGTATGTCTGCTATCTTAGATCACTTAGCAGATATTATTTGTTTTGGTGCTTTGGAAATCTGCCCAAAATGTGGTGGCCAATTGTCATTCACATCTGGAGTAGGGTATACATGTAATGGAAACCTATCAGAATGGGTGAAATGTGAGAATGTGATTATAGACCCAAAACGAAGCAAGGTCCAAATTCCTATAGAGCTTAAAGAAACTTACCCTCAGCTTTTTAAGAAACTAAAAGTAGGAAAACGAGCTATTCGCCTTGCAGTACCTTCTACTTCATCAGTAGGCAAAAAAGAGGATGTAGTTGATGGCCCAAAAGTTCAAGGTAGACCTATGCCACTGCAAGGCATGAACTTTGTTGTAATAGGAAAAACTGCAAAGCCTTTGAATGATATAAAAAGAGAAATTCTATTACTTGGTGGTAAGGTCACTACTAAAATTGATAGTGAAGTGGTAGCTGTTATTTCCACCCCAAAGGATGTAGAAAAACTGAACAAAAAAATGCAAGAAGCAAAAGATTTAGGTATTCAAGCAGTATCAGAGGATTTTTTGGAAGAAGTAAAAGAGTTCACAAATGTAACTGCTTCTTTGATTAATAAATTGACTATCTCTCCTTGGGGGAATGACCCCTCACCAAGAATCACAAGCTGTCAAACTAAATCAGCAGCAAAAAGTACATATAAAAGTAAATATGAGAATATAGGTTCAGGAAAAGTTAAACTGCAAATAAAAGGTAAATATTAATATAGAAGATTTATTAACTCAAAGATTACATTTCTCTATTCTTTATTCTTTTTTAGATGGGGGAATGGTCGACCCAGATAGCGGTCTTCAAGACTGTGCGCATATTTATAAGGAGGGAAAAGAAAAATATGCAGCAGTTTTAGGATTAACCGATATACAAACAAAGAGGAATAGCTACTATAAAATTCAAATATTGGAGCATGATAAACGTAGCTCATATTGGGTGTTTCGAAGCTGGGGTAGAATTGGTACTACTATTGGTAACAATAAATTAGAAGATATGGACTTAGATGAAGCAAAGGAAACATTCGAAAGACTTTATGAAGAGAAAACTGGTAACTGTTGGACAGCGCGACATCATTTCGTTAAGGTACGAATTAGTTGCTAAAAATTATAAAAAGAGACTTCCCATTCTAGTAAAGGTTTAATTTTAGGTTCCCAATAAAATGTACCCCTTAGAAATGGACGAAGGTGGTGGAGATAGCGCTTCCGGGCTTCTTGAATCTTCTATAAAGAGTAATTTAAAACAGCAAGTGCAAGATCTAATAAGATTAATTTTTGACGAACAAAAAATGAAAGAGGCGTTGCTGGAATTTGAAATTGATATCGATAAAATGCCTTTAGGCAAACTGTCAAAAAACCAAATAGAAAAGGCTTACAAAGTTTTAAGTAGTCTTCAAGACCTACTACAAACAGGAAAAGCGACCAGAGAGCTCCTAATTGATGCCTCTAATAGATTTTATACTTATATTCCTCATAACTTTGGAATATCTGGACCGAAAATTTTGGAAGATTTAGCGGAACTAAAACAAAAATGTGAGATGCTTGACTCCTTGTTAGAAATGGAAATAGCATATAGTTTATTACACGGAAAATTATCTTCCGACGATGAAAAGAAGAATCCATTGGATGTCCATTACGAGCAATTAAAAACCGAAATAGATGTTTTGGATAAAAACAGCGACGAATTTAAGCTTATCGAAACGTATGTACGAAATACGCATGCATCAACGCACAGTACGTATGAACTTGTAATAGAAGATGTGTTCTGCGTAACCCGCCAAGGCGAGGAGCGCCGCTACAAACCGTTCAAGAAGTTGAATAATAGACAACTTTTATGGCACGGATCCCGTGTTACAAATTATGCTGGGATACTATCTCAAGGTTTACGGATTGCTCCTCCGGAGGCTCCTGTAACAGGTTACATGTTTGGAAAGGGTATTTACTTTGCCGATATGGTCTCCAAATCAGCAAATTATTGCTGCACCAATACGCAAAATCCGACAGGATTAATAATGCTGTGCGAAGTAGCACTGGGTAACATATACGAAAGATATGAAGCTGATTACATTGAAAAATTGCCAAAGGGTAAACATTCTACAAAAGGTTGTGGCCAAACGCAACCAGATCCAGAGAAAACAAAAGTATTACCTGATGGAGTTACAGTACCATGTGGACCACCAGTTCCTGTTAATTTAAAGAAAAAATCAGCACTATTGTATAATGAATATATTGTTTATGATGTAGCACAAGTAAAAACCAAATACTTGCTGAAAGTGAATTTTAAATACAAGGTTTAAAGAACAATAATTTTGTTTAATATGCTTTACTTTTCTATATACTATATTTAAAATCAAAATTTTGTGTAAGTTAATGTGTGAGTGACCTATTTGTTAACATAAGAATTAAAGATTTTTGTACTTGCATCGATTGTAATTGTCTTGATCAAATTGTATTCGTATGAATAAATCACTTTCCAGTACATTAAATTACATTGTAATACTGTTATTTATTTGTATTAATGTTTGTGTAAAGAATTGGAGACCAAGACGTAAGAATTTTATTTGATAAATTGTCATACATTTATTATTAAAATTAGTATTCAAAATGAAAATCAAAGTATGACTGATCAAAATTATTAATACGTATATAACCATCTTCTCCCCCTGTGGCGAAACTGCGCCCGTTTGGATGGAAAGCTAAAGAATTGATTGGACCAAAGTGACCTTTCAATCTGGCAAACTCCTCCTCAAATACAAGGTGGAAAAATCGAGAATCGAATTTTCCTTGACGTGCAGATGTGGTTGTTACATCCATAGCATCTTGTCCACCACCAAGTACCACCTGAATAAAAAAAAAATATTTTAGGTAAGAAAATATTAGTTGTATTTTCTATTATTAGTAAATGGGCTAACATGATCCAAAATAGGAGAAATAGTTGCTGAGTTAACAGGTCTTTCAGTTTTATATGTTTTCAAATGCATCAAAGATTCACTGTCAAATAGTTTAGCAGTGTTATCTTTTGATGCTGTAACAAACATTGTTCCATCCTTATTAAATTGCATATCATTTATCTGTGATTTGTGTCCTCTCACACTAGATAATTCTTTTCCTGTCTATAAAAATCAGAAATTTTAAGAATTTTCATTGATTCTCATTATTTTATTATAAAAAAGTGTTATATATACCCTAACATCCCAAAGAGTAATTTCTCCATCTTCATGACCTGTAATTATGGTTTCATCCAGGGCACCCCATAAAACAGCAGAAATCCTAGGTCCATTGACAGATATTCTTGTAATAGCATCTTTCTGATTTAATTCAGCATCTACATTCCTAACATCCATAATGAACAACTCACACTGATGACCTAAAGCTTTATCAGTGGAAAAAACTGCTAAATTTGCTGAATAGCTAAAACTACATGTTCTTACAGAACTGTTAGTTGCCAGCTGGCCTATTTCCTTTCCTACAAAAGTAAAAAAGATCACAAATGTGGAAAATACTATTTAAGATTTATATAAACCTGTTTCACAGTCCCAGACTCTCATGGTATTGTCTCCACTGCCAGACAAGAATCTGGTAGTGTCCCAATTAACGTCAATACACCAAATTGAACCATTGTGTCCATTGAAAGTTCCAAGACGTTCTCCATTCAATGAATACCAGACATTTGGTTTCTTATCTTTGCTAGCTGAGAATAACAAATCTCCCTCGCGATTATACTTAATTTTTGTTATGGCACGTTCATGCCCGTGTAACATCAAAGGTTTCTGTAACATATTTGAAAAAAATTAATTTCTTCATATTCGATTGCAAATTCAAATTTTCTATTTAAAAATCAACGAAAATAAATAATCAGTAATCAAATTTATCAACAGCATATATGGAAAAAGCGTAAGAATAATACAAAATTGGTAAAATGTCAAATAGGTTATGTTATCACGTGTTTTTATATCTCTTTAAAAAATACAATCAATATATCAAAGGTTTAGAGCAAAATATCAAGTGAAAACAAGTTAACTACTCACCATTATTCTTGTTATTTATAAATGTGGAGAATATATAGGTATTATTACAAGCAGCATGAACTTCCTTTGACTTGTCTTCGCAAAGAGAAAAATTTTAGGTTATGTTCGTATTAGCGTCATGTAAATGTAATGCAGTATTGACGTACACAATTTTTTATACAATTAGCTAAGTGAAACGTTTAAAAAAATCTAAATACACCACGTTTATGTTTAATTTCAAGTAAATTTAAACAAATCAATAGATAAGGAAGGATTAAATGTAGTCAGTGAATTAATTAAAATTAAAATTAATCAAAATGGGAATTGGTAAACCAAGTGGGTGAATAAATGAAGAATGTAGCCGTTAAGAAACTATTAATAAAGGATTTATAGTTTAACGGAGCATATATATATATATAGCGAAATCGTAATACAATGCTGGTATACTTTATTCGTATGATCATATAATATTGTACAAATTATTACAGTAAACTATATATTTCCGTAATCGCGTTCTACAAGAGTATCACTGAATTCTTTCAAAAACGCGCATAGTTTTTTCCTTTCATCTCAGTTTTTCGCCGAGAGAGAGAAAGAGAGAGGGGAATTTCCGGCGAATTCGGTCTAAAATGGAGAATGATCGTTAACAAAAATGAGAATCATTTACGAGAAACAGTTAAGAGTGAGAGTAAGACTGAAAAAGAAAGAGAAAGAGAGACAGAGAAAATGAGAAAGAAAGGAAGAAGGGAAGAAAGGAAGAGAGAGAGAGAGAGAGAGAGAAAGAGAGATGTGGGCCTGATGGAAGATATCGAAAAGTGCATCTATCTCAAATTTTTGGCGGAAATTTAACTCTACTCGATAAAAAAAAAGAAAAAAAGGACTACTCCCGAACTCTTCCCGTACAATTCTCCACGAGAAAACAATTGTTTATAAATATACTATATATAAGGATTAAATTAAATTCTTGCTTTCTTGTATATCTCAAAGTATAATCTATCTACAAGTCGTTAAACAATTATTCTATCCACGCTCTGGCTTCTTAACTAATTTATATATTTATATATATAATATCTCTCGTATTATATATATACATATATATATACACACATAGAGAAACAAATATAATATATATTTATATATATATATATATACTTATATATATTCAATTCAATTTCTCATTTATATCAATTGTATTAATATTAATCGAGTAACTGATAATTTGACTCGATTCCATTTTCCAGTCGTTATTCTTGATGCTTTTGGTTTCTTTCCATTTGGGAAAAGAGAAATGATACGTCTGTTTTTTCCGTTGAATTATTATCCTTTCTTCCCCTTTATGTGAAAAAGAAAAGAAAGTATAGAAATTAAAAAAGAGAGAAACTGATATAATAGAACTTATCGATCAATGAACGAACAGACTACGAAAATTCGTAAATTCGATATATTCACATTTACATATAAATCCATATGTCAATATAAATATATTAGTAATCCTACGCGTGTCTGTTTATTCGTTTACAATAAATTGCAGTTAATTCGCGCCCCACACATGTTTCGTATATTTCTTTTCTCTTAATTAGTTAATTAACTCTTTTTAAACTCGTCTCGTCAAAGTTCCATCCTCTTTTCCTCCCCTCAACGGGGAAAATTGGTATACACCTGTGTTTTGTGTATGCGTGTATAAGTGTGCCATCCTATTTTTATTGATATACTTCGCTTATATTATTACCCTATATTAATGTACACTTCTTTGTTCTTATAAGAGCGCAAAAAAATAAAACTGGATATTTGCTATCTCCTTATTACAGTTATGCGATTAGCGAACAGCTGAAACTTATAGTTTAATTAGATACAATTTACAGCTCTCTTCCCGGCTGGCCGCCGATCATCTCGACTTTTCCAGATAAAATTATGCATTTATATTCTTCCAAGGATTCTCTTCAGCTCGTTTAGGAAACTCGAATTCTCTTCGTGGACACCTTATAACCACAGGCTGGATGATGATACAAACATGTAAAGTGGAGTAAAAAATTGTGAAATTAATGATGTACCGACCAGAGAATCAAATATTTTCTTTAGTTTAAGCAATAGTTAGTCTCGGCGCATCGCGAATGATTAAAATGAATTGTAAAAAAATAAAATGAGCATTTACACGTGATCTAATCGACATAGGACACACGGAGATCCTGGTTCGCAATATGATAATTTCTTCTCTCGGCTTCAATTAAAAACACTTGAATCTTGATTTATCTTGTTTTCCTCCTTTTCGCACGATCGAGCTTAATTACGACTATAGCAGCAGAATGACCCTACATTCATTCATTTAGCAATTATTTTCACCAACCGAAACCAAAAATTATTTGTTGAAAAAAGTGATATTGTACAAAATTGCGGGGTAAACACTAATTTATACAAAAAGTTAAATAGAGAGGGAAGGTAACATGTACGAAAAAAATAGTGAACCCTTGAGAATAATAAAAAAAGGAGGAAACGCGTCATGTGAAACGAGGAAGAGGGAAAGAGTTCTTAAGAAGTCATTGAGAAGAATCTTAACATACTCAAAAACTTCGATTTCCACAAAAAAAAGCAAAACCGGGTTTTCTGGAATAAGCAAAAGATCTTAATTCCACTCTCGATAATTTCAGCAGTCTATTGTTTTTATCAATGTCCGTGTTAAATGTGTGCTAAGACAAAAAAGAAAATTAGACAGGTAGAGGATAAAGGAGAAACAGAGTTAACGATAAAAACTCTTAAATAAATATATCAGAAAGGTCTCGTAGCTAGATTTAATAACGCAATTTTCGCAAATGGAAAAAGTTACGTCAGTATAATCTTTCAGATTACAAGATAGGCGCTATGAGGAAGCAACCGGAAATGGTAAGAGGACTGTCGCGATTCCGGTATAATGCGTGAGAAAGAGATAACTTTCGCGTTCGTTCAGCTGTCTCAAGAAAAATTCGCAAGTTTTTCAGTTTTCCTTCTTCCTAAGTAAGTTATAATACGAACACACAAACAGAATCTGCGTGCGTGGGAGGATAGGTGGAGGAGAGATCCGGTAGTAGTTGCACGAGCTTCTTCAACGAAACGTCGCACTGGGTCGGTTTTTGGGTACGCCGCCTCCCGTAGAAAAGTATCACGGGGTGTGGTGAACGAGTCGTTGGATTCGTCTGCCGAGCGGCTCGTTAACCTGACGGTGGCGCAAATGATCCGGCATCGGAGGTGCCTTGACGGATTGAGATAAGCGTAAACGTGGTCGTCGCTTCTTTTCGGAATCCTGGTGGCTATACGAGCTACGCGCAGGCAGCTGCCATTCCAGGATGAATTTGTAGGGGATAGCTATCGCCGTTTGCCGCGGTCTTAAGTAAAACGGAGCTGCCGGCTCAGGCTCGCAGAGGACGTGGCAGACTGCTGCTTTCTTGGGCCGATCATTGCTATTTACTCCTTCCTTGCGAACCGCTGACGCCCGATCTGGTCGTCGGTTTAGCTGGCTGTGCAATGATCGTGATCTCATCGTTGATCTTCAACGGCTTCAGCAGTGAGTCGTTCGACCTCGAGGACGGCGACGTTGGCGTGTTTTTCTTGTCGATTACTCTTTTAGCCACCACACTGTGTGCCGAGTATACGTGATTTTCAAACTGCTTATACATGCCAAACGTAGCAGTGCAAACAGTGCACTTGTACGATAAATGTGCTGGCTTCAACGTCATCCCGTGATCGCGAGCCACGTGATTTAGCAACTTCCATTGGTAAACCTAAATCAAACCATATATTGTATTGTAATATTTATTTTTAATTATAAAATCATCTTACGATTTTTTTTGTTTCTTCTTTTTTTTCAACTTACCCTGCCACAGGCTGGACATCGACCAGCATCCTTGCCCTTATTTGCTGCTTCCTGCATACTAGATGTTACGAGCCCATGTGATCCCAGCAAATGTCTCTCCAAACCCTACAAAATACCAGTAAAGTTAACAATACTATTCATCAAGTTTCTAGCTCTCATAAGCATATTTGAAATAATAAATTTACCTGATCGGTGAAAAATCGGAATTGACATTTCTGGCAGTTCAGTGGGGGTCTGTTGTAAATCATCTTTGGATGTATTTTTACCTTGTGAATCCACTGCATGTGATTTCGCAGTTGCTCCAAGTCCTAAAGAAAATAAATAAATAGGTATAGGATATTCACCGTTTTGCAAAACTTGAAGAAATTAATTTTTACCTTTATATAACCATCGCATATTTCGCATATAACAAAGGTATTTTTCCCTCCAGTTTTCGAAGAAGACCCTGATCCTGGAATTGTAGACTGGGTTGTCGTCCGGGGTAGTGGCGTAATTGATATACTAGGCTGACTCAACAGCTTAGCCGTTGGACTCTTGGAGCTGGAGGTATTCTGAAAATTTAAGTTATCAAATGAAAAATATATTTCTCGCAAATCCAGTAAACGCATACCCAGAATCAAATGCCAATCAAATATCCATCCCATGAAATATCTTCGAATCGATCGTTGAACGATATAACACATAAATTAAAATAAGATTAAAAAAATAATATCGTTAATCATTTGTTAGTGCTTTATCGATCGTTTAATTGTTAATTACGCGGCGTGTGAAAAATTTGGAAGAAAACAAGGCAAAATCAAGTGCAGCAAGTTGTATCCTAGAAGAGGATGTTTGATTTAAAGAAACGAAATAGATGTAGGAAAAGATTTTCAATAGACAAACGAAGCTGAAATCAGAAAAGCTTTTAATGGCATATTTTTATAGTCAAATAGTAAATTTTTACAATTGATTAATTATCAAATGGAAAAATAATTTATTTCAGCTTCGTTATATGTTAAGGAGATATGGATATAACTGGTCCATGTATCCATGCTGGAAACGTGTTATAATAATTCTTGAAATTAGTGATCCTTCCTGAATTTATTTACCTGTGAGGAGGACAACCTAGACAGAGAGTCGATTACGTTGGGTACAAGTGCAATGGGTGTGGGTTGACCGGAACTGCCGCCGCTACTGCCACTCACCCCCGAGACAGCCGACATGACAGTCCCTGAGCCACCCACCACCTACCACCACCCATACATAATTTACGAATTCAACGAATTTCAATCGTTATAACTTTACACTCATCAAAACTCAACATTCACATTAATTTAACTTTTACTCCCTTGTCATTTCCCATTCATCTCTATTAATTCAATTGATCCCTTTTGGTTATTCTTTATAATTATAGAAATTTCTATTAAAAAAATGAAGGAAAAAAGCTAATAATTTTAAAAAGTGATTGACATTTGCATATAGCTCCCTTAAATAGAAAATAAAAGTATTTGTTTGCTTACACACCTGGAATATTTGGTTACTACCAAATTGGTATGAAGTAGGCACCAGGAGGCCAGAAGACGTCGGCCGATACATCATTCCTGCAACGTTGTCTGAGAAACAAGAAAATTAATGATGTTGCCACAAAAAACTAATGCTTGCATTACAACTAAAATTTTACGATTTCTTTTTGTCTACATGGTAAGTAGCAAAATTACCTTGTCTCATTGTAGTCGCACCAGGTCTGAGCGTTTTGAGATCAGAATACCTAGGCTGCATGGGAGGCCTTCCTCTGCCTCTTCCGGTGATCGGAGCCGGAAGAAGTTTAGGTAAAAGTGGTTGAGGACCCTTAGCACCCATTGCCATAGCCAAAGCATTGGTATTGGTTGGACCAACTGGTCTTGGTCTGTTCAATCTCGGAATCTTGGCTGGTGGCTCCCAATCAACCGCTGGTTCCATATTCCTCTCAGGTCTGAATTTCTTTGTACAGGCCAGGATGTGTCTCGTCAGTTTGCCTTTCTGATTGTCCTCAAATGGACAGTTGGGACACTGATGGAAGGCTGGACCTCTCTCCAGTCTTCCTCTGGTATTATGCTCAGCCTCCATATGGAAGAGGATGTCGTGCGGACTACGTACCTCCATCGGGCAGAAGTTACATTTGTATGCGTAATTACGCATATGTGGCGTCTCCAAGTGATGTTGCATTACCAATGCTGATTCTGTCTTAAAATTGCAGAACTCGCACTTCTTCATTTCTAAGTGGAATGGTTCGTTATTTTCTTTGCTAAATTCTAGATTCTTGATGAGCGAATTAATGGCCATTTGCGTCTCTGCCGATGTGCTTCCTTTGCCCTGCTTACGTTTCTGAGTCCTTAGAAGATCTGTCTGCACGTACTCTTGGACCAAATTAACACCAATCTGCATAAAGAACTTACCCAAGGGAAGATCAAAGTAAGTTTGAATTTTGTTCCGATCATCCTGCCTCAACTCTTTATCTTCCAAATTTGGATAAGTCGAATCAACTATTTCTATTGCATTAGCCAAATCATCTTCTTTATCCTTCTTGCTAGCTTTTAAAAGGCTGTCCTGATCATCGTCGGATTTTTTAACTTCTGCATCGCTATCCTTTCCTTCTTCGGCTACTTTCTTTTTCTCCTCTTTCTCTCTCTCCTCTATACTCTTTTCTAGTTTTGTAACAAATTCTTTCAATGGTTTTAAAGGAGGTTTCTCATACACATATGGTACTATAAAGGATGGAGCTTCTACCACAAACATATCATCCGTTAGAGTTGGTAAGATGGGAGGCACTGGAGGAGTTAATGTGGCTGTTATACCACTAGTTTTAGGGCTAAGTTGTGCTGCTTTTGGAGGTGTCATGGGCACTGGAGTAATAGTAGTTCTCATGTTTGGATACATTGTCTGTGTAGGCATGCCCATTGGGACTATTGAAAACGAGCTGGAGCTGGAAACCGGATGAGGCTTACTATTGCTAACAGGTACTCCACCACGACCCGACAGAATGGAATTTGTATCAATAATTACTAAAGTTGGCTCTTTTTTGCCACCCTTCATTGCTTTGCTACCAGCAGCAATTTCCACCAAATGTTTTGTGTCACTAACAACTATGGTGGTTTTACTGTTTTTCATAGGAGATTTAATCTTTGAATTCTCCTTGTCCTTGCAGTCTACTCCACCCAATGGATCTTCAGGCTTAATTTCCTCTATGTCAGACCCATCATCATTGTCATGCTCTTCTTCCAGTTCCTTTTCTATGTAGCTTGTCCTTTTAATATTTCTAGTACTTCTTCTGGGTGTAATATTACTGAGATCTATTTGTTTCCTTGCTTTTTTCTGTTTAATGTCTTTAGCTGGAGAAAAATTGTGTCCATTGCTTTTGGAGCCTTCCGTAATTTCTTCTATCTCTGGACTATCACAGCTACCATTCTCCTCACATATTTTCACATCTGATGTATCCATACTGCTGTCTGTTATTACGCTATTATTTGGATGATGATCACTGTCCATGGAAACATCTAAATTTGTAGATCTTTTAGCAGATGCTCCTTCATCGGTGTCAGAGTGAAGTTCAGTAACACTCTCATCAAGACACTCAACATCAGAGTTGCTCTGTTCATCTACTTCCATAGGCTGACTTGCATCTTGGCACTCTACTTTCTTTTCAGACACTTCACTAGAATTGTTTTTTTCACTGACACCAACTGAGGATTCAGGCACCTTTATTTCACTGCCAGATTCAAAGAGAAGCTTGAAAGAACTTGAAGTTTCACAGTCTACATTTTCTCCTGTAGTATCAAACTGGCTTACGCTTCCTTCTTCCTCCTCCTCATCCTCCTCCTCCTCTTCCTCCTCATCACCATCATCTTTAGTGTCCATTTCCTCAGAGTCTGCTTTGGTCGTGTTACTTCCACAGCCAGGTTTCTCGTTGTCTGTATCGCAGCTCCCATTGACACCATTAAGAATCACTGCATCTACAATCAAAGCAAACCCATGTTAAAGCCTTAATCCTTAATCTAAACGGAATACTTATCAGACATTTTTAGATAAAGCACAGAAGATTACCTCGGAGAAGCTTGTCAGGGTTGCCTTGGGCAGAGTCCTTAACGGTGGAATCTTCCAATGTACCTTCCATGGGGCCACCGCAGTACAGCTGATCTAAACAAATCAGGAGAAGTAAAAATTTAGCACCCTTATTTGATCAACTAGGAAGTTTCATCGTCAAGTTTAGGTCGCCACCAACGGGTCATTAAAAGAGAGAGGGAGTGTGTGAGATGGAGGGGAGGGGGGAGCTTTTTTAGCGGGGGCCAAATTTTTCAAAATGGCGCTGCGATTTCAGCATCTCGTCGTTCCATAACCAAGAAATTTGCTGACTGGCCAACGAGAAATGGGACTTCCTGGTGGTGTCCTGGCGAGGTAAGGTTAGATTGACGCGACGACCTGGATTCTTGGTAGCGTCACCAGGAAGAGCAGTGTTTTAAAACCGCGAGTGGAAGAAAGAGGAGGGAAAAAAGGAGTGAGTAGAAAAGAGCTTTGGGGGCAAAAGCACTCACCGATTCACCGCGTCCAGCCGGAGAGCAGCCAGTGTGGCTCTCCTGCTCTCTTTCAACCTTCGCACAACCTACGAGACGCACACAGGGACGCACAACGGTACTACAGCCACACACGCAAACACTCTTAACGGGGTTGGGAGAGGGAGAGACCTAGGGGGAGAGAGAGAGAGAGAAGTTCCCACTCACATAAACGCACACAGCTGCGCTCGAATGCGGCAACACCGGTGCACAGACTTTTCACACACACTACCTTACTCTCTAACCACACTCACACATAATACATTCCTCCCCCCACCCCTCTCCCTCTCACCATCATAGAGTACTAACACACAGGCTATATACACACTCACACTAACCCCAATGGAGAAATACGTTCAATCATAACTGTGGGTTTACACATACCAACCTCAGTCGAGTGTATATGTATATACATATAGTTTAATTGTGCACTCATATCATACATAGATAATCTTATGTTGGAGGTTTTTCATAATACACGTTTTGGTTTATTTTTCATGGATCTTTGGCAACATGGGTTAGTCCCTGTTTGTAAAGTCGATTTAGTTTACGTTTTCCTTGCTTTGTAATGGATTTATGGTACTGTAGATACACGTCTAATTGGAAAGGATAACGGAGGACTGTTACTGTTAATGAAGAAGGTAGAAGGTCGTTGGCTGCGAAGGATTGGACAGAAACATCAATTGAGAAATAGAAATGTGTTGACCAGGTGGGTTTTGGCTTTTTTTTAAAGGGACACAGATTGGTCTGCAGGAACAGAAATAATGACAGAATTCTATACAGTTTAGTATTTTGAATTACATTCCAATGTATTTGGTGCCCTGTATGAGATAAACGTGGAGGTACATTTTCCAATCGCAGCTGAAAGATTCAAAAAGTGGATCACGTACGAATAAAGTAACGAAGTTCTTTGAGAGAGATTGGCAGCAGCATCGCCAGGATTGAAGTAACTTCCCATTTATATGTAGAGACAGAAAAATAACAAAGTATTGGACGTAGAAACAAAATTTTTTAATGTAGGAAAAAGTTTGTATAAAGGTCTATAAAGGAAAAGCGTAGGTATAATTCGCACTGATATATAATGACTACGGGCCCGTGTCAGTACGAAAAGCAGGCACGCCTCTTATCCAACATAACTGCAAAAATCTGAAAGTACACATTTTGATTGGCAGTTTTTCAGATTTTTACTTCTTATGTTGGATATGAGGCTTGCCTGATTACTACTGACACCGGCCCTACGATAATTAATTGATGCTAATTAAGCAAATGATATCCAAATAAATTCAGTGGTAACAAAAAGCGAATGGCTATGAAGGCCTCCCTGCTAATTAATAATTATTAAAACAGAAGGTAAAAAAAGCAAAACACTGATGCAGTATTTGTACGAGCATTCAATATATAAACATCAAGTATATATAACCAATACATAATATTTATTCGTTGGGAATATATTAAGGAATACGTACACAGCCATAAGCAGATACGAAAGATTTACACAGACGGAAATGGGCTTTTCTGTCGAGCTCGGAGGGAGAAATGAACTTACACATTTATGAAATAAGTTCACGGATTCGTTCAGAAACAGACGCACACTATTAAGTGTATACTCGGAAAATATAGAGGTATACACATACGAACTAATACTTGGAAAAGGTTACACGTGTACTAGTAGACACGTTTTCTCACTCATACAAACAAAAAGTGTTGGTAGAGGGGGGGGGGCAAAAGAGGGGGAGTGAGAAGAGAGAGAGAGAGAGGGGGGGGGGGGGGTGAAGGGGTCAAATAGGAAGGAGAGAAGAAGAGAGAATGCGCGCGCGCTATAAGGTTCCTAACTCTATACTTACGAATCCGGATACAACGGGAAACTATATTCTCGATGATGGCGACTACACGCCGTCGCGCAACCCCGATATTTTGACAATTCAAACCTCGTGACTTTCTCTCTCTCTTTCTCTTTTTCAGTGGATAAAAGCAACCGAATATCACCCTTGAAATCCTGAAGCAAGCCGTTTATGTTTCATCCTGATATCCCAATGAGCAAAAAAAACCTGACATCAATTAAAGCCTGCCAATCAAGAGAGTTTTGTCAATGTGAAAAATTTGTCTTTATGGTAATTGCTAGAAAATCTTTAATAATTTTGTTGCTTTCAATCACAACTTAACTACACAACAGTCTTATGATATACGATTGAAGAGATGGTACAGAAATTAGCAAGCTTGGTAGGTACAAGAGGTCACAGGATTAGACGAACGAATCCTAAATACCTAGAGTATCGGTACAAGAAACACGCCGGTTAACGTTGGACATAAGAACTGTTTAAGATTGTTCAGATATCCTGGCTATGTCTATTTGGGTTTTTGGATCTTGGCGTTTTGTTAGTGGAAAAAGTGCGAGAGAGTGAGAAAGAAAGAGAGAGAGGGTGGAGGGAGGGGGGTATTCTTTTCCTCGAATCAAACACTAGAGGGCAGGCGCAATAGTGGAAACGTTAAAAAGTTATAGACCAGGGCCGTATAAAAATGGGGGTACGCATTGTTTCTAAGCGGATTGGTTATGGGCAATTGGCGAAATTTCTCCACTTCCAACCCAATATGCCAAACGTTTAAACTTCTTCCCTCAATTTCTCTATACGCCTCTTCTCTTTCTTCCTCTCTCTCTATTTCTCCCGGTTTCATCCACGACAATCAATTTCGAATACTTCCAAAAATTCATTCATAATGCACACTCATTATCGATTACTACGGCAGAGACGGAAAATATTATCGATTATTAAACCACCAAGAATCCAATCCCGACATAGGGGAAAAAATGGTCGACCAATAGCAGAGGAGGATAAAAATCCATTGGTTAGTAATTAATAACAGATCAATAAATTCCAATCTATGCATAATTAATATCGATTATATGACGAACCATAATGAATTTTCAATTGATTCATCAAACTAGCACGCTGTAAATTCCTTATTTTGGTCTACGAGTCAGAAATACAAGTTGATTCGTGAAAATTGTATGGAAAGTTGCATTCGTCTTATCGGATTAGCTTGAAAGAGGGAGAAAATCATTGATTCGATTTACCGTGACATTCTTACGGGACTTGAGAGTTTTGAACGATCCAATTAGAGGTTGCGAGATAAGAAAATCTCCAGGATGGCAATTAGAGAGTGACCAATCACTACGGTACAATTTTCTCATAAGGTTGAAAAACTTTTTTGCAAAGTTTTATGGAGAGGAGTGGCATGTGATATTGAAATAGACTGAAAAACTACAGGGTTTTGAAGAATTGACATACGGTCCTGGTTAAATCATCTTCGTCGCTCGCAATGAGCCACGCATGGGAAATTGTCGATCGGTCATAAGATTTTCAGATTCGAAATGGAGAGAGCTGGAAAATAAATAGAGAGAAAGACGCAAGTAAGAAGTTAAAACCTGCCTTTAGAAAAATGATTGGTGGAAAAGTTGTGTGCTGATCAGTGCGATCCTGGTTCCGTGGAGAGTTCAGAGGGCTCCCGCCATTTCTCCATTGGTGGCGGGGGACGAGAGGGGAACGTAGTTGTCGAGAGGGGAGGGGGGTGAACACGAAGTGGGATGCCAAACAGCTGCCCCAGGTCGTCTAAGCCCCGTAGGAGCCGCCTTTATCGCCAAGTCCGAACATTTTCCCCTCTCGATTTTCCTCACGATCGCCTCTACTGTACCTTAACCTCACTTTACTTAACTACACTGGCCTGAACTTCGCGCCAATTCACCGATCCGCGTGCATTTCAGCTTTACTCTCACCTCACCCCGAGTTGAATCGCTCAGTTCGCGGTCGACGTCACTACAACTTCTTCCTCTTCTCTCACACCGTTCACTCGTCCGTCCTCGAGAGAACTCGGCAAGATGGCTGCCGACCCGATCCAACTGCGCGATATAGCTAATGTGGTCACGTGATCTAGCTAGACCACCGATGACGCAGGAGCGTTAAAGGGACGCCAATCCACCAGTCGGAACGATTTCACCTGGTCACGTGACAAAGTACACGTGCACGGCCAATGGGAAGCGCTCCCCGATACCAAGGGAAATCCACGACTGCAGTGATAATCGGGGGGTGGCCCTTACCCCTCCCCGCAACCCCTATTTCCCTTTCTCATCAAGGCAACGTACCTCATCGTTGCCCTATTATACACCTCTCGCTTCTACTCCTTCATCATGCCCTATTCATTCATTTCATTCCTATTACCTATTTCACATTTCCCAAGGATAATCCCTTAAGCTTTTTTCCATCTTTGCTTCAATTTTCCTCTTTGATTTAATCCCTTCTTACTATTTTTTATCTCTTTTTGTTTTACTTACTTGTTATTTTGTTTAATAGTCCTCCTCTTCCTCGTTCTCATCAAATGACAGTATGCTCTTTTGGACTTTGGATTTTTTAGATTTTTTCACTTTTAGATGCACAATGGATTCTGAAGACTTGGTATTGCGGAATACTATTGGCTTGTTTAGATCTGCAGGTGCATTTGCTTCTTCTGGAATAGAGATGTTTTAGAGGAAGGTTTTAAAATAATTTTTATTCTTCTAGTATTAATTTAATACCTTCATCCCTTTTTTTTTTTAAAGCATCTGCTTCGTCGGCCGTTAAGTCTCCTGGTTTTAAGACTACTACAACTGGCTTCTCTTCTATCTCCTCTTTTCTTTCGTCCTCCAAATCTTCTACAAAGACTTGTCTCTGTAAAATTAATTATGATTCTTCGTATGCTAGGTAACAAAATATGCTTTTCATTTCAGTATAATTTTTAAAATAAAATGTGTAACATTTCTTACCTTAGACTCTATTGTAGGACCTTCCTTGAATCCAATTTGCTCTTTTAGCTCTCGCAGAAATTTTGGCTCATTCGGCTTAATATACGAAATATTGTGTTTTCTTTTGGACATGACTATTTTGTCACTCAATGGAAATCACATTAATCCACTTGAAGAATTGAAATAACACTGGGAACATTTCGAAATGATAGAAAAACATTATGGTTGATACTATTTTGAGGTTAATGAACAAAGTACCGTAAAATATATATATTCTATACTATTCTAATATATTTTTATCTCTATTAAAAAATGACAGCGTTATTATTTTTTCATGAAATCAGCTGTTACAATTATAAATTAAAAATTCACTAAATGATTGGGACCAATATTTCTTTTATAAATTAAAAACGTGCTTAAACAGTCATATGGTTAATCACAAACTGATCGCATTGCTATTTAGACTTACACATGACACAGCTGCACTGCACTTCTCACTTTTTCAGTTCGTAATTCGTATTCTCAATTGGTTCTCAACTTTTGCACTGTACAGCAGTTTATAGTTCTGCTACTTCTGCTTTGATCGGTGGCCCCGGCACCGTGTGCTACGTTGAGTCGTTGGGCAGTGCCAGTGAGCTGTCGTGACCATGGTCGTTAACTCCGAAGTATAGTTAATTGTATTTCGGACGCCTTTTTCTAATTTGCACATTTAAGCATATCGTCATCGTAAGATTCTCACATTTTTAGATCTCGAATTAACAGATATCATCGAAACTAGCAAAATTTATCAGTGATATTAAGGAAACAGTGAAATTTAGTTGATATTATATATATAGTCATATATAGCACCCTTATTGCACTGTCAGCATGATTAAATTAATAACAGAAATTAATTTAGAAGGATTTACTTTTGTAATTCCTTCTGTTGCTGTTGGGAATATAGCACAACTGGCCACTGATTTATTAATTGAAAATCTTAACCTACAAAAAATTGGCCACATCTTAGATTTTTCAGTAATTCCAGTAGTTGGTATGAATCCTTTTGATGAAAACTCTGAGGAATTGTGCACAGCTCTGGATCTTTATGCAAATAATGAAC
Organism: Prorops nasuta; assembly: GCF_024137725.1. Lineage (NCBI taxonomy): Eukaryota > Metazoa > Arthropoda > Insecta > Hymenoptera > Bethylidae > Prorops > Prorops nasuta. The sequence continues at coordinate 8,180,724 of NW_027116805.1, read as the reverse complement.
ACAAATTGATTGTACTTCAAGTCAGATCACCAGTGATATCTAATTATACAAAATTTTTTGAAGAATTGAAATTTTTTATATTGAAGCATAAGATATCTCAGGTATTTTCTTTTGTTCTTTAATTTGTCTAATTAAAAAAATATAATTTTGTGTTTCTCCTACTAGGTTGTTATTTTAACTAGCAGCTATGCCTATCAAAATAGTGAGCTAAAGACCATTGGATTACGATATCTGGTAAACGATAGCTTTCAGAAATCACATAAGGATGTTATAAAAAAGTTGGAATGGGTTGAACATAAGGCAAAAATTAATCCTTTCACTAATGATCTTGCTGAAATAGAAATTCCTGGAGGAGGTTGTGCTCTGAAGTTTTATTATTTTTTAACAGATTTAAAAATACCAAGTCTAATACTTTTTAAGTTCTGTTCTGAAGGTGATAATATTCCAGATGCTGAAGATTTAATCTCATATTTTAATCAGTGGTCCAAACTACTGAAAACAAATAGCAATGAAAAGTTAAATATAAAATACCCCTCATCCTGGAAATATTTATTTGGTAATCCTCACCCTAATGAGATATACTAAATAAATCTTATTTTATTCTTATAGATAACTTTCTTTTTTTTATTACACTATTAATTGAGCACTAAATACAGTTCACATTAGAATAGAATTTTAGTATGAAATTAAGATTAAAATAAATATATCCTATACTGTACATAATATATATTCTGTTGAGACAATATTTATAACAAATAAATTAACTTTTATAATTGTTTAACTTTAAAAATCCTGTAAACTTAAATATAATTTGAACTTCGCTCACATTATATCTTGATATGAACATCATAGAATCAACAAAAGTATAGAGAGCAAAATAAGTTTATACCGCCTAAGGCGCCCTAATCTATTTAACCGACCGAGCAGTCTAAAAATTACAAGAATATCTAAATCGTTTTCGCGAGAAGAAAAGTTATAACAAAAATATGAACATTTATAATTTTGAAAAGACTATTAAAAAAATATTATTATATCAATTCTTTAAGTTTAAATGTAATAATTGTATTTATGAACTGACTTGTGGGTGGTGGTACTACATATGTATGTAGTATACTTAAGCAACCTAGAGTAGTGGGCGGTGTTATGTAGAAGGTAAAATTATCGATTGAGCGAATATTATTTTTTCTCCCTATACCGTAGATGGCTGGTGACTTTTCAGTTACACAAGGCGACAAGGCAACATTTATCTCGTCATCTCATTTCACGTTACGTTGCCGGTAAGGACAGTCGTTCGGAATTGCAGCACGCGTTACTTCATTAGATAATTGAATTAGATTTGAGATTTTCTAATGCTAAAAGTTAATTTTTCAATTTTACAGGCGGATCATTGGTAAACTGGCGACGTAATATACGTTTATTACTTGGCCGGACTTATTTATTACGGTAGAGTAAGTAGAAATTTTCAATACATACTTATTTTACATACAACGTTGTTCCATAGGATTTATTTCACATATTTGATGAGTTTTTCAATATTTGCGTGAATTCATTAGTATAGGATATAGGTTTTTAATCCGAACAACGTGTCGATATGCTTCGTTAAAGAGGTTAACGATTTCGTGACGTGTCAAGTGAATACTCCATTCCATATGGTGGTCACTGGCTCAACCACTACTGGTCATTGACATGCTGGCATTTAACTACCAACTCTTCCCATTTTATTTTCCTCAATATTTTGTTCATTCTTTCATAAAATTCCGTTTTCCCCCTTTCCAATCGCCTATTCTTCAACTGTTTCGTTATATAATATGAAATCGCGAAAATTTTATTCTCGAAATTTCCAATAATAAATTTCAATTCATTTTAAAGGAAAGTTTCACTGAGATTTCCAGATTTTTGTATGGGTAATGGTGGAATGTCGATTTTAGTGCTACTGTAAAGACTTGGCACGACTCAGGACAACCCTAAAATGCAGCACCAATCAGTAATGGAAGAGGGAATGGCCTACGAGCCACCCACATATGATGAGACATTCCCAGTTCTCCCTGAATCAGCTTCAAGCTCGGGAAAACCTAACAGCTTCTCTGTAAATAATAATTTACAATTAGGACGCGTAGATATTACTCAAGTATGTTTTCTTAGAATTTATTATATTCAATTTATACCTTTATTAGGAGCTTCTTTAAGCTATTAATTGGTGTTCTTTTTTAGTTTTTTTGCATCCCAGGAGAGGAAAGAAAATTTGATCATAGTGATAAATTTGGTGAAAGAGAATCCTTGAAAGCATGCCAAGCAATAATGAAAGAGACAGATACCATCATTGAGATGGCATCTTCAAAAAATCAGTCACTTGCCTTTCTTCTGACTGGAAAGCCTCATCAGGTTTTACAGGCAAAACGAAGAATTCTTTCCACCTTCCAGACCCAGGCTAGCAAGCAAATCAGTATCCCGAAAGAGCATCACCGCTGTATTCTTGGAAAATTGGGTCAAAGATTGAAAGATCTTGAAAAAAATACTGCAACCAAAATTAGTGTTCCTCAAGTTAATGATCCTTCTGATATAATTACTATCACAGGAACAAAAGAAGGTATTGATAAAGCTGAACATGAAATTAAAATCATTTCTGATGAGCAGGTAAAAATTATAAAAATTAATATAACTATAAAGAAAATATTAATTTTATTCTAATTTCATTCATTATTACTTTTTAGTCAAGAAAAGCTCTAGAAAAAATATCTGTGCCAAAAATATATCATCCTTTCATCCAGGGAGCGCACAATGAAAATGTTAATGCTTTGATGGCTGAAACAGGTGCACGTATTAACATACCACCTGCTTCAATGCAGAATGATGAAATAGTAATAACTGGTGAGAAGGAGGGAGTATTGGCTGCAAAACAAAAGATTGAGGAAATCTATGCAGAAATGGTACCAACTAATTCATTACACTTTAAATATAAAGAAGACTAGATGAAAAAATTAAAAATTGATTTCATTTTTAGAAAAAAAGGTGTACCACAGTTTCAGTAGAGGTCCCAAAATCCCAGCACAAATATGTGAATGGCCATCGTGGTACTACAATAGCCAAAATTTTACAATTGACAGGTGTAAGTGTTGAGATGCCTGCTGCTGATTCTCCTACAGGAACCATAACTCTGAGAGGGCCCCATGAAAAACTTAGTCAAGGTGAATATCGATATTGATTAGAAAACTTAAAATTTGGTGCAATATAGTAACAAAAGGAAATGTATCTTTTAGCATTAGATATAGTATATGAAAAGGCTAATAGTATGCAAACAGCAACGGTAGATGCACCAGCATGGATCCAAAAATATATCATAGGTCCTAAAGGAGTTATCATTAAGAGAATTACTCAAGATGTGCCAAAAGTCAATGTAGAATTTATTGGCAAGGAAGATAAGATTAAGATTGAAGGTCCTCCGGAAGAAGTTGAGAAAGTTCAAAAAGAGCTTCAAAAACATGCCACTGATCTGATATCAAAGTTAACTTTTGCTGAATTAAACGTTGACCCTAGATATTACAAGTATATTATAGGGAAAAATGGAGCCAATGGTAAATTTGTTAATCCAGTAACTCTGTGTAAATTTTAATAGTATAATTTTTAAAATAAATAATTCTTTTTTTTATAGTAAAACGTATCAAGGAAGCGAACAGTGTGGTTATAAATATATCAGAGAACGATAATAACAATATTATTAGAATTGAGGGTGATGTTGCTGGTACCCAGAAAGCCCAAGCGGTACAATATTATGCTTTTGCATCTCTAGTAATTCAAACTTTGAATTAATACTCTAATTTTTTAATTATTTAGGAGCTGGTAGATATAATTAAGAAGTTAGAGAACGAAGAGGAGAAAAGTGTTTTAATCGATCAACGCCATTATCGAAATATCATTGGAAATAAAGGAAATAAAATTAAGGAAATTAGAGAGAAATTTAATCAAGTACAAATTATTTTCCCCAGTCCAGGTAAACGTTGTTTAAATAATTTTATTAATAAAAATTTCACATGATTTTGAAAATTAATAGAACGGTGATTAATAGGTGAAAAGGGAGATATAGTAAAGATTAGAGGTCCTAAACAAGATGTAGAAAAGTGCCATAAAGAATTGATGAAAGTAGTCAAAGAATTGAATGAGAATAATTATTCTATGGATGTTCAGATCTTTAAGCAGTTTCACAAATTTATCATTGGAAAAGAAGGAGCAAAAATCAAGAAGATTCGTGAAGAAACCCAAACGAAAATTGACTTGCCAGCGGAAGATGAGAAAAGTGACGTTATTACCATAACAGGAAAGAAGGAAAATGTCGAGAAGGCTAAGCAAATGATTCAAAAAATTCAGAATGAGCTGGTGAATTATCCTCCTTTTATATTTATTTCCTTACATAATTAAAGATGTAAATATTAATATATAAATTATCTATTCAGGCTAATATCGTTACTGATGAAATAGTGATACCCCCTAAATATTACAATTCTCTAATTGGAACTGGAGGAAAATTGATTCATTCGATCATGGAAGATTGCGGTGGTGTTATCATAAAATTTCCAACCCCTGAAAGCCATAGTGATAAGGTGAGCATTCGAGGACCGAAAGATGATGTTGAGAGAGCCAAGCAACAACTCCTGGAAATGACAAATGAGAAACAGCTGTCCAGCTTCACAGCCGAAGTTCGTGCCAAAGAACAGCATCACAAGTTTCTGATTGGAAAAAATGGTGCTAATATAAATAGGGTAAGAGAGAAAGATGTCAGCAAGAAACAAATGAAAGTAATAAAGAGTATTAGAGGACTTTCAACTAAAGGCCCACAGCGCTCAAAATATATAATACGTGTCATATCAGCTGTAATATTATGAGCGTTTTGGGACTTAAAACGAATGCGTTCTTAGTATCTTATAAATATGTTTACATTTATAGTTACGAGAATCTACTGGTGCTCGTATTATTTTTCCAACAAAAGACGATCAAGATAAGGAAGTAATCACTATCATTGGAAAGAAAGAAGCTGTAGAGAAAGCTAAAGCTGAAATGGAAGCTACAATCAGTGAGATTGTAAGTGCTTAACTTTACTGAAGATTTCATGTAGTAATGTTCAGCATTGATATTTTAATTTACATTTTGTTAATTTGTATTATTTATAGGACAATATAACTGAAAGCGAAATACAAATAGATCCAAAACATCACAGACATTTTGTAGCACGTAGGGGTGGCGTGCTTCACCGTATTTCTGAAGACTGCGGAGGAGTACAAATCTCATTCCCACGTGCTGGAATTGCTAGCGATCGGGTTGCCCTTAAAGGTAATCAAGAATGCATAGAAGCTGCCAAGCAAAGAATGAGGGAAATTGTCCAAGAACTGGTAATTCTTTAGCTTATTTATAATTACTAATCACTTGATAATGACTTGTACAATCACAACTTTTTATTTCAATAGGAATCAATGGTTACAGAAGAATGCGTTATCCCTCAAAAGCATCATCGTACCGTTATGGGGGCTAAAGGACGCAAAGTACAAAATATTACATCAGAGTTCGATGTGCAGATTAAATTCCCTGATAGAGACACATTTGGTCAGTAATGTAATATGGAAAATAATTCTATTGCTGTACAAATGATTATAGCATAAACTAATAAAGACATTTTCTTGGTAATTGTTTTGTAGATGAACAACGCAGTGCTGAGCAAGTTAATGGAGATAATGCGGAAAATCCTGATGGCGCCTCTCCTTGTGACGTGATTCGCATCACTGGAAAACCAGAAAATGTTGCTGCAGCGAAACAGGCATTATTGGATCTGGTACCCATCACTATTGAAGTCAGTTTTTGTCTTATCTCAAGATTTTCGTAAAAACAAACCATATGTAAAGAATTTATTAATGTTTATTTTTTGGGGGATGTGAAACAGGTGGAGGTACCTTTTGATTTTCATCGTTCTATCATTGGCCAAAAGGGCCGTGACGTACGAGAATTGATGAACACGTACGATGTGCACATCATGCTCTCTCCAGCCGAGGAAAAATTGGATTACGTTAAGATCTGTGGTACACCGGCTTGTGTGGAAGCTGCGAAAGAAGCCATATTAGAGAAATGCAAAACAATTGAAGCTGAACGAGAAGAACGTGCCCTGAAATCTTTCGAATTAAAGGTCGAAGTGAATCCCGATTATCATCCCAAAATAATTGGGCGAAGAGGTGCTGTGATAACCAAAATACGTAGCGATCATGACGTTCAAATAATTTTTCCGCGTAAGGGAGATCCTAACGAGCATGTAATCACTATCAGTGGTTACCAAGAAAACACCTATAAAGCTCGAGATGATATAATGAAAATTGTGGAGGAACTGGTATGCACAGCAACCCAAATATTTTTAAGATTGATCATTATTACTAGTCTTATGTAGCAATTATTCATATTTCATTTTTCTTTAGAATGGATTGGTAAAGGAGGAAGTGGATATTGATTCTGCTGTTCACTCAAGATTGATCGGAGCGAAGGGCCGAAATATTCGTAGGATCATGGATGAATTTAAGGTAGACATTAAATTCCCACGGAAGACAGATGATGATCCTGATATGGTAACTATCATTGGTGCGGAAGAAAACGTAATAGACGCCAGGGAACATATGTTGAATCTTGCAGTTGAATATGTAAGTATTGAATAATTTGATAAAAAGAAAAAATAAACAGTGTAGTAACGAAAATAAATGTACAGATGCAAGACGTCCAAGAAAGGAATCAACGAGAAGGCCTTCGATCTCTACAGAGAGATGAAGGTAATTTTGCAAGCAACGAAAATGACTCTGGATTTGTAGTGAAGGGAGGACCATGGGATCAGCAACCACAGGTAGCTCCGAATACGGCCAGTGTTGAAGAGTTTCCACAATTCGCAGGGTACTCTCACGTGCCCATTACTACACCGGACGGTCCTTGGGGCGTCAAGCGTTAATATTAATTCTAGCAAATCACGAAAGCGCATATATGGTACAGTGTAAAGTAACTTTCCTCTGACAAACGATATAAAAAGGTTCGCTTGGCACGTCCAGGTGGTTTCCTAATCCATTACTGATGTTGTTGCATACGACCTGGCCATTCTACATTGGACTCTGATACTGGTTTACTACATAATGTTTGACAATGATGTTTATATATTTACAGTTTACACACACCAATGTCCTATGTATCTGTAACTGCAACGCATGATACTCTCCGCTTCTTTTTAATAACCACCACTTGTTTAGCACACATCTTCTTTTCTCCCAACCTGAGTAAATGCTCGATTATCAATGATGAAACTTAAGAATGATCATGCTATGAAAAGAATGGAAAACCTTTAAACTCTTTTATCATCCAGCATAATGCCTTCCAGGTACAGATATGTTGTACTTAAGACTGTGGCTTCGTAGGAACTAATTTTTCTGTATTATATATTTTCCCAGATTGATTCTTGTCCATAGCCTGGACTGAACCTTTTGGTTCTAACCAGATTCATGTTTTTATTAATTTATTTATAATTTTTGTACATAAATTGCATTTCTTTCGTTGTGCTTGAAGTGTGGCGTACTTCTTGGGTCGCACCAGACGTATAGATCAGAAATAATGAAATTGGAATGATGGCATTTCTGAAGAGAATGTTTTCTATAAGAATCATGAAAATACAAATCAAACAATTGATACTTTTATAATGTGAATTAATGTTTGCAAATATTCTCTTAAAAGAAATTCCCATGGCAAATTATTGTCTCGCAGCAGCATAATATTATGGATTAAATAATTATTTAAGATGGAATAGAGGGGATAATAAGTCATAGGAAGAAACATAATCTTTGGAAAATGTCATAAGTTGTATGATTCTTAATTGCCATAAAAAGTAGAAGGAAACAAAAAAGGAATTTGGTGTTGAGAGATATTACTGATATATTTGTAATTATACAGACAACCAAGTTTATTTATTTTCCTTGTTTTACTGTTTGGTATATGATATGCAAATCATTGCATTCTATTATTTATGAGGCCAACTAGTTAAGAAAAGATTATTCGGTTCAAGTGCCTTGTCTATTTACTTCAAGACAGCTCATTTCAATTGTTGGAGGAATGTGAATATTAAATTATATATTATATATAAATGATTATATATATATATACATATATAAAACAAAAGCACGCAAATATATATATGTGTATATACATATACTCTATATAAATATTGATAATAATTATATTAATTATATATAATCAATATACGATAGGTACATGAAGGTACGATGATACCATTATCGTAAATAAAATAATAGATCTATCACATATATATAAAGAAATTTACTTATATTTTTTAGATTTACAGCAATTTTTATAAGCCTACTTGGTAAGACGACCTATGTGTCATCTCCATGCATGGTAAATGTAAGAAAGTTGATGCTAGATGCAGATAAATATGCTTCGTTTTGGCCGAAAGTTTGATAGGAGTTATGCATGAACATACTTTTCTAATAGGCTAAACTTATGAAATATTGTAATTACTAGATAATATTCTCTGTATACATAAATCCATAATGTCATAATATCAGAAACTTTTATTGCAACAATATATGACATAATTGATCTATTGTTTTATACAACTGGTTTTATTTTTTCCTTGCAATCAATACAATTTTTTAGAGATTAAAATTGGAAAAATCAAACATCTTCATCTGCCTAACAAAACCATCGTTTGGCCTTATGTACTTTCTAGTACTCTTTACTTTTTCAAATGCTTCCTCGTATGGAATCTTCTCCAGTACCATCAAATATAGAATGATCAGTGATGGTGAACGAGAAACACCTGCATTGCAGTGAACAAGTATATTTTCCTTACGACAGTTGTTTATAATTTCAATACAACTCTTCATGGATGGCAGCAGATCTGATTCAGGTAAATCTAACAAATCATATTTATAGTATTGAATTCCATTAAATTTTATATCTAGATCAACTCCAATGCTTAATATATGATGTATATTATATTGTTTAAGAATATCAATTGTTGTAGCAGGATCTTGCGAGCTAAGAAATAAACCTGGTAGTATACAACTTATGTTTAAATCAGGTTTTGTATCTAAAACAAATGGTAAACCTTTGGAGATTTCTTTCTTCTCCCCATTAATAATTTCATATTTTGTTCCCTCCTCATCTGTTATGATAGTCTTACAATGCTTTAGAGTCAATTTTTTTTGTTGAATAAGGTTCTGTAGATTCATTTTGGCTTTTCTATATTATTTATTAATTATATAATATAAGAAAATTTCTAGTTTAGATCAAATTGCAACTATTTGTTTAAATAATAAAAAATGCATTTAAATTGCTTGTGCTTTACATTTATAAATCATTTATAAGACGTGGTAGTAAACAGTCTTATATAACCTAAAAATTTACCTCACCTGCGCTACACTGATTCTGATTATCCAAGCTACTAAAAGAAAGTTTTAGCAATGATTAGAACTACTCTATCTTCTATTAAAAATGTAATAAAGGGCGCTTGTATAAGCTATTTTGGCTTGGAATGTATCGGCCACCCAATGATAGTAGGTAAAAATATCAATAATTTAAACGTAAATAATATTTAATTTATGTAAAAACAAATTCATTTCCCATTTTTCAGTGTTCTGGGTCATCAATGGAGCCAGTATTAAATCATAATGATATTATATTTGCCGAACGTTTGTCAGTGAAGACCCATAATTATGAGAAAGGAGATATTGTTATTTTAAAATGTCCTGATGATCCAAAACAACTAATTTGCAAAAGAATACTTGCCTTACCAGGAGATAAAATTTGGCATGATTTTGTAGATTATATAATAGTAATAATATTTTTTTACCTAATTATTCTTAACAATTAAGAATGTAGAAATTTAGTATATTTTTGCTTTATTAGGTTCCAAAAGGACATGTTTGGTTGGAAGGAGATAATAAGGACAATTCAACAGATTCACGCAATTTTGGACCAGTTCCCCAAGGATTGATACGTAGTCGTGTTTTATGTAAATTATGGCCACCAACAGATTTTTATATGATAGGGAATATTTATAATTAAATAAAAAATTGAAGCTGTTATAATTGAGTGAAGAATATTTATTACATGTAGTGTACAACATTTTCAGATAAACATAAACAATACTATGACTAGAAATTATTAAGCACAGTTATAGTGCATTATTAAAGCTTTTTTTAAGCTCTGTCCTTATTTATATTAGAAAACAATAAAGAATCAAAAGAATCTATAATAAATGATATAAAAATTGGAAAAATGGAAATTATGTTTTTTTATAAATAAGTTAATTTTTAAATATAGAAACAATTGAAATTAACTTTTTAATGTATAATTGCCATTTATAAAAGATTTATGAAGTCATTTTCTCATTATATTTACTTTATAATTTACATATAATATTTAATTAAGTAGTTTTTCATATCTTTTATAAAAATGAAGCTAATACTATTCAGTATTGCAAGTTTTTTCATTGAAAATTTATTTTGTCAATTCATAAAAAACTACATTTCAAATTTTAATTTGAAATGTAGTATTCCATTCAAATTAAATCACAAGTTTTAATTACTATCTCAAGAGTGGCTGAGTGATATGTTTACAACTGTATTTACAATGAGAGATAATTATTTTTAGTAAAGAGTTACCCGAAATATAATGTTTGACAGTAATTATTATATGCAAGCTCTTTAAATAACTTAAGTAGTAAAGTTTCTCAATTCTACAATGATAAGTATAATAATGATTACAGTTAAGCCGTTTTAGTAATAATTTGGTATGAAAGATAAACTTAAGTCTCATTCGCGTGGGAACAAACGTTGCCCGTATTACCGTCTTTTTAGTTCAATAGCGCTGCATTTCATGCATATCACAGTCGAATAAAACGGTTAATATCTTATTTAAACAAGCAGAATGCATTTTACAACAGAGAAAGTGGTAAATAATTCGACTTAGTAAGATCATAATATATGTGGGTTATCTTCAACTCTGGCAGTACTATCATTCATTTTAAATGTTATTATTAAAGTGACCCCCAAACTGAAGCAACTTTCTAATAGTACTACTAAAATCAATCTTATAAATAGTTGAAATTTTTATTCTGTCGTAGTTGCTTTTCATAATTCTGGATTTGTACTATACAATTGTGCTGAAGTTTCATCATAGCCCGAGCTAAAAATATTACAAGAGTAAAAAAATACTGCTTACTACTGCAACGTAAAATACCGAAAAATCGAATACTTTTAAATGGTCCTTAAACAGTGATAGTATCGCTGTGCATTTGTGGAAAATCTTTGTTCACTACATAAAATTTATGCTTCTTACCAAACAAACCCCACACTACTGCTAAATTTTCGATTATAAGATTAAATGGAATGGTTGATAAAGCTCCACAAATACAGAGAATGAACTTGGCTAGACCAAATCTGTAGAGAGAGAATGATTTTACCACACCAAAGACATACATATAAATATTGACTGCACCAATAAATGCACATAAGAAATCAACAATGGGTGGACAAGTTATTGGGCATAGGCCAGCCAAGATTATGTTTGAAGTAGATAGAGGCAAAGTGACCCATGAATAACAAGAGATTCCTAGCAGTAGCTTCTTTTTTAAGGGAATGACTTTTGAGTGTACAACTAGCAAAATTCCTTGCAGCCACCGTTTTCTTTGTTGTACAAAATCCCACAGTGTAAATGGAGACTTTTCCCACATTTCTCCTTCAACAAAATTAAACGAGTAGCCTTGAGAAAAAGCTTTCATAGCAAAAAAGCAATCCTCTGCTACAGAGCCATCCAGTCCATTATCAAATGACACTTGCTTCTCAGCTCCCATCTAAAAGCAAACTCATGATTATTGAGAAGATTATTCTACTTACTTATTTTCTATTACCTGAGTAACAACATAAGACCCTTTCATGCTAAACAATGGTTTGTGGAACATGGTGAATTGAAGTCTCAGCTTTCCCATATCATCAGCTACTCTAAAACTATCTGCTAGAGTGGTAATCCAATTAACAACATCTTCATTTGCATAAGTAATTAATCCTTGTCCAAATTGATGTTTTCCATCCAAAACAAAATTCAAAATTCCACGCACAGAATTTTCAGTCATAAGAGTCTCTTCATCCAAATGAACAATCCAATCATGATCAGCTAGTTCATTGATTGAGTCTTCCAGGCAATACTGAAGAGCACGTGCTTTAAATAAAGCACCACTACTGGTTCGATAATGTAAAGGTACTACAACTTCTCTTATTCTTCTGAAATAATTTTTTTTTCAGTAAGTAATTTTTTCTTTATTCTCATTTCTTTTTACAATTACCTATTTACCTGTGTGGCGTTAATCCTATAGGCTTATCACTGACTACTTCAATTTGAAAATTTTCCAAGCCAGCTTCTGTGCATCTGGTTAGATTCTTTTTAACGTTAGTTTTGACAAGCTTTGGAAAATCTCCTCTAGTAACTACTCTGATACAAATAAATGGAGCAAGTAAGGGAGATCCCTTGAGGACTACTTTGTCAGGAAATGCATTATAGATAGTCAAGCCAAAGAAGTTGAACAGAACTTGAGGAAAGGATAAAAATGTAACAAGTCTTAGAATATATAGTAAGGCAGCACCTAGGAAGCCATATTCTATCCATGGATCTAATTGAACTTTAGCAGTCGATACCCAAGAAAGACCACCAGATAGTAATTCCACTACTAAAATAATACTTAGTAGCAGGCAGCAATGGAGAATGTGTTTTGCTATACTGCTAAGCATTGTACCTGAAATTTATAAGGACATTATCAATGCATAGCACATAACAAGTTTAATTAATGTCAGTTTAGAATTCTTGGCCAAAACTAATTATACCTCAAGGATAAATGGTAACAGAGAGAGAAATTACATAATTACAGTTATGACTAATGCTTATAAAATTTTGACACTAAAAATATGAAAGATTTTTTATAATAGTGCTTATGAATTGAATGTAAAAAACTATTTTTTTTTCTAGATACCAAAAGTTTTTTATATGAAAATGAATTTGTTTGAAGGGCTATGTAAAAGAAATGACATGAGATATAAAATTTATGTAAATTGAAATATACATACTTTAACCAAATAACTTGGAGCTGAAGTACCAAAGTAACTCTTCAACACCAACTTTATCTGATTATTCTTTATCAATACATACTTCAAAACTTTAATACACAAACTGCCCCAAATAACCACTTCTGCATTATTGATAGTATTAATACATACATTCCCGCGGTCAAAAGCGTGTAATTGGTGTAGTCATTATGTGCGATTGTATATATGCAGTGTGTATCAGTAAGCGGAAGAGACTAGCAGACTTTAGCAGAGTAGTAGCCTAGTATATGTATAAGAGCAATCCGCCCTCTTTTGAGTGATTAGTATGAATAACATAAATGATCTGCGCGTCATCTCTAGGAATGACCTGAAACTATAACAACATATATTACATACAACAATTAGAAAATCGATTCAGACTGTACTAGTCAGACATATTTTAACTTTAAAATAAACAAAATCCTTCTTTATAATTTAATTAATAATGATGAAATATCAAATATTAGATGGAACACAATGTAGAAGAAAAGATTACACTTTTGTATTTGCATTTAATTCCATTTTATTAACTATCATCTTCTACTTATATTTTTAACTTGGTTTTTCTTTTAAGAAATCTTTATTTCTCTTTTGATTTTAATCTTCGATATGTTATATTGTTTATGAAAACATACCCTACAAATTCACCAAATCCAATCTTCAATTTATCTACAGAAACAGAAATAATATCATATTTTCTCAAATCAATAAGCATATTTTTATTAAATAAAAGAGATTATCATGTACGTTAATCATTATTTCAAAAAATCGATTTGGTGAATTTGTAGGGCATGTTTTCACAATCAATATTACATATCGAAGATTAAAATCTAAGAGAAATATAGATTTCTTAAAAGAAAAACGAAATTAAAAATATAAGTAAAAGATGATAGTTAATAAAATGGCATTAGATGCAAATATAAAAGTGCAAATTTTCTTCTACATTGTATTCCACCTATTATTTGATATTTCATCAATATAAATTAAATTATAAAGCAAGATTTTGTTTATTTCAAATTAAAAGTATGTCTGACTAGAACAGTCTGAATCTATCGAACGTACTACCTTAAATGGTAATTGTGTAAGGACCCACATAAAATAGTAATTTTACTTTCATTAAATATAAATAGCTATTAAAACAATATTTATTTAACAAGGAACTTTACAATCTTTTAGCATTTTTCAACAAAGGCAAAAATTAATCATTTCTTTAATTACTCAATAATTATATACAAAGATCCATTCATATATTTTTACATATCAATAAATTTGTACAAATTGACATTATTTTCTATATTCTATTGCACGATAATTTGCATTTTGGTAAACTACCATATTGTTCCTTGGATATCTTTGCAATATCCATTGTTTTGGTTGTTCTGGTTGATTTTTAAAAATCATGTATATCAACTGATATAGCCCTAAAATACATTTGGTTGTACAATGGAAAAATGTACAAGCTACTGGTGCAATAGCTTTTGAAATTGCTGCTAATGCATAAAGCAATTTAATACTATAATCTAACAAATATTTAGATGCACTGATGAAAAATGTAAAAGTAGTAAGGGCTAATATTGCAATAAAATGTAGGCCCTTTAAAGTATTTTCAAAATTTATAGCCTTAAAAAAAAAAATTATTAATATAATTTATTTTGTTATTATATGGTAATAATTACCTCTATTGTATCATGAAGAAAATTTTGCAAAATTTCTTGAGAAGCTTCTTCCCTTGTTAAAACAGGCCTTAAAATTTTAATCAATAATTCTATTGGTATTTTTGGTGATAGATTGTAGTCATTTATCTTTTCTACTTGAAACCAATATTTCCCTAATACAATATCACTTTTCCAGTCGCACCATATTAAATAGTTGTCCATTTCCTCTAAAAAATATATTAGAATTAGAGATATTCAATTTTATTAAGAAAACATAGAAACTGATATAACATAATATATTACTTGTAACATTTATCCATTGTAAGGAATGTTCTTCTTTAAATTTTATAAAAATATCTAGGAATTCAGAAATATCTTCCTCATTGTTTACAGAAACAATATGTCTAATAAAAAATATTTAATAAAATTTCATGTTTAACATATGTTAATTTCTAATTAATATAAGAAAACAGTAACATTAATAATACCTGTAAGTTTCCAAACATGTGACAAAGCGTTTTCCCACATATTCTCCTACAAAAACATATTCCTTTGGATCTTTGTTAAATTGATGATAAGCAGAAATATTTTGTGTACAAAATTCTTGCTGGAGATTCATTCTGACAGGAGATAGAAAACCTAGATGATTGAAATGAAAACATTACTACAAAAGAAATTATTCTTGTTAAATTTTCTATAATGATGCCCTATACTTTATTTATAATTCAAAATTGTAAATTGTTTAAATTTGTATTGTATTGTAACTGTGATAGTAACAAATAAATACTCTTCCATATTAAAAATTATTATTACTCCATTATGACTCATTGCTTTAAATCTACAAATACTAAAATAGAACTCACCTTTATTTTTCATAAATTTATTAAATATAACTTTATATTTTTCCACCTCATTTCAGAACTTTTTCAGTTTTTTTATATAGATTCTCAAATTCTTGAATGTTGAAGGTTAGGAGGGTTGGAACAATTAAGTGTACATACTTCATATGATTCTTTTAAAGATATTTGAGACTCTCGCAAGAGAATAAAATATAAAATGGTGACTTCAACAGTCTGTTTAAACGTCAATTAATCTTTCTACAGATATTTCTCATTATTTATACAATTTGTAATTTTCACGTTACGTTTGAGGTGAATCGTAACAATTCTAATTATACGAAACATGAAACAAATATTTGACCCAAAGGTTAAAAAGGTTCATTAATGACAAGGGTAACGTGGCGGGGAGGTGCCGAAGGTGGTTGATCGCTGATCGGTCGCTCGGTGTCGGCACCCGGCTGTTGCTGTCGCATGCCGTATTTGTAAAATGTATCTTTTGGTAAGATTACACCGATTACGAACAAATTGTTGCTTCGCATTACTTTCGATAGATGGCTTATAGCTAAAAGCTTCACCTAAAATGATGGCACCACCGTCTGAGAATTATTTTGGCATACTCCAGTCAGTAATCTCCCGCCTCGCCTCATCTCTGACTTCATTAAACTCGTAGGCGTAGGGTAGGAAAGGGAATATGTCGGACCAAAGTGTCGAACATTTTCAAGATGATTCGATTGACATCAGTAATGATATTTTGGAAATTCCATCTCTGGATCTGGATGATAAATGGTTCTAGATGTTTTTTCTTCTACTCCTTTCTAATAATTAATTTTATATATGCCTGATCGAATCTTTTTAACCATTTTATAATGTCTATAATGTATTTTTAAATTTATCAATTCATTCTAACCTTACTTTGCCTTAATTCATTTACCATTCTTAATTTCCATATTTAATAATTTTACTTATTTTTAGGCTTTATGAACCTTCAAGTAGTTTTTCCGATTCGAAAGTTAATGATTTGTATGTCTGGTTAAGAAATGGAAAGGATTCACATCTACAGGATGGAGAGAGTAATTTCTTTTACTGTATACTATAATTCTAATAAGATATATTTCAGTCTACTGGTGTATCAAGCTTATATTATTTTTTAGGTGATATGAAATATGTTGATACCAGAACTTTCACCAGACCAAAAAGAAAATGCTTGAGAAAAAGTTTTGAAGGGATAATTGAACAAACTGGTTCTTCCTTCCGACATACTCCCAAGTCTAATATAGATGTATTATCAGAAGATGAAATTTCTATTTTAACTGACGAAAAGCTTTCTTTACAAACAGAATTAAATATAACTGATATTCTTGAATCACCAACTATTTTAAAGAAAAGTGTTGATAGCTTATTACACTTACCAGATAGAATTATTGAAGAACCTGGCCTTGTAAAATCTAAATATAGTATGCTTCCAACTACATCTAGTGAAAATGAAATCAAGTCTGGGCTTAGAAAAACTTCTGTAGATAGCATGGATTCGATGGCAAAGCCTAATTTTATTGTTTCTGGCTTGGTACCAGATAGAATCTCTTTAGTTTCAAAAGATATTTTTACAGATTTAACAGATTACAGTGATATTATGAGTATGTCCCAGCCTTCTATTTTATATTCTTCCATTATTTCCACAGGAGATAATTCATTATACTCTTCAAGAACAGAAGTATCTTCTAGCATAGAGACCAATTCTTTTATCAGTGAGTTACAAAATATACAGAAAATGAATCCTCTTTATTCTAATGATACTTTTATAAAAGATAGTAACTCTTTCATCAATGAAATGGACCAAACCTTAATAGCACCAAAAGATATAGAAAAAGAGAATAAATCTCCACATTTGCAGTTAGATTCCACTATTGATGGAAATGAAATTTTATCTATAAATAAAACAGATAAAATCAAGTCAATTCAAACCTTAGAACGTTTTAGAGAAATTAACATATCGTCTGATATTGAGCAATTCAAACAAGATGGTACTAGCCAACATTTTCCCGAGACGGAATTTCTTAATGAAACGTACAACGCACAACCGGTAGATGAGACAAAATTTGCAGAGACCGCTACAAAAGAAATAAATTTTAAACTAATTGATGCCATAAATCCAAGTGGCTTAAAACAGTCGGATGAATGTGTTATGAAAAAAATGGACACCAGTGGATATAGTCAACCTATAATAAATTTAAAATTTTCTCCTAATGAAGACAAGAATATTGATAAAACTACATTAATTGAAGAAAGAATAATGAATGAAACTTTTTTTTCCAATGATGATATGAAATTAAACCCAAGAATTGAATTCAATCAACAGGATGAAGAGGATTTGGCAAAATGTTCGCAAAAATTGCAATTGATATCGGATGAAACTTTTTCTCAAACAAATTCCTCCTTTACATCTTTTGTTCAGTTTGAACCAAGTAACTCAACATTCATTCAAGACACGCCACAACTGAATTTAAATGATGTAACTTTCTGTCAAGAGGACAATCGTGAAACTATTTCTAACTCAACATTTCTAGCGAGTACTGAAAATAAATTTAACACGTATCGCGTTAAGAGTAACATATTGAAGGATAAGAAAAATGTATGTCCAGTTAAAGAGTCTAAAAATGAACAAATAACTGTAGAAGATAGTTTAATGGTAGTCCCAAAACACATGGATGTTACCATAGCAAAAGGTCTTCAGAAACCTTTTGATAAAAGATTTCATACATTTACCAGAAAGACTGAAAACAACAGTGTAAAAAAAAGTAAGATGTCGGAAGAAAATGCTCAAACGAAAAGGAATAACATACAAGAGGCTCAAGCTTTGTCGCGACTTCCTCAATTCTTGAAAAGATCTGTTCCAAATTTAGCACTAAGGCCATCCAATTTTTTAATTCCAAGCGAGACTTTTACCAGCGGCTCTGAAAACTCATTGGAAGGAATCAAAAGACCAGTGCAAGTTACCCATGATAATATTAAAGTTTTGCATGATCATAATAAAAGAATGCCGAAGGAAAATATTACTGAATCAAAATATACAAAGGGCTCTCAAATTAAGCAATGTCAGGGAATAAAACAGGTAGAGAATTTTCCAAATCATTTAAAAAAAATGAATAGCGGGTCTGAGCATCGATTATTGGACATGAAAAGACTTGAGAATAACTCTCAATTCAATATACATAGTTCTACAGATAGTATAGACAGTTTACAGAGTACTCACAGTGCTCCAGACTTAAATGATAGAATAGGGGAAGTTGAAGGATTGATAAGTTACAGTAGACTAAGAGGAAAATCAATTTGCACGAACGGTAAATTTAAATCTATTTTAAACTATCTTAAATCTGTTAATTAATATGATTTATTAGAGAAAATCTCTTGCTGTAGGTTTAATGGAATCTACTCCAAAAGTAAGGAAACCTCCAAATGAAACTTCCCACAGGGTATCTGGAAATCTTCCATCTCCTATATTGGACTCTAATACAAATGCTTGCAAAATAGCTTCAAATGATAGAGGTGACACGAAAGTTTTTGCGAGTAGCTCTCCTATAGACAATACTGAATTTCAATCATCTAGTAAGTAGCCCTAATTAAAACATCTCTAATAATAATTTTTCTGCTGATAAGGCCAACAATTCAATTTTCAGCTTTATGTAATGCTGAGACAGAGATGAAAGCAAAAGAAAAGGAATGTAAAAATATTGAGGTAAATTGACAAATACTTTTATTAGTCAGACTTTAGTGAACGGTAATATAAGTGAAGGGTTTTTAATGTAGTAAATTGATCTTTTTTTAGCGAGAAAAACAGAAAACGAATAAGGACGAAATTAAATCGAAGCTGAGACAGCCCGTTAATAGAAATATACCCAGACCAACTAGTGGTATTCCTAGACCTGCCTCAAGGATACCAGCATTAAGACTACCGAAAAAAACATGAAACGTTTTTTTTATAACTAATTTAAAAGGTTAAAAATACCAACTGTTTTGACTAGTTATTGCAAGAAATCTTAAACTTAATGTGATCCTAAAAAATTTTAATTTTGATGCGGAAATATGGGATCTGAAAAGTTATTTGTAATCGAAGTGTATTTTTCTAAGTCAGTATTAACGTTCTTCCGAAGGAATAGAAAAATGAAAAGAAAATAATCATATGACACCTTTTTAATATACTCTATTTTAAATAATTCGCAATAATTAAAAAAAAAAAGCTTAAATGACAAACAAAATATATGTATAAATATGTATAAAAAAGGTTGAAAAATCTATAATACAAAATATCATAAGATGGAAAATACTGCCCTGCAAGAAAACCGAATTTATACAGTGACATGTTCACTACGTTTTTGTATAAAAAAGGAGTGTACAATTTTTTAATTTAATATGTATATTTAATTGTTCTATATATTAATGTCAATTTAATAATAGATACAGAATGCTCCGGATTGATTATTGGTAAATATAAGGCAGGAACCATTTTATATTTTAAATTAAGCTTTAATAAATTAATTGATTTAATTTCTAATTATATAAAAGTCCGGAACTTTCTGTAATCTTCATTGCATGGATGGCAGATCTAACTATATTTTAGCTTCATAAAAATACCCTATTTTATTATGCACACAAATATAAATTTAACAGATACTGAAATACCAATTATTATCCAATAGATTCTATACAGTAAAAATAAAAATATGCGTATACACTTAATACAACAAATTTTACATAAATTTATACTAATTGATTTATGAAAATTGAAAAGAGTGAAAACCCTAAGTGCCTTCATCGATATTCTGTATAAACTTGAAAGTTTACATATGAAAAAACCTATGATATGCACACAGGAATTATTTATACAGTTTTTGCGATATGAGCTCCGTGAAATTTGTATATATAATAAAACATGTTTAAAAACGTTCACAACTATGTTCCCACATTTTTCCTTACAACCTAAACGATATGGAATGAGAGATCGATTGATTAATGTAATTTTTACATTAATTACTTAGCTAATGTAAACTAGACTTTTATTGATAACTCGCGTGCGACTGTGCAAATAGAAAATGTGCAATGAGTAGAAAATAGAGATAGTCTTAACAAGTATCTGGCAATATCATTCAGCTATATAATCGGTTATTTCCTATCAATGCTACATTGTTTAATTACATGACAAATAATGTATCGAGCATAAGAAAGAGTCAAGGCTTTTTATCTTTTTCATCGTGTTATAAGCGATGGATCCTAGTTAAATGATATATGAGCACCGCGTTAACATTGAGATTCGTCTCTTTGTTAATTCAATCTTAAACATTCGTAAGAATTATTAAGTATTAAAAAACATAAGACCCAGGAGGCCTAGGCTTAGTACCACCTCGTGCCTAAACAGTCAACGCTAGAACAACCAGCTACTATTTAAATAATCTAATTCCATTTCTTAAACGCGGATTTAAATAGTACAAAAATTACGTATTTATTACTAGTAAAAAAATGAAAATATAAAAATTAATTAGCTAAAAAAAAAATAATTTCTCATCGACGGTAAAACAAAAATTTATATTTATACCTGTCAAAATGGATAGCCTGTAGAAAGTAATATATATTTATATATACAAGATGTATAAGTTCACCAACACACCCCTTTTTTTTTCAAAATATTAACATTTTAGACAAAATTTATATAGTTCTAAAGCAAATATAAGATAGTGACATTGGTTTGATCTTGAGGCATGTTAAAGGAAATACGAAGATCTCACTTTCAGTATTTTAAATAAAACACCTTATATACCGTTACATACTCTTGTAGTTGACCTCAAGAATTTTTCAAAATTTCTCTTAATTTTTTAATTTTATCCAATAGTTGATAAAATATTTCGATTTGAAAAGATATAGAGTTGTAGGTTTGGCTGACATAGCGTACATAAATATTACAGATTCACGCGCGTGCTTGGTCACTTACATACTTTTAAATTGAAATATCTCGCAAACAAATGGATAAAATGAACAAATAAAAATGTTTTTAAAAGCTCTTGACTTCAGCTATAAGAATATATTATAAAATACATGATGTTCTGTTTAAAAAATTCAAGACTCTCCCTTTATATAGTTCCTTCAGCACGTCTCACTAGGTTAAAGCTATGACACTATCTTATATTTCCCTCAAAAAAATACAATTTTTGTTTAAAATTGTTTTCTCTAAAATGTTTAATTTTTAAAAGAAAAGAAGTGTACAGATGACCTCAAATATCCTGTACAGAGTGTCTCATCTTAAAAGTTCTAAGTAAGTATCTCGAAAAGTATAAAATATACAGAAAAATATTTCAGACAAAAGCGTTAGGGTTTCAAAAGGGACAGCTAATGAAAATATGGAATTTGCATTGACTAATCTATTGCCGGTTAAACACAAGCTATCTTCCATTTTTAAAATAGAAATATTTTTATTTCATATTCTTGTAGCTTATATTAAGAGCTTTTCAAAACTGCCTATTCGTTTTATTATTTCATCAATTGTTTACGAGATATTTTGATTTAAAACTGTGTATAGGGGTGGGATCTATGAAAGTAGTGTGCACGAGTGCCACGCGTAGAAACGCATAATCACTCACCTACATAATACTTTCAAATCGAAATCTCTCGTAAACGATTGGACAAAATGAAAAAATGATAAGTAGGCTTAGGGGAACTCCTGAGATAACTTACAAGAATTTGCAATAAAGAACAGGTTCCCATTTAAAAGACTCAAGACCATCTTGTTATGACTTTCTATAAGTTAGTCAATGCTAATTCAACATTTCCCTTGTTTGTTGCTTTTAAAGCCCTACAGCTTTTATATGAAATATTCTTTGTATTTTTTATACATTTCCAAATATTTGTTTGGAATTTTTAAAATGGAACATCCTGTAGATATAAATATTTAAGGTCTACCTTTTAAAATGTCAAGAGCCTAGACGTAAGAAAATATATATATCTTTGTTACTATAAGAGATATTAAATTTTTGCATAGTACCCTTTCGAAAATTTTTACGACTTGCATGCCAAAAGGTTTTATGCAAAGTTTAAACATCTTTAATAGCTATAGAGATAAACATAAACGTTTCCTTGCGTATATGTTGTAGGACATTTTAACTGACGGATCCTGTAGCATATACAGGATATTTACTTTAAATCGACGCAGAGCATGAACACATTAGTTTATTTCTATAAGTACAATAAATATCACTTTTTAATATAATACCTTTTTTTGATCTAAATAAAAAACGATTTTCGAAAAGGCCTAATGCACAAAATTGATTTCTCTTATAATTATTATGCATCTAAGTGATTTTTATGAAAATACTCTGGCGTGAGTTAAAATGAACACCCTATGTATATGTATATAAATATATATATATATATATATATACGTGTATATTATAACTGGTAGTTCCTGTGTTAAGAGTTAATTTAATACAATACTGATTTCACTCCAACACGTGTAACAATAGAAGATTAGCTATAACAGGGACCTAATCACAGACTTCAATTAAAAACCTGGCCATATTATTATTCACAGGCCAGCTTACTATCAAAGCTGCTCAAGGCTATTGCAAATGCTTGCAAAGCGCAAAGTGGAAATCTATAATCCATGGTAAAAACGTCTTCCGCTACTCTGCCAAATTGCATCACGACGTAATCCACTAAAAGTAAAAGCATTTCATGTAAAAGGAAGGGAACAAATAATTTAGATTTATTTTTTTATAGATAGAATTTACCATCGCTATCGTGAACCACTTGAAAATTTTTCACAGATGCTTGTGTAACTCTTCCATGAAAGTTTAAAACGTAAGATTGTGTATCGTCATTCCATACTGGTGTTTTATTGTGGAGCTCTATTAAATTATCCATATTCTTCATTTTATACGATTCTGAAATCAGGGTAAAATTAGGGAAATAAAAATGATATAAAACTTTATAAATCTTAATGATCTTGTCAGTTTTAATTTTTACCGAGTAGAGTTTCCGATTCATCTTGGGGAGAAATGTCTACCCTTTTATTATCAGCACCAATTCCAGGAATTATGACAGTCATCTTTCGTGGACCCTTAAATCCTAAAACATTCGTGTCGTACACAACAGCAGCTAATTCTTGTCGCGGATTGAAACGTTCGTCTTTCTTGTCTCCTTTCATCAGTGAGTATCCATTGTCGTATACGGTAAATTGGGTACCGAGTAAATTGGATCTGAGCTTGCCGATGTAAGATTCTCCGCCCCTTGAAAGATCGGTTGGATCAGTTGAAATTAAATAATTACTAGTTGTACTTTTTTTCCTTTTGCGACCAGCTAAAAGAAACACCTGAAAAATAATTAATTCAGTTACTCATGGTTTCACCAAATAAATGAATTTATCTAATGCAGTTCAAGCTTTTATATATTACTTTTTTTCCATAATCACGTTCTAAATGCAAAAAATATGTAGGATACAGTCCTCTGTCCATTCCTTTTCTGTCGCGAGTTATTCTACATTTGTAATACATTTTTTTGTTAGCAGGTTGTAAAACAAACTGCTCAATATTTCCTTCGACATTCCCTTCCAATTCAGGGCTCTAAAAGTTTAAAATGGAATTAAACGTGTTTTGAGATTTTCTTAATGAATTTTGTATATTTACCGAAGATTGATTATCTCTATTAATTAAAATACTAGGCCCGTCTGAAGGAGCAACCCTTAAAGGTGATGGGCATGGTCTTTGCTCCAAATTTGGATGCAAGTCAATAGGTGAAGATTCTTCATCTGCACAATCACCAGTTTCCATCCCTTTGTATAAATCACCATGACTCACTTCTAAATAAGATTCAAGTTTTCCAGAGTGGTAAAATCACAGAACTTTAAATTTATTTTATCCACATTTACCTGTAATGCTTGCTTCTACCTCCTCATTCTCCATATACTTTCCCATTTCAGGATTCCTTTGAGATATATTTGGCTGGAGTGAACCACTATAACCTGGTAAAAAAAATATGATTAATAAATGTTTAAGAAATTTTATGATGGTATTATTATTATAACTCTTACCATGTATTATTTTGTCTGGGTTCATCCATTTTGTGGAATGGCTGGTAAGTTGTGTGGTAGAAATATTAGATGCTTGTACCATCCCACCAGCTCCAGTCTGTCGTTTTTGCTTCATTTTTTGCACTATTAACTGCCTCTGGAACAAATTTGTATAAGTCTTCAATTAACACTAAAATAACTTTTAAAAAACTTTCTTTTCTTATGACTAATAAAATCTGTTTAATGCAATAATAATGTATAAATATTTAATTTTGCACAGTCTGATTAACAGGCTCTGAATTAATTGACTGGAAGGGGAAGGATGAGCAAGACTGCTCTAATTCCAATAATTGCAGAACTGTAAAAAGTAGGCCGAGAAAAAACGCAGCTCGATCATTAAAGCAGGGTATTGGAAAGATTCATACATTTTTTGAGATTTCAATCTCACCTGCTGCTCCAATTTTTGTTGACGTAAATCGAGAGATGTCATATTTGCAAAATGTGGAGAAACAGCTAGTAAAGAAGTTCAAGAGTGCCAAAACTTTCGTTCAAAGAATTTTTTCGTTCTGTCACTGCCTTAGAAAAGTGTTATGAATTTGTTTACATTAAATACACACTCTACGGCTGCTCGTGGTACCTAGGCAACCATAGCCAACCTTCCACGGCTTCCACTATTCCGCCAGGCATTGTAACTACACACTTTAACCTTTAAAGCAACATGTCAGTCTGACATTATAAGGAATTTTTTATCAATTGAACAATACAATTCTAACGCTTTATAGGCTTCATATTCTTGCATTTCAATGTGGATTAAACAATCTAAACTTTTCCTGAATTTTGATTTATTATTTATATCTCATTAACTTATAGACATCTACTTAAGTTGATATTAACTTTTACAACGAGTAAACAAAAAAGTCTCCCCTTCCCTTCCACTAATCGGAGCGTTGAAATTTTTTAGGTTATGGTTATTCCAGGCAGAGAGAAATGGTTTGATTTGGTATGAACATGCGCTTGCGCTGCGCCCGCATCGCATCCGTCATTCGGTTTTGTACATACTACTATTACTACTACTATATTACGCACGGACCGTGTTTGTGAATCGTTCCTCATACATTTAACATTATATGTATGCAGCGGTATCTATAGGTTATGTTTGCGAGATTAAACTGTAATATAAATGTTAGCAGTCTTTTTTGTTTTTCTAGAAAGAAAAAATTTAGATTAATTACAATGTCAGCTTCAGAAAATGTAGAAAATATCAGAGAGGGGGAGGCAGAAATCTTGGTGAGAAATAAAAATGTTTTCTATAATCCTGTTCAAGAGTTCAACAGGGATTTGAGGTACCGAAATTACATGTATTAAATGAAAGTTTATATTATTTTAAATCTAATGACTTTTCATGTAGGTTTTTCTTTTTTTTTAGTATATCTGTTTTATCATTATTCTCTAAAGAAAGACACAAATACCTTAATGCAAAAGAAAACAAAAAGATCAATAGTCTGGAAACCTTTAAGGAGCAAGTATGAGATTTTTAATGATTAGATAAACAAATTAATTATTATTTACTTTGTGTATGCGCTTGATTTTTAGGAAGGCATAACTATTCTTGATGCTCTGGCTGCTACTGGACTGCGTAGTATCAGATATGCCAAAGAAATTCCTGATATAAAGCAAATAATTGCAAATGACATTTCTGCTAAAGCAGTTGAAAGCATGAAAGAAAATATTTTACATAATAATGTTGAACAATTAGTAACTCCAAGCCATGAAGATGCTACGTAATTTATAAAAATTTTTTATTTTATTTTTAAGATAATTTACCTTTCTTTTAATAATAAAAATTTATTTCAGTATGTTAATGTACCAGCACAGAAAAGATCGTTTTGATGCAATTGACCTAGACCCTTATGGCTGTCCATCAGTATTTCTAGATGGAGCTGTACAAAGTGTTTCTAATGGAGGAATATTATTAGTTACTGCAACAGATATGGCAGTATTAGCTGGTAATTCTCCAGAAACTTGCTTTGTAAAATATGGATCTGTTGCCTTAAAATCAAAAGCTTGTCATGAAATAGTATGTCTTACCCTTAAAATACCCTTTCGGTACTTTCGTAATATTAAATTAATTTTTTTTTTTTAAGGCACTTAGAATTTTATTGTACAGTATTTCATCTCATGCTGCACGGTATGGTCGTTATATAAAGCCTTTATTATCTATAAGTGTAGACTTTTATGTAAGAGTATTTGTACAAGTTTTTACAAGTCAATTAAAGTGCAAAGAAAACTCCAGCAAATCTGGAATGATTTTCAAATGCACAGGTTGTGAAAGTTTAAATTTTCAACCACTGGGGCAACCTAAAGCGACAAATGGTTTCAAATTACCAATTGCTCCTTCAGTGGACCAACTTTGCAAGCATTGTCAACACAGGCACCAAGTAATTTCTCTCTCTAATAAAAACAAATGAGAAATATTTTATATCTTTAATTTTTAGATAGGAGGCCCGGTATGGTTAGGACCTTTACATGATCAAGAATTTCTTTCACAATTATTACAAACAGTTGAGATAAAAAAATTTAATACCTCCAAAAGAATTCTGGGAGTCTTAAGTATGATAAGTGAAGAACTGGATCAACCTCTGTATTATACACTAGATCGTTTGGTTGGTTTTATTATTGAAACAATCTTTGACTACTTTATTAATATTGATCTTTATTTAGTAGATGTCTATCGTGAAATGTGACACAATGCCTATAATGACTTTCCGGTCGGCGTTGCTTAACGCTGGCTACCAAGTATCCTATTCTCATGCAAATAAAATATCAATCAAGACTAATGCTCCAAATTATGTAATCTGGGATATAGTAAGGGCATGGGAAAAAGTAAATATCAAATGTTAAATTTAGTAATTGTGTAACTTAATTGTTTTGAGTATTTATCTTGCAGGAACACCCAGCTAAGCGAGATAAATTACCGGAATCGTCTCCAGCCTATCGAATATTGAATGATAAATCTGCTACAGAAATCTCATTCAAAACCAACAGTGCTGCAAATCCAGTATCTCGTTTGCAGCATTTAACTCGGTTTCAATCAAATCCTACCGAGAATTGGGGCCCTGCTGTTCGATCAAAAACAAGGTAAACAGAGAAAAACTAATTTATTAATAAACAAAAGAATATTTAACAATTTAAAATTATTTTAGAATTGACATGCATAATGAAGAATCAAAGAAAGAAAGAAATCAAAATAAAAAATTAAAAAGGCAACGGCTAGAAAGCTCTGAAGATAGACCAGTTACAATTTAATGCATGGAATGATAGAAGTACATGTGCAAACTATTTTTATAAAAATATACTATTTGTATAATTGAGTATTTGATTTTAACAATTTTCTGTCCATTCTATAAGGGTTGTGTCGTACCAGACGTATTTTCCCTTAATATCTGTATTTTCTGGCAATAAAGCACAATAAACTGGAGCAACAGCTCCTTGGTCAATCGTCAAAACCCCCTTATGACTGGTCATGTCTGTGTCGACATACCCTGGATGTACTGAATTTATAACCAGATCCTCTCTGCTATCCTTGTCAAATATTTTTTGATGAATCCTAGCCAATGCTGAAACTGCAACTTTGCTAGCTACATAAGCAGAATTAGCCCAGCCAGCTTCTAAATGAATATTAACCTTTGCTGCCCTACAATTTTTACTCATTTAAAAATCTATTCCATTTATCATTTGATTATAATATTAATATAAAAGATAAACTTACTCAACAAAACTGTGCATTATATTATCCAATTCAGATTCTGTAAGGTTAGGATCAGATAATTTTTTTCTCAATGAATCACCAGGAATCTTGCAAAGCTGACCACAACTACTGGAAACATGTACCACACGGGCATGTGGTCTCAGCAATGGGTACAGTATATTACAAACATTCCTTAAGCTGAAATAATTTACACGTAGAGTTTCTTCAGCCTGCACACCAAATGGTTCAGTTGCTGCATTCTGAAATAAATAAATTTAAATATTTTGTGGAAGGATTATAAAAAATGATGTGTCAAAGATAGATACTTTAAAGGCAATAGCAGCATTATTAACAAGAACATCCAGGCCTCCATGAGCTTTTTGAAGATAATCTCTAAAGGTTTTGATACTGTCATTATCAGTAATGTCCAGCTGATGAAAATTTGGCTTTAGGCCTAGTTTCTCTAAATCCTCCACAGCTTTTTGACCACGACTAATATCTCGAGCAGTAAGATAAACTATTCCATTAAATTTTTCACACAAATTTTTAACAATTGCAAATCCAATTCCCTTATTAGATCCAGTGACCTGTTACAAATATTTATACTCTGATATAATAATAAATTATCAGGTTTTATAAACAATATTAAAGAAGGCAGATATTTTACCACTGCTACTTTTTGATTAGCCATGCTATACTTATATATATATACTGATTTTCAAGTAGGTATACCAAAAACCTTACAAAAGAAGATTGCAGAAAATATTTTTGTTAAATTATAATTTTCTTTTCTTCGAGGAGAAATATATTTCAGACAAAGGCTTTTAGCATTAGCAATTTCCTTTTTAAACTCTGATTTTACTAGTTTTTAATTGACAAAATTGTCCCTCAAAGATTCATTCCTAAGAAGAAATGTTTTGAAAATAGTAATGAACAATTAATAGCCAAAAATATATTTTTTAAATAATGTATTACCTAAAAGATTATTTTCCTCTACTGCCAGGCGCCAGCTCTGCTAAGTTACGCTTAAACCGCTAAATAATAAACGTAATCAATAGTGCTGTAGTAAATGTCAGAATATAGTCAACACCACCTAACTAATGCATGGCCCTCCATAGAACACAGAACAGAGGCCGTCCGGTATTTTCGATCAACACCGCACCGAACATGTCATCCGATCCATCCGTTATCCACCATTAGTCCGATTAGCAGTCCTGCGCCGGTCCAACCAATCAGAAATCCAGGTCCAATAATCCAACATCCAAGTTGGATGATCCAACTGGGTCTAGGCCCTAGGCCCTAGGGTCAATTTGACCAAGTAGGCTAAAGCCCAAGCTGCCCAAGTCTGACTTAAGTTAGTATAGTCCCCGTCACATTGGTAGCATTCAGCAGAGACAAATGTTGAGGGAGCGGTGTATGTTATTGGCTATTACTCTTAGATCCTATAATTTTATCCAATAGAAGTAGAAGTTTAAAAAGAAATCTGGTAACGTTACTGAGCTGCTACCTCTGCTGGCAAGCCTCATGTACGTACAACCAATGCCAGGTATGGCTTTTTCTAATGTTTCGATGCATTTAGGAACTGCTTTAAAAAGACACCAGCGCTCTTACTATGTAGTGCTAATACGCGCGCCTATGTATAACTCATCCTCGCTTATCTCGTATATACACAATGGGAAATTAAATCATATGTAGCTCAGGCATCGGATAGTGTAGTAATGAATTAAATAATATAATTCAACCCGGGAAAGAAAACTATAGTATAATTAACGGGAATCCGTATACCGACATTACATAGCGAAAACTATTTCGCATGCAACGTCATCATTTGTTGACGGATTGTAAAGTTATTACAGGTTTTTGGAAATGCCAGAAGCTTATCTACTAAGTTACGTTAGGAAAATTAACAAAAAATGAAAAAAAATTTTTGTTTAAATAAATATATTAACATTATTGAGAAACAACAATTAAATCGCAAAATCCCCCAACGTACTTTACTAGATAATGTTCATACGTTTCCAAAAAGTCCACAAATATGCAAATCTGTAAAGAAATGACGATGCTGCATGCGAAATAGTTTTCGCCCTGTAATGTCGGTATACGGATTCCCGTTAAGGTGTGGTGTGCTCTTGGCACTTCTACAAGATTCCCAAAGATCAGAAAATTAATTCGAATCATTTACTAATCGGAAGGGATCTTGTAGAAGTGAGCCCCCCCACCACGACAAGGTGGCACACCGTCGGGGAGGGAGGCGGCGCCGCCTCACCTGAAACAAAAAGAAAACAAAAATATACTTGAAAAAACGAGTATTCAACCCGAAATGTGGAAGGATTTTCAAAGAAAATATTTCCACATTTCAGATTCTAATTAGGAATTTCAAAGACAGACAAAGATATAAATTAATAAAGCATGCTACAAAAAGTGAATGAATAGAGAAACTAACTGAATTGTTACTTCTTTCTAGCTGTTAATTGAAAAGCTTCCTCCTCTCGAGCGTGAATGTTAATTCACACAACGGTCAACCAGATCATGACTGATACTCTCCTCAGTGACTAATTACCCTTACATTCTTTGTCCCTTGGTGTGGATCCGAGTTGTCACACGAAGAACTACTACGTCGAGGAAACGATTTACACATCAATAAAGATGGACCCCTATTAGGTGAACTTAATGAGCCAACGTCGAGAGTCCACAAGGACAAAGTAAGTAAGGGTTGATAGTCGCTGAAGGAGGATCAGCCCGAGCCAGTTGACACTCGAGAGTCCACTTCTCAATAAACACCTGTACTTGAATTAACAATGAATGAAAATAATAAGATTAAATTTATCTATCCTTGAAATTATTTAAATAAATGTGGACTTAAGTAAACGGACTGGTAATTAAGCCGTACTCGTTGACAGCCTTGTCCTACAAGAGTCCTTCCTAAAACATAAAATAAATTAAACAAGTATGAGAAATAAAAAAATAAATTATTTGCCAGTACGTCCTCTCCCGATGATGTCCCGATTCCAAGTGAGGGTTTGACTTGGTCCAACCCAGGATGGCAATGGCGCATGATTAGTGTTGGATTTATGTCGACATTGGGAAAATGCGGTCACTATCCATGGCTCTCTCCCGCTCCAACTGAAACAGAAAGAAAACAAAAATAAAATTGAAAAAACGAGTATTCAACCCGAAATGTGGAATGATTTTCAAGGAAAATATTTCCACATTTCAGATTCTAATTGGGAATTTCAAGGACAGACAAAGATATAAATTAATGAAGCATGCTACAAAAAGTGAATGAACAGAGAAGCTAACGAAATTGTTACTTCTTTCCAGCGGTTAGTTGAGAAGCTTCCTCCTCTCGAGCGTGAATGTTAATTCACACAAAGGTCAACCAGATCATGACTGATACTCTCCTCAGTGACTAATTACCCTTACATTCTTTGTCCCTTGGTGTGGATCCGAGTTGTCACACGAAGAACTACTACGTCGAGGAAACGATTTACACATCAATAAAGATGGACCCCTATTAGGTGAACTTAATGAGCCAACGTCGAGAGTCCACAAGGACAAAGTAAGTAAGGGTTGATAGTCGCTGAAGGAGGATCAGCCCGAGCCAGTTGACACTCGAGAGTCCACTTCTCAATAAACACCTGTACTTGAATTAACAATGAATGAAAATAATAAGATTAAATTTATCTATCCTTGAAATTATTTAAATAAATGTGGACTTAAGTAAACGGACTGGTAATTAAGCCGTACTCGTTGACAGCCTTGTCCTACAAGAGTCCTTCCTAAAACATAAAATAAATTAAACAAGTATGCGAAATAAAAAAATAAATTATTTGCCAGTACGTCCTCTCCCGATGATGTCCCGATTCCAAGTGAGGGTTTGACTTGGTCCAACCCAGGATGGCAATGGCGCATGATTAGTGTTGGATTTATGTCGACATTGGGAAAATGCGGTCACTATCCATGGCTCTCTCCCGCTCCAACTGAAACAGAAAGAAAACAAAAATAAAATTGAAAAAACGAGTATTCAACCCGAAATGTGGAAGGATTTTCAAGGAAAATATTTCCACATTTCAGATTCTAATTGGGAATTTCAAGGACAGACAAAGATATAAATTAATGAAGCATGCTACAAAAAGTGAATGAACAGAGAAGCTAACGAAATTGTTACTTCTTTCCAGCGGTTAGTTGAGAAGCTTCCTCCTCTCGAGCGTGAATGTTAATTCACACAAAGGTCAACCAGATCATGACTGATACTCTCCTCAGTGACTAATTACCCTTACATTCTTTGTCCCTTGGTGTGGATCCGAGTTGTCACACGAAGAACTACTACGTCGAGGAAACGATTTACACATCAATAAAGATGGACCCCTATTAGGTGAACTTAATGAGCCAACGTCGAGAGTCCACAAGGACAAAGTAAGTAAGGGTTGATAGTCGCTGAAGGAGGATCAGCCCGAGCCAGTTGACACTCGAGAGTCCACTTCTCAATAAACACCTGTACTTGAATTAACAATGAATGAAAATAATAAGATTAAATTTATCTATCCTTGAAATTATTTAAATAAATGTGGACTTAAGTAAACGGACTGGTAATTAAGCCGTACTCGTTGACAGCCTTGTCCTACAAGAGTCCTTCCTAAAACATAAAATAAATTAAACAAGTATGCGAAATAAAAAAATAAATTATTTGCCAGTACGTCCTCTCCCGATGATGTCCCGATTCCAAGTGAGGGTTTGACTTGGTCCAACCCAGGATGGCAATGGCGCATGATTAGTGTTGGATTTATGTCGACATTGGGAAAATGCGGTCACTATCCATGGCTCTCTCCCGCTCCAACTGAAACAGAAAGAAAACAAAAATAAAATTGAAAAAACGAGTATTCAACCCGAAATGTGGAAGGATTTTCAAGGAAAATATTTCCACATTTCAGATTCTAATTGGGAATTTCAAGGACAGACAAAGATATAAATTAATAAAGCATGCTACAAAAAGTGAATGAATAGAGAAACTAACTAAATTGTTACTTCTTTCTAGCTGTTAATTGAAAAGCTTCCTCCTCTCGAGCGTGAATGTTAATTCACACAAAGGTCAACCAGATCATGACTGATACTCTCCTCAGTGACTAATTACCCTTACATTCTTTGTCCCTTGGTGTGGATCCGAGTTGTCACACGAAGAACTACTACGTCGAGGAAACGATTTACACATCAATAAAGATGGACCCCTATTAGGTGAACTTAATGAGCCAACGTCGAGAGTCCACAAGGACAAAGTAAGTAAGGGTTGATAGTCGCTGAAGGAGGATCAGCCTGAGCCAGTTGACACTCGAGAGTCCACTTCTCAATAAACACCTGTACTTGAATTAACAATGAATGAAAATAATAAGATTAAATTTATCTATCCTTGAAATTATTTAAATAAATGTGGACTTAAGTAAACGGACTGGTAATTAAGCCGTACTCGTTGACAGCCTTGTCCTACAAGAGTCCTTCCTAAAACATAAAATAAATTAAACAAGTATGCGAAATAAAAAAATAAATTATTTGCCAGTACGTCCTCTCCCGATGATGTCCCGATTCCAAGTGAGGGTTTGACTTGGTCCAACCCAGGATGGCAATGGCGCATGATTAGTGTTGGATTTATGTCGACATTGGGAAAATGCGGTCACTATCCATGGCTCTCTCCCGCTCCAACTGAAACAGAAAGAAAACAAAAATAAAATTGAAAAAACGAGTATTCAACCCGAAATGTGGAAGGATTTTCAAGGAAAATATTTCCACATTTCAGATTCTAATTGGGAATTTCAAGGACAGACAAAGATATAAATTAATGAAGCATGCTACAAAAAGTGAATGAACAGAGAAGCTAACGAAATTGTTACTTCTTTCCAGCGGTTAGTTGAGAAGCTTCCTCCTCTCGAGCGTGAATGTTAATTCACACAAAGGTCGACCAGATCACGGCTGATACTCTCCTCAGTGACTAATTACCCTTACATTCTTTGTCCCTTGGTGTGGATCCGAATTGTCACACGAAGAACTACTACGTCGAGGAAACGATTTACACATCAATAAAGATGGACCCCTATTAGGTGAACTTAATGAGCCAACGTCAAGAGTCCACAAGGACAAAGTAAGTAAGGGTTGATAGTCACTGAAGGAGGATCAGCCCGAGCCAGTTGACACTCGAGAGTCCACTTCTTAATAAACACCTGTACTTGAATTAACAATGAATGAAAGTAATAAAAGTAAATTTGCCTATCCTTGAAATTATTTAAATAAATGTGGACTTAAGTAATCGGAGAGTGTTTACTTCCTACTCCTTGGTAGCCTTGTCCTATAAGCGTCCTTCCTAAAACATAAAATAAACTAAACAAGTATGAGAAATAAGAAAAGAATGTATTTGCCTGTACGTCTTCCTCCAACGACGGCTCGGTTCCGAATGATGGTTTGACTCACTCAAACCCAGGGTGACAATGGCGCATGATTGGTGTCGATTCGTTATAGGGTTTATATCGTTATTGGATACGGGGTCACTATCCATGGTCCTCTAGCGCTCGACCTGAAACAAACAAAAAAATTAGAATAAATTTGGAAAAAACGAGAATTCAACCCGAAATGTGGAAGGATTTTCAAGGAAAATATTACCACATTTCAGATTCTAATTAGGAATTTCAAAGACAGACAAAAATATAAATTAATAAAGCATGCTACAAAAAGTGAATGAATAGAGAAACTAACTAAATTGTTACTTCTTTCTAGCTGTTAATTGAAAAGCTTCCTCCTCTCGAGCGTGAATGTTAATTCACACAAAGGTCAACCAGATCATGACTGATACTCTCCTCAGTGACTAATTACCCTTACATTCTTTGTCCCTTGGTGTGGATCCGAGTTGTCACACGAAGAACTACTACGTCGAGGAAACGATTTACACATCAATAAAGATGGACCCCTATTAGGTGAACTTAATGAGCCAACGTCGAAAGTCCACAAGGACAAAGTAAGTAAGGGTTGATAGTCGCTGAAGGAGGATCAGCCCGAGCCAGTTGACACTCGAGAGTCCACTTCTCAATAAACACCTGTACTTGAATTAACAATGAATGAAAATAATAAGATTAAATTTATCTATCCTTGAAATTATTTAAATAAATGTGGACTTAAGTAAACGGACAGGTAATTAAGCCTTACTCGTTGACAGCCTTGCCCTATACTTGTCCCTCTTAAAACTTAAAAAAATTAAGCAAGTATGAAAAGTAGAAAAATAATTAGGATATTTGTCAGTACGTCCTCCTCTGATGACGGTTTGACTCCAAATAATGTTTTGTCTTTCTCCAACTGATGGAGAAAAGGGTACAGGGTTGGTATGAATTCCATATCGAATATATATCGATATTGGACAGTTTTGCCACTAGGAATAGTCCTCTTCCACTCCACCTGAAAATAAGAAATGTTAATAAAATTTGAAAAAACGAGTATTTAACCTGAAATATGGAGGGTTTTTCAAACAAAATATTTCCATATTTCATTTTATAATTTGGAATTTCAAGAACTGCCAAAATGGTATTTAATACGAAGATTCTACCAAAAACATACGATTATAAAAACAAAGGGAAAATGGTATTTGATTCTAGTTATTAATTGAGATGCATCTTTCTCTTGAGAGAGTGAACGTTAATTCAATTAAGATGTGCCTTTATTAGTTGAACTGGACATGTGGGAAGATAGAATCTCCGTGGAAAATGAAGTTGAGGTGATTCCCTTTATTTTAAAAGGAATTAAGAAACCTGAAAATGATACCCTACCTAATACCGAAAACTATAATGACTATCTAATTCACAAAGCTAAAGAGCCTACATATAACGCCAATCTAAACCTAATGAAAAACAGAAAATACGCCCAAAATAGAAATAGACGATACGGAGGATCTGAAAAACATTAAAAACAAAACAAGAAATGATTTTAACCGAAGAATGGCCAACTGTAACCTACTGATAGGTTTTTGGTCATTCTTTAGTTAATAAAAAAAATTTTCACGGTTTTACCCGTGGGACTCACTCATTCAGCGAATTCCCAGCCATAATTCATACATATTCTGCGATAATACCGAAGATGGGAATGGTGATGTTGATGGCGATGATAATGGCGTTTATGATGACGATGGAGATGAGGACGCTGACGTTATGCACTCGCGAAAAAATGATTTTTAAACGGCACTGCGCGAATTCTTTTTAAGGTACACTTCTCGCGACAACCGCACTACGCGACGAGCACTTCATGACTGACACTACGAGACTCGGATTACTCAAAAGGCACTACGCGACGCGATTTCTTTTTAACGTACACTACCGGGATAACCGCACTACGCGACGAGCAGTTCACGACTGTCACTACAAATTCTAATTTATAAATCAGCAGTGCGCTACGCGATTTCTTTTTAACGTACACTACGCAGGAGAACCGCACTACGCGACGAGCACTTCACAACTGACACTACAGACTCGGATTCTTAAATCAGCAGTGCACTACGCGATTTCTTCTTAACGTACACTACGCAGGAGAACTGCACTACGCGACGAGCAGTTCACGACTGACACTAAAAGATTCGGATTTTTAAAGTAGCAGTG
Source organism: Prorops nasuta (assembly GCF_024137725.1). Classification (NCBI taxonomy): domain Eukaryota; kingdom Metazoa; phylum Arthropoda; class Insecta; order Hymenoptera; family Bethylidae; genus Prorops; species Prorops nasuta. Next base: position 8,143,652 of record NW_027116805.1, on the reverse strand, counting down.
CGCTACGCGATTTCTTTTTAACGTACACTACGCAGGAGAACCGCACTACGCGACGAGAAGTTCACAACTGTCATTACAAATTCTGATTTTTAAATCAGCAGTGCACTACGCGATTTCTTCTTAACGTACACTACGCAGGAGAACTGCACTACGCGACGAGCAGTTCACGATTGACACTACAGACTCGGATTTTTAATGTAGCAGTGCGCTACGCGATTTCTTTTTAACGTACACTACCGGGACAACCGCACTACGCGACGAGCACTTCACGACTGACACTAAAAGACTCGGATTTTTAAAGTAGCAGTGCGCTACGCGATTTCTTTTAAACGTACACTACGCGGAAGAACCGCACTCCGCGACGAACACTTATCGACTGACACTACGAAACTCGGATTATTCAAAAGGCACTACGCGACGAGCAGTTCACGACTGACACTACAGACTCGGATTTTTAAAGTAGCAGTGCGCTAAGCGATTTCTTTTTAACGTACACTACGCAGGAGAACCGCACTACGCGACGAGCAGTTCACAACTGTCATTACAAATTCTGATTTTTAAATCAGCAGTGCACTACGCGATTTCTTTTTAATGTACACTACGCAGGAGAACTGCACTACGCGACGAACAGTTCACGACTGACACTACGAGACTCGAATTATTCAAAAGGCACTACGCTACGCGATTTCTTTTTAACGTACACTACCGGGACAACCGCACTACGCGATGAGCAGTCCACGACTGACACTACACACTCGGATTTTAAAGTAGCAGTGCGCTACGCGATTTCTTTTTAACGTACACTACGCGGGAGAACCGCACTACGCGACGAGCAGTTCACGACTATCACTACAGATTCTGATTTTTAAATCAGCAGTGCGCGACGCGATTTTCTTAACGTATACTACGCGGGACAACCGCACTCCGCGACGAACACTTATCGACTGACACTACGAAACTCGGATTTTTTAAACGGCACTGCGCGACGCGAATTTTATTTCAACGTATACTACGCGGGACAACCGCACTGCGCGACGAACATTTATCGACTGACACTACGAAATTCGGATTATTCAAAAGGCACTACGCGACGCGATTTCTTTTTAACGTACACTACCGGGACAACCGCACTACGCGACGAGCAGTTCACGACTGACACTACAGACTCGGATTTTTAAAGTAGCAGTGCGCTACGCGATTTCTTTTTAACGTACACTACCGGGACAACCGCACTACGCGACGAGCAGTTCACGACTGACACTACAGACTCGGATTTTTAAAGTAGCAGTGCGCTACGCGATTTCTTTTTAACGTACACTACGCAGGAGAACCGCACTACGCGACGAGCACTTCACAACTGATACTACAGACTCGGATTCTTAAATCAGCAGTGCACTACGCGATTTCTTCTTAACGTACACTACGCAGGAGTACTGCACTACGCGACGAGCAGTTCACGACTGACACTAAAAGATTCGGATTTTTAAAGTAGCAGTGCGCTACGCGATTTCTTTTTAACGTACACTACCGGGATAACCGCACTACGCGACGAGCAGTTCACGACTGTCACTACAAATTCTAATTTATAAATCAGCAGTGCGCTACGCGATTTCTTTTTAACGTACACTACGCAGGAGAACCGCACTACGCGACGAGCACTTCACAACTGACACTACAGACTCGGATTCTTAAATCAGCAGTGCACTACGCGATTTCTTCTTACCGTACACTACGCAGGAGAACTGCACTACGCGACGAGCAGTTCACGACTGACACTAAAAGATTCGGATTTTTAAAGTAGCAGTGCGCTACGCGATTTCTTTTTAACGTACACTACCGGGACAGCCGCACTACGCGACGAGCACTTCACGACTGACACTAAAAGACTCGGATTTTTCAAACTGCACTGCGCGACGCGATTTGTCTTTAACGTATACTACGCGGGACAACCGCACTCCGCGACGAACACTTATCGACTGACACTACGAAACTCGGATTATTCAAAAGGCACTACGCGACGCGATTTCTTTTTAACGTACATTACCGGGAATACCGCACTACGCGACGGGCAGTTCACGACTGACACTAAAAGACTCGGATTTTTCAAACTGCACTGCGCGACGCGATTTGTCTTTAACGTATACTACGCGGGACAACCGCACTCCGCGACGAACACTTATCGACTGATACAACGAGACTCGGATTATTTAAACGGTATGCGCGACCGGAATTTTATTTCAACGTATACTACGCGGGACAACCGCACTCCGCGACGAACACTTATCGACTGACACTACGAAATTCGGATTATTCAAAAGGCACTACGCGACGAGCAGTTCACGACTGACACTACAGACTCGGATTTTTAAAGTAGCAGTGCGCTAAGCGATTTCTTTTTAATGTAAACTACGCAGGAGAACTGCACTACGCGACGAGCAGTTCACGACTGACACTACAGACTCTGATTTTTAAAGTAGCAGTGCGCTACGTGATTTCTTTTTAACGTACACTACCGGGACAACCGCACTACGCGACGAGCACTTCACGACTGACACTAAAAGACTCGGATTTTTCAAACTGCACTGCACGACGCGATTTGTCTTTAACGTATACTACGCGGGACAACCGCACTACGCGACGAGCAGTTCACGACTGACACTACAGACTCGGATTTTGAAAGTAGTCGTGCGCTACGCGATTTCTTTTAAACGTATACTACGCGGGAGAACCGCACTACGCGACGAGCACTTCACGACTGACACAACGAGACTCGGATTTTTAAAGTAGCAGTGCGCTACGCGATTTCTTTTTAACGTACACTACCGGGACAACCGCACTACGCGACGAGCACTTCACGACTGACACTAAAAGACTCGGATTTTTCAAACTGCACTGCGCGACGCGATTTGTCTTTAACGTATACTACGCGGGACAACCGCACTCCGCGACGAACACTTATCGACTGACACTACGAAACTCGGATTATTCAAAAGGCACTACGCGACGCGATTTCTTTTAAACGTACACTACGCGGGAGAACCGCACTACGCGACGAGCACTTCACGACTGACACAACGAGACTCGGATTATTTAAACGGTATGCGCGCGACGCGAATTTTATTTCAACGTATACTACACGGGACAACCGCATTTCGCGACGAGCACTTAGCGACTGACACTTCGAAACTCGGATTTTTCAAACTGCACTGCGCGAGGAGAATTTTATTTTAACGTATACTACTCGGGACAACCGCATTCCGCGACGAGCACTTATCGAATGACACTACGAAACTCGGATTTTTCAAACAGCACTGCTCGGCGCGATTTTTATTTCAACATATAATACGCGGGACAACCGCATTCCGCGACGAACACTTATCGACTGACACTTCGAAACTCGGATTTTTCAAACGGTACTGCGCGACGCAAATTTTATTTCAACGTATACTACGCGGGACAACCGCACTGCGCGACGAACACTTATCGATTGACACTTCGAAACTCGGATTTTTCAAACGGCATTTCGTAACGCGAGTTTTATTTTAAGGTATACTACTCTGGAAAACCGCACTCCACGACGAGCACTTATCGACTGACACTACGAGACTCGGATTTTTCAAACGACACTCCTCGACGTGACATTTTTAAACGCGCTCTCTCACTCTTTAGTGAAGTCGCTAACCGTAACAGAAATAAATTATTGCATGTAATTTTATAGAGTTAATTTTAATTTATTTAACTTTAATATAATTAAAGTAAAACTGGCAGGCTTTAACAGTCTTTGAGGCTTCTGTCTTTATTCGCTGCAGCACTCACACACACATACACAATAGACACGCTCCGCACTGACTGTAGTCACAAATTTTCTATTTATTACGCGAATTATACACAGATAAAAGCTTTTATTTTCATCACACACTGCATTCATTACTATATATTCTATTAAAATATCCCAACTGCATTACTTAAATTTCCCTCTTGACATAATTAAATTTGCGGAAATTATATAGAAAAGTTAAGTTTAATTTTTAAACAATTTATTGTCACCAATGCCGAATACTTATAATTGCACAACACTATTAAAAAATTTTAACCAGAATTTTAAATTTATTTAGAAATTAATAATAATTAATAAAATCTTAAATAAATTTAAATTGTTTGTATAAAAATAATAAAAGCTAATTCAATTTATTTAAATTTTATAAAACGCGGCACAATTTTATTAATATTATAAAATAAATAGCTCATATGTGATGAAAATAAAACATTAAATTATTTTTAATCGCGACTAATTTAAACTAAATGTCAGTACTCAGTGGTTATGAAAAACTACAACGCGGGATCCACTGACGACCGGTACGCGGATAATTGATAACTGAGTTGATGTACCCGCTACGCGAGAGGGCTATGCGGAACAGGTATCGCTTATTGTGGGCGGGTTAATTAGCAATCGCACCTGATTGGTTGCAATTTGCGATATTCCGCAAATCAGTTGCGACTGCTATCGGTATGAGTAGGATCTCTCTCACCAACTTTTAAAATGATTATTTTGCCAAGTACGGATTGACCATTTTTTCGAAAATACTTATGCTAATACATTGCAATGTTAACAATTTTTTATCATATGGCAAATTTAGCGTTTTAAAAGCCAGTGAAAAAGAATCTTAACGAGTAGTACCTGTCCCGGATGGTATTTTTTTGAAGCGCGAGTTTCCGTTTATCTATCAAATTTCCGCGTATGAGTTGTCAGTAAATCGCGCTGTTTCTTTTTATAATCACTGACATTTATTTCGCATTAGTCGCGATTAAAAATAATGTAGTGTTTTATTTTCATCAAATACGTGCTATTTTATTATTATGTTAATAAAATTTTACCGCTCTTTAATAAATCTATGTAAATTTAATTAAAATAAATTATTTTGTTACAGTTTAATTAATTTTAAGTAAATTTTCATTCATTATTATTGATTTTATATAATGCAATAATTTAATGGAATACTGTATGTGATGAAAATAAAAGCTTACATTTGTAAAAGAAGTGTATTAATTAGAAAACTCGTAAAAATTGTCAGTGTGCAGCACACGCGTGTGCGTGATTAGTGCTTGCACGATTAAACGTAGAAGACTCAAGGACTCTCTTAACCCATAATTCTCATCATTTTATTTTGAAGTTAAATGAACTATAAAATGAACTCACTACAGTTTAATAAAATAATATTTGTTATACATTAGACGATCTTATTCTAAAATGAATGCGCGTTTAAAAATTCCACGCCGTGTAGTGACATTTAAAAAATTCGTGTCGCGTAGTGCCGTTTAAAAATAATTCTTTTGTAAGTGAATATCGTCATTATATATACTGTTTTGCAATTAATTTACAATAAAAAATGTAGTTAATAAATATTTTAAGACATCTGCATGTTATAATAAATTATGTTCTGTTAAACAAATGTCTGCATTTATACTATTTATAGTTCCCGCTTACATCTGACGTGTATAACGAAATTTACCGAGCTCAGGCGAAGTTTTTTATAAGTTTTTTTAATAGTGTATAGACACTGCGGAAAATTGATCGCCGTCTTTGAAATTCGTAGAGAAAGTACGAAGTGAAGTTACCTGAAAGGTCGCCGAATCAATTTCCTATGGTGTATGTAGTGCACACTGCACAGTGGGAATTCAGTGGAAAATTGAATCGTGTGTGGTTCAGCTAGCTTCACTCTGTAATTTAACATGGAAAATGATTACTATACACTATAGCTGAAAGCACACACGATTCAATTTATAGTTGTAGTATATACATACGAACGAAGCAAGCGAGTGAGTTAGGTGCGCGAAGTAAAAGCGCTGGTCTTTTTAATGCGATTCCTAAAAGCATCGAAAAATTATGGGAAAGCCATACCTGGCGATTACTGTACAACATAGCGAGTAAAAATCTGAACATGGAAATTTGGGTTGGCAGCAGTGACTGAAAAGCCAGATGACGTCATTTTTTGTGTAATCAGTTTTTGCCAAATGGTTAGTACACGAGACTTTTGACAGGTTCAAGGATGTAGCGAGCTTATTGGTGGCCCTTTTGGGTTCTAATTGAACACATAAACAGTATAATATTCATTATTGGTTTCAATATATAATTTTTATATCTAATAAGACTACAAAGTTGTACTTTTTCTATTCCTAGTTTTTGGCCAGTTCTTTTGACTGACGTAATACCATTGTGGTCCTTTTACACCAATAAATCTTCATGAAACCAGGAAACGATACCTTTATGTAATTATCGCTCTATAGAATTATAAATATTTATATTAATTCAAAGATAATTTTAAATTACATAACACCTTTAAGAGTTTAATAAAATTCACTTTCAACAAATTAAACTTTTTTTCATTTATCACACCGCTTCAAAATTAAATTATAAAGCACTGCCCTATATAATTCTTATACAAAACCGGCAACTTCCATTTTTTTTACATGTTAACATAACAATATCTACAGTTTTAATTTAATTAAAAACACACAAAATCAAGGTTTAATTTATTTTATTCAGTAATAACATTTAATTACATTTTGTCAGCTACAAATCGTAGTGATAATTATTAAATACATTACTTCACCAATTGTTAACACATGCTTTGCATTTAACATTGTTAAAAAGATATTAATGTAAACAAATGGACCTGTCAAAAGTCTCGTGTACTACCCATTTGGCAAAAATCTGATTCTATGAAAAATGACGTCATTTTACCTAATAATCACTGCTGCCAACCCAAATTTCCATGTTCAGATTTTTACTCGCTATGTTGTAGTACATGAGGCTTGCCTGAATTGCTCCGTTACATCGGCCCTAACTATACCAACTTAAGTCAGGCTTGGGCTCTAGCCTAGAGCCTACTTGGTCGAATTGACCCTAGGGTGAGATTCACCAAGTCCGGCTTGGGGCTAGCCGGGCTAAACTCATACAGCTCATGTAACGGTAACTGTACTACTTTAGTCCGAAAGTATACCATATTAGCCCGGCTAGCCTTCAAACCGGACTTGGTGAATCTCACCCTAACGGTCGTATTCACACTTCACAGTCGTTCCTCCAACTCGACTCGAGTTTCAATACTATAGTTTACGTAACATATACTGTAGTATTTTAGCCTGAGTCGAGTTCGAGTTCGAGTCGAGGTGGAGGAACGACGAATACGACCACCAAACCCCCCTCCAAACTCCAAACCCAACATCTCCAACCTGTCCAATCCTACGATTACCAATCCCACCAGCAGGAATTCCTACCAATCCTACCAACCATCAGTCGTCGTCTGCCGCCGGCCACGACGACGACGACAACGGTTGCCACAGTAACTATGAAGCCCTGCGGAGTGCGGGGCGCGGGCTGCGTCTTTTATATTTTTTCTCTTTTTCTCCTATCTAGGTTACTTTTGCATTAATTTTGTGGTTGAAGATTTAACCTCACTCTAAACAGTTTGTTTAATTGGTGCTATAAACAACTGATAAAACATTAAGAAGAAACTGTTTGGCAAATAATTATTGAAAGTCTGTTTTTTCCGGGGCAAGTAATTTATGATTTCATCATTTGAATTATGATGGATGAAGTCACTAGATGTAGATACATAAATTGTGTGGATACTCATAATGAACAAATATTCCATGAGCTTCCAGTTTCCGATGCCGGTCTCTGTGTCAAATGGCTCATTCATAGTGGGCATGAAAATTTAGTTGGGAAAGATTTTAGGACTCTACGATCTTTGAAATTCTTTGTCTGCAATAATCATTTCACAAATGATTGTTATCTTGCTAAAGGGACCCTTAAAGAAAATGCTGTACCTTGCCCATACTGGAAAACAATTTCTACAACTAAGTCAAGCCAATTACTACAAGTAAGATTTATTTGTACACTTATTAGAAAATTATGTTAGATATTGCTTAACATTATTTTTTACAGATTGAAAATGCACACAGTCAAATAGATGTGAAGCATACAAGAAATACTCTTAATAATGGAAACTCTTATAGCAGAGAGATGATTGACCAATGGTGCAGAACTTGCGCTACCAGAAAGCCCAATCTAGTTAGTATGACTACTACTAAAAGACTTACTGATATGAGTCTTTTATCTAAATTAAAACTATTAATTGAGATTGATGATGATGATGTTCTACCTTTAAAAATGTGTTGCAACTGTGTGGTAAAGTTGGAGCATTCCTTCCAATTTTTCCAGCAAATTTATATTGCGGATAATACCCTAAGGCAGATCTTTCCTAAACATCTGGTCAAAAAAGACCAAAATGGTATAAAGGAAGAGAAAATCAGTGATAGTTCAAATGTTAATAGTGCAAAAAGAAGAAAAAAACCTACTGACAATATATTATTTAAAGACAGCAGCATTATTAAAAATGTAGCTGCAGAGGAATCAAAGACTGTGTTTTCTCTTTTAACAGAACCTGGCCAGAATGATGAAGAGCTTCAATGGACAGATGTTTTAAATGTCATGAATGCTTTTAATTCTACCAAATCAAAGTCAAAAAATCCTAATTCAGATCCAGAAATGAAATGTGAGCTCTGTACTGAAAAATTTATGATTCAACAGCAATTAAAAAATCATTTAATTTATAAGCACAAGGATAAAAAAAAGAATATATGTATTGATTGTGTGATTTGCTTCAAAGATGAAACAGAAACACTAAAACACAAAGCTATGGTTCATGACATTTTATATGATTGCAACCATTGTCAAAAAAGATTCAATACAAAAATAAAATTAAAAAAGCACATTGCAGATATTCATTCAAAAAAAATGTTGTTTGAATGCAACATTTGTGATAAAACATTTACATCTGAGAAAGCTCTGTTTTTACATGTAGACAGTACTCCTGATTGTAAAAATGGATTGTCTGAAAAGAAGAAAAAAATTGATTATGGTTGTACTTCATGTAAAACTTTATGTGAAAATGAAAATGAATTATCAGAACATTTAAAAACACATTTGAAAATAAAAGAAATAATTAAACCTGGAAATATATTTGTTAGTAAGCCTGATGGGATACCTAACAATAAGTTAGGTTATAAGTCTAATGGCAACTCTGAGAATAAATTTGCTAGTATGGCTAATGAGAAATCTGAAAATAAATTTGGTAATAAGCCTGATAATAAACCTAACAATGAATTTGATGATAAGCCAGACACAAAGTCTGATGGTAAATCTGATGATAAGCCTGGGAAGAAACCTGATATAATAAAACCTGATGAAAAGTCTGATAGTAATTTTGGCAGTTTACTTTGTCCAGATTGTGATTCCAGATTGTCAAATGAGAATAAGCTTAAAATACACAGGATGAAAGAACATTTAGTAGAAAAAAATGAATTCAATTGTTTATTATGCGAAAAAGAAACTTTTAATTCGGTGGAGCAGTATAATCAACATATTCAATACCACTGTGATCAGGAAAACCCAGATGCTGAAAATAAAATGGAAAAATAAAAAAATTATTAAAGTTTTTTAAGAAAATCATTAAGAGTCACGAGTTGTGCTCTCTGAAAAAAAATATAATTTTGTAAACTATTAATATGAGAATTTTACCCTTTAATTATGAAATTATTAATGATTTTAATCATGTTTACGATTACTATGTAATCATTATGTGCTAAATACATTGTGTATAAGGAGTTTTTTTATAAAAATTTGTTTTTTCTTCTCCCTTATCTTCCACATTTACAGATATATCGATAATTATAGTTTAATAGGATAAATAATGTCAGCATAAAAAAATTTAAATATGTCTTGTTATTTACAAATGAGTCCATTACTTTCTATAGATATGATCAATTAGTAAATAATATATGTATAAACTATATATATATATATATATATATATATATATATATATTTATAATTTATAAGCGAGTAAAATCTCTATGAATAAAAACTATCACTATGATCCTGATGCGATTTGGAAGAGTGTGCACGTCGTTCGGTAAATGCTGCTATTCTAGATGAAAGTATCCTAGCACCTTTTGATATCTATCAGAAAAATAATTATAGTTTGTTAAGGAGCGTTACAGTTTTTTCTGTAGTCTTAAAGTAATTAGAAAATACCTTAAACCAGGGAGATACCAAGCAAATTTCCGCATTTGCTCGATTTTCCCCACGTAAGGATAATAGTCGTCCAAGAAGATCCTTCGCGTCATTTGATATTGCTTCAAAATATTCATCAGGGAAGCAAAAATCACATTTCAATATGTTCGCAGTCGTTTCCTCCACAGAATCGTCTAAGAAAGGAGACAAACCACTGGAACCAAAGACACATAATTTTGACAATATTATCTTAATAATTTAGAATTTACCAACTTCAAAATTACCTTAGGAGTACATAAATAAAAACGCCAGTAGCCCACATATCAGTGTAAGATCCAGTTGGCCTACCGAGCACCAGTTCAGGAGCTGCAAATTCTAAATCAGCAGGAGGCACGACTTCCTTGATCGGTACCCTTACAGCTTCTCCAAGATCGATTAATTTTACTATTCCAGTCTCCTGGTCTACCAGAACGTTTTCCGGTTTCAGATCCAGATGTGCCTTGCCCCTGCAGTGTAGCCACTGAAGGGCTGAGAGTAATTGATTGGTATACTTTGCAGCCATTGCTTCTGTATAATCAGTTTTTTTGCTCAAATATGCAAAGAGAGTCGGTCCTTTAACTCTGTGATTGGGTAGGATAGGTGCAATTAAAATATTCGATAAAATGATAATGATAAAAAATCTAGTTACATGCGATATAGGAAAAATATAATCACTCACAGTTCTAAAACAATAGTATCAACCCCAGGCTGAGGGGCATTTTCGAAGAGAGCAAAAGCCCTGACGATATTTCCATGATGAGTGGACGCCAGGAGTTCATATTCAGCCCTGGTGAGAGCCCTGGACTGTTTATGCCTTGGAGTTTGCTTAAGCGCAACTTCTTGACCAGTTCCTCTGTCTCTGGCACGCCTCACCATTGCAAATCTACCTTTGCCCAGTTCATCGAGTTCCAAATATCTGCTGATAAACTGTTCAGCTTCCCAACCCATTCCATCATCCAATGGTAAGGTCACCACTGCAGAAGGCGAGGTAGCATTTCCATTCTTGCTAACTACCCTAAAACTGTAAGATGATCCTGGTGGTAGCTCCAATATTGCCGGTGGACTACGAACATCCTCCAAAACCGAAACCCAATTCTGAAAAGGCATTGTCCTGCATTCTATACTACAAATTCCCAAATCTTGTCTCTCCCAATCAATCTGGATTTTCGAAGTGCCCAACACACGAGCCCACGTGCTTCCATCACTGCCTAAAATTATAATAAACAATAATTAATACAAATCTGTCTTTGTTTTAAATAACTGATTCAATCTGAAACTATTTTAAGTTATAATAGAATCGTCATAAGAAGAAAAAATTTTTTTTTTTAACGAGTAATTCTTGAATTTAAAATAACAATAAGAGTAAGAAAATTAAAATAGTGATCCATGGATTCAATTTAGGTCTTTACCATTAACAAGAAGAGATATTTTTGCGATACAGGTGCCATTCTCACACTGTACGTGGCAGAGATATACACCGGAGTCTGAAGGTCTACACCTGACAATTTCCAAGTAGAAAAAGCCAGCACTCTGTCTGATCTGGTAATGGTCCCCCTGAATGATCTCATATTGGTCGTTCTCCCTCTTCCAGGAGATAGTGGCTCCTTCAGTGTTCCTGGTCTCCACTGCTAGCCTAGCTATTTCACCAGCTGTGGCCCTGACCGGTGAGGGTGCAGCCAGGATGGCTGGTGGAACTTTCACTTCCGGTTTCTGAGGACTCACCAAGTTCCTCTCAGAATTTTCCTTCCTGGGTCTGAACGACCAAGCTCTGCTGATGGACGAGTTGGGTATCAAGCTGGCTGGTATCCAAAGCTCCTCTTTCACGTTAACAGGTGAGACTACCAAACCTGGACCATCGAAACGTGAAACTACCAGCTCGTCCCCTGCGTGCAATTTGCCCCAGTCTGCAGCCAATCTCACTCTGGCTCCTGGTGACACCTGCAAAATCCATAAATTAGTACCAGTCTCAATTCCTTCACTGCTCGTTAACTGCGAGTGAAGCAAATCTTATCCCTATTTACAAATGTGCCATTTACCAATTGTAGAGTGTACACAGGTTTTTCTACTTACAATCTCACTAGATTATAAGCTACATCTCTACAACAGAATGTAAATTCTGGTTAACATTAATTTTTTTATATTTCACTCTGCAACTAGAAATGGTTGTCACACAATTATCAGTATTTGAATTATTGATTCAAATTATAATTTGTAATAAGTGATTGGACTTCACTGGCTGTTAACTGATCCATGCCTTATCCCATGCTAAGTTCCATGCTTACCAGAAGTAGACATGTGGACAGGTGTGAACAGCAGCTTGTAGTGATATGAGTAGCAGTAATGATTGAATGGTAGATAGAGTAATAGTGATAGTACAATAGTATTGGAATAATAATAATGATAATAATAATAAATGGTAATAATAATAATAGTAGCAGCAGCAGTAGTAGTATTATAATAGTAATAGTAGTAGTAATAGGATAGAAAGGACTGCCACCAGTAGTATAAACGTTAATTTTAACTACAGCCTTTTGGATCTTCATTGTCAACTCTTGGAAACGACAAAGTCGACTCGTGTGCTTTTTTAGCAGTAGCTGTGGCAATTATAATTCTGATTCTTTGGCAAAAAGACCCCTGGATCCTATGCAGAGGGAGCTCCTCGGTTTATTGGCTTAGTCAGAAAAACTTTAAGTGACCTCTGCAAGTAACTCTTGCTGTTTATGTTTTTCAGGAAAATTCTGACGTTCCCTTGGCACAAGCACTGACAGTTGTTGCATTTTTTATTCAGAAAGAGTTTTCACAGCTAGTCTGCTTGTCAGAGAAAGTTTTGAATCTTCATACTCATTTTTGTTGATTTCTCTAATACGATGGAAGTTTTGAGTGAGCCCAGCTATTCTCTAGCTGGTGTCTTTGCTTTTGAAAGATCAACAAGTATGGGGATTTCTCATCACAGCGGCAGAAGGCAATGCAATAGTAGAGAGCGAATAGCGACAGACATCAGGAGGAGGAAGAGGAAGAGTCCCGTTGCTGCAATGAAGATTTCATCCAGTTTTATGAAGAACCAAGGAACCAGCACCAGGTGAAAGTTTCTCTATCCAGACTGTTGGTTGGTACTTTTCTATCACAATTATCCAATCAGTACAATTTCATAGGAATATAATTGAATGATATTCAAGCAAACTCAACTAAATTTCTAATTTAATTTAAATGTTACTTCGGTAAGTATGCACAATATTTAATTTGTTAATTGCAATATTATGATTTTAATGGAGTTTCGATATAAAAGATGAGTTTAATTATCGATAAGAATGGGGTAGTTTGTTGGGGATGCAATAATGATTAGTTGGTAGAGGTGAAAGTACAAGGACGAGGAAGATAGAAAGTGTGGATAACTCGAAGAGATTGAACCAACAGTCTGCGTTTGAATTAGTAGATGACGAAAGAGGGGGAGGGTGGTTTTAGGGAATTTTGAGGAATATTTCTCACCGGAATGGAATTGTTGCGAATGGGCGAGCGTGCGCGTAGGGTGTTGCGGAATCCTTCGAGAAAGTTGAGTTTTCCTTTGGTGGGGCTGGGCGTGCGCGGTGGTTCCCCTTCGAGGCCTCCAGTGTGAGCACGTTGAACAGGTTGGCCTTTCCTTCCATTGTTCCTCTCCTTATTAGCTGCACCGGAAACTGTCAGTGTCGGTGGCACCGACACCGTCGCCCTCGCTTTTTCCGGTTCCGGTGTCGTGCCTCGGCTACATTTTACCCCAGCAAATTATAAGTAAAACTCAAACACAGTACCACTACGTCAAAACTCGCTTGACTGTACATGAATCATACAAACTCCTGTTGGTCAATTTAATTTTTATTCTGAACTATCTTCTCTCTCTCTCTCTCTCTCTCATTAGTTCTAACGACTCGGTTTATCTTGACATTCATCTTAAGAATCTACAACCCTTAGTTACAATTATCATAATTGAATTCTTCCAATTAACTCGGATTTACTCTCGCAGAGTTACTTTACGCCAATCCAGGAAATTCGTATGATTCAAACGATTTATTCAACTAATTTAATCAACGCCATTGAACAAAATTATAAATCTTTGATAAGTGATGAATGATAAGATGAGATTAACAAGTTCAATTAAAATTCTTCGAGTTTGATATAGAATTATAAGAGAGAAATTAACAAAATAATATAAATTGATTGAATGAACAATGATTGATCAAATTAGATGAAATCTTAAATTAAATGAGAACTTAGAAATAAATTGTATAAACTTAAATTAATGGAGATGAGAGATATATAAATGAATTAGATCAAAAGTAGATAAGAATTTTTCGATTAATATAGTAATGTTTGGTAATTGAATAAAAAAGGGTTGGACAAATAAGAATAGAAAGGTTGAGAGGAAAGGTGTAAACTAAAGTTGGATAACGAGTCTTGACGCAATTAGGGAATAATATTGCACAGGTATCATTCCAGATTAGAGCATACTCCACCATATTAGAAGGTAAAAATACTATTGGTACTAAACGTTTTCAGGACTAGTTGTTTTATAAATATAGCAAAATTAATTAAAATAGATTTATTATCAAATAGATAAAATTATTATTAACAAATTGTAACGACCAGTCCTAAAAGTGTCTACAGCGTGCTATTTTGGGTACATTACATGGCAAGATCGGCAGGCAACTAGAACTTTTTCATCCCCTGCAGTACTGTGTTTTCCCATCCAGTTATACAATACAAAAAAAAGAAGTTAACAAGCGGTTAGTTCGGTGCATGGAGTATATTAGGCAGTAAAAAAAGGATTAACAAGGTTCCCTCTACATTCATCAAGGAAGCACGACATTTTCTTGGTCAATTTACGATTTATTCTAAACAAAATTGTTTACGTTTCACGAGTTGATTATAGTTTTTTTGTTCTGCCTTGCTTGTGTTTTTTTGTTCTTTTTCCATTGTTTCTGGTATCGAGTGTAATGCGCAATTATTTACAGTGCAAGGGGAGGGATAGGGGTAACCACGAACGGTCCCAACGCGGCGTTTATAAACGTTATTAAAATTATTATAAATATATCGTACATTTTCATTGTATGCCATATTTATATGTGGCTCGCATTCCACGCTCTCTCTCTCTCTCTCTCTCTCTCTCACATTCTTTCTTTCTCATATTATCGTTCTCTCTTTTTCTATCTCACTGGCAGAGCTCGAGGCTCCGTATATGATAAATAAATATATATATATGTATATTTATATATTTATTTATATATTTATTTATATATTTATAGGTATATGCGTATATGCACATTGGAACGGATTAACACACGTTGACGTTACAGGCTCCGGCTGAGAGCGTGAGTCGATCAGAGAGAATCATAATAATTTATAATAATTAATAATAAGTAACAAGAATTTAGCGATCTAGACGAGTAATCGGAGAAGACTCCGTCGAAATGTCATTTCCCTTTTAAAATATCTAAAATGCACATTTCCTTTTTTTGATACAGAGCAATTGGTTTCAAAAGTTCAAAGTTACTACAACATCTTTTTTTTTATTTCCCACGTTTCACTTTCTTCGCATACAAAACCAGCGAAATTTCAAACTTTCATCCTCCACCAGTCATCGCCGGGCTATTTAATTAATGTGAATGAAGTAAATTTCAAAAGTAAATTAACACTCATAAAGCTCGACGAAGATTTTCGGAAAATCCTTGAATAGAGAGCATTCATTCAGTTTAATTAAATAATTCGTCCAGTCGATAGTTATTATCCCTCAACCAAAAACGAGATTATAGAGAGTCAATCGATATTCAGGTGAGTATTATTAGTGATTACCAATAAGCTACAACGTGTAAAATACCAAGAAGAGGACCGAAAAAAATAGATTAGTCGAAGCTCCAATAAGCCAGGGTAATATTTGTTTAGATTTTAAAGGATACTAAGGGGGAAAGGGATTGGGCATATATTTTGGAATCCCAGAGTTTTATCCAGGATTTAAGGGAGGGGATGATGAGGGGAATTCAGGGGCTAAGGAGGTTCATCTAGCTTACAGCTTGTATCATTTTTATATAAAATATACAAAAATATGTCGGAACGAATATTCACAGGCTGAGTAGTAGTGTTAAGAGAGAGAGTCAGTGTCAGTGATTCAGTGGTAGGTAGAGACGCTTACAGTGGGTCTTTGGTAAGTTCCTTTTGATAGGCGATTGGCGACTGTATCGCCTTGAGGAAATCGTGCTGAGTTTGCAGGATGGCAGTGATCGTGTCCACCCATTCCTGCCTACGCGGCCCATTCTCGTCTATCATGCTGCACGAGAATCCTAAGCTAGGTTTTCGCGGATCCGTGGAACGTATTATGAATCTCTCGGGTTCGTCGACAGGTTCCTCCAGGCTCATCTTATTCACCTAGAAATCCATTGAACGCGTGATTACAATTTATATTGAAGTGCAAATTTTATTTTACTGTAAACAGTTAATAATGAAATAGTAATTAATACTAAGCTTATTGACAACGATACTTCAAATGCATATTTTTATGCTTGAAGATGTCTCAGCAGTTATCGTTCAAAACTCACGTACCTGGATATGAGCTTTATATATATAGGCAGGATTAGTAAATTGAGTCTTTTTGCCAACAGCCTCGCTGAATATAATGTTTTGCTCGAAGAGGAAGACCTGCCATTCCCTTCCTCGAGTTGGCACATTCGACAGTTCAGTAATTAAGAGAGGTCCGTGTAAAAGAAGCTTACCCTGTGCAGTGATTTTGCCCTGGAATAAAAGAGTGGGGGAAAATTAAATAAAGGCATGCTTTCACTGTATCGTAGATTCCTTTCAAGGGAGAAAAATATAACGAGAAGAAAACAAGAGATTAATATACAAGATTTTTCGAAGGTGATAACTCACATCGAAGCCTTGTAACCTTCCAACGTCCATCATATCGTTGGCTGCTTTCGGTATAACTCGCATAACGTGAGCAGCAGCCCTCAACCCTTCGATTTCCGATAACCTCTGAGTCCGCTCAGTGAGGCGGAGAGCCTCGCGAAGCAGCAGTTGATACTTTGTGATCCTTTGTACGGGTTTAATTAATAAATCACACAGCTGCAGACGGTGACCCAACTTCTGTCTCAACTCCTGCAAAAGAAAAACACCGATCAAATATAAAAATAATTCAATATAAATGATTTATTTGCCAAATCAAAATCTCTTCTCTGTCAAAGCCTTTCTTACCTCGAAGTAAGTGTCTATATATTCCGAAACAATATACTCGGATACTGGCTTGTTCTGGCAGTACACAACATACATATGTAGTTTTCGCTCGTATCTCTTAAAAAGCGGACCAAGCTCCTCTGGACGTTCCAGACAACGTTCCAGAGCTTTCAGGAAAAAGCTGTACAAAATTGTTAAATTAATTTTTCTTTAAAATCAACGAAAGATTGACAAATCTTTAAAGCACATGAGAAAATATTGCACGTACTCTCTGTGCCATTCGTAGATGGCCTCGATATTTCCAAAGACCATTTTGTCCTTGCCACCACGTAAGTCTTCAGGAAGAGGAATGTCACTTTCGGGGTCCCTCATGAGGGTCATGTAACCTTCCACAATCTGCTTCAGATCATTCACGTAATCCCTCTCGGTATCCACTAATTCTCTAATGACAAATTGGCGTTTAGTTACAGCCGCAGTTTCAGGATCCGAGTCTTCCGCCACTACAGGACTTCCTACTCCACTATAACCATCTTCACTTCCGGTCGAGGGCCTTCCACTCGGCGTCCTCATTAAACTGTGTCTCTCCTGATTCTCAGTGTGTTGCTCCTGAATAAAAATTAAAATTAGAAATCATACTTCACCCATATTTCTGACAATTTAACAAACTCAATAACTTTACCATTCTTTCCTTGACTATTTGCTCGATTTCCGCCAAATCTGCTGTCGTGGCACCGTCCAAGCTCTTCACGGACCGCTCCGATGTCTAAGCATGAATTATTTTGATAAGACTTTCACGTGAAAAATTGCATAAAGACTTACGAAAAAATCAGAGAAATGTGAAAGGATATAGGATGGCCAACGTACTCTTTTGCCAGGAAGTTCATCAGGCAAAGTGGAACCTGGTGTTCCATTTCCAGCTGTGACAAGGATGGGCTCGGTGATGGGCTTCATTGGTGGGGGCAGTTCAAGGTCGTCCTCGGCGTCCTCGCCACCATTTTGTTCAAAGAGCGCGGGTGCTTCGACATCCTCGCTTTCCGGTTCCTCCTCCTCTTCGCCTTCGGAGGTGGCCCGAACCGATTTGTCGCCGGTTGGCAACTTGAAGCGTTTGTCCGAGCTGGTTTTTTTCAAAGGAGGACGTTCGGGTGTAGTCGACGTGGCCGTCGTCGTAGTCGTCGTCACCACTGACGTAACCGTCGTTGCTGCTGCTGCCGCTGCTTTCTCCACTTTTCCTTGACTCAACTTCCGCAACGGCGGTGGCAGCCACTTCCGCCTGAAACGATTCATATTAAATTAAAATAGATTCCTCAATTTCCATCGCGTTAAAAATAGAAACAAAAAGTTTTAAGAGTTAAATAATAAATGTAAATACAATTGTTATCAAACAATATCAATAATCAAATTGGAAAGTTAGAGGAAAGATTGGTTCTACGACCATTTCCGATTGAAAGGGAAAATGCAAGGTACTATTTATAAAAGCTGAGGAAATATTGGTAAGTTTCTGACTTCCGGTTGGAAAAGTGAATGGGAGTGGGGGAGAAAAGTTAAATTTATACCGGACGTCTAGCCTATTCACTTCCGGTCGTTTTTAACGTGCAACAAATTTTTTCTAGGAATATAATGCAGTCATTTTTGCTTTTATATGAAGGAGACGAAAATTCAAATGGAGGATTCTATGGATGAGGGAAACTTGGAGAGATACGCCTATCAGTGGTAGACTAATCGATAAGAATTCGACATGAACCAATTGGTTTTCGCAACCTTATCTCCACTTCCGATAGTGTAAACTGGGATTCGCAACACTTTATCGATACCACTTATCGACTGTGTTAAGATTACATTCGACACGATAAATAAAAATTACCATAACTGTTACAAAACGAATGTTTTTTTAAATAAAAAATAAAGTAGTAAAAATTATGTTTTAAAATAAAATGATGCTGATGGTGTTTATTTCTGGACTAATTATTCTAGTCTAGATTTAAATAAAATTGATTAATTAAGAAAGGAGTCGATCGAGAATTGTTTTTGAAAATCAAAGAAGAAGGAGTATGAAGGAAAACGAATTAGGGCGACAAGAACAGAAAGTGAAAAGATAGTTTGCTATCCAATTAACGAACAATTATTCAATAAGAGGCAAAAATAGCGTCAATGATGTTTATTTCTTAAATAATTGTTCTTGCCTATATATAAATAAAATAAAATTAATGACTAAAAATAGGATTGATGAAGGAATATTTGCGAAAAGCAGAGAAGTGATGTAGGTGAAAAGGAAGTAGAGTGAGTGGAGGAGGAAAGGGAAAGATAGTTTGCCTTGAATTATGAAGGAAGCTTACCCGCTGAAGACTCGTCTTTTGTTCCCAGGCGAACTTGTGCTGGCTGAACCGCTACCGTCGCTCCCGACAGTTTCTGGAACAATGATAAGAAAAAACCCTGTTTAATGACCATGAAGATAGCTTTTAGTGATAAGGATAGAGCAGAGGATATCTAAAATCTGTCCTAGTAAAAATCCACTTTCTTGTTTGCTCCTATATAGGATATAACGATAAAAAAGCGATTCGTTAAAATTTCATAAACTTTTTTCTTCGATCAACAATTTTATCAAATTTAATTGCAACTGTTCGTTGTTAAATCCTCGTAATTCATTTGAAAAATCACGAATTTTAATCAGAGTCGATCGCGTGATGCTTGTAAAATTATTTTTATAAACGAATGAATGTGGTATTTTAACTTGATAGATTGATAGAATGAAAATACAAGTATTATTTCATTATTGACGTTTTGCTTGCTCAGAGAAATCTCTGGGATTTAAATTTATAGCATGAGTCGTGCTTTGTCACACATTGGGGAAGCTCTTCGGGAAAGAGAGGAAGAGGGCAGAGTTACCCACGATGCGAAGAGTAAACCATCATCACGCAATATCCCAAACTCGCAGATTATGCCAGCTTTGCTCTTTGTAAACTCCCCCCCCCCTCCTTCTATTTCCTCCTCCATAGCAAGGCTCCACCAACAAATCACGATTTTCGCTCCTTGGGAAGAGCCACACGTGACAAAATTTGAACAATGCGAGGGGATTCGACAAAAATAGTAAAAAAAAATAGAATATTGAAAAAATTTCCCAAGGAGACATTTGAAAATGAAATAAATTTAGAAAACAGATTTATTAATGAAAAGAATAGAAAACTTTTTACGAGAAATTCAAGAACAAAAATAAGGAATAAAGGAGGAATAAATAATTATTATGTAGTAATTAATTTAATGAAAAGCGAGGAACCAAATTTCGGCTGTAATCGAAGCAAGGTTGAGGAAGTTTTCAGGGTAGCACAGGTGGGTCGGGTCATCGCTGTATTTGCCGGTTTTCCGCGTAGAGTGCCTTGAGTGTTCGGGACTAGGAAGTTGCTGAGTGAAAAGTGTGCGAGCGTATAGTGTGGTAGGAGGGGAGGGGGGAGCTGCCGCTCGGAAATAGGTCGTCCTCGATCTTCTCTATCGCCCCCCCCCCCCCTCCCTCTCCCCCCACTTTATACCAAAACTTCAACGACGACTTTGGTTCAATTCCAATTTGGTATAGAGAGCTGGGCTAAAGCCACGATTAGAAATCTTCCCCCTCCCGTCGTGCAGAAACTCTCTCCCCCCTCTTTTCCAAAACTTCCACGATATCTGCATTCGGCAAAATTGTGATTTTTAATTTTTTGGCTGCTCGTATCCACCCCCACCATCGCTCCAATTATTTGTTTATTTTTGCTATATTTTTAGCAAAAAGCCAGGTGGAAGGTAGGAGGAAAGATTTTGGACTCGATAGTTTTCGTATAAACGAATTTGTTGCCGAGCGGAGTGAAAAAAGCCATTCCGAGTCAGACGCTGTTCGTTAAGGCGCTCCGAGTGGAAAAGGAGCTCTCCCGTCAGACGCGGACACGCCTATCGTTACATTTGCTGCAAAATTACTTCGCGCTGCTTCAACCATCTCGTGAGTTCCATTAATGATGATAATAACAATAATAACAGAGCATCTTCGACTCCAATATAATTAAATCGTTTACATGGAATTGTAAAATTTTATTACGAGCTAGTCAGCCACGAAGTAAACACCCAAGTAAACGAGACTCTCCTTGCTTCATTATTCATCGTAAAGCACAACGATCATTGTGAAGAGAGCTGCATTCGCGTTGGTAGAGTGAGCTCGTTTAGGAATAAAATTAAGTGGCTTGCTTTTGCAACATAAAAATAAAACCGATTAAAATAATTTAAGAAATTTCAATTCTCCTTAATTTTTACTATCAATATTTTTATGTGATATTGAAAATCTACCAGTGATTCTATTTATACTGAATATTCCATCCAGAAGTGAATCATTACGTTATATTAAGAATAAATCAGGTGATTAAGCTTTCTACAAAAATTAATTGTTTAATTTAATTACGAGTAACAAAAATAGATTAATAGTTCTTTGGGTAATTTAAGTCGAGGTTTTGATAGAAATTATAGGTGGTTAAACTTGTTTGATCTGATACGTCACTTGGATAACATTGTGAGAGACGTGATACAGTAAGCTGTCTGACTACAGTGGGTCGTTTCTACTGGAGGGTTAGTTCGGTGGACAAATAGACAGATAACACAGGGGTAAAATTGAGAGGGGGGGGGGGGGGTTGTACGTGTCAAAACAAGGAGGCCCACGAGTAAAACAAGCATCATCAATCGTAGATTTGGAGTTCCGAAAGAGTGGCCTTTAACGTGTACATATATTTGGGACCAATCAGGCACCATCTTCAGGGGATGAAACTGCCTCTTCAGTTTGGAGGCTCCAATTTGCCTTGTGGAGCTTCGAAAGTGGCATTAAAGGGCAAAAATACGTACGAAGCTAAGTTGGCGTTATAAAAGCTGTGGAAAAAGCAGCACGTGTGTATACGTATACCGCAATGAGAGAGAAGTGGGCTCTACGACAGAAATGAATGACGTCATAGGACATTTTGAGATATAAATATCCATAAGAATCCCTTCGGGCTGAGAAATCGTGGAGCTTCATCCCTTAAAGCTTCCCCCATTCGAACTCAGGCCACCTTTCGATAACTAGTTACATTGCAAACTAAAGCTGGTTAACTCTGAAACTCGTTGAATTTATTTAATTAATTCAATCAACTCAGTCGATGTAATGTGGTATACAAACCTAATCAACGAGACATTATCAAAGCCTGATGGTAAAAGGATTTTTCGAGCAGACGAATCGATTGCAGAGGAAGGTTGGATTTGGAAAAAACAATAGTGGCAGAAATTGAATTCTGCTAGTTTACACTAATCTTTGGTAATATTAGAAAAAATCTGAAAATATCTGAAAAAATCCTGTATTCCGTGAAATAATTTTCTGACACGTTTCTATGGGTCTCGTATTTAATAAAACTCAGCTTTTCAGCCAGAGATCAAAGTTGTGTGTGGTTGGTCGATAGAAGGGTATTTGGATTGGACAGGGTGCGATTCAATAGGGAACTTTGTCATATTTCACTCGAAATTGCAAAGTTCCCACTCGAACAGAAACCATACCGGTTATCGCGAAATAACAATCAACCCACAAAAATTCCTGACACACATACATACAACCACAGATAAATATTTGTGCATGGACTGGGATGAATTATGGGTGCTGATTAATTAGTTAAATAAACACATTGGGGTGAGAAAAATGTATAATTTTTATATTTAAATTCGCTCGAATCTCAGGAAGTTTGGAAAAAATTCAGTTATAAATAATTCATAAAATCGAGTGAATTTGAGTGAATCAATCCAGCAGGAGCTCCTGTTGATTATAAAACTTTTTTTGGGATTGAATAAAAATAGGAGCAGATAAGATGGATGCTGATGAGAGTAGAAGCTATGGCGCAACGCGATATTATAAATAAATTCCAGCAAAATAAAAAAAAGTGAGGAGATAAAAGCGCACGTAATTATCGAGGTGGTGCACGAATGTAAAAATCGTTAAAAAGCGCATATATGACCTTTATCGTTAATGGCGTGACTACCGTGTCTCCTTGGTCAATACTGGAAAACCCAATAACGCCATGAATTTGTAGGATTAATCTTGAAAATTTTCATAAAACTCTGAAGAATTATCTGCTTTAAATCATCCATACTTTTATAATGATTTTTTTTTTATAAATTTTAAGAAACCAAAGGACGAAAAAGAAATAAACTATAACAAAAAGAATATGTGCTATGATACTGTTAGGAATAAAATCAGCGATGGACAATTTTATATTTAAAATCGAAAGTTTACAAAATTTTTGCACTACTTTATATTTGCAAGACAAACATGGACAATCAAAATGCTATTTACGTAGAGATCTGACAGGTATTAATACAAGTATTTTGAACGAGTAAAAAAATAGGTTATGACATAAAAATTGCAGATACGACTTCTATTCTTGACACAGTAGTATAGTGAGAAAGGGAAACGTCAATGAATGTTACGACAATTTTTCCACGAATCTCTCTGGTCTCTAGTTCTCTCTCTTACGTTGAAAATACCAGAAAATATTCGACTGTTTACCTGGCAGTGAGAGACTAATGTATCTGGCGAGGATGATTGGTATTGTTGCCAGGAAAGCACACCTGTTACCACAGATTCGACCAGAATCACGAAAACACGAGAAAGTGATACGAATTTTTACTATCCACCTAAAGCTTCGTCTTTTCTTCCTCTCGCACCAGAAATAAAAGAGAAAAAATTGCAGGAGCAGCAGGATAATTGGAAGCAAACACGAAGAGCCTCTAGCTAGCCGTTACCGAATTTCTATGACAAATTTGTTGTGCAAATTCTGAAACAAGTAGAGCGAAAATGGAGCCAGTGGTTTAACTCGATAATAAATCGAGTTATGAGCTTTTAACGAGATCGCGCAAATTTTCTTGAAATGCACTCGTGTGTTGTATGTGTAGTGGCTGGAAATAAGGCTCTACATTGTACGTGCTACATCAAAGTTAACGATAACACTGGAAGTATCGTGATATCGTAAACAGGTTTTTAGAATTTATGTCAAGTGATGAGAATCAATGCTAATTTCCTCAGTAGTAATATGTAAGTAGAAAAATCCGTCCGATCAAAATTTTTATACGAGCATGACACTGCGAAATATATCCTACAAAAACCAAGGTCATTAAACTTTGGTATAGAACAACATTACCCTGCCAAATATAAACAAGGAAAATGTGTAAACGCAATTCAACTCGAAGGACGAATTAATATCACGCATCGATAATTGATTACACAAGTTTTATTGTGTGTGTGTGTGTGTGTGTGTTTATAACAGTAAAATTAAGGGATTAAATTAATAAACTGTGTACCACATAATTATAGAGCCACCTCGCCTTGAACAATGGATTAACGATACAGGCTGGTTATTTAATCAATGAATTAATCGGTTATGTCGAGAAATTAAACTGGTTTGCCACGACTCATTAGGTTCCCCAAAACGAGCTGTAATCCCCTCTCGTCAACTTTTAAGTGGAAAACCTTGTCCGACGAAGAAAATAAATTCTGGAATAAATTATCAGCGAAACCTGATAAATTCCTCGCATCGACTATTCGGAGAATTAATTAGAGAAATTAATTATTCATTGCTTGATTAAAAATCAAAATTCACTCCTTGCTTTTTATTATAGTATATTGCTGGCGGTAAGTAGAAAATCCCTTCTGACCATAAGGAGTACCCGAGCAATTTACCTTGAATAATAAACGAATTCTGAGGTAAGTTATGAAAATTAATAAAATGCTGGCACACTCCCCCCACCCACTTCTTTTATTTTACTCGAGAGAAGGAAAAAAAGTGTCGAAGAATCGAGTTAATTTGCTTGATTGACTCGCTGGAAAATTTCGATGTAGCTAATTCCAGACGAGAATAGCTTCTTTCCTTAAGTGACAAAAGGCTAATTTGCCAGTCGTGACGATTACGGAACGACCTCCGGTGTGATCGGATTAATTGAAACTTCTCGCACGTAACTTTCACTGGCATGTGCATTTCGAAAGATATTTTTGCCTAAGCCAGATACCCCTGCAGCTTTGCATTGCATTTGACCTCCATCGATAATTAATTCAAGTTAATCTTCTTAAAATTTTCCTCCTCAATAATTGTTGTGCAGTAATAAATTGCACGAGAGCTTAAATTCGTAATTGAACGAATCATTTTGTTATTTCTTGCGTTTCTTTTGATTCGGTAGCTGGTAGGGACAGAGTACAAGGATTTAGACATTCTTATGGCCACGATGCTCCAGATTGTTGTGTTTTCAGAAAACACGAGATTTAAAAACAGTGGAAGAGGTCAATGATTCTGAAGGAAAATGGCGAGTGACTAAATATAAACTGACGTGACGCCAAAAATGGTGACGTAATAGTTGTGTACGTAAAATCTTAGTGGATATCACCACGCACCATTGACAAATTTATCCAAATCGCGTTAAGCCTCGCCTCTTCCTGCTTCAATGCCCCACTTGAAATATCAGCTATCGCTTGGCCAGTGAGCTTATTTCTTTATTGATAGAAACTTTTATACCGGTACGTTGTCCATTTTTATATTTTTTAATTGTTTTCCTTAATAGTTAAATATTTATTTCAACGTTTTATCAACGGTTCTATTATTGCCCTGACTATATACGATTCGCGTTATTTCACTTCCTATTTTTAATCCACTCGATAAAATTAAATCTTAATCAGACACACCGATATTCCTTCGTTATTATTAAGAATTGCTCGATTCTCGCTGTTGTTGGCTATTCTAGATAAAGTTTCTCGCTAAAAACCTTAAATTATTCAACGGACAGGAAAGTTTGATGGATCTGATTAAAAAATTCCTTCTCCGAACGAAAGTTTTTCCTCGCAAACTGGAAAACTTTTGGTCCGTATAGATTCGGTTTTACCTACTTGCTAACAAATTCTGACCCAACATTCTTTTGTCCAAGCTGAGATTTTTGTTTTATTCCGTCATTATAATTGGATAATAGAGGCAACGTTTATAAGATATCTCGTTCTTGTTACTTTGTTGTAAAAATTAATCTACGTACCAGCAAGATATTTCAATTAAATTTTTCAACAAAGAAAAGTTTTATATTTAGAAAAATCACAACGCTTGGAAAAAGCTGTGAGATTATTTTCAGTGTGAACAAAAGAAAAATAGTTATTTCCACTAAATTCTACGGTATTCAAATTTCATCAAGTGTATCAACGTTAAAAAAAGCACTTGCTAAAATTTCCCCTATACTTTCTGATATTTTTTGCTTTCTTTTAAGTTTGGTGAGAACGAAGCTATTTTACGGTAAAGTACACAGACCACGTTCACTCGTCCAAAAATATCGTAACTCTGTCGAATATAACGCTACACTTCAGCACTCAAAGAAAACAATCGGAACACTCCATACGTAACAGATACAAGTTTTGATTAGTCAACCTTTTCTCGACATCTTCCGACGGGCAAGGAACCTTGATCTTCTCGGCATGGTGTACACATAATATCCGACAAACTTTCTAAGACCACCAAAACACTCCTTCTTAAGGTTTTCTCTAAATTGATTGCTAAAATCTCAAAAAGTTTGTGTCAAAGACTCGAAATCAAAACTTCATTTTTCACATTTTCTTATGAAATTGAATTTCCATGGAAAATTCTGGAAAATTTCCCGACTTGAAAAAAAGTCAGGAAAATGTAGAATACGGTAGGAAAATTCTTAAGGAAAACTGAAAAATCGAGGAAAACTTGAGAGAAGTTGGTGAGTTTTGGTAGAGTTGGAGGTTTACGTTGGAGTTTTCGAATTTTTTATCGATAGGAACGCGCGTGTTCACGGCTGTGATCGAACTGACTGAATTGAAGGTTCGAGTTTCTCCGACGACTCGAAATGTACACGTTTGAGCCGATAGAGCGCCCACCCACACACACACACACACACGCACACGTACAAAGAAAGAGGCGATTTAATGAATTCAACTCGCAAGGCGCGCACGCAAAAACTTCTATCGGTCCAAATAGAACTTTACAGCGTCCTCATCTACTGCGAAATACAATTCTTCGTCTCTCCTCCATCATCCCATTAATTTCACTCGCTGTGCTTGCGTCACTTCCTACGAAGACGTCATTTTCCTCACATTTCCACGAAAACTTATTATTTTTCACTCACGAGTTTCCAAATAAAAAATAGTCTGCATAATATTTCAGGCAAAATTCCACTCGTCCCTTACAATCCATAATAAACAATTTCTTTTTCTTGCAACGGCTAATCGATACCATTACAAAATCATGTTTTTACACAAAAATTAAAAAAGCTTAAAACAACACCGACATCTTTATAAAAATTCAAATTGAAGGCACTGGTAATTCAGTTTTAGATTCAGTTCAGAGTTAAAACAAAAAAAGAAGTGAAAATGATTTGATGAAAAGTTAGTCTGGCAGATTTTTTGTGGAAAATGCAGTTTGAACGGATGAAAATTAGGATGGAAAATGCTTACGAACCTCGTTTCCAAGCGATGCTTTTGGAAAAGTTTCTCATTCTGAAGGACATAATTGCGACTATAGCGGAAGTTTACGCAGGAAGAGTGTACTTTCTCGGTTAAATTTGGAGTTTGGCTAATCATGGCGAAAAATGGGATTTGATGCTGCTCGCCATCGAAACTTGTTTTGATCCGAATGTGCTCGCGGCACCGTGGACAGGGTCAAACTGGCCAGGAACAAACCGCACGAGCCAAGTCTCTCGATGCAGCAAGCCCCAAGAGTGTCGCTGTTATAAATTTAATTCACGCTGAGCGAACCGTCACGAGAGTCATCTAAGCTCCATTGTGCACGCCAGAAAATCTTCTAGCATTTTCAAGGTCGAATCTTTCCTTTAATCACGCATCTCTCTCACTCTCTCTCTCTCTCTCTCTCTCTCTCTCTCTCTCTCTCTCTCTCTCTCTCTCTCTCTCTCATTCTCTCTCGCTTACTCATTCAGTTTCCTTCTACGCACACTACGCCGCATTATCAACTATCAACTCGCGCCTTTCAACCTCAACTATTACAAGTCTGATACAATACTATCATTTTCCACTTATTCTACATACATATAAATTTACAAACAATTCATTCAGACGAGTAAACTGAGTTACTTTACACATTCGATACATTTTATTATACAAACTTCCTATTTTAAGCTACTGGTTCGAATATATTCCCAATTTTACACTCACACTGTCATCATTGCCAATTTTCTAAACATGGAACCAGTTGTACAATGAGATTGGTTCCTTTTCAAAACCTTCTCGTTTTTAAGGTAAATTTTGAGGATGAATCTACCCAGTGGCTTAAGATACAAAATATTCTATCAATGCTACTGGAAGTAATTAGCATTTAATCCCAGGAAGAGGATTTTAGAGAAACGATTAATGGAATTTCGTGTAGATGTTAAACAGAACGGATTAAATGTGAAAGATGCCTGATTAGGATGTTTCGCAATATTTCCAGTCGCCAGCTGCTGGACACGCGGGAGCTGTGGTTAATTATGAGGAAGCCAGTACAGAGCCACCGCACACCCTACGTCGTCAACCAAACCTCGATCAACGTAGCAAGAGCGATATATAGATAGATCAAGCGTGTGCATGTGTGTGTGTGTGTGTGAGAGAGAGAGGAAGCCCAGAATATATCAGAGGTCTGGATACCTCCCTCCTCACTCAATACTCTATCACTCACTCCTATTAACTCATTTCACCCCCTCTGTTTTTTTCACCTTACTTTTTATTCTCACAAAATCCATCTCTCTCTCTCTCCTCTCTTCATTTTTTCATCCCTTTAATGTTTCCTTCTCCTTCTAATTCCCATTCCCTCTCTCTTTCTCTCTGTCATCTTACTTTTTACCTTCAAGATCTATCTACCTTTTTCATCGACCCAACTCCCAACCTTTTTATTACTCGCTTCTTCTCTACCCAAAGCCGAGAAAAATTGAGATCGAAAATAGAGAAGCTGCAAGAGGGGTGGAGAGAGTTATAGAGGGGAGTATAATGGTGATTACGTAGAAAGCTTATCGAGTGGAGGGGAGGGAGAGATAATAAAGAAAAGGATGGAAAGGCTTTATTTCGACGGGGTCTGAAAATAAAGGAGAGGTCCGAGGGGTATTTATAAGCTTCTTTTTTCAGTCGCGGCACTCGACCGAAGTGCGTGGAGAGATAAAGGTAAAACGCTCCTCTAGTGGACACGTCCCGTACAGTTGGAATTTTACCAACTATACGATTCTTTGTTTTTTATCTCTTTCCCAAAACGCACTACAGTTATCATTTTTGTTGCTGAAGCTGCAATTACAGCACTCGTGATATTATTAACATTCCTGTTAATAATTAAGGAAATAAACAATCATTGCAAACGTTTCTTCGTAACTGTATCGTAAGTTTCAGCCTACTAGCAATATTAATTATTTTCAATAATTATTGACATGATAACGTTGCTTTTGCTCATTATGACAACATAATAAGAGATAGAGAGAGGGGAGATGGAGCAAACTTGATGCTTAAACGAGTTATTTCCTAATAAATTCATGTTCCATTGTGGTATGCGTGGAAGGATGCACTCCATCCAACGAGGTATCAAGAGGTTATTATAAACACTTGCTCTTCCAGTTCAACCATCAATGCGAGAATGCATCAAGGAAATGCATTGTGCATTCAGACTGGACGACATACTATTTATTGGTCAATTTGTTATGCAAAACTTTAGCGAAACGACGGATCATTTCAACGAGTTTTACATTGTTTCAGCTATCTCGCAATTCATTCAGGATTGCCTTTGTCATCCTTCCATTTCTCTCCAGAGATATCCTCTTTTTACCCACGGTTGCACCCTTCTCATCCCAGACTTCTACTCCATCTCTATCCACACCCCTCCTCTGCTCCTTAAATTAACATTTTAATCCTTTTTTCTTCCATTCTTTCATCTCGTTCCTATCAATTGCCTTCCCTCGTCTCGAATCCAGGCATTTTCATCACAGTGCCATTTCTCTTCTATCTTTTGTTGATTTCATCTATCGCAGCACACATTCTACCAGGTCAGACTGGGAATAGGACAAAAGTTGCTCCAGTTTCCTCAGTAGGTATTCCTGTAAAAAATGAGACAAGAAATGAGAACCATTCCATTCAGTTAGGTTATTAGCAAAGGAGCGATTTGCATTGGGATTCCAGGGTGATCCCTCAAATCAGTTTGTTAATCGGTGGAGATTCGCTAGAGGGGACAAAAATTTCCGGTTGGCTGATTTTTCCCCACTGAAAATAAACGGAGTCGGTTGCATTTCCGGTCGGTCTGGCTGCCAACGGCACGTGCCGATCTGCTGCGTGGGTGTGTAATCTCCAGAGCAGAAAGAGAGAGAGAGAGAGAGTAGAATGGACAAAGAGGAGGATAATTATGCAGGGATAGGAAAAAGAATATGAGGGAAATAGATAGAAAAGTTGAAAGAAGGAAGTAGTAAGAGAGTGCGTGTACTGTCAGGTCACGAATTGCCATAGGTCGTGCCTGTCGCGTCGGAGGTTACTAACTGGTCAAGGACAGCCGTTCTGGTGCGTATTGATCGAGTACGGGACTTGCTTGGAGTACACGTACAAGTAGGGGCCGCAGTTGCCACCACCGGATACGCCTGGATATCCTGGCGCAAGTGCTGCTCCTTTCCTTCCTCTATCTCTTTCCACCACTCTTTTCCATCCTCCCACGTCCCTCTTCTTAATCTTATGTTTATTCCTCGGTTAAAGCTGTTTCTGCTTAGTCTCCTTTCCAATTGACAACTTTGCCTGCTGTTTCCTTCTTCCTATGTCTTCCACTTGTACCAATTTTTCCCATTATCCATTTCTCCCCCCCCCCTCCACGTGTCTTTCCCTCTGAACCCCTCTTTAATTCTCATATGTACTTTTTCTTTATCCTCTGCTTTTTCTTCAATTGGCTTTTCTTCTATTTTCTCATTGACATCTTTGCCAAGTTTTCCTCTTTTCTTGGAATTTCAACTCGTACCAATTTTTTTCATCCTCTTTTTAATTCTCACATAAATTCTTCTTCATCCTCTGTTTTTTCTCAACTGATGCTTCTTCTGATTTCTCATTGACACCTTTTCCTACTTTTTCCATTTTCTTGTTCCTTTCAATCGTACAAATATTTTCCTTTGATTTTTCCTTTCCTGCATTTCTTTTACATAAATTTGAATCCATGTTTATTCTTCTTCTGATTTCTCTTTGATTTCTTTGTCCGCTTTCTTAAGTTTCTGACTGAAACCAATTTTTTCCTTTGCTCCCAATACAAGCGTTTATATGTGAGGACCCACACGCACATAAACACGTGTGGGATAGTGGACACGTGTGCCAACACAGGAGTCCTCGGAACGGACGATTTTCCCTTCCCATAACGTGGCCATTTCAACTCCCGTCGAGAAAATATCATATCCAGGATATTGATCTGTACAAATTTTTCTCTCTTCTACAAAAACGTCTTCTGTGTCCCTTTTTTTCCCTCGCGCTCCTTCTTTATAATTTTGGTTTATTTGTTTTTCATGCGAAACACGACACAGAGATTTGCGATAATCGAGAGGAGAGCACAGTAGTAAGGGGCAAAAATAAAGAAGGAAGAGTGACGTAGAGCTAAATTATTTGACGAAGAAAGGTACGTGGAGAATCGCCGGCTTGTCGAGAGCGATATGAAAAACACAAAATTCGAGATGGCAGTGACGCGCGAAAATGATTTGAGAGCCGAAAAATGAAAGAAAAATAAAAAAAAATCTAAAATGACCTTGGATTATTATAGTCGAGCACTTATGGCCAACTCAAGGTTTCCATCGGAAAAGATCGGTTTTATCTCCTCTCCATTCATAAGACGAGCATTTATGAAACCCTCGGAAAAGATCCATGACGTGGTAGGAATAATTTTCCACAAATATAAGAAAATCGGAGAACAATGCTACCAAAATTGCTTTTCCACTCGTGGACAAGATTCCGCATGGAAAATCGGGAAATCTGCAAAAACTCGAAAGAGGAAAACTTTAGAAACAAAGGAAATAAAAATATAACTATAAACTTTGCACGACTTACAGGAGCAAGAGAAAAAGAAGAGCAAAGTAAAAACAATGTTGAGTTTTAGTAGCCGAGTAGTTAAGATTTCCCTGGGTAAAAATCGCTTTTATCTTTTGTCCGCTAACAAAACACTTAATTTCACTAAAAAACGTATGATAATCTCGGAGAATAATGATGAAGCATGAGTTGGCAAGAATTTAATTTCAAATTAATCTGAAACAAAAGGAGAAAATTGGTGAAAAATTCGTGAGAAAATTTGAACAAAGAAAAATAAGATGCGTGTAACGATAAAGTTTGTACGATTACAGGAATAAAGAGGGAAGAGCATCCAGATAAAAAGAATGACCTTGCATGATTTGGTGGATTTGTTGGAGTGAAGCAGCGAAGATTTTCCGGTGCAAAGATCGGTCCTTTTCTCGTGGGAAAGAGGCTTCGCCGTGTAGATACCGGGAAATCCAGGCATAAAATTGTCAACGCGCAGCGTCGCTTCGCGAAACGCAAACACCACTTGTAATTCTTGGATACCGGAAGGCGAGTTTGCTCGGTGTCATCCTTCTCGTATGACGTAAGCGTTCGCGCAAGGTTACATCCGAGGACAAACTGTCGCCTGTTCTCCGACAACTGACTGATCCGATCTTTCGAGCGCCGTCGCATTGGAAACCATTGGATTAATTTCGTCATATCGAATTTTTCCCACCCTCGACATCTCCCTTAAAAGAATTTAAAAAAAACTCGGCCGCCTCACACACACACACATACACACATACATTTGGACGTACCACTACCGATAATTCTAGACACAATGCTTGGCTGGCTTGTTCAATTATTTATCACTAGTGGATATCGATACCTCCCCATTGCCAGCTTCCACAATTTTAAAGCTAGAATCTTAACAGGAATTCTAACAATTTTCTCTTGCTATTATTATTATAACAATATTCCCCGGTCTACTGCTAGTCAGCTGTGACCAAATTTCGATTAATTAATAACAATTGTAATGATCTTCAGGGACTAGCAATATTTACAATTGAATCGTTGAGGAATATTGAATCTCAAGAAAATTATACTCGGTGTCTTTCGTTTACGTGTACTTAACTTTCACTAACTGACGCAAGACTCTAGAGGCTTCTGTTTAAAAAACAGTGCTGTAGCTTAGTTTACCACATATTAAAATTCCATCAAACAAACACTGTTTGATTTTTGGTCATTTTAACTGGTTTGAATGTCTCTTCCAGTATCATAGTTCACTGTGCAAAATTGCAATTCAAAACCTTTCAGTTAAATTCACTCTGTATATTCCCTACAAATTTCTATGCTATACTAAAGCTGAGAGGTTGGGGGAATGAATTTTATTTTGCACAGTGTACTAGGTTCAAATGGAGAGAAAAGTTATTTATAGATTTTGTAGAATTTTTATCAGCAAGATATTCGTTGATTAACGTTCCATTCGTAGATGAAAATGGAATAGTATTTCTTGAAGAGGAAGCACACCAATAACGATTGGAGATTTAACGAACCTGGGTCGTCAAGGGCGACTGCCTGTGGGAGCGTTTGATTGGTGGTTTGAGGGGCCTTTCTGGATGGGGATGTTTTGCAAGAGGGTGCTGGAGGTTGTTTTAGCGCACTGGTGGGCACGAGTCCTTCCGGAGGTGGATCAGCTTGTCCCGGTGTCGATGCCAACCTCACCAGAGTCCATTCGGGACCAATGCTACCACTTCCGGTACCACTACTTCCGTTCTCCAGCACCTCAACTTGCTGACCTTTTGTCACCGTCAACTCACGGCTTCCTGGCGTCGCTGAATGATCTGCTACCACCCACGTCATCTCCGCCACTCCGGTCTAAAAAAAGAACTCTCATTATAATCAAGCGTTTAGTAATAATAACAATAAATAAATAATTAAGCCTTAAATATAGCCTGCTAAAGACTCGGACAAACAAAAGGTATCCTGAATTAATATTTGTCCTCCTGTACAATTGTTTGTTTCAATTAACTCGATTAATTCAATTTGCATGGAGAAAGGGTGTTAGCCAACGATTCATACGTAAATCTGCTCTTGCAAATGTACAGTGGTTGATTGATTGTTCAGTGTTGCCTCTGCGGTATGACTGGAGAACAATTGATTGGTTGGTGGATTTTAATGTAAAACAGAAGGAAAGAGGGGAGGAGGGATTAGAGTGGGGAAAATATGAAAATAATAAAATTCAAGAACAGAGTGGATATTAAAAGAAGAAAGGAGTAGAAATTTTGATAATAAATGGGATTAAAAAGTAATCGTTAATGGATAATAAGCAAAATATTGATGAAACAAGAATAAAGGGTGGAATACAATAAACAATACGTATTAAGGGAACGAGAACGACGAACGAGTGAAGATATATAGAGGAGTGAAGAGGCAGTGGCTGCAAATTAATAATTGTCACCCCTTGAAAGGGAGAGTCTGTATGGGGGAAGTGATTATTGACTATAACCTTTCACGTTGCAGTGTCAGTAGATAAATACAGTATTGGAGCTGGCCGGAGCCTATTCATCTGGCACGATCGAACGTTAGACGTGTGACGGCACAGAAGCCATCCCTCTACCCTCCCCACTCCCCCTCCCACCCTCTGACCTATCCTTAACCCTTCAACGCACGTCTTCCTACACCTACTCGGAGATAATTGACGATGCTACCGAGTGATTTATAATTAATTACCGAGGTATAGTTAGTCTGATTTTATTTATCATTATTTTTTCATGTTTCGTCCAAATCCTCCTACTCTTTAAGCCTGCATTCCTATCTTTATCGTTTCATTGTCCATCGCTCTCTGGATTTAGTATTATCATATATCTTTTATATTTTGCTCACTGGCTCTCTCGTATTCTCTTTACTCGTTCACCAAGATTTAGCTTTTGAAAACCTTTTATATTGCTATGGAAAAATGAAAATCCTATGGCATTTTTTTGTGCTATTCTTTCTCTTATTTTCCATCTCGTTCACCATATTACATCTTTCAATATTCCTCTGATGTATTACAAAAATTCCCCGAGAGTAATTGATTAGAGGAAGTGGAAAATAATTATCGAGGTGCTGTATCCTCGAAGATTACTCTGAAACTTGTGGTAATAGTGATGAAACTGCGAG
This sequence comes from Prorops nasuta, assembly GCF_024137725.1. NCBI lineage: Eukaryota > Metazoa > Arthropoda > Insecta > Hymenoptera > Bethylidae > Prorops > Prorops nasuta. The sequence goes on along the minus strand of NW_027116805.1, from coordinate 8,108,196 downwards.
GTCGTAAATTCACTGTTATAGTACGGTAGTCCTCCGAAGTAACTTGTCTATTTACTGTCTATCCAGGTCACTTTTACAATCCATCCAGACTTGGTACTTGCCACTTCCAAATTGATCGAAGAGATTCGAGCAACATCGAAATTCCATCGGAGCAACTTCAGCCCTCGAAACTTCATTATTGTCCTCTCTCTGGCATTCTTCCTTTCTCATTTTTCATTTTCACTGTCATAGCGATTTCAGTAACGCGATTGCTGGTCTTTCTCATATATTTTATCGCATCAGCCTGTGCAAGAAGATTTATTCCTAGAGTGGGAAAGAAAGGGTAGTCATAGGGTGGGGGTAGGATCGAGTTTAAAAGCTCATTTGTCGTGCTAACGACAAGATTGGGTTTGGAAAGTGAAGCAAATTCAAATGGGACAGAGGGTGGGAGAATGAAACGGGCTGGTTTGCTGGGATAACAAATTGACAGGATTTTTCTAGGATTCGCCCTGCAAATTACAGTTTTCCATCGTGGAGCAGGATTCAGCCAGGCTGGCTGACACGAATTGCGCCAATGCGCCAGTGCTGCCTGATCACGTACATGCAACTTCGATGTGGTGGAACACATATTTTTTATACGTGAATGTGTGTGTGCCCTTTTATATAGAGACAGAAGAACGTAGAGCTTTATATTGAATCGTATATACACTCTCACGTATCGTGGAGGCACGCACACTTTTTTAGAGATTACGTCCTGTGCATTTTCATAGTCAACGCACTCTTGTATCATCTTCCTGATAAGGAACGTAGCTTTATCAAATTTCAGAAATTCTCACATAATTTCAGAAAAATATGGAAATATTCAGCCTCCAAGGTGGAAAAAAGGATACAAAAGTGTTGGAAATCTGGTTGAATTCAGTACTAAAGACTGAGGTGGAAAATACTTTTCCAGGGCACAAGTATAAATCTCCCATCATCGTGGAGAATTCAAGAAGCACTCGGGAGTTGGTGGAGAATTCGTTAAAGTTAAAAATGTCACATTTCGACCCAGTAAATTTCGTTGCTCCATATAGCCCACGTGAAATAACACCGAGATGATCCCATAAAGTGTTATCCTGGCCAAGGGAAAATTCCTCGAATGTTCGATTCTTCACAAAAAAATGATTTTCATGGTCGTGGGAAATTCATAGAATCGCTGGAAATGGACAAATATTTTATATAGTACTATAATATTAATAAAAATTTATATACCGAAATTCTGTCAATTCACAATGAATTCTTGATGCATCGATGATTCGTTTAAGAAGATTGAGTTAAGAGTTAGTAGTGTTATGACTATAATAGTATACCCATACATTTACAAATGATTGATTGGATGCTCCAAATGATTTTAGAACAGATTGGGATGGAGTAAGGTTTAAAAAAATAATTTAAGATGAGGGTAAAGTCGGTTTGTGTTTTCTGTAATGAACAAGTGCTATATGGTAGCACGTGGAAAGGTTGGGCAGGGGAAGTAGAGGGTTTTGGGTCAATATAATCTGCTGGCTATGTCAACAGATTGTCTTTGAATTTGCGGCTCGACGGAGCGGCTAATACATTACTGCTGCCTCGATGAGTTCGATCGAGTCTAAATATCCTGTTGCCTGAACAACACCACAAATTCACCTCGACTGAGACTATGCCAGCTAATCCTATATATCCATCCTTATCACTCATTTCGCACAATTTCATTAAAACTCAATTCTTCTCCTATCTCATCACATAAAGTTTTTAAATTTCTCATAAATAGAATACCAAGCCTTTGTCTGTAAAAAATCCTTGCACAAACCAATCAAAAGCAAGACATCAAGGATGAGTCTTTGATTCAACAGTGGAACAAAACTTTTCACATTTTAAATCGTTCAATCCAAAAAACTATGCTGACCCAATAATACAAAAATTGATTTCTTTCTATTTCTTTTCTTATGTACCAATTTTTGGTTTCAAGGTTCGCTATAATAACAACAATGACAATAATCAAGGTGGACTTGAACGGTTCAAAGATCGACGACAACTCCAGGGAAATTTTTCATTCTACACGAGGCGACGTGTAATTGGCCGTTTCGAGTATTTTTTCACGTTTAAAGTCTGAAAATAATTTTCCCGCCTGCGCCATGCCGGTGCTCGCGTTAAATTTAATTTTACGATCCGCGACTGCTCCGAAACATCCTTCGAGCATTTACGCTCATTTTATTGCACCGTAGCGCCATTGGAATCTCGCGAATTCCTACGGTACAAGTGCCTTAATGGCCGTCGGGATCATCGGTATTTATCGCCGTTGCATTATTGCACCGATGAAAATCAATCGACTCCACCGCCGGAAAAGCTTTACAATTAAACCGCCCTATTAACTATTATTTATTGACTAAAACAAAAACTCACTATTAGTTATGGAGTAACACAAAAAATCACTGTTATTAATGAATCAACGAAAAAGCTCGTAATGTGTTAAACTTCGATTCGTTGGTACTTTATGTACTCTATCTCACGAATATTTATATTTATCTTCACTACGCAGCAATCACTGCACCGATAACAATCAATTAACTCGATTATTAAACTTATCAACTACTGCCATATACATTTAAAAAGTATTCCAAACTGCTTAATTTGCCAATTGTACCGAATGAAAAAATAGATACACCGCGACTCTGTATCTATTGCGTTTAATTTATTTCATTCGCGTAAAACAGTTTACGTGCAATTAAATTTCTACCACGTCTGGAGTTATTTTCATCCTTAAGCATAAAATTAGCAAATTTTATTCCATTCAGTATGGAATAGTTCAAAAAAATTGGATCCAGAGAGAAATTTCAGCTGGCATTTTTGGATGATGGTCATCGGCTGATAAAAAGAAGAGTGGATTGAGAGATGCAGGGCATCGCTTTCGCAATTTAGTGGTGATTTATTGCGTTGCCATTCAAAGTAACTCTCGCTCCGCAAGTCCATAACGAGAGGCTGAAGCTTATTTTGTTCAAGGTCCAAAAGTAAACTGAGAAGATGACTGGAAACATTATATCGCGGTTTTGTTCTGTGACAAACTCGCACTAAAAGTAACAATCGAGCGACGAAACTTGCTATACCACAGGTTATCCTATAAATTTAATTCAACAATTTAATTCATTCAGTTTTTACGTAAAATTTTCAATCAGTGATTAGGTATTAAAAATCGTAAACCATTATAGAAAATAAATAATACTCACGATTAAAAAAAAATAGATAACTATATATTAGGTCAATTGAATCGTTTAACACAGTTGCATCCTCGAAATATCAATATTAATACACGAGGAAAGTCTGCGCTTCCAAGACTCGTGGCCTGAAAATTTATCACTAGCAGATGTTGTGACGAGGCCTCGAAAATTCCACCAAAACGAAATGCAAAAATCTTCTGCTCCGATCTAAATTGATCTTGTTTCCTTCGAGAGATTGGACTGATCATTGTTAAAATCTGGGGAAATAATGTTTGAAAATAATGCGTAATAGTATGATATATATGGTACAATGATAAATATGAATAAATTACTGCATTTGAACAATCTCGACGAATGCAGGTTTTCTTAAAAGATTGAATTTCGAATGCAAACTGGTGGTAATAAGGCAGCTTTTAATTGAGGCAATTGTCAAAAGGAGAATTCCATCCGTATCACGCGTTCTCCTGAGTGCCAATTAACAATCTCGTATACTAATTGGACAGCGTTCTACCTTCATCGCTTTTTCCTCACTGATTTTCAATCGACTCAACTTTAGACCAAATAATTCGACTAATCTCACCATAAAATTTCATTCTGCTTAATTATTAAAGTTTAAAATCACCTTCGCTTTTCCTTCTTCGAGCTTCTCCTCGTAAACTCTTTCCTGCAAAAACCGAGCCCTGCTTCGCAATAACATCGATATTTGCTAAATTATACACGAGATAAATTAGCATTGCGCTTAAGACGAGGCAAACAATTGGAATATTGACGTGGTAAATTGAATTTAGTGTAGTGTTGTAGGAAAATAAATAAGCAATGGCGAATGGCTTTTTTTAAGCGTCTGAAGGAGTCTCGATAGCTTCCCAATAGGAAATCATAATAAGTTTATTTTCCTTTGGCCGTGTGAAGAGCCGAAGTGTGTAATTTAGTGTCAAATAAAAGAGGCGTAAAACGTTCTCAGGTAGGGATCACGTGGCACTAACAATCCGACAAGGAATAGGCTATAAATAACGTGAATCCCTTGACCAAATACACCAGAGGGCTCCATCACAGAACTCGAGCTTCGTTCTCAACCTAAAGATCAGCTCTCTGCGTTGAACCAATTAGAAACAAACGTTGAAAAATTTTATCACACTCTTCTCTGTCAATTGCCTATAAAAAATAGTTACACGAGTTAATTAGTGAATTTGTATGATATTAATTTCGAATTGTACAAAACTGGGTTAAGAGATTATTGTCGAAGACTGGATGTGTAAACGGAATGTGGTATCACGTTTTGGTAGCTAAATTGGACACGAGGAATATTTCGGTTACGAGTGATTATTGGGAATAAGGAGAAACGTAGCAGTGGACAGACCCTCAATCAATATCCCAGGAATTAAAGCAAATAATTTATCGAGCTTGGAATAAGAAAGTATTCATTTAAAGGTCGTGCAAGCCTGGAAAGAATGGCCGATGCCATTCAGGGAATAAATTACGATTTCCTATAAATGTCTGATATTGACTCTATATTATTACCAGGGAGCTAAATTCACCACAAAATTGAAAATCCCCTCCCCTATAATTTTCTTGCTAAGAAATAAAATTTGGATCGATCCCAGTTGCCAGTTTGGTTTGAGATTGAAGCGAACATTTTTCAAGTACCATTGCATCGTGGATTTTTATGGCCTTTTGCATCATGGACAATAGTGTGCATCTTCTGGCATCGATTGGCCACATTCAGGTTACCATAAAGCACATTTACATCGATTCATCAAGCGACAAGCTTCGCAAAGCCTCAGGTGATAAATGTTCATCGCCATCAATCAGCGTTGCGTTCGAATGTTGTCACCAATTTTGATAATCGTTTCATTTACTTGGCATTGTCCCACTATTCTCAGTTTGATTGTCAGCGAATCATCATGATACACATAATCAACGCTGCACTGAAAATCGACTTGGACAGGGCTAGGAAATCTAAACTAGATTTATATTTCGTTAAATTGGTACTCTCACGAGGAAATTGGTCTTTTCTGGAAAATAATAATAGAATTTGTTACAATAATTCAGATGCAGAGCTGTGTCTCCTGGACACAGAAAATAAGAAGATATTAATTATTAAAATATCGAAGACACCTTGTCCATTAAGTTTTCACGTACGAGGTTGTACGGAGGATTTAAACAATATAAGAGTACTCGAAGAGATGGACTGTTTTGACAGAGAGAAGAGGATAGGAGTTTTTACAAGAATCGGTACCTGGGAGAGGGAGGGTTGGCGGCGCAGCAGCCTGGCCTGGAAAGATCCGGGGGTGTCGATGGTGTGCTGCCTGGATAGGGCGGCATGCGGCGGAGCCACGGAGCCCTGGCGGAACCAGGGCAGGGAGATCTTCCTGCGCGCCTTTTGGGCGATCGTGGCCGGCTTCCCGGCCGGGGACGTCATCCTTGACTTCCGTTCACGAAAACCTGCGCGAGGAAGAGGAGGAACTGTATGGCACACAACGTGCCATCGCCACTCTTCGGGCCAACCTCCCCACTTCCGGTGGCTTCTAGACTTGCCGAGAGTCACGCTGGGCACGCTGAACTCGAGCTCGGCCGGTGCCGAGCCGAGAGTCGCGCCCGTACTGATCGTACAAGCCTAGGAAACCCTCCCTCCTGCACGCCCAGACCCTCTCCTCTACATCCTCCCCCTCGTACTCTTCTCCTCCTCCTCCACCTCCCCCTCATGCTCTTCTCTTCCTACTCCCTCTCACACTCATCTCATCCTACTTCTCCTCGCACTGGTCCAGCCTGCGTGCGCACCACACTTCCCTTTCCTACATTCGCAGCAAACTCTTCTCCTTCTTCCTTTCTTTCCCTTTTCTTCCTCCTTCTTCGTCAAAGTACACTCGTGCTTCTCCAAAATGTCCTCTCCTGTGTATCCTCCTACCACGAGCTTATCAATTTTTCTTCAACATCTCACTCGTCTCCTTCGATTCCATCCACCCACTCGTCGACACATCAACTTTCTCAGTCCCTTCTTTTACTTGAAGCTGAAAGAAACGATTATTAGGACTCTTGCAATTTCTTTTAAGGGAGACTGCTGGCTCATTGCATTTGCTGTTTGCTTTATCTCTTTTTGGTAAATCGATGGTGTTGTTTATCGCAGTTCGGTGTTTCGTGGCTTTTCGTGCATCGATTGGCCAACCAGAGTAGGTGGTACCTGAGGTCGCGCACCTCTTCTGCGAATTCCTACCGCAGTCCACCACTAATACACATACCTGCTGTTTCCTGATTGGCCAGCCACCGACGTTCTACTGCCTCATTGGCCACGGCTGTCGTTCTAATATTCGCATTTTCCAAAGTCAATTGTATGGTCTCACATTTTTCTTGAATGGCTTCACGGGAAGCCCTTATTGTAAAAATTTCAAAACCTATTATTTGCATTCAATCTTGATTCATTCGAAGACTCCCGGACTTTCAATCTGGTATTAATAATGTTTAGGATCATTCAACAAGAATTTCTGGGAATATATTCAAATATGAAAACATAAATATTGAATGGTACGAGAGGACTTGGTTTATTATTAATATTAATGCTGTAGAGCAATTTTCCAAGAAATGTTGGAAATGTGTATATATTCAAAGAAGGAACTAAGCACATAGTCGATAAATTATCTTTGGAGTTGCAGAAATGGTATTTTGGTGCACTTACCTTATCGGAGTCAGTAGTGTTTGTGGATCCAAAAGAAGCGAGCGAGTTCCTGTCGAGATTTTCAACGCTGTCGTCGAGAGACGCGCATTCCTCAAGGTCCCTGCTCGATCGCTGGCTAGAACTCTTTTTGGCAGGACTCTTCGGCATGGAGAGGCTAAAGTAGGTCTCCTGGATGACTTCCCTCAGTCTCTTAACCCAAAGTTGCTTGGCTTCGAGAGAATTTGCTCTCAAAACTACTCGAGTGTCGCTCGTGGGTGCCCTGCCTGTCCAAACTGCGAATTTACACTCGTCCCCTTCGATGTGTTCGGTTACCCCTAGTTCGGAGGTCATCAGGCGGCTTTTATAAATATATTTCACCTGCAATAAGTGATCAATTAGTAAAGAGAATATTTTCTCGCGTGATTTTCATATTGTTTTGTACAATATTTTATAGACAAATTTTTAAATACTTTTATATTACATCAAACAATGAAATTAGTAATACTAACTTTGCCTGCTGAGTCCTTTACTTCTTTACTGAACAAAAGATACAGCTCGAACAGAAAGATGTGACGATCCCTGCCTTTTCTGATAAGCTGCTTTGGGTCCCAAACTGTAAATGAATCCTGTAGCACTACATCGCCGAGTGTATCTATCCTGACATCGCAACCTTCCAATAGGCTTAAGTGTAAGGCATCGTTTGCTTTTTTAGGCACATTCAACATCACTTCTAATCCATCTTTGATTTCTCCCTGCCCTTCCTGGCAGCATGCTTGAAGGTCTTTCAATAACAATTGGTATTTCGTTATTCTCTGAACTGGCTTTATCAGATATGCAGCAATCGGATGCTCCACTCTGTGCTTCCTCTGCAACTCCTCGAACCAAGTACCTCCGTGTGCGACCAACAACTGATTGCTCTCCGGCTTGTTCTTGCAGTACGTCACGTACATATCGAACTTTGGAGCCTGAAAATTCAGCAATATAAGTTACATTTCATTTTATTCAAATTAATTCTTATATATTTTATTTTTCTCAAGTTCAAAAATAAAAATCATGCATTCGACATATTAATTTTGTAACCTACCCAAGTCACGAAACAGTGACCAACGTCCTCAGGCATAGTTTCATATTTTTCCAGTTCACGTAGGAAGACGTTGCTGTGAAACTGATGGATCTCTTCCATGTTGCTGAAGAGTATAGAGTCACGACCTTGAAGACCTACAGGCATATTTCCTCTGCCACAACGAGTTTCCTCGAGGAAACAGCGAATGCAGGTCTCGAGATCCTTGACATAAGTGCGTTCAGTTTGCAACAGTTCTGCCATGATGAACTCTTTGCGTCTGGCTGATCTTCTCTTCTCCTCGTTCAGTTCCTTTAGGTCCTTGCCTTTGATCTTCTCTTCCAGTAGAGGATCCGAATTCCTGTCTATCGATAGATCCTTGTGACCATCATCAGATTGAATACCCAGATCGTCCTCGATTTGGGTTTTGTAGCAATCCATTCTCATACTGAAGTCCTTATAACGTTGATCCACCTCAGCCACCGATTGTTTAATGGCTGCTGCGTGCGCGTGCCCTTTCTCAACCAAATTATCAGCCAACTGGATCAAAAGCTTTACTCTCTCTCGAGTCTCCTTCGCTGCACCCTTAAACTCGTTATGCTCGTGGAGTAATTGCTCGTTCTCTATACGATTCTTGCCAACGTTCGTATGAGTTGCCAAGTAAAGCTCCCCAGTCTCCCTTATCCATTCCAAAGCTTGCTTGGCACTCCTCTCGAACAATACGTATTGGTGACATTGGTCCAAACGTTTCTTTCGCTGCGTCCAATACTCCAGTACCTTGTTCTCCTTGCTAAGTAATTCTTCCAAAATATTCTTCACTTTATTCTCAGAACCAGCGTTACTGGTCTGGTAACTATAAAACTGCAAGCTACGATTCGTGTATTTGAGGAAGGTTTCTGCGGTGCGTCGAACGAGGGTACAGGCTTTCAAAAAAGCTTCCTTTTGTTCCTGGTGCTTGCCAACGAGAGTGGGTACCTGGCCACCCTTATCGCCAGCCGCGCACCAATCTTCGTCCCTTCTGTACTCTCGTTCGAGACTGTCGAGAACCGAGCGTACTTGCTCGGCGGTTTTATAAAAATTAATGCTAGCCGTTACTAATTTATGTCTCTCCTCGGCGCACGTTACTAATTGCTGCCACCTCTTTGTTACGTCCTCGGCGACCTCCCGGATACTTTTCGGATCGTAATGATTCGCCGATACCAAAGCATCAGCACGGTGCTTTACCTGGACAGCGGATGTGTGAGTTTTCTCTATAGCTACTTGAAACTGATCGTGCTCCAGTCGAAGCTGTTCGGCATCTTGAAGGTTCTCTGGAACCCTCAATGACGCCAACAACATTGCTTCACCGTTACGTATCCAATTGGCAACATGCGTCGCATCTGCTTGCAACTGAACTAATTGAGCTGCCTGCTCCAATCTGACTCTACGCATCTCAGCCAAATCTTCTGCATCCATTTCTCTCTCGTTTAAAAATTCTAATAGCACTTGCACTCTGGCCGCTGCTGTGTGCTGACCATCGGCCATTATACAAACGCCAGCCTGATCCAATACCTGGAAAATTAATTTTTTATTTAATTAAAGTAAATCGATGAAAGATTGAAGAGAATTATAATCTATGATGCTTTTTATAACGAATAATGCTAATTATATAATTAAACGTCGAAGGTGGAAGAAGTGGTATTTAGATTGTCTGATAAGATTAACAAGAGTATGTAATTTTAGGTCACACTTCCTAGAAACTTGGACAGTTATTAACACAAATAAAACCTATAAGGAAATGTGTTACAAGCACTGAAGGATAGCGAGAAACAGATTTTTTAATTTCCTTTTTCTAGAGTTTATGATTCAATATTCAGTATTTCTTCTTGTACATTTTAATAAGTATAATTTACCTGAGCAAGCTCTTGTCCTTGCTGCAAAACTTGAAAAGCAGTATTCTGCATGTGAGCAACACCATCGTTGTGTACCCGGAGTAAATGCTCGGGCGATCCTTCCCTGGGAGGACCTTGAAGCTCTTGAGCCCACATTTCTAGCTGGCCACTAGCTTCCAAGGCGTCTCTCTCGAAGACTCTTAAGCGCAAACAGAGCTCCAATCTGAGTTTCCTCGTAGCCCAGAGCTCCTCCAGTTCTTGACGAAGGCCACCTAGTCGGTCAAGGGCAGCTTCAACGGCAGAAACCGATCCGGTAGTGTCAGGTGCTTCGGTTGAATCTCGTAGTTCCTGTAGGAGAGATTCGCCCTGGACTATCGTAGACGCACAGGCTTCGAGACACGACGCCCTGTGCTGGGCACACTGATCTAATAAACGTTCGGCTGTCTCCAGATTCTCAGCTACCTCGTCCTGTTGCAATTCTTGACGTAACTCATCCACCCAGCCACTTAGCTCTTTTTCATGTGTGTAAAATACCACGGCCAGATCCAGCCTTCGTCGCCGCTGCTCTACTCTCGCAGCAAAACTGCTCACGTGAGCCTCCAATTCTTGAGCCACCGCATAAATCTCGTCTGCTGCGCACTCTCCGGTATGAGCCAACTCTTCGGCAGCTGTCAGTAATTTCGTGGCATTCGTGTACGTATTCTGAGCGACATTCTCAAAGTGTTCGTGGCTCTTTTGGTATACTCTCGCTTTCTGCAGATTACGACCAACTCCTGTGTTCTTTCTTATAAATACTTCTCCATGATTCGTGAGCCAATCCAGAACTTGCTTCACATCCTCTTGGAACAATCTATGAATTTTAAAAATTGTCGTTTTAGGTCAATTTCATTTAGATTCATGAGACTATATCAGGAATGTTTGCCAATACCTTAAAGCGTGTCTTTGATGGAGTTTGACTTTTCTTGCATGCCAGCGAGCTTCCAAAGCTCGATGGTGTCCCAGAATTTGATGAATTACAGCTAGAACGTGGGATGCACCTTCGCTATAATCTGCTGCAGGATTCCCGCTCATTCCTCCATGGCAATCCATTCCATGATTATCCTGGTTCTATTTCAACCGAAAAATTTGTTTAATAATCGATATCTGTATTTTTTAAATATTTTTGTGTTATTCCAAGCTAAATGTAAGTGTCAAGGGACGTTATGTACAGTTTCAGTGATACATGCAATAATGTGGACAATCTAGCAGGATAGGATTTGGCATATATTAGGATTATCCAGCAGACATACATGTTTTCTGGTGGCATGGTCTATCCCTTGTGGCTGATTACACACTTGTACAAGATGATCCAGTTGGTAAAGAAGCTTCTTACTGGTACTATGCACCTAAACAGCACCACCCAAACCCATGTGAGTAATATTAATATTTATGTATGCAAACCTTCACCTATAGCAGAAAAATTCAGATTTCTTTTAACAATAACTGGTTAGGAACGATAAGCATGGAGGATGACCGTCGGTGACATTCGTGTAAGTATTGCCATATGCTTTCGTTACTTTCTTTGACAATGAAAATAATACATGTACGATATTGCACTAGTAAGATTGTGATACCCTGCTATACATATTTAGTCGAGTGTTAATTTATTTGTACAGGATTGCAGAACGCCATTCTCGGACAGACCCTCCTAAACACCAAGCTGAGGTTTTCATTGGCTAGAAAAAAGCTATGATAAAAATATCATACATAATTCTTGTGAAATGTATCCGAGCTAGAACCACTGGTGGTGCTTGAACTGTGACAAACTTGTAGCATGGCTCCCAATCCACTCAAAAGTGCTTGGTATGCATTGTAAACCTGTTAAATATCAGATTCACAAAAGACGATTTACACAAAAAGCAACATATGAGAAAAACAAAATGACTTTCCTGATAAATCTTTTCTTCCCATTTTATACATTCTTCTATCTTTAAACGTTTAAAGGGCGTCCTATAATTATTCCTGTACGATTAGCAATTATGATCAAGCAATTCTCTATTTTTATGCATCAACCACGCTATAAAAGAGCAAGGGTACGCCGACTGATCCTTTCTATTTTTATTTTTATATCGCGCGTATCGCAAAGGTTAATTAAAATAGTAACTAACGTGTTCTAGCAAAGGTGTTAAAATTATTTTTACCTCTGTATAAGCTTGACACATAGCCTCGTAGAGGGTCTGATGTTGTCTGATGTGAGATTCAAGGAGGGGGATTTCGTTAGGTAAGCTAGATGAGTCGCAAGCTTGACTCCATCCTGATACACTGTCAACGTACTGCTCGGCTTTGTGATGGAAAACTACGCTTAAACCTAGTACAGCGGTACGCTCATCCAGCCCAGCTGCGAATTCTTTCCACGCTCTATCTAATCTGCCAGCAACAGCTCGAACGTGTCCAGCAGCATAATGCTGGGTCTCCAATAATCTTCCAGCCATAGTAAGAATTTTATTGATGTTTACGTAAACGTTCATTGAGCTCATTGTGAAATGTTTGTGCTCCTCTTGGAGATTTTTGGCCAGCTGATAGGATCGACCAATCTCCACGTAATTGGCTAGAAATGCTTCCCTGTTGTGACAGATCCAATCAAACATTTTCTCACAATCCTGCTCGAACAATCTCAGTTGGAAACACTGATCTAACTTCATTTTTTTAATGTGCCACAATTGGAGTAGATGCTGCTGTGCTGCGTGCACAGAATCCAAGTGCTGGATAACCAGAGCTGCCAGAGCACGTCCATCAGGATCCGAACCTCCAGAAGCGCCGCTTTCGATACTTCCACCCTCTCCACTCGTATTATTAATATCTAAAATATTTATGTAAAAATTTAGTATGCTAATATATTGATATATATATAATTTAATGTAAAATTATTGATATATTGATATCTGTAGCTATTTTTTATTTCCTTTTTTTCTGGTAGTTTAGTCACATTTAATGTTATTCCTGAAACACTCACTGCTGTTAAATCTCTGCAGCAAACGTTGGCCAACTACTTCAATCTCTTCAACAGGAACTTTCATTATTTTTTTCTTCATTTCATTATGCAGGTCTATACCATGTTTAGCACCACCAACATCATCTGCAAAGTCATTTCTGCTAAGGTCTTCTTGCAAGTCGTCTAATCTATCAAGAAGGTCTGCTGCTTGCCATGTAAAATCTTCTACTGCTAATCTAGTATCAATCCATTGAGCATGGTCGTACTGCAGTGAGCCATCTAAGTCTGCAGTCAATTGGGAAGGATCTATGACTTTTGCTAACGCTTCTAAGCTTATGGTATTAATCTGTGGATAAAATAAGTTAGATTAGAGTAACATCAGATTTTTTAGGTAGATACTGTGCATGCTATATAGTAAACTGGTGGTGAATATTGAATTTTTGTAAAGGTCAACTTTTGTGGCCTAGCTCTATTTAAGGATACACATCTACATATGTGCTTCTGTATACTTGTACATATGTGTGTGCATATAGCACCATTTATACAGGGATGAGCTGCAGAACTTTATTCTTGGCATCTTTGCATCTAACACACAATAGGGAGATTTATATTTTGCTGCATCAGTGCATTCAATAAGCAGTGTAGTTCTGACACTGTGCCAAACTGGGACACAGGGCCTGGCTACCATTCCTGCACTATTACTATAACATCTTCCATATTCATCCCCACTACCACTATTGATTGTTCCATTTACCTCAAAGTTGTACTTCTTCTGCTTAGCCAACGAAGTCCTTTGTTTCTGCCAGAAATTATCTGGCTTGATAATAAATGCTACATGCACTGACCGGTGAAAATGTTCATGTAATACCTGTACACCAAGAAGAAAAATGAATAATACCTTAATGCATACAGTTATGATAATAGATAAGATATTTGATAAAAATTTAGTTGTTAACTTTATCTAAGTAAATCTTACCTTCAATATTGGCTTTACAGAATCCCAAGTGGCTCCTCTCATATCCACAATAACAGTAAAGCGTAAACCTCTTGTTTCATCATTTGGAATGGCTAGAAGATACTGTAAAAGACGCCGATAGTCCTCAGGTTTAGCACGTTCTCGTCTAGGTGTTGTGGGAAAGAAAAGGACAGGTCCTCCTCTACGGTCTCGTCCCCCTGGCAGGATGGCCAAACGTTCCTGTAGCAGAGGCAAAACCTCTGCTGCTCTTGTGCCATCCATATTTGAGTGTATATTTTAAATCACAACCTAAAAAAAAATATTTCTTAATAAAACTGATGCTTTTATTAATTGCTATTTTACAAGTAAGCTAGACATATCCTTTTAATTATTTTATAGAAATGCAAAAGAACGTCAGTTGGAAAAGAAGGAAGAAAATAAAGGAGTTGGAGTTACTGGTGTAAAACTAATAAAGCTTAATGTGTACTTTGCAGAGAAAAGCGACAGAATAATTACGGCGTTCTCGAGGTCGGTATCCTTAATTCTACAGAACTAACAGAAAAGCGTGCTCTAAATAAAACGCATGATTCGCACGACTGAGTAAAAAAAAAAAAAAAGAAAGACAAGAAACCGAAGAATTTCACATTTCTTTGTTGAAAAGCGAAAAAGAACTAATCCTTTTGGTTAAAGGTTGTTAAAAATTGTCAAGGTCAATTGAAATGCGGAATTCGATCGAGGGTGAAAAAAGGTCGAGTGTTTATGCGGGGGAAAGATCGTAAAAGGGGGAAAAGTTGAGGACTGTCAAAATTTTCGAACGGCTTTGCTATTGTTTATAGTCCGTTAAAGTTTGCCGGGGAAAAGAGGGCTCTCAAGGAGATTCTTGTGTTTTCATGGCGAAATTTGGAAGTAGAATCAAGAGACAGCATATTTATATGACGACGGCGTTAGGGTTTGGCGAAAGTTTTATTAAGACTGTCAAACCTTCTTCGATAGAGACCAACAGGAGCTGTGAAAAGATTGACGCGACCTTTTTTAAGGAAAGGGGGAGAGGATTTTTCGGCAATTAGACGTTTGAATTTAACGAGAAAAAAGTTTATCTTACTTGGATGATGGGGAGCATTTGGAGTCTACCGTTTTCCTCGTTTTCGTCGGCAGCTCGGCAGGATGGCTGTACTCCAGAGTTCTTTTTGGATTCCTAGTAATCCTCGGGGAAACATCAGAGCACATATTGAGAATTTTGAAAGAGAATCATGCGAGCAACGCTAGATCAAAGCCGCCTGCCATCTCCGGAAACAAATTTGCAGCCGCAACTGTTCGCGGAACTGTAGACGGTGTAGGAGAACCGAGGATTCGGAGGATTCCTTTCCTCGATACGAACACGACCACTACGAGTACGACTTCCTCTCCTCTTTCGACGGGTTTTCAAGAGCGTTTCGCTTTCGAAGGATTTCTTTAACCAAATTCCCGTTAGATGGCACCAGATGCGCGTTAGAATCTAGAGGTGTTTTTTAAACACGAATTTCGGGACTAAATTTCTCAAGCTTAAATTTTTCTGTGCTCCATTTTCTTTTAACTTTTACATTCCTTACCTTTTTGCAATGAATTTGTACCAACACTTACTTATCAGAAGTTTTTTAATTGATTTTCAACGTTACGGTTTTTTTTTGCGTGGTTTTCCCTCCTCCTAACACACGTATGCACTTACCATCTGAGAACATTTATTTTATTAAATTAACGCTAGAAGGCAGCACGTAATGCTTTTCATTCACCACTCACCAGGCGCGTCAATTTAAGCGAATTCGAGGTCAATCGATTCTTCAAATTTCAAGTTTATCCTGTTATGAATATTCATTGTATGATACTCACCGCAGCAACCAATCTGCCCTTTGCCAATTTTAGTTTTTATAATATAAACCTACGATCGTAATATTTATATCTACTCTTTTATACATTCCACGTTTAATTTTTGCTGTGAATAAATAACCAATAATAAAACCAAATTCTTTCGCACACATCGTTTACATTTTCACTTCGGTTTATTTTTGTTTGTAGTTCAGCCTACTTCTGGTTTGGGTTTGATATATTAATTTAGTTACAATTTCTACATTTGGTAAAATTTTCTTAAATTTTGCAATAAATATAGAAAATCTGATTTTATCCTGTAAAAATGATATACTTTAAATTTATCTCTTTTTTAACATAGAGATCGAGCGAGCTATAATAATTTTATATTGTTCCGAACCTTTTAAGATGGTTATAATTTGTACTATATCTTACAGTAACAATTTCTTTGTCGAACAATCGACAAGCCTAAACATAAACCGTTCATAAATAGATATATATATATATTGTTCGGAGAAACTATATTAGCGTTCGATAAATATATCAGAGTATATAGTTATAAATTGTAATGGTTGATTTAAATATTTTACTTTTTAAGAGTTGACCGATTCCTCCATTGTTGAATAAGGAACGAAAATTTTAAGGGATTTTCAATTTTAGAATGTAATTGTTAATAAAAAGCCATTAAAAAATTTTAACGGTTGTAACAGGTGTTTAAGCGGGAAGGAAAAATTCGGCAAATCATTTTGAAGAGGAGTCGAACTGTCGCTAGTGAATCCTGCCAAAAACGTAGTGCCGAAAAACTTAAGTAAAATCAATAAATTTTTGCAAAATTCTTGCAAAAATGTCATCAGCCAAAACGATTTAATCACTTTCTATTGCTTCAACCTTCAGATAATAAATAATATTCAGGTTTTCTCACGGTTCTTGGGTGTTAAATTTGAAAAATGGCTGAACGAGTTGTTGATAATGCTGAAGAGGAGAACTCCATCACGATGTTGGACGTTTTACAGGAAGAAAATCAGCTAGAAGAAGATGCCAATGCTGTTTTAGGTGCTTCTGATGACAAAAATTGTACATACAGCAAGGTATAAAGCAATAACTACCATTAACCTCTTTGTTTGACTATCAGAAAAAGATTAGTAATCTGCCATTTGGATGAAAATGTAAAGTTATTATAAAATCTTGCGAGTTTCTGATGTTGAAAATTAAATATTAAGTAAAATATTATACAATCATTTTTGTTAACATCTTTGACTGATCAATGGATAAGATTCTACAACATTCTATGACTTCTTTGAATATGTGAATAGAGTTAGTATTTTTGTAAAATTTGTATTGATTTATCCAAAATTTTAGGGATACATTCGCCAAGCTTTGTATGCATGCAAAACTTGCTGCCAGAAAGAGCGTGCTGGTGTATGCCTTGCTTGTAGTTTTCATTGTCATGAAGGCCACGAGCTTGTTGAATTATATACCAAAAGACATTTTAGATGTGACTGTGGTAATTCCATTTTTGGAAGTAAAAAGTGCAATCTAGATACAGTAAGTTTTTTTATCTTACGATATGAATGAAAAAAAATCTAATATTAATAATCTTTGGTTTGTAGTCTAAATCACCTACGAACAATGAAAATACATACAACCAAAACTTTGATGGTGTTTACTGCATTTGCGCAAGGCCATATCCTGATCTGGATAGTTCCAATAATGACATAATGCTCCAATGCATTATTTGCGAGGATTGGTATCATTCTAAGGTAATGAAATTTGTTTTATGGGCTATAAGTAGACAAATCCAAATTTTTACCCATTATTTTAGCATTTGGAATGTGGAAACAATGTACCAGAGGATGATGACTATGATGAAATGATTTGTGCTGGGTGCATGAAAAATCATAGTTTTCTGTGGCATTACGCTGCTAAACATGCAGGTAAATTATACATTTTTTAATGAATTTGTATAAAAATTAACAAAAAGTTTAGTTTCCCAGTCTAAATCTTTGGATACTGAGAAAAAGGAGGATAAGGTAGATGTTGACACCATAAAGGAAGTGTGTCAGCTGCCAGAAGAAGAGCCCAAAGATGTAAAAGGAAGCTGCTTCTGGTCGGAAGGATGGAGATCTAATTTATGTACCTGTGACAAATGCAAAGCTGTATGCTATTCTGAATTTTATTCTCTAATGTTTTCCTTTCTTTTATAAGTTAATCATTTCAGTTAATTTACTTTGTTTTTATAGATGTACGAAGAAAAGAGGATTTCATTCTTATTGGACTCTACAGATAGTGTTCAAGCATATGAAGAGGCTGGAAAGCTTCATTATAGAGAATCCCAGTATGAAAAAGGAATGAAAGCTTTGGCTTCGTTGGGCCATGTTGAGCAATTGAATGCAATTGAAGGTAATTATGCTTGAATTATATCCAGAAGCAGATGTAAAATATATATTCATTTTGTTTTATTTTCAGAGTATAATAAAATGAAAGAACGTCTTAAACAGTATTTGCAAAAGTTTGCTGATAATAAGAAAGTCGTTAGGGAGGAAGATATTAAGGAATTCTTTTCTGAGATGGAATCGAGAAAACGTCCAAAAGTTATTGTACCATCCTTCTGTCGCTAAATTTGTTTCCAATAGATATTAATATTAGCTGGCAATTCGTATTTAAATTCAAGTTTACTCAAAATAAATGTATATTATATGGTTTTCAAAAGATATTAATAAATAATTTTTTGATACAAAATCAGAGGAAATCTCGTTAATCCTACAAAAAGTAGAAGAAAATGAAATGTGAATTCATCTTAATATGATTTATCATTAGGCAAGACAGGTTATTTTTGTGTGACTTATGTTTTATTATCAATTAAGTAGGTACATTTTTAATGGATAAAACCACTTTACAATTTTATGAGCGTTAGAGCACTTGTTTCGTGTATGTAAAAATTTGAGATCAAAAGCTTAGAAGGCACTAGGCGATAATATCGAAAAATGTTCAAGCTGATACTCCATTATTCTCATGAGTGCCATTTTTATATTTAGGCCAGCAATCCTTAGTTTTTTCTAAGTTTAAAGGCAAAATTACAATTGGTTCATTACAATTTGGTTTATCAGTATAGATAGACCAAGTCTTTTCTGTACAATTAAAAATCCCTGTGCAGATTGTCTTCACGTAATCATGAGGATTGATTTCCTGGTAAACTCGACATTTGTCGTCAGTTTGGTCACTCAATATGTTCAATACGTCCCTCAGGCACTTTGGTGGTTTATGATTATTGATTGCTGCCATTCTCCTTATGCTACTCTCGATTATCAAACCTTCAACTTCTTGTATTTTCAAACGCAGGTACCTAAAAAAAATTTGTTTAAAAATTATCGTTATCGTCACTAACTCTTAATAACTTTAACTTTTTATTAACATAAAAATAAATGTTTACTTGTTGCAGTGGTAAATGACTTCACCAGGACTGACAGTCAGCATGCTGAGTTGTGACTGTTTTCCATCTGAATCTGCTGGTCCAATTTCAGCATTGTGGAACATTCTGTCTCCTTCTTGTTGCAAGAATGTCATATTAACTGAGAACCCTTCAGCAGCTCCACATCCGTTATTTCTCAAGATTTCTTGGGCCTGCACGTAATTCTCTGCTGCCAAAAGAGCTCGTGTCAGGAAGTACCTGGCTGATATCAAGAAAGAGGAAGGATTAAATCACCATGTTATAAAAATATCGAAGAATCCTCGAAGGATGTGCTTACGTGATTTTCCAGAACGAAGTTTAGCAGCACTGAGCGTATTAATACTGTAGACCAAACCATGTTGGTTATAGCCCATGGTGTATCCTGGCAGGAAACCTGCGTAGCTCAAGGACATGAACTTTTCCTCCTTGTAGCCATGTTCAATAATATGCGCGTGCACCAGGTACCAATGATTCAGAGTCTCGCTCAAAGCATCCTCGTTGTGGCCAAGAATTTCCTAATCGAGATATATAATCATCCTGTATTATATGGAAGGTCGATTACCATTTCTGCGATTATTAATTACAATTGTCATAATTACTGCTAATTGTTTCCAATAGACTTTTATGTGTATTTACCTGACCGGGCTCGTTGCATATTATCGTTGAACAACCAATCGGCTGGTCCTGTCCAAAAGTTCCGTCGGCCACATTTGGAACAATATCGTCCAAATGCATCAGAAATAGCTGCAAACATTTTTCAACCATTATTGTGACAATTCGATCAATTACAACATTCATAATACTTTGATGTAACAAAAGCAACAGTTTATAGAAAAATGATCAGGATATGATTATTCAACTCCTAAATGCATAATTAGAAAATGTTTTAATTCAAAATTTTGAAATTTTTCTTATAGAACAATTTAGGATAAAAAATTACAAATGTATTTTATTTTTTAGGCCGAGTGGATTTAACAGTCTGGTCAAAGAGGATCAGTCCGAGGTAGAGATGAAAAGAAAATTGCAGAATGTTAACATTGCGTAGGAGAATTGGAGTAAAGTGTGCAGAGGCAAGAGAGAAGAACAAGATTTGCCAATGCGAGTAATAAATTGCATTCCGTAAAGGCGGCTTATTAAATATTCATCCGTGATCAGAGTCAACGAGGAGGACAACAACGCTCTAAATGCTGAGATAATTCCACGAGCGTTACGGTCGGATGAAGCCGATAATTTCACTCCATTCTTGGATTGGTAAATTACAATATTTCCCCATTGACCCTGTCATCGCCTCGGCAAATCCCATCTCCATGCGAACGTATTAGACTGCGCTGGTGAATGCCGAGATCCTCCAACTCTATATACACACGAACCGCGGAAATTAACAAACACCGCAGATAAATCATTAGGATCGCCATTATTCCCATTTATATTCTAATGCGAAAATCTTTGTAATAATCTACAAATCTTCAATTGTTATTATGCTTCGTGCCTCGAGTTGTTAAACTTATACATTTACGACTGTATACATTCCAATTTCACTTTTATGAATCCTAAATATTATTGCACATTGACTCTTTCAGTATCTCGAGTTATAACGTTTACGACCCTATTAATAATTATTCAAATCTGTATGTCTCTATAAATCTCAAATCCTTTTTAATTTATCACCTGCGAATTTTTAATCATTTTCAGAATAACCGAGTATTGTAATTTGCCTTTAATTATTTCTTTAATTTATCGTCAATATTGTATAATTTTTAATTAATCCGACGTCTCGATTTAATATTTAACTAAAATCTAGTTTAGTTTAAGATACCTTGTAGAATGGAACATTAGCACCATCGGCAGTTCCCTGGATTTCCCTGACGTACTGTGGAAATTGCTGTGTGACACATGCCAAGGTGTCATCGTAGACCCTTCTCCCTTCCGGTGTTTCGTAGAGTGGCAAGTACGTCTCTTGGAGTGGTCGATAAGTGGCCACGTAATCTTGAATCAGTTTTCCAAAAGTTCGGCCCTGGGAAATAAAAAAATTATAATGTTTTATTATTAAACTTCCTGCATCCTGTGATGCAACTCTCTTTTTCTATTAAAAAATCCAGTAAATTATGATTGGCGTTATATCAACGAGAAAACTCATACATCACACCTTCTCTTTGTCTATTTCTTCACGAGTCTTGATTTTCCAAGCTCTTTGTGAGAAGAGAACGGTTCATTGACTCGGTGTACTTGAGGCGAAAACTGACGATTTGTTTTAGTTAATGAAAGGAAATTCTAGATCACATGGATTTATCAGGATCTGTATCTGCCAAGGTTATCATCGTTTTAATCGACGCGTTTGTACATTTATATTCATGCAAATTAATTCAAAGTATTGAAACTCGTTAGAATTAAACATAAGTATATGTATAATATTTCTGTACAAACTTTTCATTTTTCTATCATTTCTACTATAATTTATTTTACTAACTCCTTCATCCCCCCCCCCCCCCCTCCTCCCATATAGAAACGCACGAGTGGAAAATCATTTTCATTCTCCTGGAAACTTAATATGGCTTGACAGCACCTGGAAAGTTTCCCAATCCAGTCTCTCTCTGGTAATTCTATTCGAGATTAGATATATAAGATTTTTCACCCGATCATGGCCTTGCACTCGACTGCTAAAACGTTACGTCTAAACTCAAGTAGATAAAGCCTCGCCGTCTCGGTTCCATAAACTAACAAAAGAAATTATGGTAGAGACCAATCTCATTTAATTTACGTACGCGTGACAGTTCTCCTTGGATATCGAATATTTTCACGAAAGACCATAAAATCGAGAGAATTATTACGTCGCTTTGTACGCTCGTATAATTGATTTAATGTGATTTTCTTATAGTCCTATGATATTTTTCCAGTCAATCATATTAATTTATATAATTTTATATTTTCAGACAAGAAAATTATTATCCACGTAGGATACTGCTTATTTTTCTAATTTCCATTTTACTTTTACGTGGATATTGCGGATTTATAATAATAAATATATATTTTTAATATCCCCTAAAATTCCATTTTTGCCTCTGTTATTTTAAACTTCGAAATATACAATTTATTTATTTTTCTTCGTACTGGAAACTAATCGTAATTATATATATATATATATATATTTAAGTAAGTATCTTTTCTTTAATATAGTCACGGACCAGTGTGATTTATTGTTCAGTGATTTGCATGAGAGAGGAGAAAAAAAGGCTCTATTGTCTTGCTAATGTTAAACACGTGACGATAAATATATGTAAAATATATACCGGGTGTAAAATTAATTTTTATCAGTCCTGATTAAAAGTTATCAAGAGTTAATAAAATTTGTGCGATTCCAAAAGATAGCATTAATCAATATAGACAAGGTCACGTGTTGCTCCATCACAACGCTCAGCCAATAGGAAGCGCGGATCTAAAAATTCTTTAATCTTCGATAACTTTTTGTTTAAGGGTCGAATAAAAAAATTGTACAGAAGATTTTTTCTTTAAAATGTCTTCCTCTACCTAAAATTTTCTGATTGAAAAAAATGAAATGTACACCCTGTACATGTGTATTATATTGACCAGCGATTCGGTGAGCTTATCCGATTAGTTCCGAACATGAAGGAAATCCTGACCAACGATGTATGCTTGAGCTACCAACATATGCAGGAGTGTTCTTTTTTAAATAAATAAATCACAGTCACATCCGATATTATCTCAATTGTCATTGCAACATTGTCATGTACTTAATAACTAACCAGACGCTTCAAATGCTAATTACTGGGAAATCCACGTCAGATTGATAACCGGATAATCGAAGAGCTTGTACAAAGCCTAATTTTTTATATTAACATTGAAATTGAGAGGCTTGGCAATTTTTCTACAAATTCTCGAAAATTTGCGTCAATTTCATACTTGGATTGTTATACGCGATTATACTGGACTGGTTTGAATAAAATGATTTCATTTAATTTTTTCTTGTAAAAATATTAAAGTGTAAAAAGTTGTTACGCCTTTTTGTAGTTATATTTACAGCGAGTAATTTTTGTTAGGATAATTAGAAGAGACTTTTTTTCTCGACTAAAGGCCAGAGTTTTTTTTTGTTGCAAAATTGGAAAAAGGTCCGTGACAAAGACCGTTACGTTAAACAATTTCTATAACATCGTGTAAGAATGCTTCGATTGTTCTTTCATGCAGTGCATAAAAGAGATAAGGTGCCAGAGTTTGATGTTTTGCTCGATTTATTTTTAGCTGCTAATTTGTTCTTTACAGCTTCCACCAAATAACGATGACGGAATGACTGATCGCGTAATTGCAATTAAAGTCTTGCGCCATGTCTGAAAATATATTTCTAAACTGAGCCCAGTGAGATAGTGATAGTTATTATTATTATTATATTGTTTTACTGTTATAATCATTTTCCAGCTTGTAGGAATAAAAATTCGATAAATTTGTGAAGCATAAATCAATTGAAATAAAATTTTATTATTACGAAAAGAAATGTTTATAAATTTAAATAATATTATATGACTTATAAAAATTTTGCAATACTTGTCTTTATATATTGATACAAGTCACGTTGATCTTAATAAGTAATAAAAATTAATTTAAACATTTTCAGTCAAGCAAGTTTAATTGAAAAGGGGAAAGTGTAGTGTTTTTTTTTTTTTTTTTTTGATGATTGGAACATATTTAATAATTCTTTTCATAACTGCGAGTATAATATAATTGGAAATACTGAATAAATATCAGATTATTCGCCTAGCAAACGTGAACCATTACATTGTGTAATGAATAAGAAAAATGCCAGTTGATTTTCTCGAGTAAATAAGCAATGTGAATTATGCAATTGCAACGGCAATAACATTATTAATATATCCGGAATTGTACCAATCAATTATTCATTAGATTGAGAAAAATCCTGAAGCATTAACCGAGGAATCGGAAATAAGAGGAAAATCACCTTTACGATGATTTTATGCTACTCCACGTATACGAATACTATATACGTAATCATAAGATTTGCTCACTGAAATTTCTTTATTCTCACTCTTATCAACAAACTGACATAACTGGATCACTCAGATTCATCCTGCAGAGTATTTTTAATCGACGTTCATGTCTCACTAAAACTATAAATATTTAAGAGAAATAATTAGCATTTTATGAATTCAAGATTTCTCCCTTCTAATTAAATGTGTATATTGCAACTCTTAAACTTAAGTGTTTATATTTAATCAGTATAGAAAAAGAAAATTCTCACAAATGCAAATACTGATTAATATATATATATATATATGCTATAATATTTTTATTAACTAGTAAAATGCCATAAAATTGATTTGTTTTTTTCATCTGTCTCATAGAGAGTTTGCATTCCATGTGCTGATTATGTTACAATTGCAGAGGTGGAATAAATAATAAAAGTGAAAAGATGACTTGAGATAATGTATAGACTACCATATACGTCTTAGTTAGAAGTGTTATCTTTTGTGCAAACAAAATAAAATTGAAGTTGGAATAAAGTGTGTTTAAATATTTTGTTAATATTAGCAAGTAATTTTAATATGATTTTTTCCTTTTCAAATTTTTATTGGTATTCACAATTGAATAAAATATATGAATAATAATAGTGATTCACACCAAGCAGTTCTAAACTGATTCCTTTTTCTTGATTTTCCCTCCGTATCCAATTGAACAAAAACTAAGAGTAATAATAGTGATTTTACCAAGCAATTTTAAGTTAATGTCTTTTTGCTCGTCTCATGATTTATTTTCTATTGAATGAGAAGTAGGACTAATAATAGCGATGTTATCAAGTAACTCTAAGTCATTTTTTTTTAATTTTGGACTTGTATTCATATTCAATTGAATAGAACGAAAAGTAAGAAGAAAAATAGTAATATTATTAAAAAATTCAAAGTCGAAGTTTTTTGGTTCGAATCTTTGTTTGTTTTCGATTAGATGAGAATTTGGAATAAACATAGTGATAATTGGTCTAAGCGAAATGAAAATAGCTTACAATATCATATCCAATTTCGTAATGGGTTCCTCTGGTGTATATGATGGGTACTGCGTTTCTCCTGCCGATTCCCTTCGGATCGCATATTTCCTCCTCGAGACATCCGGTTGCAGCCATTTCCGGTTCCCCTCGCGAGCTGTTCTTCCACTGTAAAATGTTTCATGCGTTTTCGAATATAATATACTCGCTATCTTCGCTTAACGTCGCTCTTGTTTCATTATCGGTAACGTTATCGATGCCACAAATATCATAAATTCAGAAGCCATGGTTCATTCTGATAAAGTGTAACGCCTCTCAAGAGACGAGACTATAATATCTTTCATTCCAAAAATCAAACTTTAACGAACTATTCAAACTGCTAATTACATTTATTTTGAGATACAAAAATAGATGAATAAAGCATGAACCGTATACTATTATATTAATGAGAGAAGAAAAATTAATTGAATTAAAATAATTGGTTAGGTAAACTGCAAGAAGGAGGGGAGGGGGTGGGCTATTATACTAGGAAGTATGAACGAACAAAAGAGAAAAATAAGCAAAGAAATTTAGTTTAGTAATTGAATGGAAAAAGAGAGTAGGGTAAAAGAGTACAATTTTTTTAAATTTTATATACAAAGTAGAATTTGAGTTAAATACAAAAAATTAAATAAATTGAAAAGACTGGAATATCGATGAAGAAGGAGAACAAAGATTTAGTAAAAAATGAGAGAGAGGGAAAGAAAAGTAAGATCAATGACCGAGAATAAGAAGGGGTGAAAGTAAACGGAAAGACACAAACAAAAGAAAGGTAAATGGAGAATTTCAGTTCGAGGTGGAATAAAGGAGGGGATGAAAGAGAAGACTATGGATTTAAAGAATTTCGTGAGTTATTGAAATAAAAAATAGAAAAAAAGGTAAGGGATGAAATAAAATCTAGTTTAAAAAGAAATAATAAAATAAAAATAAAAAATGTCAGAGGCTTAACGTTTGAATAAGAGAAAGAAGGGAAAATGTTAAGGGTGAATGTAGAAAAAAGAAACGATATTTAAATAAGGATACGAACCAGATTGTGGTAGAAAAGAGAATTGGAGCTGGAGGAACGGTTTGAAGTGGCCGTTGAAACGACGATGACCGTCGCAGTAGGACGACTGGCTGCTCGGCGAGTACCTGGCGGCCAGGAAGACTGTAATCTGCCTCTTATCGACTAGTGTCCACTATATACTAACACCGTTCTAACCGACGCCCGCTGCTCCACAAGAAAGAATTCTATTGCTCGATTCCCCGATGACCTTGGCGCAAACCCGTCCACCCGTCAATTAAAAAATTGCCACTACCCCCACCCCGCTTTTTCATCAATCAATTCAATCGCAAATTACCTGCATAAAACCCATACGATATAGCCAATTCTCACTCTTATCGATTTTTAAAATTTCACTCGCCAAGCCTCAAGAAGATGACCCACTTGATTAGCTTGGAAAGGTGGAGGGGTTAAAGGTTAAATTTCAATCACGTACTTTCTTAGTTATGTTTAATTTTGTGTAATTAGTTGGGATTTTGATACAGCAGGGGGTTTACAGCGATATAATTGTTGTCGCGAGTTTGAAAGAATTTTCACACTGCAGTGTCCGCCATTTTGGTACCATCGTTATTCTTCTTTTACGTGATTTCGAAAAGGTGCCATCTGCCGATAAACGCCGCTGGTTTTTGTCCTCTTTACTCTTTTGTACGACTGGGGGGAGGCTTGATCGATTTTCGATTTTGGCCCTTCCGCCCCCCACTTCTATTCTCAATCTCGCATTTCCTGCAGAAATCCCTCCATCGACGACAGCAAAAGATTCTCCATTCCAGGAGCGCGTTTGACTTTCCATACAAATTGGCAAATCGACGGCAAAACGATGCATTTGTTACTCTCCCGTTTGCCAATCCTTGCAGTCCTTTATGCACGTGAAAAATCTATCATTTTCAGCCATGCGGCTACCAATTCCCATTCACCGAAAAATCATTTCCGCTGATCCACAAAAGGACCTTCGCCATTTATCAAAAATTCAATAGCGAACAAATTTTAAGAATTATCTCGATAAATAAACTATTATTACCGTTAGATCTCATCAATGACAGGTAGGACTATTTTATAAATATTCGAACGTAATTAAAAATTATGACTGAAAACGCGAAGATAATTTTTTATCATTATAAACATTGGACGATATGAAAAATCGGAGAAAAGTCAAAGCAGTAGGGAGAATCAGAGAGGGGGGAGGGGATTTACCATCGCTATTAGAACAATTTTTCAAAACCTCTCATCAGTTAATATTTTTACAATATTATCTCCATGAAGCTATTTTTACACAATGACCTTGATTCCACAGTTAGGTAAGAATGTCGTTCTTGATACATTTTTCTCAATAAATATACATACATAACCAAAAATAATTAAGATAAGAAATGACTTCATAAAAAATAATGAGTAGAAGTGCGAGGAAGATAATTTTGTAAGATTTTAAAGAACGAACGGTATGTGAGGTTGGAGAGGGGAAAGTGAGAGGAGTGGGGAGGGGTAGAGTGGGAGGAGAATCGTATCATCGTCATTCGCGAACAGGGCAAAGCGAATAATGACTGAAATGACGAAACGTGCGATCGTCCAAGGTTGCAACTTGCCAATAGATCATATCTTTTCTTATAGCCTTACCGAGCGAGTGACATTCGCTCGTTGTAATTAAATATTAAGTACACTCGTTAGGTACTAATGAACGCTTTCTTCGTCAAGGATCGAGACCACAGGTGTGATCTATGTGTCGCTAACCTCACTCGCGTCCATGGATCCCAACGACATGAGATTCAGGCTGCTCGTGAGAAAATCAAACCTGAAATTACTAGCATTATACACCAAGTTCTCTCATTTATATCGAGATTATTATTAAATATCAAGTACACTCGTTGGACACTGATGAAAGTTTTATTGCATAAAAAAACATCAGCTAGATCACACGAATGATCTATAGATCCCATTATAAAATTTTCATAATTTTATTGTTTATACGGTTAATTTACTGCTAGACTTTCTTATGCTAATTCTGCACTATTGACTGTTTTACATTTTATAGATCTAGCGATGCATGGATCCAGTGATCTATGGATCTTAGAACGAGATTCACATAAATACATTGTTTAGATCGAGAAAACCAGATTGTTGCAGTCCTTTAATGCTGATTAGTCATTGATCGCGCGTTTCTTCTGTAAATTGCTCTTTTTTCTCTCTCCCCCCTCCCCCCCCCCCACCACCACCACACTATACCATTGACCCTACAGATCTTCGCGATCAGACGCTGATACCGAAATGACTGTCGATAATGTGCAGCAGGAAAATAATGTATTAAGCTGAAAAAGGATTGGAAAAAAGATTGTTTCATTGGCATTGGCACGGTTTAGACAATCCGGCACTCTATGCATATTAAATTATATAATTGCCTAATGTGACTTCTCATTCGTTACTAATTAACCACACTTGTTCCCTTTAATTACCCCCTCCCTCCGTCTTCACAGCATATCCTTCCTCTGCACATTTTTATTGAAAATTCCTCTCCTTTATTTTCGTTCCATTACCTTCTGTCTCTTTTCCCATTTTTTTAAAACACTAAATTATTTATGAACAAAGGTAAATTATTCATTGATCGACAATACTCTTTTTCGTTTATTTCGGCAAAAACACATGGAAGGAAGGTGGAAAAATTCAATGTCATTGCGAGGAAATTGTACTGTATGATATTTCACTACGCAGGCAGGTTTTATGGCTTCCAGATTTTACCTAGAATCTTGTTAGATCTATTATCCAACACTGAAATGTGGCTTCCATCGGTGAGGTCGCGACTTTTAACATTTCATTTTATTAAGGCGAATAAATTACATTTTCGATTTACCTTCTTCTTAGTCTTTACGTAACACACCGGAGATCAACATTTATGAACTTGAAAGACTAATAACGTCCCGTTAATTTTATTGCTGCAATTCCGACGTATTTTTACG
The DNA here is from genome assembly GCF_024137725.1 of Prorops nasuta. NCBI lineage: Eukaryota > Metazoa > Arthropoda > Insecta > Hymenoptera > Bethylidae > Prorops > Prorops nasuta. Next base: position 8,079,158 of record NW_027116805.1, on the reverse strand, counting down.
CGAGCGAGCGAAAATAATTTCTCCACGACGCTCGAAAAATTCGCATTTGAAAATTATCATTCCTCGTCGAAGAGTTTATCCTAAAACTTGATGCAATAATCACAAGGAAATTTTAAGCTGATTGGAATTCATATAAATCAATTTTTTATATCGCTGTTTATTTTTATTCATTCGATCAAAATTATTCATGCGAAAAAAATTACTAAAAATTAATCCTATAATAAATATTAATAATTATTGTGAAATCATCGAGTATCTTTTTTCTAGAATTATTTTTTGGGCCTGCTATATCTACAAAAAAAGTAATTTAATTTAAAAAATGTTGATTTTTTGTTCCAGGTTTATTTTAAAGCTTTGTACAATAATAACGGTAAATTTTCTGAGTGAAATTTGTGTAATTAATCGGCTGCAATTTCTGTATACTTTTATTTCAAATAGAAATGATCGATCGCTGCTAAAAATAAATTCTTGCGCGGATTAACAAATATCGAAATTGTTCAAGTGTCTTTCATCGTAGGATTCCTTTTTTTTTTTTTTTTTTTTTTGAATTTGCCATATCCAGTTAGGAAATAATTACGAGTACCATTCAAACTTTATGCGTTCGCGTGTCAATCGGTACAAAGCCAACTAATTTGAGTTTTCGAAACAATTGATCGACACCAATGTGGACCAGAAACCCCGAAACATCCCTCGCTATTCTGATTGCGATTTTGTTCATTTTTAATATGCAAATTTTGCTCCAATTATGGCATCAAACTTCGTCTCGTAAATTATATACGTGCTTTACCGTAATTCGTCAATCGATCGTACGGATTTGATGAATCCCGTTGGCTTTCGAGTAAATTATAAACAATAAACGGGCTGTTTCCTGAAATCTCTTTAAAATCAACATTCTTTTTCCACTGGGGGTAAACAGAGGGTAAAATCAATTTAAATATAAATCAAATACTATTGTTGCTATCATAACGAGAAAGATATAATTCCTAAAAATGTATAAATAGAATAGTTTCCATCATCGAAAAAAGACTGACTAATTTAAACGAAACTATTTATTTTAAGCTCCGATTTAAAAGGAATTAAGAGATAGAAAGGAATAATATAATTACAAGCTAATTAAAATCTACAACACCAAAGACAAAAAAAGTAGTAAATAATTTGTATTTTTAATTCTTATCGAAAGAAATCAACAGATAAATTTAAATATTATAGTCCATCAAGTAGAACAAGAAGAACAGAATTCATCAAGAAAAATTGGAAGGATTTTGAAATTGTTTAAGAAAAGAAAAGTTTGAATAAAATTTGCAAGATTTTATTTTTACTCCAAAGCACTCCGAGAATGAATTTGAATATTACAAATTCAATCGAGCGAACAATTAATAAAAGGGGCATAGAATTGAATAGGGGAAAAATATCGAGAAAGAATTAAAGATGATAAAGTGGTTCAAGAAAAGAGAAGCTCGAATGAATTTTGCAAGATTGGTCGAGGCACAATTGGGGAGTTTCGAATGCTTGATTGCGGAGTTTGTGTTTTTAATCACTTTGCGAGGAGCCGACTGGGCTTTTAATTAGCGAGCACCTCGCCAGGAGTCGCTAATTGTCATGGCGGCCATTTCATTAAACGTGGGGATTTTTCGTCGACCACCCCAATCGGTGCGGCACGCGATTCCCTGATTACACGGAAGCTCGACGATCCACTAATCATCCCTGGTCATTCGTCGAGTTGTAGGTGTTGGTCCTATTTATTTTCCTTCATCGCCAACCCCGAATGGAAACCAACCCCTTATGCGCTAGCCTGGCCAACCATGATGGATCATTATTTCACCCATTTACCTCGCGTGTTCCATTAACCGCAATCGCGCCCACCGTCCGATTCATGAATTTATTATTTTAATTACGGATATTTGCCTCGTGTGATTTATCGAGCCTCGTCCTTCCGATAGGACTCGCGATTTTCCAACTTCTACTCACCCTTAACCGACAGTTTCCCTCAAGTTGTATTGTCGCAGGCTCGAAAGGATCGGAAGAGGAAGAAATAAGTTATAAAAGGAGGAAATTGGTGAAGTGGAAGGAGTGGAGAAAATCGAGGCTTTTGTTCAATTAATTATTTCAATTATTGATATTCGTGTGATTTATGGATCCACGTCATTTCCTCAAGGACACTCGCGACTCTCTATCATCCCCCTCTCCTACATGCACGCATACTCGCTCACTCATTCTTCAATCGTTCCCCTGAAATTGGATTGTCCAGCTCGAAAGGATCAGGAAAGAAAGAAACTTACAAAAGGGAAATTAGAAACGAGTAATAAGGGACACGAATGAATGGGAAGTAGGGGAAAAAACGACGTAGGGGAGAGTTAAGATTTTTTAGTAAATTTGAGTGAAGAGCTGCGCGGAGCAGGGGTTGAATTTTATCAGAATTTAGAGAGCCGAACGTGTCTTTTAATTCTGTGGAGAAAGGATTCTCGAGTGAATAGAAATGGTGGTGGGGTGAGGGTGGGAAGGAAGAGAGTCCTGTTGGACACGATAGGTTGGCTCTAATTCCCTCTTAACCCCTCACGCACACGCAGCGAGTTAACCAGCACCCCCTGACACCCCCTGCGACCTCGCGTACTCGCGCCAGGAGCTTCTATTTCGGTCAAGGCCACAGCTGCCCTTGGCACACTGCCCCTCATCGACGGCCCAACCAATCCACGAACGGCTCCATCTATTCTCATTGGCTACTTCCCCTACTATTCTACTCACCTCTTCCCAGCTCTCCATCAACATTCGCCTCAACCCCTTTGCCTGTGCTTACCCCTAGTATCATCCATGTCCTGCTTACACCTACTTTGGGCCCACATCCACCCTGTTCTTCAATCCCTCCTCGGCTTCTTCTCTGTACTTTTCTTCCCAACATCTTCAATTTACTCATTTCCTGTCTTTCTTTCACCATTATTTCCTCCTGAAAATTTAATTTTTAATTCAAACTAAATTTTTTACTGTTAGCTTTTCCACCTCTGACCATATATACTCTCGTACTACTTGTTTGTTGCGGACCTCCTAATTTTTTATCCATCCACACACGTGATATTCTGAAATAACCGTCTCTCTCTCTCTCTCTCTTTACTCTCAACTGTTTACCAATCTCGCAACGCCATTTTAATTTTTCATCTTCCTGTTTGCCTGTTTTTATACTTTTCCACCCCCACTCTCCCCCCTTTTATTAGTATCGTCAATCCACTACGCTTTCCTTTGCATTCGTCCACCACTCTCACTTGTGTACCTTATCCACTACACACTGTTTGACTAATCTACTTGGCCGACTACGCTCCGGGTTTACCTACTTCGTACGATGAATTTATTAACGGTGAAAATTATGCTGCCAGATATCACGTGCCAATTCTCTTAATTAACGTCGTCGAAACGACCGAAGATAAACAGTACGATATTTTCTTAGCCCTTAAAGAACGCGTTTCCTTAAAATTACATATAAAAAGAATTTTCTTATATATCTTTAAAATGCAGCTAAATTAACGCGATGTTGATGGTATAGGACATTTATTATCACTAAAAAAAAACTTATTATAATCAATGTCCTCTTAACCTTTTACTTCACGCTTATAAGGCTTCCATACTGATTTCTGAAGTCTAAGTAGATAAATAAATGTCCAAGTCGCGGCAAAATAGTCACTGGGTTTGAAACACTCGTATGGCACTTTAAGGGTTAAACACGCGTTCAATTCTGGTACTGGGAATATACCAGCTCGATCCTGTCTCGATCGGAGTTCTTTCTCATTTTATTCCCTCGTTCATAGGAGAGAACGCTGTTATTTCCCTGCGGCGATCAAACGGTGTTCGATTGGAAAGTCCACTTTAAAATAACTAAATTTCTCATAGTTTCAAGTTCACAAGGTCTTCAAAACTTTCTTTTACAAAGTTGGACATAATCCTCAGACATTATCGAGCCAAACGAGAGATCGATGTTTTTCCATCGAGCGAAGAATGGGAGAGTACTGATCAAACCAAGATTAGTAAAATCACAAGTAGTAAAAACCTTGCATAGATCAGCCAATAGAAAGGCAGAAATTTCTGTCCAAATTTTGCCACTTGCAGATAAATTCGTTATGTTAAATTCATTTGGCGATAAATCCCGCTACTTTATTATATAGAGATGTATTTTGCCGCCCACCATAAAGCCCGACTGCGTAGTTTAAAATCGTAGTGGGAGTAAGACGGATTTAGTGGGTGGAAAATGCAGGGTATCTATTTCCTGAAATATCTTCGTATTGATGTGGAGGTAGAAGGAGAGTGGGATAAAGTCTGTTTGTGTATGTGTGTGTGTGTGTGTGTTTGAGAGAGTGTGTGAGAGAGCAAGAGAGAAATCGAGAGAGAGAGAGAGAGAGAGAGAGTATACAAACAAGATTGGAGAGAGATTTTGCATTCCCTCTATATACTCTCTTTATTTCTTGTGCAAGGAGAGAGTCCTTGGACAAGCGAGCCATAGATAAATAAAAAAGGGGAAAACGTGAATAAGTGTGGAAATAGAGGCATAAGGAAATGGAAGATTCAGTTGTCTCCTTCTTATACAATTTGATTGCGATTGATAGATGGGTGTAGAGTATACGTGTGTTAGAGAGAGAGAGAGAGAGAGAGAGAGAGAGTGAAAAGAGAGACAGAGAGGGTAGGTTGACAGGAGCTAGTCCCTAGTCGCAGCTACCTGCAGCAGCCCAGACCTATAATTTCCAGGCAGAGGCCTACACCCTGGACGTAGCAGCCGGGGCATGCGCCCTGCGCACGCTCCCCTGCCTGCAGGGGGTGCAGGAGGGAAGAAGAGGGGCTGAATGAGGGGTGGCCCAGCACTGTTTACAGGATAACGGGTCCTCCGCCTCCTTCAGTGTCGCGAGATCCTCCAACGAGCACGCTGCCATCCGGTTCTCCGTAAAAATCCTTCGACTCACCCCTTTCGACTTTTCTAAATCTCATCCCCCTTCAACGACGTCCCCTAAAAACGATCCTCCAACGGGGTCGACACTGGAATCCTTCGCGAGCAAAGTAGTGCGTGTCTCTTCCCAAGGACTTCGAGGTCCTCTTCGTGCTTTCTGTTTCTTCCTCCTTTCTCGTCACTTTGATACGCACACCCTCCCCTTGGGGGGGTTGAAGCAGCTGAGGGGGATGAAAGGGGTGACGATGGAAGGCCTAGCGGTGCTCCAAGAACGAAGAGCCCGCTAAAGCCTCGCCAAGGATTCTGCGAAAAGGACATTTTCCAGTGGACTTCCGGTGCAACCGAACAACTCTCGTGCACTTCCGGTCCCGCTGGAAACAATGCCGGCTCCTTACAACGCTTTCCACCCTCGCTAATCTCGCCGGTTCGACCATCTACGTTCCACTCAACAGGTGAGCTTTGAGCTTTCTCTTCAGCCATGCCACAAACATTCGTCCTTTATTCATCACGTGCACCATTGACCTCCGCATCCGGTACCAAATATATAATTAAACCATCGCGTCCACCACTTTATTCGTACCAGAGTTATATAGTTACTTCTTTGTGGAGTTTTTGCAGTGCTTTTTTTTAAGAGGATAAATTTTCTGCTTATTTTTATGAGCTTTCTTTGAACCGACGAAGTTTTTTTGTTCTCCAAAAGCTCTTTATAGGGGTGAATGTGGGATTTGTGTGGTTACCATAGTTTTTTGCTGCCGCGTGCTATGTAGTGGTAACTCGCACCTTTTGGTGGGAAACTGGTCGATTCTCTTAATTGTCATTCATCGTTTATGCGTCGATGGAGCTTTCGAGTCTGGTTGCTTTAATTTATTTTCACTATAAATCGATACGATTACTTTTTGATAATTTAGAGATACTAATTCGGGATTAACCTGGCTCGACCTTCCATGAGATTTTATAGGGGAATAAAGGAACTTACTGGAAGATTTGTTCCAATCTTCAGTAAACTTTATTTAGCTTCCAAGAAAGGGGGAGGGGGTAGGGTTAACGCGATTAGTAAAATTTCACCAATATTCGGTGGCTAAATGTCAATTAGAGAACTGAACTGAAATTCCGATACGGACCACTGACAGTTTCAGTCTCCATTAATGCATAAAGCAAATCTGCAACGATCAATTTTGTATCAACGATCGAAACTAGATTTGATAAAAGAATAAACTCATCAAAATCGTTCTGTTAACTGAATTCATACTTGTTGGAAGGTTACTTAATTGGCTGTACTACTGGCATAATTTGGAGAAAGTTTTTAAATATTTTTGATAGATCGATAGATTGAAAAATATTCGAGGAGAGAATTAATTGAATTTTATTCATCTGAATAAATCTGAAATGTGCTTTTCCCAAACGTTAAGCTATTGTAGTTTTTTTCGAAAGTCCCGAAAGATCCATTTCAAACTTTACTTGATTTCTCAAAGATCTCTGGGCGAATTGAAAAACATTAATTGAATACGTAGAGGTTTTAGTTTGTTTTTTGTTAACAATTTTTTTCTGTTCACGGTTGGATAAAAGCATTTTGATTAAATTCGGAGCACTCGTTCGAAAAGAGCTTTCTTACTTTTGTTAGTCATGCGATGGAAAAACCACGCTCACCCCTATCGTTATTTATCAATAAACACTCACACATTTCGCAAAAGTCTTGTTTTTCTTTGGAAACGTGAAAATGTTTGATTAATGAATAACAAAAATTCTATAAATGGATAGCAAGGTTTATTTTGATCGTAAATTTTTAATAACTATTTTCTCATTTGTCTTTAGAGAATAAATTTGTACAAATATTCAAATTATTATAGAAACTGAAATTCAATGATCATAATAAATGTAAAAGATAGATCATTGTGAATTAAGGGATGAAGTTTCGCTGTAGTTTTAAAAGTTTTAAAGAAAAATTTCAAAAAAGAATCTTCGATATTTTTAACATATAAAATTATAACGAATGTTGAATCGCCTTGTATAAGTAGTATAAGTGGGGCTTGATAATAAATATTAATATTAAGGAATTAAGAGATAAATTTTCGCTAAAGATTAGTTAAGATCGAGACAAGAGGAATATGGCTTCGAGTATCTCGTTTTTTTGAAGTGTTTATAATAGATGTAAAAACAGGAGATCCAGTATTGAAATTTTACAAGAATAGATTTAGGACATAACAAAGGAGTCACTTCAAGTTTTCCAAGTTCGTTTAAGAAAACGTTATATAAATAACAATTTAATGCAATGATTCCCTGTTCTTTTGGGCATAAAATTGTGATAAATGCTAAAACATGGTATGGATATATTACTTGAGTGTTGATAATAAATTTAAAGGGTAAGATAGTGGGAATTTAAGAGATGAAACGTCGCAGGGGTAGAGAAGGGATCGAAACAGCGGGTATCGCTTCAGGGTTTTTTTTTCGGGGCGGAGTGAAAATGGTCGAGCTGTTTCACTTTTATGAGAAACCAGCAGGAAACCCGATGCGTCCTGGGTTATATCGAGTTGCGCGACCAACCAAACGCGTTTCCCAAATAAATCGAGCGAGTCGAAAATTTCAGAGGCTTCGGATAACCACTGCTCCTCTGTGGTCGCTGAAAAATTGCCGAGGGATCGTATCCCTCGTAGCATACCCCATACTCTTAAATTAAAAGAAAAAAAAAATAAATAAATTTCCACCACTTGGCTTCTGCTCCAGTGATTTACCTTTCGCTGGGGACAAAAAAATGTCTATCACAAAGAAACTTAACTGATCATTGCACTAATGGGACAAAAAATTTATCTCATAGGCGACTTCGTTTTGGACGGTTTATTAAAAAGTCTTAAAATGAAACACAACACAACGAAATGAAATTAGAGGCAGAAAAAATTCCATGGGATTTAATTTTGGGGATGAAAATCCAATTGGACAAATTTCGTAGAAACTGATTTGATTTGACAATATAATAAGGTAGCTCTAAAATCTGTGATATTTCAGAGCAAAGAGGGTAGTTTTGTAAGTATGCACCTCGCAACGAAATGCAATTGAGAAATTTGGTGCAATACAATTCGATACAGAAAAGTTCTAAGAGATTTAATTCAAGGAATAAAGATCCAATGAGATATAAATTTACTGAAAACTAATTTCAACATGATAAGAGTTTAAAAATCTGAAATATCTCCGAGTAAAGGGGGTAATATTGTAAAGGTTCGCCTAATCACAAAATACAAATTGAGAAATTCGATGAAATAAAATTCAATGCAAAAAATGATTTAATTCGCAAAGTGAAGATCCATCAAGATTAATCTACTAAAAATTGATTTGATTCAATGATAATAAGGTACCTTTAATATCTGCCATATTTCAGATCATCAGGGGTAGTTTAGCAAATATGCGAGTTGCAATAATACAAAATTGAAGAATTTCATAAATTCAATTTGAATTATAAGGAAAAGTGGAGAGAAGGAGAATCGAGAATAAAATTGTGCAACAATGGGTTGAAAAGTTATGAAATTCGTTATAGGAAAGCAAGGAAGTTTGGTTGGTTGAGGGTGTAGCGTTTCGCAGGAGACGGTATTCAGTTTGGTTTTACCGGCTTCTAATTGGATTGGGGCCACGGTAGCTCCGGCTCAGCTCGAATCCTGGCGTATATGATTAGCCGAAACTGAAACACAAGCTTCACTTGACTCGGATACGTAGGCTAACGATGATACTATCACCCAGCAGACTCTCAGTCCTCGCACGTCCAAACGCAGATGCCATGCCGTCCTCCCGACAATTCCTGATCGATAATTTCTTCACTCAGTTTCCTTTGACTACTGATTTCACCCTACTCCCCTCTTGTCACTCACCTTTCAAAGATCCATTGTCCCCCACCCGCTCACTGCAAATTTCAACAAATACCTCCATCAAGCACCAAAAATGCCTCTCTGCATGCCAAAAATTCATTTAACCCCAAAAAAGTATCACCCTTGCCACAATGGACTCTTAAAAAAAAAAATTGTATGATTTTAGTATAATATCCTTTCATTGACCGAAGATTGTAAAGATTCGTTAGGGATTTTGGAAAAGCAATTTTGTTGTAGATTTTTTTGTTGGGCTGGCTATGTTAAAATGTATAGTTCAGAAATATGAACGCAACGGATCAGAGAGATAGAATCTAATAAAAGGGAAAAGGTGAGGGTGCAAACCACGAAAATTCCTTGACTTGCCTGGAAATAGTCGCCGAAGGATATTTCTTCTGTCTAATTTGCATGTGAATTCTTCATTTCGCTGGGGAGATATTAAACATCCCGAGAAATTCTTCGCCTTGCGTTCAGTTGCACGTGGTATAATATTCGTGATAGGAAAAAAACTTAATGTCGTATATGATAAAAACTGCCACGTTTGCTCAAAAATTTGCAAGCCCCGTTTTCCACTCTACGAGAATTTGCTATTTTTCATGGACCAATCTTCCTCCCTACTCTATTCTAGAATTTCGAGAAATTCGTTTCTGCAACTTGGATTATTCAACTTATTCGATTAATAATGATGAAAAAATAAAATTACATGACACGCACACATGGAAATAGTAAACAAACTGTATATATAAGGATAATTATTAATTCACAAAAGGAAAACGAATAGAGGCAGAGGAAATGTGAAGAGTTTGAAGAGAAAAATTAGTATTTCAAGAGAAATAACAAATAAAAAAAGGGAGTAGTTGGAATCTGAAAATTAATTAAAAATCAAGCAGATGTACGAAAAATTTCATGAAAATGTGATAAAATTTGTCTTTGATGTATATATTGTATAAAGAATGAATATATTCTTAACGCATCTTTTTGAAAGTCCTAAAAATGATAAGACAGGGATTAGGAATAAAAAAATAAGAAATATAAAACATGGTTTATTAATGCACTAGAAAAAAAAAACACTCCATGAACTCAATCAATAGAGTAAAGTGCAGTACAGGTGTAGCCATAAAAAGGTTCTATATATTGCAAACAAAAATATATAAAAAAGTTAGATCCTTTATACTTTGTGTACATTAAAGAGGCTCTATACTTAGAAACTAGAACTTAAAACTAAATTAGAAAGATATGGGGGGGGGGGGGGATAAATATATATATATATATATATATATATATATATAGAGCGATAAATATAGCCTCCACTTTAAAAATGAGTCTTCCAGTCATAAACTCCCGAATATTCCCTTTCCACATTGCAATCCACTTTAAACATGACGAATTCTGCTAGGCAAATTGAAGCAAACACGAATTTCGCTTGGGTAAAGTGTTTATCGCTCGTGCTTGCATAAATATTTATTGGATAAATCACACTTGGGATTAAATCGAATAGATCTAGTGTGACGGATAGATGGTTTAAGGGGGGGGGAGGGGGGGAGAGGTTACTTTTATCGCGTTGGTTTTTTACTCCCTTGAAAAAGGAGTGAAGGTTAATCGGACGCTGATAAATTTTGGAAAACGAAACGTCAGCTTTAATCCGTGGCCCTTTATAGGGGCGATTTATCGACATCTATATAGTTATATAGTATATGCGAGCCATGCCAGCGGGTATACTATATGTATAAGGGTTAATGTCAACACCGCGTCTATAATCAAACATGTTACCGTAGCGGTGCTCGATTTACGTAGCGTGACGTGATTCGATCCCCCCTCCTCCCCCCTTACCACTACTTTACCCAATGTCAATCTGATTAATTTATCTTTTAAAGTTAAATTCCATCTATTATTAAGTGTTTGCCAATTAGGCAATTTTGAGTAACAAATTATTTAAAATATCTTTTATGGATCAATTGATTTGTTTTTTCAACAATAAAGTTAATAACGTTGTTTATTTAATTTTTGCTGGATTTCATTTAATTTCCAATTGTTGTTAAATATAACTACTGATATTCATTTTTTATACGTACTTGTTATGTGTTTAAAATTGCTTTAGGAAATTGGTCTCAATCCCATTTGAAAATCTTTGTATATCGAAAAGTTGTAATATTTTTAATATGTTATTAATGAACTTTATATCTACGAAATGTTTTATGCACCAAAAAGCTTATATTAATTTTCCAAAGTTTTAAGAAATTTGTCAAGTTTTAGTGGAAAGAAATCTTAGAAAGTTTTCAAGTTCATTCTGAAATACTCGCAAGTGAAATAATTGAATTAACAGATTGCATATGTATGAATTGATAGAATTGCAGTGATTTTATGAGATAGAATGGAGGGAATAACAAGTGGCTGTTGAAATTTATTAAAAGAGACAGGAGTAACAGCAGCTGCTGGAGCGTTTTTATCTCTTCTGTGCATTATGCAAATGTCTCTTTGTAAAACCAAGACTCTTGGGGCGTTGTGTTAGTTTTCTTATGACCCGTGTTGCTGGGAAATATCGTTTGTGCATCGGAAAAGCTCAACTTTCAGAAAAATGCAAACTTTAAAGGGAAAGAACCTGAAAAGTTTCTGACTAAAAATTCAGATAAAAAATGTTCTCTGCAGTGCATATTGATTATTTTAGCATTACAAAGTTACCACGACGATTATTGTAATTATTTAAACTCCACTGTACGTATTACGATTATACTGCACGAAAAAGCTCGATCGACACATATAATAAAAAAAGCCTAGGGAATTTTGCAAGTGTAATTATTTTGAAAGAGGTGGGAATTTGTTTAGAGAGATACTATTGAATAAACTTGGGACGTTGGCAAGTATTGGCCGAGCAAGGTTGGAGCAAGAGAGGGTTGGTTCTGTGATTAAGCCCACGGGTTCGGGGAGCTTTACTTGTTGAATGAGCCTGTGCTACGTGTTTGCTGGCTTGTTCGCTCGTCTCAACACGACACAACACGGGAAAGGCACAATGGTCCAGGGCGAATTCTACGTGAAATTGCAATCGTGCTAGCCTATTCGCCCCTAGGACGGGAGAGACTCGAATATTCAACTGAAAGCTCGCAAGCTCGGCGTTTCCCTTCACACTTCTCAGCACTTTGATAGTTTCGAATTCACGATCCTATTAAACATTTCATTAAAACTTTCTTTAATTCCCTTCTAAGAATTTTAACAATAATTCAACCTTATTGTTTAATAATACAACCTGCATACTACGTGAAAGAGACTCGAATATAGAGCTGTAAAGCTCGCAAGCTCGATGCTCAATTTTGCACCTCTCGTCCTCTTGATCATTTTGGAGCTCGCGTGCATTCATAATTCTATTTTATTAACCCTTACATTTCGTCTTTCCCTTTTATCTCGTAGTTTCCAGTCATTTGCACAGATTTCTTTTTAATAACCAAATTAATCTTTTTAGCTTAATCTTTGGTTCGACTAGATTTATCTTTGTGCTCTTGCGAGGGATTTAATTGATGTGTTAATTTTTGTTTTTGTTTAAATAATGGGATAAATTAATTTAGTTGTATGATTACTTTTAGGACAGTAGTCTGCACAAAATAATAGTGTCGAAGTATACACTTAACCAGATCGAACCGAGTCCAGTGGATGCTAAAATTAAATGTAAGATCTTCAAGGATATCTCTAAAGGGCTTTTAGAACGATTGCTTTTACCTTTGTGCAATTTGCTCCTTTGCAGAATACTCGGTCGTCTCTGGGTCCTCCCTCTTTAGACTGTATTTTTTTCTGTAAAAAATTTAGTTGGAGTATTTGGACAAAATTCCTTTCGGTTTATTTTTCGTTTCGCCAGTGAGTTTTTATGGCTTCGGATAGATTCCTTTTTTTATGGGAAATCCACATTTCTATCCATACCTCTCTCTCTCTCTCTCTTTTACTCGTATAAAAATTCATGACAAATATTCCTCGCATTTTATGAAAATTCATAACCGAAACTTGGCGAAATCTGAACGTGGAATTATATTCTGAAAATTCTTCTTTTAAATTGTATCGTTTTGGAATAGTCGATTGACTAAGGTCAAAAGTTAAGAGATCCCATTAATAAAGATCAACGTTCAAATTGTCTCAAACAGAGCATTAATTTTTCATCGAGTTTTCCAAATTTGTTCGGTTTATTTCAATCCAGTCATCCTTCTTTAAATTCTAATCATATCGCTTTAAAAAAAAAAACGTTTTGTTTATTCAACTCTTCTTGCCCTTAAAACTCTTATCACTCTTAAATAAATTTCTCTTGTTTTATATCCTTTTCTCGCTGTTCCTCATAAAATTCTAATCACTTTGGAAAATTGTTCGCTTATTCAGGTCACATTTTCCTTTTTCCAACAGTATTGAAAAATCCTTGACTCTTTTGCTTCGGTCTCATTAGACTTTCAGAATTCCTTGCTGCATTAAGCAAATACACAGAATAACAGTAGGTTTATTAAATATATATATATATATATATATATATATATATATAATAGAAACAAGTGTAAATAAAGCAGTCGGTACAATAACTCCCATTTTCAAATCTCCTCCAAATTCTTTTTAATTAAGATCCCTTACCTGGAAATTATAGTATCCCCCCCCCCCCCTCCCGTATTTTAGAAAATTTCTTATTCGAAACTTCCATCGACTCTTCCCTCTCTCCTTTGTTGCTCGAATCTCCCATGAAACTTTATAAACGAAACTTTTCTGTTAAATATTCCTCCACAATTTGTTTAATGCAATTTTTCGAATTCTAGTTTGACGAACTTCATTTCACTAATTAACATTTTACTTGAGTTTATATTAATTATACTAATGAAAGTCTGCCATTTCCCAATGAATTCTCTCGTCGAGCAATCATTGTTCCTGGTTTATTTCATTGGAATAAAACGTAGACATATTATAATATTTCATAATTTACACTCCACCACTGTTTTTCCAATGTTATTCGCTGTACATTTTTATGTTTAAATTTCTGTTACGTTTGCATATTTACTTTTCGACATTCAGTCACAACTTCCGTACTGCAATTTACGAGCTTCGATGAATACCGAGGCTCTATTACAGGTCAATTATTATAATTCATTAATTGAAATTCAAGTTGAGCGACGAGGGAATTATTATTATTCATCAATTTGATGTTTGCGCATTAGAAAATCCTCGGAAAAGCAGGAAGGGAGCAAAGTGCATGTAATAGCTCGGTGCAGCCGCGTTGCATAATTGAAGAATTTACGCGTCTCTCCCCTTTACACATATAAACTTACCAACGCACAACCACCGACGCACTAGCCATTCCGGCCAGGGATGAAAATTATTAATAAAGCGAATTCTCTCACCACGCTCGTTTTACGCCAACCAAACTAATCTTTTTTTTCTGTCCATTTTATACAATTTCTTCGCATAACGTAACTGCAAAAATTTACTTTATTTAAATAATTCCACTGATCTCATTTACGCAATATTCCTACCTTCAATTTATCAACGAGAATTATTTCAAGCCCAATTGCATTAAATTTTCCAGAAAATTGTCTATTTGTTTATCAAAATTTCGGTGTACTATTTATTCTTTCTAACAAACACTATTTACTAGTATTGATTGACGTAATTTGTGAATTTCATCTGCCAGCTTTGGTCACGAGGCTCGTTTGTGGAGTGGATTTGGTCGGCTGGTAGGGGTTCGAACAAAGTAGAGTTGAGGGGAGAATGATTAGAGGGGAGGGGGAGGGCGTGTATATAGCCGATCAATTAATGTACTGGACGAACGTATGGTCGAAAGACCAGTGGGACTGTGGATGCCCTGTTTCGAATTCCCGAAGGATATTTAGAGAAAACGACTCACTGTGATAATACGAACATCAGTGCCAATTATTGTAATGAAAAGATCAAGGCCAAGCTCTTTTAATAAACAGATATTAATTAATACTTACTCCTCGCTCTCTCTTTTCCTCTATTGTCCCTTTTATTTTTCAATTTTGTTTTTAATTTCTACTCACCTTTTATTATTCGCTTTTTCGTTTAAACTTTTTTACTCTTTTTAATGTTTACTTTTTAATTTAAATTATTTTGCAACAAAGCAGAGTGGATTTCGCATTGAATAAGTTGCAACAAAAATTTTGATTCTAGGGTAAACCAGTGATGGAAACCAAGCATTGAGGGAACAGTTTAGTAGAGCTAGAATATTCAGGCGTTGCTGCTAGTTTCTTCTTGGTACACCAAAAACACTTCGTTTATTATGTACAGAAGCTCTCTCACCACTCACTCGTAACGAGGATTAATATTCTAATCAACATTGACAGACAGAAAACCACAAGAAGCCCTCGGAATAATTGCCATCGCATCAATTGTCTCGTTAGAGCAATTATTACTAAATGTTCATATTCGAAGAAAATTTATTACGTGTTTGTAACATGTGTATATATAACATTATATCTGTAATTACTTGCTGGTTATATTTCTGAGGAAATTCGTATAATCAATAGTTTTTTATAGTATTAAAGTCATAGATTTTATAAATTTCATTCGTCTCTGCAACTTTATATTTATAATTCTTGAACAGGAACTTTTATACCATTCAGGAAAGCTTTTAATAGAGATTCTGAAATGAGAAAAAAATTCTAGCTCTATAAAAAAAAACTAATTTTATTTACTTCAAAAAATTGACGCTTTAAAAGCTTCGCGTTTCCATGTTACGCCACTTTGTATTATAGATATTTTTTATTTCCATCTTTTATATATTATTGAAAACTACTTTTGCACTCATCTCCGGTCTTAATGTTTGTGGCGTAGAATCATATATTACAAAACTGAGAATCTCGAAAATGTAATTCTTGTGTAACGCTGACCCACTTAACGTGGTAAATTCAAGAAACTTCCGGTTAAATGGAATTTTGTCTAATACAATTTCTAGCCGAGTTTCTTGCAATTAGCGTGGATGCGGAATAATTACCGAAACGCGTTGGTAAATGTGCCGAAGGGTTATGGTATTTCCCCCATTGAAATTGATCACGAGTCTGCTCTATTTTATACCTACTCCCCTTTTAAAAGTCCAGCTAATTTTATTGAAAAAAGTTGGCCCAAGTTTTCCGATAAAATTGATAATAGGGAAAGAAAGCTTAATAGCGAATACCAGTATAATATTGCAAGTGTAAGGAGAGATGGCTCGTTTAATAATAATTTGCTCGTGGAATATAGCTTCTGGTGGTTTTAACCGCTAATAAGTAGTAACAGACGGTATTACGATTCTGGCTAGTGGTTGGAGCAGCGATGGGGTCAGACGGAAAATTAAAAAGTAGATAAGACGCTGAAGGGATTCGGACGGTACCGAGCTCAGCATTAATTCCAGACGTTTATTTCTATATTACGAAAGAAAGAAGACTGTAATCTCTTATTAATGGACCGAGCAATAATAGCGTTCGCGCGATTACCCCAGCAAAATGGGAATTTTCAGAAAATTCTTACGCGCAGTCAGTCCTATTTGGTTCCATTTCCGGTGATAGCGTTCTTTCAGTTCAACCTCCATTTAACCTCTATTGCACAAAGCTTTTATCTGAAATATCCATGCATTTCAATTTCTCATGCTTAAATATTGCTTATTTATATATACTAGTATTAATAATATACAATATATAAATTCCACCAATTAAAGAGAGCTGTGCGAATTTAATTTCCCACTAATTTCTAGTCATTCTTGCAGTAGAATGATTTATCAAGGGCACTGGGTACAAAAATAATGGAAACGAATTAGGGTCGTTTATCAAGACATTTTTAGACGCGTTAGCATCACCCCTTTCACGTTTCTTATCACAACTCCTCTCTTTCCATAATTTTTTGTACCAATGTAACGCAACGTAGGTTTCATCGTAAAAACTTCAGCTTTTCTTCCTACTCAAAGTTTAATTTTAGCACTGAATCAATTTTACAAGTCTGTTAAATAAGTGAAATCCTTTGTTTTTTTTTGTTTTTTCAAAAAAATGATTTATCGAACGGTTATATGGAGAAAACTTTTTAGATGGTGGCTTATTGCTGGTAGTAAGTCCAATTATGGCGTTGGAAAACCGAGGGATTTTGTCAATTTGTAGCAGAGGCAAGTTCAGCGTGGATAAGGAGAAATGGAGGGAATTTGTTGGTGGAGTCGTGGTGCTGAAGGGGGTTGGTGAGGATTCGGCGAGTAAATTCAAGCCGTAAAGCAAGGGAGCCGTAGAGGTAACAGTGCTAGCGTGGAATTTATATCTATATTATATTATCTGCGGAACGCACTAAAAAGTAACTACCCCTTATGTTCCGTCCCGAGAAAGTACCTCCCATTCGATTCCTGGTAAATTGAATTTAATGCTCAAATCGAAATAAATCAATGCAACCTCTCTCCTAATTTCTCCCAAATCCCTGAAAAATTTATCCACCAAAACCTGCATTTCGTTTCAAACAATTCAAATGTAAAAATATTATTCACTGAAATGATGTGGATATCGAAATAAATTAACGAAAACTCCTTCATTAATTCCTCCACGATCCTTTGATAACTCTTTCACCAAAAATGACATTTTTTATATTATTTATTGTAATCCTTGTATATCAAGAAATATACTAAAAAAATAGATCTTTCGTCAAATTAAGTAGTAAGGTTTAAAATTTGTCAGACCAAGTGATGCAGGTAGATATTAAAGGCGACGAGATTAAAATTGTTAGAACTAGGGGTGGAGGGATGCTCTGCGTAAGATGGTCGAGAGTTTAAAATGAAACGGAAATGGTGACTTTACGCATTTCGCGATTTATACATGAGCAACTGCTGTAAGGGGAGGGGGAGGATGGTTGGCGTGAAACAAATTCGATGCATATATGCGCATTTAAAAGCTGCATTATACTTCGCGTAGAGATGGTTAGGAATGTTCCGCAGCATCGCGTCGACACCTAACTTAACGTTTTATCCCAAGCACAAACCAGAGTTTGACGAGGGATGAAGCATCGTCGTCGAGGTAAAATGAAATTCGCAGAAAATTCGTTTATCTCTCTAATTGAAATGATGAAGCGATTTCTTTGATACAATTTGGAAAGGGAATTCCTTAGCTCCCCAAATAATTTCCATCATTCTTTTGCGGTTCTAGCTGAACCCTTAACCACCTCTTTTGGTCCTCTCCGCTTTTGAGTCTCGTCTGCATTCTTTCTCCGTTTCACTGGAATCTCAGGGATCAGGGGAGGGGGTGAAATATTGTGGAATGGCGATATCTCGAGCGCCGAGGTGCCTTTTGAAATTAATTGGCTTTTGATTGCAAAGGAACTTGATTCGTGCAAGAGTGCCTTGGGCGAATCAATATCTTCAAGGATTGGCAAGGATATCTTCGACTTCTCCTTCTCTCTTGCTCTCTCGAATGCAATGAGAAACGAATGAAGAAAATAAGATAATGAGGAGATATGGACTTGGCGTTGCAAAAACGAGAAAAACTTGTGTTGGAAATAAATAAAGCAAGGGGAAATAGCAGGAACGAAAAATTTTACAGAAGAATGTGTTTTTTTTACGAAAAAGAGAAAATGAGGATAAAAATATGGCAAAGTTAATTTTACCTGGAACTTGTTGGATTTAGAGAGTTTGTCGTCAAATCGTATGGTTTATCCAATTGGAAACTAAACCTTGTTACCTCCATGGCTAAATTGAAGCTTGAGTACATTTTATAGCCAAAGTGACGGATAATACAATTATTATTAATATTACCCAAGTCTCTCACACCATTATGAACACATTTTTCTAACGAAGCTCCGATGGAAACCTTCCTCAAAAGAAAAACAAGATTAATATTTTTTAGCAACAAACTTAACGTTTAATATTTGTTATTACGTAGAGAATAAAAATATTAAAGAAAAATTGTTACAACTAGTCGAGTTTTTATATGAAAGTTTTGTGAAAATTTATAAATTTGCAGAGATGCGTTACATTTATTTCACAATTAAATTATGTCAAGTAGAATATTCGTGAAATTCTCACAGTTTAAAGATTTATATCAAAATGAAATTCGTTGGTTGGAATTAAAGTATTGAAAGGATGGAGGACGAATAGGTCGATTATAATCCTCGATTGAATTGGAATTTCTCAGAGCTCGATTATAAAGGAAAACATTCCGTATATGTTTTTCTTATTCTTCTCGGAGTTTCAAGGCTGGCAGCATTATCGATTATATTCCCAGCGTCCCTGATGAATATTTCAACCCTCGCTGGACTTTTCGGTAGATCCGAATTCGTCTCACGTTTTTTTCATCCTTCTATCCGAAAAATTGAAAGTCGATACATCCTGCCACCCCTTCCCTCTTTATATATATATATATCTCTCTCTGTTTTTTTTTCAAGCTCCAATCTCCTCTCTCACTTTCCCACCCCATCTGATTTCCATAAACATACCTCTCTAATCGCTCGGGAGATGCTTTCTGAAAAAAACAGATATAACCAGAAAAACCATCGCCAAATTATTTCATCCACGAACCAAGTGTAAAATAAAATAAATAAAAACTTTAGTGAAATCCTCGTGGACTCGTAAAATGGTCCAATCGAGCTGTACAGCACGCAGGTGCGTTGGAAAAATTAAGGGATGAAAATACGAACAAACAGATGAGATGGAAAAAACGATAATAAAGTGGGAGGAAAATTATAGGAGAAAGGATAAACATGGTGGAGGAACACAGTGGAATAAACTGGATGAAAGTGAAAGAAAAGTGGATGAAAAAATGATGGAAAAATTGAATGTGTGAAAACATGGGAATGTACAAACAATTGCAGGTGAGTCAATAGGAGTTCGGGTGAACCGAGGTGATGGACAGGATTTATACTGCAACACGCACAATGAAGAATCCAATTGTGAAACCATCGGCATTGTTTCCGGGCCAGGGTCCTTCGTGGATTAATTCGGCAGGGTCTGTACGAAATTAGAGCAGTCTTTCTTAATTGACAAATCAAGAGGTCCATTTCAAAGCGTTTGCCAACCAACTACTTGCACCTTGTCAAATCCTCCTTTCACCACCTCCAACTACCACGAGACAAACAAAATAATTGTCCATGTCCGAACTCAAAAAGTTATAATCTTAAAATACCTGAATATAATTGAAAATCTAATAAAAATTTATTTAATGTGGATTACGAAAATAGAAACCTCAATGAGATATACCGAGAGCTGATCGAGTTTTTAATTAAAAAATTAATAAATAGCGTAGGAATCAATGAATTTATTAAAGATCGGTGAATTGGAAAATATGGATCGTGCAAAGCTCATAAAAACACGAGAACTATAAGGAATGGACGTTTGTGGAAATAAGAGAACAAAACTGCTGTCTCATAAGATGAAAAATTTGATGGAAGAAATTGGTTTGTTCCATCGTTGGAACTTATTTCTTGTGTGGACAGGTTGCTTTATCCTTACTGCAGGACTATCTCGGTTGGAAGGATATCGGGACTTGGATCGGCTGTTTCTCAATCGACCAAGTGTGATGGAATTCTGATCTGATGCACACACACCTCCATGCACACATTCGCAACGCCCAACATGTATATACACACATTCACACATATTGCTCAGGGGATGTGGGTCGATAGGATAAAACGTAGGCTACCTGGCTAACGGCCACATTCTAATTTCACGCAGTATTATTTTCGCGTTAAAAATACATTTACAATAAAAAACGACCTACCCTGCCAGCTGTACCGTTGATTTATCTACTGAACTGTTCAGATCAACCATAATACCAATTAAAAATTACATCCTGTCCCAGCAAACATGAGCTTCCTCGCACTACAGTGTATAATTCATGATTGACCAATGCTACTGAACGTAAACCGTATGATTTATTATGGATTGATTCCACTGAAATGTATCCGTCAGCCACAATACTGGCTTGGCATTAGATTCGGTACCAGCAAAACGAGATCTGTGATAATTCGATGAGTATACCGTACGATTTAACGCTGATTAATTCCACTGTAAATTGTTTTCTTAGAGCAGCAATCGTGGGCTTGGGATTGGATTGAGTGGGTAGTGGTTAGAAGGGGGTGGGGGGGGGGGGAGGGAGATCAGTGAGATTTCGGTGTAAAATGAAGGCAAGTAGAAGAAGATAGTTATTACGAGGGTGAATCTGAACAGATAAGGATTGTAGTTAATCCTTGGAAAATCCTTGGACAGACTGGGGTCTGTGTCAAAGAGGCTGCTGGAATATTTCAGGGATGGTTCTCTCTCATGGTTCGTCGATTTGGTGAAAATCGGTTCGTCGATATTCTCAACGAGATTTCGTGGGAAGCTGGTGTATAGTAAAGCTCGTGGGAAGAAAGGAACAAAGGAAAGGGCAAAGAGTAACGTGGAAAAAGGAAAGGGGGAAATAGGGTGAGAAGGAAAAGTCTCTATCACGAATCGTATTTCCTTTCGCGGAAGACCCTCTATCTCGAGTTCCATCCGAGCCTCGACTCACCCCCCCCCTACCCCTCACCCCCTTTCCACCCCCTGGCTTCCTTCTCTTCGAGGGTTTAATTTATATTTGTCATACTTCTTATCTACCTACGACTCCTTTGGGCTCCATTAATATTTCCATATGTGCTTTGACACTGGGGAGGGGGTGGGGGTAGTGCAGGGTAGGTTTACGTAAGAGCAAAGGCAAGCAGCAGTCAAGGTGGATGGATGAGCGAGCGAATGGCAGGGGTAGCAGTGCGATTCCTGGTAAGGAAACTGTTGCCAAGCGAAATTAAGGCAAGACATAAATAAAGAGAGCAAAAAAGGGGCGAGATGAGGGAGGGCTACAGATGGATGAAACGAACGGATAACAGGGGTTGAAACGGTTGAAATGGAAAATCATGTTAGATGAATTGATATCGCCGGATCGATCTTTGAGATAAATGGTCTTCTTGCTGAATTACGTCTCGCTTATTAGTTGGTTTACTACTTTGTAGTCGTCCCTCGTGGTGTTTTTTCGGGAAACGCGAAGGAAAAATTAAAAGAAAAGCTGGAATGGAGGGTGGGTGTACCGAATAATAAGAAAAAACGTGGTAAGAAAGCGAAATAAAGAGAGAGGGGAGCCAGTAGGGAAATGAAGTTAAAAGAAGATCAAAGGAAAAGATAAAGGGAGAGGTTTGAAAGGGGTTGCTTTCGGTGCAATCAAGGGAGAGCGACAAATTTGTTTTTACGACCGGTGGTCGAGGCTGCTGGTACGAGAAAGCGAACGTTAAAAAAGACTCTAGAGTGGATAGTGTTAATTTCGAGGCAAAAATAATATTTCCAGCCGATGCTTTTAATCACGTTTCTCTACGTTATACTCCACCACTCATAAAAAGCTCATAATCTACCCCCTCCGATCTGCCCCTTCGCCTTTCCTCGTTAAACAATGCTCCAAACGAGATATTACACTTCAACCCTCTCTGCCAGTAGACCAATACCAATTTCTACCCTGGATTGAAAAGAAATTTTCTATTCTCGACTAAACAACAATTTTCCACAAAAAGCTACAAAATTATTCTCGTAATATTTTTCTAAATTTCGTTTATCCATTTCATATTTTTTTATAGATTTGAAAGATTTAATCAAACAATTTTTTTTCATTAAGCTTTATCAACCTTTTGCCTCCCAACTTCCATCGCAAATGAAATTATCTATCCTCCCCTAAACACCAATTTCCAAGAAAAAGTTTTACAATCATATCCATAACTTTTTTTTAAAAACATTTTTAATCCTTTTCTATATGTTAAAATTTGCATAATTTGGTTCAGTTTTTCAAATAAAAACAATTTTTGGTTCGGAAAGCTTCATCAACCTGTAGTGGAATGGAGGGGGAAACACTGCCTCGGTAATTTCCTGTTTATTATGCAGCCCATTTTGCGAGATAAGATAATTAGGATGCATATACAAGCTCAGCTTTTATTATTCTGGTGAGAGCATTATTCTTATTTATTTTGTTCTTTAATAATTTCCCAGCAAATTCTATCTAGACGTTTTCTAATTTTAAACTTTCATGTTCAATATTGGAAGCAATTTTTTGTTCATCGTTATTTCAGTTTCCTCTATAATCTCGAATATAGGAAATGTTTGAGTCCCAATTTCACCTATAAGAACTACCTGTCGCTAGTAATATCAGGTTTCGAGCTCTAATGTTAATTTGCTAGAGGAAAGCAATGGGCTTTCTCAAGCTTAGGCAACCTTGTACTAAATTTCTGTGCCAGACACGTTTCATACTACCACCACAATCGTGCTCCCCAAACTTTCCTCCAACCGTCAAATTAAACTGGACCAGTGTGCATTTAGCCCTCAAATATTGTGCTAGCTAACTTTGGATCTTGTTATTTCGTAGCTTTCACGCAAGCCCATTTCTTTTCCAATTGCCAGCATTTAATTAATTTCATCAATTTTTGTCCAAACCCAACTCCAACACACACACACACACACACCCAAATAACAGTCTTAACTTTAATATCAAATAATCGTTTCATAAATAAATTAATTAAATGCTTAGCAAAAGGAAATTTAATTAAGAAAAAGAGCTTCTTTGTTAAATTAGAAAAATAGGTTTTTAAACACGTAGATAAAAGATAGAGAGTGTGTATTTGTAATGCGAATAATATTTACGAGATTTTGTTGGATATTTTTCCCACTTGCCTTGAGGGTATAATTTCCAACAGAAAGAGGAACTCGGAAAGAAGATTGAGCCATATTAATCCCGAGGCAGTGCCAGTCCCGAATTATCGAAGAAACGACCGAGACAAGATCTCTCGTGAGATATTTCAGTAGAAAGCTCCTAAAAGAGATAAGACCATATCCCACGTACCTTCGAGTGCTTGAAAGAACTTTGAAAATCGTCCTTCCGAACATGAGACGAATTAATTACCTTGAGCCTTTATTAATCTGTCTTTTAATAACAATTTAAACGTAATATTATAATTGTAATATTGCTCGTCACGTACTACCACAATTCAGTCACATTAGAACAATTTGTAATTGAACAATCATCTTACGAAAAGGAGACTTTAAACGAGGAAATTCACAGATTTAAAACAATGAAGTTTACAGATTAATTTGAAATGTAAATTCGTAAACTTAATTAGTGAAATTAATTCATGGAACAGATTTCTAAGACGGTGCCACCCTCGAATTATATATAGGAGGAACGACCCACACAGACAAGATCTCTCGTGAGATATTATGGTAGCAAGTTTGCTGGGGTTATAAAATCATATCTATAATAGCCAGGAGTATCCAAAAGAAGTTAAAAAGTTGTAATTTAGAGGATCGTTCGGATTGAGATAGTGGCTCTGTTTACTTTTTCCCCTGCCTCGGATTTTTAATTCTAAACTTTACTACTTCATTTTAGTTTTACGTAATCGCTTTAAAAAAAAGAGTAAAAATGTACACAGCAAAAGTAAGTAAATAGAGTTTTCCTTTCTTCTCGTAGCTGTACAAATAACCACAAATTTGTATGAGTCGGATTTTACGACTGAAAATAATTTCGCAAATTTATTACTCTAAGTATTCATTCTCGCGATAAGTTTACCCAATTTATTTTCTCAGAACACTTTATGAATATAAATATATACGTTATTTGAAAAGTAGCAGTTTCGTGAATTGAGAGAGCAAATTAAATTGTTCTGGAAAGAGAGAGAGAGAGAGAGAGAGAGGGAGAGAGAAATTCTTCATATTATATCTTTCTCTCGTTTTTATTTTTCAATGTAGCGATAATTAAACACAGGCTCTGTTACAGGCTGTTAAGTGGAAGATTTCACTGGACTGGATAGAATTACAGGTTATTAATCGATGTGTTCGCATCTACGGTATTTCCAATAGTCCGGATCGTACACTTTGATACTGGAGAAACGTTCACAGTACACATTACACAATTCCGATGGTAGATTAAAAGGCGAGTGAACATTCACTGCTTATACACTGCACTTGCCTTTATTATCGCTAAAAATGGTCAGGCGTCACATGTTTGATCATAATTAGGTTTTACTACTGAAAATCATTCTTCTTTACGCAACGTCGCTCCTTTCTTCCACTATTCACGCTTTTCAAACATTTTTAATAGAAATTAGTCATCCTAAATTCCAGTTTTCAAACTACAATATACAGGGTGTCCTAAAAATTCTTTTACAAAAATATTACCTCATCCACTATATTTGAAGAAAAAAAAAATAAATCGTGTAAATTTGGAGAATTTTAACACAACTATTAGATACTTGTAATTGTTTAAATTTGAGAGATATGTCAAAGGATATACGATAGTCATTTGAAGTTTTTCAAATGAAAACCTATGTATTTTTATTGCATACACTTTCAGCATATTTCGAGAGCTTTCGAAAACACCATATGAATGTACCATTTAATCCAAGCATTTACGGGATATTTGGATTTAAAGTTGCACGTGGGTGTGGATTTGCCTGAAGTGGTGTGTGCGACTGCTACACGTACACACAAGCGTAATCATTCACCTACCTGTATAATTCTAAATTCAAATATCTCGTAAATACCTAGATTAAATGGTATACTCATTTAGTATTTTGGAAAGCATTCTAGGTCAGCTAAAATACGAAACAAAAAATATGTTTCAATTTATAAAACTTTGAATGGCCATCATATGAGCTTCGATACATTTTCCAAGTTCAAATCGATGTAGCAATGTGATAGATTTTTAAAAATATAAAAAAATCTGTAATAATCAATTTTTTTCTGAATTTGATGAATAAGACGATATCTAGTATAATAGGCAATTTGAGATATCCTGCATGTTATTGTTATCTATTAGTTTAACAGGCATGCCAAGTTTTCTTAGAAAAGGAATGCTTGCTCAAGAATAAGAATTTTTGTGCTTCACAGAAATTGCTGACAAGTTTTACGAATAAAATTGGTTGTAAAACTAAATGGACTGAATTGAGTGTGGAGTGGATTGGGCAAGTTTGAGCCAGCAGGAAGCAGTCCTCTCGAGGATGCTCGAAATCCTGGAGAACATAAACGTTTTCATGTTGCAGCACTAACAATCGATGCAATAACGCGCACAGTCATTCCCACAGGGGTATCATCAATTATCCTTAGTTAGCTTAGGAGATCCAATTGTTGCCACTCTCCATTGTTAATTATTGACGAAATTGCTTGGAAAATAGTCGTTAATCCTCTAATTAGCTCATTTTTCCAAATTTAACGCTAAAAGCACCTATCGTTAAAACTGCAACTGCTTCACATAAATTAAGTAATTTTTATAGCAAGCTTTATTGTATTCTGCTTTATAATGTGAACTTGCTTTAAAGTTACATTACAATTTTCAAGCCTCATGCAGTAGAGTGTTTGGGAAAGTAATGCTCAATAATGAATAAAAGTGTTTTCTGGGGCAAAATGATGATTTCTATTTGTAGCAAGAATTTTGGACACTAACAAGCTATGGTTGATGGTGAAACGACCAAATTTATTTATTGTGTATTTCATTCGTTATAAAGGGTGACCCAATTAATTATGAAATTTCTCTTGAAAATCACATCAAACTGTACTATTGTCCCTGAAACCTTGATGCTCGAGTTTTCCGATAATTCGAATCTCTAGCACTTTAATTAAAGCCCATTGTCATTCCCAATCGACTTAACGAATAGAGTAAAGAATTAGCTAGTTATACACATGTGAATGAACACTGTAAAATTCTTATATGTTTAAGTTCGTTATTCAAATATTTAGCTTCGTTTCAATAAACTTTTTATTTCCAAAATTTAAGAATATATTTATCTTCGGTTGATTTTACAAATTTTAATTAGTCAATTTATCTCAATGAATTATTACAAACCATATTTCAAAGTTTGAGTAATTTACTTTGCTGCTTCATAATTATCCGAGTAATTTGGAAAAATTACAACAAATTAATGGTTTTGCTGCAATTATGAAGATATTTGTGATAATTATTGAATTTATTGGGCTGAAGTTTACTATTTAGCAAGATCGATAAGTTTATTTTCCTGGAGACTTATCCTCGAGGTTTATCTGGATGGGGGATGAAGCGATGCACGAGTGGCAAACTAATTTACACTCGACTGGCAATTTAATCAGGGCCACTGGAAGAAAGTGTTCATTTGAAATTCTCACTTTGACAGGAAATACAAAATTGAAGGACAACGCTGCTACGATGATAAGTACTTTGACTTCAAGGTCACCTGCAATATAGACGTACAAAGGGCATGCAAATACACAGCTGTATGCAGACAGGAAATAAATACTTCAGTGAGCAATATATCGCATTCAAAAACACTCATACCTGGCACGCATGCCTTTTACCATATTTGTCTAAGCAGATGCTAATATATTTTATGATAAGAATACATACAATCATAACTCACTGCAACACATGTATTTTTACATAAAGCACTTTTATCGAGCAAAGCATAAAAGAAAATCAAAGATAAATGTCAATAAATAAAATTATAAATAATTAAGACTGAATGGAATTTTCATTAATTTTACAGTTTGTTTATAATTTTTTATTCACCCACACACACAGACTCAATTCTGGAAAATAAATAAATATTTTATTGAAGTGTACCAGGACACATGGTACAATTCAATATACATGTTGAGTACATAAACAGACACTAGGCAACGTTTAAGTCCGTTTAATCAGGGTGCACACGTATGCACACACACACAAAGAAGGACCGTATTAGATCTAAATACATTCGAGAGAGATACAAAGCACGAACACACGTACAGAGAAGTTATTGGTTGTCGAGAAGCCAACACACTACCACCAACACGAGCCATTCCTTAGGTTGGTTCTGGCTACCCTGTAATTTCAACTATGCAAACGCCACTTTAACCAAATACGAGAGCCACGATAACTGTTTATACCATTTTTTCACACAATATAACAAACACTTCAATTAGAATTTACTACATGAAATAATTATTAATTGATTTAAATAAATTTGAAAAATAAATTCAATAATAAATTATTGTCGATCGTTGGACCTGTGCTGTTCAGTCGTGGGGATATAATGGTAGTTTATTAAATTCTAAAAAAAACTTTGAAAATAAATCACGAAGAGCCAAACTTTTAGGGGTGGTAATTAGAGGGGAAAAATACAGGGGATTTCTCTGATTAATATCAAGTAATTAAAGGAGAGTATTTGGCAGCTTGGTAAAAAAGACTGGTTTTTTTGCTCTTAAAAATTATACAATCACGAGACGTGAAAAGAAACGTGGGGGGGGGGGGGGGGTAAAAGTAGATAATGAAGTTATCCAGAAGGGAATCGGTACAAAAATGATTTATTCTTGATTAGTTGGCAGCTTTTGTAGAGAGCTGCATCCAATTTTCCCAGGACAACGAGGGACTGAAATATTCAGACAAAGGAACTGTTCGCCTCTCTAAAAGCGAATAGTGGTGGAACTCGATTTTAGTCAGGCACGCTACACGACTAAAAATAACCCATAATCATTTTCTTAAAACTTGCACGATACTTAATTTAGAAACAAGCGGAAAGAACTTGAAATAAGTAGTAGTACAACTCAATAATTGTCAAACCAATTACTCGCTCGTTGAAGTTAAAACATAACTTTACATTTTGTATATTTATTTTCGCTTGATCTTTAAAAACAATCACAATAATCTCCAGATTGTGTACCACATTGGGTGATCGAGGGTAAACTGCGCGAAGCGCTGAGGAGGATCTAAAAAATTTGCTTTTGCCTTTTATAAGAGAAGAAGCTTGTACAGAATCTATTAAAAACAGAATGAAGAAAAAAAATAAGTTTACCTTGCTTTCCCAACCACCGCAAATGTTTCATTATTAGCTCTTAGTTAACTCCGTCCGCTTTCCATCAAAGGAACACACGACTGGCTTAATTTCTCGTGGTAAATTAAAGATCTCTCTTTCTCTCTCCTCCTCACATATACCTGCATTGTATTATTTCTTCTCCCTCTAGCACAATCTCGTGCAGAAACTCCCGAGTGAGATCCGACAGGACTTCATCGATCACACCTCAAAAATAGATCTACAAAATTAATTCGTGTCCATTGGTTAAAAATAGTGTTCTTCCTTGAAGACTGGTTTTTATCAGATTTTTAGAGTAAGGTGTTAAATATTCCGACCTCGCACGGTTCTATTCACGTAGAGGTAATCAATTTCGCAATCAGAGATCGCTAAGAAATACGGCCAAGAAATCGGCTCTCTCACTTCACAGCAGAGTTTTATCGCGTAATTAATCGAGAGTTCAGAATCAACGGCAGACACAAAGACAGTATCTTAAACAACAATTCAGTTTTCGTTGCCTGTCGAGTTTCTCTCTCTCTCTCTCTCTCTCTCTCTCTCTCTCTTTACTCTCATTGTATCGCTATATACCTCTCTGAACTAACGAGAAATCATTAAAACCGAAACGAACTTTGAAAGCATTCTAACAAAACTATGGTAAAATAGAGCAAATTAATTGCATCGATTAATAAATTTCTCGACGATTCTATATATTTATCGATAAATCTTTTCGATGATCCATTTACCAATCAATTAATAAATCATTATTCATAGAGATAATTTTGGTTGGAATAGGTGAATTTCGTAATATTCAGCTAAACTATTGTGGTTAATATAAAATTATTTCATAGATGATATTTGTGCAGCTAAATGTATATATAGTCGATATGTGGTTAAGAGTTAGTAAAATTTTCATGTGAGAATTATTATTAGTGGATTTGTAGCGATTGTCGATTAAATTTGTAAAGGGATTTCATCATAGTGGTAACAGCTAGGGTAGGAGAGGGGTGGGGGTGGTTTGAGGGGGTGGTTCATTAGATGTTAAACGGCAAGCAAGCCTGATGTCACTCATGTGTCATATCCGCGCTAAACCTGCTGTTTGTGGCAATTCCCAGATAATACTAGCCGATAATATCTTCGTATCTTTGGAGACAGCTATGTACGTTATCTTCATTATTTTCATAAAATATCTTTATTAGGACTCAATGCCTCCACAACTCTCAGATTATTATTATTGTAATATATTTTATTCCTATACGATATAATCTGATGAATTAAATTTATTACAAATTATATTGCAATCATTTTGCATAAACGTAATATCTGCCCTCAGATTGCATTCTATAAAAATTAATAAATATATATAACAACAAATTCGTCCAAATTGATCAATCTTTAAGAAACTATTTTGGATAGTAAAGAGTGCATAAAGATTTTTTATGAGGAACAAGACACTGATAGCCACTGGGCAATAAAGATAAGGACTTTAAATCTCGAAAAATAGCTGGCTAAATCGGTCAATCAAGATCTACGAGCTTACAAGCACATTCCGGTAATCTCTGCCACGCCTAACCTTTTTTATTGCTAGTCGTGCTTTATCGTATTGGTCCTACGAAAAGTTGAAACCTTCAATTTTTTCGGTTTTATTTAAAAATCGTTATAATTTTATTGATAAACAATTATATATATATATAAGAGTTCTATAGTGTTTGGTTTTATTATAGCCAAACAATTGTTAAAATTATTCTTAAAAATTTATGAATAATAAGGTTGAATATTACTTATACGTATCACTGTGTAGGAAGGATGGTGAGTTAATAAAAAGGATAGTTGATGAAAAACGAAAATTCTTTTTTTAAACGTATTCGATCATACCAGAGTTTCTATGGGACCGTGGAACGCTTACAATTACCAGGAAAAACAAAATTATAACAGTACACTAGCAATTGCCCTGGGCATTTCGCAGTGGTCCATACATAGTTAACTTTGTTTTTGTTAGAATAAAAAACAAGCTTCCGCTTCAGTCTACACCACTCCCAATACTATTTTTAACTCTATCATTTTTATAAAAAAAAAAAAAAATAACAACAACAAAAAGCAATTAATCAAATATAATTCTTTCTTCACCTAAGGGTTACTTTCGATAAAATCGAGATTGAACAACGAGACACGTGAAAATTACTAAAAATGTTCAAGGTTACAACTAAGCAAATATTTTGCAAAAAGCTCATTTTCACAGTGGTGTTGGCCCCAATGGTGCTATTCTCCAGGGAATTATGAACAAAAGCGTTTATTTTCGCAGTGTAATTAAAAAGAAGGAAAAAATATGACGTTTTTTTAATGCTCGATGGTTTTGCATTAACGAATCCACGGGAAAAAAAGCTTCGGAGAAAAAGAGGGAAGTTGGAAAGAAATGGCAACAAAGTCGGGGGAGGGGAAGGTGGGGGCTAATAGTCTTGGGAAGTTCCCTGATCGTCAGTCAAGGGGAAAAAGTGACTGAGGCAGACTGGAAAAGTAGCTGAAGGGGTGGGGATCGAAAAAGCTCAAACGATCAGTCAACCAGTTAAATTCAAGAATCTCCGGGAAATTCGAGAATCCGGGAGCTTTTTATGTGCACAACCCTGAAGGGGGTGTTTTAGTCTTTGTTGAAAATTCTCATTTGTAGGAGACGAGCAATTACAACTTTCTCGACAAACTTCACTCACGACCGATAAGGCACGTTCGTCGTTTCCACGTCGAATCATCCATGGATTCTATCCTTGGAGAACTTTCAACGAATTTTCCTTTTTTCACTCAACAAACTGGAAATTGTTTCGAGAAACTTCTCACCGAGCTATGGACACTGTAATGGGGATTTATTAATTAAATCTCAGTGACTTACTCATCGTTGAATGGCAGTTGGCCAAATGAATCATACTATATATATATAGCTTAGTCTTTACAACGGCTATTCGAAGAAAATTTAATTAGTCGCCACGAACGTTAGTCACTTCACCAGACGTAATTCTAGAAAATTCTCATTATTCGTTCATAGCTTCGTAATTTTAATTTATCGAATCGAAATGGCAGCCTCGAAATTTCTATTTTACATGGACATAAACTAAGGGGAGGGGGGAGTGGGATTAAATTCTTATCCGGAAGTTAACCGGGCTCTATTTCTGGCTCAGGGGAGACCGGAACCGGAAATAGCATCGGCGTAAAACTGTCTTTACGGTCGTTTTGGTTTTATGAGCTCGAAAAACCACCCTGCACTTGACACTGATGCCACACGAATTTCAATAATAACAGAGAAATAAATATACCATGTAAAGTATTTGTATTCATAGACTGCGCAATAAACTTCGCAAACTCGATGAAAGTCTGTTAAAGAGTCAATGAATAAAGGCAGTGATAAATTGTGTATTTATAAAGCAATTATGCAGATGAAATTAAATGGAAACTTTTTAACTTTTGCGTTATCTCAATGTTTATTGTTTATTTTCTATCCTCTCTCCCTTTCTTTCTCACTAGATTATTTCATCCCCCCCCCCTCCCTCCCCACTCTGTCGCTATTCATCCAATGCCATGTCCCACCCCATCCCTTTCCCTTTATTTATTTTCGAGAGTTTCCAGTTCGATTATTAATTAATTATTGGATTCACGTCAAGCGCGATTTAAATGAGAGAATTAGTCATAAGCAATGAAAGAGAGTAGTGAAAACAGCTATTTGGTCCGCCAGTAGAAAAGCAGAGGCACACGCACGATCAAACGGCCAGTAAATTCTATTAAGCATGAGTGCTGCTGAAACTAGGGTGAATCGACAACTGTTGCATTTGCTGGGAGAAAAATAAAAAGGTTCCAGGCTCTTTCTCGAGGAAGGATGGAGTGGTGGAATCACTCGTGCAGGGAATGGTTAGAATTCAAGTTTTCTGCAGGATCGTGGGTGCAGTAACGTCAAATTCCTTATTGCAGTGCCTGCAGTTCAAAGCGAAATACACTTTATTCACGACTAGGAATTATCGTCGTAAACCAAAAACAGACGTGCAATTGCGAAAATACCTCGCAAACAGTTTCCCATGCTAGCCGACTGTTCAGTTTCCTCTCCCAAAGCCGTTTGTTGATTTATGTCCGACCGAAACGGTATTTTTCCACTAGCGCCTACACGAATGATTTGGCTTGATCACTACCGGAGCTTTCCACTTGCCTCACTCCTCTCGACTTCTTCTCCGGAAATGTGCGTGCGAAGAATTTTATCTCCAGCTGTTCCTGACCATTTCGTTGCCTCGAATTCTCCACGATAAAATTCTACGTGTGGTTTACATCACGTCTGACCATTTATTGACTTTACCACTGAATTAATTTTTTTTCTGTGTATCTCGCGAAAACAAATAGCAATGCTTCTATAGATTACTTGAAATTCAAGGGGAACTATTCGAGTTGACTATTTGACGAAATCTCGAGGCCTGGGTAAATGCAGATTGTAATCGTAAATTATTTTGTAGTGTTAAGAGAGAGAGAGAGAGAGTTACGATTCGCCTCTACGTCTTCTGTCAGGAAGCTGGTATCCTGCTAAATGGCTCAATTCGAAACGAGACTGGAAGTGCCCTTTGTGCACGTTTGTGGGAACAATTAAATACATTCTAACTGCAAATACGTCAAGCACATTCAGCCAGTATTTATGAACCAGCAGAAATATTTAAATATCTCTGAAATGTCATCATGCTAAATGGAGTTCTACCTTGGGAATATTTTGTGATTCTATTGCCCTCTTGAAGAATTCATTTTACCAACTCCTATTTTTTTTTTGTCTCGCTCCACTCTCTCTCTCTCTCTCTCTCTCTCTCTCTCTCTGTCTTTCTATTCCTCATCCCACCCCATCGCTCTCATTCTCTAGATTTTTATCCAAGATTGTACGGAACATTCCTTCTTTTTCAAGTAACCTTTCTTGTCAACCATAGAAATATCTTCCATATGAGAAATTTTTGCAAATCCATCATTATAAATTCAAATAGATTCATTTTATTGCCATACATGATACATCCTCATACATATTCCTCGCAATACCTTTTAAAGTATTATATCCTTTCATCGCTCCTATAATTCTTTTTGATCCTGCGACGACATTGATTTGGATTATTTCGCAAATTCCACCAATTTTCCTAGCCCATTAATTTTCCCTCGTTCTACTTACTCCCTTTCCAGTTATTTCTTTCCTTCGAAAGGTTTTCTACCCCAGAAACTGGAGAGAAAAAAGTCTATGTTCTTTTAAAACTGGATAATATTCAATCCAGGATAGTTTCGAGCGTCATCGTTCTCCAGGAATCCTGCGAGCTCACCACGATTCACCCGCCATATAAAACTGGCATTCCCATGAGCCATAAATCTTTTTCGTTCCACGAGAAAAGCTCGCCAAGAGCCCACGGCATATTTTCCCGTTAAATCTCTGATTTATAAAGAGTACGACAGTCCTTTTTCCATCAAAAATTGTCGCTATTTAAAATTTTCCAATATGGAAAAATATCATTAAAATTGCATCAGTCGTTTTTATGCAAAAGAATATCAAGCTTTTCCATTTGAACCTTCCACGAAGCTTCGGGCTTTTTTCTTGTCCTTTTCCACTAGATTTCTTTGAAAATTTATGATACCTCACACGTGATTTTAACAGCTATTTCAAAATAAAAACTGCGATAACATCTAAATAACTTTTCCAGCACGATTTCATATATTTACAATTTTTCCAATCTGCACATATACTAATGGAAGAATATAATTAAAATTACATCAGTTCGCTCTACTGCAAAAATTCCAAGCTTTTACATTTTATCCTAGCACGAAACTTGGAGCTTTTTTCCCATCCTTTTCCACTATATTTTTTTAGAAATTAATGAATCCTAACGCATGATTTTAACAGCCATTTGAAAACGAGAGCTTCGACAGTGCATTGTGTATTTTCGTCAGGACTATTTGACGTTTTAGTTTACATCACATCTTTCCTATTTAAAAATCCTCCTACATATACATATACGTACATAAAAAAAAGCTTTTCCACTCGATCCTTGTACGAAGCATCCAGATTTTTTCTTATCCCTTTCCACTAGATTTCCCGAGAAATTGATGATCCTTGATACACGATTTTAACAGCCATTTGAAAATAGGAGCTGCGGCAGTGTTAGGCAGTTTCGCCAGGACTATTTGACGTTTCAGTGCACATCCCGTAGGATAAAATCGTTCCTGTAGGTTTATCGAAGGATTCGACTAGCGAGTTATCGATCACCCAGTAGGATTCCCGCGGGGATCCTTGCGAGAGGGAAGATGCCCTTTTATGGAACGAGGCGCCTGCGTGACTTTCGACCCTTCCCCAAAACTTTCCAACTCCCTCCGGTTCGCGTCAACCTATGCGAGAGCCTATACACCCCTACGGAAATCTCTTCGATCACCTTCGAGTCTCGGAAACTAGCCTTCGACTCTCAAACCACCCCTATCAACCCTCTCACCCAGGAAAAGGGTCGCATGATTGAAAATCGTCAGGACCTTCGACCCCCGAAGGTCCCATATTTAGCCTTGCTGAATCTGATTCTCCCCTCCCCCTCCTAACCATTACTTCCCACCCCTCCTATATCCTCCAGCAATGTATAGCAATCTTTTGTACCCATCGAAGCATCTTTTTTTGTGTTCAACGATTTATTCCCTCTTCTGCCTTTTTAAATGGTGATAAGTGGCTGGCCAAAAGACGTGTCTCTCCACTAATCCACGATTTACTGAACCCAGGATCTTCTCCTGAAAGTCATCCTCGGGGGTTAGAAACCAATTGGATTTATTCCATCCACCTAAGAACATTCTTCCTTTATTGCTCGCCACATCCTTATTCACCCCACCATGCCTTTGTCAATGCTCTCCATTTTATCCCACTGAACTACACCATACAAACTTCGAAACTTCAATTCATACTCTCGACAAAATTTGGATTATTTGGAGAAAGAAACTTTCATCTTTTTATATTCCTTATTATTCTTTTTGTAAAATTTCGAATTACTGAGGTCTAAGAGAGGACGGGTTAGAAATAATTCTTGGAGATTACAAGTCAATTTATATTGTTAATTGATAAATATTAACAATAATCTTCATTGATTAATTGTAAAGATGGAGATATAAATAATTGTAGATATACAAAGTAGTATAGAATTATATTTGGTCCGCCCATGGTGAAATATATATAAGAGTACTTTGATTTGTTCTTTAAAGGGTAAGTTTTGTTTGGTTCAATCGATCGAACGATGAATTCTTGTGTGAGATTTGAGGAAATTGCATTAATTCGATAGTTGAAATTTCACCTTTCGTCGCCATTATCGAAAGGCGTGTACGTGGGTGGAATGCCTCGATGGATTTGGACTTTTTTCAATATGGGACGTGTCAAAAAGTTGTTTGCACGAAATATGTCTGTACGAAGGAAGGATTGTGGGTGTTCCCTGGTAATACTGCCACTTTAATCCGATTCGAATGCTCGTTACAAGAGATTAGGATGTGAGAGGCATCCCACGTGAGAGTGAATGTCAGCTTGTAACTTCGTTGTTTTCCATAATCCCTTTGCTTCTCGTTCAAATATGGCGAAAGCTCGAAGTACACACTGTCATCCTCAAATTTTGAATTTTCACACCCTCCCCTTAAGTCTATGTAATTTTCATCCAAATTTGTGTTATTTTGCCCCAAACTAAATTCCCAAATTAATCATTGTTTTTATATTCTCCTCGTGTAAATCGATCATTTTCTTGCACTGGTTCTTCAATAATAAAATAGAGGAAAGAATTGGAACAAAAATCTTTTCTCTTACGAATCAATTTTCAGACAGCTCAAAATGTACATTATCATTCATATATTTGGAATTTCCTTCACCTTCCAAAATTTATGTAATTTTCATTGCAATTTCTATTATTCTACCCCAGGACTCAATTCCCAAATTAGCAATTTTGTTACATTCTTCTCGTATAAATTGATATTTTGCTTGCATCTGTTCTCCAATAATAAAATAAAGGGAAAAATTGAAACTGGATGTTTTCTTTTACCAATCAATTTTTCAGGTAGCTCGAAGTATACATTGTTATCCCTATATTTCGGCTCCCCCTCCCCCCCCCCCCTCCCTAAAATTATATGATTTTCATCCAAATTTATGTTATTTTACACTGCTATTCAATTCCCAAAGTCGCATTTTTTTCACATTCTGCCCGTATAAACTGATATTTTCCTTGCATTTGTTCTCCAATAATAAAATAAAGTGAAAAATGGAAAAGGGATGTTTTCCTTTACCAATAAATTTTTCAAGTCGATCTCGCTAAAGCGTTCGTAAATATTTGTAGAAGCGAAACTTTTTTGGTCAAATAGTGGCGATATTTTTCGTGCTTTTGCCCCGTTATTTCCAGAGAGTGAGTTTCACCACCCCCTCCCCCTTCCCCACCCACTGTTCCTCCCTCTTATTCCCAGCAAGAGCGAGATTTCCAATTGCGACAGATCGCAAAATGACAGGGTGTATAAGTGACGAACACTGGCACTGGGGAAAGTAGATCGTGCGTGAAAAAAAGGAGAGAAAATCTAAATGCAAATTTGCATTCGATGTAAATTCGGTCATTGCCTGTCGAATTCCACTATGGGCTTTGACACAGTTGACACGTTCCAACCACGAAGATTTATCACTCCCATGAAATATCGTATTATGAGTTTTTCGAAAAATTCATTTTTTTAAATAAAATTTTTAAAACCTCAAATAAAGTATTGTAAAATTCATCGAGAATAAAATCGAGAAAAGGGATAATGGAGGTGAGATAATAAGTGGATATTCAGGGGAGTCAATGAAAGAAGTTAAATAAAATAAAAGAAAAAAAAATTAAGGGTGGAAACAGGGATACGAGTTGGTTTGGTTATAGATGTTAAATGTTGTTTTTCCATGGGGAATTAATGGAGGGTGGAATTTGTGTGATTGACAGATAATCAAAGGGTATTCGTCGGGGAGGATTAGTGATTGAATGAGGCCTGCAGTAGGGAATTCAGGATGTTTGCCAAGTCCAAGAGCAACAGTTCGGCTCCTGGTGCCACTAACCCAATACGGAATACCTACGAAATCGGAGAACAATGCGGCACTGCTGGCCCTGAGAACATTTGGAGGATCTACGATGGATACAGGAAGGAAGATGGAAAGGTAAACACAGATAGCTTTCAATTTCCATATTCCACGAAGCTTATCCTCTTGACAAATTTACCCTGTGTAATGAATTATCTCACTTTTGTTTATTTGATAAAATATAAATTCTCCTTTTCTAAGAAAATTGATATATTGACCTTCAAATATTCGCCTTTCTTCCATGATGATAATAATGATAAGAAGCATATTTGTACTACTACTACTAATAATAATAAGAAAATTGTATCGCGTGTATCGACGAATACCATTATGATAAAGCATTAATTGGATTAATTAGAAAAGACTCTTAGTAATTCAAGGAAATCCTACGTCTTAGCTGTTTGATAGAGAAACTTCTCGCCGAGTTACTAACTAATTCCGTAGCGCCAAAGCGGAACGGTACATACCACGTCCCCACCAATACACGGACAATTTATATTCTTCAAAGAGATAAGTATTTAGCGACCAACTTCCAGGGCTAGAGAAGATAAGCTGCTTTTTCGAAGAACCTTTATCAACTTTTAAATAAGCAAACTGCTTTGGTAAAATTATCGGTCTATGGTATAATATTGTCACATGAATTTTTAAATAAATATACCGACAACTGGCTTCAATGATACCAAATTTATATTTTATTATTTACTCTTATCGTTGCTCATATATGTTTAATTTTTAATTGTTTTACACACTCCGTGGGAGCTTTATTGTTATTATTTTAACAGGATTTTTGTTCGACAGTTTTATTGTATTTTCTGTTCGTATTAACGTATATCGTTTCATGATTTTATTATAGTGTACGAATGGTTTTAATGTTGCAGGAGGTTTCGATTTTCATCTTCGACAAAAGATCCGTGGAGAAGCTCACGAAACCGAAGCGGAAGGAGCTTATCACGGATATATTACGCAAGGGTGCCAAGCAGATAGAACGTTATTCACATCCAAAGCTGCTCCAGGTTGGGTCGCCTACGTAACTCCATTATTTATTGCTATATCTGATCACGAGATTTCAGAAAGAGATTTCTCCCGCCAATTTTATTCATAAAACATTTTTCCGTCCATCAAACATTTTATTGCATTTTTTATTACCTTAATATATGAAAAGTAAAGATGCAGTTTTCATGTTATGCCCATTTTTTACTCCTCTTTTTTCGTAACAAGCAAAAACTTCATTCGCGAGTCTACTTTTCGCATTAAATTATAACGAGCTGGGGAAAAAATAATAAAATTTAATTTTTATACGTGTATTTTCGTTTGTACTATTCGACAGCTTTATCTCCACAAGTAGTAAAGAATAAAATTGACGAGACTCCCTCTCT
The DNA here is from genome assembly GCF_024137725.1 of Prorops nasuta. NCBI lineage: Eukaryota > Metazoa > Arthropoda > Insecta > Hymenoptera > Bethylidae > Prorops > Prorops nasuta. The sequence goes on along the minus strand of NW_027116805.1, from coordinate 8,040,182 downwards.
CTCTCTCTCTCTACGCGTACCTCAAACTTACCGAGCTATTCGAGCTTGTTTCATATTTTTACTCGAACCTGTGGAATTGCATATTTCAGGCAATAAAAGTTGAAGAGTGTCCAGAGACCCTGGCATTCATTTCGGAGCCGATCTTGGCAAGTTTGGCGAACGTTCTGGCTTACCAGGAGCAAAAGGCAAATTTGAATGCACAGGCAGCGACCAACGTGGCGAAGCCAACTCCACCCACGCCGAGTCACAGGCCTGTTTTCATCAAGGAGTACGAACTGCTCGACATCGAGATACGATACGGACTTCTCCAGGTGGGCGAGAACAACGTTTCGAGAGAGTCTAAAGCGACGAGAAACAGGAAGGAGAGAAAAAAAAATATATGGCAAACTTGTTTCCCCTTGAGAAAAACGAGAAAAGTTTGCTGACGCAACTCCAGCTGCGAACTCTTTAAATGTCCGTTCCTTAAAGATTTATTAGTCGAGAGATCGATTATTTTACACAACGCTGTACCTTCTCTCCTTAATTTCTCACCTTAAGTATATTAATCGATCGACGAATACCTTAATTTATCAATAACTTTTTTAATAACTAAAACGTTGAGCCCCGTGCTTTTACACTTGTTTCTGAAATAAACTTTAATAATTTTGAAAGAAAAATAGTACTTGCGTGTGAAAAAAGAAACACGAGTACGTTGAAATGCCAGCATCAATTATTTCACTCACCACTATACGTTCTCTCCTTATAGATTAATCGATCGACGAATGTATATTAATTTATCAATAGCTTTCCTAGCAGCTAAAAACTTAAGTTCTGTATTTACTTGCCTCTAAGCTAATATTTAATAACAAAATACTTAATTATTCAAAATCTAGGAAAGAGTCTGTTTTCCTTTGCTGTTGCAGTGAAAAATTTTTAATTTGGTCAAACAGAGCCATTTGTCGTTATAATTATATTGAACGACCGATACTTCAACTGCACCGAATAATTTTTATATCAATTAATTAGGTTAAAGAACAAAATTAAAGTTTATGATTAAAAATAGAGGAAGATATTCGGAAAAGTTCTCGTTGTGGATTATTTAATTGAAAAAATTGGAAACTGTTAAGTCTATAGGGAGAGAGTCGAAGAAAGTTTTAAATGAGAATTATTAATATTTACAAACGATTTTAGTCACTCTTGCCAAATAGAGGAAAATTAATTTGATGGAAAAGCAGGAATTCCGATGCAGGGTGAATTTGCAATGGAAACTTACGTGGAAAAGTCGAGGATATCGTCGGGCGATGCAGGGACATCCGCAACCACTTGACTCGGTGCTATATCGAACTTTTGAATAAGATTCTCGATAACCTGAATGTGACCGCACTTCGATATTCTTAGCAGCCACTTGTGAGAGCTGGATACGCTTTTCGATGGAAACTCCATGAATCCTAAACTTACCAGTTTCATTTTAAAGCTTTCAGTTTTCACCGCAACGTGCCACTCCTTTCACCTCGAAGCAAACCTGCAAGAAATACATATTATGCTTTACCTCTACTACTTAAAAAAATGTTTTCGTAATCCTGGCAGTGAAAAAAGTCAATAAATGCACATACGAAATTCTATAAAAATATAGCGAAGATTATACAGAGCCGAGGTAAATTGCAAATATTTTCTCTCACTTTTCAGTGATACGAGTCGAAGATTCAAGTACACGCAAAGAAAACAAATAATCATCAAGGTTGTAGAATTTGATTTGCAGTTTTCTAGCAAAAAATGATATCGATTTTTGGTGATTTTATGAATTATTAACAACGAAGGTTCCCAAGTATATCTGGTGATAGGAGAGTGTATAAATTGAAAATTGGCTTAAATTCAACGCCCAGTTGCAATGTTGTATGAACGCGAAGTAATTAGCAGGACGAGAACAGTTATTAATCCCTCTGTGCCAGTGCAATTTCCATCCCATTCAGAAAAAGAAATCCCTAAAATCCATTATCCTGAAAATTCTCGTCGAAGGACTCACTCATTTATTTATCTATATAGAAATATATTTATTTATTATTTGGCAAATTATTTCGACAATGAAGTAGCACAGAAATTATTGGCAGCACCAATTTCGAGTTAAAATTGTTATTAAATTTCCTGAAACCCCCCACTAATGGATATTGGATATTTCTCCCTAGCACAGAATCACCTTGACCCTTTTCCGCAGGACGAAATCCTGTGCGCAGGACTTGTGCTTGCAGTAAAGGATAATTTTGGGGGAATCGGAGAACGTGTAACAGGACGACGAAATCCTGTCTGAAAGTGCTCTTATATACCAAGCTCGAATTTCACCAAGATAATTTACCTCCTGCAAATTGAACAATTTTATACCCTTCGTATTTGCACTCAATTTGCACATGAAAATTGTCGCTCTGAAATAATATTCTTCGTCGATGATTGTCATTTCACGGTTTCACCCATTAGTAGCAGGGTAATTTGAATAAACATTAAAAAAAGATTTCTGTAGCTAAATATTTATCTTTTGCCGTCAGGTAACCGAAGCCCTGCTCTTCCTTCACGCTAACTGCAAAGTTATTCATCGAAATGTTTGTCCGACCAGTATTATCATCACAAAGAGGGGTACGTGGAAGCTATCAGGATTCGAGTTCACAGGTAAATTTCCTTCTTTCAACGAGACCAGCAATATTGTAAATCAGGAAACTTTCAACCTATCTGATATGGGAGAAAAAGAGCTTGAGTGAATTAACGATGAAAATCAAAAGAAAAACGAAAAAATAAATAACAGGAAAAATTGACTTTTAAATTTTCAAAGACTTGATATATTCTGCCAATCTAATCAGAAATTAGTTTATGTATATTTCTTTCGCAGAAAAACTCAACGACGTTTCCATACCCGTACAGCCATGGACTCATCGAATGCCCAAGATGACCCAGCCTAATCTCGATTATATTGGTAATTATTCTTTTTTCAAAAATTTTTAAAAATTTTATACTACTTCGGAACGAAGCAATTTATATAGCTATATATATATATATATGTGAATTCGTTTAGAAGTTTTCCCCATTCGAAATTTTCATAGTATAATATAGATTTTTCCCCAATTTCATCACAAGAGTTCAATGTTTAACATCAATCTAGTCGGTGAATATTGGTGGAGCCTTCTTGGAAATGTGTCCAAACGCAGTTTTCTTTTTTAGAGGAAAAATTCCATTAAGCGTAAGTCCTTTTATCACTCGACGTTAAAAGGTAATTGAATATCTTGGAAAACTCGGATGATTGTCGATGTTAATTAGCTTCTTTTGAGACGGTTTGTGCAGCTTTCATGAGCAATGAATATTCCTAGTTAATTAACCCTTGAGACACGTGAGAATAATATTGGAGCCATGCATAATCATTCTATTGGTTGCAATATATATAGTTAAAACAACAATCGTTGCGGAGGATATAAATTTGATTGAAAATCATCCCCTTGCATCTTCCCTTAAAGCTGTAGCTTTAAAAGCAATCCCCTTTAAATTTAATCGGTGTCACAGCTGGTCCACACTGAGCAGAGAGCTAAATGGCTGAGAAATATCGTTTAATACTACTTGACTTTTATTTCAATGAATTCTATCGATCTTTTCAAGCACCGGAAGTGCAGCAAACTAAAATGTGTGGATATTGGAGTGATATGTACAGTTTGGGGATGACGATATGTGCCATATTCAATCACGGCAAGTCTCTGGTCCAGGCCAATCACAGTTGTTCGGATTATTTGAAACAATTGGAAAATGTAAGTCATCGTTTACTTCATTCAATCCGTCCAAATATTATATAAAATTGAACTTAAACAGTCTTCAATGATTTCTCGAATCTTCAGCTCGATGAACAAGTTTCCATAATTTTGCCAATGGTACCACTTCCGCTTCGTGAGGCAGTTTCCAGATTGGTCCACAAGAATCTTGAACAGAGGCCAACGGCTCAAGTTGTGTCAATGATCAAATATTTTCAGTAAGCATCATCAATCACCTATAATATATCGAGAATAATATTTGATTTTATACTATCCAAGAGTGGCGATGCAAAATTTTTCATGGCAAAGGTCCTTTGTCAAATTTTCAAGATTTTCAGTTTTATTTCAGAAATTTCTGTTTTCCAGGGATCCCATAGTTCACACTTTGCAATTCCTGGACGTCAGTAAAATGAAGGACGTGATGCAGAAGGAGCACTTTTATACGACAACGCTGGTCGAGCTGTTGCCATATATTCCAAAGGTAGTAGAAACATCACTTGTATGGTCAGACGGAAAGCCCATAATTCATCACCCAGCACTCACAACTTTTATCCTTCGTTCTCTCCTCTTATTTACATACTCCACTTTTATCTCAAATCTTTATCCACAACCCTCATAGTAATTTATTACCCAACACTACCAGTTTTTTTCCTTATTTCGTAATTTCCACCCACAATTTTTATCCTGGATTTTCATCATGAATTTTCATTATTCTTCGAAACTTTCATCCCGCAGAAAATCTGGTACCAGCACATCTGGTGTTATTTGCAAGCGGAGCTTCAATCCCAGGAAGTCCTGTCGGCGGTTCTCCAGCCGATTTTTTACATAGTGCAGAACAGCACGAAGGACGAGTACAAGCAGATTATATTTCCAGCTTTCAGGTGATTGATCAAAGGATAATACAGTTTTTATCGTTCATCGAAAATAGATATATCTTACCAAGGAGAACATTATTATTCAGAACGTTATTCGCAAACCGGAAGTCCATCCAGGGTACAGTGACCTTGCTCGAGAATCTTCACGTGATCCTGAAGAAAACCCCCGAAGAATACATCGATACGGAAGTTTTACCATTTCTTTACACCTCTTTCGAGAATTCGACCACTCAAGTTCAGGTGATACTGATTATAATTTTATTGGAAAATTGTAAATTAATTGTTAGCTCTATTCATTATAGAGATTGATATATTTCTTTTACTTTCCTCTATAATTGATAATCGATATTTTTACCGCAGACAGCTGCATTCGTTGCTGTGTCGAACGTGACGGAATACCTGGACGACGAGACTATCAGAGCCATCGTTCTTCCTAAGCTTTTACAAGCATTTACGAATGGCACCACCGATGCACGTGTCCTCATGAAAGTTATCCCCTATATCCTCAACAGATTGGAAAAGCAAAAGATCATCGACTGTATCCTTCCATTGCTTTGCAGCGTCAAACTGCAGGATCCCGAAATCGTCGTTCGGGTTGTAAGTAAGTGGCATTAAAATTCTTTAACTTTCGATGAAAGTAATGAAATTCGCTAGACGAGCTTTGATTCCTAAAAAAAATTCTCGAAAATATGTCACTCATTTATTTTACACTGTATAAAAAGTTTCAGCGATTATCATTATTATAGTGAAATAATTTCTTGCAGATATTTACAAACTAATGTTGAAAGACAAGAAATATGGATTATCCGTAAACTGGATGGCGACAAGGGCAATGCCATCTTTACTGCCACAGACCGTAAACCCAGCATTAAATTTGGAGCAGTGTATTTTACTGCTCGACGTACTGCAAGAGATGTTAAATCACATAGAAAGGTAACCCGATAATTATTCAGGTGAAATTATTAACAATGCCTCTTGAGATTCGAAAGATTTAACCAACTGGCGCTATTTTTTATAGAAATCGTAAGAACAGCTTATCATTGGACAATCGAACGACGTCCAGCCCAGAAAAATCGTGGTCCTACATGAGAGACAGTATGCACGTTCAGCAATTTAGCATTCCTAATGTGAGAATCGATCAGAGGAAAACCTCGTCTGCTGAGGATATGGCTAGAAAACCCAGTATCAGTAAGTTTTTTTCATTACAATCTTCTATTCTTTAAAACAAAATAACTAATTTTACAATATTCCACTACAATTTGCATCTACTCTTATTTTAGCCTCCATCTCGATGACTGCTTCCGCGGAGAACATGACGAGGAAAAATTCAGTTGCCGGTGTGTAATCGTTAAAACTAATAAAAATTTGTTTAAACAAAATCTTTAGATATTAACAATTTATTAATGGAAAGTTTGTAATTATCTATTAAAGTTTTCTATTATTAAATCAAGATGCTATTTGTTACAACATTGTTATAATTTTTTCAGCAATGTTTAACAATTGGTTCACGCCATCCTCGACAAATGACAACAATTTCCTGAGGGTAGCCAATACTTTCACCACGAGGCGTTTATCGGACAACACTTTGATGACTCCTAAAATCAGGATAGCACCATCTTGCGCCAGTTCACCAGGGACCACTTCAGGCGGAGGTCTGCCCATCCGTAGACACTCCAGCATTGGACCTCAGGAACGTCGTGGATCCAATATCAATTTGTCCCCACCTACGGTACGTTTCTTCACTTTTACAAACAACCCAATTTTTAGTAAATGCTCCATTGTAATCTGCAAAACAATATAAATTCAAAAAATGAGTAAATTAACAAAAAAAACATGGTCTAAAAAATAATAATAAATTTAGACTAGTGTATAAACATGAAGAGACTAACTAGTTAATAATAAAAATGATTTGATCTGAGAAGTATCATAAGACAAAACGTAGATAAAGTTTAGCCAGGCCAGTAGAGTGATTTGGACAGTCTAAATGAGCTATTTAGGGGTGGTTTCGACAGGGTGGGATGCCGAATACCAGTAGCAGTGTGCCATACCTTCTTGGTTCTTCGAGTATGAACAGCTCCAGGAGGCCCTCAGTGTCCACGACCTCTTCATCAGGCCTCTTGCACCAGTTTGGAGTCAACATGGTAAGACAACTACCCCTCAACCTGAATGGACCACCACCACCACCACCAACACTCTCTCCATCACTCCAGCTACCGGGACAGCCTTCCCACTGACCCTCGGTTACAGTGTAAGAATATTCACTTTGCTTCCTGAGACTCTTCTCGACTGCTCTCTAGCACGAGCTTCTTACACTACATCTCCCTTCATCCCATTCCTCTCTCTCTCTCTCTCTCTCTCTCTCTCTCTCTCTCTATCTATCTATCTATCTATCTATATAAATCTTTTTCTCTCTTCTATCTCTTTTCTCTTTCACACTAGTTCCTCGTATTCATTATATTTACAATTTCCTCAAATCCCCTCGATCAAGCTTTCAAAGAATGACCTTTTTTATAAATGAAATAAAAAATATACAAATATTATATACCTTTAATTATTTTCAAAATATTTAGAAATCTACTTGGGTCAAAAGTGGCCAGAGGTAGAAGAGAATTTTAAAGAAATGAATTAATTATTAATAATTTCTTTTGTTTTTGTTAAATAAAAATAGAGAATAACTTTGTGAGCTTGTTTTTCCTCGTTGCTTTGTTTCTATCTCTCTATCTCTACTCTTATTTTCCCTATTTCTCTATTACTTGAAAATCATCTTCCGGCTTGCTCACACTCCCATCCCCACCTTTCCTTCCCAAACTAGCAAATTCGAGCCTATTTGCTTCTCTCGAGCTTTGTCAGAGTCGGAAGTCGAAGCGCCACACACTAACACGCTGTATTTGCACCGGCTAAGATTGTGTGCGACCCAAAAACCTGTCTATCCACTTATTTCAGGCCCTGTCTGCTAAAAGTTCTTGGTATCGCTTTTGTAGCTATTTGTTGCGGCTTCGTACATTTATATATACATATATATATATATCTCTTACTATACTATTAAACGTCTGTAAATACCCACTTGAAAAATCAAATTCTAAATTAAGCCTCTCAGTATCTATACGAATTTTTCCTATTTATTCTTAGTAATGCAAAAACAAAATTTCTCGAATTTCAATTATCTTATACCAATTGTTAGTGGTCCACTCGAATCTACGTCAGTATTATCATTGCTTTGAAAACTCAAGCTTACCCTAACATAAAAAGTATACAAATATTACGATTTAATTTTAATTTTTCTTAAATATCCAATCAGATTAGGTTTTTCTTATCCAAAACTCTATATATCGTTTTAAAATAACAGATTTTCAACTATATTTATACCCAAAGCACTTTCAGGTTTTGATATAAAAAGATTCTCACCAACCAAAAGATATTTCATAGCTGATACTTTGAACGGTTTTAAAATTGACGTAGATTCGAAACATCCGCAAATTGAAAGTTACGTATAGTAGTTGTTTGAAGTATAGTGAGGAGGAGAAGTTTACGATGAAAAGATATTGAATAATAGAAGATTCTATTAATTTATAAGAAATTCCCATGGTTGAGATTTCACAAGGTTTGAATGGTAGAATCGATATGTTTGTATTAGAGAGAGGAACAAATGGAAGGTTGTATATTGAGTTACTGTCCTGAGAGTGATTGATTTATTTTTGGCAGCAGTGCATGACGAGTGGGGGAAATGATTAATTTGTTGCAGTACCAGCTCTTCAGAAGAGATCCGGACGCGTGAAGGGGAGGACTGGCCCTACTGGAGCTCCAGGTGCAGGCCAGCCGAACAAACCTCGCCGCGAATCTATTGAAAACTCGAGGAATTTGAGCCTACTAAACTGGAAGTTCACGGGACCGGAAGTGCAAAAGGAACGATGCGTGAAGAATCCGAATACTCGGCTAATATTTCTCCAAATGATCCACCAATTGCCGAAATATTCGAGTATTTTTGGCCGGAAGTTCGCGGGACCAGAGTAATCGAGTACAACAAGAACCGGAAGTCTCAAGGAACCATCTTCTTGGTGAAGTTTTTTTGGAAAGTTCATCGCACTGCAGAAGAATTTCAACTTAACGAACCGGAAGTGCTGAGAGAACAGTGGATCGATAGCGTCAAGTATTCTAATCTTCAGTTAATTGTTCTCGAGATAATACATCAATTATTATAATATTGAGTACTTTTGACCGGAAGCTTGCGGAATTGAAAGAATTTGGTGTACAAAGAGGCGAAAGTGTCGAGAAGCCATCTCTTTGATCAGATGTCTTAAAGAATTTATCGCATACCGTTGAAGAATTCGAGTCGGATAAACCGGAAATTCGCGTGGCCGGAAGAACAAAAGGAATGATGAAATAAAATCTTGAAGGATTCAACTGTTCGGTTAATTATTCTCAAATTAATTTACCAGTTGCCAAAATATCTGAGTATTTTTAACCGGAAGTTTATGGAACCATCTCCTTGATGAAATATTAAAAAAAATCGTCGTACTGTTGAAAAGTTTGAGCCTAATAATCCGGAAGCAGACGGAACCGGAAGTACGGAAGAAACGATGGACTATTAAAAGCTTCAAGAATTCGAAACTTGGTTAATTATTCTCAAAGTAATTCATCAATTGCCATAATATCCAAGTAATTTTGACCAGAAGCTCGTGGGACCGGAATAACTGAATGAACAAAACACTGGAAGTCTGAAGGAATTATTTTCTTGGTGAAACAAGTTGAAAAATTCATCGCACCTACCATGGTGGAACAGGAGCCTCTACTGGACCTAAAGTACCAAAATCCAATAAAGCAGAAGGTGGAAACCAGTTCAGCATTAACGGATCTAATCTACTTCCGTTTCTTAATGTCAAAAGCACGAAATATGTCAATTTTTGTCCGAAAAGTTCTGCAAGCTTCTTGACCTTGAAGATCGAAGAATCTTTGTAATTAAATTATATTTACAAGTTAAAGAAGAAAGAAGATCCAACGATTATGTATATGGATTCTCGATCTGTGTAAAGAATTTCAAGGTCAGTGAGCTTGCAGATCCGCCGGAAACCGCACGGCCACTAACTATTTGGCAGGCCTAAAACTCATTTCCGGCCGGTACTGTGTAAGCTTACATATCCCCGGCCTTTTTCTTATATGATAAACCGTATCTTTCCCGCTGAAGACATCCGGGGCCGCCAAAGAAAATGAAAAATGGCCGCCGATCGTCAATTTTACTCTAATCGCCGCGCACTAACACAATCACTAATTTTTAAGGTAGCTTTTTTACCCGCGACGATATGAAAAACTTGCCAGTTTCTCCTAGCTTGGACTAAAATGTTGAAGGACTACTAGGGAAAAAAAAAAATAAAACTAACAACAAAGGAGGAAAGTTAAAAGAAAGTAACGAAGCCGCCATTTTGAAGATTAAAAACTCGAGCTGGTCTCGCAATTTCATTTAATCAAAAACCGATCGATACGCGAAAACTAAAAACAGTTGTAACAATAAGGATAAAATGACTGTCCGAGGACAAAAAGTAATAGGATTTAAATATATAAAACTGATTCAAAAAAGTAGCATATTTTTCCGAGTCTTCGTGGTGGATGTAAGATCCTAATAGCTTTTCACTTGAATATCTCGTCTATCATAGAAAAGTTTCCTAAGCAACGCTTGCAAAGCTTTTGATCGGTAGCGGCGCGTCCTAGACTCTAAAAAAAGGGTAGCTTCCCCTTTCACTTAATATTTAATGAAAAGTAAAAATTCTAAGAATAGTCCTTTCGTAGTAGCCCATGGCCGATATTCCCTGTACAGGTTAATAAATTGTATTATACTGACTATATAGTTACATTTATCTCGATTAATCGTAAAATCTCAATCAGACGCAATAAGACAATCCAATTCGAACAGTTTATAATTATATTGCATATTATTAGTATACTTGTAATATACCTATATACTATATCGTTATAATTTTCATTAATAAAATAATATCCACTGATTAGTCTAATTGATAGGGGTGTAAATATCACGATGGACAAATGAAAAGAAAAAAGTGAATATTGAATTGCATCCTAATTGATTATTAAGTACTAATCAACACCCCGTTTGAAAAATACAAGTATATACTATATATATATATATATATATGTATAGTATATATCGTTTGGTCAATGGACGAAAGAAAAAAAAGGGAAATTTGCATCGTACGAGAAATACAGAAAGACTGAAGGAACAATCATTGTAAAATATATGATAAATCGGAGTTTGCAATGTTCACGGGATGATAATTATCGGTCGTGGGTTAGATAATTGTGAAAAAATTCAATCATAAGTCGAGTCTCGATTATTAAAAATGCCAGATAATGCAAAATTCCACTAAAAATTAAAAAAAAATGTTCAGAAGAATTAAACAATTTTCAGTAGTAGTAAAATTCATACTTTCTCCCTTATCAACCTCTGATTCGTGACTGAAACTGCTTATAATACTATCTATACTAAAGAAGGCACAGAGAGATTTCGTCTATTTTTATCTATTTATAATACTGATAATCAATAAATAACAAAAAGTAATAAAACAATAATATTGAATTCGTGGCGTTTCGTTCGTATACGTAAAATCCTGTAAACATGCACACGTGAAATGAATGAAAATTTAATTTAATTATATAGTAAACTATATTATATTATACGATATACACATACTTACATATGTCTTCTCTTCGCTGTGATACTCTAACTCTCTTCGACGCGTGGATTTACGCACCTTTGACCCTTATTATAATTAATTAATTAATTCAACAATTGATTGATCGGTGTGTTACTAATAACGACAATGCTTAAAGTGTGCTGAAAGAAAACCAGTCATTTTTATGTCCATTCGCTTCACTTTTTGTTATACTTCTCGCAATTTTTTTATAGGTAGCACAAAAATTTTATGAAATTTTCTGCCATTTTTCAAGATGCTCTAATTTTACTCGAGATCCGATAAAAGCGTACACTTTAAGCATTGACTTTACTTTGTATTATAGTGACTCGGTTATCTCGAGATTTTTGACATTGTGTATGTATACTACGTACCTCATACGGGCAGGAAAATTACAATTTTCGAGCCCATTTCGCAGCAATGAATACGCGTAAGAGGTGTACTCGAACCGCTTTTTGTACCTGCAAAATAGAGATATTTATTTATCTACCGCATTATAGATTTAAATAAATAAATAAATATATATATTACTTATATTTAGTGAAACAAATAAGCACAGATGAATAAAAAAAAAGATATATATATTACCAAATATAGATATAGTTGAGCAGTATTTAAAAAAAATAACAATAAAAACATCACTGCACCGGGTTACAGATTTATTTATTTATTCGATATATATAATATCGAATATTTTTTTAAACAACTGCAATCTTCAAATACAATAAACATTTTTTCTCCATAGAATATTTCGCGGTAAACAATGATCTATGGTATTATCGTCAATTTAATATAACAATGAATACTGATATATATTTTTATGTTTACAGATGTATTATTTATATATATATATATATATATATCTATGTTGAAAAATATTAATACAAATGTATAATTCTATATGACGTGTATAATATCCATACGGTGTTATATAGTATGCTAACCTTTTTCATTATAATATTGAGAAATATGTGCAATCGTTTGACAAAAATTGAATTGCCCAAAAATTGGAAATTATATTCAATTATATCAACATATTATAGTAATTGCAGCTGTATATATTATTATGCATGTACTTGGCATATAAAGGAAAAATGATAAGTGACAAAAATTTGTTTATCAGGAAAAGAGAAATCAGAATTATAGTTATTTATAGTGATTATACCTCGTCAGTGTATACTTAGTGTATGGGAATGAATCATTAATGTCATTACACGTAAACAACATTTTGTTTATCGTTTATAGAAGGGGAAAAATTCAAGACGATTATTTATTGGATATGCCTCGTCAGTGTGGTGGTTAATGTATGGAGATGAATGTACAAAGTTAAGTGTCCTTAACGTTAAGTCAGACGAGATATCAGTAGGAAAAGATGAATGCCAATGTGTATTGTAAAAAAATTTGTAAAATTATAACGAAAATCGTAGGAAGCTTTGTAATCCACCAATGTCGTTGTAATTTTAGATTTTTTTTTATAGATTATGGTAAAACGCCACGAAAAGGTCCTCTCGTACCGTGAAATTGTTCAGTGTATCCTACAGCAGAGAAGAAATGACTCATTTGAACAGTTATATTAATTACATTTCTCCTGTAATAATCCATATATTAACTATTCTTCTTGTTTCGTCTTTTAATTTTGTTAAATTATACTTTATTTTATTTTTAGACAATTGTAAGATCATTTTAAGATCGTTTGTGCTGGAAAACAGAAAATGTTTATTTTAGATACTTATAATTTCTTTAACGCTGTGGGATTTTTTTAGCAAAGTTCTACGAATCATTGACAATCATGGACAATCATTTTACGAATCTGAAAAAAAAAACGGAGAAGGATCTGAAGTTTGGCAGAGCTCGCAATAAAAGTGAAGAGATCGTAGCATCTCGAGTGATGCACAAAACGAATCTCGTTTAGGAATACCTCTCTACTCTATATAGATTCTAACAAATAAATATATGTAAGAAGTGCGAATATTGTACTGTTTAAAAGAAATATAGGAAGGAAAAGTCACCCACCGGAACCTTTTACGATGCAAGCAAAACGATATACTATATTTTTAACGAGCGAACGAAAGATTCCTTTTTAAGAATAAAGAGACAGCAAAGCTTTTCTGCCGATTCTTCAATATATTTTTCAACCAGCGAACGAAAGATTCTTTTTTTACTAAATGAAAATAGATCTTTTTACATATAACATATTGTACCCGGTGCATAATTGTACATTTCTTACTTAGGAATAAGCAGTCATTTCTGTTCAACTAATAATTTTAACCCTTTTGCTATTCAATGCAAAAAATTCCAAAAGAATAACAAGAAATATCCGTTTACGAGTATGAGTAACTAATATGTATGAATTTTTTGTTTTATTTAAACGTAAAATACAAAAGGGTTAAAAGAGTTTTAGCACAAAAGGTATCGCGCACACGATGAAAAACAATTACGCAGGTTTATCGAGAATCTCAATTCCTAGAATTAGATTAATACTCCTGATAAATTATGAACAAAAGGAATGGTGAAACGCAATAATAGAGAAATTTTGTGGCTTTCACTTTAGATCTGTATTTTGTCTCAATTTGTGTATATCTATGATAAATATGTATAATTTAATGATTCCGCGACGAATCCCAAGGAGACCAACGTGAAATATTCCGTTGAGGAAGGAGCAAAAAAACACAACTGAGCGGTCTAATATAAATTTAACGTCATAAGATAATTCAGATAAGATTACACACTATATTTTATAAGGATCGTCTCAAGATTGTACGACTTCAGAGTGCAATCAGGCTTCACTTCCAATATTATAGGTTAACTTCCGGTTTTGGAAAGAGTTTGAACGGTAGAAGCAAATTCTAGGGAGAGAAGGAGCAATTTTCAAGTCTCTATATTGGCCGTTTTAGATAGACACACTCGTTAGAGCGTAGCCCCATACACTTCAATAAGTGTACAGATATGTAAAATAAATATGTGCTAGACATTCGTACCAGTCGTACATTGCAGCTCTAGAATTTCAAGATGGTGCCCACGCCCACGCGTCTTCGTGCGTTCTACAGAAGCTCCGATATAATTCCGAAAGTCGCGCCAATTTATGTCCATTAAAACTTTTTCACTGTGTCAAACATTTTAACGTTGCGTATCTTTCAAATGAATCAATAATTTTAATAATAGAAGAGAAACATCAATACCTTCATCATTTCAAAGAAATTTTTGGAGGTTAATTAACACTTCTTTTGTGATCTCATGGATTCTATATCGCGTGTATAATAGTTACTGTTTTCGTGGATTTGTTAGATGCTTCTAGCCTCTGATCGTTTCGATGTATATGATATAAAATAAAAGTTAGCAAAGACGAATCTCCGATCTCAATTAGCGAATGTAAGTTTCCACCTGTAATCAGTATAGTAATTAAATGTCGAACACCGGATTGCTAATCGGGATGCGTGATGTGTCGGAAGTACTATATTTCCATTTTCAATTTGACTATCTCGATAAAATTCCTGAAAGCCCACATTTGGAAGTTAACGTCGAGGCTCCGCGAGCTCTCCCCAGAAGTCCTACGATACGATTCAAGCATTGTTGTTACTCGGCACCGGAAGTTGAACTTTCTCAATTATCTCATAAAAGTCCAGTGATTCCGCGTTGAGTTAAAAATTTTAAGGGGAGGTCCTAATTTGTAGGAGAAATTTTATTTTTTTCCAATTGTTTTGTTTGATTAGTCGAAAAAGTGAATTTTCATGAAGCACGTTGGGATTACCCTTTGGATTTCTAATATGGTGCCTAGACTAACCCGTTAAATATAGTTATAAGGAAACAGGAACATCTGGTTATCAATATGTGTAGAAACGAAGAATGATCTATCACATATAAATGAATGTAAATTCCTATTATTTATGAATTATCTTCAATCATCCATTTTGAGAAAATCTTATGTATATTTTTCGCTCTCTCCTCGTTGTCGGATTCTGAGAGCTCGTCGAGAAAAAAAGTAATATGTGTGCTCAACGGACTCCTTGATAATCGATAAGAATATGTGTTCAGTAAAATTATTTTTCATTAAAATCGTTAGGACTAAAAAATATAGAAGTAAATAAAAAAATTATCCAAATATCTCATATAATGTTAAAAACGTTCTTAAAATGTGGCAACGTATCAAATTGAGTCCGGGAATTTTTTAGGAACGTTTTTGACATGATGGACCGTGCTTTGTGGGAAGAAATGGAATTTCGTTCCGAATCATATTGTCCTTTTACTAATTCAAATTCTTATAAATGTCTATTTCATGTATTCGTTTTTAAAAATGCAATAAAAAACTCGTTGTACTGAAAAACTTTATGTGTTGAGTTTATTCAATAATTATTATATGTTTTGTCCTGGAGAAAAGATGACATGGCTGATACAATTCGCAAAGTTTCATAAGAAAAATAGTGAGCGTAGTTATTTTTCATAAGTAATGGAAATATGTGTGAAAATTTTATGAAATATACTGGTGAAAGCTTATTGACCAAGCGCTTTCCACAAGGTATATTGTTATCAGGCCCACGTGGGGGTGCGAGTATCGTAGTCGCTGACACAGAAGGCGGTGTTAAAGGGAATTTACACTTACATTAAAAATGTTGCATATATTTTTATTTTGAATTATTCAGGTACATTCATTATATTCGTATTCGTTTTTATCTGTAATAGGAACTAGTTTCGATGCCATCTATAGGGTGAACGTAAACTTGGAAAAACCATTTGATGCCAGATGGTAAGTGAATATAAGAAAGTTTCCTACGATTCCCCGTTACCACTGAAATGAGATCTGCGCGCTTGTAGGAGTCGTCGTTGGCGATTGCTGGAGATCTACAAGGTTTTAGAATCACTGACTGCACACATTGGTATGTAACTCTAATAATGTAATAGTATATGTATACGACTAATGACAATGATAGTGGAATTGACCGACTTGACGATGTTCGTGTACTACATACATATACATATGATTGACTAGTTGACTATCCTGCTACCTTCAGACTTCAGTTACAATTACCTTAGAAGTTAGAATAGATATCTTCAGCTACACACAACAATCCATCGCTGACACGACTACACTGGACCACACTCACACACTGGACTGAACTTTCAGTAGGTTTGTTCGTGTTGCTTGTACTTCCTGCACTTTTCATTAAAAATGTATATTATACGTCACACAAAGTATACACGTTTAACGAAAAGTGCAGAAAATACAAGCAACACGAACAAAGCTAGTAGTATTTTCTAAAAATTGAAACAGGTGCATCCATCGATGAAGCTGTGATAAATATGTCTTTATTAGATTAATTTCTACGCTCCACTAAGATCGAAAAGTATTTCTAACAAAGAAATACCAGCTCTCTTTGGAGCTTTATAATTAAAGGATATATATTTTTTGTTAAAGGTTCGATACTTACAGTATTAACAAAATAAATATTTTTAATCATTAAAGATTAAAAAAGTTTATAATAAAAGGAATTGTGAAATTCTAAATTGGCATTTTATTCCAAATATTGTAATCAATAAAATTGTAAGTAATAGTGATATTGATTCCAATATATTTTAAAAAACTTCATGTAGGATATTTAATACTAATTTTTTATTTAATATGCATGCTAAAGAGTTCAATCTTACAAAATAATAATTTAAGAATTTGAAGGAAATTAATAAAATATTATCTTTTTTATTTAAGTTTTTCCTAAAGTTGTAGATTTTTCAAACATCAAATATGGTCAAGTTATATGCTTTAACGATCTTATACAAGGAACCAACATGTGCAAACTGTTTAAAGGCTGCATATGATGTAGAATCTTTCTCATTCTTCCAAAGAAGCAGCATTAAAGAGTTTATGGGCTTTGTCAGTAAAACTATAGTTGAAAGAACTCAAGTTTGTGCAAGGCAAAGTGTCAAAGAGCAAGGCAAATATTTATTTAAAGTAATATTAATGTATTAGATTATAATAATTAAAGTTAAAGTAATACATTTCTGCTTGTAGATTATATGTGTCATGTTTATGTAAGAGCTGATAATTTGGCTGGAGTATTAATTTCTGATCACGAATATCCAAGAAGAGTAGCTCACACATTAATTACAAAAGTTTTGGACGAATTTGCTATGAAGTATCAACCCTCTATGTGGCAGACATTGAAGGAAGCTTTGACAGATTTTCCACAAGCAAATATATATTTATCTAAATACCAAAATCCCAATGAAGCAGATGCTTTAATGAAAATGCAAACAGATTTGGATGAAACTAAAATTATTTTGGTATATAATATATTATCATCCCTTTTGGTACAGGCTATATTATTATTCTTATTTCTATAAAAACAAACTACTCTTTTTCAGCTAAACTCAGTGCAAGCTGTTTTGGAAAGAGGAGAAAAACTTGATGATTTGGTATCAAAGTCTGAAGGCCTTAGCGTTCAATCCAAAGCATTTTACAAAACTGCTAGAAAGACAAATTCATGTTGTAGCCTAACATCTTAATTCCTGTATATAATGTGACTTACATATTAATACCATAATTTGATAATTTATGGAAGATATTATGTTTTTGTAAATACTATTTGTGTGTCATTGTATAGTTTAAAGAATGTCAGCAATTCAATTTTTTTTGATAATTAAATACACCAGCGATCCAAAATGCTTCATTAAAACTTCAATATTACTGCCACACAATTAACTTATAATCATGCTTTATATAAAGACTGTATTAAACTTTTTTCCCAGAACACACATTTTGATTAAAAGCTTTATATTATCGTTATAATATCCAAGAATAATGTAATATTTGGAACTGTGGAGTATATATATAAATATATATATTTATATATATTTATTTATAACTGTATACTATATGTAGTTAATTGTGCAAGGTATAATGTTAAAATATTAAGTTGAAAACTCCATTCCAATAAAAATACAATTATATAATTTATTTTTATAAAAGATAATTACCTATAAAAGACCTAGTTATCCCATTTATGCAAAATCATTATTTGTACATGAAGTAAATTTAATGTAAAATTTATATTAGCCTTATGTGTATGAAAAATATATTTGAATAAATAAAGTGAAGGAAAGCTACTTTATGAATGTAGTCCAAAAAATTGTGTGAAATAATTGTGTATTGACTTTATTAAGTTTATTTGAAATGTTATGTACATTGATGATTTTCTACAAATTTTTACCATATTATAAATTAATATATATCTTTTAATATTTACAACCTGACTAATCCATAAACATGCTAGGCCTGGCAGGCTCTGCTTTGAAATTTCTGGGACGTAATTCTCCATTGTTATCGAAATTCCAATAAGTGAAATTGCGAGGATCTATTAGATCCAAATCGGCGTTTAATATTTTTGCTATCTCCTCTATACTATTTCTGTTGTAAACCAAATTTCTAACAGTAAGCTCTACCTCTTGGCCATAATCAGGATCATACAAATCTTTATACTGCAAATAAAATAATACATAGAATAAGAGATATTTCATCTATTACTTTTCTACCAAGAATATAGTAAAAATTATATTATTAAATTCTTAAAATATTATACATATACCTTCTCCTTTAAAATTGATACTAGTTTTATAAAATCTTCATGAGAGAAATTAAAACTAAAATCATTCTCAGAATTGAACGACATTAATTCATTATCAATTGTATCCACATCCCAATTGCGTTGTAAATACACTATCTGATTATATATATCATTCCAATCACCATATACCCAGTCACAATACTGTCTAGAAGGATACACTGGTTCTGGCCAAACATGCTCCAGATCTTCCAAAACTTTTTCAATTTTAGTTTTTCTTGGAACTCCATCATTATCTGACCAATCATACATCATAATTGTAGATAATGGTGACTGTCTTCTTAAAAAGTCTTCATATTTAGTATGCATACTAGACAAGAATTTTGTATCCAAAAGCTTAGAATTAACTTCAAATGGAATATTTCTTGCTTTGATTCGTTTCTACAAGCAATATAGTTAAATGTTTGGTTATATATAAATATCAAAAACCATGCTTCCAAAATCTAATAGGTATAATACAATAAATTACCTCCACTTCATCAACAGGAACATCCAAGTATATTATTATATGTGGTCGGTTTATAACCATTCTTGCCATATGCACAGCGCTTATATATCTATCTAAAGCTACATCTGAAATAACCCCTCGCTCCTTTAAAGTTTGCATAAAAACAAAATCAGAAGTTACTGCTCTTTCCATGACTACACCTAGTCCAGTTGATAGAATATGCAAATTGGCTAACATAATTTGACTTAATTTTAACTTAAAAAAATGATATTGGGTCCATTGTGATGCAGGATGAGTAGGGTCTAAGAAAAGCCTTTCCAATGTGCAAAGTTGACAGTTTTTTGGAAGCAGATGATCAATGTCTCTCATATTCCGCCCTTTAGAGTCAATATAAACATCATCAAATGATGGAGGCTTCATATATAAGAACTCATAATCCTTAGCTATTGCTGCAGCTAATTCTGATTTCCCAGCTGCTATAGGACCTTCAATACTAATTAATTTGCTATTTTTATCATATCTGCCATTAGCATTATAAAATTGATCATATTTATACGTTGAATAACCAAATTCTTCATTTAGATAGTTTATCATCTCAGACCTTGGTCTTCCCCTGGTGGCATGAAACATGTCCCTATCTTCCTTCAGGCTCATTCTAAAGAGAGTCGCTACCTGTACAAGAAAAGCAAAAGGGATATTAACTTCTGCTTATAACACTGTAAATAAAAGCATTAAAATAATTTCTGAGGAATCATAGTAAAATATTAAGAACCGTTTAGAAAATAATTAATCTTTATTCATAAACAGATTACTAACCTTATATAATTGAGGGTTCATGGGCTTTAGCAAAGCCTTACTTGCATGGAAGAATGCCATCTAAGAGACAAATATAATGTTTGATAAAATATTTATGTAAGGAATCTTATAACAGTTACCTTTATAAAAATGCCAGTATCTAATAACTAAAATATTTGAGACACTTCTTTCAGCCTGAAGGCTGAAGGTAAACTTGTATAATGTAATCCATAAAAAAACGTATACGTATCACACGCACATTGTCAAACACAGTCAAACACCTCCACGGAGAACGCAGAATACATCCTTACCGACCATGTTTACACGCGCATGCGCGCGAAAATTTAAACTCCTTACTTTGGCTCTACTCCCATATCACAAAAAGGAGGAAGGCTTATCGTACGTCAATACCATATTAAATTTCCTTCCAAGTTCTTTTTCCTTATATTAAATTCAATCTTCTAAGCCTATACATCTTAGTCATAATACACTAATCGTGATTGTAATTACAAATATATTTATTATGGTAATGTTCATAATTAATTTGATTTTAAATAAATTACGCGCAGATTCTTTGTATTCACTAAATATTTAGATAATAGACGTAAAAATACTAAGTAATTAATATACTGACAAAGTACGAAAACAGTAATTTTAGTGTAAAAAAATAGTGGTAATTTACAATGGCCAAATTTTTGGCTACCATCAAAGCAGTGATCACACGTTTGGTATTTGCCTCTCATGGATTTATTGCTATTTGGCAAGTGACAACTTTTAAGAAGAACCCATTTTTTTGGTACCTCTGCTGTCCAATCGTATTAATGTTCCTCGAGGGAATTTTCACCCTTACGATAAAAGAAAATCAAGAATGGAAATGGCAAGTAAAACTCTTCGTTAATCTTAGTTTTTTAAAAAAAACACAAAATAATTATTTTGTTAATAAAAGCGGTGAACTGATGAAATTTTTAAGTAAACGCAATTCTCCTAAAACAAATTCCGTTAAATTACAAACGGGCACAATATACTGCGCTAATGAGACTTATTTTTATACGACGTTTGATTTTCGTGCAAGAATGCAATAATTTGAGTAAAAGTGACGATTCATCGGAACTGATAGGGTGTGTTTTGTGTGATCTGACAGACGGAAATTGAAGCATTAGGAACAGCCGCTTGGAATCCACTTTGGGCTGGCCCCAAATCAGGTCAAAAAGCTCCTTCTAGTGCAATCAAACCACCAACGCTTTTTATTTCAGATTTATGATCAATTCGTGTTAACAGATACAATCCATTTTCTTCTGGTAGACTTATTTTTATCTACAACAGGAATGCATTATTATAATTGAAATTCAAACCAAATCGTTATCTACCTCTAACATAGCTGTAGAAAATAGATGATTAACATAATTAATATTGTATATATAAACTGAAACATTATATTTACTTGGAATGTTAACATAAGAAAATAAAATGTGCGATTATGTGAAAAATAATTTAAAGGTTTTGTTTGTTGCTTGCAGGTTCTGCCCATCAGTGTTTCTCTATTTAAGTAGTGTGGTACCTGCTATATGGCTGTTGGAGCTTGATAAGGTCGATAGGAGGTTGAGGACGAGAGAATCGAACATTAATTTTACAGAAAGCCTTCATTTATCGAATTTAGCCGCTGAAGACCTGAAACATTTAGAGAGAGTACTAGGCGTATGTATATAATTTATACAAAATAAAATGTTCTCATTCAATTAAACTATTAAAAAAATAGTTTCTACACATAAAAGAATTGCGTTAAGAAACGCTATGAAAAAAATACATATTATAATTATTGCGATGTACCGTTCATGATTCTAGGTAAACATCAAATTGCCAGATTTTGAGATCTCCCCCGAGACCTGGGTAACTTTGATCGAGCAGTTTTTAATGCTGATTTTGATTATTGGTCGTTGGATGCTTCCAAAAGGAGATTTGACCAGAGATCAGCTAAGTCAGCTTTTGTTAGTTTACATAGGGACTGCAGCTGACATAATTGAATTCTTCGATTCCTTCAAGGAGGACAAAATTGCACGTGAACCAGTTCTGGTATATCTGACGCTGGGCATCTGGGCCTGGTCACTTATGCAATTTACTGTTGTCCTTACAGCTACTAAATCTAGAAAATCTAGACTCTCATCCGGAAGTGCAGTGAAGAAACGCGTGCAAGCGGAAACAAGTTGTTGCAGTATCGACGTCTGGGGAATTGCCCTTAACATGCTCCTACAAGTAATTAAAATTTAATCAATTCCAAAAATTGAATATTTAAAAAATTTTTTAAATATAAATAAAATGGGAGATCTCATTCTACACGAATTGATTTTTTTCTTGTTAACAAATCAACGTTATTAATTATTTTAGGATGGTCCTTTTCTAGCTTTTCGTTTGATACTGATAACTCACTATAAAATAGTCAGTTACATGAACATATTCTTTACGTGCAAAAATACTCTAGTGATTTTGCTGCAACTCTACAGACTGTACGTGGTTCAAACTGAGAACAAGAGTGGACGAGGAAAACGTGAATATGAAAAGTACAACGGAGGTAGCATTAGCATAATTTCCAAAGGCGATATGTACAAGAATTGTAAGAAATTTCATCATGATAGGCGAATTAAAAAACTGAAGGAGAGAGATATTGAAGCAAATTACTTGGAGAGTGAAGAATCCAGTGAAGAGTCTGATAGATACGATTCCTTAGCTAAAGTTTCACGATCCAGACGGTAATTAATCATTTAATGTTTCTCAAATGGTTTCACGTTTACCTAGAAAAATAAAATAATTAATCACTGACTCTTGCTTGATTATATTTCATTAAATTAATATAAAAATATGTAAATTGACTTTATTTGCAAATCAAGAGGCAGGAGTAGGCAGGATAATGGGTATTATACATCTAGTTCGAGAAATTCCAAGCAAGAAAAATCCAAAAAGCGAGAGGACAAGAGAAAATCCTCAAAATTGGAAGAACGTCATAAAAAGGAAGAAAGCGAGGAGGAAAATCGTCGCAGGAGGAAGGACAAGAAGGAAATTGATAGAGTCGATAAGAAACGAGAAAGAAATAGATCTAAGAATGAAGATTCGAGTAAAAGTTCAAGTAGGAAGGAGAAATACGAGGAAAGCGAGGATGGGACTTCGACTGATCAGCTTGACGAGAAGACCGTCAGTGAAATTAGTGAATCGGAGCCTGAACGAAGAAGGTAATTTGTCAACTAACGAGAGTCATGCACCAAAGAAGAAATATTTTTTAAACAACAGTTTTTATTTTTAATATTTTTGCAGGTACTCTCATCGTAAAAGACGTCAGAATAAAGAATGACAGAATACCAACCTTTCTGCACCATTTTTTCTTTATATCGTCAGTGTCATATTATGCATATTTCTTATATACATCGGTTTAAACAATGGAATCTTCTTAACAATAAAAAAACCATTTTTTTATGTACTTTAAATGTGCACAAAATAAACAATTTATTTTTAGATAATTCTAGATATTTGATGTTTGCATAAAGTGTTACGTTTTTTGTAAAATTAAATAGGTATTATAAATTAACATTTGATCAATTTCTATTAAACTTAAATAAATATTTAATGTCTTTTAATATAAGCAATGAAATCACATTTTACAATGTCAATCAAAAGTTTCATAAAAGTTAACGCTCACTCAGCTGCATATACAAACTAGTTATTGCTGTCCAGCCATTGTAAGCTTTGTTTAGTATCCAAAGTATTTATATAATTTGTAACATCATTTTGGTGTGTTCCATTTGCTGCACAATAAAGCACAGCTGTATTTTCGAGTAATTCTTGCAAAATTACAAAATTCTTTTTGCTGTCAATCTTCTTTTGTTCATTACCCACATTAGTACAGCAGTGGGAAAGCCTGTTGTTATTTTTGTAGCAATATTGACTTGGCATAGCTTGAACTGTCCTTAACGTATTATCATCATTTTTCACAGAATAATTACTGCATTCACCCAACTCTGACTTATATTTATCTGTACATTGAGAAATTGAATATCTTTGAGTTTCTTGTCTCTGATTTATCTTTTTATTATAAATCTGCATTTTTTTACAATGAAGAGAATTATAATGCATATCACTCAAGTTATAGGGCTTGCAATTTTCAATTCTATATCTACAGTCGTTCATTGGATTTCTTCTAACATTAGAGTTATAGCTTGACAAAAATTTGATGCCATTACTTTCATTGTTCATCATTGTACCATTATTGGAATTAGAATTATGTAAATGGTAAAAATGTGGAATTCCATGATTCCCTTTATTTACTAAATTAATAGGATTTTTCTCTTGATGATTCATTGATAAACTTTTTTTCCACTTGTCATTTTCTAGTTCACCATTGCTAGGGTGATTATATATTGATGATAATTCCATCAAAGCTTCATCAGTAATTGAAGAATCTTCCAGTTTGTTAAAATTAATGTAACTAGAATTCATTTGTGAGCTCATCTCATTTAATAATGTCATGTTATTTGTTTCAACCAATTGTGGAGGAATTTTACCTGCTGAATCTTGCAATATATATGGGCTCTCGTACAATCTGCTTTGTATTACATTTGTACTTTTACAAGTACTAGGAGAACTTGATGAAAAATTATTCAATACTGAGATTCTCTCTTGTTTAGTGTCAATTAATGGATGTTGTTGACATGTATGTAAAGAGTTGGCATAATAATTAGAAGGTAAGTTTTTATTTTGTTTAGCATCGACTGAACACTCTTGCTTAGGTTTTTCTAGCTTCAAATATTCCAGCTTATCATCGATGCTACTTTTATACGAAGGATTCATAACTTGGGAGCAATAAGTTAATACAGAATGCAAACTTGAGTGCATGCAAGTTCCAAGATTCTTATTTGTATCACAGCTTTCCTTAGCTCTATTCACTATAGAGCTATTATTTTGTATTTTTCTTCGTTTGCAGCCTCTCTTTTCTGACTCTGCCTTACCATAAGGGTCCACAGATACAATTTCTATTTCTGGGTAATCTATAATTTCTCTGTATGAAAGGCCATCCAAGCTAACGAAAAACCTACCATTGTATTCCACTGCCAAACCTACCTACAATTAATATTAAAATTAATAAAAGCTAAATCAATAATTTTTAACGTATCTAATAATAGCCTCGGATCTAAAAGAGGCTGAAGCTTGTGTTGGGCGCCAAATTCAAGCATGACATGCACTTCTCAAAGGAGGATAGACGTTAAAAATGATTAAAGGACGATTGCTCAAAATCTGTGCCCTGCCTGGAAAAAAACTTAAGATCCGAGACTGTTTATTAATTTAATTAACGTTACTCGAGGATGATACACTGGTCTCTCGTGCATTCCATGTACGGGCCATTCTTTCCATTCTTTCTCATCTTGTATCGTTGGAGCTTCGTAAGTAGCACCCACATTAAACAATTTTCTCGTTATTGATCTCGTATTCATTGTAATATCGTTTGGTAAAAGTTTTTTTATGACGTTGGAAAAAACACCTTGAAAACCAATTCGTCTTTGTCTTTCGTTTGTTTTTTTTTTTAGAACGTAGCGACGCCATCTATAAAGAACAATTTCGAACTCACAATTTCACTCGGCGCAAATTTGAGCAATATCGCTACGAGTAAAATAAATATTGCGCAAAAATTGAAATAATTAAAATTTCCTGATTTGTTTTCCACCTTGATATTTCGATGCAAGCAATTCGGTAAATTTAGGAGCTGACTTGATTCATATTTAGTAATGGATTACTGAAATTGACGTGAGCTGTGACGAGACACACAAGCATAACAATAAAAGGAAACAACGGATAAGTGTAATATATTTCGTTTGGCATGGCCGATTTTATTCCAAATGAAATACTAAATTAGACTAACTAACGCTATAATTCCGTTACAGGTACATATATAAATACGAAATACATCATCACTCGTATTGCACTTAAATGAAATGTTTTAACGCAAATAAAGGTCTTTGGCACTCTACCACAACTTGACATTATTTACAATGGACAAGCTTCTTGGTACTCTCAGTTCATATTATCGGTCGTTAAGGTTAGGGTGGTCAGTACAGACCGCCTATTGGGGTTCACACCAAGATTTTCCCAGTTTATCCATGACAAGCGTGCTGTTAAGTCTGGAAAAGATAAGTTTAAAAGAAAATGATTGATTTCTGGTAAATAAAAATTAAAAATAATGACGATTCAATGGTCATTTTTAAGAATAGAAAAATTTGAGTGGGAAATATAGTAAACATATCAAATTAATGAAATCGAACAAAATTACTATTAGATGACCGTTTGTATAAGATCTTTGACAAAATATGAGATAAAACGATATAGATAAAATGGTAAATAATTACCACTGGTATTCCATTCGGCTCTCTCGCCATTTATCTCACCCCTAAGGCACCTTTCGACGTAGGTGAGAGGATCCAATCTAGCAGCAAGGACTTCCCGAAGAAGAGCAATATAAGCTATTGCCAGTCTTAAGGTATCGATTTTCGACAGCCTCTTCTCGTACGGAAACGTTGGCACGTGGACTCTAAGCTCGTCGAAAGCCGAGTTGATGCTGCTAAAAATTTTAATCCCACTGACAATCCGTACATTAAACCCCCACCACTATCCAAATCCACCTTCCATCTCTTTAATTAAGTGTTTCAGCAATTAATTTTTAACCTAGAAATTGCTGAAAAATTATTTTGTTTAATTTCTCACCTCAGCATGCGTTTCCTTTCCCTTATATTGGCCGCGTGCCTCTGAATTCGGTAAGGACTTCCATTTGGATAGTAACCTTCCTCTATACCATTTAAATCTCCATCGTTGTGATCTGAATGTAGTTCACGATGTTATTCATCAGATTTATTAATTTACATGACTTGATTGTTAACTCGTATGTATATTTATATAATTGCAGGTGTTTTTTTTTTTCGAATTACCTGGTGTAGAAATTGGCATGTGATAGTGCAAAGGCGAATGAGTGTGTGTCGATGTGTGCGCTACATGCTGGGTTGATCTACTCGCATAAACGCACGATGGCAATTCCGCCAGATCCTCCTCGCTTATGTCGCTGCTCGGCCCGACGTAATACTGCGAGCTAACAATGTCAATTTAATTATCAACCAGACTCGCTCCAAGGACAATTTCTTCTTAAACATTTATACGAAGATGAACAAAAGTTCAATAATATTAAAGAAACAAGTTAGTAATATTAAAACAATGAACATTTCAAGAAAATCAGCGATTGTATCCCGATATAAACGACTCGTGGTGAAACTAGGAGAACAACATCCGAAGGACCATCGTGGTTTGTCAAACAATTGCAGAGTTTAAAAGCAAAATTAAATAAATTCATATTTATTAAAAATTATATAAATGGTGACTATCGTTTAATTTGTTAAAGTAAAATTATGTTAACTAAGAATTTTTTAATAATATCTAATAAATATTATTTACTTTTCCAGTTTCTTCAAAAGAATACTAAATATATATGATGTACTTTAACAAATGAATTGATAAACATATTCACATAAACAAATTTATTCATTTTTGTTATAAAATCGTTGAATACTAAAGTTACGTTTTTTCCTTTTTATTACACAGAAATGCTGGTGCATGGATAGAAGTGTAAGCTAATATTAATCAGATCAAACAGTTATTTGTCACTAAGTAAATATCCTTTACAAATAGTAAATATGCTTTAAACTTATCAACTTGACTTAAATGATGAAAATTCGGTATTAAATTAAGAATCTTATTATCATTTCAGGAAGATGAAGAATAAATTCTATACTTCACAGAAATTGAGAGAGAGAAATATATTGTCTTAATAATAGCTCAATGATTCTTTTCGCGTGGAGAAAAGAAAGGGGAAGAAAAAAAATGATAACCTTTGAAAGTCATCGAACCTAGAGCAGGCGACGGTGGAATCAGCGGGTCTGGACGTGGTTCCAACCCGGTGACGAATCCTCTGGTTCCTATCCTCGTAGTCATAGGCAGGATGTGTCGCCATGCCACTGATTTTTCACTTTTGCATTTAACAAAGAAATATATACGCACGGTGAGGAAATTGCAAGGATCGAGGATCTGCACGAGAATTGGTGGATGTTCGGTGACCTTGAAACGTGTCGGAGGATCGAGGAAAGCGAGAACTATCGGTGAAATCCCAGGGGATCCGGGTTTATATAGTCGAGGAAGGGTGGAGATTTGGGGGATGATCGATACCAGCCCCTGGGTGGAGACTCTGGACCAATGGAGTGCCAGCCTGGCAAGGACGCCTATCAACTCTCGATCCCATTGGCCGATCCTTAATGGCTCGCAATCAGCGATTTTATCTCCGAAAAACTCTGCGGCTCATTGTTACTCTGCCTTCGAAATTTTATTTTCGCCTCTCGCGATTTATTCGCTCTGGGAGGGTGAGGAGTTTCAATTTACTGAAACCCTCTGATGTCCTTTCGACCGAAAATAATTCTGCCATGGCTGACTCTCCTGCACGCGAAAGGTCCATCGCCCTAAAAACTCCCATCCACCCCCTTTCCCCTTTTCTTCAACGATAACCGCATCTCCCGAGACATTTTTTCACACAACTACCCCAAATCCAACCAACCAAACTGAAGACACTCTATTCATAATTGCGTATCTCCCTGCATTTTCAGCCAAGAAGACTTACTGAAAATTCAATATTCCTTGAATAAATTCTTCGCTTTACAATATTTTTAAAAATTTACCAACTGAAACCAGCTTCAGTCGTAAAAATGACAAATTTCAAATATTCTTTAGTTAAGTGAATAATGTTTACTATGTTTACTCAGCACCAAATGATTCCTTGATTGGATTAATTAATATACTGTTTCAATTACTATGAGGTAATATTTCTCTCTATGTAGATGATGGAGAAACGAATTGATTTTAGTTGTCTTGTTACAATTGACAAGATATCATCAAAATATGCAAATTGAGCGAGAGGGGGGGGGGGGATTTGCGGTGAGAAGGAATGAATTTTGGTGTTAGTTGCTGGAGGATGAAGAGCAGTAGCGAGGAGGGGGGGGGGGAGGTACGAGTGGAATGAAAGGGAGAGATTTATACGAGGTTTAATCGGTAATCCCAATTATTGGTACAAGGCAGCAATTGAAATCTGGGCTGCTTAAGTCCCGTAGGATCGGAGGCAAAAGTTTCCCGCGAGCAAAACTTTATCCTCATTGTGTAACCCTACCGAGTGGCCTTATTGTCATCGTATTAACACCTTCAATAATTGCTGCGCGATCTTTCATTGTGCCAATGGCGAACACAGCTCATTTGAATATTCGCTGCTTCGCATCCCTGCCAGCCCATAATTATTCTACTGCTATTCTAATATTCTCTCTCTCTCTCTCTCTCTCTTTTGCATTCTATATCATTCTCAGGCTGTCATTGACCATCCCATTGCACCACGTCAAATCTTACAAATATCCCCCTTTTCTCCACCAATTAAATCATCGATACGGACAAAATTAATTATTGTGAAAAAAGAATGTTATATTCTTCAAAAATTATTTGTAAATTTGTACGATTCATGGAGGAACGTTGGGATTTTGGTGAGAAAAATACTGCAAGTTTGCAAGAGCCGAAGTAACGTGACAAATTGAGATAAATAATGGTTTGTTGGTATACAATGGTCTCTCGAAATTCGTCACGATACTCGAGTCGGCACGCTCCGCATCGGCACTTGCGGCCCCGCAAAAACCAGTCGCATCTGTTTATACCAATGTCCCCTGCTTACTGTTTCTCTCCAGTACTGATCTTGTTGAGATACTACTATTTTTCTATTTTTTTTAGGATAGATTACATTTCTTCTCTATTCTCTGCTCACTCTTTCACGTCCCTTTTATCTTACTCGAGAGTCCCAAACAAAACTCTTCTGTAATCTTTTTCAATTAAAACTTTTGGTACATCTGATTTTTAAAAAATCGCCCCTCCCCCTTCCATTAGATTGATTTCTATCTCTAAATTAATTCCAAGCGAATAAATAATGTTTTTAAAATATCAACTCTGTATATTGTATATATAATATATTGTCAATTAACACATGATTGGAGTCATTTGATTGACGCGTTAATTTCAAAAGGGACAAACTAAAGAGTAAAAAAAAAATAATTGAACGTCAGAATTGTTTGAAGTTGACGAAAAACGCGCGCGCGAGGTTTGCTTTTCCCAAACCGCAGCTCGTCCACGAACAAACAGA
Organism: Prorops nasuta; assembly: GCF_024137725.1. Taxonomy (NCBI): domain Eukaryota; kingdom Metazoa; phylum Arthropoda; class Insecta; order Hymenoptera; family Bethylidae; genus Prorops; species Prorops nasuta. Next base: position 8,009,755 of record NW_027116805.1, on the reverse strand, counting down.
TCAGTGGTTCGTACTGCAAACTCTTTGGAATATTTGACCAATAAATAATTTAGCAAACAAATTGATCCCTCGGGACTATAAACAGATACTTAGGGGCACGCGCTGGTACCGGTTAAGGAGGCTGAGAAAGTTTTGTCCTAAAGTGAAGAGTAGCTGCCTGGCTATTAGCTGACAATCCTTGTTCCGCTTGGTAGTGACCCCTACTGTGAGAACCGAAGTGGGGCCCGCGGCGTGAAATCTCTATTATCGAGGGGTTACAGGGGGGATTTTGGATTGCCTGAGCAGAATCGTAAAGAGAATCTCCACGGCAGTCCTGGGCGCCCTGGCGCTGACAGGGGAGCCGCCCATGATGCCCCATCGAAAATAATGTAATCGCGAATTAAATGTTTGCCTTCGACGATGGGATTTCCTAAGTTGTCCAGGTCAATCTTCTTTACCCAAGTTTTACCTAATTCGATGGAACGCGTTAAATAGTCTCGTTTCATAACAAAATTATTAGTCTTTGTTGGTCTCTCTCGAAAAAATAAAATAAGTAGCACAATGAAGGAATTAAAACTGTCATAATATGGCAAACAAGTTATAATTCGTTTACCAAAACGCTCCTAAATGTAATTTTATAAGTTTTTTGGGGGAAAAATTAAGTTTTATTTATAGACACTATTGTTATATAGATATTCAAAAGTCAAATTGTTATTATTATTGGTTAACAATTTTGTTACACAATTTTTTTCATTAAGTTTATATTTAATTTATAGCGTAAGTTAATTATAAAGTTTTTATAGAGATGAGTGGAAAGTTGCGCAAATAAAATATGCTTAACAATGTGGTTAAGTTATTTGAATGCGTTCACCGGAGCGTCCCTAAATTGTGGCCAATTTCTTGGTTGTGAATAGGAAAATGAGGCTCATTTTTTTGTTCAATAAGAGTGTTTTGATATGACTATTTTAAAGTGTAAACACACATTTATAAAAACTTGTTTATTACATTTACCGCCAATTTTGGTGGCGCTACTATGGTTTACTTTTACTACTTGGCTAAGGTGACGCAAGCGGCAAGATTCTTATATCAATTATGTTGATTTCATTGAGAAGAGCGTAAAACTGAATGAGTAAAATATGCAAGCAATGTCGTTGAAGTTAATTGAGGGCATTTACTAAGGAGTCCTTGAAGTGTAGCTGATCTTGGTCCCTGATAAAAAAGTGGAGAACGGTGGGTCAATAAAGAGTAATTTAATACATCCATTTTAAAATGTAAACATACACTTATAAAAATTTCTTTATTTTACTACAAACTGATGGTACATAAGTATACAAATGACTTACTATTATTACTTGGCGCGAAATCCTACAGTCTTCTAATTTAATAAAGAAAAGGGCGAAAAGATGAACGAGCAAAATATGCGTAGCAATGCGGTTGACGTTATTTGAGCGAGTTCAACGAAGCGTCCCTAAATTGTGGCCAATTTTCTTGGTCCCGGACAGGAAAATAGGGACTGATGGATGTTGGAGGGGGGGGGGGGGGGGGGATCGTGTGCTCACGCTCGTTTGGATTTGTCGAGTGGAAAGAGACTTTGTGTGCTTTCTGGCACTTACGGCAAGCCGCGCCCGACTACTGGCGATCGTGGTAAGGTTGGGTTGTAGAGTGGAGGGGGGCGGGGGTTTACGAAAGAGTCGCGTGGCGGCGCGTGCTTGTCTCTTTTGTCCTGTTCACTGCGATCTTGAAAAAGATTCAACGCGCAAAGACACGTGTTCCAAATAGGCTTGGCGGTTCTGGCCTGTTTGCCTCCAGGACCACCGCCACGCTGACCCCGATCAATTTTAAACCGTCCTGCCTCGCATCCCAACACTACAGTCACTACACTACTCCTTCCAATCCCAAGCTCAATTATTTAATTTCCTTTATTCTATTATTCTCTTTTTTCATCGACTACCAATGTGTAAGTATTTTTCGCAATTTTATCTGTGTTAAAACATCCGACGTACTGCATGCATTCCAGCACTACACTCGTTCCAATACTTCCAATTTCAAGCTTAATAGTATAATTTCTTTTATTTTATTATTCTTTTTTTTTATCGACTGTCAATGTGCAAGAATTTTTCGCTATTTTATCTGTGTTAAAACGTCCTGCCTCGCATCCCGAAACTATCACTCGTTCCAACTCTAAACTCAATTAAATAATTTCTCTCGTTCTATTCTCTTTTTTCATCGACTTCTATGTGTAAGAATCTTTCACAGGTTCATTATGTGATCAGGAATTATAATTAGCCGAGGATTTTATATGTTAGATTGTTTAGCTTAATTTTATTTTCTATTTATTAGATGCTAATGACGATGTATCCCGTGTTCATTTTTCAGACTCTTTGTACTTTTCACCCCAAGGCAAATTGGAGGTTAAACTCGATTGAGCGGAAAACCCGAAATTTCATCCAGACACTCGGCATCCCTCCGTCGGAACGAGATACAGGATCAGAAATCCATGAAGAATTCCCAAAGTCATTAGCATTCAGTGTAATTTTTTTAGTTAACTGTATTTTTATTACAGCAAAAGCTCTTAGCGAGCTAAACAAAACAGCGCTGAGCTCTACAATGCAGATATGTATTTTGTTTATTACAACAGTACATTGTCGTGATTGATCAGAAATATCAGTGTTTTAGCTATAATAAAATACATGAAGCATTAAAATCGTATAAAAAACTCATATTATAATGTAAAATTGTTTTCCTCTGTAAGAACCAATTAGCAGTTGACAATTTACAATTCGCGCGAGTAATTAGAGGCACCGAATATGACGGTGCGGTTGAAAAGGAGAGAAGAGAGTAAAAAAAAGTAATGTGAACCAAAGAGCGAGAAACTGACATTTCGCACGCAATCACCAGAAAAGTGGACCTGCGTCGAAAATCGAGCTTGTATCGAGATATTGGACAGCAAAGTCGATTTTGTAGGCTTTGTTGCGCTTGTTGATTGGCACGAAAGGCTTTCGCCCGGCTTGTCGTCCACAACTTTTCTTCCTTTTTTGCCTTCTGATCATAACACTTGTGCGTAAAAAAAAAATGACGCACGGGAATCGTACATCAGTGACATGAGAAAATGAAGTATTGAATGTGAGAGATAAGAAAATTTCAGTGAAAAGCAAAGATAAGATGAATTATTAGCAACACTGCTCGTCTCTATGGAAACACTGAAATACGCGGAGAAAGAGGGCTGTTGTAACCTGAGAAAATCAAGATGGCGTGCGTGTAAGACTATGAGAGCGTGTCGTGCAGAATTGGCCATGCTCTTTAACCAGTGCGATATAAACATACACGCTGGAATTAATGATACACCACTTAGTTCCGCGTCAGTTGATTTTCCCATGGTGTTACAGGGTTTTGTATGCTTTTGTAACTATGCATGGAGGCGGAGGGGGTCCCCTTTCTGCTCAAAGGCCGATATGTCACTGCGGCTAATTTCACGGGGCCAGTCATACACCGCCACACACAGTGCGCCCTCTAATTTTCTCCTGAACTACGTCCACCAACCAGCCAATTGTGCTTCTTATATTACACCTAATTCACAAGCTAATTTCCACTCGATCTAGTAACTAAAAATTTCTCTCGGGAAGTCATGTCTTGTATATAAAAAAAAATCTGATATATAGGAATAAAATTTCTGGAAAAATGCAAAGATATACAATTATATGTTATGAATAGAGTTTGGTCAATGTCAATAATTGACGCGGTATTTGAGTATTTTGGGATTGAAATGGCGTAATTTCGTCAGATTTACATGGCAGGGGTGGCTGGACGTGTATCACAGGTGTGGTAATAAATTATAAAATATGATCGGTAATTAACAGTAACTGCAACTGGATAGCATTTATGCGGCAAACTCGTGGAATGGTTACGAGTGGGGGGGGGGGGGGGGGGATAGCGGGGTTGCGTGTAGTTGACTCTTTATAGTGGGGTGTGTTCGTGACGTGAATTATTAGCCCCTGGGCACCCCCGATGGGGGCGGAGCTTCCGCACACGCGGAGGTGGAGCGATTTCCCTCTACACTTCCCTCTTCACCCTCTCTTAGACCCCTTTTCGACTCCTCTTCCATCCCCAATCCCTCCATCTCCACCGGCAAAAATTGATTCCATACGAATTCCGCCTATCAACCTCAAGACGCTTTCTTTTCTAATTTTTTTTATCCTTCAACCATTTCAATTCAATTAGCTATAAATCCATTAGAACAGAATGATTGATGAAACAAATGATCTCATCCTGAAATTCCAACGATTCTTAACAATTTTTAGGTAAAGTACTATTTTTTTATCAATAATTCATAAAAACTTAAATGAAAAAGTTGTGGATAGAAAAGAAGTAATTAGCCATTATTTAGCGATTATTTGTCAAATAATTTTAGATTTTTGTCGAGTAGAATTTTCGGGCCTTTTGTTCTGAACGAGAAGATGGACGGAAGAGAGAAAGGGGAGGGATGCGGTGTGGATAGGATAGGGATGGGAGGGTAGTTGGGGAGAAGAGTTTTCACCATCACGGAGTACTCGCGTTTGTACAGTGGTAATGGGCTGTCAGCAACAGACGTTGGCTGCTCGTGCCTTATATACCAACGCCATTACTCCTCAATCCCCCTTCCATTCCCCTTTAACCTCCCATCCAACCCTCATCCAGCCTCCCTCTGTTCCTCTTCTCTCCACTCGTAACATTCGAGAAATAACAATTCTCCATTTCGATCCCTTCCTCAAAATTCCATCTTTTCATTTCTCCTCAAAACTTTGCTAGTTATATACATACTTTTGTCTTCTTTCCCTCTCCTCATTTTCCATAAAATAATTAATTTAATTTATTTTTAATGTCTTTGAGTATCAAACCAGTAACGACATCTTTGTTTTCTCAATATAACCTAAAAATTGAAACTCGCTAATTCAAGTTATAACGTAGAAATTTTTAGTCACGGTAAGTTATTAGATTATGTTGAAGGAATATTCGAGATAGTGGCCGGAAACCGCAGCAGAGCTTTCTGGTCCAGCCCCACGTGTTTATATCTGCCACCCCCAACTTCCTCCCAAAAGATCAATACTGCGAAGCTTCCTGCATGGGACAGGTAGTTGGTCCAGATTTCATCGTTAGAATCCAAGAAACTCGGTAAAGCCATCCACTAAAAGCTATGCTCCAATCATCATTCTGTAAAGAAAGTTTGAAGAAGAAAAGTTTCAACTTTTGCACGTCTTGCAGTTCTTCAGTTTTCATATTTTCAAATTCTGATCGCTACTGGAACTTGGAACCGAAGAAACTTAAAATCCGCTTAAAATAGCCAAATCTTTTACATCTGTCTCAAAAAATCTGTCAGTGAAATATTTTGTTTCTAATTTTATAAATTTGAAATTTTACCAAAGACAGTAAACAAAATATTCCTAAAAGTAAGCTAATTTGAATCTTTTATGTCATTTATAATTTTGCAAAGTAATCACATTAAAACTGAAATTATTTCATCTGGCTTCATTAAATCTTGATGAAGTGACTGTATCAAGAGACACAGTAGTGCCTGGACGGCAAGTACACTAAAAAGTAGATAAAGATGTCTATATTGCCGTCAAGGCACTACTTCTCTCCCTAGTAGCCATCTTTATATGTCTGGCGACAGCCTGATTACAGAAATTGGCCAGATATAAACCCTTTTCGTTTCCGCCATGGCGGGGAATCTGGCATACAGGAGTGAGACACCTGTAGATAATTTATCATGGACTTCTTCTATGTCATCTACCTGGTCAGAAATATTGTTTAGAATATATTCGCGTCTAAACATTGCGAAGTGATTTGGATTGTTTATAATCGTGAGCTCCGACATTTTAGATCTCAACTGTTGGGCACAAGGAGCGTAGACCAAATTACGCTCCAAAACATGGCGACTGATCACTGAACAGTTTGAGAAGTTGACCAGCGAACAATAGCGTTCAGCGTAAAAGCTAGTAAAATTTCGCAACAGTTGTACAACTGTTGGTTGCGCTGAACGCAACCATTAATAGCGAAGCCATATAGCAAAACTGGTTTCATAGTTTGTTTACTTTCTTTATACGAAGCTGAGTACAAGAGTTCATTGACACTTTGTACAACGCTATTAATGGGATCCCTCACGACTGCTTTACCGACAGTACAAGTCAATAAACAATTAGTTTAATAAAATTCTAATGCGAAGCAAATTGAACAATCGGGCATCTTTAAGACAAAGTGTCAGTCCTAATGAGTCAAACGAGCTTAAAAACACTCAAATCGGATGAGAATTAACTCTGTATGTACCATTGTCCTGCGTTCTTGAAGTGGAAATAACCAAAAGTGACCTCTCTTCAAGAATGCGGGACAATGGTACATACAGAGTTAATTCTCATCCGATTTGAGTGTTTTTAAGCTCGTTTGACTCATTAGGACTGACACTTTGTCTTAAAGATGCCCGATTGTTCAATTTGCTTCGCATTAGAATTTTATTAAACTAATTGTTTATTGACTTGTACTGTTGGTAAAGCAGGCGTGAGGGATCCCGTTAATGGAATGCAGCAAGCAAGTCGTAATACTCGTAGTTCTTTGAACATTTTGGTGCAACCAGTGATTGAAACAATAAGGCATAATAGGCAACATGAGCCAAAACAATTTTATGATGAACGGATAATTAAATGCTCGTCCGAAAGGTATTGTTAAATCTGACGATTCTTGTGGTTGTTCTTATAATATTTTATTGCTATCAAACGTCAAACGGAACTCCTTGGGACGTGCATAACCTCAATAAAAATGTTAACTCTACCATTCCAACCACCATGAGTAACAATGTTTACAGAAAAGACAGCCTGAAAGCCGATCTAGTATTTCCTAAAGAGAATGTCACTTATTATAATGTTTGGTGTATATTTAGCAAAGTTGTTTCCAATTCTCCTATGAGAAGAAAGTTTCGTATTTTTGTTGAATCTCTACTTCGATTAGCCACTGTGGATATTGCTTTTCATGTCATAAGCGATGACAAAAGCAAAATAATAGCAGAAAATGTGATACAGGGTGTGTTAACTCTTACAGGAAAAATAATGAAGGTAAATTAGACATTAGCTTTAATGTTTCTTTAAAACTGGCAAAGCAAATGTAACAAGTGATATTTTTAGGTGCAATATTACGATGTACATGAACTGGCAGCTCAATTGGAAGATATTGTTTCTTCAATGTCTCCACATTTTAGCAGTAAACCAGGAACATATTATTCTGATGCTTTGTTCTTCCTATCATTAGGTTTACACAGAGTTGCACCCTTGGAGCAAAAGCTGGCAGCTATGTTTGATGCTGATACAAAGTTTCGTGCAGATATTAAACTTTTGTTCAAAGAGTTTGAAAATTTTGGAGACAGTGCACTGTTTGGCTTAGCACCTGAGCTTACACCAGTTTACAGGCATGTTCTATACTTATATCGAAGCAGGCATCCTGATACACCTTTCGGTGAGCCGTTTTACTCAGGTGGATATCCTGGGTATAACAGTGGGATGGTACTCTTTCATTTAGAAAGATTACGAGAATCCTCACAATTTAATAGTATTCTTAATGAAAAAAGTATTAGTGTTATGACTGATAAATACCACTTTAAGGTAATCAAAGCAAATAACATCTATTGAATATTCTTAAAATTTGATTTCAATATTGGATTGATAATTAATTTTCAGGGTCACTTAGGAGACCAAGATTTTTACACTTTATTGGGTATGGAGAAGTCAGAATTAATTTATACTGTAGACTGTGGTTGGAATAGACAATTATGCACATGGTGGAAAGACCGTGGCTATGCAGACGTTTTTTCGAATTACTCTAATTGTGAATCTGAAACGAAATTGTGGCATGGGAATTGCAATACTCCTATTCCAGAGGAATAAGTTGGAATATATTCATGTTTTATAATGTTATTATTGTTAATTTTAAATAATCTGTGATTGATTGCAATAAGATTATATTTTTCAACCAGTCTATATTGACAATGAATATTAATGAAATTAACAAATAATGTTTCAAAGGTGCCTACAATATATGTTTTTGTAAAAGTAAATGGGTGTTAAATAATAAAATAGACGCAAGTCAAATGTTATACCTTTACTTCATCTGTAAATTATAATGTTTGTATAAATATGTCGCAAATTTATTTGTTTAAAAAACCATCAGAGTATCGGCAAATATATGCTATCTACAATAGTGCTTATTGAAAAAATAGCGTATTATTAACCAGGTAGACTTAATGAGTTTATCGTAATATTTTGCAATAAAAAAAAATATTGTGTAAATCCAAATCCGACTAGCAGGAATTCCATTTACTTACACCATTGGATGTTAAAGTTCATTAATTGATTTAATTAAATAACTAATTGTGATGCACTACAAAAGCTGAAATAAAGGTTGAGGGAGGAATATTTAATGGGAATTAAATTACAAATAGCCTGTAGTTAAGTAATGCCAACAGAAACGTATAATCTGTATTAAACTACACACACATGTATATAATATGCCATACAAATTTGTTATTTTTTAAGTCTTAAAGACGAAAAATAAATTTCTAAACACACCATTCGTATAATTCTACAAAAACTATGAAAATCAATTCGAAACCTCGACAAATAATAAATTGAGTGACCAGATTTTTCAAAGACTAATTATACAATAGATATGCTAAGTTCTAAATTCGTTGTAATAAAATTTGCTACCTTTGGTCCCGTTCGTAGAATATTAACGTTAATTCCGTTCAGGTTTTGTTAGTCATTAAGCTTGCCATTAGTATTTCATCGATTGCTAGCTTTGGTATATTTCTTATTCGCAATAATTTACACTGAATCTATAATACTATAATATTATTAGTTCTTAATATATTCGTTAATGCAGTGCGTAATTCATTAAATAATAAATTAATGCATTAATTTTTAATATTATGGCATTATAAGATTTCTAATACACCAAAGCCAGAATCGAATGAATCTAAAACTAAAAGAAACTTAACAAGATTTACGTTGTATCATTTTACGAAATGAGCAAAATATTGACTATTTGAATAATAAAATAGATTTCACCTTCTCGGAAGAAGACTTTGATCGAGACTTGACGAGTCCATCTATTTACACATTTCTTTTATGACAATTCGTCATTTTTATCATTTTTACAGAATTATTTACACTTTCCGTTTTTTGTTCATAAAAATTTCAATAATGACGAATGATACTCAACGAAACTTTTTACATTAAACGTAAAAAATGCAGATAAGGTACTATTCATAGCTGTTAATTTTTATGTTATCCTTAATAACACTAATCGATTATTAGAAAATCTGCTCAATATTAAAAATACGACTGTTACGAAAATTATGCCGCTTAAACTAAGTACACAAAGCACCATAATGACTTTTCTTTTTCTAACAAATAATGGGAGAAATTGTATTTTTCCAACGAAACTTCACAGACTACACTATTTACATTCGTAGAAACTTTATGAATGGTCGCTAATCATCTTTTCTGCTGAAATCTCATTACGGACGATATACCATCAGAGTTGCTCTACAGTTTTACGGACACTTCGTATTGGTAAAATGTGTACGACTCTCGACGCTTAGCTTCTTACCGCTGTCTAAAATTAAAATATTACATTAAATTTACATTTAGATAATGGGAAGTAATGAACTCCGATAAGTTAAATTACTGCAGAACTTACACTTTTCAATTTTTCACGACCACCAAAATTTCTGATAGACTCCAATAACATATCCCTGGAATCGATCTGAACCGGCATAGACTTTGGTCTTGACGAGGCACTCTTTAACGTTACACCCGTAATTATTGGCATAGTCGGTGGTTTTGGTGGTATTACACTTTTCGTTTCCGTTTTCGAAAGACCACTTTGATTTACCTGTAGATTCAGCCCTTTTACCACTGGATTAGAATTAATCCTCAGTACACTTTTCATCATTACTCCACTATTTTGCGTGGAGAAATTTTGCGAAGGAACGATTCCAACTACGGATGTGAATTTTTTTGGTTTCGAAGGTACATTATTTACAGGGCTAATAAAATTAGATTCTAATTCAGATTTTTTAGATTCTGACTGAATATACTCAGAATGACGGTAATTAGGGCTACTAGCCCACTTGGTTTTTGTCCTCAAGCAGATTTCTTGACCAAAAGTCTTCGTCAATTCTTTAAAATTTACCGAACTCGTATCAATTTCGTTTCTGCTTTCGCTTGAATTATTTTTTTTTATCTCTCCAGTGATCACAGGCTTTTCGTCGCACTTGTTGCGATCAACTGTATTCAGAGTATGCCTTTTAAATACAGAAGGCGCTGTGTGCGAAATTAATTTCTTTGTCACCTCACTTTGTTCTTTCTTGAATAAGCTTTCGACTCTCGACTTGTCAGTGGAGAATTTTTCTTTCACGTTATCAGCATCCTCTTTTGGATTATTTATGTTGACGATTGTTTTACCATTAAACGCATTATTAGTTCCAAACTTATAATCAGTGTCCATTTTTATTTGAACATTGACGCAAGGTCGTTCCGACCAACTGTTTAGCGTAATAGTAGGAGGACCAGCGTAAGTGTAGCGTTTTTGCTTATCAACATTTCCTCCTGACTTTGTTCTGCGCTGAACACCCGAATTAGATTCAGATTCAACCGAATTTGTTTCTGAAACGGTATTTAATTCCGTACTTGATCTGAAATGAAATTATGGATTGATAAAGGAATCTTTGAATTTTGTACACTAAATATTTTGAATATTAAATTATTATTCATATATTTACTTTAATGTATTAAATACTGGTTTACTATTATTATATTCCTCCGAGACATCTTCATCCCTCCGTTGAGCATTTTTCAACTGGGGCAAAATGCTTTTAAGGACCTAGAAAAATTGTTTTATTTAATTAAGTTGCAAAATTTTCGAAATATACACCAAATAAAAAGCTGTAATTTTCTCTCCTTACCTCTAAAGATTGTAATTGCTGTTTTTCAGTAGGTTCCTCTTGTCGCTTCAAAATGTTCTCTCTCCATTGTGAAAACTTTACGTTAGTTTTTGGAGGCTCCATGTTTAAACTGGTTATACTCGTGGATTTTCTCATTGTACTCTCCTTTGTCATATCTCGTTTTGCTTCATGATCATTCTCAAATACTTCACCATTGAACTTGACATAATTAGAAGTGGAAACATTGCTTTTGGAACGCTGAATGATACGATTATTGATGTGAGATTTCATCTCGTTATTCAAATCTTTATAACCTATATTAGTCGAGTTGATTTGAGAAACTTTACTGCCGACATCAAAAACATCCTTTCTAGGTAAAGCCTTTGCATTCCTGACGTCCATAGCAGATGGAACTGGTTGCTGTTCATTGACCTCGTCGAAAATATTTAAATTCTTCTGCTTGGTATAAGTTGTAATAGTAAAATTCGACAGAGTATTATCGACTGGGGCGACTCTTGGAGTGGACATGTTGGTCAAAGCTCTCTTGTGCTCACTTTCCTTATGTGTTAAAGAACCAGTTTCAAGTTTGTTCTCAAGTTCAGAAATGATCTCCTTCTTCAAATCCACGTTATTCGAGTTATACGAATCTATAGAAAATTGCTTGGTCAATTTTTCCTTCCTTTCATTTCTCTTCTCTGTTTTCATCGTTCGCTCTTCAAGTTTTTCTGGCTCTGCCAGATTATTACTTGTTTTCGTATTTTCATTGGATTTTACAGATAGAGCTATGACAGGTTTTTCATCGAATTTCTGTTTGTTCGACTTTACAGAAATTTCAGATTGATTTGTCTTCTTCGAAGGCTGTGACTTCTCGACAATATGAGCTACTCGCTCTTTGAAAGCAACTGCTGGCCTTGGTGTGATTGCATCATAGTCCTCGACAGCTGATGGCGAGCTGGAGTCTCTGAAGGCACTTGGGGGTGCTGGAAGTTGATACTCCCAGTCATTGATGGATAAATCTTCAACAGCAGAAACGTAATCCGAGGTATCTTGCTGCGAGCCAACAGTGGTATCCGAAGTATTACAACTGGAAATAGTTTCTTCAGCAGCTTCCTTCGATTCAGAAATTTCATCAACCTTCTCTGGATCCTTCTCTTCCTCAAACGTATCTTTAGTTGGATCTCGAGGAGGTGTAACAGTACTGGAAAGTGTATCGGATACTTTCTGAAGCAAAATATCCGTTTTTGAGGGTCGTTTGCTGATATTTTCATCTAAAAAAAGTTACAAATTTTGAATTGGTTTTATGTTTAAAAATCTGTACAATATAAATGTTATATTGAAGAAAACTAGAAACCTTTTGACATTAATCACTATTGTATTTATTCTAGGCTATAAAAAAAGTATTGCTATAGATAATAAAATTAAAATAATTTTCAATAACTATGTGCAGTAGAAGAATCTATTTGTGCACACCCCTCTCAAACAGTTAAGGATAGAAATAATCTAATAAATGCATTAAAAATGGCAAACCCCTTGTTTTGAAAGCGTTTTTTAAAAGTTAGTAACATGCACCTGGTAAAATCTCAAATCCATCCACCATCTTCCCATCCTCTCCTTCCCCCATAAATGCCACGGGCTCCGCTTTTTCCACCGAATTGCAAGGCTCGGACATTTGCGGAGGTAAATTGAGATTTAACGCACATGCGAAATCTTCCGCGACAGAAGTCAAATGTCTCTTTTGCTTTGCAAATGTATCCACCTCGAAATCATTCAACACCGACTGACTTCTGCTCACTTTATTTCTATTTGTATTCGCGTGTAAATTGCAAGCATCGAATGTCTCATCCTGAGTGATGGTAGACTTTCCATTCTCAACTGTATCATCCGAAATACTCTGAGTTATGTTCTCCAAGTGATCGCACTTAGGTATAGTGGATATTATGCTGCAAGAAAGTTTATCCTCCAAACCGTCGAATTTTACTTTGTTTAATTTTTCTGAATGATGATGGTCCTCAGATTCTGCAAGGTTTGTTTGGTCATCAACATCCTCATTGGGTTGGGATGATAATTTATCATTTTCCAAATCTTGTGTTTCATCATGAATTATTATATCATTAGGCTGAAGATTTTCGTTCTCAATCTTCACTGGGTCCACATTATCATTCGATTCAAAAGGTTTTCTGGATGCTTTGGAGTCCTCAGTGGAAGATTCGATAGATGCTTGTTCATTTTTAATTACACACGAATGATTTTCATTGGTAACATCTTCATTCTCAGATTTACGAGGTGGATCATCATTTTCGACTAGATCCATCGAAGTCTTATCATCGGATACTTGAGGAATGTTTTCAGCAATAGTCTCAGGTAAGGAATCATGCAAGGTTTCGGTTTTGCTAATTAACTTCTTGCTGGATTGTACCGAAGCCAGGAAAATTCTACGTTTGGGTACTTTTGGAGGTGCAGCACTGTTGTCCAAGCTCGCCCTACGGGGTGTGGGAAGTGGAATTGTGTCTCCAGCTGTTTCTAACCAAAATAGCCATCACCAAATAGTTAGCAAGCAAGTCTAAAGAAGTATAATTTGTTTTGATAATCCAACAAGCGTAAATTTTAATCTCTAAATACGTGCATCGAAGGAAGGCATTGGCCTATTGGTGTAAACTTTAATAGTACTAATAGTAATAATAAATACAAAATAATTGATTTTCTACAGAAAATTGAAATAAAACGGAAATCTCATATTCAAATTGCTGTTTGAAAATAAATAATAAGTGTCTAATATTTAGCAGAAATTCTTCAACATCTTCAAAAATTATAAGAATAAGGTACTATGTAAGAATATTATTTCTTTTACACAAATTCTTCTACTCTACTTTCGAGTATAGAATTAAGATTGTTCAAAAATTTATTCCAATTCTCGCTGGACTCCTGTCTGCTCACCAGACCTGGCGGAGGTGGCTCCAAAATGCTTAGTTTCTTATCCAAATCAATTTTTGCTTCCGAGCGCTGAATAATTGGCAAAGATGGTAATTTATCAATGTCATTTGGAATGGAATCCATTGGAGCTACCTGAATATCTTCTGGTTTTTTGGAAATGGCAAATATTTGCAAAGTACTCAAAGGTGGAGGAGAAGAATTATTCCTATAATTAAAATCGTTATAATCCAAGCTGTCAAGAGTGTCGTAAGAGCTAGATATCATATAGTCGTTATAAAATTTGGTCGTTCTTATTTGTCCCAGGGATGGAACACATAAAGAATCTGATCTCGAGCTTTTAATATTTTTCTTTGATGAATTTGGCTTTACAGAAAAACTTCGAGACGCTCCTAAATGTGGCTTCTCATAATTATTAACAATTTTAGTGTCCCTGAGTTTAATGTGACTTTGAAAGCTACAGCTGTGTTGTAAAAATTTAGTTTTGCATTTTTCACCACAAATATAACTATCATGATATTGATTTGGACTAAATCTACTTTCCAGTACCCCGCACTTGGACATTTCTTCGAGATCGGATTCTATATCGTCCAAGTGGTTCAAAGTATCCATTTTCATCAATTTCTGGGATGCTTTAACGTTACTGCAACTCTTCTTTTCATCAGAAAAGGCTTTAGAAATAAAACTATGAGATTTACCAAGCCTGGAATTAGAATATTTTCCAGAATCATCAACAGAACTTTCAAAATGATCAGATTTGGTACTGAACGACTTGGTCCTCTGAGACAGACTCTTGATTCTAGAATGTAATTTAACTTTTTCTACATTAAAGCCATTTTGTTCCGAATCTTGAAGAATTTCTGGCCGAGGCACGTTTTCAAAGCTATTACGAGAGACGAAACTATAAGCTGGATAACTGTTTTTAATGCCAGAGCTATGCACTAGCTTACCTCTCTTCGCTGTTACTCTAGCAGTTTCTACTTTCGCAGTATCTCCTACAGGAGCAACGCTCTTTGTTTCAGCATGATCGGTCAGCATCTCTTTTTGCGTCTCAACCTTCGAATCGCAATACTTTGCAACGGTGAAATCATTCTTAAGAGACGTATCTCGCTGGAAATCTGTCTCGTCCACAGATTTTACGGCTGGCATTACACCAAGGTCAGAGTTGGCCTTGGCATGGTCACCAATGTCAGAATTTGCTTTCGACGGGATTCCAATGTCCGAGGGGGGCTTGGACGGATCGATATCGGACGTGAGAGATTCTTCAGAGTCCACAATACGTTCCAAGGCCTGTGTGGACATAGCTGATGACAGAGGTCTGGGAGCTGGTGGTGGTGGTGGTGGAGGTGCTGCACGCTTCTTCCTCAGACCTGAAGAAGATACACGAAATGATTATACACTGCAACCAAGCCGAATGAACCGATAAGAATAAGATAAAAGCAACTGATAACCCCATCGTTGGATCAAGATCCAAAATGGTCACGACTTACTTGAAACAGACTCTGATGGCAGGACAAATGAAAACTCTCATGAATGAAAGTACAAAACAGCAGACATGAATGAACATCCAACAAGCACGATATATCTCACCTGCAGAACTAAGCGAGGTGTTGCTGAGGGCTCTCCCAAGAGTAACAGAAGACGCAGCAGCCAAATTACACAAGCTTTTACTAGCCTGCGAGGTATGCGCCAATTTTCTCGTAGTTTCCGTTCCAGCATGGTTCCTTCTTCTTGGTAGCGTTTCCGGAAGTCTTCCAGCCTCGTTATTATCGCTGAGTATCGAGGCTTCGTGGTATCCAGAGCTGTCCGAGCTATTTCTGCTGTGGCTGATGACCATTTTAGACGAGTCCCCTGCAATCTCCTGCAATTTCGTAGCATTGGCTGTCTCCTCGGCCACCGGAAGTGGTGGTGCCGGTGGCTTCGGCGCGGGTCTGCGCTTCCTCTGTGGCCTTGCAGGTGGTGCCAATGGACTCGCGCTCCTCCCAGTCTCGTCGCTTCTAGCTGGCGAAACGCTTCTGCCTCCCAGACTGTCGCTGCTGCTCAGCGAGCCTTCTTTAGACTTTTTGAACATAAAACCAAAAACGCTTTGCTTCGCCTGCTGGCGCCTCCTCTCTTCCTGCCTTTGAAGAGCCATTATGTCCTGGGAGCTCAAGGCTGATCCTAGGCTTCTACCTTGCTTCGCGTATAACGTCACCTCCTGAAGATGATAATCTCGGAGCGATAGGCCTAGATCCAGAGTCTCCTCCAAGTTAACTGGAAAAATTATGCAAATTATTAGTCGTTTTCCCAATAAAAATCAATTCTAATCTAGTAACTTTGTTGATTCAACCTGATCTCAAGTTTTTTCGATGGCACGGATAAATGGATTTTCATGAAAATTGCAAAACTGTGGGTTTCTTATATTGGATTTTTGCGAATTTTCCGGAAGAGCGAGGGCTCTTCGGTATTTCCAAGAGCGTGTGTTCCTAACGACTGGTGTAACAAGTGGAAGAGCCAGCGGCAGCCTTGCGATAACAATCTTAACAACTGGCTGGTATAACTAGCTAACTGAAATATCTCGTGCACGCGGTTTAAGCCTTCTTCCACGTCTTGCGTGTGCGTATCTCAACAGGTATCTTTATACATACGTGCATTTATACGCTTTCGCTTGTGTGTGTGTGTGTGTGTGTGTGTGTGTGTGTGAGTGAGTATGCGCAGGGCTGTCATAAAGACGTCGCAGCTTCCTTCGTGTTACTGAACTTTGCACACCATGAGAAAAAAAGGATACACCCGAGACTCGTACATAGAATGAAGCTTGGTGCTTGATTTAATGATAGAAGTGATTTTCATAAATTGTCTCATTTTCTAATTTAACTGCTAGACTCGAGTAGCATTTTTTTTTTACTTTAATTGGAATTTATTTATATTACCTTGCAGTGATTTTTGTATTTAATTTTTACAAAACGCACTGATTACATTTTACTTATTTCTCTCTTTTTAATTAATCAAATCAAGTGGTTTTTGATCATAATTGTGTTTATAACGATTTAGAATTTCCTCTTCGCAAAATCGGATTTTACGACGATCTCTGCAAACACACATGCACACTACCTGGCTTTAGAAGCCATACACAATGCGGAATGGATAAAACACTGAATGACACATTTTTCGTCGGCTTCCACGTTTTTTTAGGTCAGATAAAAGTTCCCATCGAAAGAATTCAATCGTGATTAGGCCTGATTCAGATTTTATCAGCGGTTCGTTTCTCGCTAAACAGAGAATCCATTACCCGGTAAAATAAACACAAGAATTCCATGAAAACCCACCGAGGGATCAAGATATTTTTCTAAATATAAATAATCAACAGTATAAAAAATATTTTGCATTTACATTTGCAAAGGTTAGAAAATTCAGGGTGATTATTCAATAAATTTAAAATTCACAGATACTGTGTGTGTGTGTGTGAAAATTCAACGTACAAATTTTACCAAGTTTTCAGAGACTTTCATCATTCGCAAACATCTGGAATCTCCAACGCGCGAGGTAATTTTTTATCCAAGGGCCATGACTCGTTGCAGCTTTGTTGCGTGATTCACTTTAAACACAGAGTTACGGTAGCAGCGAATAATGAGTTTGCTGGGGCTTCGCTTGATTCGATCATGGATCACTCGAGGAATAATGGTGAAAAATATTTTTCAACGTAAATTGGACGAGCACGCAACACCATTCACAGTGCACGAAAGGAGAATGTGCTCACAGCTGAGTTTCCGTGTGACGATTTCCCATTCGGCTACCACTCTAATAAACATAAACTTCGCCTTATTCGTACATTTTATTGTTATCAGTAGCTCAGCCTTCGCGGTTATCTCTAGACGTTCCAGGAGACTCTCTAACCGAGATAAGGGCTGTTTTCGATATCGTTAACAATAGCGATATATTTTTTAAATAATATCTCATCGAAGCCAAGATTAATCTCCTGCCAATGGAAACAATCGTCCACTATAATTATATTGGCCAGGTTTTATTCTTACCGACTTTCTTTGGAGAACTTGTGAAAAGCAAGATCAGGTCTGTTTTTCGAAATCGTTAAGAAAAGTGGTATTTATTTTAAACAACAAATCATCAAAACCACGATAAACTTCCTTATCCACTATTCCTATGTCAGTAGCTATCCCTCCTGGCTTTCTTTAGAAAACTTGAGAAATTTCTGGCCTGGTAAAAAAGCAGCAAAAAGCTTTGGTTGACCAATCGAATGTTTGTTGAATAATCGTGGATTTGAAAAACTCGTTACGAGTCACTGGTGTGCAGCGTGCAGATTTAATTCAGGAATAGATAAGGAAAATGAGGTGGTTATACTGTTATATGCTGAAGTTGCAATGGCTGAGGGAAAAGTAGAAGCCATTACCGTCTTAAATATCAAAGCATCGTGTATGCTTATTTATTAGTTATTTAACTTAATGCATGTTATGCAAAAGCAATCTCGCAGGCTTTCTCGTTTCCACTCATTTTGTCCAATTTTCATGAATGGCCATCGAAGGGCTCGAAACACAGGTTGAAGACTGATGATCGAGTAAGAATTTTCCAACGTCGAGAGATGACACGTGTATTATACCTGGATGTCGAAGCTCGTATTTGTCCCTGTCCAGGTTCTTCTCTCGACATACCTCATCCAGAATCTCACCTAGATTCATCTTGGGACTGACCCTGGAGACGTACAGCTGATTCCTTGGCAAGTGTACCTTGGAGGCAAAATAAAATATTATAACAACTAAATATATCAAAGAATGCAATGTAAGAAAAAATTAATGTATACGTTAATAGAAGCATGCTATACAAATAGAAGCATTGGGAATACAAACACATCCACCCACACGTGAGTCCACAATACACAAAGGTGAAGGGAACTCTTGGGCACACACCACGATCATTAATTCCAAGAGAACGAACGTCTCTCTATCTCATTTTTCAAACTGATCATCAATGAGCACACACACATGGTGCACGTGATGATTGCAAAAATGGAATTCTCTATCTGATCAGAGAAGATTAACACTGGCCACGTGTAATTGTGATTTAAAGAGAAAAGAGTTTCGCTATCTCATCCTGGCCTCACCTGCAATCTGAAGGTGGTTTCGAATGGTTGATTGGTTTGTTTGGTTTTTCTCGGTAAGATCGTGCCTTGCTTGGGTAGAAGTTGTACCTGCAACATGAAATGAAAAAAATCATCAGTGAAATTTCAACAACCACTCTTCTCTTCGGAGGTTTTTTGGCAAAAAGCCATCAATGGGACTTTTGCTTCTCTTCGTCTTCTTTTTCACCATTCAGTCGTCACGGTGAAATGCCTCTTCGCGTTTTGCTAAATACGATTAGCAGTTAGAAAGTAGAAATTCGCGCGACACATGCGAGAAAATCCTTTCTGCGGTTCAACGCGTTGGCAAAAAGACGTTTGGAGCTCGATTCTCGCATCTGCTACCAAAAGGTGAATCGTCAGCTTGTAGAATCTTTCTCCCCTTTAAACGAGGCTCCTCTTTTTCGTCTCAATGATCAGTGGGCGTTAATCGAGGAATGTTGAATATACCTGAAGAGCATCGAGGGCTCCAATCGGTGTATTGGGTTGATGAGGTAAAACCAGGCCACGTTCTCCAATTGCTTGAAGAGTGTAACTCGAAGCGGTCAATTTGTGGGCCGTTGCAATCTGCACGAGGAGGTCCATCATTGGTGTGCTAAAAATAGCAATAAACATATTGTTGAAAGAAATTAAAAAAATATATAAACAAAACTATGAATAAATTTAAACTTGAATATTCCAATTCCAAGTGTATATATATTAGGGTGGTCATTAACAAAAATTTTTTGGCGGATCCTTAAAAAACACTAATATTTGATGAGAAACTACAGTGGTTGAAACCTGTGACCTGACACAAATGATGGAAACACGTGCTTCATTGCGATCAAATATAATTTTCGAAGAATTTTACAGTTTTTCGCAGATAACTCATTAAATATTCGATTCTATGAAAAGATGCATATAACCTTTTCTCTGCAGAATTAAATTCTGCATAATAAAGGTTCTATACATTTTTCTTCTAGAATGCATACTAATCGAGATATTCCTGAAAAATCGATCCTCTTTTTCGTTTATACACATTATATTGATATGTTTATATGAATAATTATTTTTAGTTTACCGTACAATTAACATATTTTATTAAATTAAGAGAAATAAAATGTGTAACACTAAAGCGAAATAAGAATAACTATATACTCATATGAGCATATGTCAATATAATGTGTATAAACGAAAAAGAGGATCGATTTTTCAGGAATATCTCGATTAGTATGCATTCTAGAAGAAAAATGTATAGAACCTTTATTATGTAGAATTTAATTCTGCAGAGAAAAGGTTATATGCATCTTTTCATAGAATCGAATATTTAATGAGTTATCAGCGAAAAACTGTAAAATTCTTCAAAAATTATATTTGATCGCATTGAGGCACGTGTTTCCATCATTTATATCAGGCCACGGGATTCAACCAGTGTAGTTTCTCATGAAATACTAGTGGTTTTTGGGGATCCGTTAAAATTTTTTTTTTTAACGACCACCCTAATATATATATATATAGCTGTTACATTTCAAAGTTTCGTTTACCAAAGATTTTTATTATTTATTATAATAGTTCCTTTTAAAACGCTCTCTATTCGTTACGCGTTATTAACCATTTATACTTCACAATGAAATCCACTTATCCAGCTTTGATAGCCTGTCTCCAACAGAGAGATCTATAGAAATCCACTTTTAGCTCACTCGGATATTTTTCATTTGCCTTAGATAATCCAACAGTGTCAGAAAACAATCATCCAACTCAAATAAAAAGTGTTTTATTCAACCAACCGAATGAATTCAACATTTTACTCTCGACGATTCCGTAAAAAGTGATGGAATAATTGGAGAAAATCTCGTGAAAAGTTGGTGTAGATTTGTTTGTGAAAAAACGAGCAATGAAAACTTTATCTCAGTCTCTCCGTATGCGTAATTTATTATAATTAGTGTTTGGGTGTAAGAAATTCGAGAAAAGTGTTTTGCTTGGAATCTCGATGAATTTTTCTCGATAAAATGGACGAGTATTGGGAATGGAATAATTTTTTCTCGAGTGACGCGAAAGGCAAGCAAGCAAGCACCTTCTTTGAACAGTGATCCTTTGAGTGTGAAGGTGCTGGTCCCTTGGCAGCTGAACGAGGAGTTCCATACTGCCCGCCAGCATATCTGCTGGAGTGTCCTCGGTCACGGTTAATACCATTCTCGAAGGCCTGTCCTTCCCGCTACTCCTGAAACAAGAGACGAAAGGACAAAAATTATACAAAAATTCCACAATTTTCATATAAATATATTTTTAGCATTTGCAAAATTAAAGCAAAGTTACTTTTAAAATTGAATCTCCGGCGTTAATTCAGCCTTTCGATCCTGTAAAGAATTTCAGTAAACTCTCCAATTAATTGCAAAACCACGATAGTATATTAATTTTGAAAAGAAAATCTACAACGTATAACACGTACACAGGATTACAATCGTCCTTGCAACTTTAAACATTCCTAATGCAACTTTCGATCCACGCTTCATCGTGTTACGAGAAAAATCCACGTAATTCTCGGTTGGATTTTTATCGTTTTCCAGCGATGCTCGTGATTGTTTCTGATCTTTCGAAAGTAAAACGTGTCGCAGAGCTGACTTCCGGTGGTCAATTGTGTCACGTAGCAGCTCGGTGTCAACCGTTATCGTAACGCCTGCACTGGTGGGGCGTCCCCGATGAAGAAGAACCGTTTCGATTAATTTTTCCTGCAGCCACCGATACGAAACGAGTGGAGAGGCAAAAAAGGATAATTTTGCGCCAAGGAAGTTCCTTCCTTCGCTTCGTTGGAGAACAATCAGTTTTTCTCAAGCTCGTGAAACTTGTTTATCGAAGCTTCTAAAAGCTCGCACTCGTACGGTCCCATAATAAAAATTGCTACCTCATTCAGAGTGTGTGTGTGTGTGTGTGTGTGTGTGTGTGTGTGTAAAGAGCGCGATGAAAATCGATCCCAGGAGATACGCGCGAATCGTGGATGAAAAAAATGGCGGAGGATGAAAATCGTTTCTTCATTTCCTATAATTTAATCCGGCAAC
Source organism: Prorops nasuta (assembly GCF_024137725.1). Classification (NCBI taxonomy): domain Eukaryota; kingdom Metazoa; phylum Arthropoda; class Insecta; order Hymenoptera; family Bethylidae; genus Prorops; species Prorops nasuta. Next base: position 7,987,743 of record NW_027116805.1, on the reverse strand, counting down.
AAGTTCTCGCGTCATGTTTCAGCCTGGTCTCCATTATCGTTTATATTGCTGGACACGGTTTCTAAACACGATATTCAATCTACGCGTCTTCATTGGGTTAGTGGAAAAAAATGATGGTAAGAAGAGATTGGTGCGCGGGTGAGAAGGGGCGAGCGTAAAGAAGATGGATGGTCGAAAGATTAAAATTGCGCGATTGCTCGCTACACAGAACCAAAAAGGTACCTAAATACAATTAAAAAGTACATTGGAATGATGTACTTGTTTATAAAAATTGAGCCGATGTACTAATATATTGTTATTACGTACTTTAGTACATTAATTGATGTACATGGTTATTAAGCTATGAACCCGTATGTTAATACAATGAACTGGAGTACATATATATTTACAGATATTTTCATTAATATAACGAATAAGGATATTATTTTGAAAGTTCATATTCATTAATGCAACGAATAACATTTATTGTTTTAATGATTTCGTGTGTATTGATTATACGTACATAGTTAATTAAAACAATGTACTCGTACATTCATAATACTTATTAAGTTCATAGGGAATTTGTGTCGTTTTTATCCTAATTTATACTAAATTAACTAATATGATTTTTGTAAAAGTAAACGTTTTTTATTATCAATAATAGTTTCTTAAATATACACGTATTACAACATATTAATTACTATATATTATTATTATCTAAAAATTCTGATATAATATGTATCTTAGAGAAATTTTGCTTCGGCTTTAGCTTGAAGAAATAATTTTCTATAAAAGTATAAAAGATTACAGAAGCTGTCGGAAACTCTAAGTTAAACACATAGAAAATCTTAAAACAAATATCAAGTGCTCTTATAACACTAAACGCTTTATACCTTATATTATCAAAAAATATATAAATTTCATTTATAGAAAAAATGTTCGACCCAAGGCAGTAAATAAATGGCTGAATATTTTCTTTCATCCTTCTTAAATAATCAAGATGATCTTCTACTTCTTGAATAGAAGAAGCCAAAAAAAGAAAAGACTCCTGAGAATCTTTGATTGTGAACCTTTTTGTTTTGTTTTTGCCGTTCTCATCCTTTTTTACTATCCTACTTGTTGGCACAAAGTAGGCATGTAAAATTAATAATAAGCACGCATCAAGAGAATCTGAAATGCAAAATACTGTTTTAATTTTGGGTAATAATAAAAACAAAAACGGAAAAGACTTAAATACGCAAGTATTTTTTTAATATATAAAATTGGGCAAAGAACTATAATTATGCAATTTATAAAGTACTCACTTTGATCAAGGTCACTTCGATTCTTTATTTCTGCAATTAAGCTCTTACTATTCCTTTCTTTGATATTAAAATCAATGGATAAAAATTTGATCAATTGTTCAACACAACGTGGCCAGCTACTTAAAAGTTCACTTTCATTTTCATATGCGGCTTTAAAATCCATATCAATCTAAAATAAATCAAGATAAAGAAAAATTATTACATTAAAATGTAAAAGAGTAAATTTGGTTTAGTTACCAAACGATATCCCGAAGGCTGCTTATAAAAAAACCATTTGTCCAATATAGCTTGCGTAGACTTCAATGTTCTTAAATCTGTTAAGCGATACTGTGTGCATGCTTTCCAAACAGAGTCAAATTGTTCACATGTTAAATTATCATATTTTAATGCTCTCAGGCATGATTCTCCATCTTTTTCTGGTTCTAAAATCGTTAAAAATTAAAAAAAAAGAAAAACATTTTGTCAAGAAACAGCAGATTTGTAAAGAATTAATTTATTTACCAAATGATTTTGCAGGCCTGTAACTTAATGTTGATGATTTACTACCTATAGACTTAGGTAAAATATGTTTACACACTGCTGCCTTAAATGATTTTGTAGAATTACAAAACTTGTTGTAAAGCTTGCCCCTTTTACCTGTGCGATAATATTCCTAGAAGAAACAGATTTTTATCATTTATATATTTTTAGGTATTAAATAACTAAATAGGCATTTTATATTGGTTTAGAGATACTTGCTAATTTTTCATTCGGGAACCTCTCTAAAATCTCTCTTTCCAATTTATAGCTAGTGGGAAGTCTTATTTCAATGTTCCTTTCCCCAAAATACTGAACTATTATATTAATTAATGCAACTCTTTGCTCCTCTTCGAACTTGGAATATTTATTGTAATATTCAATGAGCATCATTCCTTTAGGATTTTCATTCAAAATGTTCGATAAAGATATATGGCACTCTTGCAATCTATTTGTGATATCTGGGTACGGTGAATATCTTGATACAGTAGTGGATGATTTTGATGAAGCAAAACTAGTTGGTGAATTGGATCTTAATATTGGTGGTTCTCCGCAGCACATTATAAGTGGGAATCCAATTATTCTTCTCCACTCTTCTAAATTGTGCTCGAATAAAATTTGTGTGCCCATATCCAAATCTGATAAGATATTTTTAATATGGTGTTGTTTTATTACTTTCAACACACTAACATTTACTTTTTGACCTGCAATACATAGATTATTATAAGTATCTGAGAATAACTACTTATATTTTATTAATCATTTATTCGAAAACAGATTATATTAATAATAGGTTATTACATATCTTGTATCTCTTCGCCTTTAATATCCAATGAAAATATAACTTTTTAATGCAAGTTGGTACTTACGTAGCAAATGTTGTAAAAGAGTTTCCTGTCCCCAACTGTTTAGCAGCTCTCTTAAACTCTCTGTTTCTTCATTCTGCACCACTGTTTCTAAATTAATACCAAACTCAGAATTTTCAAACACTGAAAGTGTATTTGCTGCCCCATATTCCTCTGCGCAGTGATGTTGATGATTCAATGATTCATTATTATCAACATTTAGCAAGCGTATGGCTTCTTGTATGCAGTTATCAGCCATTATCAGAGAATTACTTCAAAATATGAATAATTTTTCTTTACAAAACAATATATTCAAATAGTAAGAAATGTTATGTCTTATATATACATGTTTTATATAATATAACATCAAAATGATTTAAGCATTAATAATTCATACATTTCAAGAATTAAAAGCTACAAATATAGTAATAGAAAGTAATGCAGTGTGTAATTCCAAAATACTCATGAATATCAGTAGCCTGGACCTGGTAAGACGACCTCACAATTAGGAGTAATTACAGGTAAAGATATAGTACTATTTTTTTTTCACACACATAATTTTGAAATACTTAGCAAGACTTAGCTATTCAGGAAAATTTCAAAGTATTAATAATTGTAGGAAAGGTTATGCTTTATACATATATATTAAGATAAAATGAAAATGCTCAAACCAAGATGATACTTTACAAAGTTCAAAAATTAATAATAACAGAAGATTTAATAATAGAAAATAATAGAATCATTAAAAAAATACGTACGAATAACAGTAGCTATACCTGTAGCCTATTAGTGCAACTATAAGAAAATGCACAATTACACGCATTTATATATACACTACAATACTAACTGGAGTAAGTTTTCAGTAAATTTTCGACTTATTAATAAATAATGTTTATAACAGTCCCAACCATTTGTAGTTGTGCTGAATACCATTGCTTTCACTAAGAGTTGTCAGGCCGAAGTTATAATCTCTTTTAAATGTAGCTGCAGCGTGCAAGTGGCAGAAGCAGTTACAATAACTTGATGCGATTGGCCGACAACAGACGATTCGAAAAAGCACTATACTTAGCCAATCATATCAAGAATTTGGTAGTTGCTACGCAGGTGCTGTCTTTACTGAGTGTAAACAATAATAAACTTGAATACTTGAAAAAAAATTCTATATGACTTCACGCTGTAAAAGAGAGGTCGATAGAAAAGGCTAGTATTAATATTATTATGAAATTATTTTATAATGTTTTTTTAGACGTATCATTTTCCTGTTTCTTGCTGTATTAATTATTGTTATCGGAGGTCCGATAATATCATGTATAAAAATAACTTCAAACGGCCCTAAATCATTTGCATCAAATTCATATGAGACAAAATGTTTATTATAATTAATATTTAATAACTTTTGACCAAAAAGTACAACGGTTTGTGCTTGTATTCGAACGATTTCCACTATTACGTAAACATGAATATCGTTTTCCAAAATTGCAACAAAATGTCCTTGCTTGTATAAAACACCTTTAAATCGTATTCTTAAATAAAATTGCAAGAAAGTTTCAGGAATGTTTAATTTATCTGCGATAACATTTTTGTAATTACTATCAATTTTGTACGAATCATTGAAAGTACACTCGTTAAATAGGTTCGAATGCTTGTTCATTAGTTGATACGCAAATTTTAATTCATATTTCTTAGCCAATGTTAAGCAAATATTTTTGCGAGACGTTATACAATGAGCATAAATTTTAAATTCCCTGTGCTTCGACTCATACTTAAAACACCAAAGTTTTCTGAGTGGTCCTGAATGACGAAGAATAGTTGGATAATGAACAAGATTATGAAATTTGGGCTTTAAAACATCTTTAAATAGTAAAATATATTCGCTGTTAAGCTTTTTTATTTTTTGCTTTAATTTATTTATGCTAACTTCATCAACTTCAAAACAAAGTAGTGTGTCTATGATGTCTATTAAATTTAACAGATACAGCCAAACAGGATCATCAAATGGTATTAAGTCTCCGATCATGAGTGGAAAATATTCAATGAATGTCATCATTTGTCTTGCAGACATTTTAAATTTTTTCCGAGTTATATGCCATCGTTCAATTTTTTCAGACACATTATCAATTTCTTCCGGTCCATAATCAAAATTTTTTTTTCGAGAATTAAGAGTTTCCAGATCAAAATATTTGATTTCAATAAAATAAAGTATAGCTTGGCTAAAACAGTAATGAGCAATTCCTTCGAAAATATCATGCATTATGTCTGCATAATAATTTTCTACTACATGAAAAGATGGTATACTATTTAACAAAGATTCTTCTAGAATACCAGAATTTTCAAAATTAAGAAGGTCAACTGCATAGTTCTCCTTTGTTCTTAAAAGTTCAGTACGTTCCTCATTTAATGACTGAGCATCTGTTTTTGAAACTTTACATAATCGACAGTAAGAATTGCTTGAAAATGACTTACTAAAGCCAAGAAATGAATTTAGACCTAAATTATCGCCTGTTACTAACCCTAGAATAAAATGAATCTGCTTTTTATCAATTTCTATTCCATTAATTTCCAAGTCTTTCAGTTCTTTGATTAAAGCCATAAAGCATTTTTCATTTCCATAGGTCTTTAAATCATTAGATTTTACAACAGCAGCGTAGAAAACATTCTCCAATTTTGATTCTTCTACAGGGAGACAAGGAAATGAGTAATATATATTACAAACAGAATGCTTCGATGACTTAGACCCTAAAGGATTATTAATTTCAAAGTCATCGGTGTACAAAATATATGGTATCAAAATACGATTAGGATACATAGAACATTTCTTTTGCCATAACTGGCCTTGTACAAAATTAATAGTTTTATTCTTACTATTTGTCATTGAATTTATTTTTTCTAGAGTCGGTTTCAATAAATTGTTTTCAGTGAAAAATTTTTGAAATTGGAATTTTAGTGGCAATAAGACTCCTCTAATTTTATTTTCAGATATAGTTAGAGATCCGCCACAATGTTTTGGCCGTAATTCATTATTTACTATAAACTCCTGCAATTTATCAACATACCCTTGACTTTTTAAATTCTTCATTAAAAGATGGTCTGTATTAAATATTTTGAACATATCTTTACAATTTACTATGACGCTTACAAATTCATTAAAGACGGTAACTTCATTCTTAAATTTCAGCGCACCAAATGACATAAACATATCTAACAAAGGATCAATAATACAATCTTTAACTTGTTCTTGGATTTGAGATACGTCTTTTCGAGTAAAATTATTATTATGGTGTAAGCTCAGAATAAATTCTAAGAGTTTACTAGTTAAAGCTTCGTTTTTCTTAACAAATTGATTTTTACAATTTTCCTCATTTTCTTCTTGAATATTATTTTCAGAATTCAAGGAAACGTTTTCACATAGTTGTTGAAATTCTGAAGATGTATTTAAATCATTAATAGTTGGATTATATATTCGCACAAGAGAAGGTAACTCTAAAACAATTTGTTCAGAGGTTTCAAACTTGTCTACATTATTTCTTTGTGCAACTACATTTATGTGACTTCTATTTATATGCCTTTTAAAACTATTCAAGTTTTGAAAACTCTGACCACACTGAGATTCTATACATCTAACTAGCGAATTAGTAGTTACATCGTGGCTTCTTTTTAAATGGAATATAAGCGAATTTACTAAATTAAATTCTTTTTTGCATATAAAACATAACATTTTACATAAAATTAATGGAATAATTAAAAATTTGAAGTAATTCTATCTTTTATAGGATAAGTCTGTAATAAAAATGAAGGCCAATAGCAATTTCTAAAAAAAACAAGTAACTATACTTTTAATTGAAATTATTAACTAAGAATAAAAATTAATAAAGAACTTTCTTACCTTGTAGTATTCATACACACATGACACAACTGGCACTATGTAAGAGAACGAACTGAGGGAAATAGCGCATTGCAGTAATAATTGTATTATGTATGGATGTTATTAATACAATGAAATTTGGACATTAATTTTATGTACAGGTTTATTAATTTATGAAATCATTCTTTATTACAACGAATTTCATTCATAATCTAATACTTTTAGTACATTAATTCAATGAAAGGTGTTGTTTAAGTTATCCTTAAAAATCTAGGAGCAATTTTATACTATTAACGAACAAATACATTAAATAAACGAAAAACTCGTTATATTAATGTTAAATATTCGTTGAATCGACGTACATAAATGTGTGATATCAACAAACTGGGTTTATTAATTAATGAACGCAGTACGTTGTATTAACGAAAAAGTTCGTTTATTCAATAAACTTTCGGCTAATGTAAGTCGTTCGTTAATATTACGAACAAAATTTCTTTCTGTGTATAAACGAACGTTTTACCACCGCCATTTTAACCATTGAGTGCTTCAAAAATTTTATGAAACGCCATTCGAGTTGCGCAATGATTAATCGCCTAACGAGAATAAGCTTTTCTTCTCTTCCAATTCAGACGGCGGAAATATCGATACGATCATATCACGTACGATGCGTCTGCGCGAGTGACACTCGTCGTTGCTGGAAAATTTACTCTCGCCCAGCAATCTTTCTGTCGTCTGATTATATATCGCTTGATCGTTGCTGGAAATGCGATGATAATTTCAGCGACATTATTACGAAGCAACGAGGAAAATTAAGAAATAATTCTTCATTGATATTTGCCAAAAATTGTCGATAGAAGAATAAACAAAAAAATGTAAAATTATCAAATATGCATTTAATCATGAAAAACCAGCGAAGAAAATGACGTTGGACGAAAGTCCCCACGTGCGATTGACTCGACTGACACCGGAGCTCCATTGAATCGAGCAGAAAGACGACGTGCAAAAGTGATTAGCGAGTGTTAAATTCTTCGCGATACGACAGGGATCATCAAAGAGCGATAAAAAAAATGGTTTAAATGATGTTTGGCAAAGAGAGCCCACGTGCAATTAACTAGACTGCCATCGAAACCCGTTTCGTTCGACTAAACTGACAAGTACCCGCTCGACGGAGAAAGATATTAAACGCGCGTGTATGTGTGTGTGGAGAGGCTTCGTCAGGATTACACAACTCCTTTCATTCACTCGAATGAAAGGAGTTATGCAACGAGTGGCCAGCACCTGAACCTCCTGCAACGCTTTTATATCACCGGAATATACTCTTCTCGTTACTCGAATATCATAAACTGAAAATTAATGCGACAAAACCGAGTGCCAATCGAGCGTCCGTGCAGAGCGCGGGTTCGATTAAATATAAATAAATGATAAAGTGGAAGAAAATGGAGCAAACGATCAAATTTGCCACAAGAGAAAAAAAATAGACGTCTCGTATACGTATAATTTCAACGTTAATCCGAGTTTGCTTTGCGAGATTAAAATTATGGAAAGCCAATGACTAACTGTTACGATGCACGTGTTATGATAATAATAACAACAACAACAATGACGTTGCAGAAATTTAACCAAGACCAATGTTCCGTGTGTTTCTAATTACTTTTACCATTGTACACCGTACGCAACGTTATCATCGTTGTTGTTACGTGGTATATACGACGTGTAATTATCAACATTTGCAATTAGTTGTTTATTTCGCTACTCCGCCAGCGATCGTTCGAGCCTCCTGACACGCGTTGGGAGAACGAAATTTCTTGGATATTGCGAAAGGGGTAATTTGATACTCTGTAAAGTTAATTGCATTGTTGCACCGTCTGTTCGGAGGATTTGCAAAATGTTCCAGTTTGCTCGGATGCGATGAAAATCTCGGCGAAACGTGCCGTTACACGTGATAGTTAATTAGAGACACACGTTTTCCAGCATGAGCTGCTTAGGAGGCCGATAATCAGACTGGAGTTACATCATTCTCAATGAAAACCAGTCAGTCGAACCATGGAATTTCTATTAATCGATTGTGCCTTTATAAATCAATGGGATTCTTGCACAATTTTCTCTATAGACAATTTTAAACTCCTCTAAACGCAGAATTTCAACGATTTATTTTATTTCTTGATTGCAACTTTTATTTAACTATATATATATATATATATATTTCTCTCTTTAACAGACGCGAACGTTCGCTTTATTTCATTCCCCCCCAATACTTCGATATAAAGGACTTAAAACTTCACTATAGACACTGATTGAAAAAGATCTATTTTATTTATTGAATCTATGATTGAACAATCTTGCTCTCTCTTTATCTCCTTAACACACGTAATGGTTCGGTTTATCTCACTCCCTTCTCAATCACTTCAATATCGAGAACTTAAAACTTGACTAAACACTGATTGAAAACGATCTATTTTATTTATTAATTGAATCTATGATTGAACAACCTCTCTCTCTCTCTCTTTGACACACATAATTGTGCACTTTATCTCTCTCTCCTTTTTCACTACTCGAATATGGAGGATTGAAAACTTCACTAAGCATCAATTCTAAATGATCTATTTCGTTTACTAATTGAATTCACGATTGAGCAATCTCTCTTTCACACACACACACACACACACACACACGCGCGCGCGCGCGTGTGTGATCGACTCTAAACGATCTACTTTATTCATTAATTGGATCTACGATCCAACAATCTCTCCCTCTTTCTCTTTCTCACACACAAACACACATAAATAACGTCTTTATCCGATTGTCCTTCTCCACCAACCGAACAACCAATCTTAAAATCAACAATCCACTTACCCGATGCTTTTTACATCAACTCAGAGAAATGTGATCGACAATCGGACATTGGTCCCACTGATCGCAATATCCACGTTACGCAATGTACATATAATTGCGATTTATCAATCAAGTGTCTTATTATTAAAGTAAAGAAGAAAAGAATGCCTCGAGCAGATTTTCCAACAGAGTTCAAGTGCAAGTTTCACGCACTGTTTCTTATACGTGCGAAATGGCTTATCCACTTATAAACGTTAACGTTGCTTTTCTCGGCTCGCATTGTCCGGGCATTTTTTTCCCTCCCCTTCCGGCAAATTGGCGCACCTGAGAACCCGGAGGACAATGAAGCTTTTTCATACTTTATGAAAATCCACAGCCAGTGACAAAAACTGGCCTGATTTAGTTTTCCTTGAAAAGTGGAGAACGAGACGATCCACTCGAGAAAGTTTCTACGATTGCATATAGTGCGAATTAACTCTCGCGTTTGTTTCATTAAAGAGATATTCATTGACAAGCTCGATTGAAGGCTGAATCAGTATCGAATTAATCGGTAAAGTGGTAAAAATTGATGAACCAGTGAGAAGGATCTAATAAAACTGAGTATTTCTTTACGAACATTAAATTCTTAAAGAGGATAGTACGAAATAATGAAAGATATAAATTGGACGTGGGTATAATAAATTAATCAGCAAAATTGCAAAGAGATTTATTCGTGAGAGTATTATCGAGACAATTGAGATTGCGATAAATATTGATAATTGAATGACGATATGCGAGAATCGATGGGTGAGTGTAAGAAAATGCAGAAAATTGTCGAATTTTATTGGAAAATGTTGAATTCCAATTTAGATAGGCTCGAGGAGTTAGCAAAGGTTCGAATGGAACTTTGGCATTTGTAGATAGCAGAGATTGGTTCGTTATATGCACGTTACGCAATTAAGCCTTACGACTTGTCCAATACGTCAGAAAGTATGACGCGAAACAGGCAGAAAACTCTCTTCTGCCGGAGAATCAAGCGACGAGAGGTACTTCCTGCTATTTAAACCAGTGACTCTCAATAAGCTGCACTGTGCATGCGATGCATCGGTGCAACGATAAAAATTTCCCCTTGTCCCATTAATACGAGTCTCGCACAATTATTTCTCAAATTTCACTCGCAAACTCTTCAGGCCTTTTATCATTTTATTAGCAGCTGCAGCCATATACGCACGTATATATATACCACAATATTTCCGTTAAAAGGCAATTTTTATCCTGGGAATCTCGAGCTGGCATTTTCTGAATAAATTACAAAACTAGTTTGGAGAAGGAATTGGCTATTAAGGATCTAATCTTGGTCCTACTTTAAACCGATGTCCATTAGCCCACATTTGCTTTTCTCCACAGTGGAAATACGCCAGTTCCGGCCGAACTTGCCAGTAATCGCCACTCTGCCATTTTTCCCACTGCTGAATTGTTCGCTGGATAGAGAACTGATAGAAAAAGTTTATGGGACGAGTCGAGTGGTGAAATGCCACCTGGGGGGGGGGGGGGGAGAAGGGGGGGGGGATTAAAGAAATTTCAACAAATTTCGATTCTACCTGTCTCACTTGTGATTCGTACAATTGTTTCTTTTTTATAGTAGGATTTAAAAGGTAAATGATACAGGTGTGTATATTAGGGTGGTCGTTAAAAAAAAAATTTTTTTGACTGATCCCCAAAAACAACTAGCATTTGATGAGAAACTACAGTAGTTGAATACCGTGGTCTGATATAAATGATGGAAACACGTGCCTCAATGCGATCAAATATAATTTTTGAAGAATTTTACAGTTTTTCGCTGATAACTCATTAAATATTCGATTCTATGAAAAGATGCATATAACCTTTTCTCTGCAGAATTAAATTCTACATAATAAAGGTTCTATACATTTTTCTTCTAGAATGCATACTAATCGAGATATTGCTGAAAAATCGATCCTCTTTTTCGTTTATACACATTATATTGATATGTTTATATGAATAATTATTTTTAGTTTACCGTATAATTAACATATTTTATTAAATTAAGAGAAATAAAATGTGTAACACTAAAGCGAAATAAGAATAACTATATACTCATATGAGCATATGTCAATATAATGTGTATAAACGAAAAAGAAGATCGATTTTTCAGCAATATCTCGATTAGTATGCATTCTAGAAGAAAAATGTATAGAACCTTTATTATGTAGAATTTAATTCTGCAGAGAAAAGGTTATATGCATCTTTTCATAGAATCGAATATTTAATGAGTTATCAGCGAAAAACTGTAAAATTCTTCGAAAATTATATTTGATCGCAATGAGGCACGTGTTTCCATCATTTATCAGGCCACAGGTTTCAACCACTGTAATTTCTCATCAAATACTAGTGGTTTTTGGGGAACCGCCAAATTTGTTTTCTTAACGACCACCCTAGTGTATATATATATATATATAAGATAGTTGAATTTATTTAAATTATTAGAAGCTTTTGGTGGATCGTTATTCTCTCTAGCCACGTCGAATTTAATTGTAATTGAATTTTCGCGTGATTTTGCAAGATCCATGATTGCCACGTTTATTATCCTTTTGGATATGTAATGTACAGGGTGCTTCGTTAATTCGTGCTAAACAGATAAATTTATAAATATGTAAATTGTAGATAGAACTTATTTTATTTATATATTATATATTATTAAATCATATACATATATAATTTTTGTATCGCAGTATGGGGGGATGATTAAAAAAATAAAATTCTTACACTACTTTCTCAAGTGGCTCTTAATTAAAAAGTTATTAAGCATTGAAAATTCCTTCATATATCAATTCCCGGATGGCACGAGTCGACCAATGGGACAAGGTCAACAAATGGTTCTCTCGATAGAAAGTCTTGAGAGAGAAAGAATATTTAATTAAGAAAAACTTTTTAATCAAAGACTGTGAAAAAAATGGTGTACAGTAATTTTATTCTCAAAATCATTATTCTTGGATGAATTTATTGATTTGGCAAAATCCACTGGATAAGTCAGAGAATGAATTTAAAAATAAAATTATTATACCACTTTCTTACGTATCTCTTAATCAAACGGTTATTAAGAATTAAAAATTCTTCGGTTCAAAACCTCCTAATATATCAGAGTTCCCGGATGGCTCGACTCGACCAATGGGACAAGGTCATCAAACGATTCTTCCGACAGAAACTCTCCAAAGAAATCATTTTTAATCATCGACAACTCTTTAATTAAGAGCTATAAAAGAAAATGGTACAAGAAATTGATCCTCAAAATCATTCTCTATATATAAGAATTTATCAATTTCGCATGAGTTTATCGTACAGTGTCTCCATACAGCAATAAATGATAAAAATAAAATTCTTACACAAATTTTTACGCAGCAATTATAAAAAAATAATTAACAATTAAAAATTCCTTGATTAAAATCCCCGAAATACATCATTTCCCAAACGACCCAACTCAGCCAATATAAAGAAGGCAATCAAATGCTTGCCAAGAATTTTATTCTTAAAATATATAAAGTGAATAATTAAAAAAATTATTAACAATAAAAATACCATAATTACAAACTCCTTATTATACATTATTTTGCAAAGTCCCAAACGAAGCAATAAAAAGAGAAATGTAATCAAATGATTTTCCAAGGATTTTATCGACAAAATCATGGCACTGGTTCCATATGAATTTATCTCGATTGGACATAGGTTAATCGGACACCTTGCGTAAGGTTGCGTCAAAGCGGAGCAAAGACTGTTACGCGATACGTTATCGTTTTTACGAGAGGCCCCCTCGAAAGTTAATTATCCTGTTTGAGACATTATCCGATATTAATACTGGCCGTATCGTCCTTTTATCGCCATTCCAAGATATTCTATTATTATTACGCCTCACTGTGTCTTCCCGAACCATAAAAATCCCATAAAATGCCAACTGTGCCGAATCTTCATCGAGGCTCCCTTAAAGTATCAACATATTCAACACCGTTAGTTTCATTCAAACGACCGATGGCGCCCTGTAAAACACGCACGAGCTTGTCACCGTCCGGCATTCCTGGTATTTTCCTCAATCATCGAAACTCGTGAAATTTAGTCATTAAAGCAGCCCGCGGGACACGAGTGAAACTCTTGTACGATTTAACGAGTAATCCATTTGCTTGATAGTCGAACAAATAAAAACGACCGACTAGAGAGAGAGAGAGAGAGAGAGAGAGAGAGAGGTCGTAAAATAAAGGGAGATAGAAAAACACGTATATACACTCTGGTATAGATTATAATAAAAAATACTGTGTAATTATACACATTTATAGAGATTTCGTCAGAAATACAAAATAAATGCAACATTCTCCTCGCTAGTTTTTCACTCAATTGTTTTGCCAAGTAACACGAAAATTCGTTCAATTTTACAATTATCCTCGATAGATTTCGCGAGACACAAAAAAGAATTAAGAATTTTTCTCGTTAAATTTTCAGGGACTCGTTTAGGAAAATAACACGAAAATTCAATCAGTTTTGGAATTTCGACTCGTAGCAAGTTATAAGAGAGCGAGATAGAACAGTTGGCTTTTGAGGTCAAGTATGTATACATACAGACTAATTCCGTCTCTTTGTTGTTCAACTTCCCCCACCCTCCTCCGACCATCGAGATTATCCCTCGATTTGCATACAAAAGGCCCCATTCGTTCGAGGAGAGAAAAAATCCGATCTTCCTGCTTCGTTTCGATGACGAGTCTTCAGTTGCCAAACGAGCTTTGACATTATTTTCATTGCACATAAATTATACATTCCTTGCCCTGGTTCTCTTTCGTTCCTCCTTGCTCGCAGTGCTCTGGTATCATCCTCTTTAAAAGAAAATATTTTTTATAACGACTCCCCCGCCCCCCCCCCCCTCTCTACTTAAAAATTCTTCTTCTTCATTATTCATGTACGTGTAAACAGTAAAACGTCAATTTATGCATTTTCGATCCCAAAGTCACACCCAAAGGAATTGGTTACGCTCGTTGCATGCTAAAACATGTTTTGCAAACAGCCAAGGGGAGTTTTCTCGCAACGACAACTGTTGCTACATTTGGAAATCGTTGCTAGATTTTTTTTTTTTCTTGGAATTTTGTTCTCTTCTTGGAGTATTCGCGGAAAGCGAGAACGTGGCGAGTATACAAATAGGGTAAGTTCGCGATGCTCTGGGAATTCGATGGGGGCCCGATCGATTGATTCGACGAGATGGCAAAATTACTATGTGTGTGTGTGTGGTTGTGTGCGTACACATGAGGCGAGTCTCTCGGTCAGCGCAAACCTCTCGCGCGGAAAACTTTCGTGCGATGGGGACTGCGGGCAGCTGTTTCTCCACTGCAGGTAAACGTCGAACCAGCAACAGGAGTTGTGCAACCCGTTGACGCTGGTCAAACGTAACGTTGCACAATTCTCGGTTAAAGGGACGCGCGAAAATATACACGTTCACGCGGTTCAATATTTTCTCAACGGTTTCTGATGATTCTAGCAACAGGTTGTGTATAGAAGGATGAATTACGATTTTTTCAGAGCCTTGTAAATAATTGAACAATTTCCCGCCAAAAAAACCATCTCGAATGATACCGATGACATAAAAAAAGAATTTGTGATTCTCCAATTAATTTGGTAGATCGTTGGGTGAAAGTGAGATGATATATATATATATATATATATATATATATATATGAAAATGACAAATTGAGGTGGGATTAATTTCACGCATGTGGTAATTGGGAGACGCGGAGGGTCGTTAAAAAAAGGGTGCAAGGATGGCGTGTGTGGCGTGGGAAAAAGAAAAAGAGAGGTTGGAATGCAAATGGCGCTGGATCACGTGACGTTTGTCAATGCACCGACGAGCTCCGTGATTGGCGGATTACGATCGTGACCGGAAATCCCGCTGTGCCTTCCGCAACAATTTTCAACGCGAGGTGCGACAATCAAAACGGAAATTACGAGTCGCACCTCGGCGATCTCCCCTCGACTCTCTTAACTCCTGGAGCACAGTCGTTTCGAAATTTTTCGTTGGAAAGAAAAAACTCCTATACTTGCTCGCGTCCCTATTCCCGAGAAATCGATATTTATAACCTGAAAACGATAATGCCACATCGTGGGTTTTTCTTTCCCCCACTATGAATGCTAACAAACGTACGAGAGCTGTGGTAGGAGCTAAAAAGACCCACGATCAGACACCAATGTCAAAAATCACTGCGGAATCGGTTAAAGACGAATTACCGGATAAAAAAATAAAAATAAGCAAATCCTGCGATAATACAATCCAGAATCCACAGAGTATACGCAATTTCGCTCAACTACTCGTTGCGACAAATAGAAAATTACGAAGCCTCTTTCCAGATAGACGAGCTGCATTGACTCAGTGAGCGTCGCGTTAATATTTATTTAATAGCTCGTTCACAGGATAGGGTCACGACCTACGCTAATCACTGGTCCGTCACCGACGAATGTCAAGGTCAAACGCAGTCAGCAATGCGGAACGCGGACAAAGGAGTAATAAATGCGCAAGAAACGACGAGGGAGAGAAATTAAAAGCACCGATTCCAAGTACTATTTACTATTTAACGTAGCAATCATCGTTTGCGTATCGTTTCTCATTATTCCAGTTCGCCTTGAATCCTCGATCCTCCCGAGGTAGAAAAAAAGCAAAGATCAGGGTTGTCCGCTTTTTATCTCTAATTCCCAACAACGCCGCCGGCTTTCCTCAGGCCGTTGTTGCTGGACGCTGCGGCAGGTGGATCGAAGAAAATGCGCGGAGCCTTCGTTAAGAATTTTCATTGTATTTTAAGCATCGCTCGACTGTAGCCTCGATCTATCGAAGGAGGTCTGCGGCGTGCGGTTAAACACATATAATATACGTGAAGAGAATTCGAAGGAGAGGAGTGCGGGCTATGGAGTGGATGGTCGAGGAAGCCTTAGACAAAAGTCGGGGCACCCTGAAGAAGAAGAAGCCCGCAAGGTGCATCGATGCATCAGGGAGTGCCAGGCTCATTGGCCAATTAGACGTTGCGCGCCTTGACACTTTTAGTTCCTCCGTGCGCAATCAGCATTGCTAAATAAGTCGAGGCAAAAAAGCGTTCGAGCCTCGTTAATCCCCGCGCCTTTGACAACGAGTCTTCGGCTGGGGGTACGCGACCTTTGATCCGCAGCCTTTCCCGATTAGGTGCAAATTTATTGGAGAAGGTAAAAAATCTCTATTCGAGATCCTGAAGAGTGTAAGGAGGTGAAAAAGTGTTAAGGAAATTTGATGAAAATATATGGTTGCGAGGGCAACGTCGATGATGGCGCGAGTGAGCGTTCGGATTGGAGGGGTGGGGAGTTTATACGTAGTAAGTCGTCGAGGAGGGCAACGTCCGAAGTGGCCTTGCACGCGACCTCATCCAGACGGTAGGAGGTTAAGTTGGCTCCTGCGTCTGTGTTGCTTGCCGGAAAAAGGAACAAACTGGAGAACCATCCGGTACGTCTGGCACAGCTGAGCGAGGGAGCCGCCATTTTATCAATACTCCGCATAAATTTCGCCATTTTTTAAATTATTATTATTATTACTTTTAAACACTATTGACAAATTCCGATGAAAAATTCAGGAAGGAAGTTTGCGGCTAAATTTTAATAATTCGAAACAATTTCTGCAACCTTTTTCCACTTTGATCAATATTTACCATAAATTTTGTCGGATGTTGTTAACATTGTCATTGCAAAATTCCGGCTGAAAGCTTATACTTATTGTAACCGGTTTGGACAATTTTAATAATAAACAATGACAAATATTTAAGATAATTTTACTCTTTAATCTCGATTAAGCACAATTTTATCAACTATTACCATTATTATTATTACAAAATTCCAATGAGAACCAGTAGAAAATTTTAATGAAGAAAGAAAGACATTTTTTGATCATTTTTCTCTATGCAAAAGATCACTTGGAGGTAAATTGATTATGGAGGAGCATAAAAGGGAAGGCAGGAACGACATAATGACTCTCTTTGTGGTACAGTTTAATTGATTTATGACGAGTGTGATATATATAGAGGGCCAGCGAATCCCGTGGACAAATCCCATAATCCTTATCGGAGCTTGATCTGGTAGAGAGAGAGAGAGAGAGAGAACCGGTGGACAAACGGGATGAGGAGGATTGAAAAAGGACCATGGGAGAAAAATGTGTGAGATAAAAAGGGGAAGAGGGGAGGAGGAAGGATGGTCCTGGAAGTTGCATAATATACTGTTATAGATGTAGCTGAGTGGATAATTCGAGTGTATCTTTGGAATTCAGGGGGAGGGGGGAGAAGAAGAGGGATAAATAAAGTTGAATGTGATGAGGGAGGGGAGGGGGGAGGGGGTAAGAGGCGCAGATTCCACTCCCTCCACTCGAGAAGGTCTTCTTCTTCTTCTTCTTCTTCTCGTGGAGGAATCTTCTTGTTTCAGTATACCATCCTCCTCTCCCTCCCCTCCCCCCCCCCCCCCCCCCACCTCTCACCACAATAACAACATCCTCTTTAGGCTTCTTCCTGCTGATCAGGATCAGGCTCCCGCATTCCTCCATCCCCTCCTAAAACTCGTCATCTAATTTTTTACATCATCCTTTCTCTCCGTCCTTCTAGGGAAGTCAGGCCAAGGCTCGTAAACTCGCTTTTCATCGATTGAAACGTCCCCTTTTTATTCCATCCATATCTCCGATATCCCGACCAATCCTCGTCCGTGCCTCTCAACGACCCAAGGAATTCCAACGTGATAAGTTTGTAATAAGGTGCAACTCTTGTTGGGGAAGAGGTCTGCTCTGTGCGTGGAATAAAAGGTTGTAATTTCAGCAGGAACGATTCAGGATGTAGTCCTTATCGATGTTATGGTATATGGAAGTCTAACGGACGTAAATCCTCTTTTGTGGCGAGATGAATTAGATTGATCAAAGTAGCCTTAGTGTCGTGGTCTTCGGAGATTACACAGTATTGAGTTTGGTATTGTTGAGGAATTTCAGTAATAATCCGAAGGTGAGTTATTTTATCTCAGAGGTGTGGTGAGTGCACTCCTACTAGGCACTTTTTTCTCGTAAGCAAAATCAGGAAAATATTAAATTAGAACCTTGTTATTGCAAAGTGGAAATGGTTCTTTTGGATTATTAAACGAATTAATTTTATTTGACATTTTCTTTATCACCGTATTTTCCAGGGACTCGTATACAATGCCTCGTATCATATCAGCGAAGAATTTCAGGAATCCGAAGGTGAGACATTTTATCTTCTAGCAGATTTGGTGAGTACAAGTTGACTCAATGTTCGCCATTATTAAAGATCCATGAATTTCGCAAGTGGTCCCACTGTACATTGAAGGTTACTGGGAAATGGACTCGTTACACACTGAATATAATCCTTCGTCGAATCCTGAGACCAGCCGCCATAATCAGTTTAGACGAAAAGAAACTTTTTTATGGCCACTGGAAAACTCAAGCTCAACGTTATGTATATATAGATATAGGCCTAAGAGAATACGAGGAGTGAAAACTTTGCTGGATTCCTAAAGGATCAGGAAGAGTCGAGGGATTTTATTCCCTGGACGAGAGATGGATAATTGGAAGGAATAATGTAATTACGTAAATTATCATTTATTTTTACGCAATCTCTCGAGGGACCAGGAAGCACAGACTAATATGCAATAATGATAGTTTCGTAGGCGAGCTTCGCTTTCGTTCTATATTAATCAGCATAATCTGAGCAAAAAGCATTGAGTAACCTAGCTACTATACGTTTTACATGTTATAAACTTGCAATAACATTAATTAGTGTATAAATCTAATTTATGGAGAGCAACTTGGCACGTAAATCCTGTGGAGATGGTTAATGATTTTTAAAAGATTCCCAGGAAGTTTCGTAAGATCCTGGAGAACATATATAACAGAGCTTGACAAAAAAAGGTGGGAAAATAAAAATTTAAAGAGGCACTCTCCAAGCGAGTGGATAATTTATTTGCGGCGAAGGGTCGATAAACTTTCAATTGATGAGAAAAATTGTATCGATATTAATTATTTAAGAAGCTTAGAATACAAGATTTTTGAGACTTTGTATAATTGAGATTGATAAAGTTGAATGTGAGAATTTTAAATTTAATGAGATATCCTCTTTAAGAGTGAGCGAATACTTTATTCCCGAAGGAGATGAATAAACTTTTAATCGATTGACAAATAGTCGGTAATTACACTCCTTTATTTAAGAGGCTCGAAGCATTCCGCTTCGACGAGGAATAATACCGAGTTTAATTGGAGAACGAAATAAAGCGAAGAAAAGAGTTCACACGTAAATTACAAGGTTTCTCGCGATGCAAGAGATCGAGGAGAAGCAAAATAATAGATTCCTGATGAGCAGTCTGAGATATATCACGAAAAGGACCAGCGAACATTCCAACGATTGGTGAAATAATCTCCCTAATTACACACTTTATTTAACGAGCTTAAAGCTTTTTGTCTCTAGCAAGAATAACGCTGATTTTAATTGGTAAATGAAATGAGGCGAAGAAACGAGTTCGCACGTAAATTACAGCGTTTCTCGCGATGGCGAGTAAAAATGCGATTCCCAGAGAGCTTTGTAAGATCTTGGAGAAGAAATATAATAGATTCCTGCAGAACTTTGTAAGATATCCTGAAGGATCGATAAAAACTGCAACCACTGAGGAAGCACTCTGTAATTATATTGACATTATTTAACAATTTTCCAGCAATTTCTTTCTAACAAGAGCAATATCGATTTTAATTGACGAAAGGAAAAAGTTGGACAATAATGGATTTCAGGCAAGAGTTCCAAATAAATATGTCCTGCGTATCGCGCAGGAAGTTTTGTACAATTTTGGAGAATCGAATAACAGATTCTTGGTGTGAATATCGTAATACCCTGAGGAACTAGTAAACCTTCCACAATCACAATAAATTTTTTTTAACAAATTTAATGTTATTTCTTTCTAAAATAATAACGTCAATCGTAATCGACGAAGAAAGAACAAGTATAAAAATAAAACGATTCCAAAGCAGCTCTGTTAAAATTCAAATGACCAATCTAACAGTTTCCCAGTGATCAAGGTGAAATCCTACCAATAAATCTCCCACAGCTTTATAAAAATTCAATAATCATGATAAATATTGGTGAAGAAACTTAATATCTGAAAATTCATAACTTCCCTTTTAATTGGTGAACGAAAAAAGTTAAGGAACAAGTTGGCACGTAAATTGCACGGCCTCTCGTGGTGGTAAGTGGAAATGTGGTGCGCGATTCCCATTGAGTTGCGTAAGATCCTGGGGGAGTAAGGAGCAAAGGACTGGTGTAGTGGGTATAATACGCGCGAGAACGGCGTTGGCGGTTAAAGAATTGAAAATTATACGCATCTACAGGCTCGCGAGTACACTCGCGGCGTGTTCCCACTTGATATAACGACAACTTGCATAATCCGGCAGGGTCCGCCTCTTCCAGGCTGCGTTGTTCGCCATCAGGAAGAATCGCGAACACGTTTCTAATGTTTTCAGGATTACTATCATCGAGCGAAACAGCGCTCGATCGATGATAAATTGTCTTTTGGACATTTCGCAAACTCCCATATTCTTCTGGATATTTTTCCACGACAGCCTCGATCTCTGCAGCTCGAACGAGACCACTCTTCGTGAAGAAGCACACGCGTGGCCGATCTCTCTCATTTATTTACACAAATCACCGACTTACCTTGTCATTGCTGAATCGATGATAAATTATCATTCTGATGTGCATAGCGCGTGAAATTTATTGCCGATATTCTCTCGTCATCATTGCAGCTCTTCCGACAATTCCTTTGGTTATCATCAGCGATATTCTTTGCTGTATATGAAGAGACGTTGACATTCTTTGGCAATCATATATATATATATATATATATATACGTTCTCTTTTTACATTTCTATCAAAGTTTCGTTTTTTATACCGACTTTTTCGTCGGATATATTTTAAAAAAGATAGATTTCCCTCGAGAATATCACGAATATCGAGTTTGATAATCGCGCTAGCTTCTTCCGCGATGCTCGCTCGCGAATCAGCTGTTTTCCTTAGCTCCCACAAGTTTTCTCGCTTGGCTGACTTTGGCGAGTTGCGTAACGAGAGCGAGGCATGCGAGCTGCGCGTAATAAGAAAACGCATGCACTCGAATATATATACGAGTCCGTGCATGAATTATTGAATTACTTTCGATGGGAAACGATAACGAGCGAATCGCATTTTTGGACGACCAGCTCGAACGCAGAGACCAGTAGAGAAACATTGTTACGAGAAAAAGTCGCTGAACAATATTTTTCTTGGACAAAAAACGATATAAACAATGACTAAATTATTTTGAATTATTATGATTATCAACACTTCGATATAACGTTAAACTACAAACCCTGTAAACAGCGATAAAAAGATGCCAATATAAATCGTTATTATTGTAAAAGTTTTATACACGTCGAGAGAAAATTTAAATCCAAGTGAAAATAGAATTGAAAATTGAATAAAAGAATCAATCGTACGGAGCGAGGAGCACGAGGAGGCAGATTAAAATCGAAAGAAGAGGACGAGTCAGGCGAGGATGAGTGGTTTCGATAAAAGCTTGAAAAGCTTGCTCTTGGAAAACCACTGCAGGACTGGTATATATATATATATATATATATGCGATAAATCTGAATCGATAAAAATAATTGTGGATGAGAGGTAGGATCTCGAGTTGCTCGAGTAGCAACTCGCTAATCTCTCTGCATGGAAGGAAAGAACGGGAGAGAGGGGGGGGGGGGGTAGATGATAAATAGAAAGGAGCTGGAATAAAAGATTCTTTAATCGGCCAGCTTGATATTCACGCTCGAGCAAGAAACACGACACCGCAATTATCCGCTAATTAAACCGGCTCGCTGGAATTCTCATAGCTGAAACGCGGATTTCATATGCTGCCGGGCTTCCGGGCTACGGTCATTAGGTATGACCTTGAGGAGGGGGAGAAAGAGAGAGGCAAGAAAGGTCGCGTACGGCCATGTCCAGTGAAAATTGCAAGAAAGTTTTCGTAGACGCAAGAAACACACACCGAACGTGCGCGACCTCGATGTCGGGAAAATTCCCCAAGAAATGTTCAATCCACTCTTATAGGATTCTTCCATTTCTTACGAGTTTTATTAAAAATTTCGCGACTATCAATTTTCAGATTTTTAATTTCGTAGAATGAGCGCACTGAGTGATAAAATTTAAAAGACTTCGAGGGACACGATGGTATTCGTTGAGAAGAAAATTATTTGATTGAAAGGAAGAATGCAATTGACCATTCAATTCTTACTTGATCTTGATATTTATATAATTATCTGTGAATTAAAAATATTTACACTTTTGAATAGTATAAAATTTAATCCATTCGATTCAATCATTTATTTTTCTCGTTCAAAAAGACGAAAGAAAATTTCAATTACTGGTCCAGATTCTACGATTTTTGCAAATTTCACTTGAAAATTCCAGCAAAGAGGGGATGATCTAGGGGAAAATAGTATCGATTAGATAGCAGGATAGTGATAAGGCGAATAAAGTGACGCGAGCATGTGTGCAGGAGAGAGAGAGAGAGAAAGGTGAGAAAAATGGGGAGGATGCTTTCGTGAGGATTATCGGGAAAGATTCGAGTGTGATGATGAGGGGGGGGGGGGGAGGGGGAGGGGCTCGTTCCACTTTCTCCTCGATCAACGAGGCGGTTATCGATATAGAAATGAGATCTGGCGCTCGATGTCCAGGATCGACGAAAAAATATCGAGGCACTCACACCGGATGACCTTGAAGATAGCGAGTTGAAGTTTCCAAGCGAAGAACGTCAATTTCTTCGGCGAACAACAATTTGCTATCTCGAGACTCGACGGTGGATCAATTTATAACTAAATTTCTCCGATTTCTTAACTACTCGACTCGACTCTCTTGCTCATTGCGAGTACAATAAATATTCGCTGTCCCACCAATAATCTCCCTTAATTATTCATCTGCCACTCGAGCATCCGTCACCATTTTTTTTAAACAATATTCCACGAGCCTCAGCATTTTCCACGCTGAGCCATACGTGAGTTCCCAGATAAAAGGGGGGGGGGGGGAGTATGTTTAAAAAAAATGTCTCTCCAAGTCCCTCTAAAAAATTGCCGCCCATTGGCCTGTCCATTGCTCCTTCGTCCCTGCGAGGGCAATTTCATAGAAATTATGGAGCGAGATTGCGATGGTCGAATTTAAATCGTTCGCTGTGATTTGTGGGAAGTGAATGATTTGGAAAATGATACTCGTTGGATGTAGCTGATGGTTAAGGGAGATAGGCGAGACTGATAAAATCATTCGATAAATTACGCTAATGGTATCGGTGAAAATAAGATGAGGGACGGGGTGCAGGTTTGGATGGAGGAATGATAAAATTGCTGGTTTATAAATAACGGGAAATTATTTCCTGATGGGATAAAAGGGGGGGGGGTGAGGGCAGCTGAATATTAGAACCGGTGCGTTAATAAATCTAATCGACGTAGACTAAGGAGATACGGACGGCCACCGGATACGCGTTCTAGCTGCACGCACACACTCGCACGCCAGCGAGAAATGTTCAAAACGAGAGCAAAATGTGTGCATCATCTCGAGTCGACCGTCGGCAATTTTCTACGGCTCGCTTTTGCATAACGTTTTCGCGGTATCCGCGTACAAGCACGCATTACCCCGACACGTTCCGTGTAGCTGCGAAGGCATCTTGACACTCCCATATCTTGGAATTTCAGTCAATTCGAAAGAATAATACAAAGCTTTACTTGCCGAAATCCGACCAGTGTGAAGTTAGCGCTTGAAATTTTAAAAGTGCAAAAAAACCAAACAGTTCTACAGCTCCTTGCTATTTTTCAACAAAGTACTGCAGATTGAACTCGAAAAACTATGAAAAAAAGATGATTTGGGGCGCTAACCTCGCACTGGTCGAAATCCGAGAATTTCATTCGTAAACACTCGCGTTCTTTGTTTACCTTGCGCGAAAAGATTTTGAGACTGGCGAAGCTCCGAAGAAAAAAACGTCAACACTGGACGCGCACAACAAAGAGAAGCACAGCACAAGACACTTTTTTCCACTACGTTGCCGAGGCGAAAATAATTGAAAGCTTATTCCAGCTTCTCGGAGACGTTTCATTGCCGAAGGAATTCCAAGGATTTCCTGGAAGCGCGCTCGAGTGGGGCCAAAAAAAGTGTAGGGGTCGCACGGTGAACGAAGAAAAAGGTGAGACTTATAGCACTAAAAATTACACCGAATTGGAGAAAAGTGTTGGAAGAAATTCAATTCGAGATGGTAAACTCGATTCGTGTTTCAAAACAAAAATCCAGGAACGTACGAAAGCGTGGTGAGAAATGGGACGTAAGAGGATTATGATATTAACGGTGAAGAGGAAAATCTGTCGAATCGATTGGAATTATAAAGTTCGTCTTGGAACATCTCGATGAGTTTGGAGCGCGAGGGAATTTGGAGAAAAACATTCCTTTTAACGTGTATTGCATCACAATAATGACGTAACGGGGCCGAATAGAAATAAATTTCGCGAGAGCGATCGGCACTCGATCTGATCGATCGATTCGCAGTCCAAGTCACGTTGTAACTGACTGGCAGGTGCGATTGGTCGGGTTGCATCACGAGGATTGCAACACCCAATAACCTTGCAATGTCGCCAGCTCATTTTTCACTTATCGAGACCTCCAAACGCGTGGCCAAAGGATTTCCTATCGACTTTGCAAGGACAAAATGGCGCCTGTCGTTGCCTCACGGATCATTTGTAATTGCACCTGAAACAAAGCTGTAATCGATTCATTTAGCTAATTACCTCGAGGCGAGTTAATTGGTCAAATATCAACGGTAGCCAAAAGGACACCGGCTACCATTTTCCATCAACGCTTCGTAGACAAAATGGCGCTTATGTATAGCCGTTTCGATGCTATACATTTGTGTTTATTCGACGCTGTATAATTGGGTTTTTCGTGGCTGGAATGAAAGAGTCCATTAGTGATGTTGATCGACGAGAATGGAAAGAGATGAAATCCGTAAAAAGAAGCTCGTCAAATTAATTTATTAATGACGTTCTATATACGGAAAACTATTGCTATGCCGCGATCATCAGCAGCAATAGCAGCAGCACTTATTAGCATAAGCGATGATATAAGAATTATTGTGAGCCATTAGCGAGCGTGCCTGTGTATGTAAACGTTAATCCTACGAGTCTTTCATCGCAATTGCTCCGAGGATTCTTTTTACAAACAAGTTTATAAACTTGACATTGAACGAAGAAGCTTGTACTTGGCGTGCTCTCCAGTTTCTGAAAAATATCACTGATGGTACACTGATGTTGTTCAACCATCATGCGTTGTGAAAATTGTATCAGGCTCGACATTTTTAAATTAAATTTAAAGACTGTCGTCTTTTAACTTCAGCTTTAAAGGTATAAATTCCACAGTCTTATCCCTAAGTTTAAGAGCTCTTTGCTTTCAGTTAGAGTTCGGATCTAATATTAAATCGCGAAGGTCTTGATTTTGCGAAATATACGAGCTGCATTAAACTTTGCGTCAGAGAATTTTTATTAATCTTTAAAGACTTTGCACTGATTCCTTTTATAATTATACAAGACATGAAAAAGATCAGCAGGCATCAGGTTTCAAAGACCTCGTTAACAAAGACAATTTTTTAACTTCATGTTCCATTTGATATAATTACTACGTACAGTACGTGGTAAGCAATAATGACATATCTGCTGCATATATGTACCAACACAATAACATTGAGATGAGAATGTGTGGTAGCCAGTGCATATGCATAATATATCAGCGTTATTTATCGCTAAATTTTGTCCTTTTTTTTTTTTTTATATATAAAAAGAAATACAGTTCGATAAATATGGAATATAATTCTATATATAATCAAAACCCAATAAAATTTCTTGAAAATATAAGTAAAACTTTAAAATCCTCTTCCAAGTTTGTAAACGAGGTACTGCAGAAAATTGATAAATATGGAATGCTCTTTAGAACGATTAGCAAACATTTTTCACAAAGCATGCAGAGATTATTGCCACTATATATAGATACACGAGTTACGGACAAAAGTTGAATTCTTACGGCTCCATAAATGCTTGAAACGGCGAACGTAAAAGGGGGAATGGAATGAAAAGGTTAATATAAACGCGAGCGTTTGATACACGGGGGATTTATACCGTGGCCATGAGAGTTTCGAATAAGCCCGTGTTAACTTGGAACAATTCAATCGTGACTGGAATGAGATTTTCTTGGCGCGGTGACTTCCTCCGGTAGGTACGATGAAGAGTGAAAAATATAAGATAGCGATACGGAGGGGGGAGGATCACGATTTTCGAGGACGAATGACGCACACGCCGAAGATGCCTACGACTATTATCCATTATGATTCAGTCTGGAAAGAATTTTACTTTCGTCCATCTAACCGCGGGATTCCCTTTTAACACTCGACCCAACGTCTCCCAATTTCTTCAACGAGATGAAACGACCATTATGATTCAGGATGAAAGAAGACAACTTTCTAAATCTCCGGAAATCCGGATCCTTTTTGCCACATAATTTCCCTCCATCGCAATCTCCAATTGGAAACCTCCAAAGACGCAGTAGTTGGCACAAAAACAACATCTTGAACAATGATACACGTGTTAAATTTATTCCCGACTATCGCACCCATAATTAAATCATCGAATCAAAGCAATCTGTGATTTCACGCGATTGAGCCACGAAGCGTCGTATCCGCAAGAAAGCGATAAAACAACGTCGTAAAATGGTGGAAAAATATTGATTTGCAAAGTGGCATCGTTCAACGAATTCCCAATGGAGAATAAAAGAAATGAATGTGGCCAGCACGCACGCACGCACGCACGCACGCAGTGGCGTAAATCGATTGATGTTTCGCGCTGCAGGTGGACGCGAGAAGGGAAACAAAAGAAAATGGCGAAAGCGATAATCGATATATTCTGATGATCGATCAGCCGCGCGCCTCATTGTACCTACCCGTGTTTTCTTTCGTCAAGAGCAACGTTTATGGATTATTTCTATAAATATGCCGCGCAGCTGCGTTTTTCAAGTACGGAGGTGCATGCGCGTTGCAGCGAGTTACGGAACATTCGTAACAGTACAGCGTTCTGCACTCGCGACTCCAAGACCGATTCCTCCTACTTGCCACTTCTTCCTCTCGATCATTTATTTCGCTTCCTGCGCGCGGAATATTTAGATGCTCGCTCGCTCGCGCGCGCGCGCGCGCCCGTGGCAACCGGAACTCCTTCGTATCGGATTCATTAACGGTCCGCAGAAATCATAATATAATTACGTAAGACTTTATTGCGCGCGTGCGGAATATTCAAAACATCTTGCTAATTTAATTGACCGGCCAGCGGAAAAAATCCCATTATAATGTGCCACGGTGTCTGTAATCATTGAACAAGGAGACGCGAGTAACGAGGCAAAAATTATAAATAGTCTTTTTGCGATAAATATAATATATATTGTATTTTGAACAATCCTTTATTCGCCAGGTTTTTTTAAACCATGAAAATAGCGATTGCGCAAGAGTGCAATCATTTCCGGGCAAACTTTTGGCTATGTTTCATAATATTTGTTGCGTGTGTATAAATTTAAATATGGATTCTGTAATTGTTAAGGAAGACGAGTGATCGGGAGAAAAACGAAACGATTCCTTGACGAATATTGATCATTAGCGAGGTTTTCTCGAACGAGGAAAAACAGCAATTTCGCAAAAGTGAAAGAATTTCTAATTAAAGTTCTGAGATAATGTTTAAAGACGTTTGTTGGTAAAACTTCTGGAATTACTGAAGAATGAACGTAACGCGAAATGAATATAACAGTCTTGTAACAATTATACATAAAAAAATGATTTATTCTCGAGATTATCCGAACCGATGAAAACAGTAATTGTACAAGAAACTATTTCCGGGCAAACTTTTTGGACGATTTTTGCAAAGAATTACGCGTACGTTGCGAGGCGAAGAGAAAATATTTAGAATGCGTAAATGTTTGCGCAATAAAATTGGAAGATACGGAGGAAGGGAGGAAGGAGGTTGTATATAGAAGGAGAGAGAGAGAGAGAGAGAGAGAGAGAGAGAGAGAAGAGTGTTGTACCGATGCAGGAGAGGGGGAAAAGCGTTCATTCCGGGCAATCTTCTCGAGTTACTCGAGCCGCTGCCGCTATAAGGCGATAATAACACTCTGTAGGACGTCTTAAAGCCTGCGAAGGTGAGTAGCCGGTGTCCTGCGAGGCAACGACCTTGCATGCAGAGTCCTTGCCATCTTATCCCACTACCTAGCCACCACTCCACTTTACGTCCTAGTTCACCTGACTTCGCCGCGTTCGTTCGCCAATCCACTCTCGTTCAGCCTTTTACAGTATACTCACACACACTCCCCACATACCAATCGCGTGAAATCAATTCAATTCTAAATTTAATCTACCCGACTCATCGTACCCCATTAACCACGCGTTATAAATGGCACCATTTTTTCTAAATCATCGTCAATTTTAGGAGAGAGCTTGGAATATCATTCGCGCGACTACACAGCTTAATCGATAGGATTTTGCATCGATGTATCGAACGCAGAGTTGGTACATGCAAGCTGGAGAACACTTCTGACGCGAATACCTTGACTCTCATCGATTTTCCTCCAGAGATTGGACACAGAGTGATCCTATTGGCTAAAACGCTTCTATCGTCATTTTTTTTTTTTTTTTTTTTTTTCGGAATCAAATCCATTCGGGCCAGTGGACTTCGTTAGGAACGATCACGGACCAATCACTGAAACGTCCGTTCACGGAAGCTTAACGCTGAACGTATCAATGAATTTTTTACGAACGCGTGTTCACGTTAAAAAAGAATCATTGGACCATCGAATGGTAGTTTAGTCTTAACGGGGACCAGGTGGGACAGGCAAATACCAGCTTTTCCAATACAGTTACTCTACGTCTCGATGCGGAATTTGCATGGCGATCATCCAAGCACCGTGGAATAGAACCTGCAACGACCCTAACTGTGTATCATCCGGTTTCCTCATCGAAACCAAACTGAAGCGAGCGAGAAAACAAATCTCTGATAAAACTGTGATTACCCTCCGTGCAATTTATGAAAATTCTTACTTCACATCCAACGCTATTAAAAAATATAGCTCCTCGTTAATTACGCAATGTTGCGGTGAAAATAATCCGCAATATACATCAGGCTGTACTCGATTAACACTTTGCTGGAAGATCGCGAGTCGTTAAGTTTTAATGCAAAGCAATTACACCCGTAATCCCATCGACTCTGGATAAGCGCGGGCTCGTGTGGCAGGAACTTGGAGAAGAATCCGAATATCAACGAGCGAGTTGGATCGTCGCGAATGTTTTCTGTACCGGGGACCAATCGGATTAATGAAATAGTTCGGAGGGAGCTTTCCACTGGAACAAAACGAAAATTGGTAATCCTCCTGGCCTTGAGGGGCCTGACAAAGGTTGGAGAAACCAGAAACGAAAGGCGACGGGCTGCAGTTGCCACATATCGCCATTTATAGCCGCTTCGAGCGTTGGTTCGTGTGCGAGTGATCCGCTATCGGTTATAAACACTTACGCAAAATCCACGGGCATTACTTAATCCCTTTCTGCCAGGCTCTGCATTCTCGCATTAATCGCGAATCCACGCGAATGTCGCTGATAGATTCATGTGTATATATATATATATAGTATACAGAGGAAGGCGTTCAACTATTCAGCAGCCTCTCTCACAGCTACCCGACTATTCTGGGACGGAAGAACTTGTCCGGTCGGTTTCTTGCTGCAGGTGGTTCTCAACGCTCTTAGATCCCTTATTCTTCCAGACGAATATATTTCAGCTACTTACGTCCTTTCAATGTCCATCCGTTATTGATTTATATCCTTCAAGCTCGATCTTGAAGAAATATTTTACAACTCGCGAGTATCTTTGATATTGCGATAGGAAGAATTGTTGAGTCTGTTGGTCGCGAAAATCGACTGAAATTGCGGACGATGACTTTCGGGGGATCGACTTGGAGGAGGATCGAGAAAGAAGCGGTTCCACGAGATGGAGCGTCACATCAACGACAACGTGCTCGTGGAGAAAAAGTGGTCGTCGACGAGGTTTCGCAGTCACTCGTCTTTTCACTCGAATAATCGTGCGCTGTACTTTCGATAAACCAGTCGACGACTATATCATATAGCTGTAAAAATATTGCAGCTAAACGAGCGAGATAAAAGTTGGTAAAATCGAAATGGAATTTTCTGTTATGCAGGATAGGAAGTTGTAATGTAAAATAATTGTTATATTTATAGAATGGTACATCGAGGAACAATTGTTGCCATGGATTCGTGGCAGCACTCGATATTAATGATGGATTTATTAGAATGAACGAGTGATATAAAAATCTAGCAAATGACTACACGATTAGGACAAAAGTTGGTAAATCGAGGAGGAATTTTCTGTTATGTAGAATAGGAAGTTATAATGTTAAGTAATTGTTATATTTATAGAATAATGCAGGAGGAACAAATTTGTGGCAGCACTCAACATTTAATGATGGATTTATTAGAACGGACGAACGATGTAAAAATCTAGCAAATAACTATACACGATTAGGATAAAAGTTCATAAATTCGAAAACGAATTTTCTGTTATGTAGAATATAGGAAGTTATGACGTAATGCAATTGTTACATTTATACAGTGTACGAGGAGTAAGAGACTCGCCATGATTTTGTGGCAAAGGACTCAACATTAATGATGGATTTATTGCAACGAGCGATTCGACCACGTGGGTGAAGAGTTCTGACATAATTGATTAAAGTAACGAGACAAGGAGGATAATTGGCGTATATAGAACCGTAGGAATAAGCGGAATTGTGAAATGGGAGTAATAGGAAGCGGTGCAAGGGCAATAAATATAGATCGTAAGAAATTTTCTTGAGGAGAGTGCGCTAGGCAAGAAAGTGGTTATTACTACTGATTATCGGGAGGAGGAATACGGCCGGAGGACATTGTTCCGTAGCCTCGGGTAAGGAAATCGTTGCACGGCCGTTTTTACTTTCCATCGATAGTCGATACGCGCTCGTTATGGTCTCCCGATTTAACGTGTACGCGCGTTAGCACGCGAGAAAGCTCGAGGGACAAAGTAGAAAAATTAGGATCGTCCAACGATTCCGCGAAACGGTTTGCTCCTCGATCGCCATTTTCCTCGTTCGCCATAACCGATTCTCTCGAAATTACCAGGAATCGTCCGAAATCGTTGGGAATCGCTCGCGCTTCTACCCAAACCCATTGTTCATAGTCAGATAGAAAGGCTAACGAAGGATGCATCAATAATGCGAAAATTGTAATCGACCGATCCCCAGACTCTGCACTAATTTATTTTTTATCACGAGAAATTCCGTAAGGGTAGAAAAATATAGGAATGCGAATAAACGAGAGGGGATAAAGTATTTTGAGTTTGATGGATAGATTGATTTTCTCGGCTGAAACTGGATTCCACGTTCCACGAAGGTCCCAGAGACTAGTTCTGCCCTAGTATATTTGCTGGGAGAGACCACCCAATCAAAGAACATCGCGCTAATTAGAGAGATCGCTACCCGTTAATTTGATTAGCGACCATCTAAGGAAGCTGGGCTTGTTATGCTTTCCAAATCGGCTAATCGCGTTAACGGATTATCGAATGCCACGCGATAAAATGTTTTCAATCCTAATATAATATTCTTTCTAAAGGGACCTTTTTTACCATTGCCAATAATATTTCAACTTTTTTTTATCAATATTATCCATTTTAATTATTTTCATGAATGTACTATATAAAAATACAAATTACTCAGTGTGGATTAGAACTTTTAATATTACAATAATATTGTCAGATATTGATTGCCTTCTACTTCGCGTAGCGTTCCTTTCTGTTACTTATAGGATTCCATTGGAAATAACTGATCAGGATTTAGACACCATACGAGGACTCCAGAGACACCACTAATATCGGTGTACAAACGAAAGTGCAAAAGAGATGGGAGAAAGGAGAAAGAATTGACCTTTTCTCTGAGAAATCACCCGCGACTGAATATTCAACAAGCATCAGCTTCGCTCTCCGATCTTTCGATTATCATTGTGCAAAATTTATAGCTTTCGATCGGTAGTTGATTCAGAGTAGACTCGTTCATCTTCCACGCACAAATATTGCTCTTCAAAAAATTACGTCCAACCAGTAAGACGATCCTCCCCTCTCCTTTCTCTCTCTCTCTCTCTCTCTCTCTCTCTTCAGCATCAGTATCTCCACCTTTCGGAACGGACAACGATGCTGGATAATGAAAACTCGACACAAGGCCCGCGACATCGATGCACAAAACCAGTTTAGTTTCTTCCAGGAAGATCTGTGAAGGATGAAGAAGAAAAAAGATGGTTAAATGAGTATAAAGAAACAAAAATTGTGCACATACGATGATTGACTCAGCCTTTCCACTGGCCTTTAGCTAGGCTACTTTCTCCAACTGTCGAATCCCACTGGCAACCGGCTAATTAACTACCTCCAGGCTAGAATTAGTCTCTGCAACATCTAACCAAACGCCGTATCCAGTTATCTATTATATATATATATATATATATATATATATATATATATGTAAACCTTCCACACTGGAGGTGGCAAAGAATAACTCGTACATCAGAAATGCAGAGATAAATATTGATTTATTTCCGAAATATAAACAATCTTTCTTCCTTGGCCAGGTTGTTCCGGAAATCCTTGAGAAATGTCAATCCCAACACTATTCCTATCATCCCTGTCGATAGCAATTAAGCGATTAGCCTTCCGTGGCGAGATTATCCCGCTCCCGATCTCTTCCACACGTAATTGGCCCGTGGCATTGCGCAATTTTTCCTCATTAACCGACACACACGGTTTACCGAGGCAAATTGATAAGCCAGGTAGATGTTAAAGCTTTGCAAAGTAGTCGCCAAGTTCTCGATTGAGACTTTGCGATTAATCGTTGTGGAGTCGATAATGGCGTATAATTGCGATATCGTGCAGATTTCTGGCGGAAAAATGTGAAAAGTTGATTACACGTTTTGCTCCTCGGGACTCGAGTTTGGCTGAGAAAATCGTTCGTGTCGAGTTTCATTTGGTATTCTCCGGTAGGTGTCTTCGTTAAGTTTGCTTCTTCGACATACGAAATTGTGTCTGGCGCGCCTTACGTTTCAAAATGAACTTTTACGGTCCACGCCAATCCGTTACTTCGCGAACGTGTCTTTAATGAGTCGCTGTCTGCGTCCGTTGAGAATAATAATTATGAAATTGTTAGCCCTCTCGTTTCACGCTCGCTGGTTCTACATTCTGTTAACCGCGACCACTTCGATATATATATATATATACAGATTTTTTACAGCTACACTTTATTATCATTTCCATTGTTTACATTGGTCTATTTATTATAGGAATTACAGCTCGCCTTATCATGCAAATCAACCTCACCGTCCAATAATTTCAAGTTAAGAGAATCTTTCGAGCCAGTTGGCAGTGAATAACAGTCGCAAACCTCGTGATTTTTGTGGAACGCGTTATATACATGTAAAAAGTGTATACATTTGGCGCGGAGAAAGGTGAAAAGGCGAGGATACGGCGTTTGCAGAGTTTTTATTCCTGTTTTTTTCAAGATTAACGATAATAATCGTAATAACGGTCGTAGGAAAAAGAAACTACCCCTGTTTAGCGACGAATTTTTTTATTCTCGCGCAAAGCCAAACCACAATCGTCGGCTTCCGCCTTTTAACAGTGCAATAAACCACGAGGAGCTCGAGGAAACGGCGAATTTTCTCCTGAAACGCTCGCTCTTCTCCTCCTTTTCCAAATTTTTTTATTCCCTACATTCGAACGTTAATATTGCGTAAGTTTATCGCTCGCTGGTATAAAGTTTCGCAAAATGTAACAACCCTTGATGATCTTCCTTGTTTTTATTGTTGCGCAATACGAAAATTCCAAGTAACGCGTTGTAAACAAAACAAAATTTGCTCGTGAGACTATAACTAACTCTCTTGATTCAGACGGCTGCATTTTTTATCGCGGGATCACTTTCGATATATCCCGTCGATCGGCGGATATTGGAATGGAAGCCGAGTGAACGTGCAACGTATTCCACATTCGTTATTTTCTTACCACGGCAGGTTGCACATTGTTACGAGCGACTTTTTGTCCTCCTTTCATTTATTCAAAACGAGCTACGCGACACTATCATATGTACTACTGTATATGTATATGACAAAAATTGATATTTTTAAAAAGAGGCTTCTAAAGATTAAAAAAGAAAAATTGTTCATTGAAATCAAGTCTTTCTCTTTTTCAAAATTTTATTTTATGTTTATTGACTGTTGTCTGTAAAATCACTACCTTTACTACTGGTGGATACATAAAACACTTCCGGCCGCATAGGGTTAACTATCCTTATCTCAAATAAATTAACCTTGATTTGAATCAAACCACATTCTTATTCTTCAATTATTTAAAAATTAAATAAATTTTTGCATCGAGAATATTCGAGGCATGATTTATTCGAATAAAATCATTTCAAGCGACGGTCGCTGTTGGATCGATAAATGTTCGAGCCTGTCTCGAAAAATCCACTGGGAAGGATGATAAATCCAGAAATATGATAATCGCGTAACTTACTTTTACTACTTGGCGACAGGCTCTGCAGGGTCTCCCAATAATTCTCCACCTTTCGCGAAGTGGAAAAATATCGATTCGAATCTAGAAATTCGAGTTAGAATGCCATAAACAAAAAAAACTATCTAATTTTTCGTTTGGCAGCGATAAAAAGTATTTAATAGGTATGTATATACGTCTATAAATAATAATATGCAGACGCGAGTTTGCGTCTATATAGGTGACTCGTGCGTCGATTGCTAATCGATTCCGCGTAATGAATTCATGAAGGAAAATCACGGGAAGCGAGCAGACGGTTGGTTAATAAATTCAGAGTGTTCATGGGCCACGAACGAATTCGTAAGATCGCTCGTATTTGACGTATACTATATGATTGCTGACTACCGATGCCCCGTACACGTGTTGATTGTCAAACACGGACTAACGGCCCTCTTCCGTGTTTGCCCTCACTGATTTCACGCCGTCAAACAGACGATACAAACACACACACACACACACACCACGCCATATTTTCTCCTTCTGTTTGAACTGTCGACTCGTCGCCTCATTACGGTCCCGGCACACAACTTTCTTAGCCCGAAAACTAACGGGCAAAATTCTATCCAAATCGTCATTCTTTGATCGTTGATTCTTCCGCAAAGACTCCTTTAATCCTAATATATCTTGATGTATCAACATTCCCCACAGCCTCGTCTCGTCCAATAACGAGTAATTGTTCAAGCGTGTCGATCGATCGATTCCATCGACTTTACAAATCGTATAAACTATTCTGAGAAATTTGTTAATTTCACTGGGAAACAAAACAAGTTGTCGTGGTGACACTGACAATGTAGAGTTGAGATAACTTTTGAAGTTTTATCAGCTGGAGGACCTGTAGAAGGGGCTGTCGTATTTTTTTTTTTTTTTTTTTTTTGTAAATCTATTGAAATGCACTTAAATGCATAGAAGAGTATTTTGTTTATACGGAGGGAATTGTTGGTCATAAATAAATTGACGGACGCGTATGCAGGAGTGAACGTTAAGGACGCTAAATGGTCTTCATCCTTGCACTTTTTGTCTTTTTCATTTATTCGATAAATTGCTTATTTTTTTATGCATACATTATATCTGAGGAAGAAGAGTCGAAACGAGTTTTTTTGTAAAAGTTTATTTTGTTATGCGAATACACTGTAAATTTATAAGTTTTTCCATAAAGCAACGTGTTAAAGGTGACATTTCTTAAGTTTATTTCTCCTGTGATTTTGTTTTTGACCTTGAAAAATTCAAAGAATATCTTTGTAAAATTTGAACAAGATTTATATATTTATTAAAAGTGGACGGAGTCTACTTTTAATATACATAATGAAATTTCTTTCGTGGAAATAGAATCTTTTTACTAAATTGTACGGTGAAGCGAGAGAAAATACATAAATAAAAACAAAACCAACCAAAGAATAGGTTGGACTTGGACCAGCGTGGAAGTTCTGAGAAGAATGCTCGAGGGAGGAGAGAGGGAAGGAAGCCTAAACCGAATGATTTCTTACAGTTCAGGGGATAATGGAGTAAGCGAATAGTCCCTCGTGCTCTAAAATCTAACGATTTTACTATTAACAGACGAATCTGTACGAAAAGACAAACATCTTACAAACCAAGATAACGTTTCGATGTTATTACCAATTCCAACATTCTTTGTAATGTTCCAAAGAAAAACTGTAAGCCTTGACATCGTTACGACCAAAATTTTATCGAGCAAAAAAGAAGAACCTATGACTAAACCATCAAATACGATAAGAGACTTTACCGCTAATTTGCATGTATGTTTGATAAATATTTGTGCTGGCTAATTTAAAAATGCATTTATTTTTAAAACGTAGTCGTAAAGAAGAATATAGCAGCTTATTTATGCACCTTGTACAAGGTAATACGTATACAGTATTGCTTCGTGTTTTTGTTATTTGCACACGTGCGATACGTAATCTTATATTTTTCTTGTTATTCACTGTTTAATAGAGAATATTGGATAATATTGTCGTGAATAAACCGGTCCATTTTTAAGGGGATTTATTTGGAAAGGAATGGAAATAATTTCACTGTTTGTTTTATGGAGTATCTGGTTAGACTGGACCCCAGAATACATTGATGTTATTTAAATTCATGAAAAGAATACTTATGTACTATAGTAGGTATACTATAAAAAAGCTAAACTATGATCGACCTTGATTGTGTCTTAGCAGAAGGTGCGACAAAAGAGATAAACGGCTTTACCGAGGCTTATGTCGTATAATAGTAGCAATCAACAGTTAAAAAATCTTTCAATTCATTTTATTAGCCTGGAATCAATGATACTGAGCTTTCGCCAATAGATTTTCAGATTTCCAAGCGATAATAATCAATAAATCTTAATCAGTCACACAAACACTTTCCAAAAATTACCAATAACAGCTTCCCGACTCCAAACTAATGTAATAATTGCACCATCCGTGGGTGACTTTGCATTCTTCTTAATATAGAGTTTACCGGCAATTTTTCTGTACACGTGTGCTTACATTTAAAAGCAGTCATTTCACCGCTGAATGGTAGGTTTGCTACTATAAACGAGAAACTGTAGTGATTGCTGCGTCAAAAAGTTCGCAGCGAATAATCGTCGAAAAAGCTGTTGTTATAATGTCACAAGTGCATTTTGCCCCTACCTTGGAGTATCCTAAGTTGTCATGGCAATAAACACCGGATGATTATCACCTAAAGTCTCGATCGATCGGACCTGCAAGTGTCACAGTTTTGAACGAGCGAAAGCACTTTTTGCCACGCAGCAAGATTATTATTTGAGTGGTCCCGGGCCAAATTTCATTCTTCGTGCGAAAGTATCGTGGAAAAACTCGGCGATGAATGACGGGAAGCGTGAATTTTACGATGAAAAGATCAAATTTCGCGGCGAGCCGAGAAATCGACACGTGCGGCTTGAAAATCCGCGGCAAACAACACTTGAGAAGTGTCGAACGACGACTGACCGGCGAGTAACGGCTTTCGCGAGGGCTTCGGGTGTTTCCGCGAGGAGTCGTCAGCTTTCGCCACTCGCTCGTCCCCCTCCGAGCGCGCTCGACTTTTTTCGGCCCCTCTCGGTCTAGCAATGGGAACGACGAGCACGGATGAATGAAACCAGAATCAGAAATTAGCTCGATTTTAAAGCCACCAGAAAAAATGCACCAAATTTTCAGCTCCTTCCTTAACTTTCTTCTTCCTCCCCGTACGATTAATATCCATGTGCCATATTCGCGTATATAACGGTCGCTCGAATTCTCCACTTTTTCCACTCGAAAATCTCATCTCGCTACGGTTACCAAATAATTTCCTATTATAAATGTAACCGCTGTTTTCGACTGCTTATTGCACCAAATCCTGCCGGCCAGAATTTCCACCACAAAAACGGATCTAAATTATTAAGTTTTTACAATGCTCCTGCTCCATCCATTACGTAATAAATCATTGCCCTAAGCTGGATTAGTAAAAATGATTTAAGGCGTGGTAGAAAATTGTATCACACGATAAAGCACGCCTTTGTTTTATTTATAGGAGGAAGTTTGTTACGTTATATTCTTATCCGGACTTAATTCCCCATAATTCATACACGATCAGGCTCGCCATTTAAAAACCAATGGCTGATATATCTAGCCATGCATAGAATGGTAGGGCACACAAGCAAAGGTGTGTTCTCAATGGCAAGGTAGGAAAGC
This sequence comes from Prorops nasuta, assembly GCF_024137725.1. Taxonomy (NCBI): domain Eukaryota; kingdom Metazoa; phylum Arthropoda; class Insecta; order Hymenoptera; family Bethylidae; genus Prorops; species Prorops nasuta. The sequence goes on along the minus strand of NW_027116805.1, from coordinate 7,948,954 downwards.
ACGTGTTACACGTTGCACCGATACCAATCGGAACCGAAGCAACAAAATAATTTATCGATCCCACACAATCCTAATTATCATAAATATACTCCAACGCTTTAGTTATTTCTTATTTTTTCGCTCCTACACTTAATTCTCTGAAAAAAAAAACAAAAATAAGAAATTAATTCGTCCACGCACAACATATTCAGCAATTTTACCGTAAAACGGTTACACGCAATAATTTTCCACGCGTCAAACGCGATTATTGATGCAAAGTGATCGATAGAATTCCACAAGAGCGTTCTCACACTTGGTTAATTAGAGCGATCATTAGCGAAACATTCATTATCGTCGTACTTTCACCGTTGAAACGTGTTTGACGAGATTGGACGATTTTTTGTCCATCGTCGTGAAAATCGACTTCCTCGTGGAAATGGAAAACCCGTCGGACAGCGATCGGTAAGAGGACGATTCGTCGTCGTGTGAAATGGATTTTCTGTTTCGGCCGTTATGCGTGACGCCGGTTTGCGTATACGATTGTGTTCCTCCACGATCATCTACGTCCGATTCACCGCTTGACGGACTTCAAGCTTGAAAGTTTGATCCTTCCACTCGATACCAAAGAACCTCCGGACTTTTCCAATCCAACACACCGTCAATCGACATTTTTTCTTCGCACACTTCTCCGTGGCGAATCAGACATTCATTAAACCCGACAAAGTAGCGATTATCGCGATCGACGATGAAACAGAATTACGCTGAGCTTATAAACCGCAGCTGCGATATAAACACGCGTACGCAATTATCCCAAGTATAACGGAGAGGGAATGAAATCTTCGGTGGAAAGTCGATAATAGGAATTTTATTGGAACAACGCTCCGAGTCCGCTATTGAAAGAAAGTTTGTTTATCGAATAACGTTAAGTATGTAAATACTCGGAATATCACGAATCTGAATATACTGTGCTTTTGTAAGAGTTATTACCGAGAAATTGGCGAGTCTCGAAAACTGAGAATTCAAGAAACTGTTGTGTACGGCTTTGTTGGGGTTTGATCCGTTTCAGTGTAAACATAACCTATAGAATTCCGGGAACTGGGATAATGGAACGCCTGGAAACAACGAATCGTTGAAGATTAGAAAAAAGTTTATATAGAAGAGTGTGGTTTGTGTAAAGCAACGCAGAGATGCTCTCCTTTTCTAACCTATTAGGCTAACCTCCTCGTTACAATCTCGAAACTGGATACCCAAACAATCTCCATCGATCGAGATTAATTCCCCTTCCACTTTCTCTCGTTCCGCACCAGACATTCCAAACTAGCCAGTATGTTGCATATATTCGAGATTAAATCGGACACGAAGAGGCATTGATGAACCATTTATGATTAGCGCGCAGCATTCTGCAGATTATTGACATGAATTTACAGTAAATATTTGACGTCCCCCATCAACGTCCAGGCTAATTGTTTCGCGTCTAGTATATCCTCGTCCAATTAACCCAATTCAATCGGCTCAAAATCTTCCACTTATTTATTTCTGTTCGACTTAATTACAATCGGAATTTCCTATCTCTCGCTAATGAAATCGGCATAATAATTGGTATATCCGATGAGGGGAAAAATGTGAATGATGCTGAGGTGGAATTTCGAGCGAGAGTCCGAATCCGGTAAATAGCTGAGAAAGCCGTGACTGGTTCGTAGAAATAAATTGCTCGGGTAATTTAAAACGAGGATGCAAAGTATACATCGTATGGTTTGGAGGGAGGGGGGGGGGGGGGCTCCTGCCTGCTATATCTAAGGCGAATGGTAATGGGGAGGGAGTACGCTCGTTTCAAGGTCAAACTTCAGGATACTTGGTCAAGGTACGGGCGTAAATCAAAAATTAATACGCGCGAGTTCCAGAGGAGAGACTTCCTGGCAATCAATATCTTTCACGCGAGTCCAAGGGCCGATGATAATAAGCCGGAGAAACGTTTAATATTCATATTCATTGTGAATTTATTTTGACAAGCCCGTCAAAACTTTTCAAATGCGCCACGCGCGACCCACTAATGGCGGGAATTATCATGCCACGGTTATTAAATAGAATTATTAGCGAAAATCAAAATGTCACGCTGTGTTTTGACCAAACGTTACATAAAAGCTGGGGTAATTAAATTCCACCGATGGAACATAAAATATTGATATAACGTCTTGCTTTCACAAGCGGGAAAGGGAGGAAAATAGAGCGTGGTTGAGAAATGGGGATTTTCTAGTAACAAAAAAAAAACAGGATAATTCTGGAGGAAGACGCATCGAACGAGTTTCCGGGGCAGGTAATACGGTACGTAGGAAGCCGTGGATGCTTATTTACGCGATTGGCCATTTTTGTTAAACACTTAATTATCGTCCTGTCAGCCTCGTCACAGTCTAATAACGATCGATCTTGATTCGCTGCCCACGGATGACGTTTTCCTATCTCCGATCGTTTCTCTGCCGCCAATTTCTCTTACGTCACTTTTGGAACACACCCGATTCCAATCGTGAGCCGCGATTGGCCAACGGCGTCTCGAGAATTATTGCTGCGCGCACGGAGAATTAGATTTTTTAAGATGGCGCTTGCCGCCTGCCCAACCGCTGCACTTAACCTACACAGTGGGCTTAGATCTCTTCGTCCAATCCGCGGGAAAGACGTCAAATACATTTCTGCTATTTTGCCGACTTACCTTAAACCTATCATTTGGAGTAAATTTTCAAGTAATTCTTCTGATACAAACTTCCATGTTGGAACCTGATTTTTGGTATCTCAAACTTGTTAAGACGCTGGAGCTGCTTAGAACGATCTGTAATTCTATACACTTGTTGGAAAAGTAGTCACGCTTTTGTAAGGTTAGCCTGCTATTATTAGTGTTCGATTGCGAGGGAATTCGTTACAACCCTCTGTGAATATATGCAACTTTCAAGTCACATACTATACGTTGGTATTTTGTTAAAGAACATATTTCTACGCTGCTGCTTATACAGCTTGTTACATAATATTTTTTTAGCTACCTACAACATCTTCGGTAAGTTATCAGTCACCTTAATCTGACATGTCAAAGTATAAATGAAAGGTGCAGGCAAAACACAAGGATACTCCAAATTGATTTATTTGTTAAAAGCAAAGTTCAATCGTGTATTTGAATTTATTATAAGTTTTATTAATGGCACTGTATTTTTATTTTTTCGAAACATTGAAAAAAATAATAGTCTGAGTATACAGTATGACATTTCCGGTTTCCATGACCTGTATCGTTCAAATGCTTTTGCAAACTATCTTCGCATAAAGGAGATTGAACTTAAAATATAGCTTCAAATAAAAATTGTTCTTCAACTGTGTGCAGGAATTTCAATATGCAAGGACCAGGTTGAAAAATCTGTAATTCTGTTCGTTGGAGAAATATGTTCATTTCAAATTGCTCCTTCATGTCAAACAAAAATCTCTAATTCTTCCGAGTAATCTGACATACCCTCAACCGGCTTGATAAGTCCCATTATCAAATTCCACGAATGGCCTACACTGAAAATTTCTCATCCATGATGTACTCACCGAGGAAACCTCAAATAATTGCATAATTTAAATCCCATCTCTGACACCGCTCAATCACAGCTCCGAATTGCAACTCAAATTTTCACTGACACATCTGACTTTTCCGAAACAAGCAAATGATATTTCCTTTATTAGGAAAGTGCGCGAAATTAAAAAAAAAACGTCAATAAACTACATATTAGTACTACCACTTATCATAAAACGGAGTGGAGTTTATTCGAGTTAAAGGAAGGCTCGTAGAGTACTGAGGGTTGCATCGTAAGGTCACGCATGGTACCATACGACCGTTGAAAACGGTCACGTGCCAAAACACCGGGTGGAACACCCGGCTGGCCAGCTTCAAGGTACTCTAGACATAAACAGACACTCCCATTGGTTGCTCGTGCCCCTTAGCCATCCCCCACTTTTCTCAGGAGCTCGAGAAAAACGGTAACCGTCATTCAGGTACTTTATCCATTTATTCTGTTTTATGCTGCTTGGCGGAACTTCACACATCTGTTGCCAGGCAGGTGAGGGATATTTCTACATACGTATTGATCATAATACGTAATACATGCATGCGGATAATTATATTGCAATTCCAACAAATAATCATAACAAAAAGAGATTCACTGTTACCAAAGATGCTCATTAAACTAGCCTATTTTATGAATTACAGCTTACAAATGATCTCGTTAAATTTTTCTTCTAAATAATATAATGAAAAACTAGGTTAATGTTCATTATAAATTTCTGTCGTACTAAAGACATTCGTGGTGTGTTTAAAACACTTGTCGGTGTTTATTCGAGCTGTTTTACTATTAAATAAAAAATTTAAAAATAATCGATGTGGACTGATAAGAAAAAGTATTCATTGATTCAATTTTATCGATCTAGCGTCATGAATTAAACGACTGGTCTACTTTACTCTCGTTTGGTGAAGTAGCGCCATCTCCCGGCCATCATCTCAATTAACTCGAACGCTCGTTCGATAAGTTGTGCTCTGTTATATCCAGCGTTCTACTTATTTTCTAAAATAATTTTAATCTGTCTCTAATTAAATGCAAGGATTGGTTAGATAAGTATGATGAGTTTTCACGTCATAGAATGTTTCATTAGTAGTGGTGTTGTTACCTTTTTCTTTTCGCAAGAACTACACCTACGGGTAATGGAGCTTCGTGTGTAATTTGTAAAAATTACGCGCGCAATTAAGCGTTGATCCAAGGGTTCATAAAGGTGCATTAAATATGGGGTCAGGGGGGAGGGGGGATATTTTTCAGCCGCTAATACCGACGGATGAGGCGCCGAAGCTGGCGCAACACACGAGAAGAGCAACGCAACTACAATCTGTAAAAATTTGCAGGATTGTGCAGGAGTTTAGAAAGCATACATCCGCGCAAGATTGGCACTTCCGAAACCTGGTGGCAACCCCTTTTTAAATTTCCTCATCGAAGGTTAAAACGTACATTGGAAAAGAAAATCCGATAATTCCAGGAAAAACTCAACGAGTAATTGCATGGACTGCTAAATTAAAGGTAATTATCTTTCTAAATTAATTAAATCTTAAACTAATTTTTCTTATTAATTTCAGAACTTGTTCGTGGAATTTTATGCAGACATCAGATTCTTTTATGAATATTCTTTTAATTCGACAACTTCCTCGACAGTTGCAAAGCATCTTTGCTCGAAACTTCCATCACCGGAAACGCATGCTGGTCGCGGCTGGAATAACCGAACGATTGGAAATTACGTTCGTGCCTAGGATATCTTACCAACGCCATCTTGAAAAATTCTTAACTAATGGGCGAGGCTGTTGGTCGGTGCCAAAACGTTCGCAGAATTTAGATCCACTTCACGCGATTTACATTTCAATTCTCTTTTCCATGGACGCATTCAATACCAGTTCATAAATTCATAACTGACCTGTTTTCTTTCAGAAATAACTTCAGAGTTAAAGGTTGAAATTTATCTTCATCTTAAAACAAATGTCATTATTCATAACACGACTTTCTGTAATTACTGGAGTTATTTCTGCTGGCGAGTTCTTTTGCCAGAACAATTCACCTGGTTTGTCCAATTTAGAGTTTAATCTAGCTCATTAAATTTAATTTGAGATATTTGCACAGCAACAGGAAATCGTTTCGAGTAATTAGTTCTTTCTCAGGAAGAAATATAATGCGAAACGGTACACCTGATATTTTGGAGTGTCCGAATTAATTGTGACTTTATTTTAAGAATACAAAGTAAGATGCTGGATTTAAATCACTGAAGCTTCTGGGTTTTTCACATGCGATTCTTTAAAGGCTGCTCTCGTGGGATCACTACTAGGGCACTCGAGGAATACCTTTCAAAGGACTCGAAATGTTATCTACGTACAAATTGTGTGAGAACAGCGCCATTCCCAGGCGCGAAGCTTTCCAGTGACATCCACCGGCCCGTAATTAATTGTTATTACAAATAATCAGAGCTCGTCGTCTTTACGCAACCTTGCACTTGTCTTTTTACAATTACCTCATTCAAAAACAAGTGCAGGATTGTTCACCTTTATTACAGCATAAATATTGTAATTCGCACAACCTAAAATTTGTTTTGTATTTTACAATTAGTTGTATAATAATGCCAAGCGTAATTTCACAAGATTGTAGATCGATATGATAACAGTGGCAAAAAGTTTGTAACAGTAGAGGCTCGCATTGGTGCGATAAGCTGGATTATAACTGTGTTGTTTAAGATTGATTTTTATGCCATTGTTTGATGGGTTAAAGCGAAATGAGATAATCATTAGACCATGGGCTTCCGACCGATTAATTATCCGAGTATAAATTGTAACGCTTGATTAGTAGCGAGAATGCTTAGCTAATGCTGTAACTGTATAATTGCGCAACGTATACCAGTCAAGAAAACGGCAGATTTGAATTTTTCCTGGCAACATAACCCAATGAAAATCGAAACCCAACCAGTTTCTCTTATCTTCGCTGCCACTACCACTGAGGCTAGACTTTTTCCAGTGACAGTGAAATCAAAATTCTCTTCAAGGTCATCACGAAGATATCATTCACTCGAGTCCCGAGTGTTCCACCAATTAGTTCATCCGTTCACAGCGATAAATTGTAATTCTACTGGATAAATTAAATGCTGTGAAAAATTGGTAAGAATGTTGCAGCTCGTTTTACAAGATGTAATTTCTGGAACATTGAGATTTATGAAAAATTGCTTTGATTTATCTTTCAGGACAAGAAAAGGGGAGAAGAAGGAGCAGTAAAAAGAAAAGGAGCAAAGAACACGTAAATGTTTCGAAAGACTATATGTTAAGCGTAAACAAGCATATCTCGAGTGAATTGGCGAGGAAATGGGCTTATCCGGTACCGACAGATGCTGGGACATTCCTGTAACACCGGCAGTTGGTTGGCAAGGTGAAAAATAAATCGGAACGCCATGATTGCCTTCAAGTGCAACGACCCGTGGCAGAATCGAACGCTCGGCCAATGCAACCTGCCTGATTCATTTTTATCTCTCCTCCGCTCAATAAGATTGCTAGCCGAGGACGAGCCGATTAAATCTCCGCCTATTTGCACGACTAATTTATGACGCAGCAGCACTGAAACCTGCAAACCTTGGAATTCCATTAATTTCAATTCACCCATTTCAACAAGTTTTCCCATAGGTACCCTTCAGTTTAATTCATACGACTTGCGAACATTACTATAATTACCAAATTAATTGATAAAGAAGCAATGTCGGATTCAGACACTCGACACTTATTTTTAATCGTTCATTTTATTAACGACATATTCGTGAAAGTGTCTCGTACCAATTGAGTTCGTACAGTAAACTGAAGGGATCTGGCTATAACTCGCAGAATCATATTGGCGGATGTCGCAGTAATTCTTGGCTGGGGTATCGTGTGTGGTGCACATTTCGTGCATTTCATTTATCGCACGACCTACATAAATTGATTTCCCATGGAAATGCAGGCCAGGCTAGGGCTGATACAGAAGTTTAGAAAGGTACCAATAGGGGCACCTTCGTGGCTCGACGGTTAATACGAACGGGTCCGGCATCGGGGCAGAAAAGCAAGCGGACAATCGAGCATTAATCTCGTCGTTGCTTTGCTTTCCTTGCGAAGCAGTCGCTTAAATAGCTTTTGCTTTGCCGGAGCCGCAGCATTCCTAGTCGAGACGCGACATGCGCGCGTTTTTATGTATGTCTTATACTTGTAAGTGTGTTTGTTTTGCGTGCACTGGAGAAGATGGTCCCATTAGGGAGAGAAACGCGAATTGTGAGAGAATAAACCAAGAGAGGACCTTATCTCCATTCTCCATTGGCCAACAATGGAGAATGGGACCCAGTCTCCCTATACCCCCACACCTCATTTCATAGAGGAAATGAAAATAAAACACCACCGGTGTACGGATTAATATTCCAAAATCGGTTATCCTTGCTATGATGTTACGCTATACACTGTTTGTCAAATCACTTACAAACACAGGTCTTATTGTGCGAACTGTAACTATAAAGCAACGGAAACACTGCCTGCGATGTCACAAATGAACTCGTTTTATGTATTCAAATTGAGTCCAGTCGTGGAATGGGGTGATATTAATCAGATCAAATTAAAAGCCTTACGAGGCAATTTTACATGTGGGAATTTTAAACCATATATATGAATGCGGTGAATCTTGTGAGATAAAATTGTACTTGCACTGCAATCTTATCAGACCTTTTGATTCGAAGCAATGGAACATAATGAATTTTCATTTGTTTTGTCAAGTCGTCCTTGTCGCTCGTAGTATATTCCTTTCCTGCGGCTCATCAGCCTAGTTGGGTGTCGATATGCAAGAAAGTTACGTGAGTCAGGCTTGAACCCTCGCGATTCATCGCCTTTTCCGGCAACAGAGCGTCATTCCTTGTGTTTTTCCTTGGCCTGTCGTCTTCTCCTTTAATCGACCCAGTCCACGCTTAATTGCCTCTCCTCGTTGTTGGAGATCCAGCTCGATCTTACGGAACACCAGTCACAGATTTTCATGACAAAAAATTGTGTCACGTTCTGTTTTACCAGTAAATCCAAACCGTTCCTCTTACAATTCTTTCAATCCAACGTTCTCCATGACTCGGTTACAGTTTTAAGAAGATTCTTTGATTCTGAGAGTTTTGCCCACTCTCTCTCATGGAAATTTCATATACATGAGATTTTATTAATCATGAATTTTCCAAGTAGAATCCTCTTTTATATATTTAGCGCACGACTGACGTGTATTCAAGGATTTCCTCGAGGTCGCCTATCGCTAATAACTTGACAATTGCATTCAGCTTATCTTTTTACGGATCTCTAACGGTAGCCCCTCGCTAATCACCGTATTCAAAACTTGGAAGTCGAGAGAAGACCAAGGCACGAATCGGATATGCGCCGATCTCACACACGAATAATTAACTAATGGGCGGGGAAAATTCTTGATGAATAAAAAAAATATTTTTCTTTCCTGGTTCCACGGACGATTTACCGTTCGGGTGTGTAAAGTGTTGTAACGTGGAATAATAGTGGAGAAACGACAGGAAAACTGGTGTTTCAGTGATTAATCAACCGTTAGCGCCATTATCCGGCCTGTTAATGAACTCTTCTCATTAATTTTCTTCTCCTACGCGCTGTAATTGATGCGAATAGCTAATGAGAGTTATCACCTTGCGTTACATAACTTGTATCAATCAGTTGGCTGTTAAAATCCTGGCAAAAAACTCTATATATCGTTTTATCCTGCATGTTCAGTCGTAAACTTTTCGCATAAAATCCTCTCCTCTTTGTTTGCCATCATTGTTCTGTCATCAACCATTCGTGCCGTTGCTAGAAATAAGAAAATTAGCGTAATTAATTTTTCTTATTTTTACCTTATCAATTATCAATTGTAGTAATTAATAACATGTTGTTTGTACGCATTCAATCAGTTTCCATTTATCTTCGTTTTGTTATTTCTCATTTCTGGAAGAATATTGTGTTGATCGATTTATTCAGTGATCCTGTTTATCTTAATTGATTTCTCACTTGATATTTTGCCACCTGTTCATTTCTAATTCTATCGAATTATAGCTCGCCATCGAACACTAATCACCACCAAGCGATCCCGTTAATCTGAGGATACTTTATTGCGGGACTTGAAATAATGTAATCACCCGCATTACTACGGTATCATTAATGGCGCTGCTAGCCGGATAGGTTTCACGCTGTTTTCATAACTTTTTTTCCTCCACTTTGTTTGAACATCTTTCACAATCATTTTATCACGCTGCTCGGAGATCTACACAGTTTTTTCACAGCCTCGCCCAAATTTCCTCGAGTCATTCAGTGGTAATGGCTCCAAAGAACTTGATCAAAATCTTAATTTTACGTTTACAAGCATTATTTCAAGAACAAATGAGCCAAAAGATATGATAGTGAGTGACGACAAGAGTAGTCTTAAAAAAGTTATGATTAATACTATATTTAACAATTATTACAATCAGAACAATAGACTAACCTGTTCTTGCGAGGTAGGGTCGTAACAGCCATGTTCAACGACTCCTCGTAATTATTATTGGTCCTCCTTGGTGCATCCTGGCAAGCCCCTTGCGTGAAGCTATAAGTCCTCCGCTTCTTTAGGCACAACATCTCGCTGTTTCCTCTTCGCACCACTAAAATTCCCTCAATTCAACATCCACATCCCAAAAACCTCCTCTTTTGCCCCAATTAACAGTTTCTATTTCCCATTCTCCCTTTACCCATCATTCCTCATCCTTCCCTATATTAATGAATTTTTTGTGTCTTTTCTTCTTTTACACAATTTTTCTATTATTCTCTTCTGTTCTCCAGTCAATCACTGTATCGATTAATTCTCATGTTTCGAAGAAAAGTCAAGCTCTTCCATCTTCATAATTTCTTACAATTTATAAAGATACTCTTGTACTCTCCTCGTCTGGATTTTCTTCTTACAATCGAACTCTCGCGTCTCACTTTGCTTCCTCGACTAATGTCTCGCTTTTTCCACGGCGTTTTTATCGTCCTCGCCTTACACGTCGAAACTACGAAGGATCTCTTCATAACACCCTTGCCACCTCGTTCCAGACATCTAGCGTTTTATACCAGCAATTCTCGCTTAAGGCAATACCATTCATTCGACAAGCAGCCCGTGCCTTTCCTGAAATTCCTGGCTTCCCTTTTCGAGCACTTTTCGAGATTCACAGAGCACTGTACAATTTAGCACGACATACCTGAAACTCGTAAACAAACAATTGCAAAATCTCGACTGATTCTCAATACCTTTCTCGCTCTTCCACTAAACGAATTCTTATTTATTCAATACAAAGCTTTTATATTATGACCTTTTCAAAAATCCTTTTAACATCTCCAACAATCATCACATTCGTCCAACTTTCCGTTAACTAAAATCCAACTCCCTCTTCATTTTTCTTTTCTTAAAAAATCTTGCCGAACGATTCCAGGGGCCAGTCGAATCGATGATTGAAAATCCTCTCGAATGGGAAGGCCGGAGAATTCTTTCAACCCGTTTGAGACTTTTCCAGGAAAGATCTTATCTTGGATATGGTCGTGTTGGACAGCCTCTCGCTTTGGTTTTTTCGTATTGGTTCGATCTGGATAGTCCTCTTTCCCAGATTTTGTTTTTGATGTTTTTTTCCAGATTCGATAGGAGATCAGTCGCAATCCGGCGAGTACGAAAGGGACAAGAGGAGGACGCCTGGCCCGTGCCGGAGTTATAACTGTACTGAAAGCAACTGTGTGTGTGGAAGGCAGCAGCAGCAGCAGCAACACTCCGAGCAGCTGAAAGGCTGCGCTCGGAGAGTCTTTCCCGGAGTGAGCCCGGTGATAATGACCCCTACGTACGAAAATTACCTCCTCTCCTCCTCTTCCCTCTCAACTTTCAATTCCCCCTACCTCTCGACATCATCTCTTACCTCACCAGAAACAACTTCCTCTTTATCGAATCCTTTTTTAATTCCTCTACCATCACGAAGTACCTGAAACCAAAATCGGATGCACTTGAAATTTCGATCAACTCAAATGTAAATATATACGCTATTAATATTCTGTGATATATATATATATATATATATATACAAATATATAATAAGTGGTGTTAAGTAAAAGTTTTATAACCTTGCAATTTATTACCAACGATGGAAACTGTAAGGTTGGTTAATTGTAGAAAATTAGGAAGCATTTTTTATCAGAGAATCATGGTAAGTTGCGAGGGCCGGAAACGAGTACACGTGTCCTCGGATTAGTCCGGACTCTCATAAGTCTGCAAGTTCTGCCAGTGCAACCTGCCATTTGCCAAGATGCACGGTAATGCAGCAATGAACTCGTGCCGAGTCCAGAAGCAAGTGCAGTTATGTTGCACTGACCGCTACTATCTTCCCAAGCCTCCACCATTTCTTACACTTCTAATCCCTCAATTTCTCCCGATCTTCATTTTTCACAAGTTCTTATTGCTACTTGCGTTTCCACCATATTTTATTCCTCGGTATTTCTCTTATTTTTATATAAATATACTATTTTTTACAACTCTGATCCTTCCATTATTCATATTTATATTTTTTCCTTCCATTTTAAAAACTTGTACATCGATAAACTTTGCTAATTACTTCGCAACTATTTTTCTAACCTCCAAACGCTGCTCGCTTTTCATCATTGTTACATTCCTAACCCTTCGATGTTCCTCGCCCTTCATTTCCACAGTTCCATCCGCCGTAACTTAATTCATATCTACCATTGCATACTTTGCCTCTTATCTTCCTTCCTTTCAACGATTATTGTTATTATTATTATTATTGTGCATTTTGTATCTCTCCATAGTCATTCCTCAATTTCTCCTCATCTTCTCTCCAATCTTTGCAATTCCCATCCCTTCTCTTCTTCACTCGGCGGCTTTACGACTCCCACGATTTCCAACGAATGCATCTTGGTGGTCTGCACAAACGGCTTTCGTTTTTCAACCGGCTAATTCGTGAGAAAAAACGCAATGCTCGTCTTCTCGTATGCTATCTAACAGAATCTTACCGAAATCGTCTAAAAACTACGATAACATATCGTATCAGTTAAGTGAGAAAGAGTTGAGAGACGAATAGATTCATGAATCGACAAGTAATATCAATGGAGTACACAAGTTGATAAATAAAAAATGAATTTTAAAATAGAATTTCGTCACGTACGGTCACAAAGTTTTTCCCATGAATGTAATACTTTGACATAAACAAACGCTTCCCTTTTCGAGAAAAGGGTTAGAAACGTCTTATAAATTTTAATCTGACATCGGCCGCTATTTATTCTCCATTTTTTTTATCTAACAAACCGAGCTGTCAATTATTGTGTTTCTTAGTTTAATTTTCACTTACGTAAATCCATTAGAATTTTTACGATTATTGTGATCGTAAATTTTCTTGCGAATAAATTTGTGCTTGCATTCTGTGAGGCATCTTCATGAGAATGCAAAGGGGAGAAGAGTATGGCTTTCAAGGTCACTGGGATTGGACGATTACGTAAGAAATGCCGAACAAGATAGTCGAGTGGTAGAGAGAAGGGAGTAGACGAATGTAATAGAGAGGAACCAAAGTGAACGTTCCGAACTCCGATGAACCGTTGTCTTATTATAGCCCGGAAGTTAGAAACATCTACCGGTATCCTCTTGTAAGAACGACGTGAAAACAATGCATTCCTAACCTATGCATCTGCGCGACAAAATCTCATTGGCTTCCGCGAACCATTTACAGTGCCTCTATGTTATTAAGAAATACCCTCGCAAACTACAATAGCCCCCTTTCCCACTGCCTAACATACTATTACACACCATTCAATTATTAACCCGAAATTAACACACAACTGACATCCCGATACTGTGACAATTATTAATTGCGTCTTCTCTATGTTTTCGACCTTTTTTTGTAATACCAAGAAAAATCTCAAACCAGTTTCCTTTTCTGGATCACCCTTCTTCATTCTTCTATTAATTAACGACAATTACGTTACACTCGAAGATTAAAGCTTTTATATTCAAACGGTTTATTCTTCTTTCATGCTTCTATGCGTTTTCCTTTTCAGGATCGCTCTTGCTTCCTGCGTTAATAGTAGCTTGGTTAATTGAAAGACGTGAATAAATATGAAAATTTACCTCTCATTTTAGTACTGTATTATGCAGGTTTCTGTTTCAAGGATTTCTTTAGTTGTTAGAAACGATTGTTTTTTTTTAGAAATCGTTCCTTGTATTATTCACGCACGAAAGTAGAAGTAAATTTGAGTGATTTTTACGAGTCGAAGACCGAGGATACGTTGCACTTGTCTACTGGAATCGCTCCAGGAACTGTAGGAAATAGTAGGAATTAGGAAGGCACGACTTGCTTGGCTACTTGGTAACTTGAACGCACTCCGGCAAAAATCACGTGCACCCATTAGATGTGTACAATACCGACTTGTTTTCTGTTCATGTGTTCCCCCTATGTGTGTCCCTTCACAAGTGCACACACACACAGATATGTTCAGAAACCATGCGTCTCTTATACCTCGGTCAGCGTAATTCAAGAGAGAGAATTTCGATAAAAATACTATTGTAACAAACATTTTGTGCCTTATGCATTGCTGTTTTCCAAACGACTTTTGAAATGCTCTATTTTCTTCATCTATTTTGACCTCGTTTCGGTAAAAATCTGATTTTTTCAGAGGGAACAAATAACGGGATTTCAATAAATTTTCATAGATTCGCATGTGTATATATTTTATCGTAAATACAGTAAATATAAAACATTCTCGTAATTCTTCGCATAATATAGCGACTTACAAATGTTTATATAATATTTTACGTATCAAAATGGGATGGCCTTAAAAAGTATCTGAGGAAAACATTTCAATTTTATTTGTCCACTGAAACACGAGCTCCAAACGATTTGTATGTTTGTTGTGATAAAATAATTGCTTTGATTCGCTTTGTTTCAATTGAAAATAATTTTATAATAGTTTATTTATTTAACAAATGTTATGCAGAATATCCAAAATTCCTTCCATTTGCTGACTAATTCATTCCTCGGTAAAGCTTTTGCTAGCGTGTCTCTTTCAACTACTGTACGTGTCATCGTCACTATCTGACAAATATAACTTGTGCGCGCAAATTCATTGCTAGCAATAATGACATTTGTTTCATTATATAATTTGGTGTTATTGTTAAATATATAAATGTGTCTCGCAAGGTAATAGGGGCTAGTATAAAAATCTGTGCTTAAACAAGCTGACTATTTTGTTTATAAAAAAGCTGATTTATCAAAATCTTACAAAATTGTTGCAAAAACAATCCTGATATGTATTTGAGAGCTTTGTGAGTTTTGTATAAGTATTTTATAATATCTACCTTGAATAGCATTACTACTCAAAGCAATTGACATTTCTTAAAAAGAAACATAAAGAGAGAAAATAGAGTGAAAGCTAAATGGACAGCTATCATTTTTCTTACAATTTTGTTCATCTTTTACTAAATTAATTGATTACTCATTCTATTGCGCCACAAATGAAATTTGGCACTTAAGAAAAATGTACAACTCATCTCATCTAAAAGCCGTGCAAATTCTAGAGCGATAATAGATCTACTTAAAACTTTTAATACGGTAAACTATAAACACTACGTAAAAAAATGTTAAAGGAACCAAAATGGTAAATCAGTCTACTGGGATTGGGTGCCGTAATGCGAAAGGCTAAAACCTTTTTACCTTAAAAAACTACTTAACATTTCTTGGCCAGTCAGTCGCACTTCGGTTTACGATTCGCTAAATACGCTAAAAATAATTCCCAAGCGTGGCATCGAAACTTTCAAATAATAATTTTCAAAAGCGTTCTTACCATGCTAAATATAAAACTATAAAATTTTCACACAAAAATTTCATAAAAGATTGAGAGTATTTCACAAACCTAATTTATAATTGTACATAATGCATTTTGATTTTTATAATCCTTGTGCATTTGTTAAAAAAATGCAAGGAAATTTTTGAGATAATTGAGCAGTAATTTTGGTTTTGATTGTCTGACTTATTTTCGGTAATATGGTTTTTTAAATAAATACTAATTTAATTAGCGCTTCTGAAAGTATAAAATTTTGTTAATTGATTCATTGAAAATCAATAGATGTCTGTATCTTGAAAATTATCACATTGATGTATAAGTATACGTACAGTACTTATAAATACAGTCCTAATACATAACTGAATTTTATAATTGAATAGAAGTATATTTTTTCTATTCAAAGACAACCAACACAGTAATCGATACTGTAAGTTTGACTATAAAATAAAGCAAGAAATTCGCATTACATCTAAGGCAATAAATAAACACTGTTTTAATTGAACAATGTGATTATAATAAAAAATCTATATTTTTTCGAATAAAAGGTACGAGCGGAGATTTTATTAATGCTTTTTGTTTCTGATAAGAATCTATAGGCAGTGCTTATTAACCTCGACTAACCTGAATCCAATCAAAATTTTTTAGCGAATTGATCGACTTAATAAAGCAGGTCTTCAAGGCTACAGAGAATTGCGACCGTAAAGCTAAACTGCCGCCGTATCTTCAGTATTTCTAAGTAACGCAGCGGCTTTAACGACATCTCCTCCGCATTGATTTAGCATGACCTTACAGTCTTCCAATCCAACGAAGTTATTCTCCTTCTTCAACAAACTCTGAAGACGCTCTAGTTTGATAGCAGCCAAAACGTCCCAATCGGTGACGTTTAATGCAGCAACGCAGGATTCTGGAGTAGACTGTTCGTGAAGGACCTTCATCATTATTCTAACTTCATCCGATTGTTCTCCATTTCGCGGTCCTCGAGTCCTTCTAGCGTTTGGCCCATCACACGCAAATTCCAAAAGATCCTCGCAGGAAACGTGATCCGATTGCCTGGAAAGATCACTGGTTCTTACCGAGGATCTTTCCGTATGAGACTTCCTAGGGTTATCAGAATTCTGAGAATATCCCTCGTTGAAGCAATCCTGCATCGTGAAATTTGAAGGTCTTATTGGATTGACGATTGATGAATTTCTCCTTCCTTCTTCTACCTTTTCCTCGGATTTACTGGAGTTTGGTGTATTTTTTCCACTGTTATCTCCATCAAAATTCTCCAAATTACACTTAGATGTTGTACTTTTGGAAGAGTTTCTCGATTCAATGCTGACTTTACGTAACAGCTCTACAGATACGTTATCCCCATTACTCTCTACAACCCCATGACGCGATCCTGGCACGTCGCACTCGATCAGATTATCAGAAAACTCAAGGAGGTCCTCGGAGATAACGCTACAACGATGAAATCTGTTGTCTTCTTGAGGCAGAGAATCCAAGGCTGCTAACTGTGAGTCTATTCGCTGTTCAAATTCTTCAGGACTGTAAAATATCATACAAACTTTAATTTAAGCAAATTTCTTATTTGAATGAATCAAGATCAACTACACATTAAAAATGATTATATTTTACCTATTAGAAGACGCTTGAAGTATATAATCTTGTGATGTACCAGGACCAGAAGAATTTTGAATAGGGAAATGCCCATCAATTTGATCCTCTGCAGGAGGAGTGGTAACCTGCATCTTGGCGAGAGTTCTAGTGACTCCACCGCCAGGAATGATCAAAGGATGTTTCCTCTGATGTCTTGGCAAGCTGTTTTTAGCCTGTAAAGTCTTTGATCTGTCCCTTGGTGGTAAAGGAATTGGATTCTCGTCGATATTGTTTTGATTCTGATTGTTCTCGATTTCAGTGGCCGAATGGTGCCTCTCAAGATTTCTAGCCATTGGCAGAGGCGGTGGTGCATGCGGAGGTGGTGGAGCTCGGATTTTCGGCAGAGTTTTAGATCCTGAAGTGTGGACGTCGAACTGTATATCATCTTCACCGTGGGTGTGACCAAGAGCATGCTTGTTTCCACGAATCCTTGGCCTCACTATCGGCAGTCCTGATCTCAGCATCCTCAGTGGATTAGTTTCCGGTGCTGACTCTAGGGATGGCGTCTCCACCAGACTGTTGTACACTTCCTTTGCCTCGTCTGATAGCGTTGCCTAAACATTCGTGGGACGGGATAGATTTGGGGAAAAAAGAAAACAAAAATTAAATCAAAAGAAAAGTAGAAAAAGGAAAATGGCGATTGAAGAAAAAGGGGATCTTTTCTCTTTCTTTCTCTGTCCCCAACTAGACATTGCAGTTTAATCATGAAGATACCGCTATGTCCGAGTTTCTTTGTATAAAACGAAACTAGCCTAGCCAAAGGGAGTCTGCTGATAATTCTGCATCATTTCTTAACTCTATACGTAGCAAAAGTACAAAATTTGTCAGCGAGTTTAAAATCTCAGAAGTTTTCGATCAGTCCCTTACAATTCTTATAAATGGTATAAAACATCCATGGTGTAAAGTTTACGTACAAATAGTATAAATTCATTCCAAGATTAGCTCACTTGTTGATATATCATTCAGCAATTATTAACACATGCAGGCATGCTATAAGCGTATATACTATATATTTGAATCAATAATCGTATATGCCCTCTATGAATTGTTATTCGACTCCTGTTGCTCATCGTACTTTGTATAAATTATAATATGCCCATTGGATTAAAATTACTTTTTAAATTTTATATGCTTTAATCAAATGAAATCTCTTTTGATTCATGTAGAATTTCTCTGGCCTTTGTAATTAGAGTGACTTGTCACTTATTTCTTCAGCAAATGTTCAGCTTTACATACATCTTATCTCTCATGTGTCTTAATCTTATGATTACTATCTTATCAATATCATCGTTTCATTAAATTTATTAATGTCTTATGAGTATCGTTTCTGTCTTATTAATCTCTTCAATAACTTATTAGTATCGACCAAGTATACGTTTGACATATAAGAGAAAAGGCATCTCAGAAGTCCTGGCTATGGGTCTTGCTAAGGAGCTGGGGACGGCGGAAATGTTAACATGTCGTTCGTGAATTCTGGATATTCGGAGCTCGTGTCAGAATCCAAGTCTGAATTACTGGTGAAAGTTAAACTTGAGCTAGGGGCACTTTCCGGCCAAGAGAGAATGTTGTTCCTGGAGGAAAATGGTGGAGATAGAGAATTTAAGAAGCTTGTCGAGGGTGGAGGTGATTTTCCACAAAGTTCTATAGCAGAAAAGCCTCTGGCTGTATCTGGATGAAGAAATTGACCCTTGTTCTTGTAGTTCAATTTCAAATTGTGTGCCAGCTTTCTGTGGCGTCGTCTATACCTCAATCTGCTTCTTATATCGGTTTCTGAATGAGAAACCGAGTCTGAATCCTCGCTTGAATCGTTCCTGGGATGAAAGGACCTACGAATGTTCTTCATCGGAGGCTTCCTGTTCTCCGAGAGCGATGAAGTTCGATGACGATAAATGTTCGAGGCTGGAATTTTCTCTATCAGAATATCAGTCTTCAGCTCCTTCTTCAACGTGTCGTTCTGGTATAATTTAGGAGGCTCCAGAATGTGCTGATGCATATTTGGACTCGGTGGATTATTCTTCTGCATTACTTTCATATTAGGCTGTTGTTGATTTAACACTGGAATGTTCAAGTCCAAGTGCTTCGGCTTTTGCACCGGGATATTCAAGCTTCTCAGTGGGCTCTGATTCGATTCCAGATTTCTCAGATTAGGCAGTTGCTTGAGTGGAGTTGTATCCAGGTTTCTGGAGTTCTGAGCGATGTTCTTTCCCAATTGTATCATATTCTGGGTGAGTTTACCCAAACCCAAATTGATTCCTTGTACTTTTTTTGAGTCGAGATAATTTTTGACGCTTTCCAAACCAGTTACCTCTCGCTGATATTTCTCTGCCAGCAATTTGCTGCTCAGTTCCACTTGATTCGCCTCTGCATCAGATTTTCTTCTCAGTCGTTGGAAATTGACTCTTAGACTCTCCGAGCTGCTATAAATCGGTGACTCTTTTTTCTCAGGCTCCGCGATGAACAGTGGATTGTTGGATATCAGGAATGGAAAACCATCGTGGCCGTTTTGAGTTTGCTCGTATTTTCTAAAACTGTGTATATTTATTCTCATAGCTTCTAGATTTGCTCTAGGACTGTCTGAGTTAGTTTTTTGATTTGTTTTAATGTTATCAGTCGAACCATAAACCTTGGATTCTTGACTAGCATTTCTTGCCAGGAACGGTAGCTTACCTCTGGGTTTCGTGAGATCAATTTTCTTCTGAAATTCTGTAATGTTCATTTTTGTTTGATCGAAAGAGATACCCATTTTAGGTTTAGTTCCCAAATCCAAATTAGCCATTTTTTCTCTAACGTTAAATTTTACAGAGTTACTCCTGACTGGCTCGTAGTTGATCGATTTTTCACAAATCTCATCCGATTGGTGATTATTCAAATTAGGTAAGTTATCCTTGAAATCTTGTTCGGAATTCATGGATTTCTGTAAAATTTGACTGGATCTGTTGGATATGACTGATGGATCCTGAACATTGGAGTAATAGCATTTAGGCTGCTCTAAATTATTAATATTATCAAAATTATCAAATTTGTCGTCGAAGAAAGTCTTGTTCTTCTGGCACTCCAGGATATCATCATCCACATATTTCGGCAGATCGAAGTATCTATCAACGTAGCTCGTCGAGACCCTTTTGGGATCTCTGGGAAAATCGAAATTCGAATTATCCACGTTAAACGACACTTTGCCATTTGGCTTCATGTTTTGCTTGCTGTCCAAATCTGACGTGCTCTCGTAATTTATGCTGCTCTTTCTGCTACCATTCTCCAGAAATTCTGTGGACTTCACTAAGCTCTGCTTGGTCGCTGCATTGTCCAAGATTCTAGCATCAAATTCAATATCCATGTAGGAAGTCCAAGCACTGGGCTTTGTTAGAAGCTCTCGTGACTTTGCAAAGCAAAACTCTGCTGATGCTTTGTCCCATAAAGGCAGCTTCAGGGTTGACGGGGCACCAAGGGATTCTATGCTGGACACAGTAGAGCTCAGAGATTGCAAGCTCGAGCACAGCCACTTCATTTCAACGATATTCAAGTGCATTTCATACAAAGGGAAAGAAAGAGATAGAAGATTGGCATGAAAACAACAACAAAATTATTACATAATTAGTACGATATTCATTGGTCAGAAACAGATCGAAACATTCCATTTCGAATTCCATGCAAATCATTTTGAAACGAGCAAAGCGTTTGGCCAATTTCAAGAATTTTTGTATCGATTTCAAATAAAAGAAAAATAATTGCAGTACCAATGGCGAGGCGGCGACAAATCAAGGTACGAAAGAAAAATAGAGAAATTATAAAGATCAAAAATAAAATAAACGAGTAGATAGGAAAAACAGGGTCAGAGAAAAGTTAACATTAGTTACTATTATGTTAGTAAGCGATACATAAATTTAAGATTAAAGTAGACGAGAATTTTAATGAATAACGTTAGTTGGCGATATACCTGCTATTGAACTTTTCGGCATCAGGAATTAACTGTGTTCCATAACAGTTTTCTAACATAAAGATAAAAGTGTGGTTTGTGAAAAAGAGGGAAAAACCTTGGTATTTGAGAATTTGTTAATGTCAAGATAATGTATATTGTTAGTATCGTATAATATTAGTGACTTGTGCTTGATGCTAAAATAAATAAGTGTAAAAGACTGTGATAAGAAAGAAAAAAGAATAAAAAAAATAAAAATTAAATGTACCTGTATGTCAGGTATACTGGCAGCTTCCTCTGAAAAGTGTCGTCTATCTGGTTTAGGACTGTGTTGATGTGGTAACTTAAAAGAAAACTTTCTGCGCCTCGAAGGACTTGCTGGGGTTCTAGGTGATTCCGGTGGATGTTCAAGATCTGTCATGGAACGAGCTGTCAATTCCTGCGCCATTGCAATGGCAGAGTAGAGAGTTTTTTGATCAGCTGCTGAGATTGGTTTTACCTAAAGGCGAAGTAAACTCTTACCAACTTTTCTATGACTAAACAAATCTTTTCGGAATTCGCTCTCTCTGCTCCAAGGATATATAATCAATTATCAATTACCTCATTTCTCACATAATTGAAAGATGTAAATCAATGGAAACAACAATCTGGCAAATGATAGATAATGAACACGAAGCAATAAACATTAGTATCATAAAGAAAATAAGAAAAAAATTACTGTACATTTATTGGACTCACGGTGGCTTGTTTTTTCTTGTTGGATTGCTTTGCCTGAATTTCTCGTAGCTCGTTTCTAACGTTACTGGATTCGTGCTCTGATGATTGTGGATGGCCAGGTGGCGGTGGTGGTGGAGAAGTACCTGGAATATTAATTTTATCATCCAAATTGGCAAAAAGAAAATTATAAATAATTAGAGCTGAATAAATCACCTAGTGATCTAAACATTTGGTCCATCTCAGCTAGCAAACTAGGTCCAAAATCGAAATTCAAAGTTTTGTCGAATCTCAACGGGCTTTCTTGATTTTCCTCATCGCTTATCTCGTGATACTCGTGATCTGCTCCAAGTGTATCTGTGTTGGTCGCCATACCGGCTGTTTTCTTATTATTCACCACATTTCCAATACTGCATATCTCGGAATTAGAATCAGACCATATGCTCTCTACAAAGGAAATATTAATTATTAGCAACTAAAGTTTTGAAATTAATTTCTATGGTTATTAAAAATGCAAATAAATTCATTACCATGTTTACTTTGAGCGTCATGATGTATCCTGCTGTCTCTGAAAGATTCCCTATTGCTTTCCAAGCTTCGGTTATCCTGACTCAAGATTTGACTAGAATTATCAGTGGCATCTTCCTGGGGTTTGTAAGGGGTAACTACCTGGCGTGGTAAGTGTGGATATTTTCCTGCTAGAAAGCCAATGTCACCAAAATAGGCTCCATCCAAACCAACATGTCCTGTATGCTTCAAATCTCCTTGGGGTGAGGAGATCATGTCGGTCCGAATTTTTCTGCGCTGAGATGAAAATGCATTCTTGCCATCACCTCTTTGAAACTCTCCAGGCTTGTTACTTGGCAAATTTGATCCAAGATAAGCTATCGTGTGAGCAGGATTAAAGTATCCTGTTTTTCCATTATTCAAAACTCCTTTCCAAAGCATATTGGTTGTTCCTTTGTCTAGAACTGTAATGATGTCACCCTGCCTGTAAACCAATTGTCCAATTTCCGCACTGTCTTGAACAGCTTGAACTTGTTCAGGCTTCAAATCTGGCAGTAAATTGATTAATTCTGAAAACTTAGGTCGTTTAGCCGGTTCGTGCTGCCAGCATTGTTGCATAAGAGAAAAATAGTCTTTTGGACAGCATTCTGGCTGTTCTAATCTTTGGAAATTTGGTTCATCTATAGCTTCCAATATTTGATGACCTGTCAATGCAGCCCATGGTTGAAATCCATAGCTGAACATTTCCCATAAAGTAACACCATAAGCCCAGACATCACTGGCTGATGTAAATTTCAGGTAAGAAATACATTCGGGTGCACACCAGGCAATAGGCAATTTTAGATTTACATTAAAATTTGTTTGGTAATAATCCTTGCCTACTCCCAGTGCTCTGGAAAGGCCAAAATCAGAAATTTTTACTTTATTCTTGGAAAATACTAAAATGTTTCTTGCAGCAAGGTCACGATGAATAAGCCTCTTTGCTTCCAGATATTGCATTCCATCTGCTATTTGCACTGCAAAATCACAGAGGGAGAGCACTGGGAAACTAGCACGTAAGCTAGGCTCCTTCAAACATTCAAGTAGAGAGCGTAATGGTGCTAATTCTGTAACAAGCATTAATGAATTTGTGTCCAATACCACACCGTACAGCCTAACAATGTGTTCATGATCTATAGAATGCATTATAGCAGCTTCCTTCAAAAATTCAATAGGATTATTATGCATCCTCTCCCTGGACAAACATTTTATAGCAACTTGTATTCTTTCTCCATCATTTGTCCATACACCCTGCTGCACTACGCCAAACTCTCCTGTTCCTAACTCTTTATTTACAATTATTGCATCAGCTGGTATCATGTGTTTGTTTGGAACACGTATTGGAGGTTTGTCCTGCCTCTCCTCTGGTAACATACTCAAAGCACCAAGACTGTGTTCCTCACGCTTTGGTAAAAGCATTTTTTTGAACTTGGATAGATAATTCTGGGGAAAATGTTTCTGAAAATATTTCTTTAAGCGTCTCATCTCTGGTTTGCTCATTCCAATTGCATTGAGATCTTCTTCTGTTACATATTTAAGCTGAGCTGTCGTCTGTACTTTCAAGTCGGCTATAAAACAAGAAAATAATGTCAATGTTTCTATAATTTATAATACTGTATTAAGATCTTGTACCTCTAATTCCTGGATAATATTGTTGTAGCTCTGCCTCCATGAGAAACTCGTAGAGACCAGGCCCATTGTTACGAGACATACCTCCTTGTGTTTCTATAAAAAGAGCACTGGTTTAAAATAATTTCATACTATCAAAACAGGAAACTCGATTAATTAAACATAATGAAGGAACGTGTACATAATTTTTAAGAATCAAAGCACAAAGCAATGTAGGAGTTAAAGACAGTATTAACTAGTCCACTTGAATTAAATTAACACAAGTGTTGAATATTATGACTTGTAATTTGCACTGGTAGTTACGAACCTATACAAATTAATCAGTGCTTTCAAGGCAAAACTTGAAAATTCGATTTTTTTATTTAAATTCTTCAATTGATATTCATTTGCAGAGCGTTGACGTGCGTGAATGTCGATTGTGAACTTTGACGAATTTCTAGGTCGCTTTAAATTGACACGAAACACACATATGTGGAAGGAAAGCTCGACTAGATAATGGATGAAGGGGCAAATAGAGAAGACTGGTAGGGGAGGGGCACACAGATTCCTGGCACGCGACTGCTGGAGCAATGCGCTAGATTCTCCTTCCTTTTCCTTTCCTTTCTTGCTTCTCTTACCGCAACATGACTAATCGAACTAAACCTCAGATATAATTAAAAGCCCAGCAAAAACCGACTTACACCAAATTTTCATATGTACGAATCGCCCGGCATGAAAAATGCATCAAAGGCATTAAATCCTACATAAAACGCATTCCAAATATTACTTTTATTAAATGGAGAATAAAGTTTTGGCAAAGTAAGTTGGACGTGTATTATAAGTATAAAAATAGCGTATAGAAAGTTTTAACAGATTCACAGAATTAAAAAGTAATTCAAAATATTAAGAGGGGAATGTTTGGAAGAATTCTTAAAAGGGGAGAGAAGATATTTCCTTTTATCAAACAAGATTAGAAAACGTTCACGCTAAACTGACCGGGAACCGGCATTACTCCAACTGGAAAGATTTCTTCCATCATTTAACTTTCCTAGTGATTATTTCCAAGAAAATCTGAGTATTTATGAATAACGAAACGCCAGAAAAATATAACTGGCTCTGATTCTTTCGTTCCTACATATTCTCCTGCTCCAAAAAAAAAGGTTTGCATTTCCGTATATATTGTTAATTTCAATCTTAAAATCGTCACGAAATCCGTAAATAAAAAACTATAAAGCTTGAAGCGCCGAAAAATGACGAATATTTGAAAGTGAAGAAACGAAAGTTTCTGGAAAATGGAAGAAAACAAAAAACATTTGAGGTACAGAAATAATAATAAAAGAGAAAACATGGAAAATACAAAGAACGATAAGGATATTCGAGAGAAGAAAGCGGGAATGAAAAAAAGGAATACCGAGATTAATGGGGAGAGATAAGTATAAGGCAAGGCGAAAGTTCTATTAACCGGGTGGATATTCGTGGCAGACACGCCCCGTGCGATCTTAAATAGAAAATTATTTATACTTGTAATAGACATCCCTACGCACTCACCCATTCTCCTTCGGGAGAAGGAAGGTACAAGTTGGATAAAGTTGGATAAATGCGAGTTCTTCCTTTTGACATGAGACGCGAGCGTCCCGTCCCGTTATACACCTCTCTCTCTCCCTTTTACTTTAGCATACTCGCACACATGCACCCCACACACATTGTCTCTTTCTTTCTCGCAGCTCCTTTTTCACTCCCCCTCACCTCTCTATCTCTCTCACTCACTTAACAAAAATCTCAGCTCTCTCTAGCCCCCCAATCCTCCTTCTTCTCTAACACTCTATTTCACTCTCTCCTCTCCAGCAAATCTCACAGTTCCACCATCTCAACCACCGCCGATTCCATTGCATCTTTTACCTCCTTATTTTCCACCGATCGCCAATCATTCATCAACTTTCGCTCGCGAAACTTTTATCTGATCAATATACTCTCGATTTTTTCTATATATTTATCTTTTCTGGAGAAAACCTTTCTAGCTTTTGGGGGGAGACATGCGACTGACTGTGTGACACATTTACTACATTCACAGCATTCACTGAGGAATGAAGAGAGTACTAGTAGAGCCGAGCCTAGAGGGTCAGAGGGAGTAGAGTTAGTGATGAAAGATTGTGGGAATTCAGGACCCCCACTTTGACTGCATTGCACCTAAGAGCTTAGGAATAAGGACCATGGTAGGGGCTCCGAATGCCCACAATCTTTCATCACTGACTGTAAAGTGGTAGAGTATTAACAACATACATTGAAATAACCAGCAGTACACAAAGACGCAGCATGCATACATACATGTATATGCAGCTGTAAGTATAAATGTGTAAGTGTATCTACAGAAGATCCCTGAAAATGGCGAAAGTAATAGCGGCCATGTTCAATTCGAATACCGTAGGTAACATAGATATTTTACTTATTGACCGAAGAGAAATTTTCAAAATTTCCCCGCCAAAAAAATATACTAACCCCGGGATTCATAAACAAAACTTAAGCTCAAGTTCAAGCTTAAGACGGGTAAAATCTATAGTCTACGTAACACATCTTATAGGTTTCAAGGTGAGCTTGAACTCAAGTTCTGTTTATGAATCCCGGCCTAAGTTTTAATTATCATTATTTGTGTTATTTAAGCGAAGATTAAACAATCGTAATTTACGACTGAAAAAATTGCAAAAGGCAACTTTAATCAACAAATTATAAATCAGAGAGTTGAAATGAAATTGGATTTATAATCATTATATATTTTCACTATTTTTTAACTAGTAATTAATTATATATTATTTTTAATTATTTAACTCGTACAATTATTCAGAAAGATAGGTTGGAATCGAAACGATTAAAAAATTTTTAAGACTAATTTACTCATCAAACATTATTATGTAATAGGTTTCTATACCTTGTTAGGGAATCGGTAAACTGCAATTAAAATCATCAGAAAGGTAAAAAATACCAAAGTGTCAGAGATTACGCGATCTCTTTGAATTATCAATAAATAAATATTATTCATTTCTAATCACGTGATGCATATCACAAGGCCTCTCACGAAAAGCGCCTCTGGCTACGCACGGAGCAGCACGGAGAATCAGAGAGTTATGATTGGCCAGTTGGCCAGCTAAAGCGGCAGCTGGCGGCAGCACTGAGCAGTGAGCACAGCCCAGTGGAGTGGATGGAATAATCATTCAGAAATCT
Source organism: Prorops nasuta (assembly GCF_024137725.1). NCBI lineage: Eukaryota > Metazoa > Arthropoda > Insecta > Hymenoptera > Bethylidae > Prorops > Prorops nasuta. The sequence continues at coordinate 7,921,922 of NW_027116805.1, read as the reverse complement.
GAATTAGAGAGAGAAAAAAGAGAATTTGGAATCGGAAGAAATGTCGTCGGTCACATTTGGCCAAATGGACATCCCCCGTGACAATGTAAATAAACAGTTAAGCTGACTAGTTTCTGGAATGATTTTTACTAAAATCGCAATATGCGTGTAGCTGTACATTTGACTGGCAACGTGATATCCTAAAGGTCAGTTTCCCTACTTTCTAACCAGCTACGAAGCTTTTCAACATTTTCTGCGACTTTTCTCATTTCGAATAAAACATATGCTTATCTCATATCAGCAGATAAATTAAAATCTAATCGATGATTGATTATTATCAGTTGTTATCTTTATTGTGTCCCGTATAACAATGCTTAATATTTCCACTCCAATCTTCGTTATTTCGATCCTAAACTCTTTCACAGATTATATTTTTATTTATCTACAATGTTGGTGGTAACCATGTCAGTAAGAAATTTATCAATGGATGAAAATTTCAGTGGAAGCGTTGATCTGCTTAAAAACAATATTGTGATATCAAAATTTTATGAAAAATATTCAACAGTGGAATTTTTGTTTCTGTGAATCTACTGTAATTAATCTTCATTATATTTTGCGTATTTTGGTTGACTGTCATTTTTTTTTTATTTATTATATAAAAGTGATTATTGTTAAGCACTATAAGATCAAAAAAAGTATTCTAAAATACAGATTTTCAAAATTGCTGATAACAGAAAAGAATCAATTTCATTATATGATGTTTTCATAGCAATGAGTTTGCTTGTATTTGTTTTATTTATAATCTGAATGTCATGCTCTTTAATAATACTCTCTTGCTCTCCTTCTAGAGAAGTCTCTCTTATTGTAATAATTGCTTATATCTTATACTTCCTCTACTTTACTATTACTGTTTCTTTCTGTCTACTTAATTATTTTTTTTGTTTTTAGATGAATGTTTCACTATATGGAGCTGTCGGAGGAGCTATAATACTTCTTATTTTTAATTTTGGCATAGGAACTGTTATACAAATAATTTGCTGTCTTTTGGCAATTATCCTGGGGTAAGCATCAAAACATAAACATTTTTTTCATTGTTTAATTTTTTTTATCTTACTGATCAGATTGATTTTTTTAGAATATTAACTTGTATATATAAAAAGTACTCTCCAATTCTTGATGAAGAAGTCAAATCTGGAAAGCAAGACTTATTTGATAAGACTGAGAAAATTCGGGAGGTGAGTATAAAAATTGAATATTTTTTTCTATAATTTATCAATTAAATTTTTTCCTTTTTCAGTATATTCTCAATTTATCAAAAGAAAAGATGACATTTACAGCAGATAGAAGGATAACTGGTAGTCACATAATTGATGAATCGTTACAAGTAATTTTTCCATACAAATATTTAGGAAGATCTATATTAAATTTTCATCATTGAATTTAAAATTTCTTGTTTTGCTTTAGGAAATTCTGGATTTTATTATTAGAGATTATGTTCAACCATGGTATAGTATAATCACTGACGATAAAGAATTTATTGATTCTGTTAGGGATACAGCTCAAAATACTGCAATTAATATAGCTAATAGGTAAGTGGTTTAATTTTAAATTTGTAATTTTTATGTATTAAAGTTATAAATCTTAAAATTACAATTGTAAAATAATTCATTATTTTCTCAGGGTTAAAAATGTAGATTGGATTCCATATTTAACAACTAGGCTTGTGGATGATGCAGCCTCTCACATGAGATTATATAGGCAAGCAAGAGTAAGAATGAAACAACTTAGAACAGCTAAAATGCAGAAGGGCAGTTCCAGTTCTAGCACATCTGGAGGAACACCAAGGAAGACACCAACTCATAGAAGGAACAAAAGTGAAACTGATATCTCCTGGTATTCACAGTCAAAATTTTATGTCCCAAATTTATCAGCTCTCACTGAACCAACAGAAGCTTCTGATGATAAGGAAAATGATTCTTTGGAAAAAATATTCTTTGATTTGGAAGTTCAAATGGAGAACAATCTGATATGTAGGGATCTTGTTTGCACTAATGACACTCAGGAGATGGAGTTCCTTGGAGAGATATCAGAGATTCTTCTTTATTTATTACTACCGAAGGCAGATTTTGACTGTTTGACTGTGAGATTTATCTTAAGAGAGCTATTAGTCAATGTTATTATTAAACCGTTGTTGAATTTATTTTCCGATCCAGATTATATTAATCAAGCTTGCATATGGCTGGTAAGTGTGCTTTCAGAAACAATAAATGAAATCTGTTTAATATAATCATTTAAACTGGTACTTTCTTTTCTGTCTTAGTGTACAAAGGAGCCTGGTCTCTCAAGCGATATGTTTTTGACAGTAATCAGAATAACGGACAATTTGGATGAACTTGTAGCAACAAAAAACTTAGTTTACAAAGAAATAGCACATCTACGATCGAAAGATTCTGGTGGGGAGGATGATCTTGCAGTAAAGCAACAATTAAATAGTTTGTTATACGTTAAAAAGATTCTCGAGACAAGAATTATTGGTATGCAGGAAGGTTTGGAGTCAGAAACTGATGGAATTGCTGTGACAGAATGGAACAGATTACTTATGCCTGGACAAAAATTAGTAAATTTACCACTCGATGAACTTCTCAAGAACAATATAGCACTAAGTTATTTTATCGATTATATGACTTCTATCAATGCAGAAGCGTACCTTTTTTTCTATTTAAATATTTACGGTTGGCGAGTGACAGCGGAACAGCAAATCTCCGACATAGAGCTGCAAAAAATACAGGCAGCTCATTCAACGAGCTTGATAGGTTCGAAGAAAAAAAATGCTGATTTTGAAAATTTAAAAGAGGCCGCTGCAAAAATTTATCAGCAGTACCTGAGTGACAAAACACCATCTAAATTGCAGCTGGATGATTTCCTTGTAAAAGGTTTAGTTAGTAAGATGAAGTCCGAGACGATCAAAGAATCCTGGTTCGACGATTTAAGGAATTGCTGTTTTGAAAAACTGCAGAGTGAGGAAAAATTTTTGCCGGGCTTTAGAAAATCCGCTGCATATCTTAAGTTGTTGGCTGAATTGGATTTATTAAAAGATCCTAATTCGGAGGATGATACCAAATCACTGGATAGCATAAGCCTATCGAGTACAAATAACGAGTTCGAGAATGTAGATGATCCAAGCGAATGTAATAGCGGTAGTAAGGCTAAGGAAAAAATTAAGTCAAGCTCTTCGATTGATTTGACAAATTTAGAAACTGAAAGAGCCTTCGACGAGGTTGACGATGAAGTTAGCTTGAAGATCTCTCAGAAGAACAATGGAGGTAACATTGAACCTGACAGAATTAGTGAAGGGAAGGACGTGTCATTTTATTTAGACTCTAGCTCGGATCGGTATATCAAATTCGATGAGAATGATTATGACCAAAACGTGATTAAAAAATTACAGCAAGGTCATTTCGAATTGACTGCTAAAATCATAGAAACTGGAATTGTAACCGATCACGGAAAAACTTACGGAACGTATGCAGTTGCGGTTAGGAAAATTTATGATTCTGGTTATCAGGAAGAATGGCACATTTATAGGAGGTACTCCGATTTTTATGATCTACACCAAAAAATTAAGGAAAAGTATTATGATTTGGCGAAGATTCCTTTTCCGGCTAAAAAGGCTTTTCATAATATGGAAAGGGCTGTGCTGGAAAGAAGGATGCTAATGCTGAACGGTTGGCTATATCAATTGACGAAGCCAGCGATAGTCGATGGGCATTTGGGTTTACAAAATCTGTTATTATCTTTTCTTGAGCAAGGAGATTACGATAAAGGAGTGCCTGGAGGAAACATAGCAAAAACTGTAAGTCTTGAAAATTTTCTGTTTGGTTTTATTAGTAATATCTAATCGATTTATTCATTTTTGTTATTCTCTTTACAGATGCATATATTAGTAAACCCAATAAAAACTTCTGTAAAATCTGTCACGCATGCGGTAAAAACTATGCCAGATAATATGCTGAGCACAGTGGATGGTGTTATGGATAATATAAGTAAACTTTTTGGTAATCCAAAAAAGCCATTTTATGAAAACACTAAAGTTGGTGCCAGTCTCGATGTCGAGGTAAATAATTTATTAAGAAAATCACATGTTAAATATAAGTAGAATGAACAATTACACTTATTTTTCAGACCGATGATAATATACCGTTAAGAATAATGTTGTTGTTAATGGACGAAGTTTTTGATTTAAAAGTCCGAAACCAATGGCTAAGACGTAGAATTGTAACATTATTAAGGCAAATTATTCGCACTATGTTCGGTGATATTGTTAATAGAAGAATAGTGGAGTATGTATCGTTAATGACAAGTCCAAAGAAAATAGCCGGCTACTTACGTTTATTTAAGTAAGTTCACCAAATTAAATCAATGAATCAATGGCTTTATTGTATAATTATACGGATTATTGCATTACAGAAATAGTGTTTGGCCAAATGGTGTTAAAGCTACGAATAAGCCACCGAGGGACCCTGAAACGAAGAACAGAACGCGAGTGGCAGCTAAAGTTGCTTTACTTTCTTGCCTCTCAGATGAACTAAAGCATATCATAGGAAGCGAAACGACAAGAGTGGGACTGCTCAGGGTCTTCGAACTTTTTCAGAGGCCTATACTAAATAGAAGACTGCTATACGTTCTATTGGAGGGAATTATAGAAACTTTGTTTCCTGAGAACAATTTAGTGTTAATCTTTAGAAATCTTTATTCAGTCTCTCCTAGAGTGAAGAATAAAAAAAAATCTTGATGGTTCAACTAAGCTTTTCTCTGATACATGTCTCGCAATTTCGCCAAATGAAATATCACAACTAAATATTGTACATTTTATGCTTCCGTTGCTCGTTTCAGAAAAAAATTAATAGCAGCGATTGTATCAGGCAGAAGAGCTATTTAAGGACTTTAGAAACTATCGTGATATTCATAAGATGCACTGTAACTATAAGGGTTTTCTATGGATTGATTGAAATCAGCAGTGATTCAGTGGCCAAAAATTAAAAAACTGTCTTAAATTAAGTATGAAGCAGAAACTGTTGTCTCTTGAAGAGTCCAGTCAATCTGGAATCGTCGGTATTATCTAGAACTTATCGAATTATTCATTAAATATTGACTAGTAACTGTACAATCATTCCTCTTGCATTTTAATATAAATATAAATATAATCGGTAATATAATCTTTTCTACAAGTCTATTCTATAAAACTGCATTCATACAAAAATTGTACCAAAATGACGGTAACTAGCACTTCTAAAAACATTTATGATCAAACATGTGATACAGTTAATTAATTTATGTATGTGTGTAAATGTATATGCTATATAATTTATTCATGCACAAGAATCTCTGTGCCATTCCTACAGGGCTGTATTTATTTAGGGGCTACTAAACTAAACAAGTTATAGTTCCAAAGCACTTAAGAAAATTGTAGAATATAATACTTAGATTTATTGTGATGTAATTTTCATTGTTTAAATCCAAGGACATAACAATTGTATAATATTATTGTATATTGATGGATTGCGTATGTATATATAACGTTGTTTCTATCGTGTTATATTTCATAGTAGTTATTAAATATTGATTAATAACAAATTCTTGATAAGCTTAAGTCTACTTGTTAAGCTTTTACTTTGTGAGTTTCATTGCTCCTTCATGATTTAGCAAGATGTCAGCCAATTCTTTTTTTCGAGGCTCCTTTTGATTCAACATGGGTAATTAGCTCATTTAATTGTTGTCGACCAAAGAATCGAAGAGGAACAAAGGTGAGAGAGTGGTTAAAGACAAAAGAAGTTTATTGGCACGGGGTGCTAAACGGAGTACATACAAAGAGAGTTGAATATGGGGACACTGCAAAGCAAAAACAGGATTGGCGTCCGAGGGTAGAATGCATTGTACATAAAATTTCTGAAACAATCGGTCGACACTCCAGGAAGCCGTGATTCTTGTCTAGCATCCTAAGAGAATTGTCACAATTCCATGATATTGAAGCTCATGCTTATTTTGCAATATTATTCATGAAATGTTTGTGAAATAATTGTACTTCAGATATTAAATAGTTGTTGGACTGTCTAATGGGATCGAATGTTTTTAAAAAGACTTTATCGAATTTTTGAAAAGGGGGAATGAAATGGTAGGGGTGAACTTTGGCAAAGAAAAATTGTTGGTTGGGAAGGGACAGAGTGGTGAAAGGGGAGCGGGAAGGGGGGTGGCAAGAGCTATTGTGCCGAAAGAATTGAGAGAGAAGCACTCCAGGAAATGGTAAGGGGGCGCTGTTTCCAGTGGGGGTCGTGCGGCCCCCTTTCAGGAAAAGAGGGGAACACACGAGAAAATCGATATGCATGATTCACGCACGCGAGTACAGTGGCGAGGTGGGGGGAGACGGGGGGATTCCCCTTTTCTCGAAGGGGACGCGGACACGAAACTCTATACAGGCTGCACTCTGGAGGGGTACCCGACAATGCTACCCCCTCGGTCACTCGATCAGTCGTGCCCGAAGACCCAAACTGTTTGTTAACCTCCCGCAAAACTTCTTCGTGACACGTAAATACCTGACGTTTCCTTCGTATACTTTATTCCAGTCCCCCGCGAATTTTGAAACTAACGGTTTTCCGTACCACGTGTTAGAAGACCGATCAATCTTTCCTCAAATAAGTTTGTTGTCTTATAAAGATGCCTATTTTTACAATTCCAAAAATTACACCCATTAGCAGTTTAATACTAGAACGTGCAAAACTATTTTGGCCGAATTCAAATCTTCAACGGTTTTCGTCATTCTTCGATTGGTGATTTTCGTTGCATTAGTTTCGCTTCTCCTGGTTTATTTTCTAACAGGTCTGCGGTCTGTGGTTAGCTGAAATTATTGCTGAATTTTTGTGCATCGAAATTTAGTGGATCTGCGACTACGGTTGAGTGAAGTTTTTACTTTTATTATCACCGAAAACAACAGGTATTATACTAGCTATTTGTTTTCATTGGTTAATGATGGCTTTGTTATAGAAATGTAAAAAAACTGCGAAGCAAGATCTGACTCTAGTTTGGATTATTCTAGCTTTGTCCGAACTGGAAGATGAATAAGCGTCTTGCTGCGATAGTTCTTGCTTAATTATTCGGGGTGGAAAATCGATTTTTCGTGCTCCAGAAACCCTCGCACAGATGTCTATCGTAAGCCAGACTTTTGGGAATCGACTATGTACATACACATACACATATGCAATACAATTCTACATGCGTTTCTATAATGAGATTATTACTTGTAAACGTGTTGTTAAACACGATACAAACTATCGTTGAAATAGGTTATACATCAAATATATGTATACACACAAATAAAATGGCGGCAATAGACAAATCGAATTTTGAAAGATTAGAAATAGGTTAAGATCGATAAATTTATTTTATTATAATTATCCAAGTCATCGTACAGTTCGTCGTTTGGAATAACAAGATAACAAAGGAACAAAAGAGTAATTTATATAAGTAAATAAAGAGACAAACAATCAGTTTAAGGCGTAAAACTGTGGGAACAAAATTTTTTAGGCTAGAAGGGTTAGGAATAAGGTTAAACGTAGCGAGCCTTTATACGTAAACCAGTTCAGCGCGTTACTTGCCCTTTTTAATCCAACGTCACGAGGGGGTAGGGGGTTGCTTTGGGGATTTCGATGCGAGAAATGGCGAGAGCGTTGCGCTGCCAGCTGCATTTTATTGCTCCTCTCCACCCCTCCTCCTCTTTTATTCGATATTTCAACCGTAGAAAAATTCTACAAAACTAAGTCGAATCCAACAGGAAACGGTAAATTAATTTAATTAATTAAAATTATAATAATAAGATAATTAATATATAAAATGTTGAATGAGGGAATGATCGAAACGACATAAATTCTGTATAAATATACGGATAAGACTTATTCACATTGCTGATATATTTTTGTATTTGTTTGTTTTTTAGCTGTTAATTTGCAAGCAGCAGCGACGTGTGACGCGTAATGCATAGACGAAGGATGAGAGTTTATAAACAGGAGAAAACGATGCCAGGGCTGCGGTCAGCTGGGTTTCATTCGGAAATAAGATACGCCTGAGACTTGAAATAAACAAACATAATAACGAAGCGGAGTAGATAGAGCTACCCCCACCGATGCGATCTAGAAATTAAAAGGCGATCGATCCTCGAACGGCGAGGTGTGTCGATCGCGCGATCTTACGGCGCGCTCTTGGCTTTCATATATAATATTATAATATTATTTCTAATTAGTCAGTCTCTTCAAAAGACTATACATACTCGTTGTATTTCGTAACTCTTCATCATTCGCTTACTTCATAACTACAAAGATTCTCCAGACTTTTGTAAATCGAATAAACGCGAGTTTTCTAAGAAAATTATTCAAGTAGAGCAACAAAATTTAGTAAGAGTTTATATAATATGTGGAAATGGTGAAAATTATCGGTGTTAGAGTGAAATGAACATTATGATTGGTGGTCGTAAAGGAAAAGTGAGTGTAACGGTGCAAATTGTTGAATTATTTGAATAAAAAGTGGAAAGTCGAATTGTATATTTGTACTTTAGATTAACATTTTTTGTGTGGGTTAGTATAGATAAGTGACAAAGATAGGAGGAGAGGGAGGGGGAAGGTAATAAATTATATTAGCGAGGATTTATAGCGCTGGGTGGGCAGGGATGGTGATTAAATAGGGAAAAGCATATTATATGTGGGATGAGACAGTAAGTCCAACTTTTCCGGGTCCCACATACAGTTTCGCAGGGACCAGATGGGGTAACACCTGGTTTTCCTTCATAAATAGCAGCATCTGTCCACGATCCACTGGCCTATTTCAATTTCTCATCATTACACATCCGTGACGTTAAACTCGCCATTTTGTAACTATTACATAATATTTTTAAATTTCCAAAATCTCGATAATTCATTACACATACGTCGTATCTTAAATCGTTTTTTCAATTTCAAGAATGTTTTTGAATTTATTTTTTTGTTAAATTTAAATTGAAATTTATAAGTACATAGAATGAAACTATATTTTTATTGTAATAATTGTTTATAAAAAATTATAGTTTTAAGTTTTGTACATAGATTGATTAGTTAATTATGAAAATTGTTTTCTGTGTGTGAAAATTTATTCTTTGGGTAAGACAAGTAACAGATAGTACAGGGGAAAAAACGAGATTTGAGTAGAATGAATATAGCAAAGTTTGATATGTCGAAGGGAATGGAATGGATCGCTTGCACCTGTTATTTTCCTCAACAATTACATCATCATTGAGGATCTAGAATGTCCGCGGCATCCTCGCGCCACGGTCATCCGCAGGTGTCGGCTTTCCTCACCTTTGTGGAATCGTCTCATTTCCGAGGCCGTCGCACTTCAGGAAGCATTCATTATATAGTCTGTCGTTATATTTCAATCTAGACATTAATTTTAAGCGAACGCTTAATTCTAGACCGACAATAAAGAACACGACTGAAAATGTAAACACACTACGCAGAAGAAAGTCAAGCGAGCTTTTGTAAACATAGGAAAGATTACGAGTAGGAGCTTCCTAACAACACACCAACTTTCAAAGACTCTTTTTCTGATCAATATCACTGAAATATTACTAATGACTGAAGTATTTCAACAATATTATTGAAATGTACCTGTAAGTTTGTTGCGGTTTACACGATTGATGGTTTATATTACAATGGATCGATGTGAAATGAGAATATCTTAGCTGTTTGTTTTGACAGTGATAGATTTGAATTCAACGGTTATTGAAGATGAAGTTTAGTGAAACTGATGTAGATGTACCTGCAGTTAGAATCTGAGAAATTGAGAAAAATGTATTTTTTGTATTTTACATTTATATAAAAATGTATTTTTAATGGAAGAAGGCCTGGTTGCAGTTAAACAATGATAATAACACAAAATCTAAATACAATACATAAGAGAAGAGCTATTGTAAATATAGAAAAGATATGAAAGAAAGGATTGTGTAATTGTTGAATAGATTAGAATGGATCGATAGATGAGTTAAAATATGTCGTATATTTTGATCGTTGTGGTCGATCAGAATTTTACGCTTATGAAGGATGAAGTTTGGTGAATTTTATGCAGGCGGGAGGATACGAAGGATCTGAGAAGTTGAAAAAAAAATAGGAAGAAGGGAAAAGGGGTGGTATCTAGTATCCCGTCGCATTATTACACTCGAGGGGCCACGGGGAAGAGGTGGGGGGATCGGTATAGACTTACTTTGGACTCTGGTGTGGGATTACCGTACTTATATTCAAGTCTAATATTAAGTTACCACTTTGCTTTACGGCAAGTGAACAGGCTGCCAGCATATAGGAAGCCCTCCGTGGGCTTCTGTGCCAGTTGCTGGCCCTCCCGGGCCCTCCTGTGTCATGTGAATTCTCCTTGTGAATTGTGCTTGCTTTACTTCCATCGTTAAAGTTCGCGAAAACTAACCTAACTAGCTTTCGTCTCCTCCGTGAAACGCGAAGACATGCTGCGCGACCTTCCAGTGACATTCTTCGACAAAGACCAATATGATTTACCGAACAATGCGTTCTCCACTGGTAACAATTCTTACTATCAAGGAACAAAATCAGTACAAGTCCAATTTTATCAAGTTATGAAAATTTTTATTTGAACGTTACAACGGTAATAATTTGGGAAATTATTTTATGCATATCGAGTTTTATCCAAAGTTTATGAATTAATAATTTATCTTTTACAACCTTACTTATCGCTTATGTTATATACAAATATAGAGTAATTTGTGCAGATAGACATTTCAGTTAATTTTTGTTACTTTTTAAATGGTTAATAAAACTATCAAATGGCTATATTTTGCTTCCGGTTGATCTCGCTGTTGAGTATGTTGATATTATGTCGTTAAGCAAACTTGCAATTTGTTTCATCAAGTTTTGAGAATGCTTTGATTCATCCGGAAGTAAAAAATAGTCAATTAGACAATGGTCGCAAAAATCTTAATTCTAATATCGTCTTTTCCACTTTATACATTATCTAGTGATAAGAAGGCAGAGGTACTGGCTTCTATGAGTGCTGGGGTTAATATTTTACTTCCTAGCACCATTTGAAATCAGTACTACTCTTCTTAGCATTCGACAAAATTCATCGACGACCGATAAACCAAGGATGGAACGCGAAGAAGAAGGGTAAGATATATTAGTGAAAATACCATTGATCTCTTTATATTCGTTACAAGAAAAATATTGCGTATAAAAGAACAAAACTATCGAATGTTTATTTTTCGAGTTAATGCAAATTTTCTTGGTCTTTTCAGAGACTAAGATCCTAAAGACTTGTACAATTTACGTTATACATTTACAATATATATATATATATATATATATATATGGTATCTATTTAAAATAATAATATACTATACGCGCGCGCGCGTAAATACATACATATGCTATATTGCGAGGGTCTCTTACAATAAATATTAAATTCCACTTTGACCAGGGACTACATTAATGACTCGACGTAATTAATTTAGAAACGCCTATTTACAATGAACTCTTACTACTCTTTACTCACATTCATTCTCTTAATTAAGTTATATAATTAATAATCATAATTGATTAATAGCCTTGCGTGTCTTGATTTACAAAACCTTCCTTAATTGGTTTTCTTCGTCCTGGTCGTTTGTCTTATTTCTAATAAGTTATTGGCGAGTACTGGAACAAAGGTTTGCCCGATAGTCTCGAACGAAGACTTCGCACTCTAGGATTAAGAGAAAGAGAGATGAAAAGGGTTGGCAGATGGTTAAGTGGACTCCTTGCTTCGACTGGTGGCCTGCAGCCTCGTCCAGGTTTCGCCCAAGGCCTTGGCAAAATGGTCGTCAACTACAAAATTGGACAAATCAATTTAGAAACAATATCAATCCTGGAACTAACGTTTTTTAATAATTACTATAAGTATATATATATATTGTTTACCAATAAGAAAGAGTGATATAAGATTTGTGACTGTTAATGACTACAGAAACAATTTAATGACAACATTATTTTTCATATTTTTCAGAGAATCAGAAATGTACACTGATCAAGGTTCATTCTTTATTAATTACCACTCAATCCAGGCTCTTTGTCAGCAGTGGAAGAGTTTGCGTTGAAAACAGCTGCGTACTCTTCAAGGCCCAAGGATCGTTTGAAGTGCTCGTCTATCGCAGGATCACTGACGTCACCAACGTTCCTCACTGTCCTCGAACTTCCGGTCGCCACTGATGGCGTTGCTGATGGGGATGGCGTGGCTGCTGTGTCCTCCATCGTCGTACCTTGATAAAAATTCATTTTCTTATTAAAAATATTTTGTTAATCAAAAGAAATTCTAGTACTTTGTATACCTCTGTCTTTTATATAATTCCTAGAATATATGAAATTGCTCTATAACTTGATAATTCTAAATTTATGTTTGTATTCAATAATGGCTAAACTCTGGATTCTAAAGGACGTGAGATAAACAATAAAGGTTTTCAGATTTACCAGGCTGTGGTGTGGTGGGAACAATTACGCTTGGCCTGCTGTGATGATGGTGGTGCACTCTGGTCGCAGACATGTCGAGGGCCTCGCTTTGTATGGGATCACGTCTACGCTCTTTACGCCACGCGCTGCTCGGTTTCCTATGCAGATTTGTCGTCTTTGGACGCTCTTCTATAAAAATCAGGAATAAAACAGGCGTCAGTTCTTCCTCAGACGTTTTAATAATACAGAATAATTTATAAAATGGAATAAAAAATTATTTTACATTTGTATAAAATAATTTAAGTTTGACAAATTTCCACAAGTAAAGAGAAAAATTTTACATAATTTCATTATCCAAATGTAGATGGCTGCGAGTTATTTTCAGCAATGGTGGAATAGTTTTTAATTAGCAAGTGATCCGAGAATTGGATGGGAGGAGGGAGAGGTGGGTATAAAAGTTAATTGAGCGGGGCGCACGCCATGGGTACAGGACGCCCTCCGCGTCCCTCTTTCCCCTTTCCCTTTGCTTTCGTCTTGGAGCGGTCCATTCATCTTTTCCCTCAACAAACCTGTTTACCCGTCTTCCTGACGACCCTCTCACGGCTATTAGGGACTTCCTGTCCCGTCCTGAGAACCGAACTCGTTTCTGCCCCCATCTCGATACCGCGCATCGATTTCCAATTTTAGACCCCCACCCTCTTCTCTCCTTTCCACAAACTATCTTGAAACCTCAAAAATACAGACTATCTATGAGTTCTCTCACATTTGTCACAAACCGATTTTTTCCAATTTCAAACACTCTATTTCACGTATTAATTTCTGTCTCGCCTTTATTTCATAAGTTTACAAAATATAAAAGCATCATAAAAAATCAATCTGGATTTTGATGAAAAGAAGAGGATTTTTGTAAGTTGTACAAGGCTGGGATTTGGATTTAAGACGAGACGTGGTTTTTCCATGAGGAAAATTTAAAAAATTGTGTGCTTCTAGAAGTTTCCCTTTTACCCAGAATGGATACGTACCTGGGATTTTGCATCCCGCGCGAATGCATTCAGCGCCGAGCCAGGGTTGCCATAGGCAGCGTCTCCTGGAAGAGACTTGCATGGCCGCGACCTTGAGAGCATTAACCGCGAAGGTGAGCCAAAAACGGGCTGATGCCCAGTGCCGTCTCGCCCCAGGGCCCTTGGGGCCTCACCAACTCAAATCGCTCCTTCCAGGAAAACAAACGATCTTTGCCTCCCACTTTTCGCTTTAATTCCACAAACTTTGGATAATCCTATACAATCTTGCTCGGAAATATTGCTTCCCAGAAATATTCAGATGAGAAGAACACGAAATCCTTTTCACAATGTTTACTTGGTTAAAATTTTCAAGATAAACAGCGAAGAAAGTTCTCAGAATCCAATTGTGTCGTGTAAACAAGATGGGATTCCCCGAACGCGCGAATAATCCTCCAAGAAATCCGGCGAGCTTTTATTCAAATTCTATGTTACTTTTCAAAACAAAAACCAAATAATCACTAAAGGACTCACTCTGTCGACGGTTACCAAACAACAAAATGGCTCGTTATGCGAAAACTATGAATGATCAATAAACTTGTGTGTCGATGCTTTGACTAAAAATTATTTGTTAAATCTCAGTGTAGTTAATAAAATTGCGCCTCTTCTGTTGTGTTTCAAATGAACACGACTATATCACTGAAATGTTGTGCACGATAGTCTAAGCAGAGTTCGTGAAAAATATTAACAATAAAATTTATTGTTGAAGTAAAGATGTAGATTCCCTCGGGAACTGTTGACTTTCAAGGACGTCACGTGAGAGTTGAAGATGATAGCCGAAGAAACCCATAAGAATGAAACTTTTTAATCAAAAATTTGCCGCGGGACGGTTCGAAAGCGCGGGAGCTGTTATGTTGCGCGAAAATTGGACACCTGTCGCTAAACGTCACGCAAGAGTGCAAGAAGATGGCCACTCGAGGGGCTGAGGAATCCAAGAAAGCCAAAAGGCTTTGGTTTGGTGAATGCGCCCTGACGACTGTCTTAAGATTCATTCATTCATCCGGCTCGGCCTCATCTTCTTCCCTCCCCTTCTCCCGCGGAAACCGCGTCCTTCCCTCCCCCTCCCCAAACCTTTACACATCCGTGCACGTGCGTGTTCGCGGCCAGGTACGACCACCACGAGACCGGCTTTTGCCTGCTTATTTCTACCTTCCTTTTTTCTTCCTCTCTTCTCTCTTTCGCCTTTTTTTCATCTACCTCCCCCCCCCTCCATCGTCCAAACAGAGAGCACAAAGATGTTCCGAGTCCCACTCCCTTCCTCCCACTCCCCATTTGTCGCTTTAAATTTAATGCTCCTTCGTTTCTGTTCATTTTCCACGTTAATTTCAAAAAATTGATTACACGGGTCGATTATTCACTGGAAATTATTCAGAGACTCTGAGGAGGGAGAAAAATAAAAAGTTAAGTGTTTAATGAGAATTGTTTGATTTTTATTAGTAGAGGAATCCGTTATAGTTTTAAAATACTGAATGCGAAATTAGTTAAATCAATCGGTAAGTCATAATAGGCGAAAGAATTTATTTGGATTGAATAGATTGCAAAAATGTTGAGAAACTCCCATGGTAAGCATAATTAATATTTCTGCAGTGTAAAAACAATACTTGGAAATTGGGAGTAGGATTGTGTTAGGAAAAAGAGATACTGAAGCAGCAAATATTATAAAAGAAATAGACGCTCCACTTTGCCTATACATAGAACTATCGCGTGTGTTTGTAGATTTGCAAAGGTTGCATGAGATCCTTCCGAGAATATTCTATTGTCTTGGCGGGAACAACACTGATATTGTCTTATTACCGCAATTATTGCGATAGGAACATATTCCAAGAAAAAAATTTGTAATACCGAATACTGGCTTCTTCAAATTTTTGTTTAAATTTATCAACAATATGTACATCAGTTTTACAAAAAAGAGAAAAATAGCTAAATGAGTGACATTGGAAAAAAATCAGCCCTCGGTTGGTAAAACCAAAGCCTACTTTACCAACCGCGGTAACTATTTTCTTTTTTTTTAATAACAACAGATGCAATCAAATTTAAGACTGCTTTCCGAGTAACGATAAATGTTTTCGCAGTACAATTTTATTTCCAGAAGGATTTTGCACGGTGCCGATGGGAAGACTATTTTTGTTATAGATAGCGCCATCGGGCGTTGGAAACCGTAACTGCCGTTGGTATTTGGAACAGGTTCGATCTTCGACATACCATCGCTTGACAAACCGCACACTCGCAATAGTTTCAAAGCGAGAGATTCCATTACAATGTATCATTTATCGAATATATTCAATTATAGCACTCAGCATTATCTATACTCCCTTGCCGATCCACTCAAAACCTCTTGCTTAAAAAAAAAAAGACAATTCTCATGGTAGCTTGGGATGATTCAGGAGCAAAAAATCTTTCAGTCAGCTGGAAAGAATTCCATAACAATGTATCATTTATCGAATGTGTCCAATTGTAGCTAAGGGAACCACTCAAAATCCTTTTTCTGACATCTCAAATTCTTTCCAGAAAAATCATCCAATGTTTACATATCACAATAGATTAATCAGTACGAAAGAAATAGCTCTGTCCTAGAAAAGAATCTCGAGTACCATTGTTACCTTTTCATGTGTAGCACTTTGATCATACTGAAGCTATTAATCATCGTGTGGCATCATAGCACAGGCTTAGAACTCCAAAACCTGTTAATTTAATTGCTGGCTACTATTCACTATTTAGTTCACCGCGGGATCAATGCAAAGGGGAGAAAAACAAGATCCGTTTAGCGTGCGAATGACGAAATTCTTGTACGGAAAAGATTACTCTATCATTTCGCAAAATAAAAATTCGCAGATTACTCCAAGTGACTCAATCGATAATTGTTAGGACAACCTATTCTCAATTCAGTGTGCGATTAATTCCTGAATAATGATTATTGAGAAGAATATTTATTTTGCAGAAAACGTTGAAAAAATTCAACGAATGACTTGTAATTCGGTAAGTGGACTGGAGATTCGATGGAAAGACTGAAGACTGGACGAGTGGAAGGAGAGGAATGGTTCCCAGAAATGATTGAACGATGTTGATTTATGGAAAAGTGTGGAAACGAAAAAGAAAGGGAGATGAGGGGGGAGGCAAGTTGTCAATATTAGCAGTTGGCGAGAATTCAAGGAAGGCGCGTGGCGACAGAGTCGAATGTAAACAAAGTGTAGTTGACCAGGTTGTATTCATTTTCTCAAGTGGAACAAATAGAAAAGCTTTCCTAGGCTCTCGTGCGCAAGGAGAGCGCGCGAGGCCCCCGAAGAATCTAAAATAAACAGCGAACGTTATCTAATTGGACGTGAAATCAGCATTTCATCGGAATGCGAGCCTCCAACTATGACGATATCGTCTGCCAACCGTCTCCTAAGAATTTCTATTTACCTATACACCATTTCAATTCCAATCCGATCTCTGAATAAAAGACTTTTTTCATCGCCACGCGCCACTTATGTAACTAAAGGAATTTGCGGCAAATATTTTCACGTACCGTAGAAAAACAACAACACCTCTTACAATCGCAGATCAACTCGTGAAATGTATTACTAAAAACGTGACTCTAGAGATTCCATATTCTCCTTATTGATAAGTTCACTCGAAAATTTCCAAATGGCGTGATTTTCGAGAAGCGACGGACAATGAAAACAGAAGCTTGTTCCAGATGCATATGCGATCGGTGCGTAGGAAAAGACAGCGAGAGATGGGAATAAAAAGGACAAAGGAAAAAGAAGGTGGCTCGGGTCGAATAATAAGTGGAGGAAATTTAGCGTTCTTTTTCGCGACGACTTTCTCGTGCAATGATTGTCAGCTGAATAGAAAATAAAGATGTAGGAGGAGGGGGAGGGGGGGGGGGGTGGTGAATTTCACTTTGGACGTCAAAGTGTCAAAGTTATGTAAGAACTGCTGTCGAAACCTGGCTTTCGACAGCACGAGAAATTCCACACAAGTAAACTGACCTTGCACCATTGTAGCTGCTCTGGAGAGGACGTCCAGGGCACTTTCCACGGCTGACATCCTCCAACTTCTAGCCAGCCAAACTTCCTCCGCTTATGATCTTCCTTTCTTCGATTCTCCTATAAACTTTATTATCTTCCTCTTCTAATAGATAATTTTCTTCCCACCTCTCTTCTACAATCTCGACCACGATCCTTCTTCTTTAATATCTAGCCTTGAAAAATTTCTTCTCTCAACTACTTTCCCCACTGACTTTTCTTCCTTCTCGCTCTCTTCCTCTCGACAAATTATTATCTCACCCGGGTGTTACCTCCAGTTTATTTCTGGAATTCTTGACTCAATCTTCCTCCAATACACCCGATGATCTTACTCGAGATTACGCCGAATTTTCTTGATCTCGACGAGATTCCTTCAAGATTTTTTTTTCGCCGGGCTACTTTACGAGCATCGTTTAGACTTCAGTGGCGCTTATCCCGAGGACTCTCCGGGTTGAAGAGGTCGAAGATAGGGAGAAAGAGAGAGAAGCTTTTGAATTCTTGGGAAGCTGCTTCTTCCTGGGTCCCGTTGCTTGTCCCCGGAGCACGTGTCAAGCCGACGGTGCTTACCAAGTCCCGGCTGCGAGTCCTGTGGGACTGCTGTAAGTTTTCCGGACTCTCTGCAAGAAACAAGAATATTGAGGGAGCGTTGAAAACGCGAACGTTAACTGTTTGGGCCTACGAAGGCAACGCAAATAAAGTAAAACGGGGATTAAAAAACGTGACATTGTCTGTGGAATGCGGACCCCTCACCAGAGGACTCCTTCCCCTCTCCCGAGATTCCCTCCCCACCAACCTAACCTCTCCCTCTCTCCACACCCACCACACCAACTCCCACACCAAGCGACACAACACCACACCACGCCACGTGGATTTTCTACGTCAGTTAGGATATCCCGTCAGATTCCAGTATTATGCTCGCTTCTGTGTTCATTTTTATCTGTACTGTAGTAAACACTGATACATATACATAATAAAGTCAGTCGTGGCTTTAACGATATATAGAAAATATACTATCTACCTTTACCTTCTCTCTTCTTATATTTCCTTGTTAAACCTCGAATTTCACTTTATAAGCAAATAGTTTCCTGTATTCTTTTCGGGAGCTGTCTTTTTTGTTCGAAATTTTGAGGTTACCGGTTTTCGGTAATTTCTGCCATCTAGCGGATACAGATTCGAGCGATTTTCCTAGCTATTGGACCGATCGAGGAGGAGTGGGGGTTTGTCTGGGCCGCGTAAATTGAGCGAAGGAGAATCGTGCGGGTTATTAATTTTATGGACCGACCTGATTGTTTCGGTACAATAAAATGTTCAGTATTGTAGGACACGCGAGAAAAACTTTCTCGTCGTGACGCGCCGGAACTTGTAAGAATAAAGAGCGCCATTGTGTCGAAAAGGAAATGGAATTTTTTTCAGAAATTCTTCTAGTCCTAATCATATTTCGTTATTATCTTCTATTCAACTATTATCGTCCAATTTTCTATTCAGTCGTTAAATATTTGCGGGGAAAATGTCGGTCGTATTTTTTTTATTTTACTTATTAAAATTTTGCCTTTTTACCGAATTTTTGAACATTTCACAAAAAGAGAAAAATAATTTATTTTTCAATTAAAAACATTAATTTCAATGTATTTGTGAAATTGGACAATTTTTATTTTTACGCATTTAGAGAAATTTATAAAATTTAAATTTTGCTGTAGAAAATTATTCTAAAAAAATGTAGTATTTTTTGTAGTTTAATGTATAGTCATATCTTTCTACAATGAAGAATCAAAAAGGGAGAAAGTAATAATGGTAGGCGGTTTCACAGAGATTTTCTGTAATCGAGAAAAATAAAAAAAGTGCCGTGCCGAACATCGAAGTATTGACCGTAGAAATTCCTGAGAAAAAAAAAGAGAAAAATTGACAAGATAAAATTCCACTGTCAGAAGTCACGCGAAAGAAAACATTCAGGATGGCCGAGTCGGCATTTGCGAGAGATAAAATTTATCGCGGGCCCTAATCTATTATTTAAACAATCAATCGGTCACTAAAAATGATAAAAATACACTAGCGGAAAAGCCGGGAGAAAAATGCAAGAAGAAATTTCGAATTATCATAAATTTAAC